>NW_026623089.1:70266731-71585481 GCF_023065955.2 Ursus arctos
TCAGTCAGGATCGTGAGATTGAGCCTGGTGTTGGACTCTGTGATCAGCATGGAGTCTTCTTGAGATTCTCTCCCTCTCCCCCTGCCACCCCACACATGTGCTCCCTCTCTCTCGAATAAATAAACAAACAAACAAACAAACACCTTTAGAAGGTGTTCTTGTGGTCCATTCTACCAGGAGGCCTTGGGTTCTACCTTGTTTCTCCTAAGTTCTGATGGGTTGAACTGGTTCCAGCTGTGTTCTAAGCAGCCCCTGTGCGGCAATTCAATTTATCAGGATGGCTGACCAGGGTTGGCTGGAGGTTAGGACATGTAAGGGTTTTCTCCCATAGGTGCCAAATATCCAGTGTGGTCATCAAATCCCAGATTTCAGTGCACGTAATTCACCAAAATAACTAACACAGACCTGTCTGGGTGGCCAAGCAGATTTCAGATGCTTTGAAAATGCATGAATCACAACACCCTAACTACTCAGCTCCAGAAATAAGTTCCAGACCCTTGAAGAGCACAGAAACCTAAAGCCAGAAAGATCTTTAAATACATCATCTATTCTAGAAACAACCCAAGTGTCTATTGATGGGTAAAGGGATAAAGAAGACGATAGATAGATGATAGATAGATAGATAGATAATATCCACACAATGGAATATTACTCGGCCATAAAAAATGAAATCTCATCATCTGTGGTAACATGGATGGACCTTGGGCATTACATTCAGTGAAATAACTCAGACAGAGAAAGACATACATGGTATGATATCACTCGGATGTAAAATCTAAAAAGAAAAACAAGGCAACAAACAAAACAAAACAAAAATCATAAACATAGAGCACAGAGCTGTGATTGCCAGACGAGTGGGTGGAACAGATGAAGGGGGTCAAGAGGTACAAACTTCCGGTTATAAAATAGGTGAGTCACGGGGGTGCAGTGCACAGCATGGTGACTGCAGTCAATAATATTGCAGAGCACATCTGCAAGTTGCCAAGAGAGTAAATCCTATAAATTAACTTTGGGAGGTGACAGATCACAACTAGACTTATTGTGGTGATCATTTTACAATATACATAGACATCAAATCATTATGTTGTGTACCTGAAACCAGTACAATGTTATATGTCAATTATACCTCAGTAAAAGAAATTTTTTTTCGATATCTATTCTGGACCTCTCGTTTGACACATGACGGAACCCAGCCACAGAGAAAGTGAAGTGACTTGCCCAACGTCCCATAGCTTATGGGTGACAGAGCCCAGAAGAGGACTTGTGTCCCCTGACCTGTAGTCTGAGGTTCATTCTTGCTTGATCACAACCGGGACCCACACAGCGGGTGGAGGTGGGTACTGGTGCAGAAGGTGTCCTTCAGGCCATCAGAAACTTCTCCTGTGAGGGGTCCAGAATGTACTACCGTGATCCCAGGCTCTGTAGAAGGGTTACGTGTAGGCATTCCTAACCAGGAGGTCATATATTTTTCTATAAGGGGGTGTATATAAAGCATTCATCACGTTTTCAAAGGGATTCCATTGCACAATAAAATTAAGAACCAATGAACTAGAGTACAGGGCCAGCAAGCTTTCTGTAAGGGGATTTTACAGAAAGTAAATATTTTGGCTTTGCTGTCCCAATTATTCAACTCCCTTATACAACTCTCTTGTCCCCCGAACTGTGGAAAGCAGTCACAGAGAGTCAAGGAATAAATGGACGTGGCTGTGTTTCAATAAAACTTTATTTACAAAAATAGGCTGTGGGCCATTTTTGGCCCAGGCAGTAGTTTGCCAACCTGAAACTAGAGGATCTGATCAACTACCTTCCCCTTACTTCAGGTTTTGCTTCTGGTCATATAATCACTTGCCACACTCCCCCTTTTATCAGGTGAACTGAGAGCCATATTCCTGCAGATCCAGCTCTTAGCCAGGGACCACCAAGGAAGTGGGGAAACACATAAAGGGAATTTGTTTCACTTTTTCATTAAACAACAAGTTCTTTGAATTCTTAATTGGAAACTTTCACACATGAATTGAGGTTGCTGCATCTCATTTCCTGCAGTCCTGCTCACCGTTTATTTTGAGCAAAATAATTGTCGAACGAACGTGGAGGGTGACCTTTGACCTCTGGTGGCTGCCCACAATATACTTTACTGGCTCATTTGCATATAGGGTGTTAGAAAACACGCTGGCACATTCTTCTCTTTTTACATAAGATTCTGATTCCTTGATTAACTAGGGACTGAAACAAGATCTCCAGACAGAACATGGCCAGGAAGGACTGGAGATTTTTTTCCCGCTTCCGTTGTTGGCAAAGAACCTCTTCAGTTCAAATTAAGAAGCAGTTGAGGAAGATACCAAGTCAGGTCCTGTGGGGGAAGGGGTGGCCACTGCACAGAGCACGGGATCCCGATCCAGGACATTGGTCCTCTGCTCTTGTACAAAAGATGAGATTTACAAACAACAATAACAAGGAGTCTTTCCTCTCTGTTGGACCTTCACGCAGAACCCGGCACTCCCCTGCCCCCAACAGACCGTCACCCACTCTGAGAAGGCAGAGAGGAGGAGCGATGACAGAGCAGTTCTCTATGGGGGAGTCTGCCCCTGTCCTGATTAGGACAGGCAGGGAGGGACAGAACTGAAGCTGAGAAAAGACGGCAGAACAGCCTCCCTCAGCTTTGCCCAGCCCCCTCTCTGACCTTGCCCTTTCCAAATTCTGGTAGCAAAAGGACTGAGTCAGTTAGTCCTACAAGTGAGAGGCAGGTGTTTTTCCATTTGTGTGACATTAGCTGTAAATACTGTATGCCCCTATACATCAGAAATACCCCTGTGGACTCCTGCTCAGAGGCGGGTTTTCTGGCTTACAGACCCCTTTTCACACATCAGCATTAGGACACACGTGAACACGCCTCTCCAAGGGACCCAAGAGATAACAAACTCTCCTTCCAAAAGGAGAACAGAGGCAATGAAAGATCTGGTCATCAGCCAAGGAGGAGTTGATGTGATCCAGGGCTCGGGCTCACACCTAGGTGTCCTGGTCCCCCACCAAACTTCCATCAAGCTGGCTCCTCCTGAGAACCAGTTTTCGCACCATCTCAAGCAGCTTCCAGAAGATTCAGAGGTGCCCATTTTCTTCCTTTTTCTCTTTATATCCGGACATGTTTCCCAGCCTTCCCATGGAAAATCCCTGAGCTGGCCACTTCCTGTTTTTGTTTTGTTTTCCTCCCTCACTGGTGTACCCTTTGACCTTCTGTCCTCTGTCAGGATCTGATCTTCGACTCAAACTGGGAAACTAATCCCTGGCGCCAAACAGTTCACTCGGTACCCAACTGGGAAAAGGGAGAGTTCTACCTCAGCCCTGCTCACTCCCTGTATGAGCTTAAACAAACCTGTTCTCTCAAGGGTCCTCTGAGTTGCTTCCTCACCCAAAACAGAGATGCTGAGAAGACTAAGAGATTTGTTTTTAGAGATGTTTGTCCAGCAGGAACACAATATTAGCAACACTTGTTTTTGAGTTCTAATACACTTTTATTTGGGGCCAAGGAGTGTCCTTTTGCTTTGTTCACTAGACTAGCTGGAGTGTGCCCTGGTCATGGGCTGCTCTTTCCAATGCTTTGTCCCCTTCCTCTGGGCCCAGCATTCCTGGCATATTTGGAGAGAGTAGGAGCTGGACCCAGGCCATGTTTCTAAGTATCTTCTCAGTTCTGCAGTCTTGTTTCCAACACAGTGTCTTTGCTTTGTTTATTCTCTACTTCCCACTCCTGGGCAGGACAGGCACAGGGCAGGCAGGCCTCCCCAACACTGGCCACCAACACCGTGCCACAGGCGGTGGCTCCAGGTCAAGCTGGCTGGAAACTCCAGGCCCCCGCCAGCTCCAGAGGGGGGAACATGTGACACGGTCAGACAAAGGAGGTGTTAACTATGTGCTGGTCTAATGGGGAATTTCCCCAAACACATCTGGCACATACAAGTAAAAAGGAAGAAAGATACCAAACAACAAACCGCCACTGCCTCTGAGAATTTACTATTTGGAACAGGTGTCCCCTGCCACTTAAGGAAGGCATCTGGGTTGAGCTCTACTTTCCCTCAGTCACTAGCTCCCTGGATGACCCTTGCTAATACACAGGACCTCTCTGGGCCTCAGCTTTGCCCTCTCTGCAGACAAGTGGGCGGGAGCAAGGCGCTTCCAGTTGGAAAGAGCATGGCAACCAAGGGTGAAATCTGATGGCACCTGGCTCCATCACCGTCTGTCAAGCCCAGCTAGCTCTCCCTTAAATCTTACCTCGAGGAAAGGTCAACCAAATTCATATCACAGGAAAATCTGAAGTTTACTCTATTCTCTAAATTGTTTTCAATTTCCCATGGGGGAAAGAGATTGATTCATTTTGTTAATAAGCAAAGGTCTTATTTTTCCACCTTCGGTCGTATAAATGTCAAAGGGAAAAAAAGCTTCAAGTTCAATCAAAGAACAGTTCCAGCATTTCAAAAAAGTCAAGCGGAGATAAAACAGATGATCCTCCAAGAAAAAAACACCAAAGTGGCCTTAACTCCAAAACCATAATACTTCAAATTATCTAATGTTTAATTCTCTCAAACAAAGGCCTCATGGAAATGTAAAAAAAAAAAAGTTAAAAGCACAGACCGTGCAAGAGTTACAGCCCAGATGAGTCCAGGTTTCCTGTACACTGAGCTGAATCCAACTATGTACCCCAGAATCCTTGGATGGACGATGAGGGGTACACGTAGGTCAAGCCGTAACATAAAACTCAGATTTCTAATAGCTAATTCATATTCATAGCAGCATTATTCATATCAGCCAAGGGGTGAAAGCAAATGTCCATCGATGGATGAACGGATAAACTAACTATGGTACATCCATACAATGGAATATTACACAGCCTAAAAAAGGAGGAAAATTCTGACCCAGCCTACAACATGGATGAACATTACGCTAAGTGAAATAAGCCAGTCTCAGAAGGACAAGTACCGTATAAGTCCACTCATACAAGGTCCCTAGAGTAATCAAATTCATAGAGACAGAAAGTAGAATGGTGGAGGGGCGCCTGGATGGCTTAGTCAGTTAAGCCTCTGACTCTTGGTTTCGGCTCAGGTCATGATCTCAGGGTTATGAGATGGAGCCCCGAGTCAGGCTTGGCACTCAGTGGGGAATCTGCTTGAGATTCTCTCCCTTTCCCTCTCTCTCCCCCTCTTCCCCTCTCTTGCTTGCATGTTCTCTCTCTCTCTAAAATAAATAAATAAAATATTAAGAAGAGAAAGAAGAAAGAAAGAAAGAAAGAAAGAAAGAAAGAAAGAAAGAAAGAAAGAAGAAAGAAAGAAGGATGGTGGTTGCCAGGGGCTGAAGTGGTAGAATGAGGACCCACTACTTAATGGGGACAGAGTTTCAGTCGTGGACAGGGGTATGATGGCACCACAATGTGAGGTACTTAAAGCCATTGAACCGTATGCTTAGAAATGGTTAAGATGGTTAATGTCATGTATTTTGCCACAATTCAATTTTAATTAAAAATTTTTAAAAACTCAGAGTTCTAAATAAAGAGTACTGAGTGACTAAATCTGCCCCCTCTTTACACGTATACACACCAGCTCTTCTCTGAGAAACCCACTGATTGTGCCTTTAATTTAGAGCCCACACACACTCATGAATCCACACACCCAAGTTTCTGCTTCAGAACATAGCTGGAGCCACCACATCCACATCCGTGAGGCAGAGAAAGGGCAGTTCTTTGCCCCATTTGACTAATGGAAAAACCAAGGGTCATGGAGGTTAAGTAGCTTGCTCAAGGTTACATAGTTCACAGGGTTGGCCCCAGTTAATAGTTCCTGGTGGAGCTGTCTCCAGATTTATAACCCCCCAAAGTACTGAATAAACACAGGACAAAACCAGTGTTGGTCTGGAGAGACAGGAGCGTGCCAGGACCAATTTCCAAAATGAGTTCTAAAACCAGTGCCATGTGGACAAAAACATTCCAGAAGGACTTCACATTCATCTGTGGAAAGCGTGTTCCACAGAGCCCCTCCTGTGGCTGGACTCTGTGGGGTTCAGCATCCCGAGTCCTGGTCCCTCCCAGAGCACTGGGCAGTGGGTGGAAAGTGCATGGATGGGGAAATAGTGAGTGTGCTGGTGTACAGCGGGCAGTTCCAGGCCCCCTAGAGAAGTGGCCCACCCAGTGAGGCCTGGGCAGGTGGACAGATTCTGGGGGTCACATGTGCAAAGGCCCAAGATACACAGAACTTGTCTTTTCAGAGACCCATCCCTTCGCTCACCCACATCCCCAATTTTCCCTCAACCCCAGATCACTCCCATTTTCCTATAAGCATGTTGTTCCATCTCCCCTCTTAAAAGACCTGCAGTAAACCCCATGTCTGTCTCAGCTACCCTTCCAGTAGTAGTTGCTAGGGTTGCTGTAAAAAAGTACCACAGACTGGACCACTTGAACCACAGCAATTTATTGTCACAGATCCGGAGGCCAGAAGTCCAAGATCAAGGTGTCAGCAGGGTGGGTTCCTTCTAAGGACTGGGAGGGAGAAACTTTTCCAGGCTCTCCTTGGCTTGTCAATGGCCGTCACCTCCCTGTGTCTCTTCACATCATCTTCTCTGTGTGTCTGTCTCTGTGTCCAAACCCCTTTTTTAAGAACACCAGTCATACTGGATTAGCACCTGTCCTAATGACCTCATCTCCAAAGACCTTATTTCCAAATAAGGTCACATCCATCGGTACTGGGGCTTAAGACTTCAACATCTTTGCAGGGGACACAATTCAAACTACCACACTCCCCATTTTTCTGGTCCTTTGTAGCAAAAAAATCCTCAGAAGAGTCATCTAGAGCCAGGGGACCAAACCCGGGGCCAAGTGCTCTCACTCTGTCACCTGCAATGTCATTTCTTCCTAATGATCCTCAGATTTGTATCTCTAGCCTCAATGTCACTCCGGAGTGTCAGACTCATATGGGCCCTCATTCCTTACTTCAGTAAACAACACTCCTATTCAGAGCAAAGCATCCCAGTCATCCTTGACTATCCTCTTGCCCTCTCACTCCTGACATCAGCGACGATGGCTTTATCGTCACCATCTGTTGTGAATATTGTGACCATCTCATCACCAACACCTCACCCCTGGAGAAGTGAAGGAACCTCCTAACGGCTCTACTACATTCATGTACTCATTCCCCACATGGCAGCCTGGGGTTATGTGAATGGCTTCCATGATGTGAGCAAGAGGGCGTCCATTGCATCCAGCTCTCCAATGGGCTGCCTCCCTTCAGAACATGGCCCTGTGTCAGCTTCCTCTGGATCCTCCAAGCAGCCCCCTGGAGACTCAGATTGGTTCCAGATCCAGTCCTACTGCCTGCCTCACTCTGAGGGCCCCTTTAGAGCTGTGCCACCAGCCTGCCTAGGGAACACTATGGCCCATCCATAAGCCCAGGACTCAAGCGTGCTCTCGGTCAAGCTTAATGCCTTTCCAGGACACCAGCCCACCACGTCATTCTCCAAAACATTGGCCCTGCTTCTCTCTAGCCTCATCCCCAACGCCCCTCACCAGCACCTCCTACCCCACTTGCCATCCCGATCAGCCTCCCTCCCTCCACTCTTGTCATTCCCACTTGCTCCTGCCCCCTCTTCAAGACAGCCTGAATTTAAGTGTTTCCTCCCCCCACCCCCGTCCTGCCTGGTCCAGCTAACTGGCCTGTTGACTGGCCTAATTACTCAGGGGGGTGTCTTAGTCCGTGAGGGCTAACAACAGACATTCATTTCTCACAGTTCTGGAGGCTGGAAGTCCAAGATCAAGGTGCCAGCATGGTCAGATTCTGATGAGAACCTTTTTCCGGGTTGCAGACCGCCAACTGCTCACTACGTGCTCACATGATGGAAGGGCTCAGGAGTTCTGTGGGGTCTCTTTTACAAGAACACTAATCCCACTCATGAGGGCTCCACCCTCGTGACCTAAGCATCTCCCAAAGGCCGCACCTCCCAATGACATCACATTGGGCGTTAGGATTTCAACGTACAAATTTGGGGGGAGACAATAAGCCTATAGCAGGGGGCGTTGGGATGGGGGCACACAGCATAGTGTAATGGTGACATTGCCAGACTCTCTGGTCACATTCGAATTTCAGCTCTATCATTCATTGACAGTGCGACCCTGGGAAGGGTCCCTCTTAACCAATCTGGGCTTCAGTTTCCCCCTATCTAAAATGGAGCTAATCACAGGTACATAAGAAAATGCTCAACATCGGGATGTCTGGGTGGCTCAGTCAGTTAAGCGTCTGCCTTCAGCTCAGGTCATGATCCCGGGGTCCTGGGATCCAGTCCCACATCGGGTTCCCTGCTCAGCAGGGAGTTTGCTTCTCCCTCTGTCTGCTGCTCCCCTTGCTTGTGCTCTCTCTCTCTCTCTCTGACAAATAAATAAATAAAATCTTTAAAAAAAAAAAAGAAAATGTTCAACATAACTCATCATCAGGGAAATGCAAATCAAAACCACAATGAGATATTTCCTCACACATGTCAGGATGACTATTATTTAAAAAATTAAAATTAAAAAAAGACAAGTCTTAGGGAGGTTGTGGAGAAAAGGGAACCCTTCCGCACTGTTGGTAGGAATGTGGACTGATGCAGCCATTATGGAAAACAGTATGGAGGCTCCCCAGAAAATTAAAAATAGAACTACTCTATGATCCAGCAATTCTACTTCTGGGTATACATACAAGAATTGAAATCAAGATCTGTTTTTTTTAAAGATTTATTTATTTATTTGAGAGGTGAGGTGGAGAGAGTGTGGGGAGAGGGGCAGAGGGAGAGAATCTCAAGCAGACTCCCCACGGAGCATGGAGCCCAACATGGGGCTCGATCTCACGACCCTGAGGTCATGACCTGAGCCAAAACCAAGAGCCAGACACTGAACCAACTGAGACACCCAGGCGCCCCGAAATCAAGATCTTGAAGTGATATCCACACTCCTATGTTCAATGCAGCATTATTTCCAATAGCCAAGATACGCAAACAACCAAAATGTTCAGCAGATGCATAGATAAAGAAAGTGTGGTATATACAATACAGCGCAATGCTGCTCAGGCTTCAAAACGATGGAAATCCTACAATCTGGGACAACGTGGACAACATTAATAAATCGTCCTTGATGACATTTAAGAACCAATTATCCTTTGCCAAAAAGCTTCTTGCTACCTAGTCGAGCAGCAATGCAGATGTTGGTCCCCACATGACAAGGACAACAGTGCAGGCCCAGGGAGGCATTTTTCCTTTTCAGAACTGAAAGCCAAAACAATTGACAAGCCCAGGTGAGGGGGAACATAATTCATTCGCTTCCAGCAAAACATGGAGACAAGGAGCACACAGGTGCAGGAGGAAGCCTGCAGAGATTGTCAGGAGCGCAGAACCCCACATCCCACTGGCGTCTGGCCCCCCTTTCATTCCGTGAAGGATTTACTGTAAATCAGCAGATCCTCAGACACTGTTTTCCCACTTCTCAAGGGCAAATATCACACAAGTTGATCTAAACCTTTAAGGGCAGCTTCTCAGACTTTCAAACCAAACAATCCATGAGTTCTATTTGGAATGGTCCCTGGAGGCCTTCAAAGCTAGGCCCAGTGGCTCCCAGGAAGAACTGAACTGTGTGCAAAGACCCCATCAGCCCCACACCCCACTTCTCTGGGCTCAGCTCCAGGCCACCAAGCACCTGTCCCCATGTCACAGGTCATCACAGGTGGGTCGGGCACACAAGATCCCCAAGGACTGGCAAGCCTGCTTCATGGTGGTCGATCATAAATGGAAAGGACTGCATTTTTGCTACACACACACACACACACACACACACACGTGTGCGTATGTCCATAAACACGCACGTGTATGCATGTGCACATTTGCACAAGCGTGTGCACCCTTTTCTACCTGCATGCTTTACTCATGCTCCTCACAGAATCAGACAGAAGGCCAGCCCTTGCAATACAGACGAGGAGTCCAAGACCCAGAGAAGCTCGGGGCTGGCCTGAGCCCGCAGCAGTGAAAGCGAGCCCGCCTGGCCCTGGAGCCCTCTCCCTCTGTCTCCGCTCACTGCACCTTTGGAACTGCTCCTTCTCCTTTTTTGCCAACACATGCCCTTCTCTCCCTGCAGAACTGTGAGCTTTCTTCCACCAGCATGACTCCTTTGTGACCAGCTGCTCCAAGCTCCTGTCATGCTGCTCCTGAGGACCCCGACCTCACAGAAGTCAGTGAAGGGAGCAGCGTACCCTGTGGGCAGGATGCCACCTCGGACCCCTTCACACTGGGTCTCCTGGAATGCTGCTTCTCGGGCCGGCCTCTGCTTCTCCTACAGAAGGAAAAACCCTTGGAAAGCAGAGACTGTCCTCAGTCTTTTCTATCTGGCCCCCTGCTTCTAAGGGGTATTCTAGAAAAAGCATGTGCCCACACATATCTCTCGAAGATCAGGTGGGCTGCAGGGCTGGACACCTGGACAGGCTCCAGCATGTGCCCAAATCCCCATGATAGCGCTGTCCTGGAGGGAGTCAACTTCTCTCCTTGGGAAGCCACCCAGACAGCTGACAGCCATCCGAAACAGAGCTCTCAGGGAGGCCCTTCTTGGAGGGGAGTCCTCTAATGGTAGCGTAGTCCCTGCCCAGGAGACCGGAAACAGACTCTTTTTCAATGCATGCATTTCTTAGAGAAGTAAGAGATGAGGCTCATGAGAGCTAACAGGGTCCGCGGTTGGTTTGCAAGCCTCCCTCTGAGATCACAGAAAAATGCATCCGATAATTTATCCTGTGGATGCCATCAGACAAGGACGTGTGTGTGTCTGGATCCTGTGTGGGGTGTGTGCTGAGAATCTTGTGTGCATGTATTTATGTGACCATATATGTGTGTGACATACACAGTCACATACATACACATGCCGGATTTTAACACACACACACACACACACACACACACGCAAGCACATATAATGCCAAAACCAGTTGAGGACCTATCTTTGTAAATAAAGTTTTATTGGAACGTAACCACACTTGTTCATTACATCATCTACACATTCTCTTTGACCATTTTGGAGCTATCACCTGCAGAGCTGAGTAGTTGCAATAGAGACATCTGGCCCACAGAACTGAAGACATTTACCATCTAGCCCTTGACAGAAAGTCGGCCGACCCTTAGGTTAAATGATGATTCCTCTCTATGCAGCTATTAAAATTATTATGCAAATCTATAATTGTGGCTGTAGAAAGTAGTCATGATGTATTCCTAAGTAAGAAAATTGGCTGGAAAATGTTGACTTAAACCCATTCTTATAAAAGGAAAATATATTCAGCTAAGTGTGCATATTTGTGTAGAAAAATACATCTATTTTCTCTAGAAAGTAGTGGAAGGAGAGTGATCGCAGGTAATTTCTTAATTTCTTCTTTATACTTTTCTTTTTAATATCTGATTTTTTAAAGTAATGAGTGCACTTAACCTTTTCATGTAAACAATAGTAGCAATGTTCTTTTTATGTGGATAAAGCTGCTCACATCCCCCAATCTCCTACCTACATAGATGAGGAGGAGTGTCAGGGTTCGAGAGGCCCAGACTGGGGGAGATGGCTTAGCTTCTATAAGGGGGGAGCCAGCAAAGGGCCTGGAGAGACAGCCCCCGGGGGGGTAGACCTCACTGACTCCCTTGGAGGGGCCCTCAGCCTGAGCAGAGTGTGTTTCTGGGCTCTTCCTCCCACTTCACTGACGTCCAGGCTGTGATGGTGAGACTCATCGCCAAGCATCACCTCCACTGCATGCAACCTGGCCAAAAAAGAGTCCAGAGAGCCTTCTCTCTCCTGAGCCAGTCCCTGGCCTCCATGCGCGGGCCGCCACAGAAGTCGGCCTGGCACTAAGTGCCAGGTCTCTGAGGAGACAGAAGCATGGTGTCCAAACATGAATGGCTTATTTTTAGAAAAGTCCACCCCTGTGTCCTGGCCCCACTCCAGGGTGAGAGATGGCATTCCCTCTGACTCAACTCCCCAAACTGACCCCATTTCAGAGGGTCTAAGTAGACTGCCCTTGCTGACATGAGCCAAGGACAGCCCAGTCCTTCTGGAAAAGGAGCTCTACAGCAGTTCCAGATCCTTCCAGGCCTGTGTGAGGGCTGCTTCTGAAGAGAGCACGGCCATTCCCTTAACGGTCCATGCTTCAGAACACAACGCAGAGCCTTCTGCACTAACGTCTCCCAGATCCCCATTTTCCCAGCAAGTACATAAGACAGCGGACCTCCCCCTATGGTTTCTCAGCCCGGTGAGATTCCTTGAATTCATCAGATTGCAAGTCCAGGGAAAATGGAGGGCCGCCTTTTCCCTCCTCCTCCCACACAGGCCCCTGCAGCCCTGGTCCTCGATTGGGGTCTCAGGCACTTCTCCATCTCTTCAATCAGGCCCCACACTATGGCCAGTGAACGAGATAAATGAAGGGAGGAATAGCTTTCTTCCAAGAAAGACACTAGAGCTCATGTTCCGCTATAATTCACTGTGTAGGTCTGACGACAGGAAGAAGTGCCATCAATGTCAAGGAGAACAATGCCACACACAGACACATCTTGCTAGAGAGGATCACAGAGCTGGTGGGTTCATAGGGGGTGGCTCGGAGAGTGAGAGAGTGGGAGATTATTTTCCCTCCCGAGGCCAGTATTGCCAACATTCCAGAGGTAGCGAGACACAGCTGCCCTCCCCAGTTGTCCTTGGCTGACTGGAGCTGCAGATGTCAGTTGTCTCAAACCATGTATCCAAGTCTTCGGAAAGAAGAGGCTTCTGTTCTTCTGAGCTAGCGCCTGGGTTTCTCACTGGCTTCTGTCTCCCACATGCTGCCTCCTCCATCCTGAGCAACATGGGCAGCCCTGACCCCGCTGAACATGTCAAGGCCTCTCTGGGTGAGGCCAAGAGCTTGTCCTGCCCCTCATTTTGTTAGTAGGCATCATGCATCAGCCTTTATTCATGACCTGTAAAGTTGTAGCCTTTAAGGTTAGGCTTGTCCACACCTATAATTCTCCACCAGAGCAATCTGTTGTGAAGAAAGAGGCCTCCAGCAGGCAGTGGCTCTGAGTCACAGCTTCCCAATGTACCCCCACCCACCCCATAGGGGCCACCATTATCAGTCACGTTTGAGCCTCAGGCTGCTCTGGGACATGGAAAAGTTGGCCAAGGCTTACCTGTGCTCATAAGGTCAAGGGACTTCTCAGAATGAGTAAAAACAGTAGAATGCTCTAGATCTCCTCCTTGGTCCACTTTCTTGACCTTTGTTCCTCATGTGAGGGTCAGACCTTCCAGCTCTGCCATCTATCTTTCAGATCATCAGTTCTACTGTTTGAATCAGCAGGACTTTCCATTCCCTTGGCACAGCAAGGTGCTTTTATACTCTTCATCTGGAAAGTAAGAGTCCCTGGACCCCTGGAGCCATCTCGCTGCAAGGGATGTGGCCCCACTATGGAGTCTAGGTTTCTCCAGGGCCTCTCCTGGGCTGTTCAAATAGCCCAAGACAACCCTTCAAGGGATTTCCCTTCTCTGAGACTCAATTTCCTCATCTGTACAATGGAAGAGTTAGAGTCAATATTTGCTACATTTCCATCCGGCTCCAACACACCCAAAGTCTGGGATTATCTGGGTTTTCACATTTCTGGACAAGACCTAATCCCACTCAACTTTCCTATATGGCCATGATGCTTTAGTCCTCAGAACCGACCCTAACCCTCAAAGTGGTCTTCTATTCTCAATCATCATTCTCACTTGAACCTCACCACAACTCAATGACGTGGACAGTACTGTGACACAACCACCCCTTGGAGATGAGAAACAATTTGCCAAAAGCCACAGAGCTAACAGGGGGCAGAGCTGGACTTGGTCTCCTGCCACCAAGTCCAGGGCTCCATCCAGCAGCTCATACCTCCCCAGTGTGTGTCTACATGCTGTGAACAACACCAGCCAAGGGTGTAACCTCAACCTTGTGCAGTCCATGGGCATTCAGGTGGACCTGCTGGGTTGCAGAACAAGAACGAGAGTCATACCCAACCATCTGACAACCCCCAAGTTAAGCTCAGTTCTCTTGGTTCTTTTCCTCCTTCTTAGGCACAGGGATCTGACAGATGGAGGGCCCTATTCTGAGGATACTTATGGGCTGTCCATGGGGGTCAGATATGCAGCTCAAAATTCACAAAGGAGCCCAAGATCACCTCACATGGTCCCAAGCCCACCCAAAAAGGAGTGAAGACGTTATAATGGTGTAAACCATTGTTTGGGTTTAAACTGAGGCTCTCTGCTAGCTCCTCAGTCCCTTGACATAGTGGGCCGGAATCAGGGAGAAGGAAACATTCTCTCCATGGCCCCATAAGCCTGGTGTCTTCTGAAGGTGACAGAAGATGTGCGTGTGGAAGAGGGAGGGAGGTATCTGTGTCTCATCAGAGAAATTGCCCAGAGCACCAGCATGCATCGTCCATCCTTCCTCCACAGATCCCTCAGTCTCTGCAGTGGCTCAAAGTCACAAAGACACAGCCTTCTCAAAACATTTACATTTCTGCCAGGCAAAGATTCATGTGACTTCGAATCCCAAAGTACACAGATTTTCACAGGAAGAATAAAAGAGGATCCCGATCATGTTGCGACAAAGTAACCAGTCTGGCCAAATGTCACTGAAAAAATTAAAGATTCCTCGTTTTACCCACAGGGGTTTTCTTTCTGGAATCTTACATGTATCAGTTTCCTAACTTCACTGATGTCTGATTGGAGCTTAATTCAAAGAAAATAGAGGGCAATGGCGACCTTAGTCCCCTGTTTCTGCATAGAGTACAGAAGGAGGTCACCAGAATAGACCTATAAAACTTGACAATGGGACCAAAACTCATGAAAGGGTGTTGTCAAGCCAGTTTAACTCAGTGAACTCTGAAGATACTGAGGAAGATGTTGTCACCTGAGCTCTGCTTCAGAAACATTCTCTCGGGGTGCCTGGGTGGCTCAGTCAGTTGAGCGTCCAACTCTTGATTTCAGCTCAGGTCAGAATATCTGGGTCGTGAGATTAAGCCCGGCATTGGGCTCTCATTCTCTCCCTCTTATTTGAGAGATAAAATAAATCTTAAATAAATAAATCTTTAAAAAAAAAAAAAAGGAACATTCTCTCACAGTCTAGTGCCGAAAACACCCCCCCCCTCCACTACCCTGCCCCCAGACTTAATTACTCTGTCCTTCACGTGCCAAAGGAGCAATCCTCAATGTTTCTCCCCCTTAAATACTTTGGTCAGAAGCTTGAATTCATGAAAAGCATGCTTATTTATTCACAGTTCTATCCATTTTGTTAAATTTGAAAGTCGGAACAAATACATTCAATGTATGTGTGTACATTAATAAATACAACACGTTTGCACTGCTGGTCCTGGTCCTAAAATATTATTAGAATACTCTTTTTAAGAATGAAATCTTGCCATTTGCCACAACGTGGATGGAACTTGAGAGTATTATGTTAAGCAAAATAAGTCACAGAAAGGCAAATACCATCCTTTCACTCATATGTGGAATTTTAGAAACAAAACAGAGGATTATAGGGGAAAGGAAGGAAAAATAAGATGAAAATTGAGAGGGAGGCAAACCATAAGAGATGCTGAACTCTAGGACAAACCAAGGGTTGCTGGAGGGGAAGTGGGGGGTGGACGGAGTAACAGGGTGATGGGCATTAAAGAGGGCACTTGATGTAATGAGCACGGGGTGTTATATGCAACTGATGAATCACTAAATTCTACCCCTGAAACTAGTAATAAAAATAAAATAAAATTGTTTAAAATTTAAAGAATATTCTTTTTAATCAGAGGGAAGATCTGAGACATTCTATTTGGGTTTTGGTTATTGTTCAACACACGTCCTAATGATGATGACCTACGGTAAGATGGGCTTCATCTGACCAATGGATGAGGGATACAGAAAGGTAGCAGGAACTGGGGTAGAAGCTAGGACTGGGATGGAGGCAGTGAGATGATCTGAACCAGTCACACCACATGGCAACACACAGACCCCACTGCCCTACAGCTAGGGTCAATATTCAGTGAAGGATTCATGTGATAACATGTAAATTCAGGGTTGTTCAATTTTGTTTAATCCTGAGTTAGAATCTGCTACCAGTACTTCTCAAGACCTACCAGAAACTGACACCGCATGTGCTAATGTGAACTATGAATATCTGAGTGGTCCCTGTGAGAAGGAGAGGGATATTTCTAAATAGACATAAGAGGGTCCAAGACACAGGCCCAAGCTACAGTCCTACCCCACCAATGGAGCTATTGCCCAGAAGTTTGAAGATTGCCCATAGGGGCACTTTGTTGAATATCCTCAACAATGGAATAAAGAATAAATCCTTATTCTCTAATGGTGGATATGATTTGTAGAGTCAACCAAAGGAAGACAGTAGGGTACAAAGGTTAAGAACAGGGTCCCTTCTGAGCAGTGTTTGGCTTCCATGCAATAAAGTTGTCCCAGGGGACAACTCCAGTCTGTGGAAGGCAATGTCACCTCCTCTCATGTTCCACTGGTGAAAACAAGTCCATGGCCTCATTTCTTGGAGGGACTAGCACTAGACATGCACCACAGAAGAAGAAGAGAAGAGATTTTCACAAGCACAGCCAAAGGAGCGATCCACTCCTGACCTGGCCAGAACCCGTCCTCCAAGTGAAACGTGCAGGCAGAGGAAGAGGAAACACTTCTAAAGCTGTGTTCGCATTGACAAGTGATTGGATCAGTGAAAAAACAAGCAGGTCTGCAGGGCTCCAGATGTCTCAAAATGCACACTTGGATTTATATATTTGTCCGAACACCAAACCCCATATTGTCTTGGCCCTCTCTGTTAAGTCTGCCCAGAAATCTACTCAAGATCAACTTTAGGGGTCCTGGACCACAGCCCCACCCCCAGACAGTCCTACGGTCCTACCTTAGTGATTGCTGTAATGCAAACTGCTTTTCTTCCAGATGTGTGCAAGCTACATTGTGCTTCCGTGGTCCAAATCATGCAAAGAACCAGGTGGTTACTTTCCATTGTATCTCATGAGCTCAGCTGGTGTTAACCAGACCTACCTGACTTTTCCCTGTATGTGTACTTTCAGTTCTGTTTTTGGTGCCAACCTGTTATTACTTTTATATTTCGTGCTCCACCTTACCCCTCATCAATGTGCTCCCCTATATGATGCATACAAAATATCTCTGAATATGCACCTAAGAAAGTATCACATGGGTGGACTCTGGGGGCTGGAACTGGGTGGCTGTGGGACTGTCTGGGAGGGAGACTTGTGAATGTTTTTAGTGTTGAACCACATGAGCTAATACCTAATCAAAAAGCACTTTTGCACAGAGAACTTTTAGGGCAGTGAAAACATTGTGTGTGATACTACTATGATGGATATTTGTTGTTACATTTGTCCAACCCCGTGGAATATATAACACCAAGAGGGAGCTGTGATGTAAACTGTGGACTTTGGAAAATTATGGTGTGTCCATGTAGGTTCATCAATTGTAACAAATGCACCCCTCTGCTGGGGGGCTGTTGCTGGTGGTGGAGGCTACACATATGGGGGGGACAGGAGGTATACAGGGATTCTCTGTACCTTCTTCACAATTTTGTTGTGAATCTTAAACTGCTCTAAAAAAACAAAATCTCTTTTTAAAAGCCAGCAAAAAAATACTTTGAAACAATAAATAATGAAAAGGATGATATGACTAACAGGGAGTCCCTGTTGGTGGGAAAGACAGTGAGGGAAGAGGAGCCATCTGCTGTCGGAAGCAGAGTCCCAGGGAAAGAGAGAGAGATGCTAAAAGAACATTTTTAGAAACATTTGTGTATGGTATGCATGTAACCACCTCCCTCCAACCTCCACCAAGAAACATTCAGTAAAAGTCTACAAAACCCATCAAAACCTTAGGAGTCAGTGATGTGGGGAAACTGGAACCCTTGTCACTTTTGGTGGGAATGTAAAATGGCGGTATAGCTGTTATGGAAAACAGTAACACAATTCCTCAAAAAATTTAACATAGAATTACCACATGATCCAGCAATTCCTCTGGTACATACCCAAAAGAATCAGAAGCAGAATCTAAAAGAGACATTTATATACCCATGTTCATAGCACGTCATTTATAATAGCAAAAATGTGGAAGTGACTCAAGTGTCCATCAATGGAGGATAAACAAAATATGGTACATCCATGCAATGGAATATTATTCAGTCTTAAAAAGGAAGGAAATTCTGACACATGCTTCAATATGGCTGAACCTTGAGGACATTATGCTAAGTGAAATGACCTAGTCACAACAAGACAAATACTGTATGATTCTAATTGCATGAGGTACCTAGAATAGTCAAACCCACAGAGACAGAAAGTAGAATGATGGCTGTCAGGGGCTGGAGTGGGGGTGGGGGGAGAATGGGGAGTAATTGTTCAGTGGGTACAAAGTTTCAGTTTTGCAAATAAAAAGAGTTCTGGAGATGGATGATGATGATGGTTGCACCACAATGCGAATGAACTTAACCCTGTTGAGATGTACACTTAGCCATGGTTGTGGTAGGTTTTACATTATGTGTACTTTACCAGTATTTAAATTTCTAAAAGTTTCCTTAAAAATACTTTGTAAGTCAGGGGTGTGTGTGTGTGTGTGTGTGTGTGTGTGTGTGTGTGTTGGGTTGCACGAGGGATGGAAGAGACAAGGGTGGGTGACAACATGCTAAGCCTCGATTCAAAGCCAAGGTAAGATGAACCAGTAACCTCTGTGTGGCATCTCTAGGGCAAACCCCTTCGCCAGTGTGAGCAATGCTCAGCTGGTTTATTTGACTCCAGAAGTATTCTGATTCTCCTCCAACAGGAGCAACAACTCCGGGCACTCAACATGGTATCCCACACTTCCTGGTAGTCACAAGGAACTGCCCTCTGTGGATATACAGCGTGACTTTGGCATCTTCCCTCTTGTCTTTGAGTGAAGTTTTCCTCAACTCCCTTCCCATTTTTGCTCAGCCAATTGGCAGGCAAATATTCACTGTTACATTCCATGCACCAAGCTCTGCGCGATAGTGAGGACCGAGAGGTGCGTGTGCCAGGGTCACTGCCTGTAGGAGGCTGCCATCCCAGCAGGTTAGACAGACAAGCAGACAAGCACCTGCAGTTAAGTGCAAGGCACATGATGATGAGTGGGTCCCAGGAGCTATGAGACCACGTGGTCTTGGGTGGCCAGCCTCCCCTGCAGGTCAGCTAGAGCATCCCCAGAGGCAGTGACAGTTATGCCCCAGCAGAGACCTCACATCTGACAGACACTTGGAAGTGATCCCTATAAAAATTTACGCTAAATGAGAAAGCAGGGATGGGGCTACTCAACTGGAGAACAGCACTGCGAAGGTCTAGAAGCAAGAGACACCATGGTGTATTTGAGGAACAAAGAAAAATGGGCATGACGAAAGCAAAACGCACAAGGAGAAGTTAAGGTGCAAGGTGAAGGCTCCACAGAGGAAGGCGGTACCCCGGGGCTGAGTGCTGCGTCAGTCTGCTTAGGAGCAACAGCAAGATACAACTGGAAGTACCCAAACAAAAGAGCAACATGACCCCATTTGCATTTTTATTCTTTTTAAAAATTTTTTAAAGATTGTATTTATTTGAGAGAGAGCACAAGGGAGAGAGCACAAGCAGGGGGAGCAGCAGAGCGAGAGGAAGAAGCAGGCTGCCAGCTGAGCAGGGAGCCCAATGCAGGGCTCAATCCCAGGACCCTGAGATCCATGACCTGAGCTGAAGGCAGATGCTTAATGACTGAGCCACCCAGGTACCCCACCATTTGCATTTTTAAAAGAATGTTGGACTTGCATTGAATGGAAAGAAAAGGAGCTTGAATGTGTGCAGACCAGTGTATTAGCTTCCTGTGGCTGCTATAACAAGTGACTACAAATTTGGTAGCTTAAAATGAAAGAAATGTACTTATTCTTTCACAGTTCTGGAGGATAGAAGTTCAAAGTCAGTTCCACTGGGCTGAACTCAAGGTGTCAGAAGGACCACACTCTCTCTACTCCCTGCCTCTTCCAGCTTCTGGGGGTGACTGGCGTTTGCCGGCTTGGTGCTTCCACCCCCTACCCCCAGTCTCTGCTTCCGGTTTCACACAGACTTCCCTGTGACACTTGTGATGCCATCTGGGGTCCATCTGGACAATTCAGGAAAATCGCCTCATCTTAAAAGTCTTATCTTAAACTCTTACATATGACTGGTGGGAATATAAAATGGTACGGTCGCCGTGGAAAACAGTATGGAAGCTCCTCAAAAACTTAAAGAGATTATCGTATGATCCAGCAATTCCACTCCTGGGAATAGGCCCCAAAGAATGGAAAGTACGGACTTGAACAGTACTTGTGCACCCATGTCATAGCAGCATTATTCACAAGAGCTAAGACGTGGAAGCAACTCAAGCGTCCATCAACAGACGAACGGGTAAATAAAATTCAGTATGTCCATTCCATGGAATATAATTCAATCTTGAGAAGGAGGAAAACTCTGACCCATGCTACAATAAGGATGAACCCCGTGGACATCATGCTAAATGAAATAAGCCAGAAGGACAAATACTGTAGGAGTCCACTTACATGAGGTGCCTAGAGGAGTCGAAACAGAAGGTAGGATGGGGGCCACCAAGGGCTGGAGTGGGGATCAGGGGAAAAGGTAGAAATGAATGCACACCAAGTTTCAGTTTTGCAAGATAAAAAGAACTCTGGAGATGGAACGTGGCGATGCTTGCACAACAGTGTGAACGTGCGTAATGCCCCTCGACACTTAAACATGATTAAGATGGTAACTTTCATGTTGTGTATTTTACCACAATTTAAAATTAAAAAAAAAAATTCTCAATCATATCTGCAAAAACTTCCCCATATAAGGTGCCATCTCAGGTTCCAGGAATTGGGGCCTGATATTTGGGGGCCACCGTGCAGACCACTACATCCAGCTAGGAACCTACTGCAGCTGTCCAGAAGAGACATAATGGCGGCTCGATTCTGGAGCTCCTAAGAGGAACAGCCGGTGGTGCCTGGGGCAGGGGTGAGGCAAGAGCTGAGCCTGACCATCCCCACCCCACCCCATCCCCGGTTTCCGGCTGACCGATGCACAGAAACTCAGGAATGCTGAGAGAAGAGCAATTAGCAGTGGGGGGAGGGTCGAGAGGAGTTTTGGACACATTTGTGGACACTGACCAAAACTGGGCCACTGAGCAGATTGTCTAAATCTTGAATTCCACACAAAGGTCTTTGCTCCAAATGGCTGGGGGAGAGCCCTGGTCATGCTGTCTGTCACTGGCATCCGAGGCCACAAAGAAGAGCGACGAGAGACCCCTGTATAGAGCTGGCTCTGCCACTTCCTTGCTCATCCTCCCTGGA
The DNA here is from genome assembly GCF_023065955.2 of Ursus arctos. Lineage (NCBI taxonomy): Eukaryota > Metazoa > Chordata > Mammalia > Carnivora > Ursidae > Ursus > Ursus arctos. The sequence goes on from NW_026623089.1 coordinate 70,288,118, forward strand.
TCTGTCTGCTGCTCTGTAAAAGTGAAGGAAAGAAATCGAACAAATCCACATAGCATTGACAATGTACTCAGCACTGTTCTCCATGCTTTGCAAATAGTAATGAATGCAATCCCCATAAAAATCTCCAATGGGTACTACTATTGTCATGCCCATTTTATGGATGAGAAAACCAAAGCAAGGGAGGTTAAGTCATTTGCCCAAAAAACAGGCAACCATGCCGAGACAGTCAGAGTCTGGACTGGAACCTAAACTCCAGATTTTGCACTCTTAGCCAATACTCTATGTTGCCTCTTTTTTCTTAATGAAGCCCTGTCCCCAAACCAACTCCAAAGCCAACAACAAAGACCCCAAGAATTAAATGAGCTGAAGTTAATTTCTTACTGAAAATGGGCATGTGACAGGTAATGGGCCAGATGATGCTCCAGTTAAGGACTAAGATACGGAGCCCAAGGATCAAGACCCTCTCCTTCCCTGTGACCATTTGCCTCAAGAGGCAGCCGACTGATGAGGAGAGGTGCATGAGGACCAGAAAGTGGCAGATAATTTATAAAATCCCCTCCTAAAGCACCAGAGTTTCATGCCAACTGCCCAATTACCTTCTGGGGTGAAGGGGAAACCAGCAGGAATGGCAGCCATGTAGGCTGGTGCCAGGGAAGCATCCTGGGGAGTCTGTAGGTATGGAAGCAGATGTAAGGCTCTAGAATTGGGTTGAACCATGGCAGAGGAGTGAGTTCAGGCTGCAGGCATGGGAAGCCATAGAGAGAGGATCAGGCACAGGCTGGGCAGATGGGAATGAGAGGAGTTGCAACAAAAACGTGAGGACCATGGCGATGCCCCAGCAAGGTGCTGGGCATTTGTGCCAGCTGAAGCTGGAAGCAGTGGGAGAGTCAGGCAGTCCCAGCGGGCCAGGTCATGGTTGCTGAACGGCAACGCCCACTGTCATGATGGCAAGGCCATCTGGGATGAACCCTCCACCTTCCCACTCTGAGCCTCACTCCCAGACCTCACGCCATAGCTCCATCAAGAGAGCTTGGGCCCCAGAAGCCGGTGGAGAGAAGCCCCATCTGAGGAGGAAGTGATGGAAAGTCAGATCATATTTGACCCTGGTCTTGGAGGGAAAAGTCTTCACTGAACGAAACTTTAGAACGACAACAGCAGAAAATAGCAAAAAAAAAAGCTACAAATGGCTGAAATGAAATGGTGGCTTCCCAAGAACAGCACAAACCTTCGATGCCAGGTCAGACTCAACCGGATCTTGCCAGTGGCTTTCCCACTAAAGTTTCCAACATTGCTGAAGGACACAAAGTATAAAGTTATAAGCAGAGCAAGGGCTTTTCACCCTGCAGAATACCCACTAAACCGTTTTTGTATATATTTTTTTTCCCCACTAGGGCAGTAGGGGATGCCCAAGTTTTGGTCCCCAAACCAGAAAGGCTGTGGGTGCCTCAAATAGAGCAGGGAGTTTTAGTGTAGTCCCCACGGGGATCCTGGGGGCCCACTTCACCCTCAGTGCTGCGGAACCCTCACCCCACCCCTTGCCTTTTCTTCTTCCTCCTCCTCCTCCTTCAGCCCCTCTGTCTGGCAGCCCACCTGCCTCCCCTCACAGATAGGGTTTGCCTGCAGGGACTTCCCATCAGTCTCACCGAAAGTTGAGGCTCTCAACTTTACTGTGCCTGAAATCTCCTGAGGGGTTTATCAAGGCCCCGCCTACGGAGCTGGGGGAGCGGGGGGAGGTGCCCAGGAATCCGCATGAAAGCGTCCCAAGCGATCCTGATACTTTCTGGATTTGTGCGTGGACTAGAATCTCCAGCAGGGCCGACACCTCGTCTTGCACCTGCCCCTCGTGCGCTCAGCACGCACCCTCCACGCACGCTCGCGCTGGCTCCCGCTGACTACGCACACACTCGCGGTGCCGAAGGCAGCAGGAACGCACAGTAGGTATTCGGTCCTCTTTGCTCAGTCATTCCTCTATCAGTGGGAGCCTGTGAAGGCATGCATAATTATTCTGTCCAAGTGCCTCGGAACACCTCGCCTGCTATCTGACAGCTTCCCATCCAGAAACCACACAGTACAGTAAAAAACAGAAAAAAGAAAGCCGTTAGACCCCAGTGAATGTTATTTTTAATGAAAGTGGTACATTTTGACTCACAATGTTGAAACCAGATTATAAATGAGTCATCAGTGAATCAACCACAAAGAGCCTTTGTGAAGGTGATTTACAGGAGGGCTCTGACGTCTGCTGTCCCTTCACACGCTTCGCAGAGATGCTGTCAGACTTGGAGTCGGCCTGGGGCATCTGCTGCCGCGTCAGCGCAAAAGGATGCTGTGTTGTCACCAGTGGGATTCCCCAGCCAGCCGGCACTGCGGTCCCACCCACAGAACGACGGCAGCCATCACTGAACAAAGCTTGTGGCTACATCAGAGCTCTGGCTTCGAGGTCATGACTCGTAGCTACTGGAGAGTTCCAGGCCATCCGTTCCTCCCATGCTCCCAGACTCCGCCCTAATGCCCACACCCTTTACCTGGTCTTCAAGAGGCAGCTCGGCCTGAGCACAGAGAAGCAGGACTTAGGGTGGACAGACCTGGGCTTGAGTCCCGGGTCTGACGGAGGGTCGGGCAACAGCCTCACTGCCCTCCCCTCCGAAGTGGGAACATTATCACCTGCCCTGCATCCCTCACAGGAATGTTGCGAGGTTCTCGTGGGGACGTGCATGTGAAAGTGTTTTGAATACTATCACAGGCCATCCCAAGGTAAGTGGTCTGCTGTCTGAATGTGCTTTCACCAGTCAGCAACTCTTGCCTGGGGTGGAAACAGCCAACTAGACCAAGGGTAGCTGGCAGAGCAGGGAGTAGTTAAATGCTCCTCATCGCCTACCCTGAAAGGAGACACTAGTGCTCATCTCTCCTCTTCGAGAAGCAGGACACAGAGGTCAGAGGGTAAATCCATGCACGAGTATATCCCATCTCCCCAGCCAGAAGGGAGACTGCCCTGATGCCCAGTTGCAGCCCAGGCTTTCCAGAATACTAACTGGTGGCCACATTCCGCAGATAACAGACTCTTCAGGCCATCTTGGGGAACGCAGCAGGGCTCCCAGCCCCCCGTTGCCTGCTCGGAGCTGCCTCCAACAGGGCAGAAATCTGCGGCAAAGAAATCCCGACAACACCAGGGACGGGAAGGTCAGTCCAATAGGACAGCAACCCAGAGCAGCCTGGTCAACTGTGAACACTGTGTCTAGACAACAGAGTCTACCATGAGCAAAACTGTAGTAACTACACAGTAAATGTTAACTGTTAAGTGTGTGACCAAAAAAAAAAAAAAAATCCCCAAACAAGGTGAAGAACTCATAAAATCTGTGAACAAGAGAAAGAAGGCAGAAGAAAGAAAAGGAAAAAAAAAAGCGCTTGGCAGAGTCAACCGAATCCCTCCTCTATACACCACGGATGCATGACCAGTATCAGGGTTAAAGAAGAAGAGAAAAAAAACAAAAACAGGCTTTCAAAGTCAGACAAATGTGGACTTGAATGCCAGCCTTCCCCTTACTGGTTCTGAGTCCTGGGGAGAAGCCATCTGTTGTCTCCACTTCTTTGCTGGCCTCCCCGCCCCCCAATCGCTGTGAGGATTACCCAGAACCACGTATGTGTTGTACCTGCACGGTGCCGGGAACATAGTTAACACTCCATAAATGCCGGCTGCTTTCTGTGGGAGATTGCAAAATGTGGCCACGAATTCTCCCTACCTCGGGAAGCATGCCCTTTGGCAATGACTCACCTGCTGCACCTATCAAGAGTTAACAGTCTGTTTCCCTTATCCCTTGAATCTGGGCTAGCCTTTGACTTATGCTGACCAATAGAATTTAGCAGAAGTAACACTGTATGACTTCCAAGGCTAGCCCTGGCAGCTCTCACTTTTGCCCCCTTGAAATGCTCCCCATGGACCACCATGTAAAGAAGCTGGTACAGCCTACTAGAAGGGTAGAGGACTTGTGCAGGAGAAGTGAGGCCCCCCAACTTGACCACCAGCAACAGCTGCCACATGCGACAGAGGCCATCTGAGATGAACATCCAGCCGAGCTGAGCCTCTGGCTAGCTGAAGCCATATGAGTAAGCCCAGGCAAAATCAGCAGAGAGACTGCCTAGGCAACCCATAAAATCATGAAAAATAATAAATCTGTGCTGTGTTAAGTCACTAAGCTCTAGGCTGATTTATTATGCAGCAAATTCTCACTGAAACACCCTTCCTCTCCCCACCTCCAAAATACCCTCTCTGCCTCGAGTACTCTTGAATTTTCCCTAGCTATACTTGGCAGATTATTCAATGAAATACTGAGAATTTATGGGGACCAGGAGCTGTGATCAGCCTGTCATAAAGCCGTTTTCATGCCCACATGTTACAGGAGTTCATCAATCAAACAATTAAGTAGCATCTACCAACCTACGTTGATAATTAGCAAGTCTGCCTTTTCTGCCTCTAAAGTAGACCACAAATTCAACTGTTTACCCCAACTTCCACCAGCAGCTCTTGCCTGAATAATGGCAGGAGTCTTTCTAATTGGTCTCTTCCTTCGAATTCTCTCACCCTATACATTGCTGTTCTCCACAGAGGGAATTTTGAAATGTATTCACTGATTCGACAAAAATTTAGTTTTGACCAGAAATCTCCTCCTCCATGGAATTTATGTTCTAGTTGACATTTTAAAAATTGATAAGTAAATTAATACAGGGCACCTGGGTGGCTCAGTTGCTTAAGCATCCAACTTTGATTTCGGCTCAAGTCATGATCTCAGGGTCATGGATCGACCCCCACATCGCTCTGGACTCAGCGCCGAGTCTGCTTGAGATGCGCTCTCTCCCTCCCCCACTGCCCCTCCCCCCACTCGTACTCTCTAAATAAATAAGTAAATAAATAAATAAAGACAACCTTTAAAAATTTGATAAGGAAATTAATAAAATATGTGGTGATAAATGCTAATTAAAAAATGAAACAGGAAATGTCGGGGTTGGGGGGAATATGTAATGTTAGTAAGCGTTACAATTTTAGATAGGGTGGCCAGGGCAGGTTCAATGAGACAGTGACATGTAAATAAAAACCAATGGGAATAGCAAGTGTAAAGACCCTAAAGCAGAGCCATTCCTGGCATATCTCAGAAACAATAAGGAGGACAGTGTGCCTCAATATAATAAGCAAGGTTGAGAGTAGTGTGAGAGGAGTTCAGAGAGGTAACAGGGAAGAGAGGTGGAGAAAGTCAGATTACATAGCACCTTAGAAGTCAATGTAAGGATTTAGGCTTTTGCTCTAATGACATGGACAGCCACTAAAGCATTTTTATCGAAGTGGTGATATGATCTGATACACATTTTAATAGCACCATTCTGGTTAATGCATTGAATACGAACTGAAGAAGATTCTGGGGATGATATCATAATTTTTGAATCTTCCCAAATGCCATCATGAAAAATAGGAGGAGAGAGAATCTCCAGCAGACTCCCCGCTGAGCATAGATCCCGACGCAGGGCTCAATCTCACAACCCTGAGATCATGATCTGAGCTGAAATCAAGAGTCAGATGTTTAACTGACTGAGCCTCCCAGGCACCTGAGCCACCACATTCTCGAACACTACATGAAAACAACAGAAGGAGAAATCGTAGAGCAATGAAGTTAGAGAAGCCAAGCAGAGCTACGTCTTCTGCAAATTCAGAAAAACTAATTTCATATAAAAGTTTTCAACACAAGGGGCACCTGGGTGGTGCAGTCATTAAGCGTCTGCCTTTGGCTCAGGGAGTGATCCCAGCATTCTGGGATCAAGCCCCACATCAGGCTTCTCCAGTAGAAGCCTGCTTCTTCCTCTCCCACTCCCCCTGTTTGTGTTCCCTCTCTCACTGGCTGTCTCTCTCTGTCAAATAAATAAATAAAATCTAAAAAAAAAAAGTTTTCAACACAAAAAAAGTAACATACAAAGTTATTCAGGAAAAAATATAAACGTTGTAGGATTACATCCCTACAGACCATAAAACATACCCAAAAGACATGCCCACAAAACAAATGAAATCTATAATATATTTCCCCAAAAAGCTAAAGGAACAACATAAATCAGAGCTAGAAAAACTCAGTAGTAAAATGACAGAATTCAGGAAAATATTAGAAATCTTTAAAATCATATCAGAGAAATTAGATGACATTAAAAAGAAGACAAGAGTTGTGATATTGTGCAGGCGCATGGGTGGCTCAGTCAGTTAAGCATCTGCCTTTGGATTTTCCACATCAAATCCCAAGGTCATGGAGATCCCAATGCTGGGATCAAGCCCCACATTGGGCTCCCTACTCAGTGGAGAGCCTTCTTCTCCTTCTCCCTCTGCCCCTCTCTCCACCCCTCCACCCCCCACTCGTGCACTCTCTCTCTCTCTCTTTCCCTCTCACTCCTGCTCTATCTCAAATAAATAAAATCTTTTTTAAAAAAGGATTAAGAGTTGTGATATTGTGATATAATAAGAACCATATATTTGGTCTTCATCCCCAGTTTCTGGCACAGAGTTCCTAAAATCTTTATAATTTCCTGAGCAACAGGGTGAGAGGAGCATCTTTTATTATTCATAATAAGCCTCTTACAAACATACCTAAGTTTATGCTAAGGAGGTCACTCTTGGTGGGCCCCTGGACAGCTTCAGGGTGAGGGCTGGTTGCCAGAGAAACCAGCTGGATGCCAACCATGTGATTAGAGGGTTGGAAATTTCAGCCCCACTGTCGGACTTCTGGGAAGAGGAGAGGGACTGGGGATCTCATCACCAATGGCCAATGATTTAATCAATTGTGCCTATGTAATGGAATTGCCATAAAAACCTAAAAGAAGGGGTTCAAAGAGCTTCCAGGTTGGTGAACAAACACATCCATGTTCCAGGAGGGTGGTGCACCCCAAACTCCTCAAAGACAGAAGTTCCTGTGGTTGAGACCCTTCCAGACCTTGCTCGATCTACTTCTTCATCTGGCTGTTAAGTATTTCCCTCGATCCTATGAGCAAATATACCAGATTACTTAATTTGATGTGGAAAATCCAGACATTTGGTGTAGCGTGTTGTCAAAAACAGATCACAATAGTAGTAAGAGTGCATAAATCCAGCAGATAATACCTTAAAAGAGAAAAATTAAATCAGAGGAAATGAAGAAAGAATGAAAAGGGGTTTGAGAGAAAGTAACAAAAATAGAAGATAGGCAAAGAAGATCCAACATTTGTATAAAAGGAGTCCCTTACCAAAAAAAAAAAAAAAGCCACCCAAAAAAACCCAGAAAACTGAAGCAAGGAACAGAACCAAACCTAAAAACTACAATTCAAGAAAGCTTTTTTGAAATTAATTTAAAATTTGAAACTATATATATAAAGTCAAAATCAACCCTGAAACAAGTAATACCAAAATACCAAAATATATTCTGTTAAATTTCTAGACTTTAAAGGAAAATATAAAATCCCTTGGACATCTAGGCAAAAAGACCAAGCAAGATACTGGGAAGGAAAAGAAAATCAGATTGTCATCAGACACACTTTGTGCCAGGAGAATACAGGAAAGAAGGTGAGGATGAAAGCAGAGGGAACCAATGAGAAACAGAACCAGTAGAATTTACTGATCTGACAGGGATATGAAAAAAGAAAGGGGTCAAAGGTGACCTGAGCAACTAGGACAGAGTTGCCATTTGACAATATTGAGTAGACTATGGGAGAGGGAGGTTTGGGACAGGGGATAGGCTAATAGTTTATACATATTACATTTTAAATACCTATTAACGATCCATGTGAAGAGTTGAGTAGGCAGCCATATAAAGAATCTGGAATTCGGAGCTGAGGTCTGGGTGAGAAATATATCTATTTAGAACTGATAAGCATATAGAAGCTATTTGAAGTCATGAGACTGGATAAAGTCAGTGAGGGAGTGAGTTCAGAGAATATCACTCTGTTCAAAACCTCTTGCTGGTTTACAATAAAACTCAAATCCTTTATCAAGGTCAGCAAAGCCCTTTTCATGGCTCCCTCTCATTTCCTATCCCTCCCCACCTCACTCTCTGAGCTCTAGCAACATAGTCACCTTGCTATCCCTGGAATGATCTCATTCCATCTCAGGGCCTTTGCACTTGCTGCTCTCTATAACCAGGGTCTGTTTCCCCCAGAGGTAAGCCTGCATGCTCACATCATTCAAATCCCTGCTGAAATGTCAGCTTCTCAGAGAAGTCTTCTGACACCCCATCCCAAATGTCTGCCCCCACCTACACCTGTATCACTCTCTAACACCTTAACCTGCTTTATTTTTCCACCATTTTACAGGTCTCCTGTTCCAGTTTCTAATGCAGCAATTGCTGCATTCACAAATCACAAACTTAGTGGCTTAACACCACCATCTTATTATGTACATGGATTGTGTGGGTTGGGAATTTGGACAGGGCACAGAGAGGATGGCCTGTCTCTGCTCCACAAAGTCTGGAGACTCAACAGGGAAGACTCTAAGTCTGGGGGTGGTTTGACAGCTCCGGTTTAGAATCATCTCAAGGCTTGTTCACTCATGCATCTGGCATCTGGCTCAACTAACTAAAAGACTAGGATTGCAGACCAGAGGGTCTACATGTGGCCTCTCCATGTGGCTTGGCTTCCTTGCAGCACGGCAGCCACAAGATAGTCAGACTTCTTAGCTGGTTACAGAGCTCTAAGAGCATTGTCTCAGCAAACAAGGCAGCTCTTTTTGTGACCCCACTGCAGAAGTTGCATAGTATCACTTCCCCCCCACTTTACTGGTCAAAGTGGTCTGAAGTCTGCCAACAGGAAGGATGTAGACTCTGTCTCTTGATGGGAAAGGAATTTTTAAAAATGTTAAGGCTAGGTCCTGCCACATGGCCTGAGATAGAGTCTCAGTGTTGAGTTATTCTCCCCAAGCCAGATGCCTATCGAAAGGATTGTCTCCTTAATGTTCTTTTGTTGACCTGTGAATGTCTTGCTCTATCAGCCCCCTACCCCTACCTATCTGAATTCTCAGCTGCTCCACTATATATCAAGAAGTCTCACTTGATATAGGATCCTGACTCCACAAAATGGAGAACGTGGTGTCTCCCTCTTTACAGCAGGGCTGCTAAAGCTGTCAACAGCCCCTCCTCCGTGATGGATGGTCCATCTCCAGTTTACAACCTGGTCCCTGTTAATCCTCTGTAACTTCTTGTCAGGACTCCTTGAAGGGATAAAATATTTTTTCTGAACATTGCAACAACCACAGAAACACAACAGAAGAGTTACTGAACAAGTTCACCATGGCTTCTTCACAATGCCATTTGATTGAGAATAATTGGACAAGGAAAATTAATTCCAGACCAAACTGAGAAGTTATTTTCCTAAATGGAAAGAAATGCTCCTCCTTCCACCATCAAAGGCCCTAAAAATGCCACGAAGATTGTTGAATAACACTAAGTTGAGACAGGAAACCAAGAGACTGGAAATCCAGCTGCCTCTGGTTTATTCATATTTACACCCACAGATTTACCGTTTGGCCTGAGCACGCTCGACTCAAGGGTTACATGGGCCTGAGCACCTAGGACCAGAGTCGAGGAGCTTCACACGGCCCTGGCCAGCAAGAATGTCTCTCCGGGGAAACCTAAGGTGGGCCACGGACTTGTGAGAAATAATGGCACAGAAAGAGGCAGGGACCACATCCCAGAGGGAGATCAAATAAAGCAGAACAAAGAAGAGAAGGACCAGACCCAAACTCAGACCCCACACACGGGCCAGGACATGGCTTGGGCTGTCTGGAAGCAGTTCCCAGACAGAAACCTCAGTGTGATGAATCAGTTTCCTTGGACATTGAGGGGATAAAGAGTCTGACCGAGCGTATTTATTCAAGGAATGGCTGTGAGAATGAGCATAGGCAGAGGTGGTGAGGGGACCGTGGAGTATGTGGTGGTGAAAAGCCACCATGAATCCCCAGTCTAGACGCTGAGCCCACGATGCCCAAGGAGAGGTGAGCGACCTGAGAGAAAGGGCATGCCTGGGAGAAGCCTGGGGAGCCTACCTCTGAAATGACTGGTTGGGACAGCAGAGTCAGACACTGCTGACGAGCCTTTAAAAATCTCAGAGACGAGGAAACAGAGGCGATTTGGAGACACATGTTAATAGATGCACGAGTCTTTTCTATTCCATAAATCAAATCCCACTGTGAATAATGCCATAAAAAAATGTCTCCACCTCTAAAGAGCAAAGGTTTCTAAGTATTAGAAGAAGGCTCCCCGATGTGAGGCAACGCAATTACACCAAGCATGAAAACGGGGTTTCAACAACTTGGGGTTATTCGGGACCGATAGTTACAGGCGTGCTTAGACGGATGGCATGCCTCCCGTGCCCACACAAAAGACAGAAGTCCAACAGGTGGCCCGCGGTGGCCTACATTATACATGTTTCCCCAGACTACCCAGCCACCCCTCAAAGGTAGATCTCAATCCTTCTCCTGTGACCAGCCCTGCAAAGGCCCGACAGAGGCCAGGATGACTCTGGCTGCAGGGACAAGGGCTCTGGGCTACTTTCAAGTGTTTTCATGGTGAAGAAATAATAGCAACCCATATTTGCATCACATTTTTGTACTTAATGTACTTAAGATGCATTTTTATGTATATTATCGCAATTGGTTCTCACAAAAAACCTTGTGGCACAATTTAGTCTGATGCCCTACACGCCCTGAGCCAGAAGCCCTCCGACTCTCCTCGCAGAAGGGGAGGCATTTGGAAGGATTGACTACACTCTCCCTCCCTGGCCTTGCTGAGGACCAGGGCCTCCCCAGCCTCCAAGAAAATAAACAAGTTTCTGTGTCCCTAAGGGAATAGGTGCCACTTTGGTGGGCAGGAGGGACCACACAGCAGGGCTTTTGTGGAGGGTATTAGAAGAGGGAGGGAGCTAGGATTGGAGAAAAGGGATCAGTCTCCATCTCTGGTCGGATGGGGGTCCCAGAAGTTCTGAAGGCAGTGCCAGGGGACAAGGGCACTGTGAGGGAGTGTCCTAGTGGGGGGGGGGGGACCAGAGGAGACATGCCTGGCACTGAGAAGGAAAGGCAGCGCAGCTCGCCCCAGTAGGAACCCCACCGGCTGGTATGTTAGATCATGCCGCCTTCCTCTGGGTGGGATCCATAGCCTGCCAGAGCTCCTGGTGCCCCCAGCTCCGTGCCAAGTTGCTCAGCCAGCCCACAACATCTCAGATGCTTATGAGCCCCAGCCAGACCCTGGAGCCCCCACGAGGATGGGAGAAAGAGCTCCCACTCCTGTTCTTTGGGGCCAGATGGGAGCACCTGAGACCACACCAAGCTGGGGACACATGGGAGTGGACACCACCCTTCCACCGGGTTTCTCTTCATCATCGCCATCACCATCATCATCACCATCATGGTCACCACCATCTTTATTCCATCTTCACCGATGAGTTGTTAAGGCCCAAAGAATTTACTAAGATCTCACAGGTGGTGAGTGCCAACTCCATCCTCTGACTCAAACGTCGTGATTATTTTGTTAGATCATTGCCCTGCTGCAAGGATAAGTAACGCCAACCAGTGTGTTCATTTGGGAAGTGAAGGAAGCCCTATGCTCTCTCCATCCCCCAAGTCCCCGGTCCTCATTGGTCAAGCCCTGGGGCGCTGACTTGGAGGCAGTCAGCACACCCACTGCATTTCCCTGCAGAATGAGCCTCCTCCCAACAGCGTTTCCTACATCCCTATTGTGGGCCTGCTTTAGAAGGTGAGAGATCTCCTTCTCATCATGAAGCTCTTTTCATCCTGAAAACATGTAAAGGCTTTGCTTGGGAAGAGTCTCTAACAGACAGGGTTCCCAGAGAGTCCCCGGAAGCATGTCTGTGCAGCCCCAGGTGCAGACACCCAGGACGGCTCTGGAGGAGAGGGACTAGTCTGTGACCAGACAGAAGACCCCTCTTCTGTCCTCTGCCTGAGAAAATAGCAGCTGCTCTGTGTGCCCCTGGCCAGGAAACTAGTGCACAACTCAGAAAATTCAGAGAAAAGCAACAAAGATGATTAATGAGCTAGAAAAGCAAGTGACGGTCTTAGGGGGAACACAGTGGCAGAGCTGGACGGGTGGCATGCATGGGCGGGGTGGAGCTAGCCACAGCAACAGGGGGAAGAGAGAGAGAGACTAGACCCCAGGGAGCATTAGCACTAGAGGGGAAGTGGAGAGCAAAGGAAGATGTCAGCTGAATACCAGCAACAAATTCGTCATGCTCGGTACCCCCCAGACCAGGGATGGAAAGAGCATTGCTTTGGCCGAGTCCTGGAAGACCAGCTGTGAGTCTCAGGTAAGGCTGGGAGCAACCCCCACCCACCCACCCAGGGCCCTAAAGAGCAACAACTGGCTGTTTACAGTCCGTGGGGAGTTAGCATCCTGGGGCGGGGGTGGCTGGAAGCAGCTGACAAGCCACTAGGCACCTCGACTTCTCGACTTCTCGGGGGCCAGCTTCCCTCCAGGCTCCAGCCCTCCCGCAAGCCCACGCCCCCTGCGCGGTCACTGTGATTTATGGCATAATAGCCCTCCCCAACATCGACCCGGGACCTTGGGAACAAGTCTTCCTTTCTTGGTCCACTGAAGTCGCTGGAACCCATTAGTGAGGTTTCAGCCCTGTCGGTAAATCACTGCCTGAGTCATGCAACATAGCTCTGAAACAACGGAGGGTGTTTGTTTTTAATTCCCTTAGACTGTGAAGCATATATGCAAACACTGGCCTGAAAGCAGCCTTTGTTCCTATTGTTCTTGCACACATAATCTCCCAATCTCCACTCCTCTGCCTTAAACTGCCAACACCACAGGGCCCCTAGGTGGCTCGCAGTCCGGTGGACGGGAGGGGGGTGGCCCAGAGGCTGCAGCCAGGGACGGTGTCCCCTGGGAAATCCGGAACACTGACTTGCAGCCATCACCCGGGTCCCTGTGCAGGTTACCTCTGCAGCAGCCTCTGACCCAGACCCCCTGTCCTCTCCTCTGACGCATTCTCCTCCATGGCCCCACCTGCTGCCTTTTGTCACCACCGGCACCAACCCGAGCTCCTGCTGTCTCATTTCCCTCACACTCCCTCCCCATGGAGGGCTGGCTTCTGGAAGTCAGTAGGCACCACGAGCAAGGGATTTCTCTTTCAACCTACACCAAACTTTCACCCTTGACAGCGTTCTTCAATCCAGAAAAGGCTTCTGGGGACTCCTATCAGAGACTCTGGAGCTGACTCCTTGGGAGAGGCTCCCTGCTCACCTGGGGAGACGTGCTTAGCCGGGTCAATAGCACCCAACGCCATAGGATGCCTCCTTCACTCGGATTCCTCAACCTGGCTCTTGAGAAATTTGTTCCATCTTAGAGAAGCCACTTACGCTCTCCTGAGGTCATTTTCTGCAATTCTATGCAGAGGCAGAAGACGCAAATAATCCCGCCTGAAGAGAATGTGCATATATTTCCACTGCTCCTATACATTCAACAAACACTTGCTCAATAGACATTTGTTTTCTGCCTAATTGGAGCACGGTATTGCGCAGATGATAAAACTTGCAGGCTCGGGGTATTGAAAAAATACGCCAAACAAGCATCACATTGTGTTAAGATCAAGGCCAAGTTTTGAACCCCATCTATCCTGTCATACTCCAAAGCCCCTGGTTTTTCAGTTCTGTCCCATGTCCTAAAATTAGTCCAACAAAATGCTCGTTTCCAGCGCTTGGATGGAACGCTCTGTGGCCCAGTAATCATCGGAAGATAGCCATGCTTGTCAGAGCTCTTAGTGGCAAGTAGCTTAAGCAAAAAACACTCAAGAAATGAATGAATTGCCCCACTACCAAGAAGTCTAGAAAAGGAATGTGATCATGGGTAGGCCCAGGCCTCAGGCAATGCTCTCAAGTGCCTGCCTCTTCTAGGCCCTGCTCAGTTTTATTATTTCGTGTCATTTTTAGGCAGGTTTTCTCACAGGCAGGAAAGCAGCTGTGGTGACTTCACATTCTCACTGAGCCGGCCAGAGGAAAGAAAAGTCTTGGGTTGGGTCTCACGGAGCCATTTTGGGTCAGCATGCTCACCCCTTCACCACTCACTGGGTTTGGAGGTTGGAATATGCTAAGTGGCCAGGTCTGGACACGAAGGCCACCTTTGAACCTAGGACGAGGTCACACTGTTTACAGAAAAAAATGGGACACAAGACACAGTGCAGGCCAAACAGCTGAGGACCAAGGAATGGCCCTGAAGGAAAATTGCCATCAGGTGGCAGGACAGGTGGCAGCCCTGTCCCCTCCCCTGCCTCTCCTTCACTCCTTCCCCACTCCACCCCCCAACATCACACCTCCTCTCACTGCCCCACTGCCTGCTGGCCCCCATCTGCCCTTCAACAAGCTGCCTCCCACCTCCCTGGTCAGAGAGAAGGGACCCTCCTTTGCATTCGCACTGTGTCCTGGGCTAGTCATGACTCCAGCCCTTCTCAGTAAGCCATCATCACCAGCTTACTTGCCTGTCTTCCCCATGGGACTGAATTTCCTGAAAGGAAGACCATGTCACAGAACCTAGTATGTACTAGGTTCTCCATACCCGAATATAAGGGGAAAGAGGCCTTTGGAAAGATGGAAGAAATCAACATGCGAAAAGCCCAATGCTTATTTTAATATGAATTGTAGAAAATGAAGACTAACTTGAGTTTTCAAATACGGTTTTTCAGTAGAGATCTTCTTATAATAACCAACACAAAGGAAGGCCTATTCTGAAGACAATTTGAGTTTCAGCTTTGATATACTATTCCTCTAACTTCTTATTCAACTGGCACATTGAAAAGATAACAGCAAGAAGTGTTTGTGATTGGCATACTAGAGATTAAATTGATCAGTTCAGGTTTACCCCATTTTGGTGCTGAGATTTTCAAAAAAGTAAACAAATGAAGATATGTTTTACAATGTGTCTCCAAAAAACAGATCTTGGGGCGGGGATGGGGGTTTCTCTCACAAGCTGGGAGCCAGCTCATTTCTAGCGTACGAGTTAGGGGAGGAACCATACATACACCGCCAGTGCCACCATCACCGCTGCCACCACCATCACCACCACCACCACCCGCCATCCCTTTATGTTCATGTTTTCGACCCAACAAATATTGTTTATGAGTTTAATAGACATCCAGCCCTGTGCCTCAACTGCCTCATTAAGCATTTAAGGAAATTGTTTGGGGCTGAATCATGTCCCCCTCCCAACTTCTTAGGTTGAAGTCCTGACCCCCAGCACCTCAGAACGTGACTGTATTTGGAAATAGGGCTTTTAAAGATGTGATTAAGTTAAATGAGGTCATGAGGATCTGCCCTAATCCAGTAGGACTGGTGTCCTTATAAGAAGAGGAGATGAGGACACAGACGTGCAGACGGACAACCACGTGACCACACAGGGGAGAAGGCGGCCATCTTCAAGGCAAGGACAGAGACCTCAGGAGAGGAGAAACCTACCCTGCCAACACCTTGATCTTGGACTTCTGGCCTCCAGATGTGTGAGAAAGTAAACGTCCATTGTTGAAGTACCACCACCTCCCTGCCACTGTCTGTGGTACTTTGCTTGTCAGACCAAGCAGACTAACACGCATGTGCTCACTGTGATGAGGGTAAGCTTACGGGTACCTGGGATCAATGGCAACAGAAAGGTCCTCCTCTGGCTCAAAATGCCCACCCCACCTGTCTTAGCATGGGCTGCCCTGACAAAAATACCACAGTCAGGGGGCTTAAATAACAGACATTTATTTCTCACAGATCTGGAGCCTGGACGTTCAAGATCAGGTTCTGGTGGGGGCTCTTCCTAGCGTGTAGACGGCCACCTTCTCTCTGTGTCTTTACAAGGTTGAGAGGGGGAGATCATATCTCTCTGTCTTTTCTTATAAGGACACTAATCCTATCATGGGGGCTTCACCCTCACGACCTATTTACCTCTTAAAGGCCCCACCTTTAAATACCATCACATTAGGGGTTAGGATTTCAGTATATGCATTTGTGGAGGACACAAACAACCAACTGACCTCTTAGTTTCAAAGTTCCTTTAAAGGGAAGCCAGCTGTCATTCCAAGGTTAAACATAAGGCCTAAATGCAAATGAACCTACAAAAGGTAATGAAGGTCTCTGACTATCAAGGAGCAAAAATCCCCTGGGAGAGCTTACCTGTGAAGAGAAGCGTGTGGAAGGAAGAAAGGTACAAGGCCTGGTTTGGAGGGCAGCAGGATGGGGAGTTGCGAAGGACAAGACCGTGTGCCTCCAGCCCAATCTGAAGATGGCATGGGGTCCCAGTGACAAGGAGGCAGGAGAGAGAGACGCATCTCCTTGCCCCAGTCACGAGAACTGTCTGCTCCGGGCCAGTCCCTGAGTGTGGGCTGCAGAACCAGTGTCCGAGGTTCTCAGCTTCTTGGGGGGACTTGCTGTCATCACTGGAGCAGAAGCAGTGAGCAGGGCACCTCCACCTTAACCAAGAAGAATGAAACAGCTTCAGAAGCTCTGGAGACCGCAGGGTTTCTCAGAGCATAAGAGCAGGGGTGGCAGTTTAGCACCTGATATTGTTCAGGAAAACACTGGTAAACGCAGAAGGGAGTTCTCACCCTTATGGGGCTCAGTGGCCTTCTTAGAAAGCAGCATGTACCATGGCCACGTGAAAGCCAAGTTAGTGGCCACTCTACTAGGCTTGAGGTCCCTGAAGACAACAGCCATGAGGCTTCTGGAAGTGTGGAATGTGGGCACAAAGCTCATGAGAACACCGCTCCAATCCCACCATTTCATGGATGGGGAAACTGAGGCCCCCAAGGTGAAGCAAGACGCCCAAGGTCACACCTAAAACCAGCCTCAGCAGGAATGACAAACACTTACTGGGCATCACTGGGCATCTCTTTGGAATACAGGCCCATCCTAGCCTGAAACCTCTGTGCTTCTACCAAGGTCCATATCTGCCATTCCAAGACCCCCAAAGTCCTGTCCAACTGGACGTCTCTAGAATCTACTCCTCTCCACACTGGTCCTGAGACCAAGCTACCATCACCTGTCTCACTGAGGATGTGGCAATACCCTCCCTTCCCCCTCCACTGAAGCCAGAATGATCTTATTAACATGAATTCCATGGTCTGTCCACACATATGCCTCTACTGCCTCACCCTTGGCCTCCTTGCCCTCTCTCTGCCCTGCATCCTCCATGACCTTCGTCGGCTTCCTCCAGTCATCTTTAACCCCTGCAACCTCAGGACCTTTGCACACACTGGGCTTCCACATTCTCTTAGCCAGGTTAATGCCCTCATGAGGTCAGCATGTGCAGGGTAAGCTGGGATGCACAGCAGAGGGTGCTCCTGAAGAAACTTCAGCATCTTCCCACAGGACTGGCACTCCTGCCCTCCTCACAAGGCCCCACAACGAGTCTCAACCTTGTTGCACATCAGAATTGCCCCAACCTAGAGACTCTACTATGATCGTTCTGGGGTGGGGCCTAGGCCACCGGGTTTTTCAAAGCTTCCCATGTGAGTCTAATGTTCTGTCCAGGTTCAGAATCACTGTCCTAAACATAGTCGGAGGATTGAGAGTGAGCTGGGGTTTTTTTTAAGATTTTATTTATTCAGTTGAGAGAGAGAGAGATAGTAAGCAGGGGGAGCAGCAGAGGGAGAGGGAGAAACAGACTCCCGCTGAGCAGGGAGCCCAACTTGGGGCTCGATCCCAGGACTCTAGGGTCACGACCTGAGCCGAAGGCTTAACCAACTGAGCCACCCAGGCACCCCAAGAGAGTGAGCTGTTTTATAGATACTTTTTACTGAGTATCTCATGTGCCAGTCACTGAATTAAGCACTATATGGCTCGTTTCACTGAAGTCCCACCAACACTCTAGGAGATGAGGATAATTATCTCCATTTTACAGATGAGGAGAATCAGCCTCAGAAAGGGGAAAGAACTCTTCCAGTGTCACACAGCCCATGGTGGCAGAGCCAGAGCAGGCCTTAACATCAAAGCCCACGTTCCTAATTACTCTAAACCATTCGCCCTCCCAGGGTTTTGTTAGATGCGTGGGGAATGCCACACTTCACAGCCATCTCAGATATAAATACAGAGGTGCCACCATGAAGGAGCCAATGAGAAAAAGAACCTCAAGTATAGGAATACATGTTTTGTTTCTGATGTCATACCCTGCAAATACCACAAACAATGCATAAGTGTGTCCTCCCAGCCCTGTAAACAAACTATAAAATGCCTTATAAACAGACCAGAGTTACGACTGTATAGAAGTCAAATTCGGCAATGAACTTCCCGAGGGATGCACTGCTTAACTGACTGCTTCTGCTTGCTTTCTAAGAAAATCTGGTTCAAGTTCATATGCAGAAGCTTCTCAAAATCTGTAAAAGACAGGTGTGCAGCTGGTCCTCATCAGCCCCTGGGGCTTCTACTTAGGCATTTATTATGAATTGTCTTTTTAATTTAGTCTTCATAGTAATTCACGGCCTGATTAAATATAAAGAGATTTTAAATTATTTCTGTAATAACATCTTACATTTACATAGTGCTTTACCATTTTCAGAGTATTCCACATATCTTTGTTCACTTGTAGATCAGGTATTAAGTATGGGTTAAATTTTTACAGAAAATATATTGACTTATTGAAACACTGTGTATTTCATCATCACCTCCAAACACTGTTTTAAATAAGACAAAATTAAATAAACATATATAAATGGAAAGTCCCATAAGGAAAACTGCACACATCCACAAAGACGTCTTTTATAAGATCAGCAAAGTAGTGAGCATGATTAGGAGCCCAGAACATGTTTCTATCTGGACTTTCATCACTAGCAAGATGGTGGACTGATAAGCTGGGCAACCCAATTACTGAAAGCAACACAAGCTATCGAATAAAATCTTTTTTAACTAATAGTACTTTTTTTTTTAAAGATTTTATTTATTTATTCGACAGAGATAGAGACAGCCAGCAAGAGAGGGAACACAAGCAGGGGGAGTGGGAGAGGAAGAAGCAGGCTCATAGCGGAGGAGCCTGATGTGGGGCTCGATCCCAGAACGCCGGGATCACACCCCGAGCCGAAGGCAGACGCTTAACCGCTGTGCCACCCAGGCGCCCCTAACTAATAATACTTTTTAAAAAGATTTTATTTTTTATTATTTTTAAGTAATCTCTCCACCCAAGATGGGCTCAAACTTACAACACCAAGATCAAGAGTCACATGCTCTACTGACTGAGCCAGCCAGGTGCCCCAACTAATAATAATTTTTGAAAAGAATCAAAAAAGTAAAGAACACTTATGGCAACACTAAGTAAAGTCAGGAACCTAAAGAATTCTAAGTTAAATTACCTACTAAAAGAGCACCAAAGTCAACTCCTACCTCAAGGTCATCGACCAAGCTCAGTAACTTGAGTTCTTGTTCTCTAGGTCTTGAGGAGTGCATGAAACAGGAGACATGGTGGAAAGTCTAATAAGAAGCACCCACAGCTCCCTGTAAAGCTGACATATCCTTAGGGCAAGAGTTAAACCAGAAACTGCAAAGAGGATTCCCTATCTCGAACCTTGGCACAGCACAGAAAGGGAAAATTTTCAACCTAAAAGTGTGCAACCACAAGCTAACCCCAATGTGGACCTGCAGTTCTAACCTACCTTGGCAGCCCCAAATAACTCAAGCTAAGAATTTAGTGGTCAAAAAAACCTCAACTGAGAATTCTGTTTACAAAGACCTGCTCTAAAGTTCCGGTTCTAGGTAAGATGGAGTGAGCACATGAACACTGTATTTCCCACTGACTGCAAAAGCAGAAGGCACAGATAAACGAGGACTCTGGAAAGTAAACAGTAGCAGGCAAATTCGGTAAGAAAACCAGAATTCAAATTTGTACTGAAGTGGAAGGGGATTGGCCATTTTTCCGACTCTGGGAAATGAATTCACAAATTTAGCAAAAGATATAAATTTACAGATTCAAGAAGCTCAAAAACCCCAAGCAGAATAAACTCAATGAAATATATGCCAAACATATCATAATCAAACAGCTAAAAACTAAAGACAAAGGAAAAAAAAATCTCTAAAACAGCCAGAGAAAAGTGACACATTGCCAATAGAGGAACAATCACTGAAATTCCTGTGGATTTCTCATCAGAAAGCATGGCAGCCAGAAGAAAGTGGCACAATATTTTCTGGTGCTGAAAGAAAAGAACTGTCAAACTAGAATTCTATACCCAGCAAAAATATCCTTCTGAAAGGAAGGTGAAGCAAGTGACATTCCCAACTGTAGGAAAACAAAGATCTGCCAATAGCAGGCCAGCTCTAAAAGGATTGCTAAAGAAAGTTCTTCAGACATAAAAAAAAAAAAAATGGTACCTAAAAGAAACTCAGAGCATCAAAAATGAAAGAAGGAATGGGGCACCTAGCTGGCTCAGTTAGTAGAGCAGGCAACTCTTGAATTTGGGGCTGTGAGTTCAAGCCCCATGCTGGACATAGAGATCACTTAAAAAAAAAATCTTAAAAAAATGAAGGGAGGGCAACAGAAATGGTAAATATCTGGGTAAATATACTAAATGGGTTTTCTCCTCTAGAGCTCTTTATAACACACTAATGGCCGAAAGCAAAAATTATAATTTCTTCTGATGAGCTTTTCAATACATGTAGATGGAACATATCAGACATGAATAACATAAAGAGAAAGGTAAGGGGAACTACGTGGTGAACAGAAGAGATAGTAGACAGAAAACTAAATTGAAGAAACAGAAAACAAGCAAAGAGAATAAGAAAGGAACGTTCAAAATTATTTTTTAGTAAGTCTGAAGAGAATAATCAAGAAACACCTCTAAGGAGAATTATCAGAAAAAGAGAAGTCAGAATTTAAAATATTATAAATGAGAAGGGAGAGAGAACTACAAATGCTGCAGAGATTAAAAGGCTATGGGAATACCTCTACAACTTTATGCCACTAAGCTAAAAATTTAGATAAAATTGATACATTCCTAGAAAAAATGTAATTACCAAAACCATTACCAAAAAATAAAAACGTGAATAAAATAAGAGCAGCAATTAAAATTTTCTAACAAAGAGAACATTAGGCCAAAACAATTCATAAAAGAATTTGACTACTAAACTTCAGAAACAAAAAAAAAACTTAAAAAAATTCTTCCAAGAAATAGAAAAAAGAGACAATGCCACAACTCCACAATTATGAGGCTAGTATAATTTTGACACCAAAATCTAAACAAGGACAATATGGGAAATTTAAATTATTAAGCCCATTTAATTAATGAATAAAGACGCAAAAAAAAATCCTAAACAAATATGAGCAAACCAAATCCAGCAGCATATAAAAATACATAATATACTACCACAAGATTGAGTTTATCCCAGGAATTCAAAAATAGTTTAATATTTTTAAATCCACTGTTATTGTCTACTACATTAAAGGTTAATGGAGAAAAATCTTATTTATCATCTCCATAAATGCAGGAAAAACATTTTGTAAAATTCCACACCCATTCATGATTTAAAAAAAGAAAGAAAAAAACTTTCAGTAAACCAGGGATAAAACGGAACCTTAACCTGATAAAAGAAATGTATTCAACCTTCCCAATGTATCATCAATGGAGGGAAAAGTCAACCTACAGAATGGGGAGAAAATGTTTGCAAATCATGTATCTGATAAGGGGTTAATATCCAGAATGCATAAAGAATATCCAGAACATATAAAAAATGTTAAACCAATTTAAAAATAGGTAAAGGATTTTAACAGACATTTCTCTACAGAAGCTATACAAATGACCAATAAGCACACGAAAAGATGCTCAACAGCACTAATCATTAGGGAAATGCAAATCAAAACACAGCGAGACATCACCTCACCCACATTAGGATGGCTACTATAAAACAAAACAAAACAAAACAACACAAAACAACACGCCCAGAAAACAGGGACACCTGGGTGGCTCAGTTGGTTGAACGGCCCACTCTTGATTTCAGCTCAGGTCATGATCTCAGGGTCTTGGAATCAAGCCCCATGTCTGGCTCTACACTCAGCATAGAGTCTGCTTAAGGATTCTCTCCCTCCCTCTGCCCCTCCCCCCGCTCAGGCACACACACACGCTCTCTCTCTCTCTTTCAAATAAACAAATCTTAAAAAAAAAAAAAAAACAGAAAATAATAAGTGTTGGTAAGGATGGGGAGAAACTGAAACCCTTGTGCACTTTGATGGGAATGTAAAATGGTGCAGCCACTGTGGAAAGCACTATAATACTTCCTCAAAAAATTATAAGTAGAATTACCATATGATCCAGCAATTCCACTCCTGGGTACATACTCAAAAAAACTGAAAGCAGGATCTCCAAGAAATATTTACATACCCATGTTCACAGCAGCATTATTCACAATAGCCAAAAGATGGAAACAACTGCGTGGCCATCAGCAGATGAATGGATACACAAAATGTAGCAAATACATACAGTGGAATATACAGCTGTAAAAAGGAAGGAATTTCAGACACTTGCTGCAAGGTGAATGAGCCGTAAAGACATTCTGCTAAGTAAAATAAGCCAGTCACCAAAAGACAAATGCTGTATTATTCCACGCATATGAGGTACCTTGAGTAGTCAAATTCATACAGAGAGAAAGTCAAGTGGTGGTTTCTAGGATCCAAGGGAAGGGGTGAAGAGTGGTTTTTTAATAGGTATAAAGTTTTATTTTGCAAGACAATGATGGAGATTGGTTCCACAACAATGTCAACCGTACATTCAAAACATTTAAAAATGGTTAAGGTGGTGGGGTGCCTGGCTGGCTCGGTCAGAGGAACACGTGACTCTTGATCTCAGGGTCGTGAGTTTGAGCCTCACGATGGGCATAGACATTACTAAAAAAAATGGTTAAGATTACACATAAATTTGGGGCGCCTGGGTAGCGCAGTCATTAAAGCGTCTGCCTTCGGCTCAGGGCGTGATCCCGGTGTACCAGGATCGAGTCCCACATCGGGCTCCTCCGCTATGAGCCTGCTTCTTCCTCTCCCATTCCCCCTGCTGTGTTCCCTCTCTCGCTGGCTGTCTCTCTGTCACATAAATAAATAAAATCTTTAAAAAAAAAAAAAGATTACACATAAATTTTATGTGTACTTTACCACAGTTAAAAATTTGTAATTTGGGGGGCCCCTGGGTAGCTCATTCAGTTAGGCATCTGCCTTTAGCTCAGGTCATGATCCCGAGGTCCTGGGATAGAGCCCCACATTGGGTTCCCTGCTCAGTAAGAAGCCTTCTCCCTCTGCTGCTCCCCCTGCTTGTGCTTGCTCTCTCTCTGTCAAATAAATAAATAAAATCTTTTAAATTTTTTTTAAATTTTAAATAAAATTTTAATTAAATTTAATTTAATTTTAAATAAAATTTAAAAAAATTTTTTTTAAATGCTGGGTATGGAGCCTAATGTGGGGCTTGAACTCACGATCCTGAGATCAAAACCTGAGCTGAGATCAAGAGTCAACTTGATCTGTTTAACCAACTGAGCCACCCATATGCCCCCCAAAAAAATTTTAAATTTTTTTAAATTAAAAAAGAAAACTTCCAACAAATATTATTCTAGATATTCCCTTTAAAATTAGAATAACACTGCAGCACTGTTCAACAGAGCCAAGATGTAGAAACAACCTAAACGCCTATCAATAGGTTAACAAATAAAATTTGGCACATACAAATAATAGAATATTATTCAGCCTTACCACAAAACTTTTTAAAACTTTTCAAAAACAAAATTAAGTGTAATTCAGGTCTCACCTGGCGTAGGAGATCATTTCTTAGACAACATTAAAAAAAAAAAAAAGCTAACCCTAAGAGAAAAATTAATAACTTCTGCTCATAAAACTTTTAAAATGTAAATGACAAGCTACAAAGAGAAAACTAATAAAACTTTGTCATAATGTAATAAATAGATCTAAAAAAATTTAAGGGCATAAAATGCAGCATTGCAATTTTGCAAGAATTGTGAAAAAATTCAGAATTTCTGAGAAAAATATTTTTCAATCAGTATTCCCGTTGCTACATGAGAAACAATTGGGGAAAATATGTATTTACAAGATGTGTAGGAAATAGACATTTAAATGCTGACCAAGAGAACCCCATGTAATCAAGTGCACTTATTTCTAAATGCCAGTCCTCTCTCAATGGAGGAAAAGAGATTTAGCCCACTGCTGTTTGTGTGCCCAAGAAAAATGGAAAGTATTTCTTAAGGACAGGGGTTAAAGGCATTTTTAGACAACCCAAACTGGAAGAGTTTGGTTATTTCAGAAAGTAGTAAAATGACCCCAGGAGAGGAAGATCTGAATACAAGAAGGAATGATGAGCAGACAAAATGGTAAATACTTGGATAAATCTGAATAAAAATTGATGGTATAAAACAATAATAATTATGTTCAATTTGTGCAGTTAAAATAAAACAAGTCAGAACTAGATGGTAATAGCACATACATCAGGAGACAGTGATGGGAGTTCAGGTGTTCAAAGGTCTTTGCACTACCCAGGAGGAGGGTAAAGGTAGTAGTTAATTTTAGATTTTAAAATTTCAAGGTTAGGGGCACCTGGGTGGCTCAGTCAGTTAGACGTCTGCCTTCAGCTCAGGTCATGATCCCGGGGTCCTGGGATTGAGCCTTTTATCAGGCTCCCTGCTCAGCAGAGAGCCTGCTTCTCCCTCTCCCTCTGCTGCTCTCCCTGCTTGTGCTCTCTCGTTCTTTCTGTCAAATAAATAAACAAATTTTTTTAATGAATAAAATAAATGAAATTTCAAGGTTAATCCCTAAAATAAGAGAAATGATAGTGGAATTTAAGAAGCAAAACAGATGAACATAGGGGAAGGGCAAGAAAAATAAAATAAGATGAAAATTGAGGGGGAGGCAAACCATAAGAGACTCTGAACTCTAGGAAACAAACAGGGTTGCTGGAGGGGTGGTGGGTGGGAAGAAGGGGTAACTGGGTGATGGGCATTAAGGAGGGCACTTGATGTAATGAGCACTGGGTGTTATGTGCATCACTAAATTCTATCTCTGAAACTAATAAAAAAGAAGAAGAAATAATAAATATAACATCCACGTCTGTAGAGGGAGTTAAATGGATTAAGAAAAAAAATATTCAGGGGCCCCTGGGTGGCTCAGTTGTTAAGCGTCTGCCTTCAGCTCAGGGTGTGACCCCAGGGTCCTGGAATCGAGCCCCCCATCGGGCTCCCTGATCCACCGGGAGCCTGCTTCTTCCTCTCCCACTCCCCCTGCTTGTGTTCCCTCTCTCGCTGGCTGTCTCTGTCAAATAAATAAAATAAAATCTAAAAAAAACAAAAAACAATAAATGGAAACAAACTAAATGCTCTAGTAAAGAGACAAAAGTTGTCAACTGAATTCAGCCTTACAACATTTATAAGAGATACAATTAAAATATAAGAATACAGAAAGGGTTGAAAACAGAAAGGCAAAAAGCAATATCCCAGGCATGCCTTTAAAAAAGAAAGCTTATGTATTAATATATTAGTAATTAATATAAATTAAAATGGACTTTAAAGGCAAAAAAGTTCTAGAGATAGAAAGTGTCAGTGCATAATGGTAAAAGGTGTCATTCTGAACTTGTACCTACCTAATAAGATAGATTCAAAGTATATAAAGGAAAAACAGAATGAACTACAAGAGACAAAACAAGGGGAGCCTGGGTGGCTCAGTCAGTTAAGCATGGGACTCGTGATTTCAGCTCAGGTCATGATCTCAGGGTGTGAGATTGAGCCCTGCATCGGGAGTCTGCGCTCAGCGGGGAATCTGCAGAAGATTCTCTCTCTCCCCTTCTCCCTCTGCCCCTCCCCGCGCCGAGAGACAGAGAGAGAGAGAGAGAGAGAGACAAAACGACCATCACAGGAGATTTTAGTGTACCCGATCATAGAATGAACAAGAAAAATCAGAAAACATACAGCATATTTTCACATCACAACTGACAAGCTTGATCTAAGGCATCTATACAGAAAACCCATGTCTAACAACTACATATTACACATTTTTTCAAGCACAAACATTTATGAAAATTAACCATGTACTCAGCCATAGAGACCGTCAACAAATTTCAAGAGACTGATATTTTACAAACCATATTTTTTAACTATAATGTGATCAAATCAGAAATCATAATAAAAATAAATAAATAGGGGTGCCTGGGTGGCTCAGTCAGTTGAGCAGCCAACTCTTGACTTCAGCTCAGGTCATGAGCTCAGAGTCCTGAGATCAAGCCCTGAGTGGGGCTCTGCACTCAGCAGGGAGTCTGCTTGAGGTTCTCTCTCTCTCTCTCCCTCTGCCCCTCCCCCTACTCATGTACACTCTAAAATAAATAAATCTTTTAAAAAATAATAAAAATAAAATGGATAACTTCAAATGTTTAGAAATTACGAAATACATTTCCAAAGAACTTGTGGATCAAAAAAGAAATCCAAATGGAGATGAGGAAATATTTCCAATCAGACTAGAACATAAACGCCTATATAGAGCCTTGTGGGATACAGCCACAGTGCCACTTAAATAGAAATGTACAGCCCTAAATGCTTAAATTAGAAAAGAATAAAAGCAGAAAGCTAACAAGTTAAGCTTCCAACTTGGGAAAAAAGATTAAGGAGGACAAAACATAAGTAATTAAAAGAAAAAATAATAAAGAGGAGAAATCAATGAAATAGGAAACATACATACAATAGGAATTTAAAAGCTGATAGTTGGGTCTTCTAACGACTAGTAAAATTGCCAAACTTAGGACAAGATTAAGAAAAAAGAAGAATACAAATAAAAATTATTAAGAATGAAGAATGATGACATGACCAGTGGTTAGGAGCAGGAGGATGGATAGGCAGAGCACAGAGAATTTTGAAGGCAGTGAAAATACTCCATATGGTACTATAATGGTGGATACATGTCATTATACGTTTGTCAAAACCCACAGAATGTACAGCACCAAGAGTGAACCCTGACGTAAACTACAGACTTTGGGTGAACATTGCGTCAGTGCAGGTTCATCAGTGATAACAAATGTACCACTGTGGTGGGGAGTGTTGACAGTGGGGGAAGCTGTGGGGGGGGGGACAGCGGGTATATGGGAACGCTCAGTTTTGCTATGAACCTGAAACTGCCCTAAAAAATAAAGTGCATTAATTGGGGGGGTGGTAACTTAAGTATAATGTAGAGAAAAAAGACAATAGAGTAAAAAATAAATGCCAGTAACTTCGTAAATGAATGCATTTCAAACTTACCAAAACTAACTCCAGGCAAAAAAGAAGGAAGGAAGGGAGAGGGGGAGGGAGGGAGAAAGGAAGAAAGGAAGAAAGAAAGAAGAAAGGCAACTGTTAATAGTCTAACGACCACTAATGAAACTGAATTCAGTAGGTAAAACTCTTCTCACAATGAAAACACTAGACCCAGATGGTTTTACCAGCAAGTTCTACCAAAGCTTTAACTTGTTCTACCAAGGAACCAATACTATTCCAGAACATAAAGAAGAAACAGTCCCAACTCCTTTTGTGAAGCTATCATAGTCTCGATTGTAAAAATTAGCAAGAATATTGCAAGAATGGAAAGTTATAGGCTGCATCAGTGAAAGTCCCAGCAGGACATAAGATAATTTGAGGAGGATTTGTTCACAATTTATGGTTGAAAGGGAATAACAAAGGATCCTGTACCTGGGATAGGAACTAGGGAAGAAAGAAGTTACCAGAACCTGCAAGGATAGAGTGGGCCACATTGGGAGGACCAGTGACCTTCCATCAAAGGATACAACCAGCCTGGGGTGACCTCACTCTCCTCCCTCCCTCCAGTCTCCTGCCAGGGCTCCCACTGGCCCAGCCAAACTGTGAAGCAGAGAGTTCATTGCAGAAATTCATACCGTCATACCAGCCAGCTCTCCCTTGGCAGTGAGCATGGCAGGGCAAGGGAGAGACCACATCTGGAAGGGCAAATGGGAAATCTCCAAATCACAGCCCAAACTTTATCATGAGTTTACATTTAAAATCCCTTTTTAAAAACTAGCAAATTAAATCTAACAATGTATGAAAATGCGAATGTATAATAACCAGATGGATTTAAATTAAAAATGCAAGGCTGACTTAACTTTAGAAAACAAACTAATGTAGCTCATGATATTAGCAAATTAAAGGAGGAAAAGTCTTGGTTATCTCTGTGGGCATAGAAAAAGTATTTGTGAAAATTCAGTATGTGTTCGTGATTTTAAAATTGGAAAGTTCCCGGCAAACTAGGAATAGAAAGGAACTTCTTTAATGTGATAAAGGATAGTTACCCAAAAAAGCCTACCGCAAACATGAAACATTGAAATGCTGAAGGCTTTCCCTCTACAACTGGGAACAGGACAAGAATGCCCATTGCTGGAAGCCACTGCCAACACAGTAAGGCAAGAAAAAGGAATGCAGGAGGGCTTAGAAAAGAAGAAACAAACTCTCACGGTTTGCAGATGACATGGTTTCTACAGAGGGATCTTCCTAATCATTCCTAAATCTTCCTAAATCATATACATTCTTACACTTAATAAGAGCATAACAAGATCGCTGGACACAAAATCTAAATATAAAACTCAGCTGCCTTTTTGTACACCCGCAATAAAAACAAAATGTAGGCTTTAAAAATACCAAAATCATGGGGCGCCTGGGTGGCACAGCGGTTAAGCGCCTGCCTTCGGCTCAGGGCGTGATCCCGGCATTATGGGATCGAGCCCCACATCAGGCTCCTCCGCTATGAGCCTGCTTCTTCCTCTCCCACTCCCCCTGCTTGTGTTCCCTCTCTCGCTGGCTGTCTCTATCTCTGTCAAATAAATAAATAAAATCTTTAAAAAAAATAAAATAAAATAAAAAAATAAAAAAAATAAAAATACCAAAATCACAAAAAATTAAAACACTCAGAAGTACAAAATCACAAAAGATGTGCGAGTCTTTATGGAAGAAAATTGTAAGCCTTTCTTGAACATCTCAAAGAACTAAGCAAAGGAGGAGAGACGCCACATTACTGGATTGGAAGACAATGTTGCCAAGCTGTCGATTTTCCCCGACTTAGGACGCAGAGCCTGAGCGGGGGTTCCAAGGGACCACGAAGGCCCCAGATGATTCCCCATTTCATGACAGCCGTGGGGACGAGGGGCTCAGTAGGGAACCCCTGAAAAAACCAAGAAAGGGACCATGAACTGAGAGTCAGCTTTCACCATTTTTTTAAGGTGCCAACTTTTAGGTGATTTTTAAGGTACTTTTTGTTTGAGGTGTCAGATGCTTTTCTAACATAGTCTTTTGTTCTCCCTTGCTCTGTGAGTCCCATTCCATGTTTAGCCCTTTGCATGTGTGTCCTGACTTGAGTTTGCAGATTGCAGCGGGCTAGCCCAAGACTGCTCCAGCTGGGGGTGGTGAGGAGCAAGAGAGCAGGAGAAAAGGAAGAAAACCGTTTATGTACCAGGTATTAGTTTGCTAGGGCTGCAGGAACGAAGTACCACACACGGAGGGGCCGAGACAGCAGAAAGTTACTTTCTCCCAGTCCCGGAGGCTGGAAGTCTGACGTCCGGGAGTCCCGAATCACCTTATTCCTGATTCTCAGAGGCCATGACGTTGTTGGCTCGGATGGGGATCTGTTCTGAGTGGGCACGTCTCTCTTATCCTGATAATCCCAGGGGGAAACTGAGGGGGATTTGGGGACAGGCTCGGAGCCAGAGTTTCTCCAGCGTGATCAGCTTGAAACCTGGTAACTTAGTTTGCCAGGGCGACGTACCAAACTGCCCCAGCCCGGGCGGCTTAAACAACAGAAATTTATTATCTCACAGTTCTGGAGGCTGGAAGTCTGAGATCAGATGTTGTCAGGGTCAGCTCCTTTTGAAGCCTCTCTCCCTGGCTTGCAGATGGCCGTCTTCTTCCTTGCCCCATGTCCTCCCATGGTCATCCCTCTGTGTGTCTGTCTGTGTCCTAATCGCCCCTTCTTATAAGGACACCAGTCATGGGGGCGCCTGGGTGGCTCAGTTGTTAAGCGTCTGCCTTCTGCTCAGGGCGTGATCCCGGCGTTCTGGGATCGAGCCCCACATCAGGCTCCTCCGCTAGGAGCCTGCATCTTCCTCTCCCACTCCCCCTGCCTGTGTTCCCTCTCTCACTGGCTGTCTCTGTGTCAAATAAATAAATAAAATCTTAAAAAAAAAAAAAAAAAAAGGACACCAGTCATGGTATCATGGTGGATTAGGGTCCACACTAATGACTTCATTTTAACTTAATCACCTCTTTAAAGACTCTGTCTTCAAAAACAGCCACATTCTGAGGAACTGGGAGTTAGGACCTCAGCGTAGGAATTTGGAGACACAGTTCAGCCCCTAACACCATTTTAAGTAATCCCCCCAACAACACTGTGAGGCAAACACTACTATCCCCATTTATATGTGATGAAACCAAGTCCCAAGAAGATTAAGTCACCTGGCCAAGCCCATACAACTAGTAAATGGCAGAGGCATGAGTCAAAGCAGGCCTGTCTGCCTGCTGGAACCAGGAGGCTACACATGTGGGAGGGGGAGGGAAGCAAAGGGGAGAACGTGGTGTATCGTATGCTGGCACTAAAAATAATGTGCAAACTTGCCTTCTCACTCCCCTGCCCGATGCCCTTTGGCAGCTCCCTTTCCCCTAGGTCAGCCCTTGTGTTCATATTTCACTCGACTGTGACCACTGGCAGGACTTGAAAAGATTCCCTCTTTTCTGGGAAGGAAAGGTGTGTCCAAAAGGAGCAGAAAAGGAGACTCAGCTACAGAGAGTCCCGTCGCTGACCTCGGGCTGCTGTGGGAAACAGCTTGGAGGCTGGAGCAGGACAATGAGAAGGAAGAAAAGAAGCTTGTGGAATCACACCGTGAGTGGAAACAGGGCTGTGAGGAGGACAGTAGCCAGACCCGCTTCTTCCATTGCATTCCATCCCAGTCCGGTCCAGAGCAGCCGAGTTCAGATCAGGGGTTCCTGAGTATTATGAGCTGAATTGTGGCCCCCAAAATTCATGTGTTGAAGTCCCGACCCCCAGTACCTCAAAATGGGACTACATCTGGAGATAGAATCTTTGAAGAGGGAAGTGAGGTCACGTGGGTGGACCCTAATCCAGTGTGAGTGGCGTCTTTATGAGAACAGGACATTAGGACACAGACAGACGGAGGACCACGTGAAGACCCCCAGAGAAGTCGGCCATTGGCAAGGCAAGGAGAGAGGCCTCAGGAGGAGCCAACTCTGCCGACACCTTGATGTCACACTTCCAGCCTCCAGAACTGTGAGAAAATTAATTTCTGTGGTGTAAGACCCCTGGTCTGTGGTGTTCTGTAGCTGTCCCAGCAAACAAAGGCTCCAGGTAACAGATTCCAGGTTTATCACACTAGGGGAAACCTGACTGCGAGCCTGTCCCCAAATCTTCCCCAGTTTCCCCCAAAATTATCTGAATAAAAGAGGTGTGCCAACTCAGAACAGACCCCTGAGCCACCTGAGCCAATGACATTTTGGCCTCTGAGAATCAGGACTAAAGTGAGTTGGGAGAGAATAGAAGACTCGAATTTTCTATCAAGTCACTGATGGGGGTGGTGGGTTGAGGTGGTAAAGGAGAAAGGGGTGCGGTACGTTTCAGTAAAGAAAAAAAAGTCATGGGGCTCCTGGCTGGCTCAGTCACTAGAGCATGTGACTCTTGATCTCCGGGTTGTGGGTTTGAGCCCCACATTGGGTGTAGAGATTACATTAAAAAAATAAAATAAAATCTTAACAACAAAAAAAAATCAAGGCATGCTGACAGATCCCTGAGCAATCTTGGCCTCTGAGGACTTAGTCATTTTGAACAATGGTTTTGCTGATATTTGTCAGTTTCTTCTTCTATAAACTACAGTTTTCACAGGTAACTCTGTGAGCAAATGGGTTCCCTATTCACCAGCATCCCCAAGTCTCTAGGAATTTAGCCCAGCTCTGATTTTTCATTCCCTAGTCTAGCAGCCAAGAGACAGGCCACTTGTCTTCACTGCTAAGGTGGAAGAAGGAGATAAGAGGATTTATTACCTGAACACTCCGGAACCTTCCAAACAAATCTGTTCCATTTTTTTCCCCTAAAAGCTGGACCCACACTCTGAGAGCCGAGGAGTACATTTTCCTTCCAGACCAGCGAGTCCATCTCAGCTTAGTTCACACAAACATCGAGCCCTATCAAATGATAATCTGCTAACCCACAGAATAGGAAATTTCTAGATCAGCACCCCAGCTGCAAGTTGGAAACCCAAAGACTGAGTGGGTCTGCATCATTTGTCACTAGAGTTCCACTGTCGTGCTGCAGCACCTGCTTCTCAGAGCCTCCCACCGGCAGTCCTCTGACCGTGTAAGGATGGGACACGGTCAGCACTTTGGGAACGGGTGCAGAAAGAACCCCGGGCGGCACTACGCACCGTGGTGTGAACTCACAGAAAGAGCTCCATGCTCTCCACGGATGGAGGCATCTGAGGCCAGGGTGCCGGGTGCGGGCAGCTCCCCTGGCCCTTCCACAGGCAACCGCTGCAGGCCACAGTGTGCATGACCTTGAAGGGGACAGCCCCCGCACCATCAGCCACTAACAATCCCATCACCAGTGTAACCGAATGTGAAAAAGTGGCACTCCGGGGGCCACGCTGCTTCCACTGTGAAATTGCAAAGCAAGAAGAGGTGTTCACAGGAAACGGTTAAGATCCACAACCTTGAATCTTCCCACTGCCTGGAGAGTCTAAACAAATCAGCTTGTTGAGAGACAGGACTTTGAAGAGGGGGTTTGCCGAGAGGAGTATCTTTGAAGAAAGCCGTGCTTCGTGAAGGTCAAGTAGGGGCCTGCCCGCTCACCCCACACATGTGGGGCGGGGGGCGGGGGTTTCCACGCAGCTACATAGAGAGTTTACCATGTGACTCCCTGCAGCTGTGGGCAGGCAAGGCTGGGGCCCTTTCCCAGCCAGGGAACCCAGCCACATACGGAGGAGAAGGCGACGTGACCAGAGAGGCAGAGACCGGACTGATGGGGCCACAAGCCAAGGAATGACATTAGCCCTCAGAAGCCAGAAGAAGCAAAGAGCAAACCCTCCCTGTGAGCCTCCAGAGGGAGCTCAGCCTTCCTGACACCTGATTTAGCCCAGTAAAACTGATTTCAGACTTCTTTTCCTTTAAGCCATCAAGTTTTGTGGTGATGTGTTACAGCGAGCACGGGGAACAAATCTGCAGGTGACTCCTGCAGCAAGCCCCTGGGTTGGGGTCACCTTCCATTCCAGAGTTTGTCCGAGCAAGCGATGCGTGAAGGTTGGAGCCAGATGTGGGCCCCACGGGGAGAGAGGCAGTATGGCGGCATCTCGGGGAGTGACCAGTAGGGCTGTCCGGAGAGCCAGAGACCCCAGCAGCCAGGAGCTGGCGGTAAAACCCAGGGATGGAGGGAAAAGTCACAAGTGACCACCCAGAAGAGGGACGCCTCCACCTAGCAGACAAGGGCAGGCCCTCAGAAGAGCCCCACCAGAAGAAAAGTCAGCTCAGAGCCTCAGCCAGCCCCCCGCCACTCCCCCACTCAAGTGAGAGCTGCCTTCTCTTTTCTACTCCTCCCTCCACCCTAGGTTGCACCTTGGGGGGGAAGGGGGGCAGCGGGAGTGGGGTGCAGGAGTCCAGCAGAGAAGCCCCCTTTCCCACGCAGGCTTCCAACCCTAAACAAGCGAAGCTGGAGCAGGGAGAATGAGATGTCAAAGTTTACAGTTTTGACTAATATCTTGGCCTGGGCGTTCAAATTCCAAATTCAGACTGTTTTCCATTTCAAGCGACCTTAGGACAGACTATTTCCTAAGAGGAGCAGAAAAGTCAGCGCCTGCCAGTGTTTTCATCCGGGGCCAGGGAACATTAATCCCGCTGCATAAATTTTAAAGGGGAAGTATAAAGCAAAAACTCACGCTGCATTCCCACTACACTGCAAGCCCTGTTTATTCAGCATAACTAGCCAGTTGCAAAGGCTGGTGAAAACATCTCGGTGGAACTGAGAGTAGCTGAGTTCCCGTGAAAGGAAAAAATGCAAATTTGTTTTCGGTATCACTTTGAAGCTTCCTGAGCGGAGCCCTTGGCCTGGACTGACTCTCATTGACGTCAGCCCGAGTTAGCCATATCAGAGCAGCTGTCTGCTTGTTCCCTTGCCCTCGGCCCCTGGTGCCGAAAACACACTGGTTTTGTTTCATGGGAGATTAAAAACATTTGCTGCCGCGTCCATAATTCACAACCTCTGTTATCACTGGGACCAGGAATACTGAACAAGAAACACTTAGCGCCCTCCCCCCACTCCGCCCCTCAAAACCAAGGGGAAATCCACAGAGAGATGCCAGAGACAGGATTATGCATCAGCGGGGACCCAGCCCCGTCCCCAGTCACTACATCCCTGCCCATCCTCCTAGAACACAAGGCAATGGATCTATAGCACGCACTTAGGCCTCCTAGAAACCGTTCAAAACATGGCCGTGTGCACGAAGCCACGTGTCCTCCTCCACCCTGCGAGGGAGACGGGGCAGAGGTGACACTGCCCAGGCTGAACACCCCTTGCCTCTGGTCTCACGGCAAAGTAGCCACAAACCAAGATGAGAAAACAAGAGACGCTCCCTGGCTCATTCCAGGGTTGTTCCAGGGCTGGTGCTGATGGGAGCCATGCTGACAGTCATGTGGCTCTTCCTGGACCTGCAGCTGAGACCCTGACTCTACCTTGGACCCTCCAGTTCCTTCCAGCATCCTGGAGGAGACTCAGGCAGGCAAAGCCCAGCTGAGATGGCTAGTGTAGCA
The DNA here is from genome assembly GCF_023065955.2 of Ursus arctos. Taxonomy (NCBI): domain Eukaryota; kingdom Metazoa; phylum Chordata; class Mammalia; order Carnivora; family Ursidae; genus Ursus; species Ursus arctos. The sequence goes on from NW_026623089.1 coordinate 70,322,883, forward strand.
CAGGGCCAGTTCTCCTCCAGAAATCCCGATGGGATGGATCATTTGTCGAGCTGATAGATAATTCCATACCCTTCCACAGTGCAGCTCAGACACATTCCTTTGGAACCGCCGTTAAAATGCAAGGCAAGAGAAGCCAGTGGATTCTTCATACCACTTATTTGTGTTGTCCCAGGAAAGAATGATGTTCCCTGACGAGGTCAGCAATGTGGGTGTCAGAGAAGGGATGGGAGAGGGGTGGAGACAGGGGCTGGGGAGGGCTGCCATGCACCGTCCCACCTCTCCATGGTCTTTAGATCCCCTCAGTAGGGACCTGGGAGTCGGTGGGTGGGCCCCAGATATAATCCCCACTCCACCATTCCTCTGAACTCAGAACCTGCAGAGAGCAGGCTGGGCACCATGGAACCTGCGTTTGAATGACCCTTCCTCAGTCACTCGTCCCGGACAAAGCAAGAGCTATCTGAGTGCTGCACCAAGCTCCAGCTGATGCCTGAGGCCTATAGCTGCCATCCTCCATCGCCCCCTCCCGAGGCCCTTCCCTGCGCCTCCCACCCCACGGGCTTGCAGGGGCCCCTCTTCCGAGATCCCCAATCACAGTGCACTGTAGCGGGCTGGGAGCCGCAAGAGGGCGGGGCCTGCGCCCTGTCCCCAGCTCCCATAGCATAAAATGCACCATGAAGTGTGCCAACTGACCGCAGTCAGGATGTTATTGTTGATGTTGCTGCTGTTATTATTTATCAGTGAGTAATGATAGTTCAACACGTTTCCCTTTCTTGAATCTGAGCAAGCCTATACGGTGTGTGGATGCACATCGCTGCTCAAAATTGGGGGGTTTTCTAGAGGAAGGCAGGCCACAGGGGAAAAGAAGTCATTTTGTCGTTGCTATTTTTAACCCATCTTTTATTCACAGCTATGAACTTTGACTTGATTATGGATGAAACAAGAACCTTTCTCAAACGCTAATAAAGACATACCAAGAGACCAAAGAAAAATCTAAGTCCTGAGCCGAGCCAGGAACGGGCCTGGGTTGTCATCTGCACGCAATCCACTCAGAGGCAGAGAGATGGTGGCACCAACAGAAAGGAATTCGGGGAAATCTTGTCTCCCCAAATTGCTGTTGAAATAATATGGATAGAACAAGAAAATGAGGTTCAGGGTTGGCACGGTGAAGACAAGGTGCTAGCATTCTCCCACAAACAGTGACTGTTCCATGGGCCAGATTACAGTTGTCAAGGGATGTGCTCGCTGCCCCCCAGGGGCTCCCAGCCTCCAGGAGACAGGCACCAGGCTGAGCAACTGCTATAAAACCAGGTCTGTAGGAGAAACCGCAAGAGCACACAGCAGATGCTGTGTAGAGCGTGGTGGTAACAGTTGAACTCCAACATCAGACAGACCCAGGCCAAATCCCAGGTCCAAACCTCTAGTCCTGGGACCCTGGCCAAGTTACTTAACCCTCTCAACCTGAGTGTGCCCCTTGAAAGTGCGACTATCAGTGCCTACTTCATAGGGTTGTCATAAAAAGATTACATAGAACACAGAGCAGAGCGGCCAGCCTAGTCCATGTTTCAAAGAAAACACGAATAATGTTGGCTCTTGTTCTCATTAACTGTCTGACAAAGAGCAGGTTCCCTGGAGGAGGTAAGATTTGCGATGCGTCATGAAGGGATTTTACTTATAGAGAAAGAGGTCGGGGATTTGGTGAAAAGGAAATATCATTTACAAAGATGCAGAAGCAGAAAGTTGGTGTGCTTGGAAGCCAGCAGGGAGTTCAAGGTTGCTGGCCTGATGCGCACATGGGAGGGAGAAGTTGGACAAGTGGGTTTGATCCCTACTAGGAAATTTGAACTTTATCCTGTGGGCATCTGGTCAAATGACAATGGGTTTTGGAATCAAATACCTGAGTTCCATTCCGCCATGATTTGGGTGGTGGGATGGACAAGCAACACTACCCTGAGTACCAGCTCCCCTTTGGTTAGGTGAGGAGAGTAATATTCACCCTTGAGGGCTGATGAATGGTTTACATCAAGGTTCAGAAAACTTCTTCTATAAAGAGCCACACCGTAAATATTTTAGGATAGGCAGACCATATGGTTTCTACTGCAGCCACTCAACTCTGCCATCGTAGCGTGAATATATGGTTGTGTTCCAAAAAAAAACTTTATTTATAAAAACAGGCAGTAGAAAACAAAACTAAAATCCCTAGCACAGTGCCTCAGAGTTCCTGCTTCCCCCCCCCTTCCTTTCCACATGCCAACAGAAGACATTTTTCCTAGATCCTTGTATCATGTCCAGTGGTTCCAAGACATTGCTAAATGATTTGAAGATTACAGTGAGCTCCCCTAATCTCAGCTCTGGAGACTGCAGTGCATGAAGATAATTTGTTCAACAGAGTGAGAACTGCTTTGCCAGGAGCGCTGAGTGAGTAATCAATCAATCAGCCAGTCAGAGAGCTCATTATGCATATGGCACGATGCCCTGCGGTGGAGATGTGAGGGGCACTGAGGCAAGATCCTCAAGAACAGCACGTGGTTTGGTGAGAAATTCCCACGTCCTGTTGCCTGAGCTCTAGTCGCAGTTTTACACAGCTTTCATTGCGTGCCATTCTTGAGTGTCACATTTTCCATTTCTTAATCTGTATAATGAAGAAATTCAACCAAATGGCAATGTGATTCTCTGTGTGCAACAGAGGGATTGTGGGAGTCAGGGAAGGCTTCGTGGAGCCATCTCGAAGGGAGCCACGCCCATGGCCTGGCCTTCTGGGGTCAGGCTGGCATTCCTTGAGGGGAGGGGATAACCAGCAACCAGTACATGGTCATCAGTGCCCTGAGGGAGGGAGATGCAATAAAATGGAAGAAATGGGGGGGAGCCAGTCCAATGAAGACTCTTGGTATTTTTGTTGTCATTGGAAGTAGACTTTTTGGCATGTAGTATAGATCAGGAGTCAAAAACTCAATACCTGCAGGGGCTGGACAAGTAGAAGCGGATCAAGTGGGCAGGATGTAACCACAGGGAGGGATGGGAATGGGAACGGGGCAAACTGGTGAGTGCATGCCCCATCTAAGAGGGATGCTGGTACTTGGCTGCCGATGACTGCTGCCATGTGGTCTTAAAGTCTCAGCATGGCAGAGCTGATGGGGGGGGCAGGGGATGGGTTAAATGGGTGATAGGTGTTAAGGAGGGCACTTGTGATGAGTGCTGGGTGTTATACGTAAGTGATGAATCACTACATTCTACACCTGAAACCAATTTTGCCATATACGTTAACTAACTTGAACTTAGATAAAAACTTGAAATTAGGGGCGCCTGGGTGGCTCAGTCATTAAGCGTCTGCCTTCGGCTCAGGGCGTGATCCCGGCATTCTGGGATTGAACCCCACATCAGGCTCCTCTGCTGGGAGCCTGCTTCTTCCTCTCCCACTCCCCCTGCTTGTGTTCCCTCTCTCGCTGGCTGGCTGTCTCTCTGTCGAATAAATAAATAAAATCTTTAAAAAAACAAAAAAGAAATATAAAACTTGAAATTTAAAAAAAAGTCAGAAATTTAGTGCTCGCTTTGGCAGCACATACGCTAAAACTGGAATGATACAGAGAAGATGAACTTGGCCCCTGCACAAGGATGACATGCAAATTCATGAAGCATTCCATATTTTTAAAGACTCTGAACTGCCAAAGCAATTTTGAAAAAGAAAAGCAAAGCTAGAGGTTTTACAATTCCGGACTTCAAGTTATAATACAAAGCTGTAGTAATCAAAACAGTATGGCACTAGCACAAAAATACACACATACATCAATGGTACAGAATAGAAAACCCAGAAATAAACCCACAATTATATGGTCAATTAATCCTGACAAAACAGGAAGGAATATCCAACGGGTAAAAGACAGTCTCTTCAACAATGGGTGTTTAAAAAACTGATCGGTTATATGCAAAAGAATGAAACTGGACCACTTACTTTTATACCATACACACAAAATAAACTCGAAATGGATGAAAGACCTAAAAACCTGAAACCATGAAAATCCTAGAAGAGAGCACAGGCAGAAATCTCTCCCACATCAGCCGTAGCAACATTTTTCTAGGTATGTCTCCTGAAGTAAGGGAAATACAAGGAAAAAAAAAAAAGCTGTTGGGACGATATCATAATAAAGAGCTTCTGCACAGCGAAGGGAACAGTCAACAAAACTAAAAGGCAACCTACTGGATGGGAGAAGATATTTACAAATGACATACTCAATAAAGGATTAGTATCCAAAATATATAAAGAACTAATACAACTCAACATCCGGAAAACAAATAATCCAATTAGAAATGGGCAAAGAAATGAACAGACATTTGTTCAAAGAAGACATCCAGATGGCCAACAGACACATGAAAAGATGTTCAGCATCACCGATCATCAGGGAAATGCAAATCAAAACTACAATGAGATATCACCTCACACCTGTGAGAATGGCTAAAATAAAAAACACAAGAAACAACAAGTATTGGCGAGGATGTGGAGCCCCTGTGCAGCCACTGTGGAAGATGGTACAGAGGTTCCTCAAAAAGTTAAAAAGAGGGGGTGCCTGTCTTTTAAGTTCTTTGAGAGAGAGTGCACGCAAGTAGGGGTGGGAGGTAGGGGGCAGAGGGAGAGAGAGAATCTTAAGCAGGCTCCACACTCAGCCCAGAATCCCAGGCAGGGCTCAATCTCATGACACTGACATCATGACCTGAGCCGAAATCAAGAGTTGGACACTTAACCTAATGAGCCAACCAAGCACCCCAAGGGGCCACCTGTCTTTTAAAAAAGGTGGGGGGGGTGGGCACCTGGCTGGCTCAGTGGGTGGAGCATGAGACTCTTGATCTCAGGCTTGTGAGTTTGAGCCCCATGTTGGGTATATCGATTACTTAAAAACAAAAATCTTTTTTTAAAAAAAAATAATAAATGTTTTTAAAAAGTTAAAAATAGAACTACCCTACAATCCAATAATCACACTACTGAGTATTTACCCAAAAAATACAAAAACACTAATTCAAAGGGTACATGCACCCCTGAGCTCACGGTAGCATTATTTATAAGAGCCAAGTTATGGAAGCAGTCCAAGTATGCATCGATAGATGAATGGATAAAGAAGATGCGGTATATATATACAACAGAGTATTATTCAGCCATAAAAAAGAATGAAATATTGTCATTTGCAACAACATGGATGGAGCTAGAGAATATAATGCTAAGTGAAATAAGTCTGTCTGAGAAAGACAAATACCATATGATTTCACTCATATGTGGAATTTAAGAAACAAAACAAACAAGTGAAGGGGAAAAAGAGAGAGAGAGTCAAACCAAGAAACAGACTCTTAACTATAGAGAACGAACTGATGGTTACCAGAGGGAAGGGGGGAGGATGGGTGAAACAGGTGATGGGGATTAAAGAGTCACACCTGTTATGAGCACAGGGTGATGTATGGAATTGTTGAATCACTACTCCATACACCTGAAACTAACACTGAATGTCAACTACACGGGAATTAAAATTTTAAAAGGATGTCATTTAGATTTGTATGTAGAAACTCCTGGTTTTCAAAAATTGACCAATTTTTAAAGAATCAACATCATGCCCAGGGTGCCTGGGTGGCTCAGTTTGTTAAGCCTCTGACTCTTGATTTTGGCTCAGGTCATGATCTCAGGGTCGTGAGATCGAGCCCTACGTTGCGCTCCATGCTCAGAGGCGAGTCTTCTTGAGATTCTCTCTCTCTCTCTGACTCCCCACCTCAAATAAATAAATAAATCATTACCAAAAAATCAACATCATGCCAGCTAAACAAAACATGGCTGGTTAGATTTTGCCCAAGTTGCCAGTTTGTAACCTTCAGTGTAGATGCCAGATGTAACCTTCTCTCTGATTTCAGAAAGAGCTTGGATAGCCCACAGAGCTCACGAGCAAAGCTGAATCCAGTCCCAGCCTCTGCAAATGGAGCCTCCTTCAGCATTAAATCAACTACAAGCTTCACTGGGAACTAGAGTTAAATTTGAATTTTAAATAAACAAGAGAATACTTTTTGAGCATAAGTATATCCTAAAAATTGTATGGGACATAGTTATATCAAAACAAAAATATTCATTGTTTATCTGAAATTCAATTCAAATCTAACTGGCATCTTGCATTTTTATTTGCTAAACCTGGCCACTCTCCCTGGAGCCCTACCCCAGGCTCCAATGAGGTCACAGTCTCCCAACTCCTCCCAAAAGCAGGCTCTACACTCAAGGACATGGAGACACAGCCCACAATGCAGATTGCAAAGAAAAAAGGAAGCAAAGCAAGTATTTGAGCACCTGAATACTGCAGTAGCATACGAGGTGATTTGTACAAACTACCCTTGATGTCAAAGGATGGATATTCCAGAACCACTCGGCCCCTCTCCAGCTGTGTTCTTTGCCCAGTGAGACTTGGTTTCCTCATCTCTTAAATGGAGAAGGGAATTTCTATCTCACAGGATTATCACATTGACTAAATGGAATAAACATAAAAGTGTATCACACTTGTCTGATACAAGGCAGTTGGACAACAAACATTTGTTGTACGTTGAATGAAATTCTTCAACCTCAGAATGATTGTAAACCCACTGCTCCCACCACCAACTAAGACCTATCTGTTGAAGGTCTCAAGAAGCTGGAGCAGGGACATCATGCGACTCCACCATGACAGGCTGTGTCTCTGGGGACTGGGAAATGGCCGGGGTGCTGAGCTCCTGGAGAACTGTTAGGGTCACAGTTCAGGGGGAGAACGAGGGCTCTGGCTTTCTACACTTTGGGGGCTGGATGTCAAGTGTACAGAAAGCTCCTTTTTTATTGAAATATATTTGACATACATTTGACATACAGTTTAAGGCGTACAGCATGTTGATTTGATACATTTATATATTGTAACATGACTGCCGTTGTATTTAGCACCTCTATCACATCACATAATTATCATTTCTTTTTTGTGGTAGGAACAATTAAGATCTAGTCTCTTAGCAAGCTTGATAAATACAAGACAATATTGTTGTCTATATTCACTATACGGTCTTATTAGAGCTCCAGGACTTATCTGCTAGTAGCAAGTTTGTACCCTTAAATAGCCTCTCTCCTATTCTCCCACCCTACCCCCAACCCCTAGGTAACCAACTTTTTACTGTGTTTTCATAAGTTTGGCATTTGTATATTCCACAAATAAGTGATATTATACAGTATGTGTCTTTCTCTGACTTGTCCATCCCTGTTGTCAAAAATCGCAGGATTTCCTTCTTTCTCATGTAGAATAATATTCCACTGTGTGTGAGGTGATGGGGGTGGTTCTTTATCCATTCATCTGTTGACAGGCACATAGCTTGTTTCCATATCTTGACTATTATTACTAATGTTACAATAAACACTGGGATTGTGTATACCTCTTTGATATCCTCTTCATTTCTCTTGGATATATACCCAGAAATGGAATTGCTGATTCATATAGTATTTTTAATTTTCTTGAGGAACCTCCACAGTGATTGAACCAATTTACATTCCCACCAGCAGTGCACAGGGTTCCTTTTTCCCCACATCCTCACCAACACTTGTTATCTGTTGTCTTCTTGATACTAACCATTCTGACAGGTGTGAGGTGATATCTCACCGTGGTTTTGATTTGCATTTCCCTCATGATGAGTGACACTGGGCATCTTTTCACGTACCTGTTGGCCATTTGGACGTCTTTTTTGGAAAAACATCTCTAGCTCCTCTGTTCATTTTTTAATCAGATTGTTTAGAGGTTTTTTTCATCATTGAGTTGTATGAATCCTTTATAAATTGTGGATATTAACCCTTTATCAGATACATGGTTTGCAAACGTCTTGTCCTATTCTGCAGGTTGCCTTTCCATACTGTCAACTGTTTCCTTTGTTGTGTAGAAGGTTTTAAGTTTGATGCAGTCCTACTTGTTGAATTTTGCTTTGTTTTCATTGGTGCATATCCAAAAAATTATTGCCAAGACCAACATCAAGGAGTTTCTTCCCTATGTTTTCTTCTGGGAATTTTAGCTTTAGGTCTTATGATCCATTTCAAGTTAATTTTTGTGAGTGGTGGAAGACGGCAGTCCAATTTCATTTTTCTGCATGTATTTATCCAGTTTTCCCAACACCTTTGTTGAAGACTATCCTTTCCCCATTGGGTGTTCTTGGCTCCCTCATCAAATATTAGTTGACCACATACATGAGGGTTTACTTCTGGGCTCAGTGTCCTTCTTTCTATTTCCTGCTTTGCCACCAGTCTTCAGCAGCATGGCCTCTGCTGCAGGCAGTGCAGATGGTTTCTCATGCACTCAGAGTGTTCTTCGAGAGGCTCAGAGATATCCAGGAGCAGCTCCAACCACCCTCCCACCTCCTGAAAGCCACATCTGAACACAGAGCAGCTGGGGAGGCCTTTGAACATTCCAAGGCTAGAAACAGAGCCTGGAACTTCAAGTTCTCCAAGTTTATCTGATTCCTTCCCCAGACCACTTAGAGGATGACAAAGGATGGCTGTGCATACGACACGGAAATGCTCTGCCACGTGCTCATACTACACACACACACACACACACACACACACACACATTCTCTGTCTCTCTCTCAATGATCTCTGAGGGATTTCATTGTAATCTGATCCCCTTGGAAATAAAGTTATTGTATTAGTTTGGTAGGGCTGCGGCTTAGTCCATCTGGGCTGTTATAACAAAAATACCATAGACCAGGAGGCTTCTTAACAACAAACATTTATTGGAAGTTCTGGAAGCTGGGAAATCCAAGATCCAGGCACCAGGAGATTCGATGCCTGGTGAGAGCCTGTTTCCCGGTTCACAGATGGTGCCTTCTTGCTACGTCCTCCTCACATGGTGGAAGGAGTGAGGGAGCTCTGTGGAGTCTTTTCCCTAAGGGCACTAAACTTATTCAGGAGGGCTCCACTCTCTTAGCCTAATCACCCCCCAAAACCTCCACGTCCTATCACCATCCCACTGACGATCAGGTTTTTAACATATGAATTTATGTTGGGGTGGGGGGCTGGCGACACGAACCTGCATGCAGTCCACAGCACCAGCCGACCTCTAAGACTTCAAAATCCTATAAAGGGAAGCCACTCTTTTCATTCCACACTTAAATATAAAGGTTAAATACTTTAATACTCTTTTCCTGTGAAACTCAAGGTAGCTATGAGATAAGAAAATAGTTATCCTTGGCATCTGTCTCTGTGTTTTGGGGCCCCCTGATGTAGTCATGCTCACCACACTCCTACCAGGAGGACACCCACCCACCCGCCCATCAGCCTCCTCGTATAGGTAAAGGAAATGCTAACTCAGCATTCTGAAAAACAGGGTCAGGTCTAGATTTCTAGAAGCCTGACGGTGACGGGGGGTGGGAGGGTGTCTCTGAGCCCCTCAGGATCAGCCTCACTGACTCCTGCCAAGCACACCCTCCAGGAAGGGAAGGGCATAGGAGCTCAGGGGGCATGTGGGCACTGAGCCCTCTCAGCAGGGGACACCACCGCCACGGGAGAAGAGCCAGACCTGTTCTGTGCCTGGAACCCATTAAAGACACGTCCAAGTGCTTGATGGAAAAAAAAGCGAGCTACAGAGAACAGGATTGAGCTGAGGGCAGGTAGGATTCTGTTCCAAGGAAGGAATTCCAGGGAAGGTTTCCTCCTGTTGTGTGCTCCCTCTTTCCACAAATGGTTCCTGGTTCTTGAGCACCAAGTGTTAGATGCTAGGACCAAAATGATCAAAACAGAGGTCCGACTCTCAGAATACTCAATTCACTGGGCCACAGAGTCCCCCCAAAATCATCCCGCCTCCTGTAATCCTGGGCCAGTTGCCCATGTGCAGAGGGCCCTGAGGAGCCAGTCCTGTTCCCCAAATGGAAATAGGATCACATGTCATCTGCCAGCTGCCGTTTGGGCACGTAGACTAGACGCTCCCCCAGAACCCGGGCAGGCCTCTGATTCATTACAGTGAACAGGACCATAGGTCCTCCAGGGGGAAATTTTCTACGAGCTGGTGAGGCCAAAGGTCTCCCCAGACAGGCCAGAAAACTGAGGACACCAGCTGGGAGCCAGGCCTCTCCACTCTCCCTCGAAGCAGACCAGCATCCCAGGGCCTCCACTGAAACAAAGTCAATTTTCCCTGCCTAGTGATTTAATTTATAAGAGGTTGCTTTATGGTCATGCGTTGGAACTGAACGCACGCTGAAATGCACGCAAATCACCGCGAGAGCTGAGAAACGCTAATCTCCCTCCAGCATCTCCAGCGCCGTTTCTCCTGAAACTACCTGCTCCAGCAAGGTTCCCGCGGGTTAATTACTGCTGCTGCGGAAACTGCAGATTTATATCAACTTTCATTGACTCGAAGCAGCCAATGGCAGTCCTGCGGGAACAGGCTTGGGTTAAGCTGCTGGCCCCTCTGCGGACAGGTGAGAGGGCGTGGCTTTCCCCTGCCAACACCGCTTCCCACAGCGCATCACACACAGTGACTCAGCGGCGGGGATCCGGTTACCTGTCACCTGGACTTCACACATCTGATACTCTTCCCACCTGCTCCTCACAACAGCACCGTGAGGCCCCGAGCTCAAGGCCTGCTGTTTAATTTGGCCCATTTGAAAAGTTCCATCCATACCTGGTGAGCTCATCAGTGACTATGAAAGCTACCTTTCTTCCCCTCTGAGTATCAGGCTTTTTACAATGACTGGCTCCAAAGGTAATTTCAAAATCTGGCCGGCTCATGCAGAAACCAGCACAGCTTCTGAGACTGGAGGCCAGGCCCACGTTTGAAGGCAGGGTGAGTTACAAAGCAGAATCCCTTCCTTTAAGGGAAAGCAGATAGAAATCGCTATGTAGGACTGGCCCCTGGGGCTCTGAAGACCCGAGTCCTGGGTTCTCAAGTTGCACGGGATTTGAGAGCTCTCTGGCTGCGGGTCCCCCTGTGTAACAGGGCACCTCCTAGGCCTGAGAAAAGGAAGTCTGTAATCCATACATTGATATGCAAATGTGTGTTTACCCAGGTGAGGGGCGTTGTGAGGTGCACCTGGGATAGGTTCCCATCCTGCACCTCACCTTTATTCCAGTGTTCCTATGTCACTGGGCTACCCAAAAGATGGCTTAAAAAGAAAGTTCTTTTGGCACACCACAGCCGGTCTACAAAAACCTTTCACTGAGCCACGGTTTCACCAAAAAACTAGAATTCTTATGTTTGCATTAGTATGTGTGGTCATTAGGCGCTTTTGATTATAATAATGGCACCGAGAATGTCACATCTAGATAGCACCTGTCCTGGAAGATCCTCGATGGTGCTGAGTATAAGTATAATAAGTATTTTATTACTTACTGACGACAGACCAGATGCCACTGCGTTTTCTCTGTGAAAGGGGCTGAGCAACTCTGTACTGACCACCCAGGATCTGTTCTTTCACAGCCTTTAGCTCACTCCCTGTGGTTGGTTCTTCCCAAGCTCTGGAAGGTGGGGTGTGCGCCTCAGTTAGGTTTCCACACCTGGGCTGAGCAGAGCGTGTGACTTAGTAGGTGCTCAGTCATATCTGGGGAGTGAGCGAGGACAGGTGTATACGGATGGACAAAAGAACAAAGTCTATCCTGTGGACAGAGCTGGGTCGGGGAGAGAGGCCGCAGCCACCAGTGAGTCCCACTAGCTGAGGAAAGTCAGTGGAAGGTGACTACTGCCCGGGAGCCATCTGAATGTGCAGAATGGAGTCAAGTATCTGCGGAGGCATTTGGCACACGACACGTGGCATATTTTATGGCCAGTTTAAAGGGAACTTCCCCGGGGGAAATAAAAAGGTTGAGGACTCAGGAAGTGTAAGCAATGAATCACCTGGTTAGCTAATCACAGGAGTTACACACACCGGCTTCAGGATAAAGTCCATGCAGGTGTTATTCTGTCCACGGATAGACACCACGCAGGCCAGCGGCAGGGCCCGGCCCAAGCCCCTCACTGATGTGCACCTCCGTCCGGTGCTGCTCTGCTCCGGGCTGCGCACCCAGGTGCCATGCCTTCTCGAGTTGCTGATACAGCATCTGCTGGCTGGTCTGTGGCCAAGAGCATGACCGGCGCCCGGGCTTCCCAGGGTGTGTGATGGCTGCCTGCCTGAAGCAGCACGGGAGGGAGGCCTGCCTGCTCTACAGCGGCCCCACCCAACCCCCACCTGCCACCCACGCACCCCATCCATCCCCCAACTCCCATCACCACCCGCTCCCACCCAGGAGTTGCTGACAAACCCACGGAGCCAAAATGGAGCCCCCCACGTGGGCTCAACTTTGTTGTTCCATCACATATCCTACCTTAGACACATCCCCCGAGAGTGCTATTATCTTCCTCAGCCATCGCCCCAATAAACAAACAGCTGCTGCGGCCCATACCCATCGCAGACGCAAGCCGCGACCCGGACTCCTGGACGGCGCCTGTGCCTGTCTCAGCAGCTCTGCGCACGCGTGGGGGGCTGACGTCACCCTCGCAAGCGTCGCCCAGAGAGAGGACAGGTACTGACAGGCATGAAGAGAACCCCAGTGCCCCCATCATTCACTTAACGCTCTCGGCTGCGTTATCCTATCGGATCCTCGTTTCCTTCAGCAAACTGAAGCTCCGGGAGGTTCAGGGTCAGTAAAAGAGCCAAATCAAGCTCTGCTCTTCTGCCCAAAAAAGGAAATGTGAGAGCAGGCAGCCACCCCAGGAAAGGGGAGAAGAGCTCTCTGTCTCTTGGGTCCCTGACAGATTTTTCTCTTTGACCATCCTTAGCTGTGATGAGGCCTAAGGACCGCAACCAAGGACTTCAGCTTCTTGGTACTTGCCTAGAATATATAAGGTCTCAGCTCAGGATGTTTATTGAGAGTCTACTATGTGCTATACACTGTGCTAGAAAGTGGGTTGTGCCGAGGCAGTTCCTGCCTGAGCAAGAGGGGAGCCACGGAGAAACAGTCATGACCACAGAGTAATGGGGAAAACAAGAGAGGTCTGCACTCCACTGATGCTGTCTCATGGAACAATCTGTCTCGGGAGGAAGCTGTGGTGACACTGGGTGAGGATTTTACAGGATGAATAGGAGTTTGTCAGGCAGATGAGAAGTCAGGAGGTGTCCCTGGCAAAGGGACCCATACCTATCAAGGCAGCACCTGTGATCAGCGTGCCAAAGCCAGGGATCTAAAGTTGCTCAGTACTTCTAGATCCCAGAGTGGCAAGAAATGGGGCCCAGGCAATGGCACCAGCTTTGCATGCCCTGCTAGAAGCTCGGGTGTGACTCCCAACTAATCAGGAGTCATGGAGGCATTTCTACAGAGGCGGGCATGGTCAGATTCCCACTCTCTTTGATCTGGATGGAGTTTCAAGGGAGAAGATTGGATCAAGGATTGCATCGCCCAGACAGGAGAGATGCGGGCCCAGACTGGCATGCTGAGCTGGTGAGGGGAGCTGACTCGGGAGATGGGTAAGTGGGCCGCAGAACCCGGAGGTAAGGCAGAGTCCCAGATAAGACCAGGTTTCCTGTGGCAGGCCTCTGGACAGACTGGAGCGCCCCCACCTCACATGGGAAATCAGGGAAGATAAGCGCACTTACAGAAAGATGCTGAGTTCATTCCTACCCTCCTCAATCTGAGGAATCTGGGGGACAGTCCAGGGGAGGCACTCATCATGCACCTGGAAACGTGAGTGTGGAAACGAGTGTCAAGTGCGAAGTGTCAAGGGCCAGGTGTCACGTGAGCAGGAGTGTTGTCAGTGGTGCCAGGGAGGAGAGACAGGGGAGGGAGTGCAGGCGGGAGTGCAGATGACTCCCCGGTTAGCACAGTTAACTGTGCAGAGATGGAAGAGCAAGGGTCCCGCAGGGTCACACAGTACATTTCCTCAGGACGTGAGAGTGCCACGGGGGGTGAGGGGTGGGCACCCCTCACGCGCGGGCCGCCAGGATGCCTGCAAACAGGCTGGCCGTGCAGAGGACGAGACGGCTCGTTCTCAGTCCTGGGCCGAACAGGACACAGGTGAATGCGGACAGGTAATTCAGTAAGTTGGGACAAAGGGGGGCAAGAAGTTGAGAACTATGTTTTGTTCTCCGTTATGAAAAATGGTTATCTAGGTAATTAGGTGATATTTTTTAAATGACCAGGGAAGAGAATCTTTAGAAAGACAAACTAAGGGCGCCTGGGTGGCTCTGTCAGGTGAGTCTCCCACTCTTGATTTCGGCTCAGGTCAGGGTCTCAGGGCTCGGGAGATTGAGCCCTGCGTCAGGCTCTGTGCTCAGCGGAGAGTCTGCTGGAGATTCTCTCCCTCTGCCCCTCCCCCCATTTGCACACTCAATAAATAAACAAACAAATAAATAATAAGTAAATAAAATCTTTAAAAAAAAAGACTAATTCTGAGTGTAATATGGTCATCCCTCTCCATATGGTTTGTACATACACCGTACGTCAACTGTCAAAGGGAAAACGGTCCTCTTGGGTCTGGCAACACTGAATTATTCTACTAAGATTTTCAAAGCCATAAAAACAACAGGTTTCAGCAGATAAAACCACTGAGCATCAAACACCATGTAGACTTTGGCCACCCCTACTTGGAATAACTGAAATTCATGAAAACGTAACATAAATTGCTGCTCATCTGAGAAAAAGGCCGCTGTCTTGGTATCGTTCTTACAAACACCACCCAACTCAAGAGCCAAAAACAAACTTTAACCTCCTAAAGGAGAAGCGTCTCCCACCACGCAGAGCCGAGTAAAAATGCCTTTGGAGACAGAAGTTTGAGGGCATTCTGAAGACTTTGATGTGCTGAGAAATTTCAAGCTTGAAAGAACAAGAGGCAAGAAGAAATAAACATATCCAGTGTTTTAAAGAATCAAGGCATAAATAAAACTGCTCATTTGACCAAGTGGCGATTTAGAAAAGCTTTGGTATATAGGCTGAATCCAAAGTGGATGGCCCACCGCCACGGGCTTCTAAACCATCACTAGCTGGGGATGGATTCCTACAGAAGGTGCAGAGTGTGTGAGTGGGTGTTGGGTCCACATTGTGGGCCCCATCCATCAAATGCCCCCCTCTGTATGGCATGGTGCAGGCGCTGTACAGACACAGGTCCCACCGCCCCGGGCTCACATTCCAGGACAAATTACAAGCTGATGACAGCACCAACCGCACAGGGGCGCTGTGAGGGACGAATGACATGGCCCGTGTAATACCAATGCTTGGTCCTGCGTGCAGCAAGGCAGCCCCTCCCACTCCTGAGAAGGGTAGGTCACACCTCCCCACCAGCAGCACTGGGGCAAGAGAGAAGTGGGGGGGAACATGTCACTTGGCCCCACTCAAATGCCCCAGAGCTAAACCCAGCCCTTCAGGAAGCCACACCATTGTTGTCCCAGAGGCTGCGCTTCTTCGGAGTCTTGCTTCCTGTGCTTGAAGAATTTTCAGGGTCTCTGGGCAGGGTTCGACTCTGGGCTCCGGGAGCCTGCTGTTCCAATTGCCATGTCCTCTTAGCAGGATAACTGGGAGCAGGGGAGAGGAAAGAAAGAAGATTCCAGGGCTTCTGACTGACTCCCGAGGAGGAGGAAGCCATGGATGCCACCCCAGGCTGGGAGCCAAAAGGCATGGTGTGCTGTGGGCACCAGAGGAGCAAAGGACAGAAAGTCTCAGAGCAGGAGCTAAGGACTGAAGTGTCCAAATGGGACACAGTCTCCTCTTCCCAACCCAATTATTTTCCTCTTCGAAAGGTTCTTTGTACAGTTTTAATTCAAAGGAAGGTTTTGGACAAAAGAGAGGCTGTTCCATGGCAAAAGCGAGTACTTGTCAGAACAAGCCCCTTGCCAGGACGTTGACGGGCAAGGGCGAGGAGCCATGGAGCGACGTACCCTGCGGTCCTCGGGCCGTGGCAGGACACCAGAGCACCTCCCCGCTCTGAATCAGAAGCAGGGCATTCTTCTACTACAACCAGCTCCGCTGCCAGCTCCAAAACCAGCCATGCCTTTCTCTTTCCCACGTTCCTGGGTCAAGAAGCAGGCGTGGTCCATTGCAGCAGGGTTGACATCAATAACAAACACATTCCTGGGCTCCTCCATCCTCTGGACACGTGCAGTTTCTGAGGCTGAGGTACGCCTGACCTCCCGGTCCGTCGCTGTTGACTCATCGGCACGACCCACTCATCCATCAGATAATGACTGCGCGGCCCAGGCGGAGCCCGCAGGGGTCCAGCAGCTCACAGGCTGCCCCGTGCCGGCGCTGGCGCCTGGGAGCATCTGCTTGTATGCACCTGCCCCTCCCGGTGCCCACTTCTGCATCAACTACTTGGTTGCATTCATTCATTCCTTCACTCATTCAAAAGATAGATATTGCGTGTCCGTCGCACCAGTCTCTCTGCCAGGTGCTAGGGGGTGACGGTGAGCTGAACCAGGCGTGGTCCCGTCCCTCATGGAGCTTACATTTTGGTGAGAGGGGGCATCAGAAGCAAGCTAGCAAACAGACACGTGATTTCTGGTCATGATAAGTGCCCAGGGGAACATCAAGATGGGCAGGGGGCAGCTAACGTCTACCAGGAAGGCCTCTCTCGGTGAGGCACACCTGAGCTGCGGCCTGAGTAATGAACTACAAAGGACATTTCAGTGCTGTTCTCCTGAGGAAGAAAGCCCAAAAGGAAGGTGTGATGGAGGCCGATGCTACCAACATAAGACGGAAGGCCCGGTGAGACAAGGCACTGTCCTCGCTCATCAAACACGGGCGTGCACTGCCCAGAGCACGGGCAGCGATGCCCAGGCCTCAACCCCCGGGCCTGGTCCCCTACCCCTGAGAGCATTTTCCTCTGAGGCACAGCACTTTAATGGACAGCAGTGTAAATGGATAAGTTCTGGACTCCCACATTAAAAAAAAAAAAAAAAAAACACAAAAAAAACAAGTACCACCTGTGAAACTAGGAAGAGAGATTCTCTCTAGGAGGACACTCTGTTAGCTCACAGTTGGCCTGATTTCCCCAGGTGACAAGAGAGGGTCAGGAGCTGCTGGCCCTCCAGTCATGCCTGTCACAGTACCTAAAAGGCCTCAGCTAGGGATGGCAGTCAGCCAGCTTCTGCCAATGGCTCCTGTGGACCGGCGCCCTTGCCCCAGCCTGTGGGCGCAACCCCACATGGTATTTGGTTCCTTTCTCAAAAGAGGGGCTGAGTCAGGTATGACCAAGTTCCTCAGGGCTCTGGGTTCCTGGGCCTGGCTGTCTGGTACATCCTCAGTTCCAGAAGGTCCCCTTCTCCCTGCCACACGGGAAAGGTGCCAGGCCACACCGCAGGCTTGACTCAGGAGCAGCACACCTCCCTGCTGAATGTCACAGCTCCGCGTGCTTCCTGAGGTGACAAATGACCTTGATTCACATTGGTGAAGTAATGGCTGTCTGTCTCAACCTTCTCATCCACTGGTCCCATTGCAACACAGCCCTCTGGGAGCAGAACTAGTTCCCAAGAGCCAGCTCAGGGAATTTCAAGCACCACCTAGGCTAGGCTTACCAAACTCACATTCACATCAGTCCAGGTGCCCAGAACCACCCTGGCCCCGTGCCACCAAAGGTGCAATGACAGGGACTTGGGAAAGTGGGAGAGGTTGCAGGACTGGGACTAATTCTCAGATCTCCCTTTGCTGTGTGACTTTGGACAAAGGACTTAACCTCTCTTAGTTGCTGCATCTGCACTGACAAACTGCCAATAATGCGGTGAGTCATGGAAAGAATCAAATAAGCAAAGGGCCATGAAAGCACTTGGTGAGCTTGGAAGCCCCACAAAAGCAATCATGGTTCTGTGCCCTGAAAAGTGGATCAGAATGAGTGAGCTTCTGAGTCTTCACCCAAGGGATTCTTGGGGTATGAGAACTGATATCCCTGAATCTATTACTGGGACATGGAAAGAACCTCACAAGACAATGTTCTCAGTATATCAGAAACTTCCCTGTAAAATCCAAGATGTAAACCAGCCACCTGTGAAGCTTTACAATAAGATACCAGCAAATTTCCATAGATGTAAATACCCTAATACATGCATAGCTACAAAATAATTCCTTGGAGGGGTGCCTGGCTGGTTCAGTCAGTGGAGCGTGCAACTCTTGCTCTCAGGTCATGAGATCGGGCCCCACGTTGGGCATAATTACTTAAAAAAATAATAATAGGGGCGCCTGGGTGGCACAGCGGTTAAGCGTCTGCCTTCGGCTCAGGGCGTGATCCCAGCGATCTGGGATCGAGCCCCACATCAGGCTCTTCTGCTATGAGCCTGCTTCTTCCTATCCCACTCCCCCTGCTTGTGTTCCCTCTCTCGCTGGCTGTCTCTATCTCTGTCGAATAAATAAATAAAATCCTTAAAAAAAATAAAAAAAAATAAAAAAATAATAATAGGGTTGCCTGGGTGGCTCAGTGAATTAAGTGTAGGACTCAATCTCAGCTCAGGTCTTAATCTCAGGGTCGTGAGTTCAAGCCCCTGCGTTGGGGTTCCACATTGGGCATGGAGCCTACTATTTAAAAAATTAATTAAAATAATAATAATAATTCCTCTGAGACCCAGAATTGGAATTTCCATTGCACTAATGGCTCTGAGTGGACCCTGCAGTGAGAGACGGTAGGTGGGTCCAAGAGGGGGCTTAGGCTGTTTTCTCTGATGCAACCCTTTTTGTAGCTTTCATTTTACACTATGGGGTATGCATCAACATGTTCTGTAAAGTTACATGCCAAGTCTGTGGCCACAAAGAGTCCTAGCCCTCCTGCTTAGGGGACCCCTCTCTGGTCAGTGACCACATGGGCTCATCCTCTTCAAATGCCCCTTCTTAGAAGAAATTGCTAAACTTTCACCATTCCATTTTATCAACCAAAAGACAGGCAAGACTTAGGTCCTTCCTCACCCACAGATAATAAGATGAGCCTAATTATGGCGCCCAGGAATAAATGACCAAGGATTTGACTGTGGAAGGCAGGGGGCTGGATGGGAAGGAACAAGCAAGTTGGGTCCACTGCTTACCACCTCATGGACAGAAGGTCCCCCCCTTAGTGGTGGCTTTGCTCTCCGCTGGTTTCAGTTACCTGCCGTCAGCCGCGGTCGGAAGCAGACGATCGTCCTGATACGTATGGCCAGAGGGCCAAGAGTAGCCTAATGCCGGGTCACAATGCCTCAGTCATTCACCCCGCTTCCCTGCACCACGCAGGCACTTTATCATCTCACGTCATCACAGGAAGAAGGGTGAGTACAGTACACTAAGATATCTTGAGAGAGAGACCACATTCGCTTAACTTTTATTACAGTGTATTGCTAAAGTTGCTCTATTTTATTATTAGTTATTGTCGTTCACCTCTTACTGGGCCCAATTTATAAATTAAACCATATCGTACATATGAATAGGGGGAAATGGTGTCTATATATTGGGTTTGGTACTGTCTGCAGTTTCAGGCACCCACTGGGGGTCTTGCAATGTATCCCCCACGAAAAAGGGGGACGACTGTACGTCACGTCATAAAGCAGCAGTGACAGAGACCTGCTCCAGCTCAGAGAGCAGGAGCCCGATGCTCCCTGATAAGGATTAGGTTTGAGCACTGGGAGGCTCAGGTGAATTTAGGACACACCACAACAGAACCCACCGTCCTCCAAGGGAGCCCACCATCCTTCTTCTCTGAGGTCTGAGAGGGAGCACTTCAGAAACACTGACGCCCACACCCCATGTGTAGCCAGCCACCTGGAAGCAGGCATCTCAAACTCCCCACGTCCAAGACCAGCCTCCACGCGCTCTTCCTCAGTCTCCCGCCTTAATCCACAGCCCTGTCCTCCAGCTCAAACAAACGCCTAGAAGGCATCCTTCGTTACTCTCTCCTTCATGCCCCACATCGAGTCCCACAGAAGGTGTCAGGGCTTCCTCTCCAAGAGGTCCTGACTCATCCACTGCCTCCCCTTGCATCCAGAGTCACACCTGGCCCCATGGCCCATGACCAGGTCCCCATGTCCCCCCTCTGGCCACCATCCAGGAGCTGCGTCCTTCTCCTTAACCTTGGGACAAATCTCCCTCACTGCCCTCCTGAGGTCACTGCACAGCTGTCCCCTCCCTCTGGAATGCTTGTCCAGGGCTGGCTCCTTCTCCTGCTGGATTAGCCCCTGTAGACTCCTTCCCTGATTCCTCTGTAAGGCTGCCCCTCTTCCCCAGCCTCCCCTCCAGCCAGTCTCTGGCACGTGTCCATCTGTACTTTCCTCATGGCACATGGCACTCTCCAAAATGATTTCTTCTTAATGTTCCGTGTTGATTATCTGTCTCCTGCGAGCTCCACAGACCAGGGGCCCTGTGTGCTTTGCTCACTAATGTACCCCCGGTGCCCGGAACAATCCCTGGGCCAGCACAGGATGCTCAAAAATATCTGCTGACCACCTCTGAGAGTCCAGTAACTTCCAGCCACCTGACACTTCCTGGGTCACCAACGGCCAGTGTCAACAGCTCAGACCACAGGACAGGTAGTGGGTTCCCAGAGGCCGCTCCATGCTGAGGGAGAAGAACCTGAGCCTCCTTCACCTCTGGCCTCCTTCTCCGATGGGCCTCTCCCCCACCCCAGGACCCCCCCAGAAGTTAGTGACAGGGCACGTCCTGGCTTGAGAGCCAGGTGGAGATCCCGGCCCTCTGCGCCCCAGAGCCCCGGGCGGGAGAGCTCCCTTCTTCCTTTCTTGGCCTTGCCACCTGGCTGGGCAAGCTTTTCCATTTCCCCATCTGTAAGACAGGGACAAAGAATGCTTTGTCACCCCACCTACTTCTCACGGGTGTTATGAAACAACTGTTTGCTCGGAAAACACTTTGAGCAACTTGGGTAAAGGTGCCTGTGGCTCAGATGACGCCTGCTGCACTCAATCCAGGCCAACTAGTCATCCGGTCACCGCCTTGCCCGCCCGAGGGACAGGAGGCAGGAAGCGCGCAGCCTCCCCTGGGTCACCAAGCCTGTCTCACCAAGCTTGGTGGCTGTGCCACGGGCCCAGAACATGCCCATGAGGTGTGTGTGTGTGCATTCCTAGGCCCGCCTGACCCACTGATTTCAGCAGAATATGAGCTCTCCGTGGGCCTGGACAGTGGCCACCAAACGCCCAGCCTGCCCTTTTGTCCGGAAGGAGAGCCGCGGGTTACCTGGGGATAACCTCTCTACGCGCCCGCCACGTGGGGTGGGGCTGCAGCTCCCGTGCCAGCCTCACAGGCAGGGAGCTGGGAACAAAGGAACGCTGTCTTGGCTCCCAGCCTGGAGAGAGCAGATCTTAGCCTGCAGGTGCTCAGGTGCCCCTCGCCAGCAGCAGCCGGCAGCGGCCACCACGTTACCATGACAACCGTACCTGGCAACTCTCCCTCTGCTCTGGGGGTGTGGGGGGAGGTTGCAGACCGCCCCAGCACCGACCAGGCATATCCTGGGGCTGCCCAGAGCAGCTCGAGGTGGAGAATGGAGATAAGCCCAGGCTGGGGCAGTGCAAGGGGACAACGGCCACTTGGTCCATGTCGTGTCTCCACTTCTAACCGGGCACTGGGCTCAGAGCCCCAACAGGCCTGTCTCCCTGCAGCACCCACCCAAGGGCTGCTGCTTCCCTAGAGCGGGTGGCGAGGCATTTAGCAGACAGTGAACAACAGACAGCATGTACATTTAATTATAACTCTCCGGATAGGAAGGGCTGGCTATATACAGTACGTCTGCCTGTTACTAATTATATTTATTTTCAAATGAAGAAGAGGGGGGAGTCTTCTGAAGATGAGTCAGAAAAAAAAAAAATCCTTCATTGTTATGAAAGCAGAGGAACGTCTCCTGAGGGTGTCTGTAACGCATCGCTGTCACTGCCTGACAATGGAAAACCTGAGCGCGGAGCCAGCCCAGCCGGTAAACACCTGACGGTGGCTTTCCTGGCCGAGTCCCTTCGAGTTGGAGCCTGCTCGGCATGCCAAAGCACGATCAATACGAGGCCGGCTCCCTCCCGGACAGAGCCGGCGCTTTAGAGCCTGGCTGAGCATCCTCTTCCTGCAAACACGGGGCCATTCGGCATCTGCTGTCACCTTAATTGGGAGGCAGCGTTCCAGTTGAAACACAGCAAAGGTTTTTCCCTCATCAAAGGAAAAGCACTCTGACCAGATGGCTGCAATGAAAAGGCTTCATCTTCAGCCTCCGTACAGCCAACGGTGTTATTAATAACAGCACCAAGAATGCCACAAATCAAACGAGAACACCTAGAAACCCAAAATAGTCACCCGCACGCAGGGCAGAAGTCGGCTGCACTTGGGAGGGAGAGAATTCTCTGATTTCAGGGGCACACACGTGGGCTCCCATCTGTCTGTGCGTGTCAGGTGCACACGGGTGTGGGAGGGGGCCTGGTCATGGGGCCTGCTAAGGCCCTTCAGCTCCCTCCTCCTTCAAGGCCACACGGCTGCCCCGCCCCTTCCCCACAGATACACCCTCGGGGTGAGGGCAGAAGGAAGCGGCAGGTGACGCGTCCTCCGCCCAGGAGAGCCACTCAAAGCTGGAGTGTTCAGAACGGGTTTTCCAATAATTTTTTAAACAGTCACACTTGTTTTGTTTGCTTTCTTCCAGGAAGGCTGCCCTGTTCTGGAAAAGGAGGGGGAGGGAAAAAATGTGAGTTCATTTCCTGAGTCTTTTAAATATGTCTCCGTAGACAGAGCATTTGAGAAGCTGTGGCCAGAGGGCAGAGCGGTGTTCAGTATGCAGCACACATGGAAGGGAGATCGAAACTTGTCCCCCACGTGTGCTCTTTCCAGGCCACGGCAGGACGCTGCTTTCAGCAACGAGACCCCGCCGAAGCATCTGGATGCTCGTCAGTTCTCCACCTCCCTCCCAAGAAAATGGTTTTCAGGCCAGTTGTTTTTGGAATGGGTTTTCCTCTGTTTGTCCAGGCAAGGTTGGATTGTTAAATCGGTTTCTCCAGAAGAGAGGGCAGAACATGGAGCTGGTGCCGGATTACGAGGGACCCAGGAGAGTTATGGGAGCAGCCAACACTTGTCAAAGTGCTTTTCCACATCCATTAGTTTCCCCACTTCTCACAGCAGCCTCATGAAGCCAATGGCAGTGTGCCCATTCCACAGGTGAGGCTCTGGGAGGTGAAGCAGCAAAGCCAAGGGCACCTCAGCTACTCCTGCAGACAAGTCATCTTTCCTGTTGTGTGCTCTCTTAGCAATCTGTTCCTCCTCTTCATTGCTGTAGTCAGCATCTTACGCAAAAGTTCTTTGTGGGACGAGCTGGCCCACATCCATCTGCCTGTCTCCCCGACTAGGATGAAAACACCATGAAGACAGGGACTTTCCTTGCTCACTGATGGAAGCGGCGGCCAGCGCAGAGCCCTGAGCACAGGAGCTTTGTAGTACGTATTTGTCGGATGAAGGAAGGAATGAATAAATGAACAAAAGACTCCTGCCCTGAAGAAGGAAAGAAGGTCCAGAAGACAAGCGGGGCAGTCTCAAGCACGCCAGCTGAGGTGCGTCCAAGGTTTCATTCTGAAACCAGTGGCACAAGCTCCCCCAAACTGAGCCAGCACCGTGGCCCAGAGGACCTATGACCAGGCAGTGAAGCGGCCTTTGCATTCCCTATCAAGGTACCGTGTGGAGCATACAGGGAGTGTGTCCCCCCACACAGGAGATGGGGCCCAAGCACCCTTTCGACAGATGGGCACTCAGCAACCGTGAAGGCCCTGCTTTTCCCCAAAAGTCACATGGCAAGTCAGGGGCAGAGTTTGGAATCAGACCTGTCAGTCCTTCCCATAACTTTCCTGATGGGCTCATGGATGAAAGCAATGATCTATTTTTCAGAACAACGGTCCTGGTTCTGGTTTGGCCTCACGAGGAGGACACCCTGCCTCACGGTTCAGGAGCCTGGCCACTGAGAAAGTCTCCCTAATCCCCACCACGGCTTCCCCTGCTCTCCTCTGAGACCCCAAGGGGGCTTCCGTGGACAGTCAGACCGAGGAAAGGAGAGCAGACAGAAGCCCAGGGAGAAGATGGGACTGGAAATAGGAGCCCCCACCCCCGCCACCAAACTTCCTTGCCACACTGCAAGCTGATTCTGCTCTGACAGCCTTGCTGGTGCTTGTCCTTGAGCCTGGTTTTAAGCAGAAGCATGTGTAAGCACAGACTGTGCTCCTGGCCTTGACTGCAACATCAGGACAGCTGGGGAAAGCCTGGGCCCTGCCCTCAGAAGGCTGCCAGTCCAGTGTGAGGCCCCAGAGCCCAGAGGCATGGGCCGGGCTGCCTGCCAGCCCTGGGTCTGCTGGTCCTCTGGGCAGATGTGAAGAAGCTGGGCACTCCCAGCCTCCAAGAGCCAATCTGGCCTCTTAATTTCAGATTCAGCTGGGTCAAGGATTATGAGAAAGTGGATCCCGTCATTTCTAGGAGAGCAAAGTGGGGGGGTTTAACAAATCACTCTTAATGAGACCACATTCTGCTCCTGGGTCACACAGAGTAAACGCTGGAAACTGGATTCATCACGTCACCTTTCTTCTGAGAGGTGGCTCTTTGGAGCTGTGGCATTAATGACAGCTCTGGGTCCAAGACGGCCAGGACTGCCGGTGGGCACAGTGCATAACACCCGCCAGAGGAGACCTGGGGACACTGGGACTCACTTGTGAGCTGTGCCTTCCACGACAACTTCCCTCCAAAAGGCCATTTGGCTACAACATATCATATGACTTGTTCTTAGAGTTACATTTTAACTGACAAAGTTTAACAACAACTATGACTTATGGCCTTCTAAAATTGGCAGCAGAAAAATGAACTGAGGAAGTAATGGAAAAAAACCACAAGTGAAGCCACTCTGTATTATGCACAATTTCTGTTGTGCTTCTTTTTTTTTTTTCCTTTCCAAGCATTTGTCTGTGTGTGTGTGTGTGTGTGTGTGTGTGTGTGTGTGTGTGTTCGAAGGGTAGCAAATATTTTCCAGATACACTGTCCTGGCGTTCCCAAGCACATATTTATGCCAAGTTTATAAAAAGCAGCTGCAGACAGGGTTGACTGAAAGGATTGCTCTGCTGTCTGGCTTCCAGAAGGTGCTTCAGTTCTCACTCTCACCAGGACACAGTCCTACCTCCTGAGACACTCTAACCTGCATTGTGCGTCTGAAAGAGGACAAACCCACGGCTCGGAGTGACCTGGACACTCACCTCCCGCCCTTCCGAGCTGTCACATCACACTTCTGGTCTGCCAGGGGCTTTAGCAACACGTGCGTGATCATTTTTAGTCATTCACAATCCTCACGCAGAAACGAAAAGGAAAGTGTTCCAAGACTCATTTCACAAATATCTGGATGGCTCAGAAGGGCAGAATCAGCACCAGTTTCTGAAGTTAGAACATATGGCGGAGCCCTCCGTGGGTATGCTTGTGTTAACCTGTCCTTGCATCTGCTCGCCCTGGGTTCAGCAAGACACCCTTCCTTCGGCCCCAAACCCTCCGATCCTTCCCTTCCCCCCTCTGTGACCTCTTCCCCATCCCCGACTTCTGCCCAGCAAGAAGCTCCAGCCCCCACTTTAGCATGTTCTTGATTCATCATCACCACACACCCTCTAACACCCTGAGACATCCTGAAGGACTGCTCACCTGCGCCTAAACCCAGACTCTCACTGGCCTGGGGTGGGGACTCCACTCACCTCCCTCCCTCACCACGGGCTTAATGAAGACAATAATAGCCTGCTTTGTAGCCTTCCTGGGGGTGACTAATTGGTTAATCTTGGGAAGGCCCTTTGAAGATGAAAAGCCGGGTATTACTCATGGGGTTGAAGGCATGCACCTGCCCCAGTCAGAGCCGGAGTCAGCAAAGAATGACCTCCCACCTGCTGTTGGGCGGGTGAGTGGGCCTGGGTCCCCCGCTCAAAGTCTGTGCTGGCTGGCAGGACGGACATAGGGAGCACACCCAGCACCCCCCAAAGGGAAACCAGGAGGCCTCAGCGGCCTGTGCTGTGTGGGCCACTCTGAGCTTGGGGACCCTCTCATCCGCATTTACGTGGTTTAACAAGCCTTCAAATAACTCTTCCAGGAGAACAGCACATGTCCGCACGTCCAAGAGTATCAGTCAAGACAGTATTTCCTGGTAATTGTTCAGGGAAAATGCTTTCCTTACAGCTAATTCCTTCCAAGCAATGGCGTTTTCTCCTTCCTCTTGGGGAAGGGAGCCTGGGGAAGGCAGGCTGGGGCAGCAGCGGGTGGCTCTGTGCTGGGTGGACCAGAGATCTGGGGTGCCAAGGTGGGGCAGCGGTGTTTTCCCCATCTTTTCTAGCTCATGGTCCCCCCCCACCTCACGTCTCTGAGAAAGAGGAAGTGGCCACAAGAACAGGGAACCAGAGGCCAAAACAAGGGATGAAGGCAAGGGTCACCTAGGACCACGCCCCCCCCCACCCTTGACCCGGTGGGTCGAGGGGGATTTTGACACAGTGGCAGCTGGGAAGCCAAGAACAGAAAGCCTTTAATCCGTGCAACCTAATGCCAAGATTCCGCCCGAGAGAGCCCATTTCCTGCACTGTCTGCACATTCCTCCCATTCCTCCCGAGCACCTTCTCCCAGTGACCCCTCTCCACGCAGCCTCTGCTCTCCCCCCACGGCAGTTTGCTTCTTTCTTCTAGAAAACAAGTCCTGTGGCCAGAAGGATTCCATGCGCTTCTGCTTCCTCTTTCAGATCCCCATGTTCTTAGAAGCGTTTCATGGCCCTTTCCCCTCCGAGTAGATTGCGTGGAACCCCAGAGGTCCTCCGAGACACACAGAATGATAAAGATCTGGAAAGTAGGCTGGAAGGATGGGAGCACAGGGGTGGGAGAGAGGGCAGAGGGGCTACTAAATCTTCGCACCCAGCCGGGAATGGATGGAAGGGGGTAGGGGACATGCCAGCAGGAACAGGCTAGGAAATGATTTTATTCTGCCTCTGTTTGGAAGGAGGTGGGTGGAAATGACAGTTTGGAGAGGATTAGAATGGGGTGGGGGGGGGACTGTTTCAAGGGAGGCAGCCTCTTTTCTGCAGTTCTAACAGTGCCATCAAGTGGTTCTGCAAGCAGACGCAGGGCAGAGCCTCCAGACAGCCCGAGCTGACCCGGTGGACAGAGGACCCATGGGGCTTTGCCTGTGACCTGCCAGCGGCTGGGGCCAAGCACCCGTCTCTAGAACGGTCTGCCAGGAGGTGAGGAGGAGATCTCTCCAAGTGTACGTGTAATAACCCTCATGGAAATGGGCCATCAAGTTTAGCACGTTCCTGCCAGGTGCTTCGCTGAGCCTCTCTGCCCACACATGGAGGCATCGCTGGGAGACACTAGGACAAAAGTCACCATCCCGTGGGAGGCACCAAAGCACATGTTCAACCTGAGACACGGTCAGTTACCAGAGCAAGCCTGTCTGTGCCACCAGACCCTTGTCTATGTTTGAAGTAGAGAGGAGGACTGAAGGGTGCTGGGCAGGACTCGGTCTGGCAAGGAGGCCCTGCCAGCACCCTCAAGCCACTCCTGGCCAGGGACACAGGTCTTCTTCTGGCGTTCCATTTTCCTTCACTGTGTGTTGTTTTGTTTTGTTTTAACTCTGCAAGTCAAAATCGACTCACCTTAGAAATACAAAAGTGGTTTCCTTTTAAAAAAAGGAATTTAAAAGAAACAAAAGGCTTTCCCAGCAGTAGTGTGTTTGTGTAACTGGGAATGAGGAGATGGAGCGAGGAGGAGAGCGGACATTCCACAAGGAGCTGGGGCCCTGGTGCCAGTCCCAGCCTTGACACTCGGTGGCAGCGTACCACTGAGGAGACGACCCCACTCTCTAGCCTCATTTTTCTATAAAAATGGGGGGCAGAAATAGATCCATAGTTTTCAAAACTACACACCCAGGCGCCAGGGGAGGGGTGCCAGTTTGGTAGGACTTTGGTCCCTGTACCCTTTACCGGAAAAACTCTGTCTTTATCCATCTTACACGTGTGGCTCTTAGGTAAGATCTTATTTTAACAAAGGGTTCCGCAGTATCGTAGCCGCTTTTGGGGTATCTGCCCAGACCACGACTATCTGCCGTGCCGGCAGAGCTGAAGCCCTAACACCGTGTTTATACTTCATGACCCCAGACCCAGACGACAGTAGACTGCATGAGCTGAGCCAATCTGATTCCCCCTCCCCAGAATTTGAAACTGGATCCGGTGGGGTCAAAGTCAGTCTCTGTTGGAGCTGAGGCAGCCATCTTGGATCACAGGACAGAGCGGCTCAGAGCGCCAGCCCCTCTTTCTGCTCCTACTGCACCCTCACCGTGTTCCCTACAGTATATTGTCCCTGTTAAAAAGTTTAAAGCTCTGGATAACACCATCTAAAAACCGCTTCCCAGGGGGGCCTGGGTGGCTCAGTCAGTTGAGCGTCCAATTCTTGGTTTCAGCTCAGGTTATGATCTGAGTCATGAGATCGAGCCCCGAGTCCAGCTCCACACTCAACGGGGCGTCTGCTTGCGGTTCTCTCTCCCTCTCCCTCTGCCCTTTTCCCCGTGCTTGCCCTCTCTCTCAAATAAATATTTCTTTAAAAAAGATTTTATTTATTTGACAGAGAGAGACACAGCGAGAGAGGGAACACAAGCAGGGCGAGTGGGAGTGGGAGAGGGAGAAGCGGGCTTCCTGCTGAGCAGGGAGCCCAACGCGGGTCTCAATCCCAGAACCCTAGGATCATGACCTGAGCCGAAGGCAGATGCTTAACGACTGAGCCACCCAGGTGCCCCTCAAATAAATAAATCTTTAAAAAAATAAATAAAAACCCAAAAGACTTCTTCCCAGCTCTAAGAAACAAGATCACCAACCCAGGGCAATACACCTCATCTTCCCAGAGCCACATTCTGTTTAGGAAAATAAAGGGAAGTTCCTAAATAGACCAAATTCTTATGAATTATCTTATGAAGTATCTTATGAATTAAAATGTTTAATAGTGTAGGCATATAATGACTCAGTAAATATTGACATTATCATCATTTCTATTACAGATGTATTCAAAACTTATTTATAAATCAATATTATCCTGTTACTATAAATTTTAATTTCAAAAACATTTGTAATTCGTATCTACTTGGACCTCACCTATCAGTAATACTTTTTAAAAAAATTTTTGTCCTGAAATCTTCCATCCAGAGACTTAAGTGTCTGTAAATATGCTAGTTCATTCATTCTTCCATTTTCATAGATGCTCCGAGTTTACCAGAGAAATAGATCCCTTCACTAAGATCTCACAATTTTAAGTGCATATTTCTTAAGTGACATCTTCTCACATTAAAGAAGACCTGTGCCTTACTCCTCAACAGATTAAAGAATCACATAGTCTCCATTTAAGAAAAGGCTCACAAGGTACTTGAGTTATTTGTCAAAATCTGGGTCATGACTCAAGAGTGGGCCCTGAAATCAATTTAGTGGATCAGAAACAGCATTTTAGAATTTTTTTTAAAAAAATTAAAGGGTGTCATGTGCAGTAAGGCTACGTGTTGTTATGTAAACCCTGATTTCAGATATATAGGTATACGTGTGCGGGGTGAGGAGATCAAATGCATGTCCCACCGTGGGCCTCACAGTGATGTGTCAGGGTTCCAGCCCAGCCATGCCACCCCTCCTCTTCCTCACCCCTCAGTCCAACCTCACACACGTGCGTGGCTATACCTGCACCCAACAACATGCCCATACCATCCCACTTGCCCACACCAGCAGGATCGCAGCAATTTCCACCTGATCGTGACTTCCTCTCATGAGTGTGCCACGTCCGTGATGGGCCAGGCCTGCCACATTTCATTCCCAGCGCACATCTGTTGGGCTCTCATTTTTTGTTTTTGCTGCAGGGGGAGGTGGGATCTTCGGGGTGGGGGGGAGGCAGGTGGCTGTTGGGATCTGCAAAGTCCAGGCAGCTAGGCTTGAAACCCCTGGGCTCTGTTGGTCACGCAGGTGCTGGCCCTGGATGATGGGGATTGTCCAGTGGCCATTAGTCTGACAAGCAGGTAGGGCAACAAAGGGGCCTGGCGCCTGGCTGCCTTTAACCCCTGGCAGGAAAGCAGCAGTCTCTGACAGCCATGGCCACGTCCACAGAGTAGCGGAGAATCTCATTGGAAAATTAATACAAAATAAATACCCCTTTTACCTAATTTTTGTGTTTCATTGGCACGAATCAAGCACAGGACTGTTTCATGGTGTAGTACCGGGTGCTCTCACCACTCAAAGGTGGAACTAGGGGCTGGACTCACCTGGGAGCTTGTTAAAGGGAGACTGTCAGCCCCTCGACCCAGACCTGATGAGTAAGAATCTGCATTTTAACAAGACCCCCAGAGATTCGTGCCAGCACTTGAAGAAGTATGAGGGCTCCGATTCAAAAATGCTGGTCCCCTAACTGACCCCCCACTGCCCCAGTTTCTTGTCAGTGCACAGTGAAGATGTCGGTGTGCAATTTGTCCTTTCTTGGTAAGCACTGTCTTTCATTCTGGTTTTGTCCCCTTCCTTCTGGCAGTAAACTGTGCTTTGCCTTGGGAAGAGTGATTGTTGAATGTGAGGGCAGCTGTGTTCAGGAGGCCAAGTAAAACGTAGTCACCTACGCTGCCTCCTTGCGGAACTGTTCGAGCTCGTGAACCCATGGCCTGGGAACAACTCGAGAAAAGGGAGCTGGATTGTGTCGTCCTGATTTCGGCGCTGTCTAAAGTGGTACTGGAAGGTGGCTTCCACGTTAAGACTGGGGGTGCAGCAGCGTAACCGTGCAGTTTTGGAAACTCTAAGAGGTACGCGCTCTGTGAGGAACATTGTGCGTTGCTCGGGCACAGACCCAGGAAGGTAGCACACTGAATAGAACACGGCATTCCAGTTGCCTGCAGAGCCAGCTCCAGCCCGGGCTTGCCCACCCCCTCTGCACCCGTGCCCCTGGCACCCCCACAGACTAGCAGATCCCTGTAAGAGCGTCGTGTGCTTGCAAAATGGCACCTTCGGCCAAAGCAAATTGGACGTGAAATCTTATAGAAAATGGGCCCAACACTTAGGTCCGCAGAAGAAGACAGCCTCCACAGCTGGAGACCTAAACATGTCCAGGTTTGTTTTCTCTGACATTCTCTCCTGAACACTGGAGGACCTGTGAAGAGCAGGAACCAAGCAGAAGGTAGAGAAATCATGCAATGGGGTCAATAGAGTGTTCTTCCTGAGTATATGGAATACTTGGAGTGACTCTGTGATCCTCAGAAGAACAAGTCTCGGCCTGGCGTCGTGAGAATGAGAGAAGGCCAGGAAACAAGCGGCATCTGAGGCCAGGTGGCCCTGTAGAGGGAGGGACAGGAACAGCCCCATTCTCCGCCTGGGAAGCCCACCTCCCCGCAGCAGCAGCAGGCCCTCTGGTCCTGCCCATCCGGCCCTGCCCAGAGCAGGCAGGCCCTCCTGCCCAGTGTCCTGGGATTCTCAGCATTCCAAAGCCCGCGAATAACAAAGGCAGTTTTGTGGCATTTCAGAACAAGCTTGGAAACTTTTAAATGTCAAAATGAATGATGTGGAAAGACTTGTGGGAGAAGCGAGGAGGCAGAGGCTGAGCTGGGAGAATGGAAAGGCTCAGGGGCGCCAGAGGGGCCACTGGTTAACACGTCTGTGGGGCTCAGAAGTCTTTTAATAAAAGGGATACTCAGAAGCAGAAAAACATCCTGAGCTGTCACGAGAACCGGTGATGTGGCACAAACGTAAAGATTAATGTGGTCCCGGCAGGGAAAGTAGGACGCGTGCTATCGATTTCATTGAGGATCTGCTGTCTGAGGGGGGAAGCGTCTGATTTGCACAAGGATGTCGCGGAGCAAGGAGCGCCGTCACCCCATGTGACCCAGACGCCGGGTAGGGATCTGAAGACACTCGCAGCTCTGTCTTGCGAAGAGCACGAGGCCCCATGACCAGGAAGTTTCCCACCCTGGAGGCCAGATTTGTCATTCACTTTCCACCATCCACGTCAGCCCCCTGAGAGGAGAAGGGACACTCTGGCCTCTCCTCGCCCTTTATCATTTGGGTGGTGATGCGTCGCGCCCCACACGGCAGGGCACAGAGAGGACAGCCGCCCCTGACCTCAGCCTTCTTGTCTACGGACTCCGGGCCAGGTAACAGCGGCGTCCTCCTTGGACGGCGAGACTCTAGGAGTCTCAGAAACAAGAATGCTGATGGTGTTGAACTTGCTGACCAGGAGCTCACCCCGCGATGTGCTCCAACCTCTAGAGGACTTCCGTATATTCTGTTTAAACCTTGAAACAATCCCTCAAATTACAGATGGAGAAACTGAGGCAAAGAGAGACAGAGGAACACAAACTCGAGATCATCAGGGCCAGTCGGGGCTTCCCGTCTAACCTCAGCTGACGGACAGCAGGAAATGTCTTCCAGGAAGGTGGTTGTGGGCACCTTCAGCCGGGACTGCCCAGCTGTCCTCTGCTGCTGACAAAGGCTGCGCTTCCTCCATGCCCTCCAGGGACGCTCCCCAGCCTTATTAGCCTCTAAGCCCCAAGAGGAAAGGAACTGGTCTCTTCCCAGTGAGGTCTCCCCAGTGCCTGGCCTTTAAGTGTCGAATAAAGATCTGGAACTGACCCACCCCCTCATCCGGATGCTCCATGCCTGACCCTGCCCTTCAGAACCCTTTCTTAATTCTTGCTGTTCCCACGGACCCTGCCCCAGCCCCAGTTCATCCCCACCCTGGCCCCAGAGCTGGCAGACAGCTTCACCCCTGCTGGGACTGGGACTACACGCCCCCTTCTGCACTGAGCCCCTCCTCGGCCCAGAGCCCGGGTGATCACCCTCACGACTGCGGCAGAGAGGATGGGGAACAGACCCTTGGGCCACTTCTCCTCTGTCATATCACTGGAAAACAGCCAGCTCCCAGGTCAAGAAGAGGAATCACAGTGCCACAGCCTCACCCCCTCCGAAGGAGCTGCTACAGAACCCGGGCCCAGGGCCCCGGTGCCGCCGTGCTGTCTCTGCCGTGTGTGCCTCACAGGCACACTCTCTCACACTCGCCACTCAGACAGGAACAGTGGCTGAGCCCTGAGAACTCGCCCCAAGGCCTCCGCCCCAAGGCACCCTGCACCCCTCATCCACCCAGCCTCTCAGAGGGAGAGCATCTGGGCTTGGTCATCTACCATTAAAACAATAAACAGACTTTAAAAAGCTCCTCATCTCCCTCATAACCACCCCCCGCTAGGACACAGAAACCATAACCACCCCAAGCAGGACAGGCTGTCTCATTCTGTCCCCATCCCATAGCACCTCTGCCTGTGGGCAGGAAGGGGAGGGAGGGAGGGGCAGGCTCCGCGTCACTGGGCCTCCTGTCCGGGATTCTAACCCCGGGCCTCCCAAACGTGCGATTACTTGCCTGCAACCCCACAGCCACAGTCGCCTCCCCTGCACAGCACCAGCTGGCCTCTCCGGGTAATCAGCCGGCGGGTCCGAGCACCGAAAGCACCCCGATCAGCGGTAACACGGGCACTCCGTGACCACGGCCACTCCACTGAGCCAGGGAGGAGCCACGGCCCTCACATGCTGCGTGTGGTTCCCCGCTGACCAGCAGCCAGCAGCACGGGCCACCTGAGGCACCTGACCTTCCCAAGGGAGACGTTTACATGGGGTCTACTCGGCCCCGAGCCTCCTGCAGAGAAGGGACTGCAGCAACAGAATCATCCCGGTGCTCGTGGCCCGGAGACCAGGTGACGAGGAAGGAGGCTGAACACTCTCTCGGCTGAGTGCCCACACAACTTGGCCCCGCTGCCTGCCCTGGATAAAGGACAGCGGCCTGCCTCTCCAAAGCCCAGAGCCACCTGGGGCGAGCCCTGGAGCGCTGGCCTCTCCCAGAGTCTCCAGGCCTCTGGCTGACCGTAAGTCAGCCCTCCCAACACATTCACCAAAAAGTCATCTTACTGTGGAATCCAATGAGTGAAACAAAGACAAATGTTGCTCTAAAGAATCTGGTTTCCAGCAGTCATGGGTGACTGTCAGGCTCGCGGTCACGGGCCCCAGGCCTGAGCTGCCTGCCAGGGGAGGGCCTGTCCCCACAGCAAGGCTGAGTGCAAGGACCCCAGGGCGGGACGCCACAGTATCTTCCTGGAGGCAGCCTCAGCAACTAGCACGGGGCCGGAGCAGAAAGGAATGGGCAGTGGAGGTGGGCAAAGGCCCGTCTTTAGGCCTGAGACAATGCAGGAGATGGCCAAGCCAGCCTGCCTCTGGGGTGGAGGAGCAGACCTCAAATGAGGGGAGCACAGCCTCGGAAGCCCTTTCCCTCCCCACCCACTCCTGCTGGGGGTCTGTCCAGTGGGCCTGATTTTGGCAGAGATTCTTCCAACAGTGGCTAGAGAATGGGGAGAGCCAGGGCCAGGTGGACCTCGTCTGCTGCACGCCCTTGTCAGGTCTTAACACCCCCACACCCACTGTGCCAGCACGCAGCAGGTGCTCCGTAAGCGGTAACCACTACCAGCTTAAGGGGGCTTCTCCAACAAAGCAATGCCAACGTCTGTGGCTTGAAGGAGCACTCCCGAGTCTCAAGGGACATCTGAGTCCATGAAAGACGGATGGGTGGTGAGGGAAAAAGGGTAAAATGCTGATGTTCTGAGTAGGGCAGGAGGCAGGGACCCTGGCAAGGAGGCACAGGACCCGAAGGGCTTCCTCCTCCTCCCTCTAGTCAATGCTGCCCAGAGCAGACGCTGAGAGAAGTGAGGGGATCACACCTGCCCCAGGCCCAGCCCCTCCCGACCTCACCCCCGGATTTCTTCGGGGACACTCTCACCCCATCCCTACAAGGCAGCCTTCAGCAGCGGCCTCCACAGGTACTGCTTGGAGCTTAAGAGTGCGGGGCCCCGATCTTTAAAGAACCGCTGCCACACTCCGGCAGATGCAAGGAAGTCATCCCTGGTGCTCTGTGCCTGGAGGATGGCCACTGAATGTCCTGTGTTTATGGAAGGTCACATCCAAACAGGGCCAAGGACAGGCCCTCCTGTACCAAGTCCCGGGCATGCGTCAGCAGGAGGCTCACTGGCCGTGGGCTAGGAGGGGCTCCTCGTGGGGCCAGAGCACTTGGAGGCCAGGGGCTGAGGAAGAAGACACAAGCGCGGAGCTATGCGGCCTCTCTGAGGCTACCTCTCCTTAAGCATAAAGACAGGAAATCGAAGGAGATAATGTCATTCGAATCTAAGTTTCTGCTATTGGCCAACACATCTCTGCTCGTTACAGGCTGCAGCCACTGTGAAGGAAGCATGGAGGGAAGGAGAATGGGCCCACTAGCCCTAACGCTGCTGCAGGAGGTAGCCACGACCGCTCTGTGTCCAGAGCCAGTGCCATGCCTGGAACAGAGTAAACACCATCAAATGGTGGTCTGGCCTCAAATCCCCACTGCTTAAGCCTCAGCTCCTTGTTCACCTTTCTCTCTTGGCCCTGGGCACACGTGACTATAATCACCTGCTTCTGTTCCTTGTCTCCAGCGAGACTAATGAGCTCAGTGAGGGCAACGGACCACCTGCGGGGCAGTCTTTGCATCTGCTGCAATGCCTTCCTTGAGCACAAGCAAGCCCCCACTAAATGTTTGTTGAGTGAATAAAAGAGTGAATGATGCACACGAATATGCACATCTCCTCACATGTGCTTAGGGAATCAAAGGGGACCTGCTGGTGAGGGCAACAGGGAAGCCCCCGAGCACTCGGCAGTACCTACATCTGGCACTAGAGGGCACCCACGCACACCAAGAAGGTACTTCCGAGAAAGCCCGGAGGGGTGGTTTTGGTAGAGGGTTTTCAAGGAAGAACACAGAAGCTCATCTATAAGGTCTCCTTGACTGAAAGTCTGCAGTCTTGCACAAATGAACCAGTCTCAGCAGACACACTGTACTAATCAGTGTTCTCCAGAGAAACAGAATCAATAGGATATGTATACAAAGAGATTTTTTTTAAGATTTTGTCAGAGAGCACAAACGGGGGGGCAGCAGGCTCCCTGCTGAGCAAGGAGCCCGATGTGGGGCTCCATCCCAGGACCCTGGGATCATGACCTGAGCTGAAGGCAGATGCTTAACCAACTGAGCCACCCAGGCACCCCTACAAAGAGATTTCTTATAAAGCATTTGCTCACAGATCCATGGAGGCTGGCAAGGCCAAAATCTGCGGCTCAAGATCCAGGAGAGCTGATGGTGCAGATGAAGTCCAAAGGCCATCTGCTGAAAATCCCTCTTACTGAAAGACACAAATCTTTCTGGTCTTCTCAGCCTTCAACTGATTGGATGAGGCCCACCCATGTTAGAGAGTAACTTGTGTTATCCAAAGCTCACCAATTTAAATGCTAATCTCATCCAAAAACACCCTCCAGTTGACACATAAACTCAAATCACCACACACACACACTCAGCTTTTGGCCCAGAGTGGCCATGATCTTGCACAGAGACCTGCATTTCTCTCTCTCTCTCTTTCTCTTGTCCTCTCCTAATAGTTCTGTAATGACTGTCAGGTGCTGGAACAAAGATCTGTTTCCTCCCAAAGAAATCCAAAGGTTACATTGATCACTGAGTTCTTCCCATGTGCACCCCCCCGCAGAAGACAATGCAGGGAACATGAACCATGAGACCGGTTATAAGCTAAACTTCTGAGGGCATTATCTCAAAGTACGTGGCTTAAATACACTGTTCGCAGATTTTTAGTCAACATGTAAAAATGAACTGATCATCCCTAAAGGCCTGTGAATTGACTGTAAGGAATTCCACTGGAGATGAGTAACTGGGAAGACAAAGGGAGAAATTTTTCTCTCTTAGCTAACACAGCTAAAATCACAGATAGGAAAGAGCCATTAGTATATTCACTAATTGGAGTCCTGGGTACATTCTCCTTGTCAACGGGAAACATTTGCTTGTTTAAAGGAAGTCTCCAGTTCAGTGTAATGGTTACAACTTCTGTACTGAAGGAGAGTCCCGGGTGTAGACCCAGATGGGGCAGTTGCATAAGTGACCGCTTGCTAAGGCAGGGCACAAACGTGCTGTGCTGTTCAATCGTTTTCTTTCACCGGACAACGGTCAAAGTTACTGACACCAGTGAAAATGCTCACTACTCTTTCATGTCAAGAACTGACAACTTCTCAGGGAAAAAACCTTTCATCTGTGTTTATGCGCTATCGGTTAGCATAATAAAAGACCTTTTGTTTAAGGCAGAATTAGTCCATTTGTAATAGACTCACACAAACTATTGGAAAAAAGAAAAAACATGTTGAATCATATGAGATACACTCTACTTTGCAATCCAATTTTTAAAATAAGGCTTCTAAGTATATAACATGAATCGTGCCCTAGTGGCATGTCTGTGTTGGAAGAAAGCCACTAAATCCTGGAGAGCCAAAGCAGCTGAGAAATGTTCTTTACGGTGGGGATGTCCCTCTACCACGGCAGGCAACCTAAGGCATATGCTTACTAGGTCACATCCTACTCCCCGACAGCACGCTGAAATACCTAAGGCCCATTCTGAGCAATGGTCCTCACCTTGGAGATGCAGGCAGCTGCTGTTTCCAGAGGGGGGTGGAAAAATGCTGACCATTACAAAGGTGCAAATAGGACCAATCTAGGGAAGGAAGAAAATATCCCAAGCAGTAGTCAGGCCAAAAGGTGCCCTCCTCTCCCTCTCTTTGGGGGATCAACAGTTCCCTGTAGCTTCTTTGTAAACTTGAAGCCTCGGAGTGGGGGGGAAGGGGTCATCCAGTCAACATTTTCTTTTCCCAAAGCGACCATGACATTTGTCAGGAAGGCTCCCTGCGGGGCCCAATGAGCAGCCCTCTGGCCAGCCCTCCCCTCAACATCTGCAGCTGTTGGCCGCTCTGGCTCGGCTCCCGCTTCATCAACAGACAAGCCTGGGACAGCAGGGCCGAGAAGGGGCCAGCGCCACGCCCGGCCTCCGCAGATGTGCTTCCTCTGCTTGTCAACACAGGAAA
The DNA here is from genome assembly GCF_023065955.2 of Ursus arctos. Taxonomy (NCBI): domain Eukaryota; kingdom Metazoa; phylum Chordata; class Mammalia; order Carnivora; family Ursidae; genus Ursus; species Ursus arctos. The sequence goes on from NW_026623089.1 coordinate 70,360,748, forward strand.
AAGAATTGAGTGTGAAACTCTCAGGATCTGTGAGAAACTATGTGGTCTGGGAGGAAAATCTCAGAAAACCTTTTTGATGCAGAAGACATTGTGACATGGGTTTCAGCGGGGAGAATTCTACCTTCCCACTGCGCAAGGCGCTTTCTACAGTCAGGCAGGAATGTTGGCGTCACCATCTGATCCAACTCACTCCTTGTCCAAAGGGGGAGAGTCAGGGGGTAGGGATTGGGGTTGGAGATGACTCAAAGAGAAAGAAAACTAAATTCAAGTCCCTCGACCCTTTGTTTCTGGCTGACTGATGACCCAATGGCAGTGGATTTTTAGCCTTTCAAGTTCAGGTTCACTGCCTCCCTTCAGGAGTACATGGTGAAATGGGATCATTGTGCTGATCCAAGCCCCCGGTGTTCTGAGAGTTTCCTATTCAACTGTGAAGAAAGGGCAGCAGGCCATATGGTGACTCTGGGCAGAGACAGGGGACAAGGACGCCGCTCAGTACACAACACGAGAAAAAGGTGAAGACTGCCCAAGACAAAAAGTAAAACAGTAACAAATGTTGGAGATGGACAGAGAAAACAGGGAGAGGACAATTTAAAATGAGCCTTGGAATCTTAGGAAAGTTTTGTCAGTTAGTGATCTCTCCTTACTGCTTAATCCTTTTTTTTTCCCCAAAGATTTTATTTATTTATTTGACAGAGATAGATACAGCCAGCGAGAGAGGGAACACAAGCAGGGGGAGTGGGAGAGGAAGAAGCAGGCTTCCAGCGGAGAAGCCTGATGTGGGGCTCGATCCCAGAATGGTGGGATCACGCCCTGAGCCGAAGGCAGACGCCTAATGACTGCGCAACCCAGGCGCCCCCTTACTGCTTAATCCTGATGAGCCAGAAGTCTGTGAAGAAGGCTTTGCCTTTGGCCTTGGTTGCCAGGGAGCTCAGAGCTACATTCTGGGCTCAATTACAGGAGATTTCCGTAGCCTAAGTTTTCTCCTGATGGGGTTATTGCAAATCATTTCTGGAGTAGGGAGGAAGACAGCGTTTGTGATTTTCTGGCTATGTGCCATCTACTCCCCTGCCTCTTTCATTAACTGGATACCAAATTCCCTCTAGGAAAGTAAGTTTCCCTACTCCTAGCCTCTGCGCTTTGGGGAAAGGGTCCTACCTCCATCTCAGGGGAGAGGCATGTAACCCAGACACAAGCCAGTCAGTTTTTCTATCTCCCTTGCCACAGCCCTGAGTTGTAGGTGGGCAAAGAAGCCAATGAGAGACTAAGAGCATTTTGCCAGGAACGGGGGAGCTACAAATTGTTCCCACTGGACTTGCAGTTGTTGGACTTGCAGTTGGAAAGATAAAAGTCTCGAGCCCTCATGGCTGTGTTGTGACCACAAGGGAAGCATCTGCCAGAATATGGAGCTAAATCTAGAGCAAGGCCTGTAGGATGGAGACGAGGAAAGCAGGTCCAGGGGTGTCACTGGAGCCCCAGCCTAGCTGTGCCTGAAGCCCGCCCACCCTGCCTATGAAGCAGCAGATCCCCCATCTGCTTCCGTCTGATCTGGATTTGCTGTCGCAGCAGAAAGCATCCCAGCTGACACAGTAGGTAGAGACAAAAAGCCATACTTTGTTTTCTCTTACTGTGAGGATAATATGGGGTGAAGGCAGAAATTTTGAAAAATGCAGGCGACTGTGAGAAAAAAAAAATCATCCCGAATCCCATAACGTAGAGATAATGGTAAAATGGACTGACCGTTCCCAGAATTTGCTGTGAAGCCAGGCAAAAAACACCACTTGTGACCACCTTCAAACAGGCAGTCACCCTAAACTGATACCATCTCGAGTTACCCCACTTAAGCCACATGGAGGGAGAGTCATTATTTCATCTCTGATTAGCTTCCAAGTGTAGTTCTAGCAGGCCTCTGACTTAGATTTAACCATTTTTTTCACCACCACCCCACCCCCCTGCAAGTTCAAAAGTCATAAATTTGGCCCAGCACCAAAAAGCCTTTCTGCTACAACAGCTGAGCTGCTTGAGAGCTGCATGTCTCAGAGCAGCAGCTGGCATTTCAGGTCACCTTTCAGAAGCCACCTGGGGAGCCACGTGGAGGCAGCACCGAGCCCCTGGAGATGCTCTGGTGGTTCTCTGAGCAGCCCAGAAGGTGAGTGGGGGACTGGTCCTCTGGCTCCTCGGGCAGCCATCTCAGGGCAGGTTGCTTTCAAACGACAGCACTACAAAAATGCCATTGTCGGGATGCCTGGGTGACTCAGTTGGTTAAGCAACTGCCTTTGGCTTAGGTCATGATCCCAGGGTCCTGGGATCGAGCCCCATGCAGGCTCCCTGCTCATTGGGAAGCCTGCTTGTCCCTCTCCCTCTGCCCCTCCTCCAGCTTGTGCTCTCTCTCTCTCAAATAAATAAATCTAAAAAAAAAAGAACATGGAAGCCATGCAACTCCTTGAAACTTGTGTAGTAACCATTTTTTAAAAAAATGTTATTGTCATGAGTTTCCCACAAAAACTGCATAGCATATCTTCTGTTTCTGTTATTAAAGTTTTCAAATATTAAGAGTAGAAAGAATACAGTATAACAAACACAGGCGCACTGGCTCAATTTCATATTTGTTGACTTTTTGCCAGCTTGGCTTCATGCATTTCTTTTTTTGCTGAAGTGTGTTATTTTATTTTTATTTTATTTTTAAGCAGGCTCCACACCCAATGTGACCTGTGATCAAGACTGAGCCAGCCAGGAGCCCCTTGCTGAAGTGTTTCAAAGTAAACTATAGACATATTATAAATGGATATATCTGACTGCTCCTTCACAGTGCCATTTTCTCTTTTAATTTCCTACTCAAATTAGGTCCTACTCAAGAAGGACAACATAAGACAATTGCTACCATGTATTAAATACCTGCTATTCACCAATTGCTTCATTCATTCACTCATCCATTGGCCAGTATTTATTGAGCACCAAGTAGGCCACGGTTTGAAGCCCCACGGATATAGTGACACACAAAACTGGTGGTACGCAGGAACCCAGCCCTCATGGAGCTGACATTTTTGTGGAGGAGATGGTCACTCAATAGATAAAGTGGGGCAGGACAAGAGTGATGGGGAGGTGGTGAGAAATGACTGGATTCTGGATACATCATGAAGGCAGAGTCAGCAGAGTCTCTGGATGTGAGGTATGAGAGAAAATAAGGGGTCAAGGATGATGGACATTTTTTGCCTGCATATCTGGAAGCCGAAGGAATCATTAACGAGGATGGAGATGACTCCAGAGACACAGGTCTACGCAGGAAGATCAAAAGTTCAATTTGGACACACTAAGTCTGAGAGGTCATACAGGAAGCTGGCTGAGTCTGGAGTTCAGAGGTGACGCCAAGCCTGGAGATGCTACTCTGGAGTCACCAGCATATACAGACAGTATCTTCAGCCCCAAGACTGGGTAAGATTATTAAGGAGTGAGTTAACTGGCAAAGACATCCAAGGACTGAGCCCTGGAAAGTGGGAAATAGCAGCCAGTGTGGTAGAAGACTCGGGTGTAGTGTCCTGAAGCCAAGAGCACAAAAGGTTTCCAGAAGGGAGTGATTGTGTCCAATACTGCTGACAGTCCTTCACAGAAAAAGACTGAGAACTGGGGGCGCCTGGGTGGCTTAGTCGGTTAAGCGTCCAACTCTTGATTTCAGCTGAGGTCATGATCTCAGGTCCTGGGATTGAGCCCCATGTCGGTCTCCATGCTCAGCATGAAGTCTACTTGTCCCCTCTCCCCACCCCCGCTTGCATGTTCACTCTCTAAAATAAAATCATTAAAATAATTTTAAAAGAAGACTAAGAACTGACCCCACATTTCAGCACCAAGGAGGTCACTGGATTCCCTGGCAAAAAAAGCCTCAGTGGAAGCGACAGGACAAAAGTCTGATAGGGTGGATCACGACAGAATGGGAGGAGTGGAGACAGCAGGTATGTATGTACAGCCCTTTGGAGACATTTTGCCATAACACAAGAGTGAGGAGAAATGGGGTGCTAGCTGCAGAGGACAGAGGATGAAGAGGTTTGGTTAAAATGGGATAAATTATACCATGTCTGCGCTAATGGAAATATCTAGTAGAGAGGGGGAAACGATGCAGAAGACAGGAAGTACAGCTGGCCCAAGGTCAATGAGTGGGTTCAAAGCAGATGGGGCCTGGGGAGCCAGTGGCCGAGAGGAGCACCCACAGGACTGGGGGACCAGGCAACAGTGCTGGGCACAGATACAGTAGATGCTATGTGTGGTCGGAGTATTAATTCCCCTTGTGAGGAGATACTACCATCCTTTTTGGCAATGAATCAGCTGAGCCTCAAAGAAGTTCCTTGTAAGTTGCAAATCTGGAACCCAGGCTCCAAGTTGTTGATTTCAAAAATTGTTTGTTCCACCATAGGCGCCCCTCTATTTTTGCACAGAACCGGAAGTTAAGGAGTTAAAGAATTTTACATAAAACTTAGGTTGCTTTAAAGCACTCTGAAGTAACACTGGAATGAAGTCTCTTCTTTGACAAGTCAGCAATCCTTCCAACTATTTTTCTGTATTACACTCTCTCATTTGGCATGTTCCCATATAAAATTTAAATTTATGGGGCCCGGAGACCAGACTTGACAAAATTTTATCCTGGTACATTTTCCAGGTTGAACTTTATTGCCCCCTAAAAATATAACTGTTCAAGTGTTTTTTACTTTGCCACTGGCCTGCTTATTCAGAATCTCGGTTCAGGGCCGGGGAGGCAGGAGTCGCAGCCAGGAGCGCGAGGCACTTCCCTCCAGGCCTCCGGCAAGGACGCCACCACTAGATGGCGCAAGAGCTCTCCTTCGCGCCTGCTTTGGGCCTGCTGCGCATGCTCCCCGGGACTCCAGCCCAGGCCTCCGCCGCTCACCACGCTGCTCATCACTGGAGGGCCGAGTCGTCCCCCGCCCCCCTCCCCGAGAAGGGGGACAGCCTGATGCCCGCTGTCATCTCCGTCCTCCTCCAGACTTAAAGCACAACCGCATCTTTGGCTACCTGGCAGATGATCTCACAGCAGCCAGCGTCAGAACAGCAGGTGTGTGCACTCGACCAATGGCAGAGCAAAACTAGATGGGATGCTGGGAGAAGGGAGGAATATGTTTTTGCAAAAAATATTACCTGACACATACTTTGCTGATACTTCCCTCTCAGAAAGACTGGCCCAGTGTCCAAGCCCTCAAGTCCTATGCAATGGAGACTGGATTTCCTCGTGGCCCAGCTGGTAGCTTTAAATCATTTTCTTATGCGGCATACACACACACACCTCACCTGTTACTTCTTTTGTTTCGTGGTGACACACCACAAGGGCACAAAATATGACCAGCTTGCAGATGCTTGAAATAGAAGTCTGTGGCTGACAAATTCATCCTTGAAACAGTCGCGTGTGCGACCAGAACAGCAAGTCAGGTGCCACAGCTCCACAAATGAAGAATACTGTCTATAATTAGCCTGACCCAGAGCCCTTTGAAAACTGGACAGGGGAGATGTTTTTTCTTGACTCATTGAGAGCCTATACCTTTACCTGTAGGATATCTGTCACCTGATTTTCAGCATGGAATGAACTAAAATTTCTAAACTGTAAACTGTTTTAAGCAGGTCAGTGTAGTATTTACGATGGGTGTCTTCCAGGCATACTGTTGCTCTAGGGCTAATGTTTGGGAGGCTGGCCTAGAGGGTTCTGGACCATCTTTATCACATACCTTCATCCCTCTGAGAAAGAAGTTTAATTTGTGTACCTCTGCTTTGGAAGAAGACAGCTGTGCTAAAGAACGAGAGTATAACTGAGCAGACATAACCTTCACTGTATGTTGTGTTGCTTAGTACACAGGGACCTGTTTCTTTCCTTTTTTGAGATGGGGGAGTCTGATGGGTTTTACTAACAGCCTTTTCTGTCAGACTCCACAAAAATTTTTTTGTGGAATCGACATCTTTTTAATTAAGAGGACATTCATCAGGCTTGCTGTCCTCAAAGCATTATGATGTAGCGTCCCCTGTGGCAACAGGCTTGAGCAATGGAATCTAAGGCTGAAGGTCCCGCGGTAACCCCCCCACCCCCCTCCACCCCCAGCTGAACACAGACAGGCCCATCAGGAAACCTGCCTCAAAATATCCAGAGGCCTTAACTAACCAAAGGGCTCCTTAAAACCAGGGACAGGTACCAAGAAAGGAAAATTCCATTGCTCCCATTACCTCCCCGCTTTAAGTAGAGCCCCCACCCACTGCCTCCAGGCAGATAGTCTCTCCTCCACTCTCCTGCCTGTAGCTCCCTGCCTGCAGCTCCCTTGCGGGCGTATTCAGTAAACTTCTCTCCTTTGTTCTGCCTCAGGTGAATTCTTTCGCCACTGGCTTCCACCCCATCGGGTTGTCCCACATTTGGGGGGCCCCCATCCGATCAGGAGAGATACCACACTGAACAAGTCACTTCACAGTTCTAAGTTCCCACGTGTCCTCTGTTAATAACCTACCTTCCTCATAGCTTTGAGAATTCAATGATAAAACACCTAGAGCCGTCAAAACATTACACAAATGCAGGTTTATATATTTTTATGTTGTAACAGTAAGTCAAGAGAGTGTAAGATAAGGGAACACGATTACGAATGATTCGAATGATTCTTAAAACAGCATCAGAGGCCTTGTAAGATTAGTCTAGAACTCTAACAGAGGAGGTATCATTAACTTCCAGCTCTTACTTACTTCTCTGAAGCACAATTTTAGGAATCCAGAATATTCTAAATATCTCTTAAAGGATCAGAGTTGAAGAATGTGGCCAGCCCTGAAAAGGAATCCCTGAGTTTTAAGCGTCCTAGCAGCCAGCTTCCCTTGGAGAATAGCTTTAGGCACATCTTTCGGCATGCAAGGACTGGCTCACCCAGACAAGCTGACTGAAAACCACCCTGCAAAACCAAGCACTTCAGATTTGACCAAGCTCAAGGCCACCGGGGATAAGGTGACACAAGAAGTCAATTGCTCTGAGGTGATTTTGTCCAACACAGGGACATTCCAGAACCTCTCTGAAGAGGCAGGGTGAATGTGAGATGCAGAGATAAAAGGACACTCCACATATCCTGAAGGAAGATGTGCTATCTAGACAGCCGGAGGCCTACAGTGCCTCCCAGATAAGGAGTCCGTGGAGCTGAGTGACCGTCCAGTGTTGAGATGAGTTTGTGTTTTCTAACCTCCCCACTTCCCCCTGATGAAGAGAACAAAGGCAAAAGAAGTGTAGATAAAATTAAATTTCCTTACAACTTGCAGCCCATTGACAAACACTTGGGACAGGCAGAGTAGGGCAATCCTCAAGGAGTTCACATCGGAGTTAATATTAATGTTAATGCATTGCTACAGGCAAAAAGCAACCTTACCTTGACAGTAGCCAGACCTCCAGGATCCTGTAAGTCTTCTTTAATGCAGGAAAACCCTTTTGGAAACCTCCTTTATCTCCACCCCTCCCCCCTAACTTATATATAATCAGTCACTCCTCACAATCCCAGTGCAGCTCTTCAGCCCATGTGTCCTGTCTCCATGCTTGAATAAAAACACCTTTTTGCACTGAAAATGTTTCAAGAATTCTTTCTTGACCACTGGCTCCCGGCACTTCCAGAAGCATCCTGACAATGCCATCACCTACAGGTTTCACGTGGAAAGATTTTTCCATTTTCTTAGAAAAGAAGTGGAATACTATTTTTCTTAAGCAAGTACAGCAAGATCTGTACGCCCTTCTGCAGAAGGGCAGTTACACTTGGCAAAAGGAAAAACATCTAAATTCTGCAAATTCCCTGTTGGAAGTCCCTTCTTATTTAGAAAAAGTGCTGGCTGACCATTTTGTTTCTATTAGAGAATCAACAGAAATACTCTCCTTCACAGGCCCAAATAAAATAAAAAGCCTGTGGACTGACAATTTCTCCACACGGAAATTAAGAGTCAGAACACCTCTCACCCTTCCCACCTACTCTACTCCAGGGAAGTCTGGTATGCCTGTGTCTCCTCTCAAAATCAAGGACTCTGGATCCAGGAGCATTTAGGAAGAAATCTCACGTTTTGCAGACAGGTAAAAGCATTAACAGAAATATCTAAATACTACATGGTATCATCTTTCATAAAAATCAAAGGAGTTGGGGTGCCTGGGTGGCTCAGTCAGTTAAGCGTCAGCCTTTGGCTCAGGTCATGATCCTAGGGTCCTGGGATGGAGTCCTGCATCAGATTCCCCAATCAGTGGGGAGTCTGTTTCTCCCTCTGCCCCCACCCCCGCTCTTATGCGTGCTTTCTCACTCTCTCTTGAAAAAATAAATAAAATCTTAAAAAAAAAAAAATCGGGTGCTTAGTGGCTCAGTCGGTTAAGCATCTGCCTTCAGCTAAGGTCATGATCTCAGGGTCCTGGGGTGGAAACCTGCTTCTCCCTATCTGTCTGCTGCTCCCCCTGCTTGTGCTCTCTTGCACTCTCTCTGTCAAATAAATAAATAAAATCTTTAAAAAAAAATCAAAGGAGTAAAAACGTTTTGGCTGACTTTTCACCCTATCCAGAAACTTCTGTTTCTTTCTAATTAAAAGATTCCGTGTTAAGACAAGCCCAGAAAGGAAAGGCATTTCTAATTTTTTTGTCAAGTACTAGAACATTTTAATTCAGATCAAATTAACAAGACTGTCCATCCTCTTGATTTCTGCTTGGTAAATATTCACTGATGAGGGAACGGAAGGCAAGCTGAGGACAAAGCAGAAGCTGACACCCTGCAACCCCCCCCCCCCCCATGTATACAACATTCCTCAGGCACTCCTGGCTGCCCTAAAGGACAAAGAAACAGTTAAACTATAGAGACCACAATCTTGCAAGACTTAGGTCTCCCTCAGTTTACAAAAGTCTTAGCAGTTTACAAGAACAAAGCTCTCAGTAACCTAGCTTCCAGAAGGGAATGTATGTAGACACAGTTATATTTCCTTACCACCTACAGCGCATTGACAAGTCCTTGAAACAGGCACGGTGACATTCCTCTAGGAACTAAGCTGCCTTGATGTTAATACTTTGCTAAAGGCAAAAGGCAGTCCTAGCCTGACCCCCTTCCCTCCACCAAGATCCTGTAAGTCTACTTTAATGTATAAAAATTCCTTTGGAAACTTCCTTTATCTCTAACCCCCCCCCCCCCCCCCCCCCCGCCAAGATACGTGTTGGCTATCATCCCCCAAGCATATGGCCCACCGATATACATCTGAAGGGACTAAGGTTTTATTAGACGGTAATAAATGACCTTTTCCCAACAACAGCTAGCCCCCTCAAGGTCCTGGAAACCTTGCTTCCAAAATTCCTTAGAGACTTCCGCTATCCCTAACCCCCTCCCAACTTGAGGGTATATAATAGGCCATTCCTCACAACCCCGGGGCAGAATTTCTGCCCGCGGGTCCTGTCCCCGTGCTTTAATAAACCACCATTTTGCACCGAAGACACCTCAAGAATTCTTTCTTGGTCGTTGGCTCCGGACTCCACCCCACTGAACCTCACCTCTATTCCACAACCTCATCATTCACTACCTGCCTACTGACATGCCAAGTAGATACTCAGGATCCAAAGAAAACTAAGATCTAGCTCCTATGTCAAGAAACTTATGGTCTAGCAGGAAAGAAAACAAATAAGCAAACGATTGCAATACATTTCACTGTTTCTCTGTTTTACTGACAAGACCAAAAAAAGCTAACCAAGTATTTCTAAGTAACGAAGTACTGAAGTAATTTAATTACCCAAAGTCAGACAGCCAGAATGCGAGACAGAAATCAAACAAAATATCTATTACTGAGATACAGTCACCTTTACATTCTTAAAAATAATATTATTTATATTGAGCTTGCTGAATGTCGAATACCTAGGAAATCAAAGAAAATTTGGAAAGTCTTGTCTTCTGTCATCAAAATTTTAGTGAAAGCATGAGTATTTTAGCTAGCATCTTTTTCTGAATATAAAGGTGAATTTTAAAATGTGCCACCTGTGAAAACAGATTAAATTTCAAGTCTTCAAAGTTCTGTATGAGGTGCAAGTCTGGGCTACTGTTTTAAGTTCCCCTTGCCCAAGGGGAAGGTACAAAACGAAACAACAAACAAGCCTGTTTCTTCAAAGGGACTGGGAAAAGGCAGCGTACAGACTGGTTCGCAGAAGAACAGCCTTGAATGAGGACTACACATAACTAAGCCCCATTATCTGACAAGCTTTCAAGAAAAGGATAGTTTTGGGGTGCCTTAGTCGTTAAGCGTCTGCCTTCGGCTCAGGGCGTGATCCCGGCGTTCTGGGATCCTAGGCTGGGAGCCTGCTTCCCTCCTCTCCTACTCCCCCTGCTTGTATTCCCTCTCTCGCTGGCTGTTTCTCTCTGTGTCAAATAAATAAATAAAATCTTAAAAAAAAAAAAAAAGAAAAGGATAGTTTAGAGTGACATTTTTTAAATCCTCATAAATGCAACTTCAATGGCTGGCAGGCTCACTTCCTAAAAAAATGTCTAACATTTTGTTCAGCTACAAGACTGTCAAGATCTATGAGGAAGCCTAGAGGTATGTGCCCTTCTAATCTCAAACTCTGTATATTTCTAATAATCCAGTGACATAAGTGATGTGGGAAACAAAGGCAGAAGGAAAATTATTCCATTTCCTTACTATCTACAGAACACTGACAAGTCCTTGAAACAGACAGAGTGACATTCCTCTAGGGACTCAACTGCCTCCATGTTAATACTCCGCTAAGGGCAAAAGCCAATCTTAGCCCAACCCCCAGGATCCTGTCAGTTTACTTTAAGGTATAAAAATTGCTTTGGAAACTTCCTTTATCTCAACCCCCCAAGATACATGTTGGCAATCATCCCCCAAGGCATATGACCCACTGATATACATTTGAAGGCCATGACTCAGGTTTTATTAGACGGTAATAAATGACCTTTTCCCAAACAAGAGCTAGCCCCCCTCAAGAGCATGGAAACCTTGCTTCCAAAATTCCTTAGAGACTTACACTACCCCTAACCTCTCCAAATCTGAAAGTACATAATCAGCCACTCCTCATGACCCCAATGAAGCTCTTTCTGCACACAGGTCCTGTCCCTGTGCTTTAATAAAACCACCTTTTTGCATCAAAGACGTCTTTACTCCTTTGGCTGTCGGCTTCAAACCCTAACATCTTTTCCTACATCAGTAATTAGTAACTTTTAAAAGAGATGTTATCACTCCTCACAACCATATGCCTTTTTTCCTTCCACTTACCCCTCACGTGTCATGTCAAAAAATTTTTTATATTTATTTCATTGTTAAAGATTCCTAGCCAACTTTTGCCCATCTGGATTTCCATTCATTAAGTATTTCCTAAGTATTTATTCCTATGCTTTATGCTGGGAAACCCAATCATCAATAAGACATATGTATTTGGGAGTGGCCTACTGGGAAAATGGGATGTATTACTAAAAAAAATTACAGATCTTGGTAAGAATATCCCAGGGTTCTACAGACTCTCCCAACAGAGGGCACCTAACCCCGCCACTGGTAAAGGCTTCACTAATTATCTTTCAACCTGAAGGTAAAATCAGTGAGGGAATGGCCGATTGTGTCTATCCAGAGATCCCTGGCAATAAGCATAGTGCCTGACCCACAGCACAGGGCACATCACGTGAGACAAGAGAATGACAGCTAGAGAGGAAAGCGCCTATGGGGGAAGTTTGTTCTGTATGATCAAAGCCTATGTGCTGTGTGTTTGAAGAGGGAGGAGGGCATTTGAGGAATGAAGCTGGAGAATTAGTCAAATCTGATTACAGGGGCTGTGGCTGCCACACAAAGAAGGGACATGTTTCAGAGCAATTCCCTGGGCAGCAGAGCAGATCAGAGGACGTGAGGCTACACAGTAACTGGAGACAAATATCCTGAGACTGGCAGTGAGGCCAGAGAGAAGTGGAATGGATCAGACACAAACTAAGAATAGAAGCGGCAAGGTTTGGTCACTGATGGAATGTGGTGAGTAGGTAACAGCTAAGTGGAGGACGGCTCAGAAGGAGCCTGTTTAAGGGAATAAATTAAATTCTGTACATGTCATTTGAGGTGCCTGTAGATATCCATGTGATACTAAGCAAGCAGGAACCCATACCCACCTGGGCTTGGAGTGGGGGGCGGCGGGGAGGGGGGAACGACGACACGACATCAGGGACAGGTGGCACTGAAGCCAGAGAGCATGAAATCACCCACGAAGAATGGAGAAATTAGGAAGCAGTTCTAAATGAAACCGAATTTAGGAGAGAAGCAAGTTCTAGCAGAGGTCCCACTCCCTACCTAGAGCCCCCGCTCCCAGGCCCAACAGCTAGACTGCTCTAGCCCAGGTTCATCCCAGCCCTCCGAGTCAACGTGCTCTCCACTCTAGCCTTTCCAACACTCTGGCCCTGTTATCTGCTCCAGTCTGTGACAGCAGCTCAGGAAGTCATGGCATGCCCTGCTGAAGCATTAACTATATTTGAGTAACTTGGGAGGGGGCACAGAGATTATTATGTTAGACAATGCAAAGTTATAAAACAGAAAACAAAAAAAACTCGCATTTTTAAAAGAGATAAGAGATCATTTCAATAATGTTTTGTGCTTTCAACTGCTCAGGCTCTGTATTCTCTGAAGAAATCAGCATCCATTCTATGTACAACTTGAATTATATAATGGCCATTTTGTTTTGTTTGCTCATTATGTCTCTCATGTTTGGTGAAAAAGTACCTACATTCTTAAAAAAAAAAAATCACCCCAACTCCTTTACCCTCTCTCTCAAAGAGATAACCAAGTACAGTGCTAAGTTACCCTTAATTCAAACCTTAAATCTTACAGTCAACTAATCTTCAACAAAGGTGCCAAGAACACACAATGAGGAAAGACAGTCTTCAAAAAAATGTGCTGGGTCAACTGGATATCTGCACATAAAAGGATGATATTGAACTCTTTTACCATATACAAAAATCAACTCAAAATGGATTAAAGACTTACGGAAACATAAGACCTGAAACCATAAGACTCTAGAAGAAAATATAGGGGGAAAGGTTCTTGACATTAGTCGTAGTGATGATTTTTTGAATTTGACACCAAAAGACAGGTAACAAAAAGGAAACACAAGTGGGACCACATCAAACTGAAAAGCTTATGCCAAGGAGACCATCAACAAAACAAAAATTCAATCTACTCAATTGAAGATATGTGCATATAAAATATCCGATAAGGGTTTAATATCCAAAATATGTAAAGGACTTATGGGGCGCCTGGGTGGCTCAGTTGTTGGGTGTCTGCCTTCGGCTCAGGGCGTAATCCTGGCGTTATGGGATCAAGCCCCACATTGGGCTCCTCCACTGGGAACCTGCTTCTTCCTCTCCCACTCCCCCTGCTTGTGTTCCCTGTCTCTCTGGCTCTCCGTCAAATAAATAAATAAAATCTTAAAAAAAAATACTTATACACCCCAACACCCCCAAAACTTATAATCTGATTAAAAATGGGCAGAGGACCTGAACAGAAGACATACTTTCAAATAAGACATTTTCCCAACAGACACATACAAAGATGTTCAACATCACTCATCATCAGGGAAATGAAATCAAAACCACAATGAGTGATCACCTCACACCTGTCAGAATGGCTAGAATCAGTAAGACAAGAACTAACAAGTGTTGGCAAGGATGTGGGGAAAAGGGAACCCTTGTGTACTGTTGTATGTATGGGAATGTAAATTGGTGCAGCCACTGTGGAGAACAGTATAGAGGCTCCTCAGAAAGTTAAAAATAGAACTACCGTAAGATCCAGTAATTCCACAGTTGAGTACTTACCCAAAGAAAATGAAATTACTAATTTGGGAAGATGTATGCATCTCTCTGGGTTCACTGCAGCATTATTTACAACAGCCAAGATACCGAGGCAAAGTAAGTGTACATCAACAGATAAACGGATAAAGAAGTGGTATATATACACAACAGAATATTGCTCAGACATAAAAAGAATGAGATCTTGCCATTCGTGACAACAGAGATGGACCTAGAGGGTATCACGCTAAGTGAAATAAGTCAGAGAAAGACAAATATCATGATTTCACTTATATATGGAATCTAAAAAACTAAATGAACAAATGAAAAACAGAAACAGACTCGTAAATACAGAGAACAAACTGGTGGTCAGCCATGGGGTTAAAAGTATAGCAGAGGAACAGAGCCAATACTGTCATAATGTTGTGACTGACTTATTTTGTAATTGGAAGTTTGTACCTCTTAGTCCCCTTCACCTATTCCACCCATCCCCCACCTCCCTCCCCTCCGACCACCACCAGTTTGTTTTCTAACTACACTTACCATGGTGAGCATTGCATGATGTGTAAAATTGTTGAATCATGATGTTATACACCTGAAACTAGCATTACTTTGTATGTCAATTATGCTTCAATTAAAAAAGTAAAAGAGCAAAAAGGAATTTACAAAAACAACTTGAAAAAGAATTCTGGTTTCAGAATGTTGTAAGAAATACTGTAAAGGTGAAACTCAGAATTTTGAAAGTCAAATATTAAATACTTCCATGTATACAGTGAAAACATAAACAGTGGGACCACATCAAACTAAAAGGCTTCTACACAGAAGAAACCATCCACAAAGTGAAGACAACCAACCGAATCAAAGAAAATACTTGCGAACTACCTATCTGATAAGGGGTTAATATCCAAAAAAAAAAAAAAAAAAAAAAAATGAGGAATGCCTACAACTCAACAGCAAAAAATTAAATAATCTAATCTTAAAATGGGCAAAGGACCTAACAGCCATTTTCTTCCGAAGACATGCAAATGGCCAGCAAGTGCTCAACATCACTAACCATCTGGGAAATGTGAATCCTGCTCACTTCTGCAGCACATACACAAAACAGCGTCAACCGCACACCTGACAGAATGGCTAGGAACACAGTCAAAAGGCAAGTGTTGGAGAGGATGTCGAGAAAAGCGAGCCCACTGGGAAGTGATGTAGTCACTCTGGAAAACAGTATGGACAGGTCTCAAAAACTTAAAAAACAACTACCAAATGATCCAGCAATCCCACTTCTGGGTATACATCAGAAATGAAATCACCATCTCGAAGAGCACTCTCAAGTTCACTGCAGCATTGTTCACAAGAGGCAAGACAGGAGAGTAAGCTAAATGTCTGTCAGTGGATAAGGAGATACATAAAATGTAACCAATGTGTGTGTGTATGGGATATTCGGTCTTAAAAAAGGAAATTCTGCCATTTGGGACATGGTTGGACCTGGAGGGTATCGTGCTAAGTCAGATAAGCCAGACACGCAAAGACGAGTACTGTATGATCTCGCTCAGAGGTGGACTCTAACAAATCAAACTCATGGAAAGAGTAGAATGGTGGCTGCCAGGGATAAGGGGGTAGGGGAACTAGGGAGATGTTGAACTAAGTGTACAAACTTTCAGTTCTGAGTTCTGGACATCTAACGTATAGCATGGGGACCACAGTACTGTGTACTTGAAATCTGCAGAGTAGATCGTAAGTATTCTCACATTACATGCCTGAAGAAGTAATTATGTGAGGTGATAGACGGTGGTATTATGTCCACATACACCAAAACATCGCCCTGCACACTTTAAATACACAAAATCTTAATTTATAAATCATATGTCCATAAGGATGGGGCGGAAATCCTGAACCTTCCATTTCCCATGCAACCCTAGGCAGGTTTTTTAAGCTGTGAAAGGGGAAGGACTCCTGTAGGAGACTGTAAGGCACCTGAGTGAATTGAATCCATTCTAGAGCCCAGGAAGTGTTTCTGTCATCCTTTGTGTGTTAGTGAACATCAACAAGCACAATGAGACGTAGAGGTGGAGGGAGCTGTCCTGGTTTGGAGTGCTCATGCTAATCTGAGAGGCTAGATCTACTCTTCCTGAGGAGCCAACAAATGCCACTAGTGCTATTTCAAGTTGGGTTCGCTACTGGAGTCCTAACTGTAGAGGAAGCTTTTGGAAACTACCATAGGGCTCTATAAAAATGGTAACTGATGTAACTGGTTTATAAAATAATCAGTCTCTAAGACCACAAAGTTGCCCTCTTCAAACGCTGAGCAGGGTGAGCAAGTGCAGGCACCATGTGAACACCGTCCAGAGGTCACGAACGAACCTGTTTAACTTGCCCAGGGACTCGTCTTGCGTGCTACTCTGGGTGAACGGAGACAGGTTCTGGTTTTAGAACTTCAAAATTACCCACTCTACTGAGGTACAAACTAAAAAGGCCAGCTCAGCTGTCTCACCTACTTCCTTAGGCAACAAAGGCAAGGCAGGGCTACATGAATTTTAAGATCTCAGTGAAATTCCAGTGGGATCCTTGTTCTCCTGGAACACACAGATCACATGCTGGCACTTTCCACATGCCATCTTCAGATCAAGCTCCAGCTCAACCACAGCCCCTCTTAAGCCATTTTTTCTCCCTCCATTCCCCCACCCATCACTTCTATACCCCTATGATTGCAAAGTATTTGACTCTTCTATCAATATCAGTGGAAATTAAGAAAGGATTTAACACCTCTGTAATGCCTCCTGGACTGTTTCCAGAACACAGCTGTATGTAGCTATCAAAAGTGAAGGAAAGGGGCGCCTGGGTGGCACAGCGGTTGGGCGTCTGCCTTCGGCTCAGGGCGTGATCCCAACGTTATGGGATCGAGCCCCACATCAGGCTCCTCCGCTATGAGCCTGCTTCTTCCTCTCCCACTCCCCCTGCTTGTGTTCCCTCTCTCGCTGGCTGTCTCTATCTCTGTCGAATAAATAAATAAAATCTTAAAAAAAAAAAAAGTGAAGGAAAAAAATTACATACATAAAACGTCCTGGAGACCTTGTATCTAAAAAAGGAGAAAATTCCATTTGATTTGCCAGAAGACACAAATATGGAATAAAAATTTTAAAACTCGCAACTAAAATGCTCAGGGAATGTAATTTCTGCTTAACTGATGTGTCTAGTTGATGGGCTGTTTATAGAAAATATTCCTAAAACACATTTAAATGGACTGGCCTATACTGAACATAAAGTCTGATAATTGATGGTCTTTATGCTTCAGATCGTTAGAATGAGTACCAGGTATTCTTAATTAATTACATTCTACCCCCAGTTAGCTGGCTTTCTCTAATTACACATTTCATTTTTTTTTAAGATTTTATTCATTTGCGAGAGACAGAGAAAGGGCACAAGCAGGGGGAGAGGCAGAGGCAGAAGCAGACTCCCCGCTGAGCTGGGAGCCAATATGGGGCTTGATCCCAGGATCATGACCTAAGCGGAAGGCAGATGCTTAACCATCTGAGCCACCCCGGCGCCCCTACACATCTCATTTTTACAGAAGAGAGTGCTAAAGTACATTGACGTTAACATGGCTGCTATCCTATAGTAATTTCCTATTTATGTTTTCTACACCACTATTGAGTGTTGCTGTGTCACATTCACAGCAGGGTCCCAGACCAGCGGCCCACTAAAACTTGGAGACTTATTAGAAATGCTAACATGGGGCACCTGGCTAGTTCAGTCAGTGGAGCATGTGACTCTTGATCTGGGGTCCTGAGTTGGAGCCCCACACTGGGGGGAGTTTACTTAAAAGAAACTAAAAATGAAAATATTTTGGGGGCTCCTGGGTGGCTTATGATCTCAGGGTCATGAAGTAGAGCCCCATTTTGGGCACGGACTCTGCTTGAGATTCTCTGCCTCTTCCCCTCCCCCTGCTCACACTTTCTCCAAAAATAAACAAATCTTTAAAAAAATATATTTTGATTTAAAAAATATATACTGATAATATGATCCTGCTGAGACCTACTGCCCAGCGATGTGTTTTAATACTCTTTCCAGGCACCTGCTCAAGTCAGGAACCCACTATTACATAAAATCCTCACCTACTGACAGGAAAGCACGGGTTCTTAACCTGGGATCTGCGAATCTCCTGAAGTCAAAAGCAAATGTGCTTTTCCTGGGACAAGCTGCACAACTGTCAACTGTCACTTCTCTAAGGGATATTTACCTAGAAGCAGGTACCACCACTGTGAATCGAACTGAGAATTCACTTCTGCAAATATACACCGAAAGAAAATTTTCTCCAAGCCCTTTAATATTTACTTAAACAGCTGAGGCACAAGCAATAAAACTGCATTTTTTTATGTTACAAGAAAGAAAATTTTGTGTAACATCTGCATGATATACTAATTTTCTCAAAATCTTTTCTGTAATATTTTATTAATACTCTGGTCCATAAGTTGGTTCCACAAGGTCAGAAAAGCAAGCATAAAGATGGTAAAAAATATCAACCTTATTGAGGGGTAAGAGGACTCAAACATTCGCTGACTGCCTACTATGCCCACTGTCCTAGGTTTTATGTACTTAACATAAATTCTAGTTATCTGTTAACAGGACAGCACAGACTCTGCCAGGTAAGCACATTTGAAGCGTACTTTCACCTTAAGTACAAATTGTGGAATCAAACAGCTCCTTCCCAGGGACTAACATGCACTAACACATATTTCCAAAGACTTTATATAAGCATTCAAAATTAACACATGGGCACATTCAGGCTGTCATCACTCTGATTAAATCGTGGGTCGAACACCATTTGGCCAACATCATCCCTACTTCCTGGCTCCATCACGGTGTAAAAATTTAGATAGGAAACCATGTTTGCCAATTATGTGCCTGGGGGAAAACCTTGTTTGGGCTTTTTTTTTTTTTTTTTAAACTGTTTGGGCTTTTTTTTTTTTTTTTAAAAACCAACTACCACCTTCCAAAAGTGGCACCTAATTTTAAAGCACAAAAGCTGTCATTTAAGTAAGAAAATGACTGTATAATCAGCTCCACTGGGAAGATAGCACAGCCTTTTCAACAAGCATTAGATCAAAGCTGATTATTTTTCAGAAAACCCAGTGATACCAAGCTTGGACTACACTACAATTCTCAAGGGTATACAGCCTTCATACCTTCTCCCAAAGCTAAGTAGACTGCTCACTCCTCCAGCTAGTCCTAAGCTTCTATGGGTCCACTCCTCCCTTGCCGAGCTGTCTACCCCATGCTCTTTTCCCCCTTATGTTCTAACTCTGACCTACATTCTGAATGCTGTTGGTCTGAATACTCCCCTCTGGCTAGGGAGAGTACAGGACAAAAAGACTGTTTCCTAGCTGTGTGACCGATGACCACTACACTGCTTTGGATTTGGGATCTAGGAGTAAAACCGACTAACCAGAATGTTTACACTGGTCACCTCCCTATCCCCAGAGAAGAGTAGGCAGGATGCAATAAAAAACAAAACATACTGTTTAAGGTTGCAGGATCACGAACCTGGAACGTACGTGAGGAAGAGTCCTTAAATGTCTGAGTTACACTGTCTGATGTTCTAATTTTATAAATGAGAATACTAGGGGTAAATTCAGAGATGTAATGTGACCTGCCAAAGGCCATGCGGCTGTCTGGAAGCAAAAACTTAGAACCATACTCCAAACTCTTTCCTCTATATCCCAACCACAACAAAAACCCAAGGTTAAGGTTAAGGAAAATTTGTAAGTAAATTAAATATGTAAGTACTTTGGAAAAGTCTTCAGGATCTCTCCAGATTTTGAGACAAAATAAAGGCAATGTATATACAGGGAGGAATTGTTACTCGGTTCAAAAGATGATAAGTTAAGTACCAAGGATCTTTATTCTCAGACCTAATGTTCAATCTGTGACTGCAGATAACAAGTCACTATTTTGAGAACACCTCCATTCTTTTCAAGTCTTCAGCCACAAGGTTACACCTTATTCTCATCATAACAAGATAAACGAATCAGACTGAAAGAGGATTAAGGAGATACACTGAAGATAAGCAAAGGCGAACATTTTACAAGCTTATCATCCCAGTTACCCTAAAAGTTAAGTTTCAGATTTACAAGAGTAATGACAGAACCATATGATTTCAGTGAAAATCAACACAAGTTAGATCTTTAAAAAAAAAAAAAAATGGGGAGGGATCAATTCAGAAATACTAAGTCAGGCAAGCATGCAAACTTCAGAGTATAAAAAAATGCAAGGCCTGGTTGTCCAAACAAATATATCCTTTAGGAGAAGGTGAATTTGAAGATGCTAGACAGAACCAAATGAAGTAAAAGCTGAAAGGGACACTTCTCTGAATTAGCAGACCAATTCCCTCATTTTTTAAGTGAGAAAAGAGGGCAGAGAGTAATTGGTGAAGCTCCATGGCTAGATTAAGAATGTACATAGATCTAATTCCTGGTGCTATTTGCAACTACATACATCTAAAATACAAGTAGATAAATATCCAGAACACATTAAGCCCACCGATTTAAACATTTCAAGACAAATACACAGGGAGAGGGTGAATTAATACAGCACAGCAGCACATCTCAAATATTTAAGAGATTAAATGGAAAAAAATAATCTCTCAAAGATTTTAATGCTCAGTTTTGATAAAGTTTCCATCCAATTCTTTTATGTAGAGCAAATGTACTAGCTTAAAAAAAAACGTGCATTCTTCAGCTTTCTCCTATACGTTTTTTGCCTATCTTTCAAAACTAAGCACTGAGTATTTTTATCATAAGTAATGTGATGTTATTATGTACACTTTAATTGCACGTTTTAGGAATAAAATAAATCCATGATATTTTGGTAACTCATAGTGTATTTATAAAATGAAAAGCTTGCTAGCAAAATACACTTTTCACTGGGAAAAATAAATAAAACAAATGAATGGATCTACACAAAGTAAAAACCGACTTTGGTAGATTTCAGTGTAGGACAGTCCGTAACAAGCCTATTTGCCCTTTTCCCCCAGAGCTGCTCATCTTCCGACTTAAGATTTTAAAAATATTTTTAATTGAGATTATGTTGACATTTTCTCATTCCACATCATCTTCAGCCAAGCTCTGAGCACTTACAATTCTCTGAAAGAGAAAAAAAAAAATTTAATTTTTCGAAGTCCTTCATAGGAGGCAAGAATATCCAGTGGGAAAAGACAGTCTCTTCAATAAATAGCAAAAGAATGAAACAGGACCACTTCCTTACACCATGCACAAAAATGAACTCAAAATGGATTAAAGACCTAAATGTGAGACCTGACACCATAAAACTCCTAGAAGAAAACAGGCAGTAATCTTCTTGGACACTGGCCTTAAGAACATTTTTCTAGGTAGGTCTCCTCAGGCAAGGGAAACAAAAGCAAAAATAAACTATTGGGACTACACCAAAATAAAAAGCTTTTATTTGCATGGCAAAGTAAACCAACAAAATGAAAAGACAAAATAATGAATTGGAGGACATCTGTAAATGATACATCTAGTAAGGGGTTAATATCCAAAATATATGAAGAACTCCTACAACTCAACACCAAGGAAAATAATAATCCAATTAAAAACGGGCAGAGGACCTAAACGGACATTTTCCCATCAGACACATGCAAAGATGCTCAACACCATTAAATCATCAAGGAAATGCAAATCAAAACGACAATACAATGTGATATCGCCTCCCACGTCAGAATGCCCAGAATCAGAAACACAAGCAGTGACAAATGTTGGTGAGGACGTGGAGAAAAAGGAACTCTCATCCACTGTTGGTGCGAATGTAAACTGGTGCAGCCGCTGTGGAAAACAGTACGAAGGTTCCTCAAAAAATTAAAAAATAGGAAAACCATATGATCCAATAATTCCACTGGTGGTTATTTACCCAAAGAAAATGAAAATATAGGGCACCTGGGTGGCTCAGTCAGTTAAGCGTCTGCCTTCAGCTCAGGTCATGATCCCAGGGTCCTGGGACTGAGCCCCACATCCGGCTCCCGGCTCAGCAGGAAACCTGCTTCTCCCTCTCCCTCTGCCCCCCAGTCATGCTTGCTCTCTCTTGAATAAATAAATAAAATCTTAAAAAAAAAAAAAAAAGAAAAAAAGAAAATGAAAATACTAATTCGGAAAGATGTATGCACCTCCAGGTTTACTGCAGCATTATTTATAATAGCCAAGATATGGAAACAACATTGGTGTCCATCAATGTATGAATGGATAAAGAAGTGGTAAACATATACAATGGACCAAGAATGAGATCTTGCTATCTGCAACATGGATGGACCTAGAAGATATTATGCTAAGTATTATTTCACAAATATAAAGATAAACACCATCTAATTTCACTTGTTTGTGGAATATAAAAACCAACAAATGAACAAACAAAAAAAAGGAGGAAGAGATGCATAAATACAAACTGGTGGATGCCAGAAGAACTGAAGTGGGTGGGGGGATGGGCCAAATGACTGAAGGGGAGTGAGAGGTCCAGGCTTCCAGTTATGCAAGGATAAAAAGTTATGGGGATAAAAAATACAGCATAGGAAACACAGTCAATGATCATGAAATACCATTGTATGGTGAGACAGATGGTAGCCACACTTGTGGTGAGCAGACCATAATGTACACACTTGTCAAAACAGTAAGCTGTACACCTGAAACTAATGTAACACTGTGTGTCAACAATACTTCAATTAAACTAAAATTTTAAGGGAAAAAAATGTCCTTTTTATTCAAAGAATCAAATCTTATTAAGTTTACCCATTCTGAGATTTCAATACTTAACACTTCTAAACACTGTTACCAAAGAAAATAATGATCACACTACTGTCAGTCCTATTTCAAAATCCAAGGAAGGATAATAATATACTGTTTTACATGTTAATCAATTATATAACTAAAACCAAAAAGAATTTAAGGTATCTTTTCACTCCCATATAGACTAAGAATACTGATTAGCACTTTACTGGTTATTCTATGCTCCTAACATTTCCCTTTTTGGCCTGAAAATGCTCAGTCATTATACAAGAAGGAATACAGTAATTCCAAAATTAGCAGTTGAAAATATTTCCAGATGACATTAAGTTAACTGAGTAAAGGAGGCCATTTTTTAAAAGAGGAGTTCTGGCTTCATCCTGAATTCATCCATATTTCAAAAGACCTCACACTCTCAGGTCCATCTTCCAAAAGCACTAAGCTTTGCTGCCTTTCCAAGAGCAGATAATACTAACAGAAGATTCTGATTTAGACAGACCAGGAACCACATTAGTCTAAAAAGGATTAAGACCAAATCTTTGGTTTTTTTTCAACTCTTTCCCTGAAATCTTCAGGGCCTTTATTTTCTCTCCAGTCCCTTTCCAAACTGAGTAAAGGTCAGTTTGAAGAATTAACCAATTTTAAATCACACCAACTGTGGAAATTACACAAATAAACAAACTATTTCAAAAAACAGATTCATTTCGGTTCCTTGGAAAAAATTAAAAACCAACAGAATGCACTTTAATCAATTCTTAAGTTACATAATCTTTTATACAAATGTTGTGTTTAATATACATTTGGAGATGTAGTCAAATAGCTCCAAGACCAAAGCCCACCTTGGCAGAAGCAGAGGCACTGGGGCCTTTAGAGAAGTGAG
The DNA here is from genome assembly GCF_023065955.2 of Ursus arctos. Taxonomy (NCBI): domain Eukaryota; kingdom Metazoa; phylum Chordata; class Mammalia; order Carnivora; family Ursidae; genus Ursus; species Ursus arctos. Next base: position 70,384,189 of record NW_026623089.1, read on the forward strand.
ATCAGAGGGTATCCACAATCCTTTATGATCTAATTTCAGGCTATACCATCTTGGCCCCTCTGCCAGGCCACTTAACTGAATGCATGGGCTCACAAGAGTCGACAGAAAGCTAGTTTCAGAAAGTAGCTGCGAGTGGCCTGAATTTTGGTATTTGAACACCAAGGCCTGAGATTTCATACTATGAGACATACCTCCTGATCCACATGTAGGGTACAATAACTCGATCTTATGCTCATTTCAGTATTATTAGGGAAGAAAAATTTCAAGCATGCTATCTCCAATTCTACTTTGATTCCAAGAATGAGTTTCATAATTTCATCATGTTCACTAGACTAATTTTTAAATGTCAATGTCCCTACAACATTTAATTCTCAGATTCTACTCACTTTTATTAACATTTCGAATCCTTACCTGACTAATTGTTGGAAGCTTGGTCAGAAGCATCTGGAACACTGGTGGTGGAAGAGTTTGCTGTAACACTTGCAGCAACTGCTGTGGCTGTCCACACACAGCAATTGCATTTGTCAGATGGTCCACACCTTTCTCATATTCGCCTGAAAGATTTACATAAAAATAACATGTGACCTGGAAAGTCTGCCTTTGTCAAAAATTCAACTCTAAAGCCTTCACTATATCTCCAAGTGATATTGACCAAAAACATCACACAAGTAAAAACTTGGAAACTAATCTATAGTACATCCATATAACTGAATATTATGAAAGCATTAATAAAAATTAATCAGATCACAGTACTGATATGCAAGTGTCTTCAAAACACATACAAAAAGGGAGAAACTAAAGTGCAGAAATGTCCAAGTATATTACTATTTAATTATATAAGAAACTGCTAACTACGGGGGGCCTGGGTGGCTCAGTCAATTAAGCATCTGTCTTCGGCTCAGGTCATGAACCCACAGTCCTGGGATCAAGTCCCATATAGGGCTCTCTGCTCATTAAGGAGCCTGCTTCTCCCTCTTCCTGCCAGTCCCCCTACTTGTGCTCTGTCAAATAAATAAATAAAATCTTAAAAAAAAAAAAGAAAGAAAGAAAGAAAGAAAGAAAGAAAGAAAGAAAGAAAGAAAGAAAGAAAAGAAACGAAATTGCTAACTACGGAACACTACCTTTCTGAGAACTGGAAGACTGGGGACTGAGGTAGAAAGGAGGCCCAAATTCACTTTAGATAATCCTTTATACTATTTTGAATGTGATCACATGCAAACTCAAAAAAGAAAAAGAAAAAAAACCTTTTTAAAAAAGTGATACTAATAGGAAAAACAGTCACACTAATGGAAGTGGCAAGAAGCAGGTAACAGAATAATGATTATCTCTGAGCGGTAGGATTTTCTTTTAATTTATCCTACAATGGACACATTACTTTTGAAAGAAAAACAATTACATAAAACACAGGAAACTGAGCAAATTCTACTTATGCCAAAAAATTGTTTCCTGACCTTTCTGGGTTGGTGAGCACATCGAGGTACTAGGAGGGTGGTGCATCCAGAGACAGAAGATTCTCATGTCCTGTCCACCCCACCCCCACATCTTGCCCTATATAATAACCCAGTAAACACAAAGTTTTCTGACCCTGAATAAGATCATGACCAATCCCTGAATAAGAACATGACCAAATAAGGGACTGAAGGATAGTATATGAAGAGGAATTGCTTGAACATTTCAACTGAGAAAAATCTAAGGACTGAGGTATTCAAACTGAAGAAAGCATTAAAAATGGAAAATACAAAAGACTTAGTTCTTCTGCAAGGGCTTGGACTTCCACTGGGGGACACAATGGCTCCACTGACTTGGTGATTAAGATGCCACTTGGCCACTGAATCCTCATACCACTGAATTTACAGGCAATATAGGGGATTACAACACTGTCGCCTGGGGATATTAATTCTGATTATTAAATGGAAACAGAGCTGCTACTGGATTTTTGTGTAGAACACGGGATCCCAAGACACCTCCCAACATTTCTAAATACACTGGAAACAGTTAATGAACCACCACAGTAACTCAATGGTTTCCTCTATGCACTTGCAGACCTGAGCCCGTTCATATCATCCTGAGATGAGATCTGGCTCAGTTAACAAAACTATGCTTATGGAAGATCCCTAGATGGAAGAGAATGCCAAGCGATGAAGTTCACTGCCTAAATCACTCATGCCTTCGCATGACTTACTCTGATGTTGACTTTTTCCCTAATTCTAACCACCTGAGTCTTCAACCTCAGGTTTGGTTGGTAGTTTCCACCATAAGAAAGGCAGCTTGGCAGAGTTAAGTAACCCTCTGGATGGTGATGAGCTGAAGTGTGGAACATGAGCTTGGGAAAAAGAGTAACTCCCACCTGTCCTTCCCTGCCTTCCTCCCAGACAGCATGAGTTACTGTCCTTCTCAATCTGGAGCTGACAGCTCAAGTCAACAGATGGTCACAATACATGGATCTCCAAGCCCATCCAAACAGAAGTTATTATGAATGTACTTTTTTCTGTATGTTTCACTCTGAGTAAAATAATTTAAGATAGTGTTTCTAGGGGCTCCTGGGTGGCTCAGTCAGTTCAGCAACTGCCTTCGGCTCAGATCATGGTCCTGGGGTCCTGGGATCAAGTCCCACATTGGGCTCCCTGCTCAGCAAGGAGTCTGCTTCTCCCTCTCCCTCTGCCCTGCTCACTCTTCCTCTCTCTCAAACAAACAAAATCTTTAAAAAATAAATAAAATGATATAAAACAGTGTTTCTATTTTGGAAGACAGAAAATTTTGATAGTATCAAACAGACCTCTTTATTTATGAGCATGAACAAAATACTTTGAGAATGTCTGCATGAACTGAAATACTACAACCTATACCTTAGACACAGATATCCCTATACATGCAGATTTTTCGTTTCAAATATTAAAGTAACAGAGTCTCTCAAATGAGCTCTTTGAAGATTTAAGTGCTTTACTATTACCCCATGATTAAACCTCACTTTTTTCTTATTGTAATGGGGTAAAAAAGGCAAAATTACTTTCTAGTAAGGAATTTCCATTTTTATTTATAAATATTATCAGCCTACTATGCCATCCAAATATGATAATTATTTCCTAAAGAGAAAAGCAAAGAAATTACTGGGAAGGGGGAGACATGACAAAAAGTTAACATGTCACCACCACCTGAAACCTTTAATCCTTTCCAAAAAACCAAATAAAAAACCACAAATGACCTACACTGTTAATTCAATACTATCTAAATCTATGATACAGCAATGAGCGTAAGAAAAACTTGACACCTAGTATCATTTTTACTAATGATAGCAAATACTTCAAAGCTACTTTTGAAATAAAAGATAATTTGGGGGCGCCTAGGTGGTGCAGTCAATTAAGCATCAGACTCTCGATTTCAGCTCAGGTCATGGTCTCACGGTCCTGGGATGGAGCCTGATGGCTCTGCACTGGGGTGTGGAGCCTGCTTTAAGATTTTCTCTCTCCCTCTCCCTCTGCCCTTTCCCCTACCCCCAAGTGCCCTGCATACACACACTCTGTCTCAATAAACAGATCTTTTAAAAATAAATAAAAGCTGGGGTGCCTGGGTGGCTCAGTCCGTTGAACGTCTGCCTTTGGCTCAGGTCATGATCCCAGGATCCAGGGATCAAGCCCCGCATCAGGTTCCTTGCTCAGCGGGGAGCCTGCTTCTCCCTCTCCCTGCAGCTCCCCCTGCTTGTGCTCTCTGTCAAATTAATTAATTAATTTTAAAAAACCTTTAAAAAAATAAAAGCTAATTTGTCACTAAAAATTTATAAATACATTTAAGACTCTAAATTACTGCATTACAGATCTCAGATTTGTCACTTTGATCATTTTAACTTCATAATAGTAATGTTTTTTTAAAAAAAACAACTCTTAATCCTTAATTGAATATGTAAAGCACACAGCCTAAACTCTAGATCATATTCAGATCACGGGCTGGTCCTGAAATCGAGCACCATGAACTCACTGTTTTGACCCTGACAAGTAAATTAACCTTCTCTGGGACTTATATTAGCCATTCCTTCCTATAAATATTAGAAAAGACCTGAAGATTAGATGAAGAAGTTGAGAAAGTATATGCCTAGATCACAATCCTTCAGTTATTATTTACATATTGCATTATGACTATAGTCCCTAAACTGCTAAAAAAATAACCTCATTTGTAAAGATTACTTATATTCTCTGTATCATGTATCAAATAAACCTAAAACTCAAAACATCTTATGGATAATGATAACCCACGAGAAGTATTTTTCTAGAACCAGTCCTTTTTTTTTTTTATGAGAGGAAGAGCATGTAAGAGTGTGCATGAGCCGGGGGGAGGGGGCGGGGGGAAAGAGGGGGAGAGGGAGAGAATCTCAAGCAGGCTCCAGGCTCAGCACAGAGACCAGAGATGACACAGGGCTCCATCTCAGGACCCTGAGGCCATGACCTGAGCCAAAATCAAGAGCCAGACGCTTAACCAACTGAGCGACGCAGGTGTTCCTAGAGCCAGTCTTAAATAAAATAATTTTCCCATTACTAAATGACTTGTCTTGAAATATTCAGAATAACTTTTTTAAAAGCTGCTACACTACACCAAAAAAAAGCCCCTTATCACCATAAATTTATACTTACTGTGAAGAATTCTAATTTCCTCATCTTTTAATGACTTACCTTGGGCTAGCAACTCTTCACCAAGCTGTATTTCTTCAAGGAAGAATTTCTGAACAGCTTCAGCATCTTTCAGGTCAGGTAACTGTTTGGAAAAAGAATATTTAATAACTGATACCAAAATTACACTGGGGATGTAACCAATACACAGAAAATCATGCCACTAAAACCAAAACAACAAAAAACTGAATAACTCATTACAAAAAAAGATAAAAAGAAATTTACTCTTCAATACTTACAAGCATTAGTTTAGTATCTACATTTAAATGAATATAAGAAAAAAATACTTATTGATCAAACTGATACTAGAACAGTTCTCAGAATGCTGTACATCAAACCTAAAGTAAAAAATGAAGAATACAATTATCTCTATCATAAACTGTGCACTTTACTATTTATACTATTTTGATTGCCATTTTTATAGATTTTTATGTAACCATAATTAACTTTCTTCTGATCCCACATCATTTTGTATAGATTTTACATGCATCTAAAAGATTCTTTTTAAATGGTAATAGACTATTCCATTGAGAAATCTAGAACTGCTTAATCATGATCTATTTGTTGCACATGAGCTACTACTAATTTTTTTGCTATTACAAATTGCTATTATAAAAGCAGCTTTATTTAAATAAGCTTGGATTTCTGTGTTTTTGTTTTGTAGTTTGTTATATATTACCAGACTATGGTAATATATAATGCCATCGGCTATGTGACTTATTAAAAAACATAAGCCTACTTTTAAAAAGTCCTATTCTATTTAAAAACCTAGACTTCTATTAATGGAAGCTTTTGGTTCCTGATTAATATTACATACACTCGCATTACCAACAAAGATGAAATAATTTAAATTTCTCAAAGTAGAGGCATCTTTTGTAACTATCCCAGCAGAGGCAAGAATTTGATTATTCCTGAATCTAAAAAATACACACTGATGCATGTCTGTATCTACCTTCCCACATCTTTAGAAAGAAAAGGCTACTGAAACACTAACAACATATACTTCAGAAAGGTAGTTTAGACATAAGGCAACAAAGTGGTTGCCTCTCAGTTTCACTTCATTATTACTGTGTCCAGTCACTTAGCTGTGTTGATTATCTGATTGTTTCAAAATAATAAAATGTAACATTTTCTGATTAATTTTTTCTTTGCCTCAACTTGCTTTAAAAAGAACCACTACTGATCCTGTAGTCCAAGTCCTGGGAATCCAAACAATGGAACTAATTTTAATAAAAAAGAAAAGCTATATGTGCAATGATTAACATTTACTTACTTTACTTACACATGTCACAGAACATTTTTTTTATCAAGCAGAGAAACCTATGTAGTCATTAAAAATAATCATGAACACAGGAGCTATGAAAAGAAAAAAAGAAGATTTTTATCTACATGTACATATAACATCAAGATAAAAAAATCTGCCATGTGGTAGGATTCTGGATCACTGGGCATGAATAATCTTATACAACTTTTGAAACAAATAGTATGTGGTTCTTTTAAAAGGAGCTGAAGGAAGGAAAATTAAATAAATAAATGTATTGTTGTATTATTTTTGAAGCAGCTGAGTGAGAAAGCTTGAACAGTTTGGTAGAATTATCTTCTGGAGACTATCCGCTTATTTCCTTGCAGTTACTGCTTATGTAGTAAGCTGTCTGCTATCTGGGCCAACAAGGGGGAAATAATGATGGACCAGAAAATCTGCAGTTGAATGGAGTTAACTATTCCAAAAACACAACAACAAATTATATTTCAAAATAGAAAATACAATGTCTGGTATCAACTAGCTTTCTCAAAACACATGTTAAGTATATTTTATAGTTTTATAACCATATATAAATACAGTATAAACAAACAAACAAACAAAATCAGATTACCTTGCAAAGTCCAGCTCTCTCCTTGGCAAGCTTTTGTTTCTTTCTTCCTGCAAGAAATGGAGTATTTTAATTTTACCATTATTAAAATGGGAACTCAAAAGAAGTCAAACTGCTGTGGCAGTCATTCATTCTATTTGCAAAACACCCCAGAGTAGGGCTCTCCTATTCCCTTGTCTCCTTGTGATTTCTCAGGGTCAGAGTTCTGGTCAATGAGCTATGGACAATATTATTATTTCTGGGGAAGAGCTTTTTCCTCCCCTCTGGGGCACCAAGATCAGCAATTCTAACAGGTGATTAATGCCATAAGCAGAGCAAGCCCCACCCCCCCCCAAAACTACATAAGACATGAAACACAAGCAAGAATGAAACCACTGCTGTTGGAAAGTTTTATTACTCGGGGCGCCTGGGTGGCACAGCAGTTAAGCGTCTGCCTTCGGCTCAGGGCGTGATCCCAGCGTTATGGGATCGAGCCCCACATCAGGCTCCTCTGCTTTGAGCCTGCTTCTTCCTCTCCCACTCCCCCTGCTTGTGTTCCCTCTCTCGCTGGCTGTCTCTGTCAAATAAATAAATAAAATCTTAAAAAAAAAAAAAGGAAAGTTTTATTACTGAAATATAACAGATTCAATCTTTACTGAATGTTGAAAGCTATCTGGCATTTCTAAATGAGAAAAAAAGAGGGGGTAGGAGGACAGAATTCAGCTGTAAATTGTTTTTTGTCTTGTTTTTGACTCGAAAAAGCAACACCACGTATCTCAGAAGTAAGCGATGGTTAAAATATTAAAAGCCTTAAGCCAAATCAATAAAGGACATGACAATATTTTAAACTGCTACAGGGGCACCTGGGTGGCTCAGTCAGTTAAGCTTCTGACTCTTGGTTTTGGCTCAGGTCATGATCTCAGGGTCATGGGATGGCACGTGTTGGGCTCTGCACTCAGTGCAGTCTGCTTGTCCCTTTCCCTCTACCACTGCTCCTCCCCGCCCCCCCCCCAAAGGCTGAGCGTTCTCTCAAATAAAGAAAATCTTTTTAAAATTTCAAAAAATAAAAAATAAAATAAATTGCTAAATAATGATATACTCCACATGAAAGGGTGTTTCCACGTGAAACGGTGTTAGCACAGGGGAAGCACTGTTTGGTTTATATCCCAGCTCTTCTTAGTGTCAGCATGACCTTGGGCCAAGTTCTAGTAACCTGTACCTCACTATCCTCGTATGTAAAACTGGCCTAAGAATGATACATGCTTCACAGAGTTGATGTGAAGATTAAATGAGTTAATGCATGTAAAGTATTTTTTAACAGTGTCTGGTTTATAATGTGCCAAATGAGGAGTTGGTGATGAACTACCTCAGTACGCATCTGGTACTGAGATAGTTCACTACCAGGAGTTGTGCTATGCTAATACCTAAATAAGTTTCCCTAGTCACTAAAAAGTACCAGTGACAGGGAGACTGTGGCAGAGCTAAGAAAGGTTAAGGCTCTAATACTTATTACCTGGGTGATCTTTGGCAAATAAATCTCTGACTCTGTAAGGATAAGGCATGTTTAACTTTACCACTGTGAGAAACAAAAGCTTCATAAAACAAGCAAATGTCCTCTGAAAACCTTAAAGTGGGCCACAAATTCAAGTCTCAATCAATGCATGACTAAAGACAAGTGACCAGTCTGCCTAACTGCAGTGAGATGGATTCATTTATTGTGGTCCAGGAAACTTATCTACCCTATCAAACTGGGTTTAACCACACCCATACCTCTTGGCAACTCTAGCCCCCAAAACACCTTGAGTGCTACAACTCTAAGGCTTAAATACAATTCTGACAGTTTCAACAAAAAGATACATTAAATAAGCTGATCTTACATATAAATTTGAAGTCTGCCTATTTTTCTAACAAACTACCTTTCCTAGGTGTTCATCTTCAGGCAACTATGGGGAAACAGAACCATAACATTCTACCCTCAATTTGTTTAAGGGTTTTATCTGGCCGTCCTGAGGCAGAAAATAATAAATGCTACCATACTACCTTAACTAATTACTAACATCACTAGTGCCAGAAGGAGACGACTAAAGACTAGAAGAGATACAGAAGACCTCACAGAAGCAACAGACACGAAGACAAAGGAACACTGAGATGTTAAAAGCAAGCACCCAGGGGCGCCAAGGTGGCTCAGTCTTTAGGCGTCTGCCTTTGGCTCAGGGCGTGATCCTGGCGTTCTGGGATCGAGCCCCACAGCAGGCTCCTCCTCTGGGAGCTGCTTCTTCCTCTCCCACTCCCCCTGCTTGTGTTCCCTCTCTCACTGGCTGTCTCTCTCTCCATCAAATAAATAAATAGAATCTTAAAAAAAAAAAAAAAAGGTAAGCACCCAGTAAGTTGTAGATGCTACGGGCCAGACACTAGTCTAAAGGTTATTAATTCGCTTACTTGATCCTCACAGTAACACTAAAACAAGTACTATTATGATCTCCATTTTACGGATGAGAACATTTACCAAGGTCACAACTAATAATTGGTAGAGGGGCAATTCAAAGCCAAGCAGCTGAACTTCAGAACATGTGTCCTCAAACATTATTCTCTACTGCCGCTGCACGCTGTAGAGAAGCTTTAAGAGTGGGGACAATACCGACTCTGTCTTTGGCCTTCCATCTTGTTCATGTGCACTGGATGACCTCTCCTGGGGCTAGATGTTCCAGGTCCCTTGGAGATTCACGTACATACCTTAGACCTTAGAGAGGCCCAAGGCCACGACTGGGGGAGGTTTCCTTTGGCCTCCCATGAATCTGTGAGAGAGAACACAGTCTTTCTCCTTCCTGACACACAGGTAGTGCCACAGTATCTAATATCTAATAAAAGGTTAGCTGTCATTTAGGTGCATGCAAATCCTTTGATCCCACAACAATGCTCTTCTGCCAGTGCCCTCACTCTAGAAATGTGGACTAAAATCTGGACTTTGTGGAGAATAACTGTGCCACGGGATCATCATCTGCCCACTCCCCCGTCAGTCAGTTACGCGGCATAAAACCGTAAACTGTATGGAGTCACCTGCTTCATTTCCCAGTCTCGAAGTGCCTTCTCAGTTTGGGAAATACTTCACTATCCCTCCGCTACCTTCTAACAGAAGTGAAGACGTTCCCATAAAAATAAAAGGAACCTCAGAAATGAACATGGCAACTCTGCAGAATATACAGAAATACAGTTTGCTAAGCCAGATTTATGGAAATGACAAAAAATAATAATGAAACCCAACAGAGAGAAACTTAGTTTCCATTACTATCCAATCTTATAGTTGTATTTTTTACTGTGGTAGAGAGTGATTGTGTTTGAATGTTTGATAAAATTACCAAATTTTAAGACTGATTAGTTGCTCTAAATTTCTAGCATTCGATTAAAATTCTAGCTTTAGTTTCATAAGACAATTTACTTGTTACCTTATCAGTATATTACACTATCTCTGTGATAAAGGGAAAGATGGTAACAGACTGAGAAATCATGGAGTTACACATTCAATGAGCAAAATTAGGCCTTGACTCAGTATTTATCAGAAATTAGTCCCAAGTGCTACTGTGTAAACCTAACAAGTTAAAACACTTTATCTACTTTCAAAAATACACATAAAACATGAACTTACGGACTGCAGAATTACTCTGAACCTAAATTTACTTCCTAAAGGAAACGTCGAAAAATTATATTCATAAACAATCTGTAGCATCCATCAATTACCATGCGCCAGGCACTGTACTAAACTCCCAATGTATTATAACATTTTACAAAAGAGGGAAACAAAAGCTTCAAGTTGCTCACCCAGGGTTACTCAGCTAATCATTCAAGTCTGACCACTGAGATCTTTAGGCCACTGCTAACGCTAGAAAAAAAAATTTATGGATTGAAGATGATGGGAAAGGGATTTTGAAAATAATCTCTCAATTTGTCTAAAATGACAGCTTCTTTGATTTCAACCAAAAATTAGTTCTCTCAAGATTTCTAACAATAAGACTGCAGTGTTTCCAAAGGAAGAAAGGATTAATCCATTCTTTACTGAGCTCTGTAGCCATACCACCACCACCACCACCACCCCTCCAACTATTACTGAAACTATGAAAAAATGATCTCAATTTCTAGCTAGGCTTACAGCCAGCATCTATGGAGGAGCTTGTTCTCTATCACGAATGGTGGTGGGCACTTCAAACAGCTCAGTCTTCACAAAAACAACCAGCGGCAGGTGACATTACCTGATCTTACCAGCTAAGAAACGTAAGATTCAGAAAGTCTAAAATTATGCAACTTATCTGTGACTAACCTGGGACTGGAACACTGAGTGTCTGAATCCAAAATAGCATTCTTTCCATTAGTCTATCTAACTGTAAATAAAATAGTCTGTATCCCTTCCTTCCTAAAACACAAGACTAGAATTAGATGATCTAGATGGTATAAGGTCATCTTATACCCCCAAGCCGGTAGGTCACTAGCCACGTGGGGCTCCTGAATACCTGAAATGATTTACTACTGCTTAATTAAATAGTAAGCATTCATTAGAATAATCACGCCTTCGTACCTTCTGGGCCATAATAACTTACGTATTGATTTTAATTTTATTTTTTAAAGATTTACTTATTTTAGAGAGTGCACAAGTGGGGGGAAGGGCAAGGGGGGGGGGGAAACTCCCCGCTGAGCAGGGAGCCCCACGTGGGGCTCGAACTCACAATCCTGACATCATGACCTGAGCTGAAACCGAGCTGGATGCTCAACCAAATGTGCCATCCAGGTGTCCCTTAATTTTAATTTTAGAAATTATTCGACTGAGCAACCTAAATAGGTACAAAAATAATTATCGCAACAAATTTATCCTTCCACTGTTGCGAATAAGGAGGCCTCCGAAATTCAAAGATCACAATGGTTCTGGTGACAAGATTTCCCTCACGTGAACCTCTTTTAAAAGATGTCGCAGGTATGAAATAAGACTGAGCCACAGGAGAAGCGCAGCCCTTTGGACTCCCCTGCAATTTCTATAGCATTCACTCGTATCTTGGAAGCATTTTCAGGGAAGCTACCAAGAGGGTTTAAGAATGCTGCAAGGATACCGTTGATTTACGGATCTGGTTTCAAGCACAAATACGTAAAATACAAAACACATGACTTTAGAGTTAAGAATAGAGATTTAAAAAGGTGAACGAAAAAAAGAGCCCCCCCGCCAACACACATACATCCTAAATTATAATACAAACGAATGCATTCAGAGGACAAGCGGTTGGGGAAGACAACACGGGAAAAATCGTCCCTCCAAAATGGAGGGAATCCTGCAGGGCACCAGAGCCAGGAGCGGCACCGGGAGCGCGCAGCCGGCGCCGCTGCCTTTTTCCGCCCCGGTGGCCCGCGGCCGCCGGGCACCCCGACGCCCCCCACGACCCCGCGAGTGGGCAGCGGGGAGGAGGCACGCGGAGGCGGCCGCGGCGGCGAAGGACAGGCGGATGGACGCTGCGGGCCTGGGGCCGGGGGGACCCACTCACGTTCTCGAAGCCTGTTCTTGAAGTTGGGGTCACTCCGTCTCTTGCGGTCAAAGTAAATGCAGTACCCGATGAAAAGAGCCCCGCAGACACCGGCGGCGATGGCACTGTTCCGGCCCACCATCTTCCCTCAACCGAAGAGCAGGAGTGAGGGCGGCGACGTCGGGGCCCGCAAAGGAGCAGTTGGCCGGGAACCCTCTGCGCGGACCACGCCGCTGCGACCTGACGCTCACCGCGAGGGACGCGGAAAGGCCGAGCGCACGCACTTCCGGCCCCGGCAGCGCGAGGTCCTCGGGCACGTCCGCGGCAGTGCCTGAGCAGCGCAGCCCGCGCCTCTTCGTCTGCGCCTGCGCAAGGGGCCTAGGTGCGGTCGCCCAGGCCCCTCCGGGTGGGGTGTGCGTTGGTGTCGGGATTTGAGGGTGATCTTGCACTTCCTTAAAAGCCGCTGAGCGTGACGTAGCGAAGGTGGTGCGTGGCCGTCGTACACATACTCAAAAGGCTTGGTAGCTGGCATCCTTGCTTGTGTCAAAGATGGAAGGAGCTGACGACAAATGATTCATCTTGTTCTTGTATAATATAGACAACCTGTGACTCGTTTGAATTGAACTGAATTTGCTTTTCAAGTTCACTCACAATCTGCTGTGCAGCAAGCAACATAATCTAGTGATTCAGTGTCAGAATATTACAATATAGTTTCATGAGGGGTGGAAGAAAATTAAGCTGAACGATTCCTGAAAAATAACGGATAAAAGAGATTGAAAAAAAATTGAAAACGTGTTGTCTTAAAGTCACTGGAAACATGTATGGTAGTTTAAATTTAAAAGACAGGGGCATGTGGGTGGTTCAGTCGGTTAAGGGCGTCTGCCTTCCGCTGGGGTCATGATCCCAGGGTCCTGGGATGGAAACCAGCTTGGGGCTCCCTGCTCAGTGGAGAGTCCGCTTCTCCCTCTGCTGTTTCTCCGCCCCCCCCCCCCCCCCATCCTGCTTGTGCTCACTCTCTCGCTAAACTAAATAAAATCTTCAAAAAAATAATTAAAAAGACAAAACCTTGGTCAGGAAGCATACATAAAATACAAATTGAGAGGGGTAAGAGAAAGCACATACAGGGCTGTGTAATAAAAGTGGCCACCTCTGTCCCCAGTCTTAGGGAGGGATCCTCTTTAACCCTTGAAGTGACAGCGATGGCTCTTACTCATGGTGAGCGCTGACAGTTTATGCTTAGGAGTCACCTCCTGATGGGGGCCATCCAGGCCAGAAAGACCAACCATGTGGTTAGAGAGTTGGCCCTTTGATCCAGATGATATCCCTGGGGAGGGCAGGGGATTGGAGGGTAGGAGAGCTGGAGATTGAGTTGAACTCCATGGCCTTCATAATGAAACCCAAATAAAAACTCAGGACCCAGAAGCTGGGTGAACTTCCCAGGTTGGCAATACTCTGTAGTGTCTACACCAATGTGCCATGTGCTAGGCGGGTGAAGTGTTCTGACTCCTTTGGGAGGGGACAACAGAAGCTTCAAGTGTGGGACTCTCCCAAACCTCTCCCTATGGGTCTTTCCCTATGGCTGGTTTGGTTTGAATTTTTTTGCTATAATAAAATTGTAATCCTAAGCATAACATGTTCCTGGGGCACCTGAATGGCTCAGTCAGAAGAACACGTGACTCGATCTCCCAGTTGTGAGTTCCAGCCCCACATTGGTTGGAGAGATTACTTAAATAAAACTTAATAAAATAAGTAAGTACAGGGGTGCCTGAGTGGCTCTGTCAATTAAGCATCTGCCTTCAGCTCAGCTCATGATCTCAGGGTCCTGGGATCAAGCCCTGTGTCAGGCTCCCTGCTCAGCAAGGGAGTCTGCTTCTCCCTCTCCCTCTGCCCTTCTCCGCCACCCACCCTACCGCTTGTGCTCTTTCAAACAAATAAACTCTAAAAAAAAAAAAAAAAAAAGTTTAACATGCTTCTGAATTAAGTCTTTATAAATTAAATTATTGAACCTGAAGGAGTAGTGGGAACCCCCAAACTAGTAGCCAGCTCGTTATGAGAGTGACCTGGAGACCTCACCAAAATTTTGTCCGGGGTCTGAAGGCAGTCTGGTAGGAAGCTGTGCTCTCTGTGCACTTAACATGAAGTCTGGCCTAACTCTGGGTAGTTGGCGTCAGAAGTTATTGCAAGGGTACTTAACGGAAATACTTAGCTGGAGGCCCTAACCTAGTTCAGGAGTCAGTGAAAGCCCTTCTGCTTAAGTGATGAACCTGAGACCCTATGGAAGACTGGAAATTGGACCAAAGGTATGTATGCATTGCCTGGACTGGGGTGGAGGAGGGAGAAGGGTGTGGAGAGGCATTATGTACCAAAGCAAAGCAAATAATTGAGATTGACACAGAACAGAATAACACAAAAAACTTTTCCTTATGCACTGCAAACATACCTTCTGATTCTTCTTGCTCCAAAACGCTGCAAGTGAACCTCAGCTGTTAGAAGCATATCCTGAGCCTCAGGTATATTGGAACAGAAGAGAATTGTCCAAGGCCATACAGATGACATGAGGCCTAGCACTCCACTCTTTGAAAACCTGAACAGACTACATGGCCATGAGGTTACAACTCCTAGGGGCACCTGGGTGGCTCAGTTGGTTAAGCCTCTGCCTTCAGCTTGGGTCATGACCTCGGGATCCTGGGATCAAGCCCCGCATCGAGCTCCCTGTTCAGTGAGGAGCCTCCTTCTCCCTCTGCGCCTCCTCCTGCTCATGCTCTCTCTCCCCCTTTCCCTCTCCCCCAAATAAATAAATAAAAGCTTAAAAAAAATACAACTCCTGAATGAACAAGGAACTATTCCTGTGTTGTGCACAGTAAACATGAAGTAAATGTTCAGGTCACTCCTATGAGGTACAATATACCAGGCAACATGTTTACAGAAAGCACAGTTAGAGCAACACTTGTGTCTTTTTATCCCCTAACCACTCTCCATTTTAAAACACCTGTTGTAAAACACAAGCATAGAAACAGACTGGAACCCCCACACTTGTTTGTAAGTCACATCATTAGTGAGATGTGGAATACCCTTAGTGGATCACAACCAGTGTTTTAAATAAAATAGAATTTAAAATATCAGAAAGCGGGGCATCTGGCTCTTGGTTTCAGCTCAGGTCACAATCTCAGGGTCCTGGGATCAACCCCGCATCAGGCTCCCCACTCAGCAGGGAGTGTGCTTGAGATTGTCTCTCTCCCTTTCTGTCCCTCCCTCTGCTCACAAACTCGCAGGCGCTCCTCTCTCTCAAATAAATAAATAAATCTTTAAAAATTTACATATATCAGAAAGCAGCATGTGTAGTAAGGACCAGTAGTGTTATGTGCAACTTTCATGTCAGTTACATCTACCCATATTTGTACTGATCGCAAAGTGAAGTTAAAGCCACTACAACAGATCGTAATCAAAAAGTATGAGAACACTGCTCTAGTCCATACCCCTTATTTCACCAGTCAAGATATTTAGATCTTTATCTAAATATCTAAAAAGAGGCTGAGAGGCTTGTCCAAGGTCATTCACACACAGCCACAGAGCTGGGTCAAGAACTAGATGCCCCTACACTCCAGTCCAGGGCTCTTTACACAAAAACCTAGAGACCAAAAGGAGCACTCTATGTTAAAGACTAAAATTATACAAATTTATATATACATTGTAAATTATATACCATGTAATGTACACTAATATACACACTATAAGATACAAACAAGAAAATTATATACCATATATAATCTCCATCTACAGTCATAGTCTATATAGTCTATAGACAAAGCATCTCTATGTAAGTTTAACTGGAAATACATACAAAAATGCTCAAGATTACCAAGTAAAAAGTATTCACTGAACCATACTTACAAAAAACTAGATTCTAAGCACCATAGGGGATGCTAAACATGAAATATCCAGTCTCTGGATACAGGAAAATAGAGTTCTGATTTCTACAATTTACATTTTAAAGACCCATTTGGTTTTCCTGGTACTATGACCGAAAGAAAGATTTTTTAAAATAATCAGTAATAACTCACTGTCCCTCAATCCTCTTATTCACCTGATACATATGATACCATAGATTCTGCCTGCCTCAGATCAGCAGCCCTAGATTTCTCCCACCCCTCCCTCCTGGGCATGGACGCAGCTTGGTAAGATTTCTGAGATGGGCAACAGCCATAGCATGAGCTTGAGCCCCAGGGGAATGCAATGATATGCTCTCCCCTTGGTGACCTTTATACTTTGTGACTTAATTACCGTATTTTATCAGAAAATATCCTTTAAATGGGATTTTTTGAAGGACTGTTTCATTCTACTACATGACACCAATTTAAGAAACACAAGTTTTCCTGGGAGACTATTTTTTCAAATTAAAAAAGAGAAATAAGGGATGCCTGGGTGGCTCAGTCGGATAAGAGTCTGCCTTCAGCTCAGGTCATGATCCCAGGGTCCTGGGATTGAGTCCCGCATCCGGCTTCTTGCTCAGTGGGAAACCTGCTTCTCCCTCTGCCTGCTGCTCCCCTTGCTTGGGCTTGCGCTCTCTCTCTCTGGCAAATAAATAAAATCTTTAAAAAAACAAAAACAAATAAAAGTAGAAATCTGCTTGACAGTTTGCCAAGGACTTCGGTAACGAGTTCGATTACTGGTTAAGAAATCAAAGCAATATTTCATATAATATTCTTGGGTTAGTTTATTACCAGAGGTTGATGAAAGAAAAAAAAACAGAACTCCACTTTTCACAAGTTCAAGAGGAAGGGGAAAAAAAAATCAGTGGCTATTACATAACAGCCCTTACAACCCTTTCTTCTTAGGGATTGGGATTTGTATTAGTAAGTATTTCGACTCTGTCTAGGTCCAATCAACATTAAGGTGTGTGTATACACACACACACACACACACACATATATATAAACATAAGAAATATATATATTTTAATTTACTCACTTTAGTCTCATCCTAAGTAATTCTCGAAATAACCATATGAAGCGTTAATTACATATTTCTAACTTACACTAATATATAACCACTAACTTACACTAATACATAATCACTAAAATTCTAAGTGTTTACCCTAAGTCTAAAATCTTTAAAAAAAGACATATATCAAAAAGCAATATGTATAGTAAGGACCAGTGCTGTCAAGTGCAACTTTTGCGTCAGTTAAATTATATCCATGCTTGTACTGGTTGCAAAGTAAAGTTAAAGCTACTACCACAGATCGTAATCAACAGTATGAGAACACTGCTCTAGTTCATCAGCAGAAACAATCATTGGTGACTAATCTGCTACATCTTAAAACAAAGGCTTCAAAGGTGCTATTATTACAATGTGAATAAACTGAACAGGTTTCCACGTTTCACACGCACCATCCATAAAAAACTCTGAAACTCAATTCATGGGTTTACCACACTTTTATTACCAGTACTCAGTGGGAACAAAATAATCTTTGGGGGGTTACTTCTGTTTTTTCTGTTTCTTAGCTTGTCCACTTTTCTTTTGTCCTTTCTTTTTCTTCTTAATGACAACAGCTTTTTCTCCAATAAACAAACTTTTAGAAGGCCCTACATTTTTTGAAGCAAAATTAAGTCCCTGCTTAGGTTTACCAACATTCTTCAAACTGGGATTTGAGTTTGGTTTTAATTTTTCTTTATTAACAGAACGCATGACTCTGAGTTTTCTTCCCATCAGTTCAGAATTATTTAATTTCAGAGCAAGATGAACAGCATCTGTATTCTGCAATAAAAATCAATATATTAATTCCCACCAGAAACTCCTCTGTGAAGAAACCAGTAAAATTGTGACCTGAATGGATTAGAACAATTTTCAAGCTTGCCCACAGACAGAAGCCCCTCCCATTTCCACCTCCACGAGATCTGATTCCACGGGTTTCAGCAACTGTGCTTAAAGTGTCGTTTTCATCACGTTCCTCATGAGTTTTCCCCCAGCAAGCACTCAGCTGCCTTGTCACATGGTCAGGTTAAGTCACACCCAACAGGCTTCATTTTTCTCATTGTAAAAGGGGAGTTTCAGTCAACGACATTAGTCACATAAAATCTTTTAAACTAATGAACCTCTCCTCTCACAGGCTCTTTCTGCAGAAGCCCCACTGTGTTAGTTGACTTGAGAGAAGGGAACAGTCTCTGAGACACTGAACTAGATGCCCTGCAGGCCTCCGTTTAGATCCCAAATTCTATTACTCTTTTATTGTAACATAAAATCACTAAGAGTTAACAATGAATATTCATGAGATATTTGTTAAGGACTTCACAAACTTATCAATAGTAGACAGCAGAGAGACAGTAAGGTAACTCCAATCCAGTCATGATGGAAACAAAAGACTGTGACCACGTTTGTCAAAAGCTATCTGGTAATAAAACATAGCAAGAATATTAAACATGGTCAACGTCTCTTTGATGAGGGAGCAGAAGGCCAGCTGAGGACAAAGCACAAGCTGACACCCTGCAACCAACTCCCAGGAGGGTAAGTGTGACATTCTTCAGGCATTCCTGGATGCCCTTAAACTAAGGGAAGGCAATCCAGGGAATGGGAGAAGATACTTGCAAATGACATTTCAGATAAAGGGCTGGTAGCCAAGATCTATAAAGAACTTATCAAACTCAACACCCAAAAAACAAATAATCTAGTCAAGAAATGGGCAGAAGACCTGAACAGACACTTCTCCAAAGAAGACATACAAATGGCCAACAGACACATGAAAAAATGCTCAACATCACTAGCCATCAGGGAAATACAAATCAAAAGCACAATGAGATACCACCCTACACCAATTAGAATGGCAAAAAATAACAAGACAGGAAACAACAAGTGTTGGCAAGGATGCGGAGAAAGGGGATCCCTCCTACACTGTTGGTGGGAATGCAAGCTGGTGCAGCCACTCTGGAAAATAGCATGGAGACAAGACATTAAAAACAGAGCTACTCTATAACCCAGCAATGGCACTACTAGGTATTTACCCCAAAGATACAGATGTAGTGAAAAGAAGGGGCACATGCACCCCAATGTTCATAGCAAGTGTCCATAATAGCCTAACTGTGGAAGGAGCCGAGATGTCCTTCAAGAGATGAATGGATAAAGAAGATGTGGTCCATATATACAACGGAATATTACTCAGCCATTAGGAAGGATGAATACCCAGCATTTGCATCGAAGTGGACAGAACTCTAGAAGGGATTATGCTGAGTGAAGTAAGTCAAGTTGAGGACAATTATTGTATGGTTTCACTTATATGTGGCACATAACGAATAGTGTGTTGGACCACAGGGGAAGGGAGGGAAAACTGAACGGGAAGAAATCAGAGAGGGAAATAAACCATGAGAGACTCTGGGAAACGAACAAGGTTACAGAGGGGAGGAGGGTGGGGGAATGGGGTAAGCAGGTGATGGGTATTAAGGAGGGCACATGTTGCGATGAGCACTGTTATATGCAACTAATGAATCATTGAACACTACATCAGAAACTAATCATGTACTGTATGCTGGCTAACTGAACATAATAAAAATAATTTAAAAAATAAAAATAAAAAACTAAGGGAAGGGAAAAACAAATGGTTAACTGACTGAGATCACAGTCCTGCAGGACATGAGTGCCCATCAGTTTACAAATGTCTTCGAGATTTACAAGGAAAAAGTGTTCTTATCAATAGCCTAACTTCCAGAGACCCAAAGACTAAATTTCCTGCAGCCCCAACATCACCCTCCCTTCCACAGCGATGTGGGAAACAAGAGGCAGAAGGGAATGTAAATAAAATTAAATTTCTTTATAACCTGGGGCCCACTGACAAATATTTGAGATAGGCAGGGTATAACATTCCTCCAGGGAACTCCCAACTATCTTAATGTTAATGCCTTACTAGAAGGAAAAACAAACTCCTTTAGCTTGACAATATCCAAACCTCCAGTATCCTGTGAGTCTTCTTCGGTATATGAAAGTCTTTTTGGAAACCTCCCTTTATCTTTACCTCCCCTAACACCCAAGCATATAATCAGTCACCCCTCACACTTAAAATGCAGTCCTTTCAGCCTTCCTGTCCCACGCTTTCATAAAATCACCTTTTTGCACCAAAGATGTCTCAAGAATTCTCTCTTGGCTGTTGGCTCCGGACCCCAACACTATCACTCCAAAAACTACATAATTTGGTGGCCAACGTGGGGCTCCGTCTTTTCATCTGGACTCTGAGCTTCACAGGAATCTTGGTGAGTACTTTTTCTTCTCTTCCTTTACTCCCAGTTCAGGGGTTTGAAAGGAGTACTGTCTTACTGGCACACTTTCATGCTGATCGCTCAGGCTGCAATCCTCTAGCCCATGGCTACTCTACAGGGAGGAGAAAGCCTGCCTTTTGGCTAGAAGTTAGTACCCTGGCTGGAATGGTAATAAGACCCAGAAACCTGATGCCCTCTCTTTATTCCTGTCCTCTTACAAAGTTGTCTGTCTTGGGCATGGGACAGCCACCTAAATGACTAGCACGGCTGCCAATCTTAAGACTCCTGGTGTGAGGTTTCCTCCTCATTGGTCTAATGTGATCCCCTCCACGTCTCTGGTCTAGCCGCTTCTGGCTGTGGGACCTCCACTGGGAGGCTGAAACCAGTACCTTACTGAATTAAAACCCAACTGGGGACGGTTTCCTAGAGAAGTTGGCTGTACAAACTACAAGTGTTGGAATGTCACTTAGATCACGATGGATTTCAATCTTTACTGTTTTCTGTCAATGTCCTCTACTAACTACTTAAATCACAAAATTGGGTAATTTCCCTTTGTAAAACTGGTATTCTAGTGTTTTCCATGGGTTAAAAACGGCGGGTTCTTCATGGCTTTCACAGCGAGGCAAACTCAGTCCATACGCCAGGCATCCATCTGTAGCCTAGGATGCAATGGGGAAACAGGAGGACGCTAGCATCCCACCTACAGTAACTTTTACTGCGGGCCTGCCTTCATGACAAGGCAGGATGGTGACCAATAGCAATTTTCATTTGAGGGACGCCTCTGGTCGCTTTGACACCCAGAACCTCTGACATAACCTTTCGTGGGCCGCCACCTGGGAGTCAGTCGAAGGCGGGGCTGGGGCGGGGGGGAGTTGCAGGGTGTCAGTTTGTGCTTTGTCTTCAGCTTGCCTTCTGCTCCCTCATCATCTTGACCTAGTCAGTAACAGCCTGCCGGGAATCTATCCTAAAGAAGTAATCAAAAACTGCAGGCAAACATTTGAAGGAAAAAAAGCAACCACTCCAATTTCATTATTACATGGAAAAAGAGAGAACACTACAAATTTCCCACATTTGGGAAACATTAGTGAAAAGACAGTATAAATAATTTTACATCGCTAGATGGAACATACTCACACGACAGTTAACAACACAAAGCAGGTTGCAAACTATGTTTATATGTTCCCAGATAAAAGTCCAATTATATAAAAGACACACAAAACCTGAAAGGAAATGTATTAATGGATGCTTGTGAAGAGAAGAAAAACTTAAGTGCCATCAGGTAGTATGTATATTCTAATAGTATGAATATTCTAATAATATTAGGCATGAGACACTGGTTAATATTTAGTGAGCTAAATATAACCAATTTCATTCAAACACTAAAATTTCCTTCTACGTGTATCAATGGTCAATTCTTTTCCCCATTTCACAGAAGGTGGAAATTCAAAGATTTGATACCTTAAACATCCAATATCTAAAACATTATTTAATAACTAACATGGAGAAAAAGGGACGAGAATGGCTTTTGGTGAAATGCAATTACAGGAACAATACTCTGTCATGGGAGGGTATGAGTTGAGGTTTCTGAAGATGGAATCTGAAGGTGACAGTGACAGTTATGTCTGAGTGATGAAAGAGCAGTGACCAGCTCATTGCAGAGGATAGTGACAACGCACTGGTCTCCCATACCTCAAAGAGCACATAGCCGAACCCTCTGCCGACTCCGGTAACACGGTCTCTCACAATCCTTACTGCCACAATACTCCCACAGTCCAAAAAGTGTTCCTCAACCGCAGTTTCTTCAACTTCTAAAAACAAATTCAACCAAAGCGCAAGTAAGGACAGAATCGCCTTAGAAAAAGCTGGAGATGTTAAATAATATAGCAAGTTAATATAATATAGTTAATAGAGCAAGCCCCATGAAACTTCGTCAAGTTAACATTCTATGCTTTTTCAAGTTAGTCTTACGGCAAAACATTAGGTTACTACTCAGTTGTTATTTTCCTGCTATTTTAATGATAAATGGGTGCTTTATTGATTTAAACAAACTTACTGTACGGGAGATTCCCCACAAATACTGATCTCTTGTCCCTCTGAAACATAAAGAGGATTAGTAAAAATCACTGGAGCAGAAAATGGAAGTCATCCTAAAATCCACTCTTTCCCTCACCCCATGTATCTGATGGGTCTCCACCTCCTGATTTAACCACACACCAGTCCCGTCTGTTTCTCCGTCTTCCTGCCTGAATGTGAGTGAGCATCAGAGGAAGGAGTTTTTTGTTCGCAGCTAGCCCTAACACAAGGCAGTCAGTGCTCTAGAAGGGTGTGCTAGATTGGCAAACGCTCTCTGTACTGGGCCAGCCAGCAAGTATGTTAGGCTTTGCTGGCCCTGTGGTCTCTGTTGTAACTACCCCCCTGCTCGTCACAGTGCATTAACATGTAACCTAATGGGTATGGTTGTGTGCTAATAAGACCTTATTTAAATAACACAGGCCCCAGATGGATTTGGCCGTGGGGACGGGTCAACAATCAAAGCCAGGCCTTGGTCACTTCTCAACTAGGTCACCCCAACACCCACATTTAGTAATGGACACTCTGATTCTGTGGTGAGCTCTTACAGTGCAGCCTTCATTCACTGTGAGAGACCTTGGTCAATTGCAAATCTCCTGCATTTAAACCTATGGGACTGCTCCTGGACAAAATCCAGACTCTTCAACATGGCAGACCACAGTCTTCATGATTTGGCCTCTCCTATTTCTCCAAAAGCAACTCTTACGGCCGCTCTTCCTCACACTTTACCTGCTAATAACTGTATCAAGTTCTTGCCGTTCCCTAAACAAATTAAGTTTTGGCCCCCACCACATATCCTGTTTAAAATTTCTTGGGCCTAGGTAACACTGACTCATCTTTCAAGTCTGATAGAGCACCTGTTCTCCTGGGAGCCCTCCTTTGTCCCTTCTTGCCGGCACCTCCCCAAGTCAAGTGTCCCACTCCCAAGCTGACAAAGCATCCTGAGTATTTATCATAAAATAGTGTCACAATCAGCCCATCTGTTTGTCTTCACCTTTTTACCATGTTCCTCTAGAGAACTGAGACTATATATATCTCAGCACTGCATGCCTGACACAAGGTAGGGACTCAAAAACTGTTTAAGGAACAGGTGAACTTTCTCGATCTCAGTATATGAAATAACATATTGGCCCTGATGCTCTCCAACATCCCTTCCAGGATGCCTCTCTATGATTATTTGATCTAGGGGTGAGGGTGGAAGAACCATGTTCTCAGAAGCTGTTGACTGAGGTCCTTGTGCCACCCTGGGCACCAATGCTGTGACCACACAGGGCAAAAGTGTTTCCTTCTCGGCTTCCCTCATACTCACTGCTGATTCCACTCCTCTCCTAGCAAAAGCTCAGAAGAAAACGTTTCTCCCTCTGAGATTCTAGTTAAGTTCATTAAACAACTCAACTACTACTTACAGATGAAGTGTCAGATGCAAGATCAACTCTAATACGAAACCCATCTGCAATTTGGGCACCATTTCTGCATTATAAATACGAAGGGGGAAGACAGCTGTTAAAAATGAGCACCAAATATTAACTGTAATATTCACTCTAAAGTCAAACCAAAGAATAAAGCATGTACTCATACGTACTAAAATACAATCATTCTGTTCAAATCTCAAAGAAGTAAAATTACCTTTTTAATGCTTTTGTAGCAGCGCTCTCGTCCTTAAACACAACATAAGCATTAATATTTTTCTGATCAGGATGAATTTTACGTCTATACAACAACAAAAAAAGACAATATAGAATATGTTAATCTCAAAGTCACTAAAGTAATACAGCTTGTTTCCTACACACTCTCAATCAACACACATGATAAGAATTCCTGGGGGAAGCTTCATCTCTTTTAATAGATCTTTAGTAACAGCTCAAAAAATAACACACAACTTTATATATGTCACCTGTGCCTTATTAGTCATCAATCACTATGAGAGAGCAAGCAGGCCCCCTGGGCCATGCTACAAGGCGAAAAATGAGTTTTTTTTTTAATAAATAAATAATTAAATAAAAAATTTTAATAAATAAAATAATTAAATTAAAAAAATTTTTTTTTAAATAAATAATTTATTTATTTGACAGAGAGAGAGACAGCCAGCGAGAGAGGGAACACAAGCAGGGGGAGTGGGAGAGGAAGAAGCAGGCTCCCAGCAGAGGAGCCTGATGTGGGGCTCGATCCCAGAACGCCGGGATCACGCCCTGAGCCGAAGGCAGACGCTTAACGACTGCGCCAACCAGGCGCCCTGAGAAATGAGAATCTTAGCTGCAGCTCTGTACCTAACACACATATAAGCAGATGTGACAGCCAACTTGATTTGTCCTTTTTATTGTAAAATAAAAACTACACAAACATGTACAGCTCAGAGAAATATTAAAGATCAATATCCTTGTAGCCATCGCCCACCGCAAAGCCTGTGTCCCTTCCTTCAAAGGTACCACAACCCCCACTTTTAAAGAAACCACTTCCTTGCATGTCTACACAGTTTTATCATTCAAGTGTGTATTCCTTTTTTTTTTTTTTTTTTATTTGAGAGTGAGACAGAGACAGAGGAGCAGGGGGAGGGGCAGAAGGAGAGGGAGAAGCAAACTCCTCAATGAGGGGGGAGCCTGATGAGGGGCTCGATCCCAGGACCTGAAGATCATGAAATGAGCCAAACCCAAGAATCAGACACTCAACTGACTGAGCCACCCAGGCACCTTGCAGGATTCTCCTTTTCTCTCTCTACCTTACTATTCAACCTATCGAATTTTCCAAAGCCTGGATTTTGTTGAGTGCAAGCCCACAGTATAGCTTAACATGTACCTCTGTCCTCCCTATTTCTTGGCGAACTGGCAGCCAGGTCCAGAGGTTTGATCGGACTCAGACTGGACCCCTCTGTCAGGACTGGAGGTAAAGCTGTGTTCTTTCAACGGAAAGCATGTTATGACTGGTTTTCACTCTTTTTTAATGACGGCAGCTATTGCTGCTCAATGCCTACACCCACTAATTCACTAGGTTTGCAAAATGGTCATGTAATTTAGATGTGAACAATCAGCAAAAAGGACCTAGTAATGACCACGGTTTCTTCTCTGAAGACTTGAACCTACTGTCTTTGAAGTAGCAAAAATGCTAATAAACAAATGAGTACCATCAAAAAAGGTACCAGGAAACGTCAGGGCATTTCTCATGGCGTTCTGTAATAACATGCTACACTATCTGATAGTTTTATATTGATAAAACCAGCTATGATTTATTGAATGCCTAATATAACACCGGCACCATGTTGAACATTTTATGTATTTCATTTAATCTCACATCTCTGACATGGGTGTTACTTTTCTGATTTTATGGATAAGGAAGCTGAGACTCAGAGAAGCGCCATGATCACAAGGCAAGGAGTGGCCAGCCTAGGACTTAGAACAAGCCTAGCTGACTCCCCTCCTTGGGTCCTGCAACACAGAGCTGCTGACAACATTCTAACCAGCTTGTCCTAGGGCAGTCCTAGTGTTGTAATGTTTGCATCCTCCCCAAATTCATATGTTGAAATCCATTTAACACCCAATGTGAAGGTAATAGAAGGTGGGGCCTTTGGGCATTACTGAGGTCATGCGGGTGGAGTCCTCACGACCAGGACTAGGGCTCTTAAAAAGGAGACCCCCACAGAGCTCCTAGGTCCCCTTTTAACTTACTGTTTCACCTATAAAATGTGAGGGCCCAGTGAGAAGGCACTGGCTATGAGTCGGGAAGCTGACCCTCACCAGAATGCAACCATGCTGGCACCCCATTCTCTGACTTCCCAGCCTCTGAAACTGTGAGAAGGGAATTTCTATTGTTTGTAAAAGCCATCCAGTCTGTGGCATTTTGTTACAGCAGCCCACATGGACTAGGACAAACCCCAAGACAGCCTAAATGGAATGACTTTAAAAACTCTTAATTGTACTCTGTTACTTGATGATAAAAGACCCTTGCTTGGCACAGGGAATGAAGAGGGCAAGAGTGCAGTGCTGCTCCTTTCTGTGCGGCAAGAACATGTTTTGTATCAAGCTTGATGGATGAATTAAAAACACTAATGACATGTAGAGTTCTACTTCCACCTAGCAGGTAGAAAGCCAGGAATAGCATCACTCCCACCCTGAACAGTAAGAAGCCAGACCGCCTACAACACTGTAACTTTTGTTGAAGCTACCAGCGCAGAAGACGAAGGGAAACCAAGCAGCCTGAAAGCTAAAGCAAAGACAGGCCCATCGGAGGAGACAGCAGGCAGCTCTGGCTCACAGGACAGGTGCCAGACAAGCCAGATGGACAGATTTCAGCTAGGATTTAATAAACTGCTAAAGCCCAGTGTGGGCTGGGCCTGAAATGGAATCTCTGGAGGCCGCCAACACAGGGGTGCACGCCCACTGGCAGGCTCTGCTCCACTGACCTCTGCCGGTGTTCCCGGGAATGACGGAGGGTAGGTGAGAGTCCAGAAGCATCCATGGGGGTGTGGGCTGGAGAAGGGAAGGGCCAAGGCTAGTGTGGGAAGGGCACAAAGACCCGCCTGGATTCTTCTCCCTACAGAGAGGGCTAAGCTGCTGGGGCAGAGGCAGCAAACTCTGTTACCCCCAGGGCACAGGGAATACCCTTGTGGCCAGAGGAAGGGAGGCCTTCCACCACAGGGCAAGGATTGGGAAATGTTCTCCAGCACAAGACCCACCAAAGGCACAAGGCAGAGTGTGGCTGCCATGGGAGGGAGGGCCGGTTGAGTGCACGGATACACAGATAGACAGGGCCTGTCTGCATCTGAGGCTGAACCAGGAAATAGAGAACCCCACTGCCCCCAACCAGACCACCAATAAACAGTACTCTCTACATTAGATCTTCAATAAAATTTAAAACTTTTGCTCTTCAAAAGACATCCTTAAATAAGTTAGCCATATACTGGGGCAAAATACCCAAAACATATATATCAGAAAAAGGTCTTACATCCACAATAAAGAACTCTATACAACTCAATAATAAGCCAGGACGCCCGGGTGGCTCAGTTGGTTAAGTGTCAACTCTTGATTTCTGCTCAGGTCATGATTTCAGGGTTGTGAGATTGAGCCCTGTATTGGGCTCCATGGAGCCTGCTTAAGATTCTCTGTCTCCTTCTCCCTCTGGCCCTCCCCACTCTCTTTAAAAAAAAAAAAAAAAAAAAGACAAGCCACCAGAAAATGGGCAAAACTTTTGTACTGATGCTTCTCCACAGAATAGATACAAATAGCCAATAAGCACATGAAAAGACACTCCATATCTTTAGTCACCAGCAAAACAGAAATTGAAACCACACGACAAACCTTTTGAATGGCTAAAATTAAGTGACTGACGACATCACTTGTTGTGAAGGATGTGAAGCAACCGGAGTCCTTACGCAGCGCGTAGAATGTAAAATGATGCGACCACTTTGGAAGTTAATTGGGCAGCTTCTTAGAAAACTGACATAGACCTACCACAAGACCCAGCAACCCAACACCTCCAGATACTTTAGCAAGAAAAATAGTTTGTACACCCATGTTTTTAGAACCTTTATTCGTGAGAGCCCCAACCAGGAAATAGCGTGAATATCCATCAACATGGCCAAGGGATGAACACATTTTGGTACAGCCACACAATGGAATACTACTGGGCAATTAAAACAACAACAAAAAACAAGCCACTGAACATCCAACACTATAAGCGAATCTCAAAATCATGCTGAGCAAAAAAAGTAAGTAAGAGTACCTCCTGCATGATGAGTCCATTTACATAAAATTCTAGAAAATGCACACTAAGAACAGAGACAGGGAGCAGGTTGGTGGTTGCTTGGGGACAGGAGGGGGTGATGATACCGAGAGTGATGAAGCATCCAGTATCTTGACTGTGGAAATCATTTCATGAGCACGTATATATGCTAAACTTATAAAATCATAGATTTCAAATATATGCAGTTCACTGAAGGTAAGTTATACCTTAATAGAGTAGAAAGAAGGCTAAAAGAATTGACTGTACGATAAAGCAAAAAGTTTTATATGGCAAAATCCTCCAAGCAAAAAAGCAACTGAAAATAAGGAAAAATATTTGTTTTTTTTTTTTAAGATTTATTTATTTGAGAGACAGAGAGAGAGAGAGAGAGAGAGAGACAGCCAGCGAGAGAGGGAACACAAGCAGGGGGAATGGGAGAGAAAGAAGCAGGCTCCCAGCGGAAGAACCTGACATGGGGCTCGATCCCAGAACTCTGGGATCACGACGAGCCGAAGGCAGACGCTTAATGACTGAGCCACCCAGGCGCCCCAGGAAAAATATTTGTTGACTCAAATCACTAAAGACTAATTTCCTTAACATCCCACAAATCAATAAGAAACAATTCAACAACAAAAAAATCGGCAAATGATGGTAATAATTCAGATCAAAGGAAGCACAAAAGACTCCTGAATATATGAAAAGATGCTCACTCATAAAAGAAATGCAAATTACAAATATTTTCCACCCATCATTGAAAAGCTCAAAAACATACATTTGTAAAGGTGTAGGAATACACGTAGGTTACCATTTCTGGGATAGCAGTCAAAATTACAAATGCAAATACCTTTTGACCAAACAATGCCACTACTAGAGATTTATCCTACAGATAATTCTCACGTGTACAAAATCACATGCAAACAAGGTTATTCACTCAAGCATTATTTGTAATGGCCACAAGACTGGAAAAAACCTCAATATCCATGAGTGGAGTCTGTTGACACAAGTTATCGTACACCTTACAGAATACAGAGGTGCTCTGAAAAATAGGGAAGCAATTTTCACACTGATAAACTGATCTCCAGCAGTTTATAGTAAGTGGAAAAAAAATGTGGAGTACACATATCGAATACCACTGTGTTAAAAGTTATGTGTGGGGAAAAGAACATATATATGTATGTATCAACTTGTAAATGCATAAAATGTCTCTAGGAAGTTATACAAAAAAGTAAAAATAGCAGCTGCCTGGGGCAGGAAATTGGCTGATAGGGAAAAGGTCTAGGAGAGAAACTTTTCACTGCATATACTTTTTTTTTTTTAAGTCGCTCCATGTCCAGTGTAGAGCCGCCCAACAAAGGGCTTGAACTCACGACCCTGACATCAAGACCTGAGCCGAGACGGGCGCTTAACCGACCGAGCCACCCAGGCCTCCTCACGGCATACACTTTTACACTTAACCATTTGCTTCGTTATTTGTTCAAATAATTTTTAAAAAAACTTTAATTGGGTGCAGGTGTCACAGAGGTCAATGGCAATCATAGTGTAAAAATTCCATTTTTCTGGCATCAAAACTCCTCAGGGCTCCTATGAGGACCCTGGTTTCTGCTGACACTTGGGCCCTGGCTTTCAGCCTCAGAGAGGAATAGGTTTATATGGCCTGAAGAAGGAGGCTGTGTCTTACCAAATTTTCCATCCCTTACAGTAGCTGGACAATGGCCCTGCATACAGGAGGACTGACATGTTTGGTTACTGAACAAACAGTACTGGAGTCAGTAACTAACACTTACCAAGTGTTAACTATAAACCTGACACTGTGATGGTATGGAGAAAAACTGGCAAAAACCTAGTCTGCCAAACAAATCTAAAATAAGAATCAATGTAGAAATGAACCCACCAACATGCTCAAAGGGGCCACTGTAATTTAAAAATTCTATTATTGTAGGATTCCCAGGAATTTTTTTGTATTTTTTATTTATTCTTGAAAGATTTTATTTGCAGAGAGAGAGAGAGAGACAGGGCACAAGCAGGAGAAGAAGCAGGCAGAGGGAGAAACAGGCTCAAGGGGACTTGATGCAGGACTTGATCCTTTTTTAGGGCTGAATAATATTCCTCGGGATCAAGACCCGAGCTGAAGGCAGACGCTTAATCGACTGACCCACCAGGTGTCCCTCCCAGGAATTTTTCTTTTTAATTTTATTTGAGCATAGTCAACACACATTACATTAGTTTCAGGTGTACAACACAGTGATTCAACTGAAAGAAATCTTTTTAACTTTATTCAATCAGTACTGGCTGAGGCAACTCATGACTTTTTTCTTTTTATTGAGATATAATTGACATATAACATTATATTAGTTTCTATTGTGCAACATAATGATTTGGTATATGCATATACTGTGAAATGATCACCACAATGAGTCTAGTTAACATCCATCATCACGCATGGTTACAATCTTTTTTCTTATGGTGAGAACTTTTAAGATCTACTCTCTTGGCAACTTTGAAACAATCAATACGTTATTATTACCGTAGTCACCATGTTGTACATTACATCACCATGACTTACTTAGTTTATGACTTGAAGTTTGTACCTTTTGACCACCTTCACCTGTTTCACCCACACCTCCTCCTCTGGCAACCACTTATCTATTCTCTGTGTCTTTGTTTTTCTTTCATTTTTTTAAAGATTTATTTATTTTAGAGAGAGTGCATGCACAGGGTGGATGGGCAGAGGGAGAGAAGCAGACTCCCCGCTGAGCATGGAACCCAACCAGGGGCTTGACCCCCACAACCCCAAGATCATGACCTGAGCTGAAACCAAGAGTCAAAACACAACCAACTGAGCCACCCAACTGCCCTGAGTTGTTTTCCATTCACGGACTTACTTCACCTGGCATAATGCCTTCAAGGTCCACCCATGTTGTCAAACACGGCAAGATTACCTTCCCTTTTTTAGGGCTGAATAATATTCTTGTGTGTGTGTGTGTGTCCATTCATCTATTGATGGATACTTACAATGCTTCCATGTCTTGGCTATTGTACTGCAATGTTTTCAAAGTACATTATTTTTTTAATTTATTTATACACAAATGTACATACATACATAATGTGTGTGTATATATATGTACATATATAATATACACACATATACATATATACACGTGTATTACATATATTACATAGGCTCCACACCCAGCATGGTACCCAACATGAGGCTTGAACTCATGACCCTGAGATCAAGACCTGAGCTGAGATCAAGAGTTGGAAGCTTAACTGACTGCGCCCCAAAGTACATTATTATATTTTATCTAATATAATTATTTATGTATAGATGTAATCTGCATACCTATTAATATATTTATATTTAATATATACACCTCTGCTTGTAAAATCTATTATTTCATGTCCTAGTTAGAAAAAACCCCAACATTAGAGATTAATAGGAAACCCTGCAGAGAACTGAAGGTATATGAGAAATAAAGGTTGTACACTTTGACCTCACATATTATATATCAATTATATTTCAATTTTTAAGATTAATGAGAAATAAAGGAAGAGTAAAGAAACTTGAATGTCTCATCCTTGACACCAGGTGGATAGGAGGGTAGGGGAAAATCCCCTGAAAATATGAACCACAAGCCACACTACCAGCATGGTCCCCAAACCCTCAGAGAGCTTGAAGTGGTCTTGAGCTGGTAGTACCCCCAGGTAACTGACAGAAGCAAACATGAATTCTCTCTGGGAAAACCTGACCAGCCAACAGCAACTATGGGGCATTTCTGATTTTCAGACTCATCCAGACTTCAAAATGTTAAGATATGAGAAAATGTGTACCTTAGAACTGATAAAATATGGTATTTATGATTTATATTAGAATATCTGGGCACAAAACTTTCTTATTCTCTTCCAAACACTATGCTCGATTAAACATCCTTGAAATTTCTCATGGCACATTTTCTAGTAAGTTATTTTATAATACTTTCTGTGACTCTACCATTTTTGTTAAGGCTTAAAGACAAACATCTGACAAGTTTATATGCTATTACAACCATAAGAAAATGGTCAAGTATGATGTCTTACCCAAATATAAAAATCCATGAAAACATGATCTCAACATTTAACCAAAATGAAAGAGAGTTTAAAACTACTCCCTTTCTGTAATTATAAACTTACTTTATTGCTGCCAACTTTTTGGACAAAGTTCCCTCTGCTGGAATCTTTTAAGAGAAAAAAAAAAAGAGTATTAAAGAAAATTCATTATTTGAAATATTACTTCAAAATAATTGTATTTTAATTAATTGAATTCTAAATATCTTATTCTGATGTGATTTGATAAAACATTTGAGGGAAATACTGAATCCTGTCCTAATCTTATATGAATGACAAAATTTTCCAATGATATAAGACCATATTCAGATTTCACAGGCATTAACTCTCCATCTAGATGGAAGTAAACATAATGTGCCCTCAAACTGTGTCAGATGACTCAAAGGGGTCTCTGGTCATGAGGGGACACTGATGTTGAAAATGCATATGAAAAATAGAAGGAAAACTTTTATAAAATAAAGCTTGGAAAAAGGCAACGTTTCTAAATTAATATTTTATTGTAAATTCTATAGGATTTTAAATATGTTGAACTAAATTGGAAAATAATGTAAAGACATATTTGCCAACTGGCAAAAAACAAACAAAAAAACAAGAAAAAATGGTATCTTTAATTGGGCAAATAAGGGAACCGCCTTTACATTCAAGCTCACTTTATTTTCAGTCATATACAGTATTCCTTTAGTACTACTTAAGAGTTGGGGGGGTTCTAGGGAGGGACAACTTTATGGAGGAGACGGAAACTCAAGTCAACAACTGTAACTATCAGTGACGTGAGAATACAGTCGGGTACTGAGAAGACAAAGGTGAAAAGATACAGACCCTGCAAGTTCACCAGTATGCATGTCAATTTAACTTAGGGCAGTAACTATAAATCTCCTCTGGAAATCTTTCCTAGTCATCTGATACATAGCAAAATTAAATTCTCAATTTGTCCTGTTCAAACTAACACAGAGTCAATATGGACAGTTTAACAGTGCAAGACATGAGAAATGCTCAAGTGAATTATCGACAGGTGAATGACAGTCATCAAAACACATTTACCAGGTGACTTCTAGGAGCCTGCATCAAGATCCTATTACTGAGGACACAAATGAGTAAGTGTAACATAAAGCAATAAGGTACAAGAACAATTCAGAGGAAAAAATACCACTTGATGGTATAAAGAATCAGGAAAAACTTGAATAAGTGACTTTAAAAAAAAAATTTTTTTTTTAAAGATTCATTTATTTATTTGAGAGAGAGAAAGTACACGTGCATGCACGCATGAGCTGGGGGAGGAGCAGAGGGAGTGGGGGAGAGAATGTCAAGTGGCCTCTGCTCTGAGCCCAACGCGGGGCTCCATTTCAAGACCCTGAGATCCTGGCCCGGACCAAAATCGAGAATTGGATGTTTAACCAACTGAGACACCCAGGTGCCCCTGACATTTTAACCGCCTACAGAAACACAGACGGTACCTTACTAGGCAAAAATGAGGCTTCAAGGAGGATTCCCAACAAAACGAACTGAGCAAAAGGACAGGAGTGAGAAAGCCCAAGTGCATGCTCAGCACTGAGGGAAGCTCCGGGCTGCAGGAGAGTCACATGTAGAGGCACACAGGGCCTCGGGACCAGGCCGGACGACTGTCAGGCTCAGAATCAGGACAGATTTCACTCAAAGCAAGAAAAATGTAAGGGTTTTACGCAATTCCATGTATGTTTGATGTGCACAAGGTGCAGGTACTGGTAACCCAGGGATGAGCAAGACAAAAAGGGTATTTGCGATCACGGCTCCCAGTTGGGTGGGGCGCACGAACAATGCAGCGATTACAGAACAGCATCGTAAGGACTATGATGACATACAGGGTGCGGGAGAGCGCACGGCAGGGTCAACACACAGACCAGTAATCCAGGGACAGGGAAGAATCTGGCCAGGCTCCCCTAAGGTAATACCAGGCCAAGGGGGGTGGGTGTGTGTGTGTGTGTGCGCGCACACATGTGTGGTGTGGTGTCTGCATCTGTAATGATCATGAGTTCCATTAAAAAGAATTTCTAGGAAAATTAGGTTGACAGTGGGTATGCTGAACAGAGGTAGACTGAAGGTTGGAACCATAACAAGCCTCTACAACTATTCTGGCAAGACATAATGAGAACCTTGGTGAAAACAATGCAAAAAGAAAGGAAGGACTCCTCTTGGAAAAAAACCACAGCTAAACATAGGCAGGGATACAAACAAAGGACTGGGTGGGCCAAAGAAGAGTCCAAGGCACTGAAGAGGCTTGCAGCCTGGGTGGCAGGAATTCATATAGAACGTCAGCACACAGCACAGGATGGGGCTGGGGAGAGACGGAGGTGAGCTGAGACGTGCTGAAACCAGGGTGCTGAAGATACCCAAGTGGACGTGTCAGGGAAGGATCTGATATGGAAATGGGACTCTGAAGGGCAGTCAAAATATACATGAAAAAAGTAAGAAACAAACACCTTGACAGAGATTATGGAGACCGCGCCATAGATTTTAAGATTTGAGAGAGAGCGAGCTCACACACTGGGGCCAAGCGCATAGGGGGTGGGGTGGGAGGGGCAGAGGGAGCACAGGAGTCTTAACCAGACTCTGTGCTGAGTGAAGAGCCAACTGAGGGCTCGAGCTCAAGACCCTGAGATCGCAACCTGAAATGAAACCAAGAGAGTCCTACAATTAACCGACTGCCCCACCCAGATGCCCTGGGAAATGTCTGTTTTTAGAGAAGTGAGCAGTTTTGCCCTCTGGGAACATTTGGCAACGAATGGAGAAACTTTCGGCGCTTACACCTGGGGTGGGGAGGGTGCTACCAGCATCTAGTGCCTAGAAGCCAGAGACACTGCCAAACACCCTCTAAAGCACAGGGCAGCCTCCAACAACAAAGAATTACCTGGCACAAAACATCCATAGCATCAAGGCTGCGAAATCCCATTTTAGAGAATCACATGAGAAAGAACAGTTAGAAACAGGGAATAAACATTTCTTCTGTTTTAACACGCACTAATTACATTTTAAAAATATGAACGAGAAAAAAAAAGATGCTATTTCATGCTCCAAGGAGCATGGCTATAACTGGTCTACAGAGTGCTCAGTGGGTGAAATCAGGTACTATCCACTTCTATAAAGGTTTAACATTAAAATGATTTATTTTTTATTTTATTTATGTATTTATTTTTAAGATTTTATTTACTTGAGAGAGAGAGAGCAAGAGACAGAGACAGCACCAGCTGGGAGGAGAGGGAGAAGCAGGCTCCCCACTGAGCAAGGAGCCCAATGCAGAACTCAATCCAGGTATTATGGGATCATGACCTGAGCAGAAAGCAGACCCTCAAACTATTGAGCCACCCAGGCGCCCCAATTTTTTTTTAAAGATTTTATTTATTTGAGAGAGAGAGAGCATGCAAACACAAGTGGGGGGGAGGCGGGAAGGGCAGAGGGAAAGGGAGAAGCAGACTCCCCACTTAGCAGGGAGCCTGACATGGGGTCCCATCCCAGGTCCCTGAGATCATGACACTAAACTGACTGAGCTGAAGAAAGACACTAAACCGACTGAGCCACCCAGGCACCCCTTTTTTAGACTTTATCTGCCGGGGTGCCTAAGTGGCTCAGTCAGTTAAGCGTCTGACTCTTGATTTCGGCTCAGGTCATCATCTCAGGGTCCTGAAATCAAGCCCTACATCTGGCTCCACGCTCAGGAGGAAGTCTGCTTGGGATTCTCTCCCCCCATCTCTCCTCCCAACCGCTACTCGTGTGTGCCTAAGCCCTCTCTCTCTCTCTCTCTCTCTCTCAAATAAATAAAATCTTTAAAAGAAATAAATAAAACCTTTGACTGTCTATACTCAGAGTGTAAGTACTGTCTGCAGTAGTCACACAAACTTCCTGTATCAAATGCGTAAGATTCTAGAAATGCTATTCAACATGCACTAATTTTTTTTTTAAGATTTTATTTACTTATTTGTCAGAGAGAGAGAACAGAAGCAAAGGGAGCAGCAGGCAGACGGAGAAGCAGACTCTCCACTGAGCAAAGAGCTCAATGTGGGACTCGATCCCACATCGATCCCACTCGATCCTGAGATAATGACCTGAGCCGAAGGCAAACAAACGCTTAACGGACTGAGCCACCCAGGCATCCCAGTATGTATTAATGTTCTGCAAACAAAAGTCACACATCCACCCTCCAACAATCGTATCATTTTACTATGTGAACTCATTAAATTATGAACAGAGTCCAAGCGTCAGCACTACATACTAAGAGGACCTCCTCTTCTTTTGGGCTAGATTTGAACCTGTTGATTCAAAAGGTTGTGCTTCTCTATCTCACTAATACTAACATGTTAAGTCTGACTTAAATGCAATACATTTTAAGATTTCCAATTTCAAGGTGGGGAGAACACATACCAGAGAACGAAATCGTACAGACTCTATTTGTCCATACTCTCTGAAAAACGACTTCAGCTTCTAAAACAAAGAAGTATATATATACTTTAGTTTACTTTCAGGACATCAAATAAGTGTTATAAAAAGGAATTAAGTACAACTGTCTGATAACCTTTTACTGCCAGGTTTTATTTTAAGAATATTTCAGGAATAGTTGACTATTCAGTTGGAAGACAAAAAAAATTCTACTGAAATTTATACACACACGTACACACACACACACAGTGTATACATACATATGTTCATATACACACAACTCAAGTTCTTGTTACTACCCATAAGGTACACAACATTTTTGTCCTTCAATCTTTTATAATCTTTACCACATATACAGTATAAAAGTAAAGGGCATATTTGGGGTTTAGTGAACCCCACACAGTGGAAGAAACTTAGGATGCATTCATTCATTTATACAACACTCACTGAACCTCTTACTATGTGCTAGGCACTATTTCAGGTTTACGTTCTAGTTATATGTAAGAAGAGACAGCTGGAAGAAAGAAAAAACCGGGACAGAAGCCCATTGCAATACTTCAAGTAAGATTTGCAAAAACCTGAATTAGGGCAGTGACTATGGGAACGGAAAGGAGAGGGTGTATACTGGAATCAAGCCATAGAATGATTAATGTAATCATTTATAATGCCGTTATATGTTAATAACTTATTAATTATGCGCTTATTCAATAAAGGAAGCGTAAACAAAGTTATGAATTATTAACATCTCTCAATCTTTACAACATGCAAGTTACACACTTACCTTCTTATTACATGTGACAGGCAAATTCCCAACAAACACAGTTCTCTCATTCTTTAATCTCTCCTCTTCTTGGTTGATTTCAATTTTCTTTCTTTGATTTACAACTGTGTAATCTGTATCATGAAGTACTTTTTTATCTGCTACTTTAATACCAGATTGAGAATTACTCCTTTTTTGTCCCTGTTTTTGATGAATTTCTTCTTCTAAATCAGCACTTGTTAGCGCGTTTTCCCTTTACAAGGCAAAAAAAAAAAAAAAGCAAACAGAAAAGAAGGAATGAGTCATGAAAGTCAGGTGTAGTATTTGGCAAAGCACAAGGATTAGAAATATTTCCCACCTGGGGCGACTGGGTGGCTCAGTCAGTTAAGTGTCTCTTGATTTCCACTCAGGTCATGATCTCAGCATCTCAGAGTTGTGAGATCCAGCACCACCTCAGGCTCATGGAGCCTGCTTAAGATTCTCCTTCTCCCTCGCCAACCCCCTCAACATTCGATCTCTTTTTCAAAAAAAGAAAAAAATTCCCACCTACTTCTGGCTTTCCTAAATATAAATTTATGGTTCATAAATGTATCTAAATTTAAAAAGCAGCATTATTAAAAAGTGACTGGTATCTTTAGGAAACTCAAGATTAGAAAAAAAATCAAGCTCAATTTTTGAAGATATATTAAAACTGCCGGGTAATAGGGCAACCAAAGTTCATTTCAACAAAAGTTGGTTCATTTAAATCTCTTGGAGATTAAATTTATGCTCTATGAATGCCTAGTTTCATTCTCTGTTCTAGAACTCCAGAGGAACCACAGCACTCCCAGGGGGTCTATAAAGGTTAATATGGGCTGCAAAATACTTCATAAAAGCAACCCTGCCCAGAGAGAAAACCAGATTTCCTATTTGTACTAGTTCTGTAATATTTAAAGGACTGCTTGTCAAAAGTACATTCTGAAATGGCAAATACAATAAAAGCACTGGTGCACATGGATAAGTGAAATCTGAGCATCACTTCTAACAGAAAACTAGACGGGGATCTTTTTTGTTTTGTTTTGTTTTGTTTTAGTTTGCTTATTTGCTTTTAGTACTCTCTACACCCAGTGTGGGGCTCAAACTCACAACCCCTAGATCAAGAGTCACATGCTCTTCCAAACAAGCCAGCCAGGTGCCCCTGGACCGGGATTTTAAGGAGGGGAGAGAATGGATAGTCATGGGTAGTAAAGGATTCATTCACTCAGTAAATATTTACTGGGGTCCTTCTCAGTTCTAGCCTCTGGGGACAGAAAGATGAAGAGACTATTAAAATGCTTCTCACAGGAGGAAAGGCAGTGTCTGGCACACAGTGCTCAGTACATTTTGACTATTATTACTCTTCCACTAGACCGTAAGTTCCACTAAGGAAAAGGTTCATGTCGAGTTTTTTGTCCACTATGGCATATAAAGTACTGAGCAGGAGTGAAGGCAACCAAGACAGTATGGTGGGGAAGGAACCAGGTCAAGATGGACCATGGCTGTTAATGCAAACATGCTTACATTGTATCCCATGGAGAATAAAGAGCCACTGAAGACTTTAGAGACTGACTAAAACAGATCATTTGGGCAGCAGAGCAGAAGATAATTAGGAAGGGGGCAAAGCTGGATACGGGAGATAATAAGGAGACAGTTATAATGGCATGTAACTGAGAAGACAACAGACCAACAAGAGAAAGGGAGGGGTGGAAAGGGAGAGAAAGATTAAAGAGATAAGTAAAAGACAGCATCATCGGGACTTGGCAGCTGAGTAGACGTGCAGGGAAAAGAGAGAATATAACATGATTCCCAAGTCACTGGCTCAGGCAACTGGAAGGCTGGTGGTACCATTCGTGTCGAGGAACAGGTTTGATGAAGATAAGCAGCTCAGTCTGAAGTATTCTGAACTTGAGGCGCAGCTGACTCTTGAACAACATGGGTTTAAACTCCACTTACATGTGCATTTTTTTTCGATAAATACGGTACAGTACTATAAATGTATTTCCTCTTCCTTATGATTTTCTCAAAAACATCTTTTCTCTAGTTTACTTTATTGTAAGAATATATACTATATATAACATATAAAATATGTGCTTATCAACTGTTTATGGTACTGGTAAGGTTTCTGGTCAACAGCAGGCTATTAGTAGTTAAATTTAGAGGGAGTCAAAGTTATATGTGGATTTTTTACTGTGTGGAGGTTGGTGCCCCTAACCATTCCATTGTTCAAAGGTCAACTGTATATAGAAAATACAGGTGCAAATGCGAGCAGGCAAACAGATTCACAGGTCAGGACATCAGGAGAGAAATCAGAACAATGCAGCCATGGGAATAAATGAGATTGCTCAGAATGAATGGTAGAAAAAAGGCCGAAGAAGGTGACCAAACACAGAATTCTGAGGAAAATCAACATTTACAGAGCAGTCAGAAGAAAAGGTACCCACAATAAAACTGAGAAGAAACAGACAAACAAGGAGAGTCAGAAGTGACTGCTATCAAAAAATCTAATAGCTGCACCAAGATGCCCTTCAACAGATGAATGGATTAAGAAGTTGTGGTCCATGTATACAATGGACTATTACTCAGCTATCAGAAAGAACGAGTTCTCAACATTTGCTGCAACATGGACGGCACTGGAGGAGATAATGCTAAGTGAAATAAGTCATGCAGAGAAAGACAATTATCATATGATTTCTCTCATCTATGGAACATAAGAACTAGGAAGATCGGTAGGGGAAGAAAGGGATAAAGAAAGGGGGGGGTAATCAGAAGGGGGAATGAAGCATGAGAGACTATGGACTATGAGAAACAAACTGAGGGCTTCAGAGGGGAGGGGGGTGGGGGAATGGGATAGACTGGTGATGGGTAGTAAGGAGGGCACGTATTGCATGGTGCACTGGGTGTTATACGCAACTAATGAAGCATCAAACTTTACATCGGAATCCGGGGATGTACTGTATGGTGACTAACATAATATAATAAAAAAACATTTAAAAAAATCTAATAGCTGCAGAAAGAATAGCAGCCATGTGAAATGCAAGAGAGGACTCACAAGACAAAGGCTTACTTTACTGTCTATGAAATATGGCAACTACGTCAGGAGGGCTCTGCGGAGTACTGTTTCAGAAGTTGGATCAGATCATAGAAAAACAAACACAAGCAAACAATCAGACTACAAGTTCATGGAAGATAAAACAGATCCAGAAAAGGAAGAGAACACAGGTATCACGTTTTTCTGAAAGCCTATGAAGGGAAGGACCAAGGGAATGGTAAGTAGCAAAGGGGGAAACATGACTATAGACAGGGTTTGGTTTTGTTGGATTTCTCTTTTTAGGATGAGAATCTTGAGCACGTTTGTATGGTAGACAGGGAAAAGTCACAGGAAACAGAAGAAAATGGATATATCTGATGGCATAATCCGGAAGGAGGCAGAAGAAGAGGTCTGTGGTATACACAGCACAGGTGAATGAATTAATCTTGGACAAGGAGGATGACACCTTTCTCTAAGAGAAAAGAAATTAAGGATGCATAAATACACTTAGTAGGAGGTCAAAAAGCAGTAGTAACTGTTAGCAATTAATAGCTCTCTGACTAGGTAACAACATCACTTGGGGAGAGAGAAATGAGAAATAAAGGGCTTGAAGAGAGTGGCTTCGCAGACTGAGTAAAGTCACCTGGGAACCTGTGATGTTACTGCTATTTGGATCTTGATCAAATACACTGTAAAAAAAACTTTTTTAAGCTAATGGCAGAAATCTCATCTCTGACTTAGAAAATTTAAGAAAACAAAACTCATCTTCTTCATGCTGAAATACAGATTTAGATTACAGATCTTAGACTTGCTTCCACTTAATGAGGCAGCTATGAATGGGGCGAAGATGAAACAACACTGGCCAAGTATGAATAACTGCTGATGCTGGGTATATGAGGTTCTCCTCATCCTTTTCAAATTTTGAATATATAATAAATTTTCCATAATAAATTTTTTTGTAAAGATTAGAACTATGAAATGAGAAACAACGATGAATATTGCAGGTAGAAGAATCTCAGTTTCTTTACCATCTAATTTAACATCAACTTAAGAGAATTCTACCAACCTGTTTGCCAACTTCTTGTCTGCATCAGAAAGTTTCTTCTTCGCTTTCATTGTTTTTGAAGGTTCTTGCAAAAGTGGTCTCTGAATTTGGGATGTGCTTTCTTCCTCCTCATCCCGTTTCCTTTTATTGGTAGTCTCCTTTTAAAAATTGGAAGTTATGTTTGAGACCTCATCTTTTTTTAATAATTTAGCAGTCTTTCTGAATTAGCAAATTTTCTCTCCCACTGGATGTCCAGTAATGAAAGGTACTTAAAATTTTTTTAAAAAATCCTATCTGCCCCACTCTAGAAACCAAACCCTGAGAGACAAACTGCTTGTTTTAAAAAAGGCCGTCCTACTAGGCCATTCGGAAAAAAACCCGGTGACTTACTTTAGGCACAGGCACATACACGGGTTGAAGCTGAGGCTCTAAAGAGCTGAAGAGGGACGCCAGCCGAGCTGTGCTGTCTCTGGATGGGCGCTTGCCCTGGAACAAGCTGCTGGCGACTTGTCCAACCACATAGTCTGCTGTCAGATTCCCGCGAACGCCGTCGTCCGGGTCGTCTCTAGACACCGACGACACAAACTCAGCCACGCCACGCCCCACCGTTTCGGCCGCCCGAGCTCCCGAACGCCCACCTTCGCCCAGGTAGACGTGATACGAGCCACTCACCCTTCCGCTGCACTTCCCTTTTTCTTCCGTTTGTTCTTCCCTTCCACCCGCATTCTCATCCCAAAGCTTCCTACACTGAGGCCGGCACGCGCGGTCGCACTTCCGGCTCCCGGCTACTTCTGCTCCCGGGGCCACGCCCCTTCCGCTCTGGGCTGCGTTGGAGCCGGAGACACCCAGAGAGTTGGGGTAGGGCTTCCGGCAGCGGGTTGGCCTTCTTCAGGTTTGAGAGAAACCTTTCTTGGGAGTGAAGGAAGTCTTCGAGAGTATTTGAGGCCTGAAGTATAAATAAGAATCAGCCAGACTGGGTGTGGGGTGTCAGTCCAAGTGGAGGGAAAACACGGTCGAAAACCCCTGAATCATTGACGAGGGAGGAGGGAGGTTTATCAAGGAAGTAGGTTCCAGGCATGCTGGCTATATGATACTGACAACTGGTGAAACGGTGTGAAGCGTACGTGGGTATTCTTTGCATTGCTCTGGCAATTTTTCTGAAATTTGACACAATTTCAAAATTAAGTTTAATAGTGAAAGCCCCAACCCTAACCTCTCTGCCCTATTTTGCCAGATCGTTGGCACTCAAATCTCTTGCTATTTCTCAGTCTAATTTCGCAGACTCCTCCCCCTCCAAACCCGCACATTCTAGCCTTTTTTATTCCTTGTTATTCCTTTACCTTTTGTTCTTCCTTTACCTAAAATTATCCTCTTTACTCATTTTCACCTGCAAAAGCATGCCCATCCTTCAAGACCCAGCTCCGATATCTCAGGAAAATTTCCCAGCTATTTGCAATAATTTTTTTCCCAATCCTTCATCAAAATGCATTAGTCTTAATGTACACTCTCTCTAGATGTCTAAATGGGTGTCTTATTTATCCTATTTCTGTATCTCTATTTGCTGTACCTAGTGAATGTCAATAAACTTATTTTTAGGTAATAAAAGATAAAAAGATAATTAGATAATTGAATTCACCACTTTGGGGGTAAAAGCAGATCGAATTTTGACTCTGTGAATAGACCTGCTTTCTGAAAGCTGCTTAACAGAAGTCATTGAGAATATAGGTGACCTTTCATAGGCCACATCAGAAAAACATGAAAAAAAAAACTCAGTATTTATCTGCTTGGCCCTGGTTTTGAATCTAAATTTTAGGTTTCCCATAATTGTGACCTTGCAGTATTTCACAAAAGATGGGACAAATCCAACTGTCCCTATTTGCAATTCAAGCATCTCCCTCCATCTATCCTATACAGTCCAATGAAGAAACTCTAATTTTTCCTTCAGAATGGCTCCCAATCCCATTCCCTCCCTACACTCTCTAGCATTATTCCAAGAATCATTTTATCTGTAGCACTGCAACCTCATCACATTTGGCCTTTCCTGACTCTTCCTCTCCATTCTTGCCTACACATTCCGTTTCCAGATGACTCTCCCTTGAATGTTATTTCAAGGTTTGCATCTCCTGTCACCATCACATCTGTCATCACAATTCCGGTATGTTCATTCATCACCCCCACTGGTTTTCCCTGACCTTCCAGTTTAGCACATATTTTATTAGGTCTTACATATATTACTTCCACAACTAAACCATGAAACTATTCCTCCAGGGTACCACATCTAATATATACAAAAACCATCATGATGTTAGCCAAAGATCCCCAAATAGTAGGTTAAAATTAAAAGAAAGGTGGAGAAATGGACTCAAAAAGAATGAAAGGCAGCACACATTTCTAGAGGAAAACAATTAGGGTTAAAGAAGCTGTGGCTGGAGAGTTAAAAAAATGATCCCCACTGCCTTTCAGAACTAATTTTAAGTGTTTGGAGATCACTTAACCCCCCTGAAGAGTTTAAAAGATAAAGACTCTTTTCATAGGAAAGTATAGACCAGGGGTGCCTGGGTGGACCGGTCAGTTAAGAGTCCAACACTTGATTTCAGCTCAGGTCCTGACCTCAGGGTCGTGAGTTCAAGCCCTACACTGAGCTCCACACGGGGCATGGAGCCTACTTTAAAAACAACAACAACAACAAAAAACAGAAAAAAACACTTTGTAAAAAACGTCAGTGGTCTTATCTGTGCTGCTTCAGCTTCCCCCAATCTCCCCAGGTTAAGAAAATTAAGAAGACCTCACTCTCAGGTTAGTTCAGTAGGGGGAAAAAAAGTTTTGGAGAACACTATAAAAAACATATTCTCTTAACTTTACCACACACTGTAACTAGGTTGATAAAACATAGTTCAGGAGACCAGATGAAAACGTAAGTCAAATTCTGGTAATACCATGAAATTCTCAAACTTGCCAGAGGAGCTGGGAAGAAGGGAGAATGGGCAGGAAGAGAGGCCCAAGAGTGTAAACCTCGACTCCAACAAAGTTTGGAATCGTTCTCCTTTAGAGCACTGCTTCTGTAACATACAAAGTAGGTTATAGTAGTTCCTTCATAAACAAGGTTTCATGATCAGGCAAG
Source organism: Ursus arctos (assembly GCF_023065955.2). Taxonomy (NCBI): domain Eukaryota; kingdom Metazoa; phylum Chordata; class Mammalia; order Carnivora; family Ursidae; genus Ursus; species Ursus arctos. The sequence continues at coordinate 70,428,703 of NW_026623089.1, forward strand.
ACTGAAAACAGTAGGGTAAAGGAAGTTAGCCAGGTGTCTCTTCCCAGGCCTCCTCAGTTTTTAATATGCTAACAATGAATCTCTGTGGGGAAAAAGGTGCTATACATGGCATATATATTTGACAACTCCCAAAGCACTTCCAGGAACCAGTATTCTAGGACTTCATTTTGGGAAGCACTGTTCTACAGATTTTCAAACTCATCCCTTAGAAGTTAAACAAATTTCTGTAAAAATAAATAAAGGGTCATCCCAACGGTGGGGATCCCAAACTATACATTTGAGCTTTTTAGGCCTTAAGAATTGTTTTAAGAAAGGACTGTCTCTTCATGAAAAGTTCATTAAATGGAGCAAAAAAACTAATTACCGATTTTTTTAAAAATGGGGAGAAAAGCAGTGGTTCTCAACTCAGATGCATATTAAAGTCACTGGAGACCTTTAAAACCAGATCGACATGCAAGTCTCATCCTAGACCAATTAAGTACAACTCTTTGGGGGGCAAGAGCTGCCCCACCACTACCACCACTACCATGGGCACAGTATGAATACTGACTATTGTTTTAACAATGCCCAGATGATTCCAATGTGCAGTGGGGTAGAGTACACTAAAAGTAAAAAGTCCAATGAAATTACAAGACAGAAAAAAGGAAAAAAAATTTTTTTTCTTCTTCAGACAAACCACCAAGTCATAAATATTCATATTCAGACTCAAGCAAAATAGTCTATAGTGTATATACAAAGATATAAAAATGCCTAATAAATCCTATGTCTGGTTAATGGACTTTTAATTTTTATAGGTATAATATTTCCCTTTTTTGGTAATGTCAATTAACCCCTTCTGATAATACAGGCTGCAGATGTATGTTCCAGTCAGTCATCACATACAGAAATGAACTAAAATTACTTAATCTTTTAGAAACAAAATCAAGGATTCACAAACTATGGCATTTTATTTCAGAGCCTTTGCTTACATTTGTACAATATATTACATAATTCTTCATTGTTTGCAGATCCTAATATATACTTTATAGCTTTTATTCTATAAGCTTTTTCTTCAACGTTTTGCTGTCAACAAATCTTTACAGTCCTGTACAAATTTGAGTAACTTGAAACCATTTTCAACAAAATTAGTTACTGTAAGCACACACTACAAGACTGAAAATGCTTTTCTTAGAAAAGTTGAATGTAAAGGATTCTGACACGTTAGCATCTACAACAAAACGCTTCGAAATTCTCACATGTCGTATTGCCAGAAAACAAATAAAACATGCCAGCCCCATCCAAAAAAAGTACACAGAACTACAATTAAAACGGTAAAACAGTCTGTACAGTAAAGTACTGTGTATTAACAGTGCCAGGTATTAAATAGCTTGAATGAACACATCCGCAATATACAAATGTATTACAAAGGTGTAGAATTAAATACAAGTGCCAAACAGAACAGAGATTGGAATCATACAACATAAAGTCAATACAAGTGAAAACAATTTTGCGTTCATTTTGGATTTTATACAAGGCATTTAATTTTATAGGCCTACCAACCCGATTAGCTATTTATACTTAAAATAACAACCATCCTTTTGAGACAGTTCATATCAACAACCTTGAACCATACTAATACAGTTTACTTGTTCCTGAAGTCCTCTTGTTGTAGCTCATAATAAAATAAGCAATACAAATGAATTATCTGTATTTAAGGAAAAAGAAACATTTACAAGAAAACACAAAAATATAACTGTTATAATTCATTATGAATAAATATACACTTTGAACTGGCTAAGTACAATCTTTATACATTGTTTAAGATTTAATACAGTTTATTAGCCATTTTCTTTTTTCACACAATGTATTATATCAAAATTAAAAAAAAATACTGATTTATAGAAAAATGGCAAAGTACAGTAGTTCCATTCCAATTTGAAGGGGCATGAAAAGCCACTGCAAGACCTTTTAGCCTAATTCAAACCTGTAAACATGTTCAGTCTTTTGTAAAGAGAATCTTTAATATTTGGTTACCAGGATTGATGTCTAATATCCTGTTAACTGCAGGTTTTGAATTTATTACATGTGCTTGACTTATACAATTAAAGCCACCCTAAGGTGACTTGCTTTAAAAAACAATTAGCTCGTACAAATGAAAATAGGTTCATATTTTTTCATAAATAAATGGAAAAATATCAAATGTTCCAGCTTTAACAAAATACAAGGGAATACATATACAGTAAGTTATCTTAACATGTTCTGGCCCACCGAATAACTATGCTTACTGTATTGTCTCTACAGGCAGTGAAAAGCCTCCATTTGCCACAGTGGAAGGCCTTCAAGTTACCAGACACACAATTCCCAGACAAGTTGGAAACAATTATTGCTTGAGGAAAAGCAGTTCATTGTACTTTTTCTTCATAAAAAAAGTGCACTTAAGTGCCAAGTCAGCTTGTCAAGAAACAAGTTTTAAATATAAAATAGTGCTTGTCTGATTTTTTTTTTTTTTTTTGTGCCACTGTGCAGTATAAAAAAAGACGTGGCCCTCAACAGCCATTAAGTGCAAAGTGCTTTAGCAAGTCCTGCTGTCACCTGCACTCAACTGACATTCCATTTTGTGATGCGCTGGACATTGACGGTTCAGCTAAAGTTAACATAACAGCAGCTGTTATGGAACTGGATGAAGGGGAAGAAGAGGATGAGGATGTAGCAGCACCTGAGGAAAGGGAAGACCAAACCAAAGGCTTAATAAATGTATATACAACAATAGAAAGAAAGAAAACACCAGTCCTCTCAACTAAAATTCTGTTGTATTCTCTAAAATCAGCTGGCTGACAACAAGAGCAGTCCATATGTCACAATATCATCATGTCAAGAAAGGAAAAACCAATGTATCTCAAGCAGCTAGACCATGCCAAACTACAGAGTTAATGAAAAAGGACAGATCAGGGAATGCTGCTTCTGCATGGATAAATGAGGAAGAAAAAAATCATGGGCTCAGTCTATTAAGACCTGGAAATAAAACTGAGAATCGACTTTCTGTAACAACAGAAACAAATGTCAAAAAGAACTATGAATCCAATAGGAAAATCTGTAATTCACCCAAAAAATGGTTCCCTCAACCTAACTCCTGCATCTTTCCCCTTCTGGGGAGTTTCTAAGGAATTGAAATGGTGATGAGAATGGGAGGCTAATTGATTCTGTATTTTCCTGCACTTCGTTTACAAAGCAAATGACACATTTGTTATTTTCCTCAGGGAAATTCTCTCCTTGTTATCCATCAATATTTGAAAAAAAAAAATGTTTTAAGGAATACATGCACAAGGTAAAAGAAATTCCTTAGGTACAGGAATATAAGGTGGAAAAGCAAATCTCCTCCTCGTGAAAAACCCTTCTAAGTCCTCCAAATTCCCCTTCCACATTGTTACCAGTAGCTTCATAGTCTTTAAAACTCTAGAATAGGGGCTGGCAAATTACTGCCTCCAGGTCAAATGTGGCCCACCTGCTTCTGTTAAGAAAAATTTATTGGAACACAGCCATGCCCATGTATTTACATCTTGCCCATGGGTAGATTTCATACCTACAATGGCAGGGTCAAGTTGTTCTAAAGAGACTACTTGGCCCAAAAAGCCCAAAATATTTATCATCTGCCTCTACAGAAAATGTTTCCAACCCCTATTATGGAGAAATGTTATCTCCAGAAGCTAGAGATATAATATGCAAATTTAACATGCGTAGCTACAACTCTACTTTAAAAACACAAATGGAAGCATCATAGTATAGTGTTTGATTCTTGATTTTTTTTAACACTTAACTATCTTAGGAGACTGTTGCATATCTGTACATATATAAATCTACCTCTTTTTCTTTTTTTTTAAAGATTTTATTTATTTGAGAGAGAAAGAACGATCGGTGGGGAGGGGCGGGGGGCAGGGAGAGAGGGAGAGAGAGAGAGAGAGAGAGAAGCAGACCCCCTGCTGACCAGGAATCCCAATGCAGGGCTCAATCCCAGGACCCAGAGATCATGACCTGAGCCAAAGGCAGGCACTTAACTGACTGAGCCACCCAAGCGCTCCCCTCTTTTTCTTTTCAAAGTTGAATAGAATTCCATTTTATTTATGAATTGTAACTTATTTAATCCCTACTCTCTTCCTGTTACCAACAATGTAATGACTATTTTGAGCTTTTTTAAATTTTAAGATATTATTTATTTGGTAGAGAGAGAGAGAGAGCGAGCACAAGTAGGCAGAGTGGCAGGCAGAGGGAGAGGAGAAGCAGGCCCCTCAATGAGCAGAGAGCCTGTTGTGGGGCTTGATCCCAGGACCCTAGGATCATGATCTGAGCCAAAGGCAGATGCTTAACTGAAAGAGCCACCCAGGCACCCCAATTTTGAGCATTTTAAATAAAATTTTAAACGTCTACTTTTTCTTCAATGTAATGTATCACAATTTAAATAATTTCTATCTATTATTATAAATATTACCACAACAAACTTCTTTATGGTTACTATTTTTCCTTGAGACCTATTCTTAGAACTGGAATTAGCTAGTTCTCCAAATACATAGTCAAACTGTTTTCCAAAATAATTGTGCCAATGCTTCCAGCAATGTATATGAATTTCACTACATTTTCCTAGCACTGGTTTCAGTTATACTTTTTTTTTTTTTTTTTTTTGGCTAGGAATAGTATTATATTTGGCTTGCTTTTCTTTGACAACTAGGATAGTCATTTTCCTACTTATAAATTTTTATTTATTTGAGATAGAGTGAAAGAGAGAGCATGGCGGGGGGAGGCGGCGTAGGGAGAGGGAGAAGCAGGCTCTCCACTGAGCAGGGAGCCCGATGTGGGGTTAGATCCCAGGACCTTGGGATCATGACTTGAGCTGAAGGCAGATGCTTAACCAACTGAGCCACCCAGATGCCCCTCCCTACTGATATTTTAATAGTATTTAGGAACTAACTTTTAATGCTAACTCCCCAGAGAAAGCATCCATTTATCAGAATTACTTGCTATAGAGAATCTGTGGTGACCACATATACAAAACACTGTTTTAAAGGAGCAGTTTCTGGATAGACATCTTATTACATAAAAAACACTCTAAAAAGACTTGGATGACTTAAGAATAAGGAGCTCTAGCACAAGCATTTAAGTAGTATGCTTATTATAATTGATTTTTAACTACTTTTAGATGGTTACATATCAAATAGAACCCTGATCCCCCTTCTTTTGACAGAATGTTTCTGTATATACTTTCTATATATTAACATTTAATTTCTTTTCAAATGACTCCATAACCCGGACTTCTAGCCAGCCCACAAATTAAAAAGCCTAGATAAAGGTGGAGAGAGTTATAGGACTTATCACAACAGCAAAAGAGGGAAGGAAGAACATTCTTCTGAAGAAAAAGAAAATGAAAATCAAAGTGTGTCAGAGAATGAGAGCATGGAAAAAGAGGAGGGCTGGGGAGGCAAAATCATAAGCTTGCAATGACACTGCCCCCTCCCCCCACCCCTAATGTCCCCTTTCTGCACTTGCTACAAAACTCAAGACATGAGATTTTCCTAGGGTTCCCTTTCTCCTAGGGTCACCACCTCTACCTCCTCACCTTCCCATCCCCTCCTCCGCTTAATCCAGCTCCACAGCTCACAGTAAATGCTCTTGAAAAGGTCACCGGTGATTCCAACATTGACCAGTTGCTGGCCTTTCAGCAGCATTTGACAAGATGACAACTCTCCTCTTCCTCAACTCTTGGCCAGCTTCTCCTGGTTTTCTTCATTCAAGGCTATTCCTCAAGTCTTCCTAGTTCGGTCTTCTCCCTCTCAGCCCTACTTGTGAAAGTGGGCTGGACCCCGCTTTCCTTCTTTGGTACACACATTTCTTTTCGAGGTGATTTCCTCAAGTACTGGGGGCTTAACAAACCATTTGCAATCACTATTATACTGTAGCTATGCATGACTTGAAAATGATCTCTCTAGCCCTGCCTTCTCCCCGGAGCTACATACTTACGTATCCCACCATCTATCTGACATCTCCACTTGGATGCCCAATAAGCATTTCAAAAAGTAACATGGCAAAGGGGCGCGTGGGTGGCTCAGTCAGTTAAGCGTCTGACTTCGGCTCAGCCTATGATCTCAGGGTCCTGGGATCTGAGCCCTTTGTTGATCTCTGTGCTCAGCAGGGAGTCTGCTTGTCCTTCTCCCTCTGCCATTCCCCCCGCTCCTGCTCCCTCTCTCTCAAATAAATAAAATCTTAAAAAAAAAAAAAAAAAAAAAAGCAGCATGGTGAAAACAAAATAACTGATCCTTTCTGTGTTCCCCAACCCACGATGTCATCTTTTCTAGGTCTTCCTCATTTCCAACGTCAGCACCAAGTAGCCATGTGTTCCAGCTGAAACATCTTACTCCCTCTCTCCTTCTCCCATACTGAATCCATCAGCAAGCACTGTCAACCCAGCACTGACTGCTCTCCATCTCTCCTGCAAGCACCCAGTCTAGGGCACTGTCACTCGCCCCCTGAAGCCACCAAGATGGGCTCCCTAACTGACGCTGCTTCCCTTCACCACTACCCCTCTAGAGTCTGCTTTCTACATTGCAGACAGTGATTTTTTAAAACTACAGACCTGTTATTTCCCTGTTTATAACTTTCAAATAGCTGCCCATCTCACTTAGAAAAAAATCTAAACCCTTCATCCTTGCCTACAAGGCCTCACATGATTTGGGTTCTGCCTACCTAACTTATATTTCTATCACTTTCACCACAGTGGTTTTCTTTTTGCTCCTGAAAGGTACCAAGGGTATCCCCACCTTAGAGCAGCTGTTCTCAATCTGGGTCGATTTTGCCCCCTAGAGGATATTTGAAAAAACATCTGGAGACATTTTTGGTTGTCATGACTGTGGGGGGCTACTGGCATCCAGTGGGTGGAGGCCAGGGATGCTAGTAACCCATCCTACAGTGCACGCCCACAGCAAAGAATTATCTGGCCCAAAATGTCATCAGTAGTTTCAAGTTTAAGAAAGTCTATCTTAGGGAATCCTCGCTGTTCTCTCTGCTCAGGACTCTCTTATGGACTGAACTGTGTCTCCTCAAATTTCTATGTTGAAGCCCTAACTTCCAATGTGACAGTGTTTGGAGATAAGCAATACACTTCCTGTTGTTTAAGACCCCAGTCTGTGGTACTTTGTTATGGCGGCCCTGGCAGACTAAGAGAACTCTTTTCCCTCAGATTTAATTTCTCTCACTTCCTCTGGTCATTCAGGTCTCTATGAAAATGTCTTGACCATTTGTAATCTAACACAACCTATCCAATCCCTGCCTTAACATTATTCTCTTCACAGTGCTGCTCCTAATCTGAAATCTCATTTGGTTTTTTTTTTTTTTAAGGCAGACTGTAAACTCCACGAAAGTGAACATTGTGATTTGAGATAATTTTTCTTTAGATAACGTTTCCCATTTTATAGATGAGGAAAATATGGCAGAGCAATTAAAGAACTTGCCCAAAGATACACATAAACTCACATGAGTCTAACTGCAGGCACAAAGTGCTTAAGTAAGATTAACACTTACTTTCTCTCTCTTTCTTCTTTAAACGCTTTCTCCTCCGATCAATGGAAGCTACTTCAGATTTTAATGACAGATAATGTTTTCTGATTTCTTGAAGTTTTTCTTGAAGAATTGTGATACGTTCAGCACTTGTCATATTTTCCAGGTCCGCTGTGAATTTAAAACTTTCATCAATATTTATTTTTTAACAAAACTGTAGTACATAAAAGAAAGCATACAGTATGGTTGCAGAAAAAGGTCAAGACAAATAAACTAAAAATAAGGCTTGTGGGTATTTGTTTCCCTAAGTTGTTTTTTTTCCTAGCCTAAAACAAAGAGCTATGCCTATATAGGGGCACCTGGCTGGTTCAGTCGGTTGAGCAAGTGTCTCTTGATCTCGGGATCAAGTGGGTTTCAAGCCCCACCCTGGGTGTAGAGATGAAAGAGAAGGAAAAGAGAAGGAAAAGAGAAGGAAAAGAGAAGGAAAGGAAAGGAAAGGAAAGGAAAGGAAAGGAAAGGAGGAAGGAAGGAAGAAAGGCAGAAAGAAAGAAAAAGAAAAAAAAGAAGAGAAAAGAAAAGAAAAGAAAAGAAAAGAAAAGAAAAAGAGAAGAAAAGAAAAGAAAAGAAAAGAAAAGAAAAGAAAAGAAAGAAAAGAAAAGCTATGTCTATATATGCCTGGTACATAATACATGTATGGTATCTGTTAAATGAATGTGTGTGTAGAATTAAAAACCTTAGAACCTAAACCCATATGATAAAAATTCCACATTCAAATACAGTATCACCACAATATTATCACTAAAAAGCATCCTTAGAAATAAGACTAGTAAGACATCAAACTGTTAAAATCGTAATACAGTTTTAAATGTCTGGACTGAGGATAAATTTTTCTCTTTTGGCCTCTTTTTGTTCTCTTTTTAGATTTTTATGAGTATGTTTAATTTTCATTTTTATGTATAACTTTTAAATTGTAGGAAAATTTTTAAAAGCTCTAAAAAGCAGTTTTCAATTTCCTAGGAATATCTTTGTATGTGAGAAACTCTGGGGTAATCTTTTTCAAAAAGTTTTTATTATGGAGATTTCTCATATAAACAAAAGTACACAGAATAATAATGCAGTCTCACATACCATCATCTAGCTCCAGTGATCAGCAATTCATGGCAAATCTTGTGTCATTTATACCCCATCGACTCCCACCCCCAAGAGCAGATTATTTTAAAGCAAACTTCTAACATCCTATCATAAATATCTAGACAATGTTGATATTTGCCTGAATTACCTTAAAATTTTTCTTTTAGGTACTTGTTCATTCAAATCAAGATCCAAATAAGCTCTCTACACTGCAATTGGTTACTATGTGTCAAGTCTGGTTACAGCCTCTTTTTCAGGGTTATTAGCCTCAAGAGTTACCAGGCTGAAGTTTCTTCCTCTTAACTATCAGTTTACGAAATGTCACTTACACATCTGAAAACTCCATTTGTAAACTTTGGGTAATCGATTGCTGGGTTCCTTGAGATCAGGATCCTTATCTCCATTCTTTCCACATTTTCCTGGGGACTGTGTCCTTGCAGGAGATTTGGTACTGTGAGACTTCATTCCAGTGGAAACTGATTTGACTGGCTGAGTCTTAGTTACACTTTCCCCAGCAGAAAGTTCTTCACTATCACTACTGTTTGCTGAAAGAAAAAGAAACAGAAAAGCATTAATAAACAGAAAAGTAACAAAAAATTTGTCACCGATTTTAGCAAACAATTTAAAATTAACCACATGAATTTATTACTAAAATAAATACCTTGCTTTATACTTATAGACCCTGCCTAGAGACCTGGAAAATCATCATGTACAAATACAGAAGCATCTCAGTTAAGGAAAACAAAACCATAACCAAAAAATTCTTCTTACCTGAATTGCCAATAATATTTTTTTAAAAAAACATTCAAACTAATCTTCCATTATACCTGATACACTGTCAAATGTATCATAATTACATATTTGAATGGCTTTTTATTCTATTATGTTATTATATATGCAGCATTTTTTTTAATGACTCATTATAGGAACTTAATTTTAATATTTTAGGTTGGATACAGATCATGTTCATGTAACACTTTTCCTACTCCTCTGGCCATAAGCAAACAATAATAGATAATCATGAAATTCAATAAAAAATTCTTTGGGTTCCCAAGCTCTAAACTTTAATGTGTACAATGATTTTCTCCTTAAGTAACTCCTGCATCATAGCTTGTTGACTAAAATAAACCATCAGTTCAACTCTGGTAAATATATTTGGTATGAAGTTTCACAAATCTATGTAAGAACTATGTTACATCTGCCTCTGCTGAGTAAAGCCTCAGTCTTCAATAGAAAGGCTTAACTTTGCCAGTTTACCATGTGAATAGGTGATGGAATTGATATTTCCATGAATTACCGCTTTCTGGATACAAAGTATTATCTTAGATTCCATGAGCTGGTTCCACTTTACTAAATTATTCTCAGAGAACGGTTTCCTCATTCTGATTTACCAAGCCTTTAGCCCAATCATTAAAATGGGAAAATTCAATTAACTACAACTGCTACAGAACAGTTACAGAATACAATCAAATATAACTGCTGTACCTCGAAATTATAGGAATACATTAACTGACTTGTTGAAGATGAGCCCTCTTAGGAAATGTCATTTAAATGGTAAAGTCTTGAAGACAAAAGTATCACTGTGTAGTAACACTTTAAATATCCTGTCGGTTATTCCAAGTAATTGATGATCAATTTGGCATGTATTTATTGATTCTTTACTTAACAACAGCTACCCCCCAAAAAAGCACAGTTAGGCTCTCAAAGCCTGAAAAGTATTTAGACAGCAAAGGTATACAGCAACTCCTCCCACTGTAGTGTTTGAAGAATGAAGAAACTCTACTACTTCTTTACACACATCTTAAACGAATCCCCTCCCAATCCCACCACTGCTGCTCTGGAACCCCTGGCAACTCCTAGCTAAGCCACCCAAGGCTTGGCCCCACTCTGATGCAGTGGTCTGCCTCAGCCTGGCTTTCATGGCCTTGCTGAGCACAGCCGCCCGGGGCCCCGAGGGACGCCATATTCACCGCCTGGAAGTCATATGGGCTCAGCAGAACCTCGGGGAGCTGGCCGCATAACCCTTTTCTGCACTGAAGTGCAGCCAAGCCGGCCGATAGCAAAGGTCAGGCAGTGGAGGTGGCAGGAGTCTCCTGGAAGAGCAGCAGGAGGTCAGTGTGGGGCACCTGAAAAAAAATTCTTTACATATTTTCTGCTTCTCACTTCGTCTACAAAAGAGAGATAAAATGTGCAGCTCTCAGGAGAAATACAGTATATAAATTCCTGTTGGTCAACAAACAGAGCCATTACTAAAGTTAAATCTTTAGTATTGTATATAGATGCTCTTGGAACACATAGTTTAGGGTACCAAGAGAAAAGTAATAGACTGGAGTTGTTGGAATTACAGCTCAAAAGCTATCTTGATTATTCTCTTCCAGTCTGATTTTGCCTTGAAGAGTTACAAAGCAATCAATTTCATTGTAATAAAAATAATATATAATTGAAGCATTTTCAATTATATATGGCACATATAATGGCAAGTGAAAAGAACTGTGGGACGTAAAACTAACAAAGACGTTGAGCTTATATTATATTGGCTATTATTTCAAAAAGGATTACCTGATCATTCATCAGCAATCAATACCACTGCTGAATATCAACACCAAACTGCTTAATCCTAGAATTTACCTAGGATCAGAAGACTTCTGTGTGACTTTTTGGAGGACAGAGACAAAATCAAAATATTTATCCCAAATCCTGAATACCCTTTTCTTAATGGGGGGGGAAAAACATATCTGCCATTATTTTTATATTTAAATAATGAGAGGTTTCACACTTACTGCCTTTTCCCTTTTTTTTGCTGTTTACCACTGTTGCTTTATGGCTTCGTTTCTGCTTTTTTGATGAACTTCCTCCTCCCTGAGATTCTTTCCCTCTTTTCTGACCTGTACAGGCTACGATGGGAAAGAAATTATTAAGTAACACAAAATAAAATCAAGCTTTCCTAGGTATAAAATAATTCCACATTTTAGAAGCATAGAACAATTCTGAAACTATGCATGTTCATTATGAGGTTTATAAATTATCATAGAAATTACTGTAATTTCTGGAATAAATTATCATCAATGAACTGAATTACTGTACATAATAAAAGTTAAGAGTTTTAAAAAAGCAAATTAAGTATGCACATCCTTCTTAGAAAAAATCAGATATAAATTAAAAATAGTTCTCAATTTAGTACTGGGAGTTTACGAGTCTAGTAAATCAAACACTGGTAAATGCTGAAAATAAAAACTGAAATTTGTTAAAATTCAATAAAACCAAAATAAATATTAAGATTTAATTACAGGTAAAAATATTGATATATCTTATAATGATATTAATATAATTTTTAAATATCATCATATTAACGGGATAAATTTTAGTAGTAATTCACACTTAGTTATTTTACCAATTTATTTATTTCATCAATAACTTCACTGCCAGAGCACTGGTTAACACATATACCATTTACAAATCCGGCACAGTAATTCTAAGGAACGTTTCATCTTCTTGGTAGGAAATCATCCTGAAACATCATAAATGTCTCCCTTTTCTTCAAAGACTAGCCTACGTCCTACATCTTCACTAAGACTTTCCCTGATGCCCAGGTTTCATGGCTTGACCACTACTCTGAATGGTAGTTTCAGTACATTTTTCTATACTATTAACTTGGTCCTCAGCATCTGCTGTGTTTCTGTGTATTTCTAGTTATATGTGTTGTCTACCAGACTTCTTCAGAGATTAAGAAAGTCCCATCTCTACTCAATACAATGTTGGATACTATAATGACAGGATATAAATATGATAAAAAAATTATGCCATGTTTGCTACAAGAAATATTTCTTAGTCCTGTTACCAATGGTAAAATCAGTCTTGAGCATACATGACATGGCTTCCTTGGTCAAAAATGGAACAGGCTATTAACTATTTTGTTTGCAACTTCCTAGATAGTTTTTTAATTACACCCTACTGATAACTCTTCCTAATGCTATTTTAATATAACAATTTAAGTGAAACATAAAGAAGGTGATTAAGATAATGACTATATTGAAGCACAGAGTCTTAAAAATAATTGCCAGGCTTCTCCCTAAAAGAGTATTAATTCTGAAGCTTTCAGCTGCAAGAAATAAAAAGCTTAATGTAAGCTAATTAGAGGGAAATCCTAAACTTAAATTGTAAAATTTACATTTTTACTTTTAATAATGTGAATTCTCTGGTATGGGTAGACAAATTTCTTAAAACAAGGCCATATGAAATAAGTGCTTAAGAATTTATTTCTAAAGAGAGATCAATTCTAAAAACTATTCTATGCTTTGATTTGATAAAGCAGATGGTCTCTGTTACCCCAAATTTGGGAGTATTTCTCAAGTTGAATGCTTCTTAACCTGGGCAAGATTAAGATTCCAAAGGGCAGTGCTAACTTAGTCTATCAGAAGACAAGCTCTTGTATCTCTTCTTCATGGCACGCATATTGTAGCTGTATGAATGTGGAAACACAGTGAAGATTCCAACTGACTTGCAACTATATTTTTTACTTAATATTTGTTTTTTAAAAAGAAATGTTTTAAGTCAAGATTTGTGTGACAATGTTACATCAATTATATCTCAGTAAAGCTGAAAAAAGAAAAAATATTTGTGAGAAAACTTGGAATTAATTCATTTGATCTCTATCACATCTCCTTAAGCTCAGTTAAAAACATAAGGCTAGCATAATAAAAACTGTATGTTATATAAAATACATATCCTATCTTTACAATGGAAAAGTATATTTCAAAGCCAAGTGTCAGCGTATATTATATTCATTTGAGGACACCTGAATGAAGTGGTTTATAAGAAAAATGATGACAGAAGTATAGCTATGGCAAAACCAAAAGGCACTAATACTTTTGGGAAGTACTAATTTGAATTTCCACTTTTAACAACTGCACGGAAAATCAAAAAAGTATTACTGTAGGTTATGAACATAAACATTGGTCCTTCAATTTGGAAGCTATGCATCTAAGAAAGCATCAAATTCCTTTACAAACTCACACAAGTTAGTCAGGCTTGAAAATCAGTTTGACACGGTTGTCTGAGGAAAGCAGTGCCTGGACAGTTGGTTGCTCCAAACCCCTACATACAGTATTTGGTTAAGGGTGGAGGGGTCTGTCAATAAATCAAAATGTTTGTGAGAAACTGCACATTACAATTGCAAAAACAACGTTACAGAAATATATTTAAGCTGCTCATGCCACTTAGTCAACCAGTGCATAAGGAATTTTCCAAAAGGTTTGGATCTGGGCGTGGGTGCATTTCTAGCATGTGTTCTGGTCCACTATGCAATGTAATAGACAGCTCAAGCAAAGGACATTAAACCCTCAAGCTTTTAAATTCACTCACCATTCATTATTCACATTACCCTTCAAATTTCCATTTTTACCACGTTTACACAAGGACTTCACTTAAAGACCTCTCGTCCTAACAGGAGCGTGTGAAGCCCTTGGAAATGTAAGGAGGGAAGCCCTAGGACGCGGCGCCGCGCACGGCTCGCTCACCTTTGTCCGCGTGCTCTGGCTCTGGCTGATTACTACTGCTGGAGCTCACGCTTGCGTCAAAGCCCGCCGGGGAGCTGTTCCCTTCCGACTGGAGGTCTTGGAGCTCCCCTGCGACGCTATCCACCTCGATTGTGCTATCCGTTTCGCTCTTGATACTTCGAACCTCCTCTTGGTTTGGAGCCAGCGGTTCTGACACGGTCACAGAAGGCTGCTGCCGAGCCGCTTCCGTTACAGTGACCGAGGAAGGCGATTCCGGGGTGGTAGGCGGGGTATTGAGCACTGAATTGCTGCCGCTACTCGGAAATTCTGCTTTTTTGTCACTGACCTCCACTGGCTTTTCCTCAGCAGGCTTACTATCGGCACTGGCTGGAGGCGGCGTTTCGAGCTCGGCACCGGGCGAGCAGCTCTCCTCCTCGGCCACGGTCTGCAGCGACCCCTCCGCCGGCCCCTCTTCGGGGGCAGGATGGGGCGGGGAAGCCGCCGCCTCTGTGTCGGAGTCTGAGAAAAGCTCCTTCAGTGTTTTTTTAGGCCACTGTCCCTGAATGCTTGACCAGACGTCTTTTCGATCTTTAGCTCTGCTGTTCTGAAGTCTTTCGTCAGAGTTATTTAAAAGTTTTATCCTTTTTTCTGCCACCTCTGAAAATCCTGAATAGAAACCAGTTGTCCGTAGAGATTTTCTTTTTTCCTCCAAACCGTTATATTTCTTAGTTGGCGTCATCTTTGTTTTTGATTTTTCTTCTTCCTCTTCATCTGAAGAGCTGTTGCTACTGTTTTCTATGCAAAGTGATTCTTTGTTCTTGACTTTATCTTCCTTTTTGCCAGGTGATCCAGTTTTTAAACACTCCTCTGTATTGCAATACCTTCTTTTACCACGTTTTACTTGTGGCTTTGAAGACTTCTCTGTGGTGTCCTTCTTAACATCCTTTCTCTTTTTTGTGATTTCATCTTCTTCTTCATAATCAGAATCTTCAGATAATCCTTCCGTATCTTTTCTTAAACTTTCTGGAGATTTTGACACTGGTTTGGATATTACCAAATCTGCATGGACTTTGTTTTCTTCTAGCAAAGATGAACTGTTCTGTTCCTCTTTTGCAAGAAGATCATTTCTGGTGTGGGTCAAATGATCAACCTTAGAGTCTTCTTTGCCATTGTTATCTGTGTCTTGAGCACCTGTTTCATCCTCCTGCTCACTGTCTTCAGCAGAACTTTCAGACGCTAGAAAATAAGAAGAAAAACTGATGAGTTGATAATGACACTAGCAAGATCTTCCCTTTGCAAGGCACTTTACATATTAGGCCCCGTGTTTATAGCCCTCTGGGTTGCTAGGTTTTATCCTCATTTTGCATGTGAAAAAAATGGAGCTTTGGAGAGGGAAGATACTCAAACAAAGATGGTAATGTTTTATATTGGGACGGCGGCTGTAGTAACACTACTATATAATTTTGCCAAAACACATCAAATTGTAAGCATAAAAGTTGTGAATTTTGTTTTTTGTAAATCATACCTCAATAAAGCTGATTACGAAAAAGAAACTTCTCAAATTTATGAGTAGAATATAATAGTGCAGTCAGGACACAGTCCCAAGTCCAGGTAATTCTAACTTCAAAGTTTGTATTCTTATGAAATTGTAGGCTTCATTTTCAGTGTAGCAATGATTACTCAAAGATTTGTGAATAATGGATTTCCACGATGTTTTAAAGAATCGACACAATTAACTAATACCTTATATAAAAATATTTACAGAATTTATTTCTTAAGTTCATTGTAGTAAATGAATTCAATTAAGTAAGAAATAATTGCCAGGGGAACTGGGTGACTCAGTCGGTTGAGTGTTTGACTCTTGGTTTCAGTTCAAGTCATGATCTCACGGGTCCTTGGATGGAGCCTGTGTTGTTGGGCTCTGCACTCAGCAGGGAGTCTGCTAGAGACTCTCCCTTTTCCTCTGCCCCTCCCCACCACTTGCATGTGCTCTCTCAAAATAAATAAATAAATCTTTAAAAATAATAATTGCCTTTGCTATGATTTTAATATAATATTTACTGAGAAAATGCTACATGCCAGATGCTTTGATATGCTTTGTATAGATGGTCTGATTCAGTTTCACAATAACCCTATTAGGGGCATGTTATTATTAACCCCATTTTATACTTTAGGAAACTGGGATTTAGAGAGGTTAGACTACCCCAAAGAGCTAGTAAAAGTCGAGATGAAATCGAAATCTAAGTCATTTGACTCCTGAATTTAGAATCGTAATTACAAAACTATGCATGTTCTTTACCTAAGTTTCCTAAAAGTAAAAAACTGACACAATTACAACAGTTAAAAACGTTTAAACTTTTCTGTATAACAGAATTTTCTTAAACTGATAATCAAAGCAATGCGTATATGACAACAAACAAATGGAGACTCACAACAGAAAACCAATAGCTCTTTTTCTTTTTCCCTCAGCCTGCAAAGTCTCAATACTATTTCTTCGGAGAGTGTATTATTAAGAGACGATAACAGTAACTATTTGTTCACTTAGGAAGAAGCTTAGCCTGCAATGAGCAATGAGGATGCTTTCTTATTAATACTCCCATCTCCTGCTCTATTTAGATTCTATATAAAGTTATCTTTAGTTAATTAAATATACTATTTGTAACGTACATAAACGTGGTTCACTGCAGAAGTAAGTAGCACGCTTGATGAACTTCCTTTCTCATAGAGCCGTTTATTTTTCCAAGTTTCCAAAAGTCCTTCTTTTCTATGTTATGTCTTCCTTTTGTAAGTCTTTCACATTTTTTTTTTTTTAAGATTTCATTTATTTATTTGAGATAGACAGAGAGCATAAGCGGGGGGCAGAAGAAGAGGGAGAGGGAGAGTGGGGCGCCTGGGTGGCTCAGCCGTTAAGCGTCTGCCTTCGGCTCAGGTCACGATCCCGAGGTCCTGGGATTGAGCCCTGCATTGGGCTCCCTGCTAGGCGGGAAGCCTGCTTCTCCCTCTCACACTCCCCTTGCTTGTGTTCCCTCTCTAGCTGTCTCTCTGTCAAATAAATAAATAAAATCTTAAACAAAAAAAAAAAAAAAAAAAGAGGGAGAAGGAGAAACAGACTCCCTGCCAAGCAGGGAACCCAACATGGGGCTCGATCCCAGGACCCTGAGTTCATGACCCAAGCTGAAGGCAGACGCTCAACCAACTGAGCCCCCCAGGTACCCCTTTTCACATTTATTTCAACTGCTCCATACAGTCAAGCACTCCATCCAGTTCCCTTATTCACCAAACCTCTCTGTACTACAGGCCAACTTTCTACTCCATCTAGTTGGTTGCTCTCTGGGTCTGCTCTAACAGCCATCATCCTAGGAATTCCCTTCACTTGACAGAGACCCACTGTTAAGTGAATTGCCCATCTTCCCCCTTCTTGGTTTATTCCCATATGTGTTGCAGCACATCATCTAGTACTTTCCTGAAAAGGGTACATAGGAGATATTCTTTGCCTACATGTCTAAATACATCCTAACCCTCAAACTTTATTGTTTTATGGATAGTTTAACCAGGTATACAGTTCCAAGTTGAAAATTATTTCCCTTCAAAATTTTGAGGGTACTTTGTTTGTAAGTGTTAAAAATACTACTTTCCTTTGTCTTCTCATCCTTAGTGGTGGTTTTTTATTCCTGGTGTTTTAAAATTTCACCATAATGCACCAGGGAATGGCTCCTTCACTAATTTATCAGGTGTTTGATGGGCTCATTCAATATAAAGATTCAATGTGCTGGGGCACCTGGGTGGCACAGTTGGTTAAGTGTCTGTCTTCAGCTCAGGCTCAGGTCATGATCCTAGGGATCGAGCCCCACATCTGGCTCACTGCTCATCGGGGAGTCTGCTTCTCCCTTTCTTCCTCTCCCTCACCGCCACCCCAACTCTGCCCACTGGTGCTCTCTCTCACACACACACTCTCTCAAATAAATAAATAAAATCTTAAAAAAAGAAAGATTCATGTCTGTCAGTTCTGAAAATTGTTCTTCTTTCACTTACTGGTAATTTCTCGACCCACCCAAGGATTATTCCAGGATGACCCTAGTAATTAATATGTATGGGGGGGGGAGAAGACAGCACATATACAGCACTCACTAAGGAGAGAAAGAACATGAGAACAGGGGCGCCTGGGTGGCTCAGTCGTTAAGCATCTCCCTTGGCTCAGGACGTGATCCCAGGGTCCTGGGATCGAGCCCCCCATCAGGCTCCTCTGCTGGGAGCCTGCTTCTCTCTCCCCCACTCCCCCTACCTGTGTTCCCTCTCTCTCTGGCTGTCTCTCTCTCTCTGTCAAATAAATAAATAAAATCTTTAAAAACAAAAACATGAGAACAAACTCTATATATAATATAGCACTCGCTAAGAAATGAGGTACAAATAAACAAATCAATAATATAGCTGTGGGACAATTCACAAGAAAACCCTAGCTGAATTTTTTTCTTGTTCAGTTTTTCAAAATCCAATTGCTTTTTATAGTTACACATAACCAGGCATGCTGTTTCCATGGCTTCTTGATTCCTCAGGCTGACCGATTCTAGAAGTAATGCTAGTGTCTCTCACCCCATTAAAAAAAATCAAAGATATAAACATATGAGTATATGCAAACGACAGTGGTGTGTGTGGTTACTTGTTAATTTCTTCCCCTCTAATTTCACTATTCCTAGAATGATACTCCGTACCACTCATCTTCTAACATTCTATCACTGCTTTCTTATACTTTCTGGAAGTTTTCCTCAACTTCAAACTCTGCTTTATTGAATTTTAATTTCAATTTTTATTTCCAAGTTTTTCTTGTTCTTTGTTCCTTTTTCACTTGTATCCTGTTCTTGTTTTACAGATGCTTATGCGTTCTCTGAGATTAAAAATAACCAGAAATAATTAATAGTTTATGTTTGTTACCTTATATCTCTCCTCAAGGGTCATTTCTTCTGTTTGTTTTAGTTTCCATCTTTTATGCTAGAGCTTTCCTTGATTATTCACACTGAAGGATGACCTACTAAAACTTGACTGTGTTGATAGGGTTTATTAACAGATAAGTTTTCCATTTGGTGATTCATCAGCGAACTAGTACTTAGAGGATCTCTAGTACTAAAATGTGGAAGATTATTCTCTAGAGACATTCAATTTCTCCACAGAATTTCAACCATCACCCACTTTGTTCTGTCCCCAGCCCATCTCATGCCAAGGGGATAGACTTTTATCCATCTGTGTTCTAAACTTGTGGGTGGTCTCACATTATTCTCAAAAAAAAAAAAAAAAAAAAAGATTTTATTTATTTATTTGCTGGGGGCGGGGGGAGGAGTGAGGGGCAGAGGGAAAAACAGACTCCCAGCCGAGCAGGAAGCCCAACATGAGGTTCTGTCCCAGGACCCCAGGATCATGACCTGAGCTGAAGGCAGACTTGCTTAAACCACTGAGCCACCCAGGTGCCCCTCACATTATTTTCTTTATATATACATGTACATATACATACACATTCATAGCAACAATCACTTTTTAACTGGAAATAATCTGAAATGTCTTAAACTTGATCTATGGCCAAATCTAAAATAAAATAAAATTTACCACGGAAAAGGGAAAATAATAAGAAGAGAATATTTGAAATGTCAGAAATATGCCAATGTGATGCTCACTGTTGAATTCTGCACAATAGGAAAAATAATGGAAATAACCTAAGTATCTTTTTTTTTATCGAGAACTAATTTTTTTTTTAAGATTTTATTTATTTGAGTGAGAGAGAGTGAGCATGAGCAGGGGGCGCGATGAGGGACTCGATCCCCAGAACCTGGGATCACGACCTGGGCTGAGGCAGATGTTTAACCAACTGAGCCACCCAGGCATCCTATCAAGAGCTAATTAAATAAATTATGATACAGCTATTCCGTAGTATGGATGTGCTGATACAGAAAGATTTATCAGTTATACTATACCAAGCCCCGACCCAAAAGGTGGCGTTTATAGTGTCAATGATCCCATTTATAAAAATATCATATATGTGTGTACATGTATATATGTGTTCTTTGGGGTTATCTATTTGTTATACTAATATATAATATCGTATATTAA
Source organism: Ursus arctos (assembly GCF_023065955.2). Taxonomy (NCBI): domain Eukaryota; kingdom Metazoa; phylum Chordata; class Mammalia; order Carnivora; family Ursidae; genus Ursus; species Ursus arctos. The sequence continues at coordinate 70,448,943 of NW_026623089.1, forward strand.
TAATTATGTATTACACACACATATCATACATATGGTATATTAACACTATTTCTGAAATAATATAGCAACAAAAATGGGGACAAATAGAATAGCAACAGAATGTGCAAGCCAGAAAGCAGATGAATGAGGGTAAACAGACCCAAGAAAGACAATCCTTTTCTCAAGTCAGCAGTGAATGGGGCTGAGCATAAAACCAGTTTGCCAGAGACTCAGGAATAATTGGCATACCAAGTACCTATGAAAACAAAAACTGGAGGAGGCAGCCTAACATAAGGAGCACCGGGTGAACATTATTTGAAAAGTATTTAGGTGTGCCTGGGTGGCTCAGTCAGTTAAGCCTCTCCCTTTGGCTCAGGTCATGATCCCAGGGTCCTGGGACTGAGCCTCGAGTTGGGCTCCATGCTCAGCAGGGAGTCTACTTCTCCCTCTCCCTCCACCCCCAACCCCCGCTTGTGCACGCGACACTCTGAAATAAATAAACAAAATCTTTAAAAAAAAAAAAAAATGAAAGAAAAAGGCAAGTATTCACATTCCTAGGTCCTCACCGCCACTGCAGTTTGCTAAGTGACTACTCTTCTGGAGATTTATTCTCTGAGGATGGTAAGAAAGGTTCCTGGCCTAGGCAATGCTAAGAACTATTAAAGGCATAGGTACAGCTGTGATGCTGAACTCAGTGGGATCAGTGAACTAAAAATGCTAAGGCACACCTGGGTGGCTCAGTCTGTTAAGTGTCCAGCACTTGATCTTATGTCAGGTCTTGACCTCAGGGTCATTAGTTCAAACCCTGTGTCGAACTCCATGCTGAATGTGCAGACTTCTTTAAAAAAAAAAAAAAAAAAAAAAAAGCTAAGAATTTCCCCTCCTCCCTTTCCCATTCCTCAACTGGATCCTAGAGTACGGGAAGCCATTCTCTTACCCTCTAGTCAAGACTAGAAGACTCCTCTCTCTAGAATGCAACTAATCTAAGAAAAAGTCGTAAAGATCTGAGAGTTGTCTCCCCCACAAAATGGCTCACCCAGACAGATTACCCTACAATGAAACTCAAAGTTGACCTGTCCCAACCATGTGCTCAAGTTTCCTATCAGGAGAAGACAGCCAAGGAAAAAGTCCTTCATAAGGAAGAGATCAAAATAAAGCAGGAAAAAGCAACTGGAAGTAAGTAACCATGCAAAAGAAGAACAAACACTTATAATATTCTTTGGAAAGAGTAAAGACAGAAAGATAAGATGTTGTACCCATCTTAAAAGAACAGAATGGTAGGAGACCATGCAGAAAATAAAGAGTTCTTGAAAATTAAAAGCATTACAGCTGTCACTAAGCATTATAGCAATAAATTAATAGTCAATAAAAGGATCAGAAGATAAAGTTGAGAAAATTTTCTAAGAAATCAGAGAAAAGGGGCACCTGGGTGGCTCAGTCAGTTAAGCGTCTGAGACTCTTGATTCAGCTCACGTCATCATCACAGGGTCCTGGTATCAAGCCCCACATCAGGCTCCCCACTCAACTGGGAGTCTACTTGTCTCCCTCTCCCTCTGCCCTTCCCCAACTGTGTGCTAGCATATACTCTCTCTCTCAAATAAATACATCTTTAAAAAAAAAAAAGGAATCAAGGAAGAACATAAAAGAATGAATAATAGCCCCACCCCCCAAAAGATAAACATATTAGAATATACTATAGAAAGTACAATATTGGTATAATGACTAGTCAAGAAAACACACACACACACACACAAACAAGAGAGAACAGTAAAATGCAGAGGAGGAAATAATCAACAAAATAATTCAAGAAAAGAACCTGGAACAGAAAGGCACAAGTTTCTAGAATGAAAAGAGCCTAACAAGAACACAAGACAGTGGATAAAAATACATTCACATAAGGCATAAAAACTGTAAAATTTTAGGACATCAGAAACAAAGATTCAAGATTCCAAAGACAGGGAAAAGAAAATAAAAAATTAAAAAAAAAAAACAAACAAAAAACCCCAAGTAATAAAACAAGTCACACAGAAAGAATGAGTAATTGGAAGAGCTCTGGACTTCACAGAAACATTAGAAGAAAAAAAAGACAACTGAACAACGCCAATAAAATACCGAAAAACATTCAACCGAGCTAAACCATACACAGAATAGACTTTCTCAGACATACACAGTCTCTAAAAACTTACCTTCCTTCTCATTCACTTTATTCTTAAAAAGTTACTAGAGAGTATGTTCCACCACAATGAGAGTATGCTCAAGGAGGGTAAAAACGACATGAGATGCCAAAACAAAGGAATCCCAAGGAGTACTCTGAAGAGTGATCCCTAGAATGGGATCTCCCCAAGAAGATACCTGCATACCAGATGCAGAAGGAAACCAGGCTATACTAGCAGTGTTGTTTCCAAAGAAGGTAATACGAAGGACTACCTTCACTAAGATGCCTGCTGCCCCCATACAGTCTGAAGGAGTTTAAATAGGTTTAGTTTGTTTTAACAACGTGTTGATGAACTTCCAGCTCTCCCCTCCATGTCTTGCCAAGTGTTACCCCGATCAGCTGAATACATCACTTTACCCAGCAGAAACGTTTGGCTTTGACCAGCACCTGAAAGCTAGAGGTGTATTTGATAAGCCTAGAATCAAAAAATACAGAGCAGCTTACTACTCCCACACTTCTGTTCATCATCCGCTATAACTACATCAGATTTGCTTTTCTTTTTTTTAACATCAGATTTTCTGCTCATGGTGAGCCCCAGTGTTTCCCAGAACTCCCTTATGACCTTGCCCCACTGAATTTCCTTAGAGATGCTTCTGCAAACTCTCAGAGAAGCTGAATATGAAATAAGAATATGGCCCACAGACTCTATTCAGGTACAATTCTCAGGGAGACTTCATCTGAGTGGAAATATCGCCTTTTCTTACACAGCAAGGCTTATGCTTGCTACTCAGTTTTAAAAAAACTAAATGCTCTTTAGAAATATATACTTATGTTTAATATATATACGTGTTTAGTTCTAAAGAAAAGTAAAGAGGGGCGCCTGGGTGGCACAGCGGTTAAGCATCTGCCTTTGGCTCAGGGCGTGATCCAGGCGTTGTGGGATCGAGCCCCACATCAGGCTCTTCCGCTATGAGCCTGCTTCTTCCTCTCCCACTCCCCCTGCTTGTGTTCCCTCTCTCGCTGGCTGTCTCTATCTCTGTCAAATAAATAAATAAAATCTTTAAAAAAAAAATAAAGAAAGAAAGAAAAGTAAAGAAATAATCACACCAAAATCAGGATATTAGGGTACCTGGGTGGCTCAGTGGGGTAAGCGTCTGCCTTAGGCTCAGGGCATGATCCCAGGGTTCTGGGATCGAGCCCCACATCAGGCTCCCCTCTCAGTGGAGAGTCTGCTCCTCCCCCTCCCTCTCCCTCTCCCCCTCCCTGTGCACGCACGCGTGCGCGCTCTCTCTCTCTCACCAACTTGCTCAAATAAATAAAATCTTTAAAAAAAATTTTTTTTAAATCAGGATATTAATTACTTCTGGGGCAGAAATGCAAAATTCTTTTAAGTAAATACTGTTTGTTCATCACTATGGTAGACATACCATGTTCATATTCATATTATTCTTTAAATTATATATATTTTGATATACTGTCTGTATGTCTGATACATCAGAAAATTATGAAGACTGAACTTAAGTATATTTACAGCATTATAAAATTAGTTCATGTAAATAACCATCTGATGAAAAGACATAAAACAATTTTTGTCACATTCTAAATGAGTAAAAATCCAAACTCTTAAGTAATGAGAAATGTAAAATATTTTTATGAAAATATATACTTCATTTAATAGGTCATTTTTCCCCTTTCCCTGACAAATTTATTTATTTATTTATTTTTTTAATGATTTTTTATTATATTATGTTAGTCACCATACAGTACATCCCCGGTTTCCGATGTAAGGCTCAATGATTCATTAGTTCTGTATAACACCCAGTGCACCATGCAATACGTGCCCTCTTTACTACCCATCACCGGTCTATCCCATTCCCCCACCCCCCTCCCCTCTGAAGTCCTCAGTTTGTTTCTCATAGTCCATAGTCTCTCATGTTTCATTCCTCCTTCTGATTACCCCCCCCCCTTTCTTTATCCCTTTCTTCCCCTACTGATCATCCTAGTTCTTATGTTCCATAGATGAGAGAAATCATATGATAGTTGTCTTTCTCTGCTTGACTTATTTCACTTAGCATTATCTCCTCCAGTGCCGTCCCTGACAAATTTATTAAATCCCCTCTCCAGTCTTCCTCATTTTTATTATTTGATATTTATACTTCATTCTGCCTTAAATGTTAAGCAATAATGCCATCATAAAAGAGATCATAATAGATGTAATCGAAATAAGCAAAGTTTGGTGTTCTTTATAAAAAAATTCAGTATAACTATATAATTTAATATCACATAACACAAACCATGCTTTACGTGGGAATGGAAAAGGACAGTACCTGAAAAACCCACAGTATAGTACTGTACGGTGGTAACTAAAATTTAACGACACCTTTAGATCTACTAGTAATAGAAATATTTCTAATCCTCAATCAATGGCTGATTTTATTTCACGTAACAACAGAAAACAAAATTCTGGTCCAATTAAAAAGCAGCGAATTGCCTTTACAGAATCTGATTTATAACAACTAAAAACATATAGTTGCATGCAACAGGATATTGGTTATGTTTACCTTGAAGTCCATTAAGGATGGAAGTAATTTCTATGGATTTAATATGAGCTGTATCAGAGTTTTTGGCATCGGTAAGATCCAGTTTGGATACCATTTCAGGAGATGAATTTGTCTGGAAAGGTGGTTTTGACAAACGCCGAAGTTTACAGTTTTTAGGAGAGTATTTTTCATCTTTGTCTTTTTCTTTGTCTAATTTATTCTAGGTTAAGAAAAAAAAGTATCTCTTGTTAATCATAATTTATCATGAGGCATTTATTAGTAACAATGTTAACACTCATTTTAAATTCAAAGTTGTTTTATATATTATTAAATAATAGGAAAAGAAAGAATATAAGAAGCTGCTCAAAAACAGCCAGAGATATTTTTCCAAAGTTTTTAACAAATACTACAGGATAAACAAAACATTTTTGTCTACTATTTAAATTTTAATAGTGGAGGTAAATTAGCAATCCCATAAGAAATTAAGACTAACAAACCTCATACTGCTAATAACTGGCATTACAAATTCTTCAAAATTAAATCCCAAAAGGCTTAAATATTCATTTAAATGAAAAACAATTTCAACCTGGTAGTTTCAAAACTTGTAACATTTTCAGTATAAAATGTGGGTTGGGAATGACAAAATTCCAAACATCTTCATTTAGCTGACACCTGGGAATAACTCTAAATAAATGATCTCTTATAAAGTGAAGTCAGGAGGCAATCTTCCTGCCTCATTGATAAATTAACATTTGAGGAAAAAAAACTGTTTACAACTAAGATGAGGAGAGGCTAACTGAAATACTTCCTGGAAACTGTTTTTAAATTTGTTTTGAAAATAATTTATATGAAAAATCATTTAGATAAGCTTCTAATGATGATGAAGAGCATGACGGCGCAGTAAACAACTCTGAAATCCTATTACAGAGACATACTATAGAATCTCAGTGACTATTTTCACACTTCTCGCAAAGATGGTATGCCACTATCACCATTCTGGATGCACAGAAGATAATTCATTACATATTACGGATGCTTTAGGGTAATGGTTCTCCAAGTGTGGTCCCTGGACCCACACCAGGAGCATCTTATGGGAATGTGTTAGAAATGCAAACTCCTGGAACAAACTTCAGATCTAGTGAATCAGAAATGCTGGGGATGGGGCCACGCCATCAGAGTTCCAACAAGTCCTCCACGTGACTGTGATAGGTGCTCAAGTGCGAGAGCCACCCACTTAAGACATCTGGGCTTAATTCTCAGAATGCACTGAAAAGTCTGATTTGCAAGTAGATGACCACAATCTATCAATAATTAGTGCTGCTCCATTTTTTTTCCTGTAGCTAGACTTTTCACTACTTCATTATTTTATTCCAGAGATCATAATGTATCATGTATTCTGAGGGCAGAAAAGGTCCATTCCATTCAAAATTCAGATATGGCTTTTAATGGTTATCAGAAGACAGATGAGACAGAGTGAGGGAAGGGTGTACAATATCAGAATATTATTTAGTAAGCTTTTTCAAACTTCACATGCCTCTTCCCTAATGACCAGGAATTGTAATATGCCATGGGAGGGGCCAAGAACTGAACTGAGAGTATTTAGGAAAACAACTCCCTTGGGAATATTCTAATACTGCTTCTCCCATCCCTACCACATCCTCTACCTGAGAAATACTCCTCCTAAAACTTGTTTTGTGTACGGAAACTGGCTTTTTTAACACCACTCACACACAACTCTTCCAGTAGCTAAAAGCAATGCTGAATATCCTGATTTCCATACTTCCCAATAAAGACCAAAAGTGAACATGAAAGGGATTTGAGAAGCCCTAGTTGTAGCTACATGGGGTTGCTACACCAAAACTTGAAGAACAGACTCAATTTTACAGTGAGAAAAGAACAACCATTCTGGGGGAAAGCCTGCACTATTTGGGGCCACCAGCACGAAAGTCAACAGTTCCTCAGTGTGAATACAGACTGAATTTCAGAAGAACTACTATAAACACCTCAACTATACACACACACACACACACATATCATTCAAAGGATAAAAAAGCCATTAAAAAGATAAAAAAATTTTTTAAACCTAGTTAATGGTCGACTTTCTAATAAAACAGTTAAAACACTTAGTCTTAGAATAAATAAGAGTAATTCTATCATGCATAACAGTAGCATTAATTTTCACACCTGCTCATTAATAGATTCCCCATGGTACCCATCTATGGTGGGGCTAACAAGGTCCTGTGAACACATTCTAAGTTCCTGCAAATAGAGTCAGATAAAAATGAGGAGAAACAGACGAGGTGCAGACAGGCTCTCCTCTGCCTTCAGATACCTCCTTCTTTTCTTCCTCTGAATAGTTTACAGCCATTACACTAAGCCAGGCTCCCAGCCACACTATTTTACGGCTCCTAGCTGGAGATGAGAGGGGCAAAAAGGACTGAAATAATTTAAGTGAAATCAGGCTGGGTAGCTTTACACAATGTTGGGACTAAAAAAGCCTCAAAGATCATTTAGTACTGTTTCCAAAAGACCTTTCCGTAAGTTGACAATATTAACTATACCCAAATACAGCATTTGATAAATTCCCTATTCTACGAGAATTGCTATCTCTACTAACACTAACACACACACACTTAATGCATCATTTTAGAGGTAAAGTTCTTTAATTAACAGCTATGATGTAGCAAAATATGTACTTTTAGCAAAATAAGCACGTACCTTTATTTTCTTCCGATGTTTTATCTTTGGCACATTTTTATCAGCAGGTCTTACTATTTTATCTGCTTTAATCCATTCATCATATCTAAAATGAAAGGAAATTCATATAAATACACAAAACATCACAGAACTAACTACGCCATATTAAAGAGAAATTCATAAATAGAATCGTAACATTTTAGAACAGGAAAGGACCTTGGAGACAAGTTAGTTCGACTTCCTGGTTCAATGAATAAAGATACCAAGGCCCAAAAAAAGAGATGAAGTGATCTGCCCAAGGACATAATGTCAGCTACTGACTGAACCAAGACCAGAAAAACCTCTTGGCGTCTAAACTAGAGCTCCTTACTCTGCTACCAAAAAGAAACCAAATTTGTATTGTAAAGAAACCACAATATTGTCTACATTTTTTTGTTTTACTTTGTTTTGATTTTAAGAAGTAGACAGGTTTTTTTTTCTTCTAGACATATCAGGAAGCTAAGGTAATATGTTCTAGTTTTAAATGACTGCGTAATAGAAGAGCATAATATTATAACTTACAGACAATGCAAAATCAAAAAAAAAAAAACCTTCCCATAAAATGGTAGGAAAGGTTTACTTAGCCAAGTTTTTCAATATTCTGAGATGCTTCCTACATATACACACAGCTGAGAGTCAACAGCTCTGATGGCCTTTCCACTCAATGCTGACAGTCTGTGTGAGTTTCACAGGGTACAACTTAATCCTGATTGCAATAAAGCTATTTGTTTAAAGCAAAAAAGAACAGCAGTTTATTTTTGTAAAAACTCAACTAGAAGGAAGAAACGTTAAAAATGAATTAACCTCTTTTTATGTTCAAAAGTTATATACATTTATTGTGGAAAATGGAAAACTCACTGACGTATCTAACTCCAGAACATGAACAACTGAAAATGAGCTTTTAAATTGAAATGTCCTCATTATCAGAGGTACTAAATGAAGTAATAAAGGCCCTAAGTCAGGAAGTTAATGACTTGGGTCATTATCTGACTAATAAATTATATTCTTGCTCTAGAGTAGGCCTGGAAAGTATGCCTGTAACAACTCCCAGGCAAAGTGCTACTGGCTGGTGCAAACTACTGGCTTTGGGGGCGCCTGGGTGGCTCAGTCGTTAAGCGTCTGCCTTGGGCTCAGGGTGTAATCCCAGAGTCCTGGGATCGAGCCCCATATCAGGCTCCTCCACTGGGAGCCTGCTTCTTCCTCTCCCACTCCCCCTGCCTGTGTTCCCTCTCTCACTGGCTGTCTCTATCAAATAAATAAATAAAATCTTAAAAACAAAAACAAAACAAAACAAAACTACTGGCTTTGGTAAAGCTGAGGGCACACCCCCAGGCCAGGGATTCTGCCAGTATCTGCTGGAAGCTATTGAGGGCCACAGTGATAATTTGAGAGAATGAGGAAGAATGGAATGAGTTCTAGGAAAGTTTTTCACATAATCCCTGCTGGCTACGTATGTGGCCCTGGTCAAGCCATTCTCAACATCAGACTTAGTGTATTCTGTACCAAATAAGACTGTATTTAAAAAGTAAAAATAAAAAAAAAAAAGACTGCTATCATATATAGTTTTTAAGAATCAAACATGATAAGAACTTTGAAAAGTTTTAAAACAAATATTATTATTCCACTCAACATACCCCTTCTGGTATTTATACTTGCACAGTAGGACCTACCTAAATATTTATAGTACTTCTAACTTTCCCATGAATACTGAAAATTGCATTATGCTTGAGATGAAAGCAATTTAGTTCCTTTCGAAATTGGAGTGAAGTTGGAAAATGAACAGAAAATATCTCTGCCCTTCACAAAGTTGAACGTAAACTCCTAGAAGTTGCTCTTACTTGGATATAGTTATGAAAGTCAATGCAGTGTAATTTGTTTGAAAGAAGACAAAACAAGCTTTCTATGTTCTTATGAGATAACTGAAGATGGTTCATGATGGTTATACATAACATCAATGTAAGCTAAACAAGGATATAGTATTTTTTACCTTTCTTTACTGAAGACTATCTGTTATGTAGTTATTTTGTAATATCAGACACTTTTACTATTCAACTTGGGTTTCTGACATGAATTATATTTCACATTAGGGCAAAATAGTAGCTTTCAACTTAAGATCATCACCATGATATTATATATTTATATATCTTATACACAACACCAAATACATCAAACAAGAAAAATAAAACAAAACAAAACAAAACAATTATTGCCTCCGTAGTTAAAATGTTCACCGTGAGGGAGCAAGATTTCTTTATGACTCAGAGAGAATGGATATTACTTAAATTCTCTTAGGAACCAGGTAGAAGAAACATACACATTAATAAAACAACAGCTGCTGCCTTGGTACAGGCTGATGCCCACTGCCTAAGCTTTGTCAGTATACAGATGCTATCTGGTAAGCATTTTCTGTAGAGTCCTATAAGAGAACTGGCTATCAGAAGAACTTCAAGTAGTGACTCTGGATATGGAAGGAGTGTTGCACCAGGCAGAAAAGAAAAAAGACAAATTTTGGAATGAATTTGATGAAACGAACTACATACACTTTTAAAATATTGGAATAATAGTACTTAAAGACTACAGTCTTATACTATTTTTGGATGACAGTTCTGTTTTAAAATAATAAATATTCTGTATGGTTTTAGGAGATGCCTTAGAAAATTCTTTAAATATGTCTCCTATTGAAGTAATAGGTACTTGGCACATGGTAACTTAAAGTCCTATAAATATTAGCTAATATTATTACTCCTTTATTATTTGCCTCTTTTGGTTCTATTTTTTTCACTGTTTTTTGTTTGTTCAGGCATCCCCCTGTTCTGACACTATTCTCTTAGACTTTTTCTTTTCTCTGCCAGATTTAGTCTCTATTTTTATAAAATGTAGTAACACAATATTTTTTGTTATTATAATTAATAGCCATTAGAACTAGAACATGCCTTAAAAATCTATTAATGAATTTATTTCACAGATTAAGAAAACTGAAACCACGGAAGTAAATTGACTTTGCAATAGGCTTGTCAAAAAAGTACCAGGTAGGGAGTTAGAGAAAAATGGGAAAGGGACTGCCTCTTAAAACACTCTGGTCAATACCAGATTAATGGTAGAGGGCATGGATAGCAGGTCCCATCCAGAGTAAGCACAAAGAAGAGTCATAGACCAGCAGCTGGAAAAGCCACGTTAAAAATGCACAACCTGTGATGAAGGAGAACTGAAGACAATGTGAGAATTTTGATTAAGGGAGATCTTTTGAATTACAAATGCCCTTATCAAATAAAAGTTGAGATCACTGATTCAAACATTAACCCAGACAAATATTTCAAAACTTAATGAGGTTCTAAACAGTACTTTAATTGTCTGATTAATCTTACAAGGAACAAAAAAAGATTAGAGAATAAACTGAGAGCTGTAACTGATCACTGTATTTTAAAAATAAGAAATGTTCCTTCCCTTCATGTAATTAGAGTATCATCCAAGTGTTCCATTTTCTTTATAGATACTTGCAAAGAACAGAAAGGAGAGACACGTAAGTTCATGTGGGAGAAAAACAAAACCTGGTTCCAAAAACAAAACAACAAAAAAACCCACAACCCCCAATATTTCCTAAAGACACTAACTTATGTGAAAGAAAGAGGTAGACCAATTTAATTTTGACTTTACTATGCCAGATAATTTAAATAAAGGAGGCAATATTAGTGGGTCAAGATCTCTGACTCCCTACCAAATACCAAGAATAAACACTTGAATGAAGGGAATCTAGTTCAGAACTACAAGAAGTTGATGCTGTTAATTCTATATAAACTTTGACTTTTAATACAGTATATTTAATATATAGTAAAAAAAAAAAAAGACCACATATTTACTACAGGCATAATAAGAAAGTTATCAATGAAAACAGAAAATGAGAAAATTCAGCTCAAATCCAAATATCTTGAATATCATAAAAATTGAAATTACTGGAATTGGCAAAGAGCAGAAAACTGCAGCTAAGAAATAGAATACCGTAAAATAGTTCTCAATTTCTCCTTAGGGTACCATATCAAGTAAGATATCCATTCATCCTTCAAAATACATTCTCAAAGAATATAAGAATCTTAGTAACTAAATGTAATACATTTTTTTTTTAATTTGAAAATGTTTCTAGTCCTTTTCTCAGACATCCTCAAATACACAGGCATGCTGTCCTTCCCTCAGCTATAAAAGTCAGGGGCTCTCCAATATTCTCGATTCTGCTTTAAGTACCACAGAGGGAATCAAGAGCACATATTTTGATGGGGTCTTTCCACTGCATACGAAGAACACTACTTAACAGATATATAGGGTAACATGTCTTCAGACTTCAGAGAAACCACTTTTTCTCATTAAATACCTAGATTTCTCTTCAAGGTTAGTGGGCCTGTTGCTGTCAGTTGTCATGTTTAGTGATCATGTAGTCTGAGAAATAGGAGAGATATGTAAGCTAAGCAGTGGGCCTAAAAACAAAATGACTTGCAGCTTTGGATCTAAGCAATAGAGTTCTAAGAGAATGTCTGAAGAAAACCAGGTAGTTTGGATTATTGATAAAAACGGTCTTCCCTTTAATTAGACATTATCTTTAGAAATTATGATCACAAGCCAGTAATTGGCCTCTTTGTCACAAAAGGAAATATAGTTTACCAGGGCACAGTGAAAAGATTACTAAATTCTTCCATTTAAAAACAAATATTGAGGGGCACCTGGGTCGGTCAGTCAGTTGGGCATCTGCCTTCGGCTCAGGTTGTGGTCCCAGGGTCCTGGGATAAGCCCCGCATGGGCCTCCCTGCTCAGCAGGGAGGCCGCTTCTCACTCTCCCACTACTCCCCCCTCCCCACGCACGTGCTCTCTCAAATAAATAAAATGTTTAAAAATAAATAAAAACAAATATTGAAAAACTAAGAAAAATATTAAAACAAATACTGAATTAAAAAAAACAAATACTAAGTTAGAAAATTAAGTCTGTTAGTAATCAAACCATACTTTTTCAATGATCAATAAATCCACTGTAATTAATGGATGATATCTAGACAAGTACCTCATCAGATATTTAACTAAAATATTAAGGAAAATATTTTCAAAGTATATATATATGGCATACCTGAGAATATCTCTATTGATATCATCTAATAGTCAACTAATGGAACAAACACGAAAGAACAGATGCATGAGTAACTCATTTAACTTATAAACGTCTGCTCCCTGACCTACATAAAATGAAGGAGCTGGACCTGAAGTAAAAAGTTATGTGAAACTCCGTAACTAAAAGTATCCCTGAGGGCTTATTCATTTGATAAATACTTCTTAGGTGCTACTTGTGTGACAGATTCTGCACTAGGCACTGGGTATTCAGGAATGAAAGCAGCATGGCTCCTACCCACAAGGAGCTTACCATGTAACAGAGAAGACAACACTAAGCAGTAATTACGAAAGTAACAATACAAACCTTCTGAATCTTCTGATAAAAGCAGCCACATAGATATTTGAATTTTTTTAAATGTACTGAATTAAAATATTCATACAAAGCTAGAAGGAACCATTCAGAGACCATAACATACTTGCTCTCACCAGAGAAAAACAGAAAAACAGCTTTCTGATTTTTGTTTGGATGTGTTGGCAAATCACCTAAGAAACACTTAGCAATGATAAAAACGGAAAAGAAGGTTAGTCAACCAGCTAAGAAATCAAAATGGTTCTGTTGCCCACATCGATTCAGATTTTGGTTCTTCTTAAACCCAACCAAACCACTTTCAAAGAAATATTATCAGTGTGTATTAATACATACCCCAAAAGACATAACCTTAGAGATTTAAAAAAAAAATTACATGCAGAATAAAAATATTTAAAAAATAATTTCATAAGCAAAACGAAGCTGACATATTAAAAAGCTCACTATTTGAAATATGTATACAAATTATAAAAAATATAAAATCTAAGAACCATTAATTTAGATAAAATATTGAAATCATCTGCATTTTGTTTCCTGTAACGATTAGACTCATTTAGTAATAGCTGAATACTATGTACTTTATATCTTGTCTACCTATATATAAAAAGTTAAAGTATGTCATATAACTAACTCAGATTTTAAAAACTTCACATCTAAAGTGGAAATTTAGGCTATCTTAGCAAGGAAAGAAATTTTTTCCCCTTTCTTAAAGAAAAAAAATATAGGAAAAAAAAAGTATGACACCATAATAGGAGAAAAGACCAAGTCATATGAAAAGCAGCAATAGTTATTATAAACTTCATAAGACATTTTATCAATATTTGCCTATTTTCTATAATAATCTCAATTTACACATATTTTTAATCTGAGAGAATATCTAAAGCAAAATTTATAAAACACCCACTGAACATAATTTAATGCCTTCTGTCATGTTCTTAAGATATAACGAAACAAAAATAAAAGCATTATTATTATTGAAAAAATAAAATTCTAAGCAGGCCATTAACATTTCATATTTCCACTTCATATAACACTTAATATTAAATCCACATCAAAGACACAGGAATGGTGTTCAGCATAATAAAGAATATAACAGAATGACAATAACTTGAATATTATAGCATAATCATATTTAATATTTGACACAAGCAGCCCAAGAGCATGGTATAGTAATTATATCAGTTGGTTTTCCTAGAGTTTAACTCTGTAAAATGAAACAAAGGTATAGGTCTTTAGGCAGAGGTAATATATAATGTTAAGAACACATCGTAGAGCATTGTACCAGGCTCATTCATAGAAAGCATTGCAATTGGTTAACAACTGTGGCATTCACTATACTTTGTGACGCAGATACTGACTTTAAAAAGTACCTGAAAAGTTTACTTTATTGACATTTGATAAGTTTAGGGGATTAGTATTTATGCACGGTTAGACAAATATACTGATGGACCTACCCATCTACAAAACCACCAAATGAACAGGTCCACATTTACATTTTACATTAAACATACCTGACAATCTACAAAAACTACTGAACAGAACAGGTTCAATTTAGTAAACACTCTAAGTAAACACAAAGAAAGAAAGCCCATCTGAGTGCAAAAATACTCAAGTTACTAATCTTTTTTCATGAAGGAAATATTTATATTCACTTGCACTGAAAAACTAGTCAACTCAAAAGTCATATTTTTAAAGTACAAATTATAATGTTCGCTTTATTCACTGCTTTAACTGTCTCTACAGGTAGGACTATCTGACACAAAGCATCTTCATACTGCACAAGAATTTTTCACATCCCTTTGACTGCCATAGTACTTTTTAATTTTAATATGTTTTCCATCCTAAAAAGTAGATAAGCTGGGAGACTGTGACAGAGGGTTGGGGAAGTTCACAGTTTGGAAAATATGACAGTGAGGTATGAAGAAAAAAAGAATGGGACACAGGAGGAAAAACATGCAAAGGGAATTCAAAGTCTTCATTCAAAAGACAGGGCAATATTCCCTCCCCACCTTCTAAACCAAGTTTGCAGATACTCACTCGGAAACCACTGTCAATGGTCTTCATTTATAGTTCTTTAACTTCACACTACAGCAATAAAGCAGACAAGTTCCTAGCGTACTCTGCTTTTCTTTCTATCATTATCAGAATAATTATTTCAAAGCACAGGAACAGAACAACTCTGTACTCTTTTATCAACATTCCTAAATTCAACGGCACACACAATGGAAGTATGGCAAGGATCAGATTACATGGAATAAAAGAAGAAAAAAAAAGTAAGGATGTAGAACAGTCTGTAGATGGAAGGAATAGAGAAATTAAGCTGAAGTGACATAAAAATTCTTAAAGGGACAAAAGGAGACAGAGGAGAAGGAAAGTTACAGAGCAGGAGTATTTCCAATCAGATTCATTCTAGTGTCTCACCCTCAACCCCATTTTGGCTACTAATTAGGAGATGGGCTCTTCATATGACAAAAAGGTATCATAAAAAAGAATTGACTACCATATTTACACATAAAAATTAACTCAAAACGGGTTAAAAACTTAGGTATTAGAGCTAAAACTATAAAATTCTTAGAAGAAAACACAGGAAAATTTTCACAACACTGGACTTGGTGATATTTTCTAGGATACACCACCAAAAGCATGGACAACCAAGAAAAAACACATGAATTTGGACTTTATCAAAATTTAAAACTTCTGTACTATCAAGAGAGTAAAAAGATAATTCTGCGGGTTCACAGAATGGGAGAAAATATCTGCAAATTATATATTTGAGAAAGGATTAATATACAGAACACATGAAAAAGAACTACCACTCAACAACAACAAAAACAATTCAAAAATGGGCAAAGGGCTTGAATGGACATTTCCCCCAAGGAAGACATACAAATAGCCAATAAGTCCATGAAAAGATGCTCACCGTCACTAGTCATTATAAACATGCAAATCAAAACCAAATGAGATACTCACTAGGTTAGCTATAAAAACTTTTTTTAAAAAACAGAAAATAACAAATGTTGGTGAGGATATGGAGAAACCAGAACTCCAATACTATTCTGGTAAGAATGTAAAATGGTGTGGCCTTTGTGAAAAACAGTGGGACAGTTCCTCAGAAAGTAAAACAAAGAGTTACCACATATAAGAGCATCAAGAGGCTCCAGTGAGAGAGCCAGGCCACAGATGTCCCAATCCCCCTTAGTCTCCATATTCTATAGGTGTCATTTTTATAGACCAGTCCCTTTTATTTAGATTCTTAACATCTGTTCTACTTCACTTTGTTGCCGGGAGGTCCAATTTAGTTCAGTATTTGTTTCCTACTTACCATATGCAGGCATGTACTTTTCTAGATGTGGTAAGGGATATTAATGGAATGAATATGAAATTGGGATTTTTTTTTCATGTTTTAAAGTTAAATGTACTTTTGTATTGGAAAGTAATGTGGTCCTGATGTAGAAAGCTTGAACAATTAAAAAAAAAAAAAATTTACCCACAGTCCTTGGTGTAAGCTATTATTTCAGGACAAGTCCCTTTGGCTCCAAAGAATAATTTGGAAAAATTCAGTATCAGAAAAGTGACTCAAATTCGGACTGGAAAAATAGGAACAGAATGTAAAAGAAGTTAAAATGGATATCAGGAGGATAAAAGAAGAGCACAACTGTAAGGAAGAAAACACACAAAGACAAGAAGAGACAAAAGAGGATAATTGAGGAATGGTAGAAAAGGAAAATAAACAAGAAAAACAGTTGGCACTGTTGCAACTGTAACACAAGTGAAAATCATGGAAGGAGCGATCAGCTGGGTCAAAGAGCACTGATAAGGCAAGTAACAAGAGGTCAATAAAGAAGGATAGAATTCAGCTAGATGGGGTCACTGGTAACAGGGAGGTCTAACAGGGGCAAAAGCCTTATTGGAGTGGGTTTACACAAAACAACAGGAGAGAAACTGGGTGACAAGTGTAAACTCGTAGTTTTGCTGGATGGAAATGAAGCAAAGAAATGGCACAGTAGGAAAAGCAGGTAAAGCTCAAGTGAGTTTTGAGATGGGAGAAAGAGCTGCAGGTCCAGACGTGGATGATTCAAAACAGAGTGAGAAACTGACAGAGAGAGGGAAAAAAAGGAAAATTTCTGGGCCCATGTCTCTGATTTAGGCAAGAAGGCATGACAATTAGAAGCCTGGCTTGAGATACTAGCATGCTTGTTTTCACGCACGACTGAAGAGAAAGAGGCAGAGAATGCGGCAGCAGATGCAGGTAAGAAGGCAGATGTGGAAGTCCGCGAAATTCTCCTCTCACTTCAATTTTTCGATGAGGTTATAAAGTAAGGTCACCAATGGAAAGTGAGGATGGGGAAGAGATGCTGGGCATTTGAGAAGTAAGAAACAGTATGAAACAGTCTCCTGAGAAAGTAGGAGAGCAAATGCAAGAGGGACATATCGTGGCCACTTGAAGTTTATAGTCATGAATTTAAAAGAAGTCAGCATGGTTATTTGCTTTCTCCAGACAGGATCAGCGGCACAGATGCAGGCCAGGAGTAAGAGTATGAGATTTAAGCAGTGTTCTAGTGGTTTTTGTCAACGAAGGACTACAAAGCAACACAAGAGCAACAGAAGAGCATGACGGTCAAAGGAAATGATTGGAAGGAGTGACTGAAGGTAAGCAACACAAGGGGAGGGCTGAGGGCATCAGAAGGGACGGTGTTTGTAAATCCGGGTGGGGTAATTCCCTTGCCTGGACAATCAATTCCTTAATAAATAGGGACTACTTCTTTTTAGCTTCAGTCCAAGCACAGTATTTTGCATGTGATATTGAACTTATATATGCCAAATAAAGAAATAGATGTTTGTTAAACAGCAGCTGAATGTTAGCACAAAGTGGGTTTGAACCCATTTGTGAAAGCTTTTGACTAGTTCCCCCCCACTCCATTCCCTCAAAGGAGGAGCCAATTTGCTTAGAGAGATAAAATATTTTTTAAATGAAATACATTCTTATTTCAAGTAATATATTTAATAATTCATTTTCAGTTTCCTATAACTTACAATATGGAATAGAACTAACTTGTTACTTAGGAGTTTTACAGTAGAAATTTCAGTGTTGCTTTTCCCTTTCTCTTTTATTGGGGGTATTCTTTTAATGTAGTTGATGAATCTTAATATTAAAAAAACCTCTAATCAAATTCCCAACCCCTTGATTATGGAAAGCCAAACTGGAAATGGAGAAAAATAAATCAGCCTCAATACATAACACAATACTGATGTATTTTAAAACCCAAGCCAAGCAGTCTAGATAGCTGTAATACACTTAGCTGTATCACCGAACTGGGGATAAACCCAACACATGCAACAGAGATTATAGCAGTTGAATCTCAAAGTGTAACTTTATTTTCAAAAATCACTCCTACGTTTATGGCATGACTTAGAAACTTGAGATGAAAGGGATCCATTAGCTATGGTACTAAAAACTTCTATGAAATATTAACATCGCTAAGAGAAAACAAACAGAACACCTACTATTAAAAATTCCTGATGTATGATTATAATTTTTAAAAACATATGAGCTATGTTTTTTAAAAGACTAAAAAAGAACATATTACAATAGTTGTCTTTCTACTTTTATATATTTTGTCATTTTTCTACATTGAATGCTATTTTTATTTATTTTTTTATTTTTTTAAAGATTTATTTATTTGACAGAGATAGAGACAGCCAGCGAGAGAGGGAACACAAGCAGGGGGAGTGGGAGAGGAAGAAGCAGGCTCCTAGCAGAGGAGCCTGATGTGGGGCTCGATCCCATAATGCCAGGATCACGCCCTGAGCCAAAGGCAGACGCCTAACGACTGCGCCACCCAGGCGCCCCTGAATGCTATTTTTGGAAGAATTAAAAACAATTTATAAAAAAGCACTGACTTTTCTCCAAGCACATGGCAACCCAGCCAAGTCTACTTGTATCGGACAACCGTTTTATATACGGCCACCTCATCTGAAAAATTCTGTAGCAGTATTATACCATTTGTAAGCCAGTATGTGGTTTAAGATCCAGAGTTCTGGCTATTTTCCAGAAAATTGGATGTAAGCCTGTAAAAATGTATCTTGTTTGTTCGTCATGGTATTACAAAACAAATTGGCTCAAACACTAACCTTTATGAAGCCAAAATTAACATTTTCAATGTGAAATGGGGTACAAATAAAAATATTAATATAAAGCTTAACACAGCATTTTAGAAAAAAGGAAAAATATAGAAATTAACAGAAAGACAGTATTTTTTAAACTAAGGCAGATACTCTTATTTTCTTTAAAATTTCTTCACTGAAAAGTGACCTTTCAGATCAAACAAAACTCACATTAATAGCACCATATAAAATTTCCTAAATTGCTATAGTAATGAATGACTGCCACTGAAGATAAAACTATTTTCAGGAACTTTCATGCATAAATCTTCATTTCTAATTTCACGTCTCTTAAGTGTAAATTCAAAGATCAAGCTGAAGACCACCGGAATAACAGGAAACTTGCTGTAGAACTGGTGAGGATTTGTTGCAGTCCCCATTAGATTAGCTTCAGAGAGAAACAGGAGTACTTTTCTATTGACTCAAAGCAAATTAACTCATCTACAGAAGTACAGTTTTCTCTATGATGCTGGAGTGTGGAGAGATCCACTCTACAAGTCTTCATCAAGTTGGTTAGTTTTCTTCTTTTGGAAGTTCAGACCATACAACGCTTCAGGTGTGAGGAGCAGATGGCATCCTTCTCAGTAACATAAGTTTGTCTTGTTGAACTAGATCTCATTTTCTTTTCTATATTATTAAAAACTTGAAGGCCTCAATTCAAAGTCTTCCCATACCCTACCCAACCCCCTACCAGTTTCAAAGCTAAAATACCAACATTCTCTTTCTACCCTCTAAAATCCAAGTGTTCCTAGGATAAGATAACTCTCGCCTTTGGTCCATCTTTTCTTAACAAACAGAAATTTGTACATCTTCTTGCAGAATAATTTTATGAATGTCTCAATTCTTTCACCTAGTAAGCCTCTCTCTGTTTAATGAGATAATAGAAAATAATCAAGCCCTGACAATATTGCAAGTTAGAGAACACCTAAATTCTACCTGTCACAAAATTTAAAGCATTTAATAAAGGCCACTAGAAAAACTGCCTCACTAGGACTAAAGAATTCAAGGAGAGGTAAAAGATGATGTGGCTCTTATCTAACCTGTGGGCATTATTCAGTAATTATTTTTTCCTGATTCAATTTTTTCCTTCCTAATTTTCAACTAACATTTTCAACATTTACAGTTACATCCTAGGCATAAATGAACTCCCTCTACATTTAAATTAATAAGATCATTTAGTAAGATCAAAATGATTAAATATCAAAGACTGGGCAAAATATTCTTATAGCAACTATATCTGAGATCTCAAGTATCTTCCTTCGAACATAATCATTAATAGCCAGCCCTTCAGGTGAGGAAAATCATGCACCACAGAGGTAGCATAAGAGCCAACAGACAAAAGAATAAATTACACATGCTGCTGAAGCTGATTCTCTGGAAAAGCTACACTTCAGGACAACACTTATGATAACAGCATTCTTAAAATCCAAATTTTATTTTCCTGGTCAGAAATAATGAAGAACGGGTCCCAAACAAAACTTCTGAACATTTCCTTATGACTGAAATTGTTATTTTCTTCCAAGCTTCAGAATGGACCAGAATTGTACTTTTCTCTAAGTAAGAAAGGTAATCAGATTAGCCATGCTTCCTAGAGCTTCCTACTGCTACAACAGGACGACACAAAATGGACTTCTAAGAAACAGAGACTATACAGTTTTTTTTAAGAAAAAGAATTTGAGATGATGTTTTCTTAATAACTTCCCAAATCACAGAACACAATTTAAATAAAAAGCATGGGAACTATATTCCTCCTTGAAGACACTACACACACCATGAAACCACCACTTAAAACTTCTATTGTGAACTTTTCAAGGGCAACAACCCTATCATAGGCTGTATTTCAAATATAATATCATATGTTCCAAAATGAATTCAGTTTTCTTAAAAGATTATCTAAATGACCAGATCCTAAAACAGGCCTGCCAATTTTGGATAAAATTCAGATACAAAATCTCTCTGGATAAACCAAAGAAAACTTGGGTAAGAAAAGAACTTAAGTCATTGAACACAACCTAAAACCAAACCTTAGTCTTGCCTTTCATCCCCCTAGAGTTAGCAGCAGTCAGAAAGTGCACTCTATTTTAGTCAAGCAGACTTGCTTACACTTCCGCCATATTGTCTCAAATAGACAAATTTCTGAGGCTTCTGAGCAAGGCTGTAACGCAAGAGCTGTTAATGAGGAAATAAAGGCCCTCTTAAAATGGCTGAAGCTTCTTAAGAAATCGCAACTTTAAAATCCCTGCCTACTGAAGGAAAGAAATATGATGACTTAAGATCACAAAGAAGAGGTTATTGTGGCAATGTAGTTGAAAATGCAAGAGACCAACAAGCCTAGTTGTTAACTTGCAGACGTCAAGAAGCTCAAAACTCTTTTAACTTTAAAAAAGATTTTTCTATCATTTCACCAGTTGCCTCTGTTATATATACTACATGTATAACATAAAAATCAACTGTATAGATTTCAGTTTTCTAGACACTAAGGATGTCTTCTAAGTATTAAAAACAGTAAGCAGGAAGTCACTACGTGAGGCATTTACATGCTAAAATCTACATATTTTTTATATGGTACTATGACCTCAATTAGAATACTGACAAGTCCGTAATTCGTTAATTCAATTTTAAAATAGAAAATTATTTTATAAGTGTTTTTAGGTAGTAATCACTAGCTAAAACTCAAGTTACCTCACATTCCATCCGCAGTAATGCACCAAGTAAAGGACCTCTCCACCTTCGACATCAGAATCTTTAATACTAGCTTCATACATTTTTTGATTTTTCCCTCGTCCATACCGCACTTGGACTTTCATGCCTGGTGGATAGCATTCAAACTCCTCTTCCTCATTGTTGTCATCATCCTCTTCATCCTCTTCCTCCTCCTCCTCCTCCTCTTCTGCTTCTTCATCATCTTCATCTTCCTCTTTATTCGTTTCATCTCTTGAAAGGTTTAAAAAATTGCAGTTAATAAAAGACACCTCATAAGCTTTTCAGTTCCAAACCACATAAAATGATAAAAATCGTGGCTGTGACTGCTCCGGGAACAGCAGATTCCATTGTGTATGAAATTCAGAGTTTCAACGTAACGTTAAAAACTAAAATTGTGCAAGATGACCATGGTTACAGAAAGATACATTTAGAGAAAATGAAGATTGAAAAATGCATTAAAAGAAAATTTCCAACAGCCAGAAGAACAGAAGTTGTATAAGACACTAGTAAGGTCAACTATAACAACTTTTTCATGTTTTATTATAAAAATGTTTTATACAAAAGTGTTTACAAAAACAAAAATCATTACATCTCATAGCCATTTTCAGACTAAAACTTATTTTTTATTCAATTATGTCCAGCCTCAGGATGTTTAAAACAAAAACTTTTACTACCCAACAGCTAGTCTTACTGAGTTCAAAAGGTGCTCCAACCAAAATTTCAAAAGTTATGCTAACTGAAATATTACTTTACCTTTCACAGGAATATTTGACTAATTTCACATCAATATCACATCAATTTTTTTCTTTCTATTCTTCTTAACTTTGCTACAATTTCTGCTTTACCGTATATTTACTGAAAGTCTTCTACCAATTCTCTCAACTTTGAAGTTCCAATGAAATATGTATATGAGGCCAAGTCCACGTAATATGTACGCTTTTTAAAACTGAGCATTCACATTCATTTTATATTAGCCACAAATCTGTATTAAACAAGTTGGAGAAAATCTTAAATTATAAATCTTTCCAAACACTAGATTTATTTTTTTAAAACCTTCAATATGAAATTCAACTATATTTACTTCTAAGTTTTTATCTGCTGTATGGTATAAAAACTACGTCTATACTTTTCACAATTTTTCTCTCAAAATGAATCCATCCATCACTTTAGAGATGACAAATAAAGATCATAAAACAGATCCGCAGAACAGCTAAGTAATTATGTTTTAAAAGTTGATGAATATTTATATAAAAAGGTTTCTCCAATGATAATGTTTTATATTCTTTTATGCAAACTTTTTAGCAATAACATACTTGATTATCATTCCTAATTATGCAGTTGTATAAGCAACAAAAAAAATCTATAGTAATATAAGCAACACTATAATGATTTTTTATTCTCCTACCTCTTTCCTTCTACATAGTAAGATAGGGATGAAGGGAAACTTAATAGTCTTGTGAAATTAAGTCTAAGTTTACAAAAGTAAGAAATGTATCAGTTATCTCTGAAATACATCACAAAGTCTACAGAATCTCAAGAATTATTTCTGTTTTTAAAGACTCATTTATATTCAAATGAATGAGTACTTAAAAATTAAGACCTAAACAAAACCAGCTATAATCTGAGATAAAAAATAGGAACTCTATTATTAAAAATACATTAACATGCCTATAATGAAGAAATAATTATTAGCAAGGCTAAAACATCTAGAAAATTACTAGAAAGGGTATTATGGATGATAAACTATTATTAACAATTTTAAATAAATAAATGTTTATATATATATAAATAAATTAAAACAGGACATTTTTGGGGGAAGAATATTACTTGTTTGAATCATAAGCTTATATCTCTGCATATCAGAAAGGAAAGGAAGTGTATTCTAGTGGCCACAACAAAAGAAGATATTTATTATGCACTGAAGAGATTTATCATGTACCTCAGAATCATCATATATTGGGAAAAGAGAGATACAGAATAAAACGCCTAAGATATTTTAAATGAAAACAAACTCTAAACTAGGTCTTACATTATACAGTGCACTGAGCACAACTGGTAAATGCCAATAATAGCAAGCAAAATCCTACTTTCAGTGGCAGCCAGGGCAATCTTTAATTTAATCTGGAATAAAACCCTAATACTCTGTAATAATAAAGCAATCAAAAATTAAAAATAAAATTTCGCATTGAATACCAACCTCAGACACAAACCAAATGAAAAACACTTAAGTAATATACTAAGTATAAAAAAGCAAACAACACAATCACTATCAACCAAATAAAATATTCTACCCCTTCCCGTAATAATTCAGTGGCAAAAATCAGAGGTAAATGCACCAAACAAGATAGAACACAGAAACAAAGATATCCTTTGAAAGTATAAAATGTAACCACCATACAGATTCTAAAAATTAAATATATATATATATAACCTACTTACACCCAGATGCATGCTGCACCTGCACATGTGAGCAAGGGCGCACGCACACACGTGCGCACACACACACACACACACACACACACACACACTTTGTTACTTAGCATTTAAAGAACTGTATTTTGATAAACCAAATGTATCAGTATTTTTCATCTGAATTCACAAAGAAATATCAAATTTTCCCATTTTGATGTCACACTCCTTACAAAGGAATAAATTTTTTTTAAACCTATAATTTATTAATACCTACTATAGGCCAGGCACTGAACCAGGCATTTTACCTGAATTAACTTATTTAGTCTCCTATACCTAGACTATGAGAGGACATGAAAAGTTCTTGGTAGTAGCTAATTACTTAGAGAAAGTTAACATGCTAGAGAAATACTCACATATGATTCTTTATAATTGTAAAATTTTCTATTGCACTTATCTAATAAAATTCAGAAATCAATCTTGGACATTTCCAACACATAACATTGCTGAAGAACATCCACCAATCAGGGCAGTCACAGCAGGAAAATTTCAGTTTGTGGTATAATACATTTATAAATATATATAATAAATTAAAAAGCTATATAGTTAAGGAATTTTTTAAAACCTATACTGTTTACACTATAAAATCAGCTGAAACACCAAATTGAAAAATTATTAGTAACAAAAAGAAAATACAGGCTTATCACAGTGCTTCCCACACAGCAGATATTCCAGAAATATATGCAGATTTAAAAATCAGATTTTTAGACAAAAGCTGAATCCTTACTAAGTTTCTTAAGAGTTGAAATAGTCTCCAGTAGCAGCTAGGAGTACTTCAAGTATACACACGCACACAGGACTACAACCAAGTACAAGGAGAAAACACTTATACTTTATTCATCTAAACCCAGGTTTTTCCTTCCATGTTTATCTGCATGCTACAGCCACAATTTCAGAGGACACTAAAATGATCAAGAGATTTTAGGTAAAAAGCTAAGTACTTACTACGTTTCTTAATAGCTGAGATAATCTCCAAATAGCAGTAAGGAGTACTTGATATACACATTTGTGCACAGAGACAGATAACAAGGTATGCTACACAAACACCTTTCACTATATTCAGGAAGCATATTTTGCTTCCCTTCCCTGCTTGTCTGCATGCTGTGGCCAAATTTCAGAAAAATACTAAAATGATCAAAAATATTTGGTTGTACTTATCTAAATGGACCATTAACAATGGAGATGTTTAGGTGGTTTAAACCTCAGAAATAGGACCAGATGCCAAAAATCACCTACAAAACCCAGGGGTCCACTGGAAGTGCATAAATTACATTGCTAAATAAATAATCATCATTCCAAACTGACCAAAACAAGTAATTGCTACTGTCACATTAAACACAATATAACAATTTTGGCCTTTTGAAAACTAATTGTTAGCACTTTTCCATTCTTATTTTTTGCTTAAGAAATTAGTACAACTCTTAAAATCTAGAGCCAACATTCCATCTACAAAACATTACAGAAAGCCATCTTCCCAAATTTATATTATCTGGTGTTTTCAGCAGAGCTTAATATAGTAAGAAGTACTTTTTCTCTGGCTCAAAATTTCATAAATTTCCATGATGAGAGCAAGAAGAATGGATCAAAAAATATGACCTTTTGCTGCAAAGTAGCATTAGCAGGGTCTCTGAAGGAGGCAAATGGTACTTACATAATAAACGCAAACCACTCAATAATCCTGTATTTTGTCAAATTTAGATTCAAACATACACACACGAAGAGCAAATTACTAGAATTCATTCAGCCAAAATGCATCTTAACCAAAAACAAATTTCTTACCCAGATTTTGCTTTTTCTTCTTCAGCTTCTACCTTTATGCTGAGGGATTCATCCACCCCAGTTGTCTCCTCGTCTTTATCCTCCCGATTTTCATTTTCTTCTGTTTTTTTCATGTTAGCTTCTTTTTCCTGATCAGACTGTGCAGGTATAGAGTCTAATAAATTCTTTTTACTTCCCTAGAAAAAGATCAGAGGAACTAAACCAACAAAAGTACAAACTATCAACCTAATTTCATGATCTAATTGTTAGCAAAAGGAGGTACCAACCAATACTAATATTGAGAAAGGTAGTAGTTATTTTAAGAGACTCCTGCCATTCCTAAAACACTAAGCAAAAATAGCTAACAGCTAATTTTAAATACAGTGAAGAAAACGCACAAAAAAATAAAGTATAACATTTTACGATAAATTAGCTATGAAAACTTTACAGATGAGGTGGAAAATATACCAAAGAAGGCACAGCACTATTAACAGTATCTGATTTACCAGAGAGGGTTTAATGTTTTCCTTTCTTTCAATATCATCATCAGTAGGTTTTTCTTCTTTTGGTATTATATTCTCCTCCTCTTCAATCTTTATTTCTTTGATTTCTGGTTCAATTTCTTCCTTAACTTTTATTTCTTTTACATTTTCACACTCCTTACATGGCTTGTTAACAACTTTCTCTGGCAATGCCATCTGAAATTCAATATTGGCCGACCTACAGTACTCCTCAAAACCATATAAGTATCTGGAAACATGAAGAAAAATTACATTTGGGAAAACATTTCAAAATACTACTGTAGAGTTATAGTTTTTAAAATGTGTTCTTTTTTTTTTTTTTTTTTTTTTTAAGATTTTATTTCTTTATTTGACAGAGACAGCCAGCGAGAGAGGGAACACAAGCAGGGGGAGTGAGAAAGGAAGAAGCAGGCTCCTAGCAGAGAAGCCTGATGCGGGGCTCGATCCCAGAACACCGGGATCACGCCCTGAGCAGAAGGCAGATGCTTAACAACTGCGTCACCCAGGCACCCCAAAATGTGTTCATTTCTCATAGTTTTTAAAATGTGTTCATTTCAAAGTCCTCAGATACTGAGCCATGTTAATATTCTCGTTTATTCTAGTTCAGTTCTTCCCAATCTCTTTAACCCAAATAGAAACATTTTTCAAAGAAAAAAAAGTCATTTAAAAAACTACACTAGGGGAGCCTGGATAGTGCCATCAGTTGAGCATCCAACTCTTGGTTTTGGCTCAGGTCTTGATCTCAGGGTCCTGAGATCGAGCCCCGTGTTGGGCTCTGTGCTCAGCACAGTCTTCCTAAGATTCTCTCCTTCTCTCTCAAATAAATAAATTAAAAAAAAAAAACTACACTAAAAGTGAAAAGATAGAATGTTAAATATAGTAATTGTAACAACAGTAGTTATTACAGGTATTATTAACAGTATCAATCTGTTGAGCACTGCTTACATGCCACGCACTGGGCCTATTCATTCACATGAAATCTCATTTCATCATCAGAGTAATCCAACGAGGCAAGGACTAACATCCCATCTTACAAACAAGGAAACTGAAGCTTAGGAGAATAAAGAAATGGTCCTGGAGGCACAAAAGCTAATCACTGGCAGAACCAGGATTCAACTCTCGACTTCTTAACACTTTGGCATTTAACCTCTACATAGTACTTTCCAAATTTACTTGGCCACAAAAACTTTCTTCATAGGCTATCTCATAGATCTAATATTCATAGAATACACTGTAGAAAATGCTATTATAGAGTGAGGAGTCTAGTAAAAATTTCTGATTTCTTCTCAGAAGAAATAATTAACCTCAGTTATACAGCAAATTCTAACCTGCTTTTTAGGTAAAGTATTGAATGTAGGTATACCAGGTACACTGACTTACTTTTTATAAGCACATTTAACGTTGTATCCTGCAGCTGAATTTAAGACAGGGATTCCAAGATCTTGGTAGACTTGTTTCCAAACAGCTCCACTTTCAATCTAACAAAGCAAAATGAAAACTCCCAAATTAAAAGGTGGGAATATAATAAGATCTTGGTTAATGCAGCATATATATGCTTATATGTGTTGGTTCTGGTCTCAAAGGAATGAAAAATAACTAGCTTAATAAATTCTAAATAAAAAATTTGGTTTACAACAATATTTTAAAGTAAGTTTTAGTATTCTAACAAATCTCAGAATTACAAATGTTGAAACATTAGGCCATTTGATTTTAAATTAGCTCTGGCATAGTGCATAAGAAAATATTCAGGTTTCTAAATCAAAATTTGTAATGAAGAGATACAGATAAAATTCTTTAATGTA
Source organism: Ursus arctos (assembly GCF_023065955.2). Lineage (NCBI taxonomy): Eukaryota > Metazoa > Chordata > Mammalia > Carnivora > Ursidae > Ursus > Ursus arctos. The sequence continues at coordinate 70,477,223 of NW_026623089.1, forward strand.
TTAGTTCCCATAAAACCTATAAGCTTAATAAATCAAAGCAGTTCTAAGGATCTTAGTAAAACATTTTATTCTACAGAATACTTTTGTCCCCCAGAATAATCTTAATTGAATGAACACCATACATCATGACAACCTTAAGATAATTTCTTCAGTTCAATGAAGATTTTTCTGCATGTGTCTACATATACATATGTGTATGCACACATGTATGTGTGTGTGTGTGTGTGTATCAGACACAATGGAAGAGATTAAGGATATAAAGAATATTAACTCTCAAGGACCTTATAGACTAGTGGAAAAGAGACATAGGAAGAACTTCTACCAATATGGTTGTGCTGTGACTCAGACTTACAGAGGTGGTTTATGAAAGTCTTACAAATTTAACACTAAATCAGAAAGCTCATTTGAAAAACTCTTAAATTAAATTTAAATTTGGTCTAAGGAAGCTACCTCTTTCTACCTTGTGCTTTCCATTTTCTTTTCCTACCAAAGTTTTTATTAGTATACAATTTTAGGTAATTTTTAGATAAGAAAACATGTATGAAAAACATGTTTCATTTCTAACTGTAATACTTACATTATCAAATCCTCCAAGCTTGTGTACAAGTCTGAATAACTTAAAGAGATTCAAATTTCGATATCCAAGTACAGGCCGTTTGTTAATAGGTGTCCCTATTAAAGAAAATACAAAATATATTATAACCATGCTACATTTTTTATTTAAACTTAACAAAAGATTCGGATATCACCACTGAATATCTGAATATATATAGTGTAAAGTGTGTATATATGAGAAAACAAATCCCTTGTTAATCAAAAACATGATGTCTCCTACTTACGCCCATTTCATTTTAAAACATTCTCATACCAGATTTTTGAAACCTTATATGATGATTTCACTCCATTTTCATTTCCCTAATTGCTCTGAGCAAAAGAATAAATAGCCGATAAACCAAAATAAAATATCAACAAACAAAATTTTTTTAAATCAAGGAAACAAGGTTTGGTAGAACTGAAGAAAGGGTTAAGATAATTGATTGGCAACTGCTTCACAATGAGAGTGATTTTCATGATACTTTCTTTGTATGTTATTAATTGGCTACTAGTCTAAACAATGATTCCAGGGTAAGACTATATAGTTTTGTTTCTTTCTAAAGATATTTATTTATTTGTTTATTTATTTGAAAGAGAGTGAGACAGAGAGCGTGCGCAGGAGAGGGGGGGTCAGGAGCAGAGGGAGAGAGAGAATCCCAAGCACAATCCCCGCTGAGCGCAGAGCCCAACATGGGACTGGATTTCATGACTCATGAGATCATGACCTGAACCGAAACCAAGAGTCGAACACTCAACTGACTAAGCCACCCAGGCGCCCCTAGTTTTGTTTCTTTCTAATGTGAACCACGCAAAGCAAGGACACTAAAACTACCAAACCATTAGAAGGTGGTAGAGGAAATAATGGGATGGAGATACAACTGTGGCCCTTTCAAAACAACCTATGACTGGCATGGTCATATTTTATCACTCTTTCTAATACTAGCTTTTTAAATTTTCTACACTTTTTTACTTATATAAAAGCCTAAGAAATTGCTTACCTTCTTAGGCCAAGCCTCCTTTCACAGACAGAAATAATACAGAAAGCAAAGACATTTCATATCAAACAATAAAAAGATACCTACGTTACAGTAGCCACTATCACTTATGAGAGCAAAAGACAACAGAGCCGGCTTCTACTTATCAGCAATACAAACGAGGATTTAAAAAATATTAATTGCCATCCCCCAAGAAAATTAATTCCCAGAGTACTGTGGCACTTTCAAATATTATTCATTCATTTTGTCCTTCTCCTCAGTTAAAGAGCTTTCTGTCTCTCCCCACTCGCTTTCTAGCATCTTCCCAGGAAAAGAATCACTATACTCCGAAGAGCAGATAAGCAACAGAGTAACAGCTGTAGTTACTAGAGGACTAATTCACTACCTTAAATTAAAGGTTAGCACCTATACCTCTTTCCCTCAATCCTTGCATTTCTTTAACAACATTAGGCAGGTTCAAACAGCTAAGCCAAGGTTTACCTTGAGACACTGTCACCTTTCTCTACGTCTAACTCTCTCTGGATGGTTTAATTCTCTTAGTTCTGTGTGGCTGGGTCACAAGAAGACTTACCACCCATCTTAGAGGTATGATGTCTCTCTCCCTCCCTCTCTCTCTCACTCACATGTACACATACACAAATACACACACACAGAGGCATCCTAGGTATATCAAACAGCGAGTCTGGAGAGGGAAGCTTTTATTTTTTTATATATATATATTTTAAAGATTTTACTTATTTATTTGAGAGACAGTGAGAGAGAGAGGACAAGCAGGGTGAGGGGCAGAGGGAGAAGCAGACTCCCCGCTGAGCAGGGAGCCCGATGTGGAACTCGATCCCAGGAAGCGGAGATCATGACCTGAGCTGAAGACAGACACTTAACCAACTGAGCCACCCAGGCGCCCCAAAGAGGGGGGCCTTTAAATAGAAGCACCAATGTAGGTGCAAATAAAATGGTACTATGATTCCCATTCTGCTACTGCTCCCTAGTATTAAGAGTTCTTTGTGGACCCAAGGATGGGTGCCAGATAGATAGCCAGGACAGAATACAGGCCATATAGGTCCATGGCCATAATATCCATCAAAAAACTGTCAAAGTCCTCATTCCATTTACTATATGACAGATACTATGCTAGGTGCTGGCAACGCTGGCAATCAAGAGAGCCATGATTACTAGTGACACGAAGCTTAATGAACAGAATTCTCATTTTTAAAGTATTATCTATATGATACAATTTAACATTAATCATGAATTAAAAAAACTCACCTCTATCCTCCATAAATTTGTATAACTGCTGAAGAAAGTTCTCCCTTTCTTCTGGAAATGGTTCTATTTCTTCCTAATTTTAGTCACAGAAGAAGAGAATATTATTTTCCTCAAGGAAACATTTTAATAATACAAGATTTCCTACCAACAGCAGAGACTAATACTCACTAAAATATTTCAAAGGCTTTTTTTACCAAGTAAAAATTATTTCTTAACACTAAGCTGTTCAAAACCAGGCAAGCCTAGACATTTTATGCTTTCCAAAGGAATATGTCCTAAAAGGTATATCAGTAGTGACAATTCCAAATGTAAATTCTCATATAAGAAATGAAACTTAGAAAGACGGCTCATGAGCTTTTTACCATATCAGATATCTATTCTTTAAATCAGGGCCACAGGCTCAAGAAGACCTACTCTCACTTATAGTAAACTGGGTCAGGGTTTAACATCAAAACTGACTCTCTTGTTGCTCCTCCGGAACTACACAGGTGTGGGTCCCACTAGCTGTAACTACAATTATCCTTCATTATATATAGCCCCACTGTATAGCACTTCAAGCTTATAAAATCAGTAAAGTGGGGAACAAACTTGATCTACAATACCTGAAGATTCAGACTTAGGGAAATCTTCAAGTAATAAAATAGTTCCCCGATTTATCAATTACAAGGGAGGGACTAGCTTCTTGCTGCTGTGGCCAGGGGCTGTGGCAGTAGGGAGCTGGTCCTGAAGCGACCTGCAAGGAGCAGGGTAGTAGGTGAGATGGAGGAACTCATCAATTCAGTGACTATCATCCATTCAACAAAGCCCTTAATGAGCACCAGTAAGTGTAGGCACTATGCTAGGTGCTGAATCAAATAAAAGAAACACACGCGATGGAGCCTGCCATTAGAGAACACGATTAGGAGTGACTGCAAAGAAAGTGATTCAAAAGCCACACCGAGGCCTTACAGTTACTCTGGCTGAAACAAATGTATCTCTAATGGTAAAACTTAAGAGCATACTTTTCAAGTGATTATCTAAACAAATCCACCATTTTAATTCTAAAAATCATGTGTCTAAGGCCATTGTTTTGACATTTACCCCTTTATTTTTAAAAGCTAGCAGAGCAAAGGAAGGCAAGTTAAAAACCAGAAACAAAATCCATGTTGATAAACTTTTAGGTCTGCTGGTTGAGCAGAGAAGAATAAATGACAATTATTAATTTGTTTATTAAAAAAATCTGCACTTCTCAATTTAAACATGGTCCGCAGAAGCTAGGCTTTGGTAAAGTAAACAGATACAAATCTAAGGGAATCTACTCTCTAGATATTATCTTAGATGCCCCCTGATACATATGTGACTTTCATAAACTGCCAAATGTATTCCTGTCACAAAAATCTTCCAGTGAAGTTTTTATTTAACTTAAGAAAATGTTTAAGCTGGAAACCAGATTTGCTTTTACAAAAACATTTATAAAGCAAATACAAGCAACAAAAATTTTAGTAACTAATACTTATTGACCCTCATTTATTTACATGTTATGCATTCTGACAGACACTCTTTCAAGTAACACAGGGTTCTTTACCCTCGAGGAGCTTATAGGGGAGAAAACAGACAATAAGCTGGGGTGGTGCAGGGAGGTATAAATAACAAAAACATGCACAAGGAATGATATTAGGTTAGATTAGCAAATGGAGTGATTGACCTTCCTCGGGTGAGGGAGGAGATACTTCACAGAAGGTTTCCCTTTACAGAGGTGACATGTTAGTAGGGTTTTGAAAACTGAACAGGAGTTGGCCAGGCTAAGTGGGGGAGAACAGGGAAGGGCACTGTAGGCAACGGGCAATGGTATGTGTACAGGCTGAGTAGAAACAAGGTATGTCATTTAATATGGCTACAACATCAAGTTCAAAGTGGCAAGTATGCCAAGAGAAGGGATATAAAGGTGGGGCCTGACTGTAAAGGAGGTTCTGTAAGTGAAGCTTGACTTTTAGGGTGGTAAGAAACTACTGGGGCAGTTTTAAGCAAAGGATTGCTTGTTCATTTTGGCATTTTAAACAGAAAGCAGTGGGGAAGACTGAAGCCGAGAAACTTTTACACTACACACTGTCATCATAAAGTACTATCATAAAACATAAACTCTAAAACAATCCTATTTCATCAATAGTTGGTTCATTACAGTTAGATGGCAGAATTTAATAACTTACCTAAAATATTACATATGGACATTAACTTAGTTTCCTGAAAACATTCAGTCCAATTGACTTGATGGTCAAATATATAGTCTTCACTATCTGTACCATTCACCAATAACTTTTAGGAAGTCATTCAACAGACCATTAACGAGTACGGTGGTGCAATGTCACTAGTAATATCACGGACATTTTTTGTTGGTACTTATCATTGCTAGACCTAAAGTACCATTTACAGTAAAATCTAAAACTTTATCTCCTTGATCCATATAAATTCAAAGATGCCTTAATTATGATCTGATGAGTATTAGATACAATTAAGATTCTCTGAATCAAAGAGCTATTAATCCTTTTTTGCTGATTATTCTTTTAATAATACTAGATGGAAGACATACTTTATACTTCTCTAGGTATTCAATAAAATATGCAGATGAAAACACTGTAGGAGGTGACGGCTGGCCACACAATGATGAAAAGCATGTGAAAGCAGCGCTTGGCTATATTAGGTGGGTTATTTCCCTTATTATCTGATAAACCAAAAGCACGGCAAGGTTAAGAAACATTTTTGAGGTTACTGAAATAACTACACTTAATATTTTTAATTCAGAAGACCATATTTCTATTTTAAATAAGCAAGCAAACTACTTGGTTATGATGGATAGCACAAGCACATTTTTATTATGAAAAATTTCTAATACTAAAAACACTAAAGTGAGTGATGACTTTGTGCCAAATCCTAACTCACAGAGGAAACCCAACTGTTACTCTGAATTTTAAAAGACATCAACTGCTTGTCCTTACCTCTTCTTCACTGCTATTATCCTCCTTTTCCTTTTCGTCATCTTCCTCCTCCTCTTCTTCCTCTGCCTCGCTGCTAGAACTATCTTCCTTCAGTTCGGTCTTCCAGTTAGCAGGAATAGTTCTACTTTTATGAAATTCAAGGGCCTGATCAAAGGCTGCAGAGAGGACCAAAACTATGTGAACTGGAGAAATTAAGACAACTGATTTGTCTAATAACATTAAACAAGATAAAAAAAAAAAGTTAACCGCTGTGCTAATACCACTGACATTTATCAAGTGTTGCTGTGTGCCAGGCACTGTGCACTGCAGCGACTCACTTAAATACCCAGCAGTCCTAACATCCGGCACCCAATTTACAGATGGCAAACTACTGCTATTGGAAGGTGACTTAGGTTCAAACAAATACAATGGAAAAGAGCAGGTTTTTTTCTTTTAAACAAAAATTAAACATGCCTAGTAAAAACAACTTTAAGACAGGTAAATTTCTGGGGCGCCTGGGTGGCACAGTCATTAAGCGTCTGCCTTCAGCTCAGGGCGTGATCCCAGTGTTCTGGGATCGAGCCCGGCATCAGGCTCCCCCTCTGGGAGCCTGCTTCTTCCTCTCCCACTCCCCCTGCCTGTGTTCCCTCTCTCGCTGGCTGTCTCTCTCTGTCAAATAAATAAATAAAATCTTAAAAAAAAAAAGACAGGTAAATTTCTGATCACTGGTCCAACAAATGACTATTAAATAGCATTATATACCAAGCACAGAGCCACTTTAATGAACATACAATAGCTGAAAATATACTATAGATACATCATCTTCATTCCTAGTAAAACCTGAATTAAAATTATATTATTAGCTTAAACCAAAATTAGCGAGACAAATTATTATGGGCATGAACTATAAGCCACAAATTCTTGGTGATTTTCAACTTGGGCAATAAGAAAATAAAGTTGTCTACAATGCCAAAAATCAAGTAAGAAAGGCAATTATGGTATATTCCTCAATAAAATATAACTCTCCTTATACTATGAGAAATGCCAAATCGAAATTACTTTTGATTCCTGTTTCTACCATCCTCAGGAACTATTATGTTATTTACTGGGCAAAAGCAAGTCTATAGTAATTGGCTGATGATCTAGTACCTTCCCACTCTTAGACTACTGCCCCGATCATAAGCTAAAAAAGAAAAAGCAGCCCTATAATAGCAAAAGACACACGGATTTACAAAAGTATAATTCACACAGAACCAAATAGAGCTTCAAAGACAGAACTTCAAAAATATGTATTTTTTAAAGAGCAAAACCAAGTTTGATCTTCAAAAACACTTCAGCAGTTTTTAAATTAACCATAAATTATTCCAAGATGATCCTTACCTTGTTTTAATATAGCATCAGGCTTTGGTGCAGTGTCACTAGTAATTTCATGGACATCCTTTCTTGGCACTGAAGTACTACATCATTTTTTTTTAATTTTAAAGAAAAAAAAAGCCACAAAAACACAACAGAGATTAAGAGTCCAATTACACACCACAGAAAGATACTGAAAATATGGAAACATTAACATTTACAATGAAAGTGACTGCACAGTGTTCCAATTCCCAAATAAAATGCTAGGCAGGATGTAAAATATGTAATCACCTACAGAATGACCCCTCCTTGAGAGATATTTTACGAGGTATTCTCAAATATCAAAGAGTCCCTGACTAAATGCAATAACGAAAATATTGATCCTGCTATCCAAAATAATAATAAATGAAAATATTTGGATAGCAGGATCAATCCAATAAAAAAGAAGTCAAATAGTAAGAATGTGCCATTGTCTTGGGATAATCACAAGAGATGACTAAATTTAAGACTGGAAGAAAATGTACTTGCTTATAATGTAAATGTTCTTTTAATAATTGTTTTTAAACTGTATTCTGGGCTCACAAGCAAACATCTAATATATAATTTAAGATCCTTCACGGAACTTCTCAACCATAGGGAGAGGGTCAGATACAAGCAATGGGGAGAGTTTCTATCATATATATGACCTACACCTCCTATCTTACAATAATAAATCACTGATCTGCAACATTCAGCTCTTCTGCATTTGGCTTGTATCAATCTACAAAAGCCTGAAAACTATTCCAAATACATTTTTTAACCTGCCTATTTTTTTAATTTATTTTAAAAATTTCAAATACATACAAAAGGAGATAGAACAGTGCAATGAACCACCACATATCCACTACCCAACTACGATAATCATGAACTCATAGTCACTGTTTCATTTACATCCCTACCTACTTCCTCCCACCCCACATGTGGATTATTTTACAGCAAATCCCAGATACTGTATAATTTGATTTATGATATACTTCACTATGAAGCTTTAAAAGAAAATTCTTTTTAAAACTATAACAAATACCAGTACTACACATTTAAAAATTAACAATAATTTCTTTATATCATCAAACCATTATTCAATTTCTGTGTTCAAATTTCTGATTACCTCAGTTTTGTTAAAGTGGATTTCATAGATTGTTTTTAAAACTCACTTTTCAGAACCTGAAAACCCAAACACCAATCTTAAAACATGAGGATCCTTTTAAGGTACAGACATGGAATTAAGGCAAAGTATAAAATATATGACTCTTCTATTCGCACAATTCTTTAAAAAAAAAAAATAGAAATTCGTAACTCAGTTCCAAAAGAGTTCTACAGGAAAAATCACTTGAACACCTAACATACGTTTATAATACTACTGCAGAAGTTGAATGTTATATAACAGCTATCAGTGTAACCATTAGACAGAACTAAAAATATTAGAGCCCAATTAAACATTCCAGAACAATAAACATAACAATAAATACAGCAATCAAATATTAGCTATAGTAGATATATCTAAATTTGCCTCAACAAATCACCAGGTACTATACAGGCAAATATTAACAAACTAGGCAATACTGAGAGTCTAGAAACTCTGGGAGTTTAGAAAAAAACAAAATGAACAAGGAAAGCAGACTGTAAGACCACTTAAATGATAATGTGAAAAACGATCATACTTTGAAACATTCTGTATGATGAAAAGTAAAAGCATAAGTCATTAGAAATAACTAATTTATCATTTACTATCCTAACTTGGAAAAACAGCGTGTTTTTCATCCCTAGTGAATCATACTTACAATTTGCCATCTTTGAAAGATCGAACAAGAATATTGTCTTTTTTCACAGCAATTTCATCACTACAATCAGGACAAACCACCTTTAAAAAAAAGTGTAAAACTATTAGAACTGAAAGCACATTTATAGATATTTACGTAAGTATCAACTATTTAAATCCTTTCAAAAAACAGTTTCAGCTTAAAGTTTAAAAACTAATTTTAGTCTGTAGGGTAAACAGCTACACACATGTGGGAATACACACAAGTAATTTTAAATTTACATCCTCTACCCTTCCAGCTCTCTGGATTCCCCACACTGTTTTTGGCACAGGCTTGTGTTGAAAGCAGAAACATGGCCATGCCTAGACGGATGCTGCGGACCAAGTTCTAGTCAGAAATAGAACGCCGGCATACAAGGGGAAAACGGAGGAAAAGCCTGAGCCTTAACAGAGGGTGTGCAGCATGGCCAGGGGAACAGCGGGAACCAAAACGGCAGCCAGAATCAGAAGCTCAATCAGAGCAGTCTCAATCTTTAAAAAGATATAGATGAGGTTCTACTTACTATTTACATTTAAACATATACAACGGGCACTAAAATTTCTTTCTTTTTTTAAGATTTTATTTATTTATTTGACAGAGAGAGGGACAGCCAGCGAGAAATGGAACACAAGCAGGGGGAGTGGGAGAGGAAGAAGCAGGCTCCTGGCGGAGGAGCCTGATGTGGGGCTTGATCCCAGAACGCTGGGATCACGCCCTGAGCCGAAGGCAGACGCTTAACGACTGCGCCACCCAGGCGCCCCTAAAATTTCTTCATAATACTACCTACTCTAAAAAGTAAACATTTTTAAAAGGACATGGAGGCTGAGTAGGACTGATCACTACCCAAGAGAGGACTTAGCTAGAGCCACCTCAGCTGCTATTTAAAGTGAGGTTAAAGCGGCCCTTCCCAAAGACTAATGCAAGACACCTATAAATTTTTAGTATTTTAATTCCAAGACAGCCCACTATGTATACCAAGAACAAGTTAACAGAACAGTTATATTTCTAAATGAAAAATGAGCTAAGTAAGTATGACAGGTTTGTTTTAAGGATGGGCTCATCGGCTCTGAAAAATGACGCAATGGTACAGAAAGGCACGTACTCTCTCTACAGGTCAGAAAGGAGCGAGAAACAGGTTAGTTTTAATTCAGTTTTTAAGAAGTTAGTTCACAGAACCGAGATGCCCTTCAACAGACGAATGGATTAAGAAGTTGTGGTCCAGGGGCGCCTGGGTGGCACAGCGGTTAAGCATCTGCCTTCGGCTCAAGGCGTGATCCCGGCGTTATGGGATCGAGCCCCACATCAGGCTCCTCCGCTATGAGCCTGCTTCTTCCTCTCCCACTCCCCCTGCTTGTGTTCCCTCTCTCTCTGGCTGTCTCTATCTCTGTCGAATAAATAAATAAAAAAATATTAAAAAAAAAAAAGAAGTTGTGGTCCATATGTACAATGGAATATTACTCAGCTATCAGAAAGAACGAGTTCTCAACATTTGCTGCAACATGGACGGCACTGGAGGAGATAATGCTAAGTGAAATAAGTCAAGCAGAGAAAGACAATTATATGATTTCTCTCATCTATGGAACATAAGAACCAGGAAGATAGGTAGGGGAAGAAAGGGATAAAGAAAGGGGGGGGGTAATCAGAAGAGGGAATGAAACATGAGAGACTATGGACTCTGAGAAACAAACTGAGGGCTTCAGAGGGGAGGGGGGTGGGGGAATGGGATAGACTGGTGATGGGTAGTAAGGAGGGCACGTATTACATGGTGCACTGGGTGTTATACACAACTAATGAATCATCGAACTTTACATCAGAAACCAGGGATGTACTGTATGGTGACTAACATAATATAATAAAAAAAAACATTAAAAAAAAAAAAGAAGTTAGTTCACAGTTTCCATAACTGCAACTGCATTGCACTAGGCATTCTTTAAATGTTGATGGCATTCTGAACGAACTCCCTGATGAAAGAAGCCTTTTGTATGTTATTAGCATCAAGGGAAACTTCCCTGTCATTTCAAAAAAAGTCCTGAAGTAAATGTTTAGCATTTGCTCAGGGACTCCTCTTGTCACACTACAGATACTGACTGCCACCTAGAGGTACTGTACTAGATGCCAGAGAACAAGGGACCAGGACACTCACTGCTCCTCCCCACATGGAGTTTGCACCCTAGAGCCAGGAAGACAAGCACTGAACAAGTGAGAGCACGTGCATTTAACTGCTACTGTGTTAAGTCCTTATCTGGGTAGTCAGGGACTGCTTTCTTGAAGACACAACATTCAAGCTCAGCTTTCAAGATTGAGTAGGAATTGGCCTGACAAAGGATGTACATGGATGCACGTGTGTGTGGTCTAAGGGGTGCGCTGCAAGCACTGGAAACAAATAATGGGAAGGGCCAGAGACAGCAAAAGCACTGGAACCCGTCCCAGAGAGCAAAAGAAGATCAGTGTGCTAACTTTCTGCCTGGACTGATTAAGGGAGATAAGAAGGGTTCAGATTTTTCCAGTCTTTTAGGCCATGTTAATTCTTAGGATAAAATCTAAAATCCCTAAGGAAAGGCTCTGAAGCAGGATAATGTTATAATAGATCTGCCTTATAAAAATTACTTTGAAAAAATGAAAATAAAAATTTATTTGGGGGTGCCTGGCTGGCTCAGTCAGAAGAACATATGACCCTTAATCTAGGGGTCTTGAATTCAAGCCCCACGTGGGGGGGGGGGCAGAGATAACTTAAATAAATAAAACTTTTTTAAAAAAAGAATAAAATAAAATAAAATAAGAATAAAAAAATTACTTTGGCTGTTATAAAGAAAATGGGCCAGAGAAGGGCGAGAGTTGAAAGAGACAAAGCCACCACAATCATCCAGGTAAGAGAGGTGGTGAGTCGGATGGAGAGTGGTGGCAATGACATATTAAAGGAAAGAGAATATTAGAGGTAATTACGGAAGTGAAGAGGTGAGTGAGCAGATGATACTCAGGTTTCTGTCTTGTGCAAATGATGTCATTCACTGTGAAAGGCAACACTGGAGGAGGGCCAAGTTTGGGAAGGAGGGAGGAGAGAATACGTTTAGTTTTAAACTTAAGTTTTGAGATGGCTGGAGGACATCCAAATGGAGATACTAAATAGACAGATACCAAAGTCCAGAGCTCAGAATGGAAGTCTGAACTGTAAGATATAAACTTGGGAGTCAACAGTCTAAATACTGGGGGCTTAAACTTGGGTCTAAAACTGTGAACAAAATCTACCTTTTTCTTTTTTTCTCATGGGGTTTGCAGTCCTCCACTCTACCAACTGAGCTATTGAAGGACTCTCACTTTCTCATGGGTTTCAAAAACTACACATATGGTAGCTTTGGCCAGTGCTGGTGGTGGTGTGTAAGTGGGTTTGCTTTCCATTCTGCCACAGGAACAATAATCCATACTTCACCCTGTTCACCCATGTATGTGATTTTCTTGGTCCCTAAGGCATTTCAGTTTGTTAACACTGCAACTGATGCTATAAAAGGGGATGAGATCACCCTAAAGGGAATAGAGTGATATATTCTGAACCTTGCACAACAACATTTTTAGGTTGGTGAGAGGAGAAACACTGAAGGAAAATGGAAGACTGTGTAAGTCATGGAAGCTAAGATTTCCTCCTGTTAAAATAGGATAAATACCCCCCCCCTTTTTTTTCAGTCTCAGGATTCAATGAGACTACTTATGTGAACCAGCTTCACACAGGGTCTAGCCATGGCAGGTGCTCAACACATGGGGGCTACTTACAGGTCCTAGGAGTACACAAGCGTTTCCTAACACAGTGATGTTACTAACACTTGTAAAATTTACTCAATTTATAAAAACTAATTTTAAACATTGAAACCCAAATACTATATGTGATTATGTCAAGACTGTTTGATCAAGAACACAAGTTCACACTCTAGTTGACAAAAATTATTCATCACTGTCCAAAAGATCTCTATTTGGGGGAGAGGATTACATATATGAATAATTCTAAGATTCTGTAAACAATACTGTGATGGTTCCTATACCAATTACTGACAATTCAACATCATAAACCCTTAAATATTTTTCTCATCATCAAGGAAACTATTTAGAAACTATGGGTGAGAGAATCTTAATACTGAATATACTAACAGTGAAAAATTAATATTCCTGTTATTTTAGAAAAAGACACACAAAACTTTTTTTTTTTTTAAAGATTTCATTTATCCATTTGACAGAGATACAGACAGCCAGCGAGAGAGGGAACACAAGCAGGGGGAGTGGGAGAGGAAGAAGCAGGCTCATAGCGGAGGAGCCTGATGTGGGGCTCGATCCCATAACGCCGGGATCATGCCCTGAGCCGAAGGCAGACGCTTAACCACTGTGCCACCCAGGTGCCCCCAAAACTTTTTTAAAACAGGTTTTCGAAAGAAATTCTTACAAAGAAATCTTAGTGCTTTAGATCACATACACGGACACTTGAGTTTTCAGCTCACCATTAACCAAGTTACTTAACCTTTCCAATACTCAGTCTCTTGATTTCTAAGCGAGGATAAATAATATTACCTGCCTCATAGTCTTTGTAAAGGTCTTAACACAGTCCTTGCAGATAGCAGGCATCCAATAACTATTAGGATGGATAGATGGATATATGCAGAGGCACAAAAGTATCGTAAAGTATTTCTATTTATTACAACAAATAATTGCCCTCTTTAGTTTTGATTTTAAGATACAATGTAAGTTTTAATTGTAAGAGCCAGCACTTATTGGGCAATTACTTTGTGCAAAACACTGAACTGATAAGCATTCAGGATAAAGAATACACATCATGTTCACTGAAAAGAACGATAAATAGACATCATTTGCAGATAACAGTAGAAAAAGAAAGATTCTCTTCTTCTGCACTCTATTGCATGATGAATTTAGGAGTTTTAAAAGTTTGCATTATGAATCTGTTACCCAAAATAAAGACAGCAGTATAACGAACTCCCACATACATACCCTCTAAAATTACCATAATTTTGCCTTTCTTGGATGACTTTAAGAGTTCTTGGTACTCAAAGACGATTTTGAAAGTAATCTTGGTGTAAACTAAATGATGTTAAAACCATTTCCCTACTCTATGAAAAACACTAGTAAGATTACTAGTTGTTTTCTTCATGAACCTAAATAGTTGAAATTAAACTTTTTTATACTGAAGTTACTCACCAATGCAGGAAACCATAGTGCTTTCTTTTTATCCAAACTAACGTAATCTACACATACAACTTTTCCTAGTAGTTCATCAATCTGTTTCCTATCATCCTCATCTTCATCACTGGAGGATGAAGAAGACTCTTCCTCTGGTCTAGGGAAAGAAAAAAATAAGATATTTCCATTTATCTTCACAAAGAATGAGCATACCAAATTGATAAATACAGGTATTCTAGAAATCCTATCCCATTTTCTAAAACCTACAGAACGGCAAGTTTATATTTTTAAGTAGTTTTCTAAATTTCTAAAGAATAAAAAAAAGGTTATCATTAGAAGAAAGCACATCATCTTCCTAAACATCCTTTGGGTTTATTTCATGCTACTTTAAAAGGTTAAGGGGGAAAAACAGAACAGAGTAACACTGGTCCCCAAATTCTCAAAGAGCTGAAGGTCCCATATGAAACACCCCAGTACTACACTAAAATATATTTAGATCCAACTCTCAGATTAAAGAAGTTCTAAAGATAGTAATTTTACACTCCCAGTTCAAAGCTAATTTTAAAAAGGGGAAGAAGATCTTTATTTATTGGGGGCTCAGGCTGGGGAGAGAAGACAATCTGATAAGAGATCACCAATGCTATCCTTAATATCAACTATACACAAACTAGGCATTGATAAAATGTACAGTACTGTTATTTTTTGTTATGTTAGAAATTCCTTTCAGTTTACATTGTATATTGGACTAATAAATTAGAAGGAAGTTCAGTGTCAGCAGAAAAAGGAACTATCTAAAGCCATCCACTTGTTGCTAGACAAAAGTAGAGCAAAAAGTAAAACGAAAAAGGAAAAACAAACAATAATTCTACTTTGAATCTGGTTCCAAGAAAGCCCACAATCAGTGTTTAAGAAAACAAAGATTCTAACAATTGAGTGCTCAAAACGCCCAGAGCAAGCAAAAACACTAAGAAATGAATAGACTGCAATGTACGTTCTTTTTTACAAAATAAAATAGAAGAATGGTTAGTATTAATTACCTATGGGGATGAAAACATTTTTGAGATAGTTGTCAATGACCAATTTCACTGACAAAAAATGTAAACTGACAGATTATTTTAAAATCTTAAACATGATTTAACTATTTGGTTGAATGAGACAAATCTAATATACTCTAAATTTGTCTTGATGCCTTTCCAAAGGGATGGCAACATAATATCACTCTTTTATATATTTCAACATAATTATAAAAAAAGCAAAAACTACTATAATAATATTAACTATTTTAGAGTGATATGGGAAATATCACT
The DNA here is from genome assembly GCF_023065955.2 of Ursus arctos. Taxonomy (NCBI): domain Eukaryota; kingdom Metazoa; phylum Chordata; class Mammalia; order Carnivora; family Ursidae; genus Ursus; species Ursus arctos. The sequence continues at coordinate 70,492,702 of NW_026623089.1, forward strand.
ATTTGATTTCAATGATCAAGTGACTTAAGAATTGTCCCCTGGTAAAAACAAAGCAAATATTCCACGTTTGCTGCTGAGAACTAGTGCATTTCAAATGGCACTTAAAGCAGTTTAAAGTAGGGACATAGAAAGGAAGTAGGAGGTAAAAAAAAACAATATGCCTTCATATTAGCAAAGCTCAAAACCTCAAAAATAAGCACACAGCTTGGGATAGTAATGACAGACTTCCCAAGTGTGAGTTCTAATTGATTAGAAGTGTTTCTCAAGGGCAATGACTTTTATCTCATCGCTTTCTAATGACTATAGAAGACAACCAACCTTAAAACCATAATTACTGCTTTTTCAAAGCAGTTATAAAAAACTTATTCAGCTAGGATTTAATGGACACCCTTTATGTCATTATCATTTGCTAGACAAAAGTCCCAATATCACGAATAACACATATCAAATCCGTAAAACATAGAGAGAGAAAACTGGGCTTTATTTGCCTAACAAAGTCATCTGCATCTTCATGAAAATTCTCATTTCTTTCTTAAGACTTCAGTGTGAAGACTTCAGACATAAGAAAGTGACGTATAAAAAAAAAAGTGACCGCCTACATGAAACACCTATCCATCTTTCATATTAAATGTCCAAGTTCCACTCTAAAACCACTGCCCATTTATGGACTAGATTTCCTGCCGCCCCCGCCCCCGCAGACTTTGTTGCAAGAGTGCTCATTTCTCTCTCCTGTATCAATTTTTCTGCCTCTACTACGTTGAGTCCCATCAGTATACTGTTATTTCCATCAATATGTATTATTTCTCCCACTTAAAAAAAGAATCCCCTGATCTCACCTTCCCCACCAGCTGCAACCACCTCATTTCTCTACTCCCATTTGCAGTCAAACAGCTTGGAATGCTCAACTACTCGACATCTGGAAACCCTCTGACTCCTCTAAGTCTCTGTTCAAATGTCATTTCAATTAGGTGATCCTGACCATCTCATTCAAATTTACAACCTGCCTGCCCCAATCTCTCCTCTTTTATTCTTTACCCACAGCATTTACAAATCCATCATATAATATAATCTACTTCGTTCTTTCTTATGTTTTCTCTTTATTGCCGATCTCCCCTATATGAGAGAATATAAGCTCCAAGAGCAGAGATTTTATCAATGCCTGTTTTATTCACTGATATGTCCCAAGTACCTGAACAGTGCTTGGCACAAGCATAGATATTCAATAAATATTTGTTGAGTAAATAAATGAACTGAATAGATTTCTTTCTTTCTACTACGGTATTTCTAATTTTATTTTTCCTGAAATCACAGAATGTATACAAGCAGTATAATGTACACAACCAGTATAAACCACACCATTATATATACCTAAGACTCCTTTAACTCTTCCTCTTGGAGGAGTTCAGCCAGGAAATAATTTACACAAGACACTCAATGAACTGGTTAACTAAAATAAATGAGAATCAAAAATATTTTAAGGGGCGCCCGGGTGGCTCAGTCGGTTAACCATCTGCCTTTGGCTCAGGTCATGATCCCAGGGTCCTGGAATCCAGCCCCACTTTGAGCTCCCTGCTCAGTGGGGAGTCTGCTTCTCCTTCTCCCTCTGCCCCTCCCCCTGCTTGTGCGTTCACGTGCTTTCTTTCTCTCAAATAAATAGAATAAAATTTAAGAATAAAAAATAATTTAAAAAACTATTTTAAGGGAACAAATACAGAGCAAGCAGAGAGCCTGCTTTGGTTTTATTCCCCTCTGACATCGTTGCTTCTTTGGTGGTAAGGTAGTATTTGCTTACAGAGCCAGAACAAAATAATGCACGGTCTTTGTGACATAACATCTGATGCCACCACTGGAAACAAAGCTAACTACATGGAAATGTTTACCACCACAGACTAATAGCTAATTATTTAAAGCTGATCTCACATCACTATTAATTGTAAATTAATTGTGAATTAAGAAAGAAGAAATTTAGACACGTGCCAAAGAACAGCAGATGACAAGATACAAACAGAAAACTGACTTCAATGATCCTTATGATTTCAGGCAAGTAACTCAAATTTTGCAGACTAAATTAAAAACCTGTATTAGTCAGTATTAGGAAGTCTAACAACGTACAGCTCCTTAGAGATTAAAACATACAGAACATATGGACAGGTATATACTTACCAATAAAAGGGTTTTATTTTTTTTCCCAATTTTTAATCAAGAAGGAAACTAGAATCAAATTCTCGTATCAAAATAAAAGAGCAAATAATTAAAAAAAACTTCTAGAATTAGATAGTGGTACTGGTTACGCAATCTGTAAATACACTAAAAACACTGCACACTGTACACTTTACAAGGGTGAATTTTGGCATGTTAATTATATCTCAAGGAAAAATAATTTTTAAACATCTGCAGACCTATAAACACCACGTACACATCACTACTTTATTGGGTAAACTTTAGTACTGTCAATGGGTAAAATCCCTGCCCATAAATAATCTCTATCAAGAACAATTATAAGCTTTCTTATGATTTATTCTTTTTCTGAAGGAGAAAAAAAAATAACAGCAAGCAGACTGATTCCTACTGTAGCAGCTGCATATACACTTTTGCCAGGTTACTGGAAAACACTTTTGATGGGAGAGGGTACACAAACGTTTCCATAATTTCAGGTATTCTATTCTTTGGGCAGAATCAAACAAAACATCTGTATACAATGGCTAAATTATAAGGGCAAAATTCAATCAACTTATACATTGATTAAATGATCAATAACTTGCTTTAAAAAACTAAAATAGAGAATGATCTTTAGAAATTCTTGACTATATTAGAATTAACTAATTAAAGGTAGAATAAATAAAACTCAATTGAAGGAAGGTGTCAAAGATAATCAATTTTGGAATAGATGGAGGCAGATTAACTGGTATGTGAATTAACAGTTGTTAAAAGAAAATAAAGGTAGTGAAATACTCATTAACAACAGATCTGGGGAATCCTGGGAAGAGATAACCTTATTTATCTTTATATAAAACTAAATTTTAAATGACAATCAGAAAATCAAAATGAAGACTTTTTTTAGTTGAGTAATGGAAGAGGAAATGAAGGTCAGATAAATGACCTTAAGGTCCAGGTCTAAGATTTTGTTGTAGAAAATCACTCAGAAAGGGAAGAAAGAACTTTGAGGAACTATAATTAAGGAGAAGGGAATTTCCAACTGTGGTACTTGCCTGTAGTGCCTACATATCATGGCGTTAAGTGCTAAGCAAGAACACTGTAACATCTCTTGACAATGAGAATGACCACCAACCACAGTGAGGGGGAAGGAACAGCAAGCAAAACAAGATTACAGATGAGCAGGGCTTCGTTTCCTACAATAGTTAATTCTCAACCTCTGGTCTGCCTTCTTACTTTGCACATATGTGATACAATCCCAACAGTAAATCTTTCATTATACACAGAGATTCTCAACAGGAAAATTACTAACTTAGAATGTTTGCTGGAGTCTTTAGAAAGTAAAGATCAACTTACTCAGTGACAACCGCATGCTTTAATCTCATCTTCAAGAAAGGGAGACCTCAGCTAATAGATTTTTTAATACATCTTAAATCCGGGTCATTTTTGAAGATCACTCTAGGCAATACTCTATAAATTATCTTACTTTAAATTTATTTTTACACATGTAGATGACAGTTGAAGAAAGATAAAATATGTCTAAATATGATGCAATATTTTTCAAAATTCTTTAAAAAGAATTTTTCAAAATTCTTTAAAAAGAATTTTTCAAAATTCTTTAAAAAGAATTTTTGATAGATACAGAACCGTTTTTCCTACAATATGTATATAATATAAAATAATACGGAAATGTTGCTTTAAAAAATTCAAATAATATAGCCAAAAACAGTTCCACTTATCAGACATAAACACTGTAAGCAGAATTTTTACATACTCACATATAAACACATTTTTATGAAGTCATGTCACACTGATATTTCATGAAAATTTTTGCATTCAATACATGATGGTTGGTATCTAGTATTTACACAGTGCTTCCTTTATAAACACTTTAAGGATATGAATTCATTTAATCTTTGCAACAATTCTGAGAGAGAGGTAATACTATTATCTCAATTTTACAGATGAGAAAATTGAGGCATGAAGACTAAGTAATTTGCCCAAGGTTATATAGCAAGGAAGTGGCAGAGACAGTTACTCACAACCAAGGCCACCTGGCTCCACAGTTCATACTCTTAACAATCAAGCCACACTGCCACTCTCGAAAGCTAGAGAAGTAGAAATCTTCGCTAATGAAATAATTTTACATTAAATACACCCCACCTCACTATTCTGACATCACCGATCATAATTAGAAGTTGACTACAGAACTATGGAAGACTCTAATGAGCAATGGTAGGTAAAATTTTAATACGCAATTGAAGTCATTAATTTTCAAAGAGACATCTAAAGGTTTATCTTGTAAGTGCTTCAGTGAATATTCTATGGCAATAAAATATCCCTCTGGAAAAACTGATAACATTATTAGATCACAGTAACATCAAATAATCACAACAGGATTCTTTCATATGAATAATGCTATCATACATTTTTCATTTATTTTTCTTTCTGGATAGAACAAGTCATTTGCAGAAGAGTAAATAATAGTTATACCCTGAATACCCTAAAGAAAATCAAGTCATCAGCAAGCTAAATCACAAGTGAGAGAAATTATTCACTTAGTAATTAATTGAAAAACATCCTCTAAAAACTTCAGAGCGTAAAGAAAAAAAAAATGCATGGTCTGAATCACAAGTATAGTTGGAAAATACTAACATCAAATATTTTTTCAATGCAAGGATAAGTCTTGTAATTTCCTCCCTCAAATGAGTCATTATTTATTTACTGTTAGAACTAATGTAGAAAGTAATTGTACTCTATCTAAATAAGAGTCAATCAGTTGAATGGGAAAAGGCCCATGAAGCACGGGTGAGTTCAAGTACTGGTCCTTTCCTTCCTGTGTTCCTTGGATTACTTACTGTCTCTGAGCCCAATTTCCCCAATTTTTAATATGGGTAAGAATAATACCTATCTTCAGGAGTTTGCTCTAAGGCTGAAAGTAAGCAATATGAGAGATAGTGCTTACCCAATTTCTATCTCCAAAGCTCGATCACAATTAGATTTAATACAGGATTCTAAATACTGAATGAAAGCACTCACTTACGCTAACGATTTCAATAATTCAACTCAACATTTATTTTTAACAGCCACTCTGACAATATTTGGGCTTAGACACGTTAAAATTTTTTCAATTTTATCCAAGTGAAATGTTCAAAATTGTTTTTAAAATAACCTCCAATGGAATAAATTAAAAACCCATCCCCTTCTCCTGCTCCTATGGAGGCAACTATGTTTTTAACTATTTCATCTGTTTATTAATAGTTACTACCTTATCTCTAAATGATACTCTTATACTGATTTATACATTGTAGACATTATTCTATTGACTTCCTATTGTTAGTAGGACTTAATTTTATATTTAAGCCACCTCCTCTCCCTCCATCCTAGTAAGGTTTCCTTTCTGATGTAATTTTCAAGAGCAGTTACCTAATGCCTATGCTACTTTTTCTCTATTTGTTATCATCATATCTTTAATTTCCCCCAACGTTCCATTATATTAGGTAATTGAGTCCACCTTTTTAATAGAGACTTCCATTCCTCCATTCTGCATTCTATTGACTACCAGCATCTAGTATTACTACGGAGAAATCTGATACCATTCTGCTTCCCAGTCCTTCGCAATAAATTATTTTTCTTTCTGAAACTGTTAGAAAATTGTTTCTTTATCTCTGATGAACCTTTGATCCTGTGATCCTTTTTAATTTAGAGCCTTTTGGAGCCTAAGCATGGCCCATTAAAAGTAATCTGTTAAATAGGCAGAATATATGTCACAACTGTTAGGCATAAAAATAAGTAAGGTAATTTCTTCAAGGAGATTAAGATTATTAGGAAGAAAACAAATACTACAATGACAATAACAGGTGAAATACTGTTTTTGACATTAAATAAATGCAAAGAATTTAGAGGGTTCAGAGGAAAGAAAACAGGTCTGTTTTCAAGGAAAGAGTAGGGAGACACAAAACAGTTCACAAAAAGGTGGGAGAATTTCTGTTGGAGATTGAATGAGTGAGACAATGACATGGAAGGGTGGCATTTCAGAAAGGAAAAAAAGAGCATGAATAAAAGCATGGTATCAGGAAAACAAGGATGTTTTCAGCGAAGGTTGACTGGTTCCATTCTGACTACAGCAGTAAGATACACGTAAGGAGAAATGGCAGGTAGATACACAACCGTTAAGGGTGGCTGAGCATGGAGAATCTCAAGCACCCGTGCTAAGGAGTCTGAAATTACTATGAGATCCAGTTAGCATTTTGCAAAGTACAATTTCAAATTAGTAACTCTTAAAACAATACTAGAAGGAGAAATGAATTCAGGTTCAACTAACAGTTATGAAAATGGACTTACATATGATTAGATCTTCTTCCTCTATTTGTTTTCTTCCCTATGACAGGAGTGCCAAAATGTTCAGGGTTGGTGAGTGGGAGCTGGTCTAATGTCTGTGGGTAAGAACATAAACCCATCAAAGTTACAACGTAGCAAGTTCTTCTTCCTTTTTAAACCAAATTTAAGAATATGCTTAGATTTGAAGATTAAAAACTGCCCCCAAGGAAGACTAAAATACAACTTTCCTAAGGATAGACAACTGTCATTTCAAAGATATAAGAATAAAGAGGAATGAACCCCTTGGGGGGGGGGAGTGAGAAGAAATTAAGTTGTTCCTTCTTCATGGTTTCATTATCTGTTTGAAGGCTGACAGACTCCTAAGAATGATTAAAATATAAAACAAAACACAGCTCAGTAGAAAACAGACTGGAGAGATAAGAAATCTGTATGTAAGGACTTAGCACCTGAATTGGGGCCAATTGCAAATCAAATTTTTCTTTGTTCAAAGGGAATCGTAATCCATAATATAGAATTCTTAATAAGTAACAAACAAAATTATCCCCCCAAAAAAGCATCAACTGTTTGAAAAATGGCTTTTGATAGGATATATTATTACTTTGCAAACAGTTTCTACAATAAACCTTTTTTAAAGAAAATGTAAAAATTGACTTTTCTACATTTAATTTTCCCTTCCTTTTTAATATGCGGCATCCAATATGGTGCTTGGTATGAAGATAATGATCAATAACTAAACATTTTTTGTTGTCAATTGACAGTTCATGTCAAATCCTTTATCCCTCACCCCATCCTAAAATAATGATTGTTGGTTAAGAGCAGAATGAAGAAAAAGGGATCCTGGAATGATTCCCTTCCTTTCTCAATATCAGATACTTCTTAGATTTTTCTTGCCATTATTTCCTGAAAAGGTTTCTATAATTAAAAAGTTAGGGTCTCAATCTGAAACCACTATCCCAAATAACTGAATTCTCTGAATATCAATTCTCATAATCCTACTTTTTCTGCATTTTTAAGATCTTCTGCACAGTTGCTATTCCTTTCATCCCTCCAACAGAACCTCTGCTATTACAGATAATTTCATGAATACCAGGGGAACTAAAGACCCCACAAAAACTGTTTAAGCATGGAAGGGAGGGTAAGAAACTACTTATGATAAAGACTTCTCAAAGTTACAAGCCAGGGTGTTATAGGAAAGGGTATATATCAATTTAGATTAAAAAAAATTAGATTATCTAAATATAAACTGTTAATATTTAAAAGGAAATTTTTAACTTTTATTTTTACAACAGATAATTTTGTTGAAACAATGAGGAACTAAAATGTAAAAGGGGAAGCATATTAATAATCTATGCTGCATAACTTACTAGAATATATGTAAGTGTACTTGAGGTACATAGATCTATGTATCCAACAACAAAGAATAATGATATAGGTAAGAGGTACTACCCATAAAACATAAAGATCAATTCCTTCAGAAGACAGATAAAAACTATTAACTTTTATAAGGCCTAAAATCTAATCTTTCAAATTTAGCTTAAGTCAGGCATTTAAAAGGTGTTTGGGGGGCGCCTAAGTAGCTCAGTCAGTTAACCATACAATTTCAGCTCTGGTCATGATCTCGGGGTCCTGGGATAGAGCCCCATGTCTGGCTCCACACTCTGCAGGGAGTCTGCTTGAGGATTCTTTCTCTCCCTCTTCCTCTGTTCCCTCCTCCCCACCTCAAATAAATAAATAATAAAAAAAAAATTGGAGGCAAAAGTTGGTCCAAATACAATAATATGCCAAACAAAACCTCTTTAAAAGTCACTTGTCAGGGGTGCCTGGGTATCTCAGCTGGTTAAGTGTCTGCCTTCGGCTCAGGTCAGGATCCCAGGGTTCTGGAATTGAGCCCTACATCGGGCTCCCTGCTCAGCGGGAAGTCTATTTGTCCCTCTCCCTCTGCCTCTCACCCCTGTTCATGCTCTCTCCCCCTCGCTCTGCTCGCTCTCTCTCTCAAATAAATAAATAAAATCTTAAAAAAAAAAAAAAGTCACTTGTCACTAACTCCTAATTATGCTTCCCAAGAGCAAAAAATTTCAAAGTACTGTATTTGGTAAACAGAAAATTAATTAATTTGAATTCACCTTCTGTCAAGCTAAAAGAAGGATTAAATACCCCACCTCACTCCCCTAAAATTAAGGTTGCTCTTGTGAAAGCAGAGACTTCTATTAAGTACTATGATTTCTATTCTAAGCAACTAGTAGTCACCAGTTACAGGAAAGAAAATATCTAGGATTTCTGATCTCTCTCCTATATAATAGTTAGAACAGTAAGAAGCCATATCTCTGTCCCCAGCCTCAAACCATGTCCAGGAAAGTAGGAACACCTTTATTCTGAGTGAGAGAAAAGACTGAGGGGAGGGTAGAATTTGTCTCATCAAATCCTAAAGAGCAAAAAGCAGAGACTCCTGGCTATCCTGAAGGCTAAAAGAAAATTCCATAAGCCTAGGGGTAACATGTCTAAGTCCCCACTTCCTAAATGGGCTATAGGAAATCTGGAGCTGAGATTTTATCTAACTTTCCTTTAGAGTTTTCAACTGCACGTAGTAAATGCACAGTGAATACCAGCTGATGAAACTACTTCCCAATAATATGCTCTGCAGAAATGCCCCAACTCCCAGGGCAGTGGCAACACCTCACTAAGCCGGTTCGGGCTAGACCCAGAGACATTAGTGCTGGAATTCAGACTGATGGAAGTGCTGTTGTTATCTCTTATCATGGAAATCTTAAATTTAAGTCTCTAAATAGGTAGCTTATTAATGGAATTAGTGACCCCAAACACTGCCAGTCTGATGTGGCTTTTTGCTCAAAGACCAAGTTATTACTGATAATAACAATGGTCTGAGTAATTTTTCAACAAATTAAAAATGTTTTTTGAAAATATCAAAAATATCAAATAAAGGGAAGGAATACACAGATGGCAGGTTAAATACATTCCTGGCCAGCCTATCACAGAACTCAGTACATTTATAATCTTAAAATATTTGATTGTTTGATTAATGCTTTTTCTCCTCCAACAGATGGTAAGTTACTCAAGGATAAATCCCACGTCTACTTGACTTATCCTTGTGTCTCCAATACCTAACAGGTGCTATACCTGGCTTATGAGAATGGGATACAGAAACAATACACCAGTATTCTAAGAACCCTCTAGCAAAACATAAAGTCTAACACATATAGACACACACAGTTAAAGTGGTCTGCCTTAAAGGTGAGAAAGGATACACTGAGCTACTCGCTTATACTATTTTCAGCCTTTACACTACAACTGTCTTACGAACTACACAATTCTCCTGAAAACAAACAAACAAAAAAAAGTATTTTAGATATTTCTCTGGATTAAATAAATAAGGCACATGCCTTCCTTCACTAAGCAGATGAAAAATCAAGTCTTTAAGACCCCATATTCACTCACTGACCTACTATAACTGTACACATGTTCTAAGGGAAATGAAATTATTTCTAAGAATTATATAAATTTAGGAGTGCCTGGCTGGCTCAGTTGGAAAAGCATGCGACTCTTGTTCTCAGGGTTGTGAGTTTGAGCCCCACACTGGGTGAAGAGATTACTTAAATAAATAAGACATTAAAAAAATTACATAAACTTATAAAGAATTGTTACTGTAACAGTGCAAAAAGCCAAATTCACTGCAATTCTAAAGCTGTATGTATTTCCTATATTTAAACCTTCACAATTAATTCAACAAATATTTACTGAAGGCTCTTGTACAGAAAATTGCCGGGAAAAGAAGAGCCTATCAAAATGACAAAAATATGGCTATTACCCGCAATACAGCTTAAAATCTTACAGGGAAAATACAAAAAGAAATAAAAAAAGACCACCAAATAAGAATAAGAGAAGTGCCAAAGGATCAAAGGATAAAGGATTCAAATCTGGTTAGAAAGCTCATGAAAGACATCATGGAGGAGCATTAAGAGGAGCAGTCAGTACTCAGAAGAAACCAAGAAAAGAATATGAATCATAATCTGAGAATACCAAGTAGTCTTATAAGACAGAAGTACAGGGAAATGGGGCACCTGGCTGGCTCAGTTGGAAGAGCATTTGACTCCTGACATCGGGTTGTGAGTTCGAGCCCCATGTTGAGTGTAGAGATTACTTAAATAAAAACTTTAAAAAAAGGAAAAGAAAAAATAGGTACAAGGAAATGTTACAATATGAGACTGAAAAAATAGGCCAGAATCATAATACACAGAACCTGTCCCAAATTCTGAACTGGAATAGGAATTCAATTATTTAAGGGAAAGGAAAATATTTTCAAAACAAGAAGAACATAAAGTTCAATAGTTGAATAAATAATATAAAAATGTCCCTAAAGAAACACTGTTCTAAATAGTGACAAGAAAAAAAGTAATCATGGTTTGGCCACACTGTGCATTAAGATTTATAGGCTGGACTATATGATAGAATATAACACTTTAACAATATGTCCATTTTTAAAATTCTGGATTGCAAGCTACTGATTTACAAAACTTTGTGAACCCTCCCTCCATTCTTAGTAACTTAACACCTTTCAATTTCTAGAGCATGGCTTTGGTACTAGAAAATACTGGTTTGAGAACCAGCTCTGACCATCAGTTTCACCATCTGTAAATTTAAGATAATAATGCTATCTACTTCATAGTGTTATGAATGTGATGACGTAGGTAAAGCAGTGAGCAAAGTCCCTGGCAAATATAAGCCCTTCATTTATTCATCTGACTACCACGTATTCAGTTTCTACTCTATGCCAGGCACTGTTGAAGGAACTGGGAATGAGCAGTGAAGAAGACATATAAAATCCCTGCCCTTGTGACACATTCTAGCAAGGAAGGCAGACAATAAAAAAATAACTAAGCACATACACATATCCTGATGTAGAAAATGACACAAGCTATGAAGAAACTTCAGTCAACCTACAAGGATGAAGAGGATGGCAGGGACTAGTTTAGAAAGGGCAGTCAAGCAAGGCATCTTTGAGGAGGGGCTATAATGTCAGCAGCAGCATACTAGTAGTTAGGGACTGCTTATAGTATCCACACATCCTTTAATGATGAGGGGGTTAAGGTGGTTCGAAATCGAGCATCTCTTTTCTACATTTAAAATTAGAGTCTACATAAAAGTTGCCTAAAGATAATAGTTAAGCAAGATCCCTGAATTTTCATTGTGGACAAATACTAAAATATTCTTAGGGGAAAAAAGTATATATCACCTGGTACACAAACACAAGGACTTAAACTAAGAATTCACAGATTACATGATAATGGTATTAATGGAGTTCCCTGATTAACAAGTTGCTTGAGTTGAGAAAGAAAAATATGTGCCCCCTAATACAAAATATGAAGACACAGTCATTCATTAAATGATTACTTACTTCACTTTCAGCAAAATGCCTCTCTCCCTTCAAGCACAGTGAAGATCGTCTCAGTGTCTTCTCATCTCCATCATCAAAAACTATGAGGGGAGGTAAAATTGGAAACTACTGAAGGATTTTTCAAAGATTAACAAGATAATATAAATTATCATTTAATTTTCTGAGTGCAAACAGAGCTACTGTTTCAGAAGGTTACATTTGAAATTCAGTTCACATTTTATGTTTTCTGACAACTTCAAACACAGAATATGTTTTCCAATTTCTAGCAATAAAGAAATAATATACCTGAAATGAAAACATCTTCCCTGACCCAGAAAACAGAACAAAACAAAACAAAACAAAAAAAAAAGAAGTTAGCATTTTAGGAAGAAACGAGTTAAATGCTAATTAACCCTTCTCAACATGGTAAAGGAAAGACAAGTTTTCCAGCCGGTAAATAATGACAGATTTACCAAAAAACCAAAAAGAATACAAATTTATATATTCAGACTGTCCCTAAAAAATTACTCTGCTTTTCTTTTACTCTTTAAAGCAGGGTTTCTAAACCTGAGCAATACTAACATTTCAGGGCAGATAATTCTTTGTCATTAGCAGCTTCCCTGGCCTCTAGCCACTAGATGCCACTAGTGGCTCCCCATTTGTGACAAACAAAAATCTCTACAGACATTGCCAAGTGCTTCCTTGGTGACAAATTTGTTCCCCATTGAAAACTACTTATTTAAAGTACTAAAATGTCCCAGCAAATTTACAGTAAGTTTATGCATACACAGAATATATGTATATTTTATATCATAATTTTAGCATATACTTACATTCCTCACAAATCATGGGGAAAAAATACCTCTATTCTAAATAAAGTTACCAAGCCTTGATTTTAGAAATAGCAATTTCTACCTAAGTAACAAAATTAGGCTCTTATATATTAAGTGAAACTTTATGTGAGACTGGATAAATAACTTTTAGCACAATTTTTTAATGTTGTAACTAAAATATTCAATGATAAAAACGCCACATTTATGAGACTGACTGCCGTACATAATTACCATCTAGAGTTACTGCACAGAACATGCTCACAGTCCTGTCACCTACAAAAAGTCAAATTGCCCTGACTCAAATTAAAATTTCCCCTCCCTTCACCAAGCTTTTTCTCATTCCACAAAAATATAAACAAAACTCAACTATACTGTTTCAAAGGTCCATCAAATTTTGACAACATCAAAGACATTTTAACTAGGTGTTTACTCTCACCTATGAGGTCATTAAAGAGTAAGAATTATTCCCATTCAATAAATAAATGCCAGGATAATTGGCTATTGATGGGGGGGGGAACATGACATTCCAGAATGTGCCAAAAAAAAACAACAACTGTAGACGAAACAAACAGCTATTTACAAAACAAAAATAAAACTATAAATTGAAGAATAAACCGGAAAATAAATTTGTAACACTGATGGAAGGAAGCCCTTTTAAACAAGATACAAAACTAAAACTACAAAGGAAAAGGTGACCACAGGAAAAACTGACAATATGAAAAACTGATAGCAGAAATAAAAGTAAATAGGAGAAAAATACTTGCAACTAAGGTAGTCAAGGGTTAAAATTTAGAATATACAAGATCTCATGCCCTAAAAATAAGAAAATGTAACCATCCCAACAGGACAAGGGGGAGGCTGGGAAGACACTGTAAGATGGTAATTCAAAAGGGGCACCTGGGTGGCTCAGTCAGTTAAGCCTCCAACTCCTAGTTTCAGCTCAGGTCATGATCTCATGGATCTTAAGATCAAGCCCCATGTCCAGCTCTGCACTCAGCAGGAAGTCTGCTTGAGATCCTCTCCCTCCGCCCCTCCCCCCACATGAGCCCTTTCTCTCTCTCTCTAAAATAAATAAGTCTTAAAAAAAAAAAAGATGGAGGGGTGCCTGGGTGGCTCAGTTGGCTAAGCGTCTGCCTTCAGCTCAGGTCATGATCTCCAGGGTCCTGGAATAGAGCCGCACATTGGGCTTCCTACTCAACGGAGAGTCTCCTCTCTCTCTCTTTCTCTCTCTCTCTCTCTCCCCTCCTCTCTCTCCCTCTGCCCTTCCCCACTGCTTGTTCTCTCTCTCTCTCTCAAATAAATAAATCTTTAAAAAATATAAATAAATAAATAAATAAATAAATAAATAAATGAAAAGATGGTCATTTGAAAGAGAGAAAATACAAATGAAATGATGTTCCTTTCAATAAACATATGAAAAAATGTTCAATCTCACTAGTAATCACAGGAGGGGAGTATTAAAACAAAACTGAGATACTACTTTGTATCCAGATGGGCAAACATTTTTACAGTTGACTTACATCAATTTTTACCTGGGCTGGGAAAACGAATGCACTCATACACAGTCCATGGAAGTGTAAATGAATACCGTCTTCTAGAAAGGCAGTTCTCACTACCTAAGTTTTAAAGTACACCTCACTTCACTATGCCTGGTCCTCAATGTACACACACACCAGGGAAATACAAGAATAATGTACATGTACAAGACATTCACTCCAGCATTTATTGTAATGACGAGAAAACTGGCAACATCATCAGTAAAAGAAAATAAATTATGGTACATCAAATATTATGAAACATACTACTATAATTAAAAGAAATTTCTCTGTTGCACAACAACATGAATATACTTAACACTACTGAAATGTACACTTAACAGTTAAGATAGAAAAAATTTCTCTAAGATATACTTTGAAGTGAAAAAAGCTACATTCAACTGTCTAATTAGTAATACACTAATTTGAAATTACATTTTATGCACATACTTATGAAATAAAAAATTTAAAGACCTGGAAAGATTAAAAACACATTAATAGTGAAACAAAAACAAAAACATTAATAGTAATAATATCTATAGCATTAAGGGAAGAACTAAATCAAAGAAATTTTGATTTGTATTATCTTTGAAAATACATTTTTAAAAGATTTATTCCCTTACCTACAGTGTACCAACTTGCATCTGTTAATTTATTGATAACAGCTTCCTGATATGCACCATCAAGATTCTTCACTTCCACAATAGCTCCGACCTATTTTTAAGAAGTCAGAAAAACTTTTAGAAGGTAAATAAACAAAACAAAAACTAGCTTCTTTTTTTTTTTAACTGAGCGTATGGTGGCGAAGAATTTAAAAAACTACTGACTTGATTTGTCTTAAGGCGCCAGCAGTTTTACCTACCACTGTTTTTGTACCATCAGTGAAAATGTCAACATAGTAAAAAAGGTAAATAATATCTAAGTAGTTATGCCTTACAACCTCCCTGAAAGGGGTCTTGGGAGCCCCCAAAGGTCCTTGGACTATGCTTTAAGAATCACAATCTCTGAAGTTGACTATCCTTGCTTCATATTAGCACTCCTTCAAAGAGGCTGGGGAAAGGTAGAAACAGTTAAGAAAGAGCTTTGACATTATCATTTAAAATATTTTCCATCTAATCAAGAAAATTCAGATAATTACATTTATATGGTCTTTACAACTACCTCAAACTAAGAAGCTTCTGCACAGTGAAGGAAATCATCAACAAAATGAAAAGGGAACCTACTGAGTGGGAGAAAATATTTGCAAATCATATATCTGATAAGGGGTTAATTATCCAATATAGATAGAGAGAACTCATATAACTCAATAGCAAAAAAACAAACAATCCGATTAGAAAATGGGTAGAGGATCTGAACAGACAGTTTTCCAAAAACACACACGTGGCCAACAGGTACATATAAAGATGCCCAACATCACTAATCGTCAGGGAAATGAAATCAAAACCATAATGTCCATTCTCACACCTGTTAGAATGGCTATTATCAAAAAGACAACAAAAAGCAAGTGTTAGCAAGGATATGGAAAAAAGGGAACCCTTGTGCACTGTTGGTGGGAATATAAAATGAATTGGTACAGCCACTACACTAAACAGTATGGAGGTATTTAAATTAAAAATAGAACTATGACCCAGCATTCCCACCACTGGGCACCTATCCAAAGAAAATGAAAACATTAATTCGAAAAGGTACCAGCACCCTCATGTTCACTGCAGCTTTATTTACAACAGCCAAGATACAGAAACAACCAAAGTACCCACTGGTGGATGCATGAATACAGGGGGGGGAAAAATACACACACACACACACACACACACACACACACACACACACACTATTCAGCCATTAAAAGGAAGGAAATCTTGCCATTTGCGACAACATGGATGGACTCTGAGGACATTATGCTAAGTGAAATAAGTCAGATAAAGACAAGTATCATATGATACCACTTATATGTGGAATCTAACAAACAAAATAAACAAATGAACAGAAGTTCATAGACAAAGAGAACAGACTGCTCATTGCCAGAGGGTGGGAAGGGAGTGGGGAGTAGGCAAAATGGGTAAAAGTGGTCAAAAGGTACAAACTTCCAATTACAAAATAAATTAAGTCCTAGGGATGTAATGTACAGACAGCATGATTACCTTAGTCGATAATACCACATAGCATATTTGAAAGTTGCTAAAAGAGTAAATCTTAAAAGTCTCTATCATAAGCACACACAAAAAAAAGTTTAACTATGTATGGTGATGGATGTAATGATTTATTGTATTGATCAAACATCGAATCATTATGTTATACACCCAAAACTAATAAAATATTATATGTCAATCATACCCCAATAAAAATAAAATATAAGTGCATGGTCTTTATGGTGATAATAAAACATAAACTTGTTCAGAGAGAGACTATTAGCCCCACACAATGTCCAAAATGGGAAAGGAAACTCTGGAAAAATAACAGAGCTTTTATTAAATGACTACAGTCAATAAATACATGGTATCATTTTTTTATTTAATAAGTGGTCTAGTTATTACATTTCATGTGAAACCATTAGAAAACATACTAAGATCAAATGACCATCACTTTTCGTAGGTTTATTTCCTCTAAGTGAAAAATTTATCCAGATGCTGACACTTTCTATCCCAGGTAACAGAAAGCTATGAAGTATATTAGGGAAAGATTTAAAATCTATACACACACACACACACACACACACACACACACAAACAATAGACAAAAAAAACTTTAACAACCTTGAGACCAAAATATAATATACCTGCTTATGTCAAAATCAAAATGGTCCTTACTCCTTATCACAAAGAACAATTTAATAAAGTAAGAAAAGCCAAACAAGTAAAATAAACCAACTGTGCCACAAAGAGGCAAGAGCAGAGGGAGAAAAAGAAGGCTTGAGGATACAAAGTAGTTGCCTTTTCTATCTCTTCACAACACTGAGCGTACTTTGTAGCTGGTAGGAGCTGGCCCGAGCCAGTGTGAACAGGGCACCACTCAGTGAGAGCTATGCTGGTGTGCTTCTGAGGCAAAAACACAAATAAAGTACGGATGTGTATGTGTTCTGAACATTCAGAGGGCACATGCTTCAATTACAAAGGGGTGACCCTATCAGAATTTTGGCTCTGTCATTACTGGCTGGCATGGCTAGATTATTTTACATACCTTTAGCGTCTTCTGTAAAGAGCTATTAGGATTACATAAGATAGTATGTGCAAAATACTAGCACATACGAAGTGCTAAATAAATGGTGGCAAGCATCGTATTATAAGTATATATGTTTTGTTTTGTTTGGTCCCTGCAAATGATGAACATGTACGCATAACATTAAAAATGGCACCCTACAAAACAGAAATGGTGGAAGAGAATTTTTATAAGGCAAGAATTTTTTTTTTTTTTTTTTTTTTTTTAATTACAAGCTTTAGCTCTCTATAGTGCCTACTAATGCTCTGGGGATCCAATTAAAAGTCTTTAAATAAAAAAAAAAAAGTCTTTAAATCAACTATAAACAAACAACTGGCAGGTACACATATCTAATTCC
Organism: Ursus arctos; assembly: GCF_023065955.2. Taxonomy (NCBI): domain Eukaryota; kingdom Metazoa; phylum Chordata; class Mammalia; order Carnivora; family Ursidae; genus Ursus; species Ursus arctos. Next base: position 70,510,507 of record NW_026623089.1, read on the forward strand.
CCCAAAAGCACAGTTCTGTTGGTAAAGAATTTTTCTTGTATCTATAAATATTTCTTCAATTCTGTTACCATTTCTTAAAATTCACCCAGGCAGGCCATTGTCCAATTTTCAGACATTCAAAAGGGCCAAAGAGCGCACAGTGGCTACCCACACATTCCCTTTAGCTTGCTCACTAGTAGAAAGTAGAACAGCACTCATTTCACCCGCCAGTGAGGAGAAATGAATGCAAATAAATAAAATTATCTGTATGTAACATGCTTATCACTTTAATTGCCTGATAACCCTTAAAAAATTTCATTTGCCTGTAGTTGCTTCAACAAATTAGCACTCTAAAAGCTCCTTGGGGCACCTGGGTGGCTCAGTTGGTTAAGCGTCTGCCTTCCGCTCAGGTCATAATTTCAGGGTAGTAGGATCAAACCCCATGTCAGGCTCCCTGCTCAGGGGGGAGTCTGCTTCTCTCTCTCCTTCTGCCCCTCCCCACACTTGTATGCACGCTCTCTCTCTCAAATAAATAAAATCTTAAAATAAATGAATAAATAAATAAATAAAACCCTGAGGTTCTTAATGTGTTGGGGTTTTTTCCTCACTTTTCACATCATCATAGAACCTCCATCACTTAATCCCTAATTCGTCACCTATTACTTCTGGAAGTGCAACATGGCGAAAAGGAAACAGATGAGTAAATAAAAAACAGTCACTGCTTCCTTGATGTTCACTTTATTTCTGAACACAGGCTTTCCTGTCACAACAAGTTTCACTGAACATTCTATTGTTTTCCACTGGTCTATTTAGAAAGAATTATGATTATCAACTCGATAACAGCCAATGATTAAAAAGAAATGACCAAGTATAAATTTTTGTCTCCCACTGAAGCATCAGAATTAATAAAGAATAAACAAATGAATTACCTTTAGTGGGCCCTTTATGTGGTCATCCTGAACTTCCACTGTTGAAGAATCATGCCTAAATGTTACCTAGAGATATAAATTTAATTAGCAACAAGCCCACACAAAAAAATCAAGTGACACAAGCTCATCAACACATGAATTCGTTTTCATTAGAAGTAATCTAACACAGCTGTCTAGTGTATACAAAATCTCAATCCCTAAGCAGATTAACTGAAAAAATTATTATTTAAACAGACAACTTCCCAGATTAAATCAGCTGGTGTTTCATGTATCAGACTTTATTCAGTACTATTAGCTATGACTTTAGTAATATAATTTCTTTTCCTAAAAAATGAGGGGGGAAAAACAGGTGAAGACCTTAGGCTACTGGGTCCTATATCATTCTGTGAAGGCCTAGTTTAATAATAAGCAGTCGCCACAAACATTTACTGAGAGCTAAGCATCAGGCTCAAGCATTAAACATATAATCTTTACAACAACGTTATTAGGTAGGTAGGATTGTTCCCACTTTGTTGATAAGAAAACTGAGGAGCAGAAAGTATAAGTAATGAGTCCAAGATCACAGAACCGATACATGGTAGAGCTAAGATTCAAACTCAGGCAGTCCAGCTCCAGAAGTTTACCGTATTCTGTATTAGTACAGAAATCAGAGAATGGGAAACCAGATGTGAGGATATTAAGTTAAAATAAGGGTTAAGTTTAAATATTTCACATTAGTTGGTGAAAAATAACATAGCTTCCAGTATTCGATGTAGAAAAAGGTGTTTTCCCTATAAAAAGCAAGAGTTCCTATAGGGATTGAACCATCAACACGGTCTTATCAGATGTCTATGGTAATCAATCTACGTAATATGCTCACAAATAAGTTATGAAAAGAGATGTCCTATACTCACAGCATCCCAGGCATTTCTGTCTCACACAAAAGCATTACCATGCTTTATTTAAATTATGTGTTGAGTTATTTCTGTCACTCACTCAAACTGTAAGCCACTTTATGACAGAGATCAGATTTTAATACTAGGTTTCAATACCTAATATAGTACTTAGCACATAGTAAGTGTTTAATAAATGAAAACTGATGAGGAAGAAGTATACCAACAAATTGTTGAAAATGTATTAACTCTGTGTGAATCATAAACAAACCAGAAGTATACCACTATAACTGTTGAGAAAATAATTAACTTTGAATTATAAACAGATTTTTAGAGCAGCCAAAAAAATTAGTAAGTTTTAGATATCCATTATTTACAATGCACAAGGTACTGGTACTCTGTGCTATCAACAGAAGCAGTAGAAACCAACAGTTCTCTTCCTTGTATTAATAGCAAGAAATGGCAGGAGTGATATATGCCATTTAGCTGGTTCATTCATTACACAGCAACACCCAGCTGAGACTGCAAGTCAGGGCAGTCTGACTGTGCTCTGCAAAGCAAAGCATGGGTCCTGGAGTAAAACTGCTCCTGTCCAAAGGGAACACCTTTTTTTAACTAACACAGAAGTCTTACCTGTATGCCAAGCTCTACTAAAGAAGTTATCTACCAGGAGGAAGGGCTTTTGTCTAATTCATAGTAAGGTACTGCATGTACCAGTAGAAGCTCTGTCTGCAAGAGTGAGGAAACTGATAAAAAAACTCTCTCTTCATTTCCAAGATACTGGTGGCAGAAAAATGAGTGTTCAGGGAACACCAGCGTGTGAAATCAGAACAGGGAAAGGCACTATACGAACACTATAAGAGTATCCATAAAAATCAAATCATGAAAGAGCTCACGGGTACCACACAAGTGAAAACTTAAGGCATGGTGTGCCAAGACTACACTCCTTCAGGTTTACAGTTAATTTAAAGGTGTTATCAAAATGGATCTTAACTAGGAATGTAAATCACAATCACAGGAAGCTTTTTGCAACACATCCATGCATAAGGAAAGAACCTAGGATATAAGCATGTAAAAGCTCCAGAAGAGAATCTGAAACTCCACTGGACATACACCATCTCTGTGGCCTGCTTGACTCGGTGGTACTCAAACCAATGTTTTACAGGGTATCTGCTAACCTGCACTATAAATCCCCTGGGGACAAAGATCAGGTCATCCTCATGTCCTCAGCCTCCTTCCATCTAACAGAGTAGCCTGCACAGTTTACCACTCAGTAAATAATTGACAAATGAATAAATATCTACCTTCAAATATTGCACTTGTTCTATATTTTTCAACACTGATAACTCACTAAAATGTAAACAATTACATTTCTTTTTCTGCATTACCTGAGACAAAAAACAAGTATTTAAGGAAGGTTTTGTTAAGAAAGGTAGAGGATAAGGAAATCAACAACTAGATCTATCTTATTTTATTGTTATCTAAAACACCATCAATTATAAATCACATCTCAACTTGATGGTTAAAATGGTGGGGGGGGGGGATGTAAAATTAAGAATTAAACTACATGACTTCTAAGGTCCTTTCCAGCTCTAAAAGGCTAACAACACAGAGAGTACCAAGCCTGTCCATGCTGAAACGGCATTCAAAATATCAATCTGTAATAACATAACTTCGTTCTAATTAGAATACTTTAATATTCCAAATAATGTTTTGTTTTCAGGCATTTGACAACCCTCATATAGAAACTAAACTCATCTTGCAGAAAAAAAAGTCTTAAATACACCCACCCAATACAAGTTTAAATATCAAATACCGAACATATAACTTATAAGATCTACATATACTGTACCTTGACTTTGACAAGTCTTTTTGCTGTCTTGATCTTAGCTTCACAAAAGGCTCCTCTGTATTTAGCACTCACATCAGTGCCCACTGTCAAATAGGGAGGCTCATCAAGGGCCTAAAAATGCAAACAGATATAATTAGATTTAAAGTCTCTAATTCTTTAGCACAATTAGACTTCAGACTGGCAGATCTATCCTATTACAGCTATAAAAGTTGTAATAATGGAATGTATTTGTTAACAAGAACCATCCATAAAATACTCTAACTTAAAAACTAGTAAAATCTATGTATCAAAAACCCTATTTAAATGTACATCGTACAAAATAAAAATACATCTTTTTTCTCTATATAAAATACATATAGTCCATGATATGAATCAGCTTAATCAGAAGTTTATCATTCTATCCACCCTTCCATCTACCCATTCATTCAAACATTTATTAACCCTATGATCACCTAAAGAGAAGGCAGATCCTTAAAAGCCTCAAATATTTAGGCTACATCTTAACAGCCACCCAAATTCAGAATACCTTTTCACATCCCTAGACGATTCTAGGGTAGACAAATCTAAGGGAGAATAATAGCACAGAAGGGGCGGGAAGAATTACCTGTATTTCAAACAACTGGAGAAAACTGTAAGAAGAAATCCAATCTGGGAAATCTTAAATGCTCTGGCATGGGTTCACTGTTTATTTACCCTTATATGTTAAATATTTTCAGTTTCCTCACTTGTAATTTATTTTTTTATTGTGTGTATGTGATTTAGTTAACAGTCCTAATCTGGCTGCTCTGACTCTTTACAATCAGGTACACTTCTGTGTAAGAGCTGTAATTTTAAGGAGTTCTGCTTATATTAATCAATTGCACAGTCAAAGGAAGGTTATGTAAGTAACTTTTTGTGAAGTGTTTTACAAGAAATACTAATATCCTGAGATGCTCCACCAAAAAGAAAAGGAGGAGAAAGTTTGGGAAAATCAGTTTATTGAATAAACCCCTACTCTGCCTCATTGTCCAAATAAACCGTTTTTTTCTATTAATACCTATTAACATCTATAGATTCTACAGAACATTATGCTATAGAACATAAGGTGGGGAAATGCTGTTAATATAGCAGTGAATGATGAAAATATAAATATCATTTGGATCTTAAAATAAATTCATCCCAATAGTTGTGGATAATACACACTGGGAGTGATCTATCAAAAAAAAAAAGATATAAATTCTAATGCTATACCAAAAGTACTATAATCAAATAACTGTAACTTTTTTTTAAAGGTGGGAAGTAGCACATAAACCAAGACAAAGGTACTACAACTAAAAATATCAGGGTCACCTCCTTAATAGCCATTAATTTCACATTCTATTTATTTCATGAAAAGTATTTTTAAAAAGAACACAAACTATACCAAATATACGGTTTTTAAAATCTGTGGCAGGGGAGCTGGCTGGCTCAGTCAGCAGAGCATGCGACTCTTGTTCTTGGGGCTATGAGTTCAAGGCCCACATTGGATGTAGAGTCACTTTAAAAAAGAAAGTTACCAAAAAAAAAAAAAATCTACCTCGGAAAATGCCCATATTTCAATTCATTTATGCCATAACAGAAGTATACCCTCATAGAAAGACAAAAATTTCTGAATTACTACTACTTACATTTGTTGCTATCATTGATTACAACTTTGATACCTTTGTACTACTCTTGCACCTAAAGTTAATAAATTTATTTTTCTACTTTACCTACTTGCCTTAACCCTCTTAAAATACCATTTCCCTTGGTCAAATTCTTGGTTAAATTCCAGACAAGCTAGTGGCTTTACTACAGCAAGACTATGAAACAGACATACAGCACTTCATCCAGAAATTTTAAGAAAATCTCAGAAAGATATCAATTCACTTTGTGGTTCAACTGGTATTGTGTGTTACCGCTACAAAAGCAAATGGCGGGGCTGTCTTCATGACCATAGACATTATTCTCCACAGTTTGCAAACCTCTCCCATTAACACATCGTGCCTTATTAGCCGGTAAATTTTATTTTCATAGACAAATAGTATAGTTAAAATAAATGAATATTGATGAGGAACAAGAAATTGTGAAATGAAGGGAAAAAAACAAGAAAACAACTAAAAGTTGCGCATTTGTGCCTATTCAGAAACAAGTATTTAAGAAATGATACGTTTTTTAGGTATTTTTATTATAGAGAATTGTAAACAAAAAAGGGAATAGAATAGTAATATATTTAGACTACTAGTATACAGAAACCCATTTACCTATTCTTTTCATTAATACTCATACCAAATCCTGCCAACATTCCAACAATAGCAAGCTATCACAATATGTTTATTGAGCAGATTTATTCAACTTAAATTTAAAAGAGATTTTTCCCCAAAACCAAGCCTATCTCACATCCTTACCAACATAAAAATCCACACTTACCAACATAAAAATCCATGCTAACAGAAAAGAGTTAATAATTACCTCAAATGTTGTGGAGGCAAATTATTATTCTGAAGGGTAATATTTCCCTTCCTTCAAGCTAGAACACATGAAAAGGAATTAGAAAAACACATAAAGAAAATGTCTATTAAAAAAATACTTGAAAAGGGAAACCAAAGTCTAATAAACTCCTGCTAAACTGAAACACACTGTTAGAACAGTGTTAATCTGTTAAAGGCAACACATGTAAAGCAAAGCCTATGGCCTGATTTTCTGCCTCTGTTATTTTGTTTTGCATCTTAGGTAAGTTACCTTTCTTTTCCTAAATTCTCACCATTAAATGAACATATACCTCTGTCTAGTAAGTGTTTCTCAAAGCCTGGGGGTTACAGAGATGGTCAAAATGGGACACTGAGACACATAATCATCTCTAAGTGAAACTATGCTAACCAAAACATGAATGAGAATTTCTACAGAAAAACAAATGAAATCCATAACCTGCCTACATGGTCAGACTTGTGTACATAATTTTAGCAGAGCATAAATTATCATTCTATCATTAATATAACATAAAGTAATAAAGGCGACTAATAGCACAGAGAGAAAAGACAAGGTCCTTACCCCAGCTCTATTCCTTACACGAACTAGATGAATTTTTGTAGGCTACTAAACCTCTCTAAGCTTCAGTTTCCACATCAGGAAAACATGGTCAATAATAAGCACCCAATTATGAGGCCTCAAGTATTTAGCCGTTAACAATTACTATTACTATTATGAAACACTCAAGGTGGGCAAACAAGCCATTAAACCGATGTAAATTCAGATTTGGCACCCCCCTTTTTTTTTTCAGATTTGAGAGAGAGAGAGAGAGAGAGAGAGAGAACGGGTGCACACGTGGGGAAATGGGCCGAGGGAGAAAGTGTATCACAAGCAGACTTCGAAGCAAGAGCAGAGCCGGGCTCAATCCCATGACCCTGCAATCACAACCTAAGCTGAAATCAAGAATCCTTTGCTTCACCAACTGAGCCACCCAGGTGTCCAATAAGCAATCATTTAAAATGAGATTTTTGCCTCTAGCATTTTAAAAAGAAAAAAAGGAGGCACCTGGGGGCTCAGTCAGTTAAGCTTTTCCTAGAAATGCAAAAATAATCAGATATATTTATATTATACATATATAAAAATATACATAATAGGGGCGCCTGGGTGGCACAGCGGTTAAGCGTCTGCCTTTGGCTCAGGGCGTGATCCCGGCGTTATGGGATCGAACCCCACGTTAGGCTCCTCCGCTATGAGCCTGCTTCTTCCTCTCCCACTCCCCCTGCTTGTGTTCCCTCTCTCACTGGCTGTCTCTATCTCTGTCAAATAAATAAAATCTTTAAAAAATATATGTATACATAATAAAGATATGATTAACTGCTAAAAAGGGATTAACCTATGGGAAAGGGAATGGAATGAAGGGATATGTGTATAAAAACATTTCATTCAAAGTAAGTCTTCCTGTTCTTTTTTATTTTTTAGAGAGAGAGAGCACACAAGCACACGGAGGGTGGGGTGGGGAGCGGATCTTAAGTAGGCTCCATGCTCAGTGCAGAGTCTGATGCGGGGCTCAGTCTCACAGCCCTGAGATCATGACCTGAGCCGAAACCAGGAGGTGGACGCCAACAGAGCTACCCAGGTGCCCCAGTGTTCCTGTCTTTAAAAAGAAAAAAAAAAGGGGGGGGTGTCTCTTTTTGATTTGTTACAAGTGGCATGTTCTTTGCTTTTTAAAAGGTATACTAAGGGGCACCTGGGTGGCTCAGCCGTTAAGCGTCTGCCTTCAGCTCAGGTCATGATCCCACGGTCCTGGGATCGAGCCCTGCATCGGGCTCCCTGCTTCGGGCTCCCTGCTTCGTGGGAAGCCTGCTTCTCCCTCTCCCACTCCCCTTGCTTGTGTTCCCTCTCTCGCTGTCTCTCTCTGTCAAATAAATAAAATCTTTAAAAAAATAAAAAATAAAAAAAATAAAAGGTATACTAAGGCGGGGGGGGGGGGCTCCTGGGTGGCTCAGGCTGCCTTTGGCTCAGTTCATGATCCCAGAGTCCTGGGATGGAGCCCCATGCTGGGCTCCCTGCTCAATGGGGAGCCTGCTTTTCCCTCTCCCCCTGCTTGTACTCTCTTGCTCTCTCTCACTCGCCCTCTCCTCTCTCACACAAATAAATAAAATCTTAAAAAGAAAAAAAAAGATTCTCTCTCCCTCTCCCTCTGCTCCCCTCCCTGTCCCTCAGGCACACATGCTCTAAGAAAACAAAAATAAAAAGTATACTAAGGAACATTTCAAACATATGCAAAAGAAGATGGGACTGCGTAATAAATCCCCCACATACTCATAATCTGGCTCCCACAATTATCAACGCAATTTTGTCTCATCTAAATTCCTACCCATTCCTCTTAAACAATGATTATTTTGAAAGAAACCCAGATACCACATCACTTCATGAGAACAGTAAAGAGTATTATAATCTAAAGGGGGAGGAAAGTATTCTAATCTGTAGTGACTGGGATTATGGGTTATTTTTATTTTTCTTATTAATACTTTTCTGTACTCGCTAATGTATTTAGAATGAGTATATTAATGAGTGTCAGTACAAGATAGTAAATTAAGAGCACAGGCTCTTGAATTAGATTGCTTAGGCTCAAACCTACCACTTAGTTGCTAGGTGATCCTGGACTGGAACCTCTGTACCTCATAATAAAAGAGTGACTATCTCACAGGGATGAGACGTGAAATGCTACATGTAAAGTGCTTGGAACATGGCTCGGCATACAGTGCCAAATAAAGACTGTTACTATTACTCAATAATTTGGAGGAAAATTGTGAGTTAAAAAGAATTTTTAAGTCCTATACAAAAGAGATTCCACACAAATAGAACAGATGCCAGTATAATTGTGTATAATACAGAGGAAGCTGGAGAGGAGGTGTTTAAATATTATTCCCCTCATGCAATTCAAATCCTGTTGATTCTAGTAGCGAGAGAGGTTAAAGTGCAGGATTGTTCCATTATGAAGTACATCACAACCCTTAAGTATAGTAGAGAGACAACCAAGACTATATACCTATTTTAGGGCTCCTGGTCTTTGGTACAATAGAGATATACAAAGAATTATTCAGCTGGTTAACTAAAATTACCTGGACCAACACTGACCCTGTTAGATATACATGTCTTTAAACCAGAAAAATACTCTTACCTTCTCTTTTTGCTCTGCTTCTCTGATTTTGGTCAATAATATGGACCATCTCAGAGGCTAAAATAAAATGTTATTATGCAGCACCTCCATGCCAAAAAGGAAATTAAACTACTAAATTACCATCCCTTTGTTTAGCAAACAGAACAGTTTTCTAGTTGTCAAGGCAACGGCTACCTCACAGTTATCCAGCATTGCTTAAACAATTATTTTTCTAGTCAATCTACCAAATGCCCTAACTGGCATCTAAAAACCATTGAATTCCATGGGAACACTTAAAAGCATAAGCGATTTTTAAATTAGCTATTGGTGGATAATAATCCTTTAAGAAGCCAAAATGCCAGTGAAACATAAAACTGCCCAAAGGAACCAACAGTAATTTCTAATGTGCACTACACCAAATATTTGAAGTAAGCTTCAGAAAGACAATAGTTGAATCAATTCTCCAAATGGCTGACTAATGTTGACACTGCCTAGGAAATATTCAGTTATTCAAGATGTATTTTTTAAAAAGCAAAACATGGCTGATGACATTTTATTGAGGTAGTTTCTTCAGATGGGTAAGCATTCAAACTGGTTGTGGCAGTGCCAATGCAGCCAGGAGAAACAGAGAACAAGAGTACTAAATTTGATGCTAAAACCCTTAGTAAATAAATGTACTTAAACACATAGTGTAACAATAATCTAGGAAAACGACCTTTCGTATATGACAATCTCAAAGAAGCATTAAAACAATAGCAGAGATAATTCCAACAGATGAATGAATGAAAAATACACCTATATGCCAAAGGGTATGTCATTTAAAAATGAAAATGCACAATTTTTTAGAACATAAAAAAACTAAGTACACTGAAGAAATAAAGAAAACTGTAATCTAACTTTAAAATCTTCTCCAGGACCATTTCCTCTCTTCCTTTTCATGTGGTACTAAGGGCTAAGAGTTGGGGAGGACAGACACCAAGGACAGATGCTGAGTATACAAGGTAACGAGGAGGCAGCTGTAGGAGTCGCATGGAAGCGCAGGCCCATCCTGTCGCTAAGGACATGGTGGGAGCTGAGCAGAGACAGAGGAAGTGAGCAGCATAATTAAATGTGTTATACTCACCAAATAAGTAAACTGACTGATCAAATAAGTAAATATACTGAGGATAGTGGGGCCATGTTTCTCCCTGCCAAAGAAATTTAAAAGGAGGGGAGGGGAAAGGCTATAAGGAAGTCTAAGGTGGAGTGCCTGCGTGGTGCAGTCGGTTAAGCATTCAACTCTTGGTTTTGGCTCAGGTTGTGATCTCAGGGCCGAGAGATCCAGTCCTGCATCGGATGCTGCGCTGGACGGGGAGCCTGCTTAAGTTCTGCTCTCTTTGGGCGTGCCTGGGTGGCTCAGTTGGTTAAGCCTCTGCCTTCAGCTTAGGTCATGATCCTGGGGTCCTGAGATTGAGCCCTGCATCGGGCTCCTTACTCAGTAGGGAGCCTGCTGCTCCCCCTGCTTGTGCTCTCTCTCTTTCTCTGTCAAATAAATAAATAAAATCTGGGGCACCTGGGTAGCGCAGTCGTTAGGCGTCTGCCTTTGGCTCAGGGCGTGATCCCGGCATTCCGGGATCGAGTCCCACATCGGGCCCCTCCGCTGGGAGCCTACTTCTTCCTCTCCCACTCCCCTGCTGTGTTCCCTCTCTCGCTGGCTGTCTGTCACATAAATAAAAAAAAAAAAATAAAAATAAAAAGATTTTTTTAAAAAATAAATAAATAAAATCTTTAAAAAAAAAAAAGATTTGCTCTCTCCCTCTCCCAATGCCCCTCCCCTGCCTGTGGTGTTCCCTCTCTAAAATAAATAAATCTTAAAAAAAAAAAAAAAGAAATCTAAGGTATTGGCCTGGAATTAGAAATAGGAATTCATAGTTGCATAATATACACACATAGAAAAATGAGTGAGTAGTAACAGGTGTGTGTGCGTGTATTTGTGTGTGTGCACATATATACATACATATATTTTCCTAATTCTGTCCACCTAGAAGGCCCAAGAGCAACTGATAGCCCGGTAACAAAAAAACATACCAATGGTCCATCTCTTGATTTCTAAATCCCATCCTACATTAAAAGAAACCAAAGATCTTCGGAGAAATGGCTGACTTCAAAGTTGGGCAGGGAAACTACAAGAAGAATTTGAAACATCTTGAGCCAGAAAGTAAGGAAATGTTCAACAAATAATAGGAGACATTTCAAAGAGACACAGGAGCCAACTGAAGGGGTTCCTACTGGCCAAACGGGGGAAACTTTGAGCATCAAAATAAATACTAGTTATCTTTGATAGGCATGTATATATATATATGTCAAAAATGACTAAGATGTATATATTCTACTGTAAGTAAATTATACCTCAGTTTAAAAACTCAGTAACTAATTACAACCCACTCATTAAAACTGGCATCCATGAGTCCATACTGACAAATGAATGAATGATGAATAAGTAAGTAAATGCAGAAAAGGGAAAGTTCTTCCTTACAGTAGAATGTTAATAAACGTAGCAGCAATGATGGAAACAGAGAATCATCTTTTGTCAGCCATCTTAAAGGTGATAGATTCAGAGCATTGTCTATAGATGCTAAACTGATGAGTGGAGGTCTGATGAACAGCGTACTGGCATAATTCTGGAGTATGCCTCAATTGTCAGTGGTGCAATAATGGAATATACTGAAAACCAAAGAACAACTTTCTGTGTGGCACTTGACAATGAGAAAAACTAGACCCAGGATGAAGAAGTTATCCTAAATAATTCCTTATTCCTGTATTCCTTAAAACTCAAAAGAATACAAAATATAGGGAAAACTAGGAAACAGTTTTAGATTGAAGTAGTCTGAAGATTCTCATATGCAACATGAATTCCTGGATAAAGCATGGACCAGGAAGGAAAAAGAGACATTCTTAGGAGAGTTGGTAAAATTTAAAAGGGATCTGTGGATACGATGGCAGTATTATACCCATACTGACTTCCTGATTTAGAGGCCTGAATGCAGGATAGGTACAAGAGAGGCCTTCTTGTTGGGAATTACACAGTGGAATATTTAGGAGTGACAGGACATCATGTCTGCAGCCTGCTCTCAAAAAGTATGAAGATAAAGATAATGGGTACATACATATGTACATACATAGAGATTGTATTAATTATTTGTACTATAAATTCAAAATTCTTTGAAAGTAAATTATTTTTTTAGGTGGTATATATATTTATTGGGCATCTGTATATTTTTTTCTGAGTTGCTCATTTGTGTTCTTTATCCATCTTTTTGAGAGTTACTGTTTTTTTTTTTTTAAGATTTTATTTATTTATTTGACAGAGAGACAGCCAGCGAGAGAGGGAACACAAGCAGGAGTGGGAGAGGAAGAAGCAGGCTTCCAGTGGAGGAGCCTGACGTGGGGCTCGATCCCAGAATGCTGGGATCACGCCCTGAGCAGAAGGCAGACGCTTAATGACTGAGCCACCCAGGCGCCCCCGAGAGTTACTGTTTTTTTAAACTGGATTGTAAAAGCTCTTTCATATTTTTTTTAAGTTCTTGATTATTAAAAAATAATCAGGGGTGCCTGGGTGGCTCAGTCAGTTAAGTGTTCGACTCCTGGTTTTAGCTCAGGTCCTGATCTCAGGGTCGTGAGACGGAGCCCCACATCAGGCTCTGTGTTCAGCACAGAATCTGCTTGAGGCTCTCTCAAACAAACAAACAAATAAACAAACAAACCTTTCCCCCCAAACACAAAAATCTTCTCTGGATGCCACCTATATTTCCTAATATTTTCCTAAAATTTAAGTTATTTAGATGATGGAACCACAAATTACTCATAAGCAAATTTTACCCCCAAGCAAATTTTACCCCCACATCTATTAACCAAAATTTACCCATATCTACTAACCAGGGAGATACCTACAACATTCACAGATATTGACAGAGGCATATTCCTGGAAATTTTATAAGCTCAAAATAGACATTCTTTTTTTTTTTTTTTTTTTTTTAAGATTTTAGTTACTTATTTGACAGAGAGACAGCCAGCGAGAGAGGGAATACAAGGAGGGGGAGTGAGAGAGGAAGAAGCAGGCTCCCAGCAGAGGAGCCTGACGTGGGGCTCGATCCCAGAAGGCTGGGATCACGCCCTGAGCAGAAGGCAGACGCTTAATGACTGAGCCACCCAGGCGCCCCTCAAAATAGATATTCTAACTAGACTATTCATCATCAGCAAAGAGATAAAAGAGAAATATAGGAAGGACATTTACTAAGTGTCTATTGTACATTTAAGACATATTCTATAAGCAAAAAAAAACACAGGCATTTTCCTTATGTAACACAAAAGTAGCCAATTTATTCTGCCCTCAGAAGAGGTTAGTCTTATTTGGTATCTTGCTGGTGAGGTCAAAACTTTATTCAAACTAAATGAAACTGCTTCAGAATAATGTCACTCTCAGAACATACCATGCTCATTTGTAATATTTAAACTTTAATGATCTAGTGGTGCAGCAAATTCAAAAATCAGAACTTACAAAGAGAAACCATAAACTGGCATTGTTACAGTTTATGTGTAGCTGAGCATTTTAGTAATACCTACTTTGGCAAGAACTGAAGGGCAAAAAGCAGAACATTTTGAAATGTCACAAGATAAGCCACTAAGGATGCATCTAGAAAGTATTTTCTAAGAGTTCGCCTGATTACCAAAAATAATCATCCTTGAAAGTCCCCATTAACCAAGTTTTTTTAGATGACCTGAAAACAACAATACTACATTTTTGTTTTATTATCAATAAAAATAATAGTAGAAAACTAAGGAGAAAAATCAGATTAGCAGAAGCGTCTGTCTTCTCAGAGATGACTATCAATTATACCATTTCAGATATTTTCCCCTAGCAAAATAACCAGAGAGACAGATGACAGATAGCTGGATCAACTACTTCTCACTTCATTGTAAACTTTTGTTTTTCACTTAATAGAGCCTGAATGTTCTTCCATATCTTAAAGTGATTCTGTAAAGTGATCGCTATTCGCTACACGGTCCTATCTGTGCTGTACCAACTTTTACGTACTTATTTCTTCACAACTGCAGAGAGAGGGAGATAAAAGCAGGGAGGGAGTGGAAGGAGGACGGATGAAACAGAGGATGACAAGGAGATAAACTGTAGAGGCCAGAGGCAGAGAAAACAAGGAGGAAGCAAATCCTATGGACATAGGGTTTGGTACTTGGTTCACTAGCTCTCCTGATGAAAACCATCTCCTATTTGTTGTCTAATTTCAGAGGGGTTGCACAACTTAATGTACTGATTAAAACACTGGCAAATCTGAAGAATCTCTGGCTTTTGAGCCAGAGAGATTGCTGTTCACTTAGTAACTTTCTGTCTTGGGAGTATGTCACCTCCACCATTTTAATCTTTGGTTTCCTCTCTATAGATTGGAGATTTATCTTGTAGGGTGCTTGCAAAAATTTTAAATTAAAATTAGGTAGTATATTTAGACTCCTTAGGAGACTGACAAGTCCTGGGTAAGCACTCAGCAAATATTAGATTAAACCATATGAAACTGCTATTTTTTTTTTTATTTTAATGTTTTTTTATATTATGTTAGTCACCATACAGTACATCCCTGGTTTCTGATGTAAAGTTCGATGATTCATTAGTTGCGTATAACACCCAGTGCACCATGCAATACGTGCCCTCCTTACTACCCATCACCACCCTATCCCATTCTCCCCCCCCGAAGCCCTCAGTTTGTTTCTCAGAGTCCATAGTCTCTCATGCTTCATTCCCCCGAAATTGCTATTTTTATAGATCAAAAAGATCAATTATTGGCAATTTATATAGCTTAACCAAATGTTGATTTTGTCCTTTTCTTTTAAACAGGTGGGAAACCAGAGACCAACGCTTCAGACACCAAACAGTACAATGCTATTCTACAATCTGCTCAGACCCTGCTCCTACTCCACTGCCCATGAGCAAGACCCAGCTTTGCGCTACTCACCTCTCTCGGTCCCACAGTACTCCACTTACGTGTATTTCCTATAGATGATTGGGCCTCTCTCTCACTGAGCTCTGGATCCTGGGCAACCTGCATTTGACCCTTATACCACTACCAGGGGTATAACTATTTGTTCCCACTTGATGGTTGTCTGGCCCAACAACCAAGTTTTTATCCTGTTTTATATCCTCAAGAATATAACCTTGAAAGAAGCCATCAAAAGGGAACTAATCTGGGGCGCCTAGGTGGCTCAGTCAGTTAAGCGTCCAACTCTTGATTTCAGTTCAGGTCATGATCTCAGGGTCATGAAATCAAGCTCCACAATGGGCATGGAGCCTGCTTAAGATTCTCTCCCCACCCCCACGCTCTCTCTCTAAAAAAAAATTTTTTTTTAATTAAAAAAAAAAGGAAACTAATCTTTAATCACTTTAAAAACTTTCCATCAGGGCACCTGGGTGGCTCAGTCGTTAAGCGTCTGCCTTTGGCTCAGGGCGTGATCCCACGGTCCTGGGATCGAGCCCCGCATTGGGCTCCTTGCTCCGCTGGGAGCCTGCTTCTTCCTCTCCCACTTCCCCTGCTTGTGTTCCCTCTCTCGCTGGCTGTCTCTCTCTCTCTGTCAAATAAATAAATAAAATCTTAAAAAAATAAATAAAAATTAAAAAAATAAAACCTCTCCATTACTTATCTAGTAACCAAAACAAACTAACCCACATAATATGTAATAAGCATTCTAAGCCCTAGGATTCATTCTAATTTCAGATCACTGATGTATTAACTCCTTTGGTAACCAATACTACAATACTCACTGTTACACTATATACTGGCTTTGCTTGTCCCAAACAGATACAAACATTCTATAAAGGTGAACATTTCACACTGTATTTTAATGATTTGTATCTGTTCTCTCTCCTAGATTGAGCAACTTCAGGCAGAAATAGCCTCTTACTCACCTCTGGATGCCCTGGTCCTAGAAGTGCACCTACATGTAGGAGGAATCTAGGAAACATTTACTGAACCAAAGAAATTGGACATTAATTAAGCCTGGCTAAATGAAAGTTCTCTTAAGGTAAGTATTTATATTTCAAAACACCTTATAATGAGAACCATCTTAAAGCGAGAGGTCAAAAGCATGAGCTCTGGAACCAGAGCACCTGGTTCAAACTCCAGGTCGGTGACTTACCAGGTATGTGACCTTTGAGGCAGATTATATAACTTCTCTGAGCCTAGCTTCACATTTGTAAAGTGGGATTGATAAATATTAATACAATAAGCATATAATCTGTATTTATATGTAAGTAAAATATAAAGTTGTGACCTGTTACATAGAAAATTATATGCGTTAATAAATCTAAAACAGTTTGTAACTTATCAGATAACCAAAATTGTTTAAAGACTTATTTATTTATTTATTTGAGAGAGACACAGAGAGAGAGAGAGCGAGAGCATGAGGTGGGGGGCCAGAGGGAAAGGGAAAGCAGACTCTGCTGAGCGTGGAGCCCGACGCAGAGCTCAATCTCATGACCAAATTTTTACAATAAAAAATGGCCATACAGTTTCATAAAAAACAAGCTGGTAATGTGACAACCATCAATTATTAGATAATTTCTCCTAACAAAAAGATATGTTCTGGCAATATATTTTACGAACAAGTTGATTAGACGGGTGGACAGACACCTGATCCAAACTGGGCAGACCAAGTTCTCTCTCCTAGGAATTAAATGCTGAAATGCTAATCGACTTGTTGGTACAGCAAAATAATATAGCTTATAGCCATTTTCTGACATGCGTAAGGAGAAAGAGAGAAAACTGGGCTGCGAAGAAAGAGTAAGAAATAAAGCAGAGCTAAAAGGACACGTAAGAGACTGTGTGTCCTCTGAGTGCCTACGGGAATAGCTAGTTCCTGCTACCTTTCCAACTCCCAACTTACTTAAATCCGTCCTAACATCTGACTGGATTTTCTGCTCTTGAGTACTATGCATCTTAAAATAAATTCCCTTTTCTGATTTTGATTGATAATCTGAGATGGTTTCTATTACCAATAATCAAAATACTCTTAATTAAAACCCATCAGAAATATATAAAAGTAGAAATAATATAAAATATAACTACAATTCTATAAACATTTCTTGAGCATCCATAATGCCCTGGGATACTTAGGACTTAGTTCACATCTATACAAACATCAAACCAATTCCAGTTTAAAATTCTAGGCTAAATTGTCACAATGTAGGTCTATGGCATTGAGAAGACTAACTGGACACATTAAATGTTGTATATTCCAGCTAGCATGATTTGTATTGGAAGGGAGGCACTGCCAAAGCCTTCAAACCAAAATCTCAGGAAACTCAAAAGTAATTTGACCCATGGTTTTGAAAGATTGCACTGAAAATAAAATTTCAATCTTCTATGAAAAAATAAGTTCTAAGTCTATTAACCTACTAACTATTCTTTTCTCACTGAACTGAATACTTATCGAGTAACTTGTCTGAATTCTGGTTAACCACAGCACATATATTATAACATTATAATACAAAGTCAGAATTGCTCTGGAAAAAACATTAATTTTGAAGAATAAAATCACTTACAAATATATGGGGTCCCTGCCTCCTATGGAGTCTCAATTTGTATTAAAACTATCACTAAAACTGGAAAGAACTTTCTGATACACCTGATCCACAGCTATCTATCAGTCTACAATATAAGATAAACAGTAATATTAAAGACAATAACGTGAGACTTTTTTAATGCCTTATTTTCTTATGTGCATATTTTAGGGTTTTTTTTTTTCTTTTTGTTGTTGTTTTGGGGTTTTGGTTTGTTTGTTTTTACCCTGATCGCCATTCAGCATCTTTCAAGTTTTTAATGGTGGCACCAAATGATTTTTACTTGGCCATTCCTACCATACTACATCACACTAAAAGGGGATTCTGTTAGTTGTTGAGGAGATCTCTTCACTTAGAACGAAGAGACATAATTTCAGGACAGGTGTAGAGAAACATACTTAGATCGAAACTATCTCCTGGCTCTGCATATGAACCTGGTCTTATTGCTAGGTCACGCTGGTTGTCCTCTGGATCACCAGAAATTACTGTTACATCAGAGTCAATATCAAATAGTTCCAGCCATATTTTAAGAACTCTTTACCCGTCCCCACTGCACAGTTATTTAAATAAATGAACACAAGATATCATTAATGAAAGCAGGTAGAAAGAGCCACACTATATACAGGGATCTATAAGAGACCCTCCAGGGTACTTGATCTTGCCTTCTTTCAATGGACTCTGAGAACAAAGCAGACAATCCTCAAGGCACTCTAACATGATCGCTTACATCAGACTGCTCATCAACAGACCTGGACTTTTAATTAAAAATTCATACCAGTCAAACGGATGACTTATCAACCTAGGATCCCAAGTGGATCAAAATATTTTCAGAAAATCATTACCAAGCCTGCCCTGCCACCTATTGTGATGACCATGCCCACCTTGCCACCAACTAAACTCTGCCTCCCTGGGATTCTCTGACCCCAACGAGGTCATGAAAAATTTTCAGTGAGATCCCCTTTCATAAGCATTCCTAGCTAGAAACAAAAGCCAATAAAGCCCTGAAATTCTAGCATTTCCTTTGCTAACCCGTTTTCCAAGAAAATGTTGAAGAAATAATCCACTGGTCTGATTACCCGGGTGAGATGAGAAAGTGCAAGTAGTGTGGAGACAATTCACTGAACACATAAAAAATACGGGAATCTTGTATTTATTTATCTTAAAAACAGATTAGAATGTAAGGTTTTTAACGTTTTTTAAGATTTTATTTTTATTTATTTAGGAGAGAGAGAAAAAGAGCACACGCACTCACACGCTAGAGAATATGAAGGGGGGGCGGGGCAGAGGGAGAAGCAGACTCCCTGCTCAGCCGGAAGCCCAATGTGGGACTTGATCCCAGGACCCTGGGATCATGATCTGAGCCAAAGGCAGATGCTTAACCAACTGAGCCACCCACAAAGTAAGCTTTCTAAATACATATTTATGTTGATCCCCCTGAGCCATGTGTCCCATGAACACATAGGTCCTGAGTGAAAAGTGGCAGTTACAGAACAGAGGGGGATTGAAAGTGGTCCATTCACTTTCAGTGTATTTATTGTGTTCAGTATGCCTGTAGATGTGTATTTGGCAGATGACATAATTTGGTTTCCATGAGTTGTGGATTATATCACAAATTAGGAAAGAGGTTCTCGAGTGTGCTCCCAGGACTGTGTCAAGCATTGCCTCCAAACTTGTTAGAACGCAAATTCTCAGGCTCCACTCTGGACATCCTGAATTAGAAGCTCTGGGGAAAGGAATCAGCAATCGGTGTTTTAACAAGCCTTCCAGGGAACTCTCTGATACACTCACTGTTTGAAAACTTGGACGTTATTTCTGTAGGTCTTCACTAGAACTTGTAACAGATAGACTCAGCAACTAACAATCTCTATTTGGTTTCCTGACCCGTGGGTATTATTATGGGTATTATGAGATACTATGGTGGCAATAGCCAAAGAAAAAGCCATTTGGGAATCATGGCTACCATCAAAGACTTGAAAGATGTCAGGATGGTGATGATGAAAAAAATATTTAAAATACACACAGAATGAAATAAGGCAATAAAGCAGACTCATCTAAAATAATATACAAATGTGGCTTAAGATTCCAGCAAAGAAATCAGAAACTGAGATAAAACTATTAATGCAAAAAGTAAAAACTCTAAGAAAAATGAAAACTAATACTTCTCTGCATAAGAGTTAATACAGGCCTGACTGCTATTGTTGGCCTGCTTGCAAGGTGGGCCCTTAGATGGCATCTGGGAACTTATGGGAACTTGGATTTCAGAAGGGTTCCCACAATTCACTGATAAGACTGGCTTACTGTGCCTTGACTATATTACAAACAATACAGTTTATGCTAAACACCTGTTTTCATTTTCAGAGTTGAGCATTTGGGTATGTGCCAAGCATGGGGTGCCTATGTAACCAGCCACTATAAAAATTCTGGGTGCTCAGTCTCTAACAAGCTTTCCTGTTGGCAACATGTCAGATACACCGTCACCATTCATTGTTAGGGGAATTAAGTGCCTCTTGTGAGACTCTACTGGGAGAAGATTCTGGAAGCTTGCATAGCTTCCCCCAGACTTCACCCCAAGCATCTTTTCCTTTTGATGATTATGTATCCTTGTGTTTTAAAAAATTACAGCCTACATATAACTATATACTGAGTACTGTGAGTTCTTTCCATGAGTTACGAAACCTAAGGGTGATCCTGAGAACTCTGAACGCGTTCTCTTCTATTATGAGCTCTTTGACAGTCACATAACAGGGTTAAAACACTGACAAACCAGCAAATCTGACATGTTTATATTATTCTTACTTGGTGCATTAATAAAATAAAAGGTTTTAATAGTATTTTATTTCCATTTTCTTACTTTTTTTTAACATATCCAAAGAGTCTAATTTGAATCACATGTTCAGTCCGTGGCCAGTCAAGGACAAGGCACCTACACTGACAGTCCCTTAGGGGAATCCAGAATGCTGTTACCAAATGAAGGGAGAATACATGCTGGGCAGGCCCAAATAGGAGAGGACCACTAAAATCAGGCTATTTGACAAATCCAAAATTTACTTCAAAGAAACTGGGGAAGCATCTCAAAGAAGACAGTCATGATCTCCCACAGTTCAAACTAAGTTACAAAGAGTCCTGAGTAACTTCTAATAGTTTACATTTGAAGACATAAAAATAAAAAACAAAGTGGTTTCAAACGTGAGCTCAAAGTAAGAAGTCGCAGACTGTACAGACTGCACAGTGATGACTTGCCATCAGACTGCTTCTTACCAGGGCAATTCTATAGAGTATGCCCCGAGGTGAGCAGGAGTTAGTAATCTAACAGCGGTTAGCAATTCTAAGGCTGCTGGGTAATAGCTAATAAAAATCTATTGTTTATACCATTGAAAAGACCAAGGAGAGATGCTGGAAACATTAGAGATACATAATGAAAAGAAATTAATACACTATTAATCATATTACATATCAATATTATCAATAATGGAATAATTTTCAGGCACAAATTGGTCAACTTTCCTATTTAGGGTAAAATATAGGCCTAGGAACATATACCACAGTTTAGAAGAAGAGGGATCAGGTATGAAATAAAGAGAAACATTGAAACAGTAGAATTTAGTGATATATTTGAAGGGATTAAAATCATCAAAAACACAATCACTATGTAAGCATAATGGTGCCTAACAATAGTCTCTAGTGGGTCCTAGTCAACCGAGTATTTACTTGGTCTACCCTTAACACTGTGGTATTTAGTGAAAACTATTTATAGCGCTGATTGTTTACTTATATAATCAAGAGCCTATGTTTTTACATGCTCCACTAAACCCAAGATCTTCCTTTAGCCCTCACTGCTGCCTCTAACTCTCAGAAGGTAATATTCTGCTCCAGATTACTTTGCAGGATACAATGGGCTACAGACTAAGTTCAGTAGACTTTGGGATAACAGTATGTAAATTTAGCTAATGCAAAAACTAGTTTCATGGGTATGTCAGATTCTGGAAGCACAAGTAGGTAAACCAAGGTGCTGTGGACAATGGACGCAGACTACTGTATACATAGGAGTAGTTAACCTGGAAGCCATAAAAGTGTTTCTGTAGGTCTCTGACAACCCTACAATTAAAGACAGAATTTTTGAGAGATTTTATATATGGACATATTAAACATATTTTTTCATAAACACTTTTCATCTAGGTTACCTAATTAAAATGCAAGAAAGGGAGAGAATAAGAATACTTTGAAGCACATTAACCAGATTTAACCAGAGATGGAAATATTTACTGCCTTAGATAGTATTTAACATTATAACAAAATAATAAAACTGATTAATACATTCCTTTCTATAAAAACAAACAAATTCTGTAGGTCAATAGGAAAAGGACCATTACTCACTGACATACAAAAGCAAACAGAAGCAGAACGCTAAGTGATTTTAAGGACACAACTAATCAGAGATAGGAAAAGGGCAGACACCCAAATTTCTACTCAGTGTTACTGCATGCTCCCTAGTAAGTAACACCAACCTATCATCCTTTAAAACTCTATCTGTGGGGCGCCTGGACGCTCGGTCAGTTGAACACCCGACTCTTGATTTCGGCTCAGGTCATGATCTTGGGGTTGTGAGATCAAACCCCACGTTGGGCTCCACACTCAGGGTGAAGTCTGCTTGGGATTCTCTTTCTCTCCCTCCCACTACCCGCCCCCCACACTTGTGCACCTGCACTCCCTCTCTAAATAAATAAATTTTTAAAAAATAAATAAATAAAACTACCTGTAACTAATATATAAAGTGATCTTCCCATTTAGGAGCCACTGTTAAAAAAATACTAAAAAGAAGAAAAGTTATTATTACAAATAGTTTTTTAAAAATGTGTACATGTAAAGACTTGGAAGGATATACTAAAATGTTAACAGTAGTTATCTTTGCAATGTCTGAATTGTGGGTGATCTTTATCCTGTCTAATTTTCTAGATTTCCCATATTTTTTATGAGTTTTTAATAATTTTTAAAATAACCAGAAACTGTTTAAATCAAATCTTTATTTTTATTATAAAGTTATTAATATTAAATGCTAGTATTCAGTATTTACTTAAAAGCAGTCAATTATGAGATTTCTTGCCAACACTGTATTTTTCCTTTTAGAAGTCAACTTGGACTCCTTCATAAAGGAAATAAAATTCATCCTGTATTTTAAGTGAATCTCCATTAATTCTGTAAAGTCTAACATCACGTGTTCTCCAAGCATACTGCGAAATTATCTTGACATGAAATGTGATAAACTGATCAGAAAGAGAAATTTAATTACATTCACTTCACAGGCTCTCATTTATTTGTACTTATATATGACAAGTGTGTCTTTAAAAATATAATGTGACCATGGCCTATTATTTCAACTAAAACTTAAGTGACGGAATTCTAAATGACATGTTTTCACTGCAACTTAATTTTTATTTTAGCTTTGCAAACACGTCACTATTTTCTGCATAACTGGTCCTTCTGTCATTTCCATGGTTATCAAAAAGAAGTGATTATACTTCTTCCACACAGATTAAAATACTGTATTTGGTTAACCAGAGAACACAACATATCACCCTACTACTATGTTACTCTTACACTTCATATTTACGTGGGCGCTAAAGTTTATCAATAATACAGTCACTATCATCAAGAAAAGGGTTAAATTAACTTTAAACTATCTTTTAAACAACATAAAATACCAAGCCATTTTGTAAAATTTCCGTTAAAAAACCTTAAGGCTTAATGTTAGAAAAACGTAAAAACTGTAGTTAGTATCTAGAAGTGACTCACTTTTCCCAAAGTTTCCAGAAAACCTAAGTTTTACTATTTCATCCTTGAGTAATACTAACTATTCAAATATTATCCTCAAAAAATACAGGGGTGCCTGGGTGGCTCATTCTGTTAAGTGACCAGCTCGTGATTTCAGCTCAAGTGGTGATCTCCCAAAGTTGTGGGATGGAGTCTCATGTTGGGCTGTGTGCTCAGCATGGAATCTGCTTGTCCTTCTCCCTCTGCACCTCATCACTAATTCCCTCTCTCTCTCTCTCTCAAATAAATAAATAAAATATTTTAAAAAATACAAACCTTCTAATAACTCATCAGGTGTATTGTAGCCAAATGACTATTGTCATTTATAGATCCTAATTTCATAAACATACTTTGTGGCTAAAAATATTTTGAGTTTTAACACAGAAAAGTCTAAACCTAAAAACATTTTAGCTTTTGTCAGACTTTAAAAAACTTATGTTAGTATTAATGGCTGACATTTGTGCTTACTTACATGCCAGGCCCTGTGCTAAGCATTCTATGCTTCATGGAGTCTACCTATGAGGTAGGTAATATTTCTATGCCTATGGCACGAAATCCTAAAGTAACATCTGTGACATCAAAATATTCCCCCAGTCTCAATGAGGATAGTGTAAAAGAAGGTACAGGTAAACAGAATAAATAAGACTGATAAAGGAATGAAATTCTAACCTTTTGTCTAATTCACGAACTGAAATATTATCAGCCTAATCCCACAAATGTAGTTACCTAATCACTTCTTCAGCAGGCACTAGGCCTGAATTTGGTGCACTATTTCTGTATTTCTGGAATTTTGACTTACTGATTTTTTTTCATGTGTAAGATATTCTCTTTTAAAGAAATTATTAGTAGCCTCTTTTAGCCAAAACCGAGTAACAAGCAACTGGATTTACTATCCAGCCTGAAACTAAAAACAAAAAACAAAATACTTTAAACAACAGTTTTCAAGTCACTGGACATCAGGCAAAGAGGAACAAAGATCCCTAAAAGAAAACAAATGAGGTGAACCCTATAACTGCTCTAGTTTACTGCTTTTGATAGTTGCCAGGCCACAGCACAAGAGGAAATTGAGGCAAAATCCAGAGGACTCCCTGTACAGAAGAAACAGAGGTAAGAGTCTAAGGAGACCAAGGTGGCTAGAAGTCCTAGAACAGACTATCAGAGAGGAGAAGGCTACCCAGAAAGAAAACCTAGAGATCTGTAAAAGGTCCTCCTCAAATCTTCAACAGAGGACCTAGCAATACATGCATGTAAGGAAACCACACAAGACCATAGAAGAACCTTCAGAAACAATTAGAGGGAATGCTGCCTGCTGTTCACACGGGACCAAAAAAGTGCATGTTCTTGCCAG
This sequence comes from Ursus arctos, assembly GCF_023065955.2. Lineage (NCBI taxonomy): Eukaryota > Metazoa > Chordata > Mammalia > Carnivora > Ursidae > Ursus > Ursus arctos. Next base: position 70,535,526 of record NW_026623089.1, read on the forward strand.
TTATACTGGAAAGAGTACTCAGGAAAGTCCTGTCTTATCTCAGTAGTGGAGAAAAACTAGCCCCTGTCTGTGTACTGCTCCTGGCCTGCCTAACAAATTTTAAAAGCAAGACCCAAAAAGACCAAACTGTTTCCAAATAACTTACATACATCGTAAGAAAAACTTTAAGAAGATTTACAGGACTACAGAAATATCCAGCACCCAACATGGCAAAATTCACAATGTCTGCCATCCACTCAAAGATTATCAGGCATGCAAAGAGGGAGAAAAACATGAACTATAACAAGAATAACCAATCACTCAAAACTGATCCATATCTGTCACAGATATTAGAATTTGCACCTAAAGACATCAAATACCTGTAAGTGTATTCCATATGTTCAAAAAGTCAAAAAGAGACATGGAAAAAAAACTTTAAAGACTCAAATCAAACTTCTAGATATGAAAACTATGATGTCTGAAGGATGCCTGGAAGGCTCAGTTGATTAAGCGTCTGCCTTCAGCTCAGGTCATGATCCTGGGGTTCTGGGATTGAGCCCCGTGTCAGGCTCCCTGATCAGTGGGGAGTCTGCTCTCCCTCTGCCCCATCTCCATGCGTGTGCGCAGGCACGCAATCTCTCTCTCTCCCCCCTCTCTCAAATAAATAAAATCTTTAAAAAAACAAAAAACTATGATGTCTGAGATGAGAGACACATTAGATGAGTAAAAGATTCATGAACATGGAGAAAAAATAACAGAAAAAATTTAAACTAAAACAGAAAGAAAAAAGAAAACCTCACCTGTAAAAAATGGAAAGAGCATCAGGGAGCTGTGGCACAACTTCCAACAGCCTAATATATATGTAATTGGAGTCCCCAAAGAATAAGAAAGGGGATACGCAAAAAAAATGTTTTTTGAAGAAATAATGGCCAAATTGTTTCTAAACTAGATGAAAACTATAAACCTAGAGACCCAGGAAATTCAAAAATCCAAAACACAAGCAAATAATGTAATCAACCAAGCTGACCTGATTTACATCTACAGCACTCAACCCGACAAGAACAGAACATTCTTCTCAATTGCACACACATTTGTCAAGACAGAACATATTCTGGGACATAAATCAAGTCTCAATAAATGGGAAAGCGCTTAAGTTATACAAAATATGACTACAATGGAGTTAATTTAGAGATCAATGACAGAAAGATCTCTGGAAAGTCTACAAATATTTGGGAGCTAAGTGACACATGTCAAAATAACCCATGGGTCAGGGGGGCGCCTGGGTGGCGCAGTCGTTAAGCGTCTGCCTTTGGTTCAGGGCATGATCCCGGCGTTATGGGATCGAGCCCCACATCAGGCTCCTCCGCTGGAAGCCTGCTTCTTCCTCTCTCACTCTCCCTGCTTGTGTTCCCTCTCTCGCTGGCTGTCTCTCTGTCAAATAAATAAAATAAAATCTTTAAAAAAAAAAAAATAACCCATGGGTCAAAGAAGAAATCAAAAGGAAAATTAGAAAGTATTTCAAAGAGAATGGGAATAAAAATAGAACACATCAGAATGTGTATGATGTTGCTAAAGGAATATTTAGACATGAGTTTATAGCACTAAACACCTGTATCAAAAAGAAGAAAGGTCTCAGATCAATGACCTCAACTTCCACCTTAGAAATGTAGGAAAAGGGGGGGGGGCGCCTGGGTGGCACAGCGGTTAAGCATCTGCCTTCGGCTCAGGGTGTGATCCTGGCGTTATGGGATCGAGCCCCACATCAGGCTCTTCTGCTATGAGCCTGCTTCTTCCTCTCCCACTCCCCCTGCTTGTGTTCCCTCTCTCGCTGGCTGTCTCTATCTCTGTCGAATAAATAAATAAAATCTTTAAAAAAAAAAAAAAAAGAAATGTAGGAAAAGGGGATGCTGGGGTGGCTCAGTCAGTTAAGCATCTGCCTTCAGCTCAGCTCATGATCCCCGGTGCCTGGGATCAAGCCCCACGTTGGGCACCTACTCAGCAGGGGAATCTGCTTCTCCCTCTCTCTGCCCCTGCCCCTCCCCCTGCTCGTGTGCTCTCTTTCTTTCAAATAAATAAAATCTTAAAAAAAAAAAGAAAAGTAGGAAAATAAGAACAAATTAAACCTGAAGTAGAAAACAAAAAATAATAAAAATCAATATAACTATCAGTGAAATAGAAAACAGGAAAATAGAGAAAATCAATGAAAAAAAAATCTAACTTGTATTGAGATCAATGAAATTGCTAATCTAGCCAAAAGCATCATGGGGGGAAAAAGAAGATACAAGTTACCATTATCAAGAATGAGGGAGGTGACATCAGTACAGATTCTAAAAACATTAAAAGAATAATAAGGGAGCATTATAAACAACTCCATACCAATGAGTTTAGTAACTCAGATAAAATGGACAAATCTGACAGACACAAATTACAAAAACATACTCAACAAGAAATAATAACTGGAATAGACCTCTACCTATTTTAAAAATTGAACCTGCAGTGGAGCACCTGGGTGGCCCAGTTGGTTAAGCATCCAACTCTTGGTTCTGGCTCAGGTCATGACCTCAGTGTGTGAGATCCATGCTCAACACAGAGTCCTCCTTCTCCTTCCCCCCACTCCTGCATGTGTGCACACACTTGCCAGCTCTCTCTGTCTCTCAAATAAATAAAATCTTAAAAAAAAAAAAAATTGAGGGGCGCCTGGGTGGCACAGTCATTAAGTGTCTGCCTTCGGCTCAGGGTGTGATCCCAGCATTCTGGGATCGAGCCCCACATCAGGCTCCTCCGCTAGGAGCCTGCTTCTTCCTCTCCCACTCCCCCTGCTTGTGTTCCCTCTCCTGCTGGCTGTTTCTGTCACATAAATAAAATCTTTAAAAAAAAAATTTGAATCTGTAGTTAAAAACCTTCCCACAAAGAAAACCTGAGGTCCAAATAGCTTCAATGGTAAATTCTATGAAATATTTAAAGAAGAAATAATACCACAACACAAACTCTTCCAGAAAATTGAAGAGGACAGATTCCTCTCCAACTCACTCTATAAGGCCAGCTCTTTCCTGAATACAATGACATTATGAGAAAAGAAAAACACTATTATCTCTGATTAGCATAAATGTAAAAATTCTAAAATTTTTAGCAATCAGAATCCAACAATACATTGGAAAATACATCATGATCAACTGAAGTTTATTCTAGAAATGGAGGATGGCTTAAAATTCAGAAATCATGCAATGTAATTAAGCATATCAACAAATTTTTAAAAGAAAACGCGTATGATCATCTCAAAAGAGAAAATGCATTTGACAAAATCCAAAATGCATTCCTGATAGAATCTCTCAGCAAACTAGGAACAAAAGGAAATTTCCTCAACAAAGAGGCAACCATGAAAAAGCCACAACTAATAGGGGAAAGAATGAATGCTTTCATTAAGAACAAGACAAGGGCCCCTGGCTGGCTCTGCCAGTAGAGCCTGTAACTCTTGATTTCAGAGTTGCAAGTTCAAGCCCCACATTAGGTGTACAGATTACTTAAAAATAAAATATTTAAAAAAGGAAGGAAGGAAGGAAGGAAGGAAGGAAGGAAGGAAGGAAGGAAGGAAGGGAGGGAGGGAGGAAGGAAGGAAGGGAGGAAAAGGGAAGAAAAGAACGAACAAGACAGAGATGTCCACCTCCCCAATTCTATTCAACATTGTCCCAGAGAGGGGAGCCTGGGTGGCTCAGTCAGTTAAGCGTCTGACTTTGGTTCAGGTCATGATCTCAGGTCTTGGGATCGAGCCCCGCATCAGGCTCCACACTCAGTGGGAAGTCTGCTTGTCCCTTTGCCCCTTCCCCGACTCATGCTCACACTCTCTCTCTCTCAAATAAATAAAATCTTAAACAAACAAACAAAAACTGTCCTGGAGATTCCAGGCAATGCAATCAAGAAAGAAAAACAAAAGGTGTTTGGATTGGAAGAAGAAAAACTCTACTGGCAGGTGATGTGATCAGTTAGCTATACACTAAATCCAAAGTAATCTACAAAAAAAGCTACTGGAACAAGTAAGTGGTTTTAGCAAGATCACAGGATACACAATCAATACAGGTAAGTTAATTTCATTACTATAAACAAAACAATCAGAAATTAAATGACCAGATGTTGAAATTTTACAAGTGAATAAAAATTACTGAATAAGGATAAATCTGGCAGAAGGTGACAGTTACCATTCTGAGAGTACTAACTGGTACATCAGGATTCTCTCAGTGTTTTTCAAACTAAGTCATGATCTATTGACGGACTGTGAATATAGTTTGGTGGGTCCTGACCAGCATTTCAAAAAATGAGGTAGAAAGAATAGAAAGTATCAGAGTGAAGTGAACATGGAAGAATTATTATTCTGTGGAATTTCTGTTTTGTGTCTATGTGTACATGTATTGTGTTGTTATATATAAAATATAAATATAAAATCTATGCTCAAAAAAAGTTTGAAAGAGACTTAATGAGAGCTATTTTTTACTTGATGAAAAACCCAAAAGATACACAGCTAAAGGTTATGCACAAAGTGAATAAAAGCTCCAACTCCAAGTATTGGCTCTGAACCAAGGAATGAGAGAGATATGGATATTGTAAAGTGTTATTCTAAGCTAGGCAGGCATAGGTTTGGTGCTCCAGCCATGTTAGGCTTTTCAGCACTTCGAATTCTCCCAGCCTATTGGATCTTTGGCCACAATGCTATCTGTCCTCGAAGCATCCCTCCCCCTACTCTCCATCTAGAACACTATTCATTCTCCAAAGTTGTGCTTAGACATAAAGACTTCTCTCAATTTTCTAGACACTGTCTCTGTATTCTTCCCACCTTTTGTGTATCCTCAGGTCAGAACACACACATTCTACCACTCACATGTTACTCTACATACTTTATGATATTTCTACCATCCTCATATGAATCATTTATATTTAAAATAAATGGCAAAATAATAATAATAATAATAATAATAATAATAATAATAAGGAGGAGGAGGAGGAGGAGGAGGAGGAGGAGGAAGAGGAGGAGGAGAAGAAGAAGAAAATGGCAAAAGACTTCCAGGTTCTGTTCTGGCCTATAAGGAGATTGGAAGTTACCACTCCCATCCCCAAACAAGAGAAAAGCTGAACAAACTGAAAATCAATGACTCTTCTTCATCTATTAGGGAAATGACATCACAGGTCAAACCATGGCTCCCAAAATTGAAGAAATGAACAGGCAAATATAGAGAATTACAACTTAATCAGAGAAATAGTGCAAGAGTAGAAACCTGTGCTGGAGGTAGTAAGGCATAGGAAAACCTAAATTGTAATTGAAGAATTATATACTTTCTTTTTTTTTTTAAGATTTTATTTATTTGAGAGGGGGTGTGAGCACATGTGTACCAGTGGGGGGGGGGGAGGAAGGAGGAGACTCCCCGCTGAGCAGGGAGCCCGATGTGGGGCTTGATCCCAGGACCCTGGCTGGGACCATGACCTGAGCCGAAGGCAGACGCTTAACTGACTGAGCCACCCAGGCATCCCTGTCCCATACTTTCATAAATGACCTACCAGGTTCTCAGAGAGATCAGAGAAAAACCCCCTTGTGCTTCTGGCAGGGGGTTAGGAAAAATTTTCACCACTTTGAACTACACCCAGAGCACTGTTTTTCTTTACAAGGCCGGCCCTAAAGAGAAACTATTTTATCAGAGCCTAACCAACCTGGGGGAAGGAAAATACCCAACACCAGCCCCCTCAAACCTTCCCGTCTCATCCAAGGAGAAGGAGCTGAGAAACACTTGTGAAGATCACAACCCAGGGACACCAGCTCACTGGTGAATGAGACCTGACCATAAGACTACAGAATGCTTCCTTCCCTTTCTCCCACACCTTTCCATCATATGAACAGAACTCCTTATTGTAACAGAGGATTACAAGTGAAAGAACTGCATGTGTAAGACCTTCTGTAAGAAAGTCTCCTAGGAGAAGCACCTGGGTGGCTCAGCTAGTAGAGCATGCAACTCCTGATCTTGGGATCATGAGTTTCAACCCCACACTGGGCACAGAATTTACTTAAAGAAAACCTGAAGTCAAAAACAAGGATACTAGGGAAAATTTTAGCCTCTGACACCCACAGCTACAGCAAGCAATATATATCACCTAAAACCTAGCCAATAAATATAAAACCTTACATTAAAGGCTCATATACCTCAGTTCCTTTTATCCAGTACATCATTACAAGTAAAAATTACCATAAATATTTAGAGTAAAAAGTTACAGGGCATACTAACACATTTTGAAGAAAGAAACTGGATCCGAGCCACACTCAGATATGGCAGAGATGCTGGAATTATCAGAGAATTTATTTTTTTAAATATACTTTATCCCAGTTGCATTTATTAGTTTTCTAATAACAACACTTAATTTTTGTTTATTCTGTCATTTGTTGTACAATTTTTAATTTGTATGCAGTCAGATCAATGTTTTTTGGTTTATTTTTAAGTAAACTCTATGCTGAATGTGGGGCTTGAACCCACCACCCTGAGACCAAGAGTCACATGCTCTACCAACTGAGCCAGCCAGGTGTAAGAATTTAAAGTAAATGGCAGATGTCAGAGGAACTTTCCCCTAAATACTTCAGCATACAGATTGCCTTTTTAGTTTTTAAACTAAAAATTATATCCCTTGCCTAGAAATCTGAAATTAAAATAGCAAATGTCCATTCTTTGTAATAAAAATAAATAAATCATTGTATTCTTGGCAGGGGAGGGGGGAGGGAATTAAGCATAGAACACTAATAACCCAGCACACAAACTTTCCTATTCTTCTTCAGTTTCCTTTTTCTTTTACCCTTCCCCATTTTTTCTACTCCCTTTACCACTAGAGGTGGGGAAAGAAGAAGAGAAAAGAAAGGTTAAGAAAGAAAAACTGCTGGGGCGCCTGAGTGGCACAGCGGTTAAGCGTCTGCCTTCAGCTCAGGGCGTGATCCTGGCGTTATGGGATCGAGCCCCACATCAGGCTCCTCCGCTATGAGCCTGCTTCTTCCTCTTCCACTCCCCCTGCTTGTGTTCCCTCTCTCGCTGGCTGTCTCTATCTCTGTCAAATAAATAAATAAAATCTAGAAAGAAAGAAAGAAAGAAAGAAAGAAAGAAAGAAAGAAAGAAAGAAAGAAAGAAAGGAAGAGAGAAAGAAAGAAAGAAAGAAAAAAAAACTGCTGAGGGTAAGACTGCATAAGATTAACCATTCACTGACTCACATATTTCACCTAAAGCCTATAATATACCAGGCACTAGTTAGGAACCAGGGAGACAATCTAAGACCCAGTCTTTGTTTCCAAGAAGTCCAGTGGAGAAGTCAGTTAAACAAGTGAACAATTACAACACAAAGATAACTACTGCAATCAGGTTCTGTACAAGGGGAGCACAAAGAGCAACGTAAATCAGTCTTAGAATAGCAGACAAGGATACCTGAAGGATGACTGGTAGTCTAGGAAAAGAATCAAGATGTGTAATGACCTGGGGGTGCCTGGGTGGCTCAGTCAGTTAAGCGTCTGACTCTTGATTTTGGCTCAGGTCATGATCTCAGAGTCCTGAGATCAAGCCCCATGAGGACTCCATGCTGGGCGTGGAGTCTGCTTAAGATTCTCTCTCCCTCCTCTCCCACCCCCCAAGCACACGTGTGCTCTCTCTCTCAAAAAAAGGGGGGGGGATGTGTAATGACCTGAAATGAGAAATACAGAGTCTGGCAAACTGTAACGCAAGGGGAAAGGTCGTTATATAAGAGTCTACAATTATTAATGACCATACTGGGAAGCATTTTGATAGTCAAGGGAGAAGCATGGCCTGAAGCAACAGGAGAACCATCACAAAATTTTATGCAGGGTAATATGATCTGATGTATGTTTTACATCACAGTGGCTGCCATGTGGAAAATGGACTCCAAAAATACAAGACAGAATCAGAGAGACAACTTAGGAATCTCTTGAAAGCTATTTTAAGATATAAGGTAGGGATAGAGAGAGAAGGACTGATAAAAACATCTTCATAGGAAGGCAAACCATAAGAGACTCTTAAAAATAAAAAACCAAACTGAGGGCTGCTGTACGGGAGGTGGGCGGGGGGATGAGCTAAATGGGTGATGCGCGTTAAGGAGGGCACTTGCTGGGATGAGTACGGGGTGTTCTACGTAAGCGAGGAATCACTAAATTCTACTCCTGAAACCAATTCTACACTATATGTTAACTAACTTGAATTAAAAACAAAACAAAACAAAAAAAAACACATCTTCATATTCAGTAACCAACTGAATAAAGGAATAATGAAAAATTGTATCTTTTTTCCTCTCACTGCTGATTCCCATTTCATTAACATAGGTCGGATCCTGGACTAGCGAACTAGGAAAACTAAACTACAGAGATATCCAGAGTGCAGGAGAGGTTGTAACAGCAAGGGGGAAAACAAAAGACAATTCCAGATGAGGCTAGGGGAAGAACAGCTCTATGTTTACTACCCTGAATGTATTAGAAGCTAGAAGTATTCATGATGGTATATGGGAAAGGATCTGCATATCTTCACTCTTGTATTTGCCCTAAAGTGATGAGCGTGCATCATATCAAGCAAATTAATGCCCTAATTATCATCAAATTAGTAAACCTTGCCTTTATTCTCTACCTAGTGATTCAACTGGCAGCTATTTTCATTAAGAACGGTTAAATGAGCCTGACAAAATAAGATCTTTTCTCTCATATGAATTCCCGGTCCCAAAGAATTTAGTCTTTTTTTTTCCATCATACAAGTTAATACATAAATTCATCTGCTTTATAAAAATATATAGATGTATACAGAAGGTAAATGCTGTCTCCCTTCACTTTCTCCTCTTCTCACATCCCTCATAACCTAACTCCTTTTTCCTCTTCAGGGTCTCCTTCAGGTCTCCTTTCTCTGCATTTACAGGGATCTATGCACAAAATGACATACTTTTATTGCCAACAAATGTTTAAAATTAGCTTTTATGTACACAGCCTATGAATATACTCTTCTTGTACAAATAAAACATTACCACACCCAGTCCCAAACCCTTCCCATTCGTAACCACTTTTATCATTTGGCATATGTCCTTCCAGATCTTCTCCAGACTTTTCCATTTATATACTTGTATATGTACCCATATACAATATTTCTGTGAATATATTTTTACATAATTGGTACTAAATTTAATTACTCTCTTTTAATTTTCTTTTTCACTCAAAATATGTTTTGGAGATCTTTCCAATCAGTAAATACTGACGATCAAATTATCCTTGTGGTATTTAATGATATTAAATGGCTTCTAGATTTTCACTATCACAAACAAGGCTTCAATAAACATATTCATACACGCTTCCTTGTGCACCTACCTGTACCAGTGTTGCTCTAGGATAGATGTCAAGAGGAAGCACAGAATATGCACATTTTTTTATTTTAAGAGATAATGCAAATGCTCCAAGAATTTGTAAAATATAATCCTGGTGCCTTGAAGACCAATACATAATGAAACAAAGAAGATTCTCAGTGTTCCACAGCTAAGTGTTCTACTCTGAACAAACGCTTTTCTAGTACTGGAGGAGCTTAACGATCTGGCATCTTAAACACAAATCATCACTTATTTCTTCACCAGTTACTAGCAATAGAGAATATTTTATTATCTTAACAGTCTTAAAAGATACATGTATTTAATTTGAATTTGATGACAATATCAATATCAAAAACACATATATCCCTAGCCCTAAGACAGTACATCAAAATTCATCCAAAAGATACATCTGTACATGTGTGAGACAATGTATGTTCAAAGGTATTCACCACAGATGCAAGTCAGTAAATCTGGCTAATTTAATTCAAAGTGATAATGAATTATGACCTTGGAAGGTATTCAACTTATGCCTTACTTTAAAGAGTAAATTAACTCAAAGTTCAGAAGCTATAGAAGAAAACGTTGATAAATTTAACCATTAAAAAAAAAAAAAAAACCCTCAGAGACTCCTGGGTGGTTCAATCGGTAAGTGTCTGCCTTCAGCTCAGGTCATCATCCCCAGGTCCTGGGATCAAGCCCTGCATCCGGCTCCCTGCTTCTCCCTCTCCCTCTGCCCCTTCCCTCCCCCCAACTCGTGCAAGCACACTCCCTCTCTGTCTCTCTCAAATAAATAAAATCTTAAAAAAAAAAAACAAAACCCTCTGTATGGCAAAAAATAAAACTATACAAACCAAGCAAATAAAAATAATCAACTCTTTAAAAAGATTTGTAATCCATATCACTAACAAAACGTTAATCTATGGATACCTAGAAATTAATTTTTAAAAAGATTAACCATTCAAAAGAAAAGTAGGCATATTATAGGAAGAGGTAATTGACATAAAAAGAAATGCAAGTAGCTCCTGGGACACCTGGGTGGCTCAGTTGGTTGAGCACCTGACTCTTGAATTCAGCTCAGATTATGGTCTCAGGGTCCTGGGATCCAGCCTGGCATCTGGGTCCACTGTCAGTGCTGAGTCTGCCTGCCCTTCTACCTCTGCTCCTCCCCTCAACGGCACTCTCTCCCTCTCATAAATAAATAAACAAAATCTTTAAAAAAGAAAAAGAAAGAAAAAGAAACTCAAGTGGCTCCTAAACATATGAAAAGATGTTCAAACTCGAGAAATGCAAATAAAAACTACTCCAAGATAGGGTTTTTTACTTTCAAATCAGCAAAAGTTCAGAAGACTGACAACATAATTGGCTGGTAAGGTTTGGAAAAACAAGCAACAGTGTTGTGGGGAGAATGTAAATCTATATAACCTATACGGAAAAATATCGAAATAAAAATATATATATATATACCCTTTAACCAGTAACCCTGCTTTTGCGGATTTATTCTACAGATACTCTTGCACTTGTATGAAATAACGCATGTACAAAGTTATCTCATCTCAGAACTACTCATAAAAGCAAAAGGTCACAATAACCCAAACTCCAAAAATGGAGGAGCAGTTAAGTGATATTACATCCATAAACCTGACTAATACAGAGCTAAAAAAATAAAAGAGGAGATTTGGGCTTGTTTAGGGCCGAAGATGGGAGTGAGGACTGAGGACTAACCACAGATGGGAAGGAGGGAACTTTATAGGTAAGATAAAAATGTTCTAAAAGTAGATTGTGATAATGGATGTATAACTATACATTTATTTAAAATCATTGATTTTTACATTCATTATGGTTTAATACGTTGGTATAAAAATTATACCGCAATAAAATTGTTAAAAGAAAACACAAATGAGAGCATTCTCTATTTACCTATATATAAAAACATCTCCCAGATGTGCCAAGCAACAAAGTTGAAAAGTGCAGAACAGAATGTATGATTTAAAAATCCAAGGTAGGAGCACCTGGGTGGCTTAGCTGGTTAAGCGTCCGACTCGATTTCAGCTCAGGTCATGATCTCAGGGTCGTGAGATAGAGCACTGCGTCAGGTTCCCCACTCAGTGGGGAGTCTGCCTGAGATTTTCTCTCTCCCTCTGCCTCTGCCCCTCCCCCAACTCACTCTCTCAAAATAAAGAAAATCTTTAAATAAATACATACAAACATACATACATAAATAAATAAAAATTAAAGATAAATGGGGCACCTGGCTGGCTCAGTCAGAAGAGCATGCAACTCTTGATCTCTGGGTTATGAGTTTGAGCCCCATGGGGTGTGGGGCGGGGGGGAGGGAGTGTAGAGATTACTAAAAAAAATAAATGTAAAAATTAATAAATAAATTTTTAAGAATTGAACATAAAAAAGAAAAAAATAGGGGTGTCTGGGTGGCTCAGTCGTTAAATGTCTGCCTTCGGCCCAGGGCGTGATCCAGGGGTCCTAGGATCGAGCCCCACATGGGGCTCCCTGCTCTGCTGGGAGCCTGCTTCTTCCTCTCCCTCTTGTGTTCCCTCTCTCGCTGGCTGTCTCTCTGTCAAATAAATAAATAAAATCTTAAAAGAGAGAGAGAAAAATAAGGGAAATTTGTGTTTGCTTTTCTATGCATAAGCAACACTCGAATGATACACAATAAACAACAGTGGATACCTATGTGGAAAGAAGAGAAGCTCAAAAAGTAGAAAAAGTGAATGAAAAGTTTTTTACTATATTCCTTCACATGTTTTTAACTTTTCAACCATGTAAATATTTTAACCACTTGAAAAATCAAATTAAAAAAACAGACATTTGGGGGGCGCCTGGGTGGCTCAGTCGTTAAGCGTCTGCCTTCGGCTCAGGGCGTGATCCCGGCGTTATGGGATCAAGCCCCACATCAGGCTCCTCCGCTGGAAGCCTGCTTCTTCCTCTCCCACTCCCCCTGCTTGTGTTCCCTCATTCACTGGCTGTCTCTATCCTGTCAAATGAATAAATAAAATCTTTAAAAACAAAAAACAAAAAACAGACATTTGGGAGTGCCTGGGTGGCTCAGTCAGTTAAGCATCTGCCTTTGGCTCAGGTTATGATCCCAGAGTCCTGGGACAGAGTCCTGCATCAGGCTCCCTGCTCATCGGGGAGTCTGCTTCTTCCTCTGCTCTTCGCCCCGCTTTTGTTCTCTCTCTCTCAAATAAATAAAATCTTTAAAAGAAACAGACATTTGGGCTTCAACAACACAAATATGTCCTCTAAAGTAACTTGTCTGCTTTCACATTTCATTACATATTATATCTAAGTTTACAATCATCCTAACATTAACAATTAATGCATATACCTCAGTAAGAATTTTTTTAAAAAAGACCATCTATATACCAGTCTATACTCCTTAACTAAATTAAGCCAGTAAGAACTGATTTAAAAAAATCAGTAATCTCTAAGGTAAAACATCTGACTTACGTAGCTAGATAGTACAAACTTAAGCAAACCATTGCCCAAACCTAACTATGTACATTGGGGTTTTATCACAAACATATCCTAAAAAGCACAGATACTGAAAGAAAAGAGAAAAAGAGAAAGGATGAAAGGAAGATAGGACCAAATAAAATCTATCAACCCAACACAGCAGTAGAGCCAGTTTATCACCACCTACCTACTCAAGAGCTGGTTTTAACATCTATTTCTGTGTAGACCGGCATTACGCAAGACTACCTACAACAGATCTCCTCCACTAGAAAAGGGCCTAGTCTGGCAATTTGAGCCATATAATTTCTTAAGTCTGACTCTCTGTCATAATTTCAATATATCAGCCTGCAAAACTGAGAAAGAAAAAGAAAGAGAGAGCACGGGGAGGAGCAGAGGGAGACAGACAAGCCAACTCCACGCTGAGCAACAGTCTGACACAGGGCTCAATCCCAGGACCCTGAGCTGAGATCATGGCCTGAGCTGAAATCAAGAGTCTGACGCTTAACTGAGCCACCCAGGTGCCCCATGCAAAACATCTTTATACAGTTACTAACTGATGGGGGAGTGGAATTACAGGAAATATTTATTGTTTATCTGCAGATATCATAATCACAACTTTTAAGCAATGATAGTTCCATCTGCCTTCTAATGACATGTAATATATTCAAAACCAAGTAAAATACTTGAAATTCTAAAAATCAATATATGGGGTGCCTGGATGGCTTAGTAAGTTAAGCATTGGATTTGATTTCCACTCAGATCATGATCTCAGGGTGGTGAGCTCAAGCTCTGCATGGGGTTCCGCAGTCAGCAAGGAGTCTCCTTGCAATTCTCTCTCTCTCTGCCCCTCCCCTGCTCTCAAGCACTCTCCCTCTTTCCCTAAAATAAATCTTTAAAATAAAAAAATTATAAAAAGCAATATATAAACAAGAACTATTTACTGCCATCTAGCAACCATTTGATGACCTGAAAAATTTACACTGGACTTTTAAATTTGAAGCTTAAAAAACTTATGAAAGCATAAATTAGATTTTAAATAAAAAAATCACTATATAGTAAAAATTTAAAAACACAAATATAGTAAATATTTAAAAATATAATTATGTATGTATATGTAATTATATAATTCATAATATATTAATATAATAGTATAATTAATTATACAATTAGATTATTAATATACTTAATATAGCAAAATACAAATATAATTTAAAAATTTACTGTATAGTAAAATAATACTTCATTTCTGTAGTGACAGAATATGAGAATAATGATATGCCAACCAGGGGCGCCTGGGTGGCACAGTGGTTAAGCGTCTGCCTTCGGCTCAGGGCGTGATCCTGGCGTTATGGGATCGAGCCCCACATCAGGCTCCTCCGCTATGAGCCTGCTTCTTCCTCTCCCAATCCCCCTGCTTGTGTTCCCTCTCTCGCTGGCTGTCTCTATCTCTGTCGAATAAATAAATAAAATCTTTAAAAAAAAAAAAATGATATGCCAACCACCAGCATCCCCAACATTTGCAAACATGTAAATATTTACATTTAAAAAAAATAAAAAGAGGGGCACCTGGCTGGCTCAGTTGATAGAGCATGAAACTCTTAATTTCAAGGTCATGAATACAAGCCCCACGTTGGGCATAGAGCCTACTTTAAAAAAAAATTAAAAAGAGAAAAACAAAGTAATCTTGAAAAACCAAAAACAAACTAAAATGAATGAACTGTTGGTGGCAGGATAAGCACATAGAAAAACAATTATTTCAACTCACTTTAAAATAAGTATTCTGGGGGGCGCCTGGGTGGCTCAGTCAGTTGAACGTCTGCTTTTGGCTCGGGTCATGATCCTGGGCTCCTGGGATCAAGGCCACCTCGGGCTCGCTACTCTACGGGGAGCCTGTTTCTTCCTCTGCCTCTGCCTCTCTCTCTGTCTTTCATGAATAAATAAATAAAATCTTTAAAAATAAATAAATAAAATAAAATAAGTATTCTGGGGCGCCTGGCTGGCTCAGTCAGTAGACCATGCAACTCTTGATTTCAGGGTCGTGAGTTCAAACCCCATGATGGGAAGAGAGTTTACTTTAAAAAAAAATAAAAGTAAAAAGTAAAATAAAATAAGTCTTCTGTTCTTATATTCCTCAGTGGAATATAGCTTAAGGACAAAAAAAACCCAAAAAGGAATCTTTTTTAAAATATTTATTTATTTATTTTTATTTTTTTGGAGAGCAAGCGAGCATGCGTGGGCAGGGGGAAGGGACAGAGAGAGAGAGAGAATCTCAAGCAGGCTCCATGCCCAGCACAGAGTCCAAGGCTTGATCCCACAACCCAGTGATCATGTCCTGAGTCAAAATCAAGAGTCCAATGCTTAACTGGGATGCTAGCCTCCCAGTTGCCCCCACAAAGGAATCTTAAATTACATCGATTAGTCTTAGTATTACTAATAAGACTGATACCGTTATTTCAAAATGTATATATATTACATGTAATATATGTTAATGTTATTAGGAACCATGATTTTAAGCCTAAACTTAAAAAATACAAATATAAGTTAAAACAAAACTCTGTAATTGTTCATGGGAATTGGAAATATCAGCATAAAGTCATTATTTATTTTTCCTTTAAAAACAAGCAAACAAGGGCACCTGGGTGGATCGGTCAGTAGAACATGTGACTCTTGATCTCAGGGTTGTAAGTTGGAGCCCCACGTTGCATGTAGAGATTGCTGAAAAATAGTATCTTAAAAAACAAAAACAAAAACAAAACAAGCAAACAAACCAAAACAAAAACAAAAAAACCTTATTTTCTGGGTATATACACTAAAAAAGCCTAGAAGCAGTAACATAACCAGTAGCAATAAACACCCTTAACACCCTGATTGTGATCTCTAAAAACTATTTCCCGCTTGAGGAAACCAGGGCTCCTCCAGGAAAAATCTGATTGCAGATCTGGAGCAGGCATTGTACATGAGGAGCCCGAGATCCCTTGTGCCAGCAAGTAAGGAAGTTATCAAAAACTAACAGGATCATATTCAAAAGAACACAAAATCCGTTTGAAAGGACTCCAACTGGCGCTGAAATGTCAAACAGCAACCACAATGAATTAAAACACACAGAAAACATAAAAATCCATAATACTAAAAAAACAAACAAACCTAAAACAAAAACCAAAAAACTTCACTGGTCATTTTAGGAGGGCACCTAACTAATTATTCCAAAACCCAGGAAAGTGAAGGGAAAATAGTCATTTATTCTGTATTTTTGTATTTTAAAGTCACTACATAGAATTTGAAACAACAAATGCAGTAGGAGTGATAGAACTATAAAATCATTTTGCAATCCTTGTACAATGGACAGGCAACAATCATTAGTGGCTGCTAAAACCACTGAGTGAAAGTTTACGTGTACTTTGTAACAGATAAGGTTTACAACCCTAAAATCACTGACCAATCTTAGCAATAGTAAAAAAAAAAAAAAAAAAAAAGGTGAATCAACCTAACATTATGAATCAACCTAACATTATGTGCCTCCTGATGATACATAATAGAAATACAACACCTCTCAGGAAGCATGCTCATCAAAAAAAGTCCCTAGAATTTACCAGTTTACAAGAAATAAAGGGGTTAAAAAAAACCACACAGACATAATGAGCTATACTCTGAATGTAGGAAATTCTGCAGGTTAAATAATATGGTTCCCTCATCAAATAAATGGCATGAAAACAGAGGAGACTTTATAGAATAAGAGACTAGGCTTAAGAGACATATCTTTCAATTGCAATGTGAGGACTTTATTTGGATCCTAATGTAAGGAATCCAATTGTAAAAGACATGTGTGAGACAGAGAAACTTGAACATGTTCTAACTATAGGATGACATTAGGAATTATTGTTAACATTATTAGTTGTGACAATGGCATTGTGATTATGCTTTGGAAAAAGAGACGGGTGAAATGATGGGTGAAATGATATCTGAGATTTGCTTTAAAATGCTACATGGTGAGGGGGAGGGGAGAGAAGGAGCAGCAGAGTGAGACAGATAAAACTAGAATGACAAAATGTGACTAATGCTAAAGCTAGGTGATAAGTATGTGAAAATTCACTGAACCTCAATTTTGTATGTTTTAAATTTCCATAATAAATTTTTAAAGGTGTTATCACCAGCGTATTTGTCATACTAAAGTGTATTTATCTCTAATCATCTATTTTTATTACTTGAAGTCTCCAGAATTTGAATATCATGGAATTTTCTACAAATTAAAAAAAAATTGTTTCAAATAATACATTTACATTAATCTAAAAACCAATTACCATATCATAATAGATCTATACAAAAATTACTACTTGCATTATTAACAGTCACTGACTAAATATTTGTTTAGCAGACGGGTCCTTAGATAGTATATGGCTTCATTTCACTTCAGTTTTACTTGAGATCTTCCCTGTGCTTAACTAGGACCCTATATTTGTTTTATCAACACTTAATCACAGCTAAAACTGCAATCAGGACAGTTTAAGTTATAACTTCAGTGGTGCGGAGATGAGGAACTAAACCACACTGTTAATGTTTGCCATAAAAGTTGGCTTCGATCCACACACAGAGGCACTTCATTCATTAAAACCTGCAGTCTTGGGGTGTTCTGGGTGGCTCCGTTAGTTAAGCATCCGCCTTCAGCTCAGGTCATGATCCCAAAGGTCCTGGGATCATGTCGGCTTCCTGCTCTGTGGGGAGTCTGCTTCTCCCTCTCCCTCTGCCTGCTGCTCCCCCTGCTTGTGCTCTCTCTGTCAAATAAATAAATAAAATCTAAAAAACCACCAACGAAACAAACAAAAACTGCAGTCTTACAGGCACCTGGCTGGGTCAGTCAGTGGAGCAGACAACTCTTGATCTCGTCGTGAGTTCAAGCCCCACACTAGGTGCAGAGCTTACTTTAAAAAACAGAACAAAAAAACTGCAGTCTTATAAAGTCTCTCACTGTACTTGCTAGAGTCACCTTAAAGTTTAAACCTAATCCAAGTTCATATTCATTAAATACTTGTTAGTGTTTTTCAAGGGGATAAACTATGTTTTTGAAATTATCCAAATGTTTAATATGCTAACAACGAATAACTGCTGAGAGTTGACCTAGTCAAAAATTAACACCAGACACTAATTCATCAAGGAAATAATTACTCATGGAAATAAATGCTTCTTGCCCATCACTATGGGCACTGGTTTGGCACTGGTTTAGAAGTAGACAGAACTGTTCTCTGGAATACAATGGAACGGAACACTGGTTTATGAGTCAAGAGATCAAATGAGGAGGCTGGTCTACACTAGAGTTTGAATTCCTAATTCTTACCCATCTGTGATAGCTGCCTAAAGCACTATCTTGGCAAGGAATTCTGAGGTTTCATTTACGACCAGCAGAAAGTCTTTATATCATACCTTTAAAAACTGTCAGGGACTCTAAGAATCTGGAAGTAAGAAAAAATGTGCCTTTATTAGGTATCTTTTTATTGTCCCAGAAGGAATTTAAATATTTAGTCCTATTCTTAAAAATCCAAATGAATGGCCAAATACAGTGCTCCCCTTCCCTCCACATCACTCCACTACAGCTCCCACATTAGAGAATCCCAGAAAAACTACCAAGGGGGAAAAATACTCTTTCCTTTGCTTTTTCATTCCATCCAGAAACTAATAAGGAGGTGGTGTAGTTTCTAAAAAGGCAAGCTCTGGAGCTGGGTGAAGTTCAAATCCATGCTCTATTATTTTCTAGTTTATCTGTAAACAGGAATAATGAAAGTATCTATACCACAGTATTTTCGTGAAGATTAAATGAGATACCTGTGTTTAGAAGAAGACATAACACATATAAAGTACTCAGTAAACAACGGCTGTCATTTTTTATTACTGCTTCTATTACTACAGTTTGTTCTTTTTTTAAAAAAAATTTATTTATTTGAGAGAGAGAAAGAACACACACACCCACATGCACGTGCCAACACGAGCAGGGGGAGGGGCACCGAGAGGGGGAATCTCAAGCTGACTCCAGGGCTCAGGGCTCTCTCCTATGTCCCCAAGACCACTACCTGAGCAGAAATCAAGAGGCAGCAGGGCAAGAGACTGAACCACTCAGGCACCCCGTTATAGTGTGTTCTACACTAAAGATGCCTTTCAGGAGAAAAAAAGAAATAGCCATAACACATTTTAAATAAGTGTTTTTCTTCAGTGATAGAAGTTCTTTTCCTTCCCCTCATATCATTATTTTAGATATTTTTAAAGGTATTTTTAATCTCTAGTGCTTCCTTTATACAGAAGTTTCATCTACAGTATTTTCTTAAACGTGTATAGGCTATCTAGAGTATACTGTGGTCTCCAAGTTTTTGTTTCAATTTAAATACAAATATTAAACAAGGAAGAAAATAAATTCTGAAACTTAAAGCCAGAGGTTTTATAATTTTAAATCGATAAACTGTTAAGTTTCCCTTTAAAAAGTATCCCCCAGGGGAGCCTGGGTGGCTCAGTTGGTTAAGCAATTGCCCTCAGGTCAGGTCATGATCCAACAGTCCCAGGATCTAGAACCACATCTGGCTCCCTGCTCAGAGGGGAGCCTGCTTCTCCCTCTTCCCTCTGCCACTCCCCCTGCTTGTGCTTGCTCTCGCTCTATCAAATAAATAAAATCTTAATAAATAAATAAAATAAAAAGTATCCCCCCAAAAGCCCTGGTGTAAAGTTATGTATCAGCAATAAAATCAAATAATGCATTCTTCAAGTCAAATGAGATAAAAGGTAAATGTACACAGTTTAGTATCTAAATGTAATTTTAACAACCAAAAAAGTACCTGGCAGATGACAGATAATACCTATAAACTATTTAAGTGTATTTTAACAGGAGAATTTTTAAATGAAAAAAGCTATTAATCTAATCACCATAACATAACTCTGAGAAGAGTCATGAAGAACGTAGGCACATGGGGACATCCTGCAACATCAGATGAGGAGCCACCAGCCACAGGTGTACTTGAAATGTGGCTACAAAAGAACGGAATTTTTAACTTTAACTTTATTTAATTTTAACTTAATTTAATTTTAATTAAAAACTAAAGTTCAATTCAGTTATTAGAAAACTTTTATGTATGTTTAGAACAACCTGGATATATGAATCTACTTTTTCAACTGTAAATTTTATGAGCTGCAAATATAGATCAAGTATCTCCAATGAAAATTTAGTGTCCTGGGGCACCCGGGTGACTCATCAGTCTGCCTTCGGTTCAGGTCACGGTTCCAGGGTCCTGGGATCAAGCCCCATGCTGGGCTCTCTGCTCAGTGGGGAGTCTGCTTGTCTCTCTCCCTCTGCCCCTACCCCTGCCCCCACTCATGCTCTCTCACACTCTGCTCTCTCCGTCTCTCTCAAATAAATAATCTTAAAAAAAAAAAAGAAAGAAAATTTAGTGTCCAAATTAGGATGTGCTGTAGGTGTGAGATACACACCATATTTGAAAGACATAGTGTGTAAAAAAAAGGTAAAAATCTCATTTGTAATTTTCTACCGAAATACGTTAAAATGACAATATTTTGAATATGACCAGTTAAATATTAAAATGAATTTTACTTGTTTATTTTAATGCCACTACTAGAAAACTTAAAATTTCACATAGCTCCCATTATATTCCTGCTGACGATGCTATTCTAAACAATACACTCTAGCATCTGACTACTTGCCCACTATTTATCCCTTCTACTTATCATTATTAATAGTAATAATTAACAGCTGTTGTTCAGTAATATTAGATACCATGCTAAATGCCTTGCATGGAATATGTCATTCAATCCCTCCAAAATAGGTTGGTTTTATCTTTATCCTCATTTCAGAAATTTTAAATCAAGAATGAGAGAAGCTTAAGTCATTTGCCCAAGGTAAGTAATGGTGCAAGGTTAGAATTCAGTCTGGTCTGAAGAGTTATATTCTTAACCACCGAGGCTCTTCTATCTCTAACCCTAAACTTACACTCCTGAATTTTACGTTATTAAAGACATTGTCCCCGAGGTGCCTCTTTAGCACAGAAGGTAGTACGTACATCTCACTAAGGCATTGCCCCCATAAGAGATTATCTGCCAGTGAAAAATTCCCATTCAATTCTTTTTACTGAGCAGTATAAAAAAAAGCAAACCAGGAAAGAAAAAAATGGAGGCTCCAAGAACAAAGATTAACCAAAACTGTATGAATCTGACTCCCAATAATTCAGTGCACAGGTAATAAGCACCCTATATATTTTATCATAATGCAATACACTCTGACCATACTAAGTACATATTCTAAACTACTGGCAACTGGTAATTCAAAGACAAGTAGTCAAAGTGGCCTCCCCATACCCTATGTTACAGTTATTATTTTTTGGCATTTATAAGCTGTGGTAGTAAGTATTTTGCATGTATCATCTTATTTAACTCATAACAAAATGACAAAGTAAATATTATTCTTCCCATTTTTCATATGCTGAAAATAAGGCTCAAAGAAATAAACCGCTTAAAGTCATGCAACTAGGTAAGAGTCAGAGCAAGGGATGCCTGGGTGGCTCCGTCAGTTAAGCATCTGCCTTCGGCTCAGGTGGGATCAAGCCCCGCATAGGGCTCCCTGCTCAGCGGGAAGCCTCCTTCTCCCTCTACCTGCCACTTCCCCTGTTTGCTTGCTCACTCGCTCTCTCGTTCTCTCACAAATAAATAAAATAAAATCTTAAAAAAAACGAGAGAGAGAGCAGGATTTCAACTAACAAATTGATTCTACTATATTATCTATCATTAGGGTGATAAGGTGAATTGAGACGGTACATTCTTTTTTTTTTTTTTTTAAGATTTTATTTATTTATTTGACAGAGAGAGAGGCAGCAAGAGAGGGAACACAAGCAGGGGGAGTGGGAAAGAGAGAAGCAGGCTTCCCGCTGAGCGGGGAGCCCGACGCGGGGCTCGATCCCAGAACGCTGGGATCATGACCCAAGCCAAAGGCAGACGCTTAACAAATGAGCCACCCAGGCGCCCCCATTATTCTGCTTCTAACACACCTTTGCTGAAGTTGGAAAATGAAGAATAGTACTTGAATTTATCACCTCCGTTAAAATGAGGTACTGAGATTTCTTTTTTTTTTTAAAGATTTTATTTATTTATTTATTTATTTGACAGAGAGAGACAGCGAGCGAGAGAGGGAACACAAGCAGGGGGAGTGGGAGAGGAAGGAGCCTGATGTGGGGCTCGATCCCAGAAAGCCAGGATCACGCCCTGAGCCGAAGGCAGACGCTTAACGACTGCGCCACCCAGGCGCCCCGGAGATTTCATTTTTAAGAAGTTAGATAACAATTTAAATAGAGTACCATACGTACTATCAAACTCAAATCATTCACGTATCTACCTTCTAAGAAACACTGTACAAAATATTTGATATACATAAAACAGAAACTGTGAAAGCAAAAATTTACAAATCAAGGCACACACAACTTTGCAAAACTGATTTTGTAAATGCATTTATGAAATTAAACAGTTGTAAAAGAAAATAAATAGTTGTTCGGTATTTCCTGCCTGTCCTTAGAGTATTACAGAGGTATGTCACTAGATATATGTACAGAGTACAGCAGCAGCACAAAGAGAAGGTTCTCACAACCAGGAAAGATATCCTGGAGATAGAGGATCCTGTCATGCTACAAGAACCAAATCACTGGTTGCAACTCAATCTTTAGACACATTCTAAATTAAACCATACTTAACCTGCAGTTATGTATGCAAAGAAATACATGATAATGCAATCTAGATATAATTTTTTTCCAACCACAAAAGTAAGAAAACCTCTACCAATTACTTACTTGAAGCAGGTTTGTATTGTAATAAGACAGAATCAGCTGACCTCTCTTTCCATCTATAATATCTATAAGATGACCTTGTGATTGTTCACATAGAAGTGTTTTGCTAAATTCATTATAGAGTAGCATACTCCAAATTTTAGCATGGGAATAGGAATAATGAAGATGACATATACCTGCCCCTAAAATTCGCTTAAGCAAGGGTGTTCTCACAGTCACTTCCACCCTCTACTCCACTCTCCAACCTTTGCCTCACAGCACCACAGTTTTGAGTACTGAAAGACTTGAGGTCAACAAAGTAAAAAGGTGGCTCTAAGAAAAATTAACAAATGAAACTACAAACAGCAATCCTCCAAGATGAACTTGGGACATTCAGAAAGGAATAACAACTAGGCACACACAAAATAATCATAAGCAGGGACGCCTGGGTGGCTAAGTTGGCAAAGCATCTGCCTTTGGCTCAGGTCATGATCCCAGGGTCCTGGGATCGAGTCCCGCAAATGGCTCCTTGCTCAGCAGGAGTCTGCTTCTCCCCCTCTGCCTGCCGCTCCCCCTGCTTGTGCTCTCTCTCTCTCTCTGACAAATAAATACAATTTTAAAAAATCATAAGCAATTGTGATTTAAAACTGCCTATTATTCAAAGCCCTCCCCCCTTTTAAGATTTATTTGCGAAAGAGAGAGAAAAAGAGCACTAGAGAGAGTGTGAGCGCAAGCGGCAGGGAAGGACAGAGGGTGAGGGAGTAGCAGGCTCCCCGCTCAGGGGCTCCATCCCAGGGGTGGGACTCGATCCCAGGACCCTGGGATCATGACCTCAGCCAAAAGCAGACACTTAACCGACTGAGCCACCCAGGCGTCCCTCAAAGCCCTCCTTAATTACTGCCATAGCAGTCCTTTGAAAAATCATAGTAAGTGAAAAGCCTACTGCTTAAAAAACATATCTTTTAGTCTAAAACAGACTCAAATCATAAAAAAATTAGTTAAGGGGCACCTGGCTGGCACAGTCAGTGGGGTGTGCGACTCTTGATCTCGGGGTCATTAGCTTGAGTCCCATGTTGGGTGTAGAGATTATTTTAAATAAATAAAACTTTTTAAAAAAATTAGAGTTAACCATTCATCTGTTTTTTCAACGCTGTGCTATAAACTTTCAATGTCCTCAACAAACAAAGGTCTGGAAAGGCCAAATTCTAAAACAAAGAGTCACGTAAGAGTCAAATTAAAAGAAAACAATAGGGGGGGGGCGCCTGGGTGGCACAGCGGTTAAGCGTCTGCCTTCAGCTCAGGGCGTGATCCCGGCGTTCTGGGATCGAGCCCCACATCAGGCTCCTCTGCTATGAGCCTGCTTCTTCCTCTCCCACTTCCCCTGCTTGTGTTCCCTCTCTCGCTGGCTGTCTCTATCTCTGTCGAATAAATAAATAAAATCTTTAAAAAAAAAAAAAGAAAACAATAGGGGTGCCTGGCTGGCTCAGTTGGTTAAACACCTGTCCAACTCTTGATCTCAGCTCAGGTCTTGATCTCAGGGTTTTGAGTTCAAGCCTGGAGTTGCACTCCACGCTGGGTGTGGAGCCTACTTTAAAAAAAAAAAAAAAAAGTAAACAACAGCAGTGAAGCTTCACTCTCTGGGAAGCGTCTGAGTTACTGACATTTTCTTCTGCTTCGAGAGGCCAAACTTAACTCCAGTATTCAGACCAGAGTTTAGCGAGACCACTGGTTACCTATCCCCAAGCATCTACCCAAAAGATGAACCAGTAAAGATCAACCAGTAAACATCTGGTAATAATTCTGAGTGTACTCTATGCATGATCCGTACTGGCATGGAATTTCCATTTTCATGAAATTCCTTTGTGGTAAACAATAAATACAAATCTCATTTTATAGAAAAGTCTAAAAAGCTAAATGATTTTGCTAAACTAAGGAGCCTGTGCTAGGCAGAATAATGGCCTCCTCAGAGATGTTTGTATCCTAATCCCCAGAGTCTGTGAAAATGTTGCTAAATAGCAAGGGAGAATGAAGGCTGGAGATGGAATTAAGGCTGCTAATCAACTGACCTTGAAATGGGAAGATTATCCTGGATTATTCGGACGGGCCCAATGAAATCACGAGAGTCTTAATATAAGTGAAAGAGGGAGGCAGAAGAGTAGTGTCAGTCAGAGATTTGAAGATAGGGATAGGTCAGGAGCAAAGCAATGCATGTGTACAGCCTCCAAAGGCTGGAGAAGGCAAAGAAACATTTCCCATCTAGCCTGCAGAAGGAATGCAGTCCAGCAACACCCATTTCTGCCTTCTGACCTCCAGAACTGCAAAATAATAAGCTTGTGTTGTTCTAAGCCCCAAATCTGTGGCAACTTGTTACAGCAGCAATAGGAAACAAATATGGAACCTAAATCTGTCACTGCTCTGCAAGAATTTACTAGTTTTATAAAGAACCTAAGTAGTAACATTTAGTAATGATTTGCTATAAAAACCTCGGTCGCATTTAATCCCTCAAAATTCAACTTGTGTACTCTTACATAAAAGTTTCTTGATTCTTAAAGAAAATTAAATAGTAATTACTCCTGAACTTTAAAATATACTTTAAAAATACAACAGCAATTTATTGCCCAGTACCAAGGAAGAATGAAGTATTGCACAGAATTTTTTTAATAAGTGAAATTTATACTTTCCAGAACACGATCCTACTTTTTATGAAAATTTAATGGACCTTTCTAAATTCTTCCGCTTCCCTGGTTCCATAAAGAGAAGGAACAGGGGCATCTGGCTGGCTCAGGTGGCAGAGCATGCAACTCTTGACCTTTAGGGTTGTGGGTCTGAGCCCCATGTTGGGTATAGAGATTACTTAAAAATAAAAACTTAAAAAAAAATGGAACTTATTAAAACCTGATAGTTTAAGGTCCACATGTGAAAACAGAAAGGATTACTAAACGAGAATACACTCGCGTGTCTCAGTTTTTAAAGTGTCTCTCTTTTCTTTTTCTTCAATAATCCCAGTGCTCACTGTGCCCATTTCAAAATCCCTCTCCCAATACCCTTACATGTACATACAAACATAAACATAAACACACACACACACTCACAACTCATAAAGAAGTGGATACTTCTAAGTCATCTGTGGACTAAGCAAACCAGACATCTAAGTAAAGACATGTATGTTAAACGAGAGGCAGAACAGTATGAGTATTGGTAAGATCTCTGATTTGGAGTAGCTCAGGTTTAAAACCTAGCTTTACCACTTACTAGTGGCATAATTTACTTAGGTCAATTACATAATCTCCTCAGCCTTACTTTTTTCATCTGCAAAACAGGGATATTCATATGTACCTCTCACCATTTTTTTGAGAATTACATTTTAAAATGTAGAAAATGTCTGACACATATTAAGCACTAAATAAGTAGTAGCAAAATCATCATGATAATAATAATGAATTTGATGATGTCATGAAAAACACAACGAGGGCAGAGGTTGTGTGATAAATATTTTAATACTATTTCAAAACAAGACAAAAACTGATGACAGCTTGACTTTGGGATAAATGGGATACGCCTATAGCTGTAAAAACTGTATTTAGAAATTATATGTTTATTAAAACACAGGATTGTGCTAATTACCAAAGTACATAAGGATTAACCATTACTTATTATCACATACTTATAACTCATGGCAAAGCATCTGTCCTAACACTCCAAAACTGAATATATAATTTTCTGGCTATGATCCCTTCCATTAAATCTTTTTACAAATGTTGTCTATTATTTGAAAACTTCCCCACGATCTCCTTCTATCAACACAAGAAGATTACAGTTAGAATTCTTTTCAACCAGAAAGAAAAAAGGTTGCGTATAGGAAAAAATTATTATTATTATTATTATTATACTGGGGGAGAGGGAATGGAAAAAGAGAATCAAGTCCAAACAAGTAAACAGAGAATGTTTCCAATCGACAAGAAAACTTATAACTTTAGGGATGCTGCCCAGATTGTAGTTTTTTAGTCTAGGTAACCCATTTTGTCACTTGCTACAGTAGCTGGGGTCTAAATCCACAGAGCCAAAGGATCTTTGAAAGTCTCTTTTAGCTCTACAGGCCACAGTTGTTTCCACTCAAAATTACTTGGCAATATAACCTGAGGATT
Source organism: Ursus arctos (assembly GCF_023065955.2). NCBI lineage: Eukaryota > Metazoa > Chordata > Mammalia > Carnivora > Ursidae > Ursus > Ursus arctos. The sequence goes on from NW_026623089.1 coordinate 70,562,281, forward strand.
CATTTTTCTCCTACTATAAAATATTAACTCTTCAAAGCCTCGTACCATTTTCCTCTAATTTACAATACTAATTTTCAAACCAGTAAAGGTTCTTCCAGAAGAACTAAGCCCACTGCAGTTCATTTTAATATGTTTTCCTATGATTTATTTCTATTTTTAAAAGAATAGGATAAATTTACATAAAATATTTAATACCATGATACAGGTAAATTCTAGCTTTAAAAGGATTTTGTTCCAATAAAGAAAGTAGGTAAAAGGTTTCTAAACTATATTCACTATTCCATAAAGCCATCAAAAGGTCACCAAATGGAAACAGCTTTATTACTCACTTATAACTAGCAGAGAGGCAGCATGGTTCAGTTTACTAACAAGAGAACAGATTCTGCCATCAGTTTAATGTGTGCCTGTGGGCAAATCACTCAACATCTTTGCATCTGCTTCTCCAACCATAAAAAAGGAAAAATGCTGCTGACCTGCCTCAAAGGGATACTATAAGAAATAACTAACGATTACCAAACTTTAAAAACATAATGTGCCATTTAAAAACATTTAACGGTAGTGTTAAAAAATCCTTTCTAAACCACAAATTCTGACCCGAAGCATCTGTGGGGGTCATTGCCTACAGCAGCCTGTCCTAAAATTAACCGTTCTAATAAATGCTACTAGGGATCCCAAGAATAGCATTAGCTTCTCTAGCAGCAGCCATACAGCACAGGGATGCTCCCTCGCTAACTTCACAGCTTACCTTTTAGTAGCAATCTCATCCAGTAAGATTTCATATTAGTTCGTAGCTGTAATAATAATCCATAGGGCCATGAGGGGCTGTCATAAATGCTATAGAAGACTGGGACTATTCACCACCTAGCAGTACTAGATATTCAAATAAATTAATAATACTTGCTGATTACCTACTGAATGCTACACACTGCTATAAAGGAGGTATCTACATACTCGCCAAAACTTAAGGCTAAAGAAACATAGTGGTGTCCTATACAAATCATTTGGTGGTAGAGAAAACAGCATATTAAATGCAAATAAAATCTTGCTAAAGCCATCAAAAAAGAATGACAAAGCTGTCATGTACTAATGCAGAAGGACGGTTTAAAAGTTACAGAACAATACTTACAGTATGAGCCCATTTTTGAAAAACCAAGCATAACAAAAAAAATCCTCTTTTGTAAATGTATATGCGCAAAGAAAAAGGTATGGAAGAATACATAACCCAAACTGTTAGCTCAAGTTGCCCACAGGAAGTGAGACTGAGGAACATAATGACTTTCACTATTCACTTTATGATTTCTGTAATTTTTAATGTTTATGGCAAACTTGTATTGCTTTTATAATAACTTATTAATTTATTTATTAAAATGTTTTATTTATTTATTTGAGAAAGAGAGAGAGACAGAGAGAGAGATCAAGCATGAGCACGGGGAAAGGCAGAGGGAGAAGCAGACTCCCCTCTAAGCAGCAAGCCCAACGTGGGGCTCGATCCCAGCACCCTGGGATCATGACCTGACTCAAAGGCAGACGCTTAACCGACTAAGCACCCAGGTGCCCTAAAAACTTATTAATTTAATTTTGCTAGGAATAGAACTAGTTTAGAAAAATAGGTCTCCAAGTTAGGGTAAAGCAAAATTAGGTGACTAAGCATCAAAAGCCCTCAGACACAAAACAGCTTTTCTTAAAATTACTTAACAACTTCTAGCAAGGATATTTAGATAAAAAATAGAGATGGGTCCTTTGGTGAGATACCCTTACCAAGATAAAATTGAAAAAATGGAAAGCTACATTTTTTTTAAAACTCCCAAATAGGCGTAAGCCAAGCTGCCTCATTTAAACTTTGACAGCAATAGTAGCTCCTTTGTCTTCAGGCCTGTTCAGCTTTCCTTTTACTCCTCTCTAGAGTAGAGACAGGCTTGGCAGGGCCCCATCACTCATTTGCCCCACCCCCGCAGGCTCTCGATGCCAGACCAGCTTCAGGTGACTAACTGCCACATCAGAACAGTGATCGGATCAAGAGAAGAAAAAAATGTTTGCCCTACATAAGCAAGGCTAGAGGTGGATGCTTATCCAGAAAATAAATATCTCCAGTGGTTCGCCTAATCCAATAACAACCTCTAGGCTTGGAAGTAAAATTTACTTTTCCCTTGAAAGAATCCCATCTGACCAGCAGCAAATTAGAAGAGAGGACAAGTATTATATTTACTAAGAGAAGCTTCTGCATCAGGAAGGGACGGCTGGGATAAAATAAAAGTTTGAAATGGAAGCAAAGAGTTCTTAGAATAAAGAAATCTGGTTTTCCCCTTCCCTGAAATATTCTTTTTTTTTTTAATTTTATTTATTTATTTGACAGAGAGAAAGAGAGAGAGCGAGAGTGCACAAGCAGGGGGAGCAGGCAGAGGGAGAAGCAGACTCCCCACTGAGCAGGGAGCCAGAGGCAGGGCTGGACCCCAGGACCCAGGGATCATGACCTGAGCCAAAGGCAGATGCTTAACTGACTGAGCCACCCAGGTGCCCCTAAATTTTCTGTTTTTAAGAAATTCATAAAGACAAAAATAACAGACTTTAACCTTAGTCACAAAATTACAACTTTTCCACCAAACTTCCAAATCAACTGTTAAGTTAAAAAAGATGAGAGTGACTATATCACCCTGAAAGCCTACTGAAACTCACAAGAGTCCACACATTCTTTCCAAAGAACTAATAATAATAGCTACAATTTATTGAGAATTTACCATGTAATAGAACCTGTTATTACATTTAATCATCCCCAATAACCCCATGAGGTAAGTACTACAAACGTTTCTCATTTAAGGCAAGGATACCAGTCTTCTTAGAAGGTTTAAGAAAACAGCCCACAACCTGGGTAGGTAGGAGAGTCCCAACTGAATTCCAAGCAGTCTTGATTAAAGAATCTTCACTCTATCAGTTTACAAAAGAAGTGACAGGCTTTTATGGGAATAATAAAGCTACCACATATTGACTGCTCAGAATTATGCCGAGTGCAGTATAAAGCATCTTAAATGTTATTTCATTTGGTACTTACACAACTTTGTAAGGCAACTATTATTATCCCCATTTTACAAAAAAAAAAAAAAAAGAAAGAAACTGATGTTTCCTTTCATTGCAAAAATAAATAACTCTGCCCAACTTCAACAGCCAAGTAAAGAACAGAGTGAGACAGTACTGGGAACAAGACCTCTCTTTCCAAGCCATATGCTCTTAATCATTTACACTGTTTATTGGGCACTTTAACTAAACAAAGATGATTTTTATAGTCATATTCAAGTATAGCTTTTTACTATCGGTATAAAGTGAATCTTTTCTTTAAATGCCATTTGCTCAAAGTCTTGTGGTTTATAATCTCCATTTCTGCTATTAAAGTAAATGATTAAAAAATGAGTGATTTTCAAAAAAAATTATTAAACAGGTATCTACAATTATGCTCTCATAAAATTATCAAATTAGGAGACTGTTCCTTGGCAAAGTGTTGACACATGACTTCAGATATCCTAGAGCTAAGTCACATTGCCAAAAACTTATTTATAAATTAGAAGAAAATGGCTTAAATAAATCCATATAAAGTATCCATACCACCACCCAAGATAAACTACATATAATCTGACACACTTTAGTAGCATAAAGCTATTACAGAATTATTCTTCTCTTAATGACAGCTAAATTTATCATTTGAAAGTGCTATAGGGGCACTTGGGTGGCTCAGTCAGTTGAGTCTGCCTTCGGTTCAGGTCATGATCCCAGGGTTCTGGGATCAAGTCCTACATCGAGCTCCCTGCTTAGCAGTCTACTTCCCCCTCTCCCACTGCCCCTCCCCCCCAGCTCATACTCTCTTCCCCACTAGCTCTCTTTCAAATAAATAAATAAATTCTTTTTTTTAAAGTGATATACACTATTTTCTGTAAGATTTTCTTCCATAGAAATCATAATGGTCCAGAGAATCAGCCTCTGTACCACCTGACTGCGAACACCAATGTTAAGCTGGAAAGACACTCACACCAGCAAGAGTAATATAATCTCTAGTTGTATCCTAAAGCTAAGTACATCTGGATATACAGTTAGATATTATCCTTGCTTTGGATGACCCCATTGGCAAATAACTGAATGAGGAAAAAGAGCAAAGATACATTAATTTTTACAATAAATAGTTTCATAAGTAAAGCCAGCATGCTAAAAACTACACTTTCAGATTTTTAGAGCAACCTTTTAAAATTATTTTATAAAATATTTCCATGAATCAAAAACTATTTATTTATAACTGAAAAAAATTCAAATTCTTCTTAGAAATTCAAAAAGTGAAATATTTTAAGTTATATATGCATTTCACATAAATGCTAACATTTCAAAAATAAAAACTCTTTTCAGATTGTACAGTCATCTAAACAAAAACAAAAAGAAAAGAAAAGAAAAGAAAAGAAAAGAAAAGAAAGAAAATAACTAATAACCAGTAAACCTGTTTAAGGATAAGATCAGAAGGACAAACAAACAACTATTCCTATTAAAATGATTACCAACAGATCTAACAGGTGATACCACAAAGCTGTGTTTCTTAATATTTGTATTACAGGTTCCACTCAGAAGCTGATGAAAGCTGTGGTTCATCTTCCCAAGAAAGTTTATGGCTATATGAAATTTTGTACATAACTCTGGGGAGAGAAGAGATTCATAGCAATCTTGAAGCCCATACTTGGACCTTCTGAATAGAGTATGAGCAAATACTGATTAAAGAATACTGGGGGGGGCGCCTGGGTGGCACAGCGGTTAAGCGGATGCCTTCAGCTCAGGGCGTGATCCCGGCGTTATGGGATGGAGTCCCACATCAGGCTCCTCCGCTGGGAGCCTGCTTCTTCCTCTCCCACTCCCCCTGCTTGTGTTCCCTCTCTCGCTGGCTGTCTCTCTCTGTCGAATAAGTAAATAAAATCTTTAAAAATAAATAAATAAATAAAGAATACTGGGAACTATACTCAAAGTAAGATATGTGTCATTTTAAAACTTTCCTTTTTTCTTGTCTTTTATTTGGTCCCTTGCTTCTATTTACCAGCCAAAATATGACCATTAGCATAGAACTTTAAACATGAAGTTTGGCTTCTCTGTCTCTGTCAACTGACCCCCATAGATCATATACTTTTTATAATCTCATTTTTTCCCTCCCCAAACCTGAATGGTATCTTGAATCTTAGTATGAAAATGATCAGATTTCTAAAAACACATTATCTTCCATGGAAAACTTGAATGTCAGAATTTCCAGTACTTCTGAAAGCAGAAATGTCTAATTTTTATACAAAAGTTCTCTTTTAAAATTAAGTTAAACACACCGATTAGTAGTTAAAGGGATAACAAATATGCATAGTCTTATTTTGATGTATAGTAATTAAATGAAAATATTTCAATTATCTTGGGAACAAAAACTAGTTATAGCTTGTTTTGTTCAACGTCCATTAGAGATAAAGGAGGCCCAACTGAAAAGAAAAAAGACTGACACACTTTCTTTAGAGGCCTTATCAAAATCCATAACTTCTACAATCTACAACATTTAAATATCAAAAGATGACTAGGACTATGGTTTCCACTGCTCACTGTGTCATATAGAATACTAGATCATAATTTTCATGAATGTAGAAACATCTTTGTTCTGTGACACCAAAAGGAAGGCAAGAGTTTTATTTTATTTTTTTTAAAGATTTTATTTATTAATTTGACATAGAGAGACAGCCAGCGAAAGAGGGAACACAAGCAGCGGGAGTGGGAGAGGAAGAAGCAAGCTCCTAGTGGAGGAGCCTGATGTGGGGCTCGATCCCAGAACGCTGGGATCACGCCCTGAGCCAAAGGCAGACGCTTAACGACTGCGCCACCCAGGCGCCCCAGGAGTTTTATTTTTAAACAACTCATCTAGAACAAAAGTTTGCCACCGTTTTAAATTTATCTATTACTAAAAACTTAATATAGCATACCTGTATCTTGTTTATAGCCATATTTCACAGAGCAACACACCAGTTAGCATTTTTCACAAATATAAAATATAATGCTACTTCCAAAAATTACACAGCCCTAACTTCATCCTAAATGCCAGTTTTTCAATTATTCAGCCAAAAAATCTTCGTGTTCTCCTTGACTCTCCTTCCTCTACATTCAATCCTACCAGAACTCCTGTTGGATCTACCTTCAAAACAGATCTAGACTTTGACCACTCCTCACTTACCTCACTGTGGTGGCCAATAACCCACCATCATCATTTATTAAAATAGCTTCCTAACTGGTCAGCTTCTATTCTATCTTCAACTTGCCTTCAGCCTGTTTCTAACACAGCAGTCCGTGAGCCCTTAAAAATATAATGAAACTCTGCCACTCTGTAATGAGACTGCATAACTCCTTTGCTCAAAACTCAGAATTCCTATGAGAGTAAAACTCTATTTCTATCACAGTAAAACTCTGTTTCCATCAGAGTAAAAACCACAATCCTTAACAAAGGCCTTCAAGGTCCTAGGTGATCTGATCTGCTCTGCCCCCAACCTGCATCCCCTTTATCTGTCTGACCCACCCCTCCCGTTCTCTTCTTTCCTTACTCTACTCCAGCTACCTTGGCCTCTGAGCTGCCTTTAAAGCCACATGACTAACTCCTGCACCTCCTTCAGTCAAGTATTTGTGCAATTGTCTTCTCAATATACATACCTGACCACCTTATTTAACGCTATAACCTGTCCCAACCCCTCATTCCCTACCCTCCTTATCCAGCTCCCCTCTTATTTCCATACTATTTTCCACCTAATACATTAGATGATGTTTACTCCTCTTTGTCTGCCCCCCCCACCTTAAAATGTGAGATCCACAAGGCCAGGATTTTCTGTTTTGTTCACTGATACATCCTAAATGGCTAGAACAGAGACCAACACATAAGTGTTCAATAAATGTCTGATAAATTTTTTAAGTGTCCAAATCCTTGGTGGCCATGTGATACAATGGCACAAAGGATCTGAAGTTAAACACTCAGCTCTCAACAGGGTTACCAAAGATAGTATTACTACCCTGAAAACAGAAAGATCCACGCCTAGGACCATAGAAAATTGAAAATATATGTTCACACAAAAGCTTACATACAAAAGTTCATAGTAGCATTTATTCATAATAGGCAAAAAGCAGAAATAATCTACATGTCCAACAGCTAATAAATGGATTAGCCAAATGTGGCACATCCATTAAATGAAACATTATTCACCAATAAAAAGGAATAAAGTACTGATACATGCTACAAAATGAACCTTGAAAATATTATGCTAAGTGGATGGCTCAGTCCGTTAAGCATCTGCCTTCAGCTCAGGTCATGATCCTACAGGTTCCTAGGACTGATTCCAGAATTGAGTCCCACATCGGGCTCCTAGCTCAGTGGGGAGTCTGCTTCTCCCTCTGCCCCTCCCCCCTGCTTGTGCTCACTTGCGCTCACTCCCTCGCAACAATAAATAAAATCTTAAAAAAAAGAAAAGAAAATATTATGCTAAGTGAAAGAAGTCAGGCACAAAAAGCCACATGTTGTATGATTCCACTGATAGGAAATGTCCAGAGCAGGCAACCCCTAGAGAAGGAAGGTAGATTAGTGACTGCCAGGGGAGGGACAAAGGAGGAGGAGAACAAGCAGTGACAGCTAATAGGTACAGGTTTCTTGTTGGGAAGACAAAATATTCTGCAGTTAAACAGTAATGACAGATGCACAATCTTGTGAAAATACTAAGTACTGAAGTGTACACTTTATTTTTTTTAAAGATTTATTTGAGAGAGAGCATACGAGCGAGAGAGCTTGAGTGTGTGAGAGTATGGGGAGGGGCAAAGGGAGAAAGAATCTCAAGCAGACTTCCTTGCTGAGAGCGTGGAGCCTGATGCAGGGCTCGATCCCACAACCGTGAAATCATGACCTGCGCCGAAATCAAGAGTCGGATGCTTAACCGACTGACCACCCAGGCACCCCTGCACTGTACACTTTAAAAGGGTGAATTTTATCTCCTTTCCTAAAATTCAAAAACGAAACAAAACAAAAACAGACGGAAAGGACTGCTCAGCTCAATGTTCATGGCTCACTAATAAGGGGAGAGTTGGGAATGCCTTCTCGTCTGTATTCATTCAATGCTAGGAATCCCATCCACCAACTAATCACAGAAAACATATTTTAAAAGGGGAAGGGGAGGGACTAGTCAACCATAAGTAGCAGCAAGCAGAATTTTTTCTTCACGTCCAATCCAGTCAAATCCTATCATCCCCACCTGCAACACACCCACCTCTCATACCTGGTCCACCGCTGCCATCTCTCACCAGAGCTAACTTGGCAGCCTGGCCACTGGTGCCCCTCCTTCTACTCTTGCTCCCCCACAGTCTATTCTCTGAACAGCAGTTATCAATTAAAAATGTAAATCACTTCACTCTCTTGCTCAGTGACTCAGACCCTTCAGTGACTTCCAATACACTCAGATTTTACTCTAAGTCCTTCCCATGGCCTACAAGGCCCTATACTCTACTGGTCCTTGTGATCTCTCTAGCCTCATCTCCTGCCACTCCAGCTCTGTTCCTTAAGGTATGCCAAGGTCAAAGAGGCCAAAAACATTCCTCCCAAGGACCCTAGCACTTGTGTTTTCTGCCTAGACCACTCTTCCTCCAGATAACTGACTGGCTCACTATATCACTTGTTTCGCATGATGCTTAAATGTCATCTCCAAAAACAGGCCCTTTATTAGACTTCATCTAAAGTTAACACCTTCTGTCACTGTAATCTCTTATCTTGATTTTGCTTTACTTCACAGCACTTATCACTTTTTTTTGCTTGGTGTCTCTGTATCCTAATTTAAAGTGAACTCCATGAGGGGAAGAACTCTTGTTTACTGCTGTATCCTCAATACCTAGAAGCATGTCTGGTACACAGAGGGCACACAATTACCTCTTCGGTGACTGAATTCACAGACTGAAGTAGCAAAAACACATTCTTCCGTGAAATATGTACTCATCCAACATGCTTTTTTAAAAAATTACAATAGACAAAGAATTAGCAGTTTAGACAGAACACAAGTCAGTGTTTTACAAAACTACCTGTTCATCAAAAGACCACAAATTCATAGGACAAAATACATATGGCACATTATAGATGTAAATGCTCTCAAATAATACAATTAAAAGTTAACTATGAGTTAACATTCACACTGAATCAACCAAGCCTCTGATTTCTCTTCATCCTACCTGCTCTTAATCTTACATTTTAACTAGAGGATGTGGACATCCTACAGGTCCCTTCAATACTCAAAACCCTGCACAACATCTTTACTTCAATGCCAACATACTTCAGATGACAATAATATCAAGCTCATGCCCCAAGACAGAAATTTCTTCTTCCCACCCTAGGGCGAGTTACTAGGTCCTGAATTCTATTTCCTGGATATCTACCCGCACTGCATTAGTTCAAGCCCTTACCCACATCTCAGTTGGACTTCTCACCGGTAATCTCCAGATCTTCCATTCGTATCTCCCCTATGACATACTACAATACTACCAAAGTGACCTCTCCAGAATATAAATCCATCAACTTTACTCCTTTCTAACAACCTTCAGTGTTTCCATGTACCGTTCAAGAAAATTTTCAACTCCCTATCTTAGCCTTCTCCCATCACTGCCCTCCTATTCCCATCCCAAACACATCATGCTTTAAGTTAGGCACAGTGAACTAACAGTTTCCAAATACACGATTTTGGTTTTTTTTCCATTTTCCAACATGTAGTCCCCTTTCTGTCTCAAACACTCCTTTCTACCCTTCTTTGCCCAATGAAAGCTTCAACACTCAGCTTAGATGTCAATTCTACCAGAGAACTTTCCATGACTCTGATTTAGATGTCCTCTTCTGTCCTCCCACAGCACTTACCACAATTACTGTATACTGCAGTCAACACTCTTATAATTCAATATGTGCTGTTCTGCTTTATTTTTCTGTGTCTTCTACTAAATTGTGAGTTCCTTGAGGGCAGATCTGATAGCTTATTCACCTTCATTCCACACTGCCTGATGCATGGAAAGGGTTGTTGTTGAATGATTTAGGAAAGAGGGAAGAGGAAGAAAGAAGGGAAGAAGAAGGGGGTAGAGAGAGTAGGGTAGACGGAGGAAGGGAGAGGAAAGAAGGAAGAGAAGAAAAAGAAGGAATGGGGGGAAAAGGAAGGGAAAGAAAGAGGGAAAGGAGGAGCCACAGAAAGGAAAGGGGGAAGGAAGGCGGGAGGAAAGGGGCAGGGGAGTGAGAACATTCACACAAGCAAAGGGCATTTGTAATCAATCCATCATTTTTATGTGTTCTAAAATCAGTGGTACAGAAGAGAAGGATACATCTATCTGAAAAAGCCCATCTCTCCAAGATTCTAAGCACAACCATCTAAATCACTTATCCCATAAAGTTTCTGAAATCTCCAGCCTCTCCAGCTTCTCCCACTTCACTTGAAAATTTACTGCTATGTAATGAGAGATGTTAATAACGTGCACAATGTATAAGCACAAAAACAGTCTTAGTTAGAAAAAAGTAGGAAATGAATCTGACATAATTAAGTCTTGGAATCATTTACTAACTTTCAATAACCTAGGATTTCCTGAAAATGTGCTATATCACTGACACTGAAAGATCTATAGAAAGTATAAAAAGTAAATCCAACGTAACCCCAACATCATGACCTATGTTAAGAACAAAACTGCTTTTGTGTTACAGTGCTATTTCTCAAAAACACAACGTGCAAAAATATTACAAGATAGAATATACTAGTGAGTGAAGGGGCTTTATTTAAAAAAACTCTTGAAGTACTACAGCAAAATTGTTTCTAAAACATGTAACATTTACAATGATATATACATTTTTCTTTATTTTGGGACTTTAAAGCAATAACCAGAAAAGTATTACTAAACGTTCTTTCAATGACATCAATACACTGTCACTTAATAAAATGTAAAAATTTCTTGTGACTAATAAAACAGATAATAAAAACTTAAAAGCTTGCTTCAAAGTACAAATATGTTTGGTAAGATCTGATAAATAGCATAAATCCTTCTATAGCTCAGTTGTCATTACAATTTAGAAACTAGGAACACAAAAAAAAGAGAAAATGTGAGCCCAATATAACCACTACTAAATACTTCTTGAATTGCAACTTTGTTAAAGCAAATACCAACCATAGGTAACCTCTCAATGTTCACCATGTAAGAAATTAAGTTATAAGAAATAAGCTAATTGTAGTACTGCTGATTATCAGTAGACTCCCAATAAGAAGACTCACTATACATACAATAACAGGAAGTTCTTCTTGTATAAAATTAGAAATTTACTAATAACTCCTTCCTTTCAACATTAGTAGTACCCTTTCTTAAAAAGGCAATGTTAATGGAAATGCTAAGCACTTAAAATTAGTAGTTCTAAAATGATACCAAAAAATTTGCATTTGCCTAATATTATGACACTTTTAAGGCTAAAGTTTCCAACGTACTTTCATTTTTTAAACACACAAGTTAAAAAAAAAAAGGAAATGAAAGGCAGAAAAGGAAAGAAAGGTTAAATCTTAAGGACCTTCAACTTACAACATTTCTTTTAATCAAACATTAACAGAGTACCAAAAATGTGCCAGGCACTACACTGGGAACTATGACAGACTGCACTATCTATCACAGACTAAATCCTCTATTATTCAGCTTTTGAATTTACTATATGTTATTCAACCCAACACTTTTCTTAAGAAATTCTCACCCAACACCAAGAAGATACACGGTTTTTCCTAACAAATTCACTTGTCACTGTTTTACACAGGTCAGAGTTATAGCTAGCATCTGTGACTAACAAAAGGGATCCGTCTCTGAAACATGATTGATTATTTTTTTCATTTACATGAAGGTGAGACAGGAATTCAACAGATATAAACTGTGTCAGGTAGTTTATAGCACCCCAAACACAAGAAGGAAAAAAACTAAAAAAAAAAGAAAAAAGAAAAACTAGCCTAAACTTAATTACTTTGTATAGCTGATAAATATTTAAGTAGTCACAGCTTTTTACTTTCTTCCATGAACACAAACATTACATATTTTCATTTAGATGCAGTACTATAAAAGCAGTCAATCTGAAGAGAAAAAAACTTGTTTTCAAATAATTCAAAGGAACTATCAAAAGCAAACAACGTTTACATTTTCACATACTGTTCTATGCATTTCTCTACTTGTGAACACACCCTACCTTTTCAAGCACTTATGAAATTGTCATGGATGAAAAATATCTCTAGTCTCTAAGTTCCACCAGTTGAATCTAAACAGGTCAGATATCTAAGGCTTTCTATTCTCCAATGTACTAAAAAATGACAACATTCAATTACATAGTCTCTAAAGAAAACAACTTCTACTTTCATTGCCATAATTTCTTCCACCAACTAAGTAAATTCTACTTTTTACACACTATCCTCCATTCAGTTAACATGTTTACATTTAAGAGGAACCTGGTCATGGGTTTTCCACATCAATCCACACTGGTTTTATCACAACATCTGACAATTTACAGACTAAATGGATTAACAAAGAAAAAAACAAAAAACCATATAATCCTAAATTCCAGGAAAATACAAGGAAAAACTGCTATCTGAGTTGTGTAAAGATCATGAAGATTCTCTTTAAAAATCTTTCAATGGAAACTATTTTCAGGGCTAACCAAATAGGTCTTCTGCTAAAAATTCACAGTACTGCTCACACAATTAACGAGATTTTCTTTCAGCAGTGTAATCGCTAGAACCACAATACAGTTCAGTTTCTAGAGTCAGATTACTTGACCTGCTTTCTCTGTTTTACCTTTAAAACACTTTATTTCATGCAGTTACTCCTGTCTCACACTGCAAAAAGAGATGTTCTATATGGGAGAATTATGCTCAGTGCGACATCCTGTAAGTGGCCCCAACTCCACCGCAAAGCCGACAGAGAGCCACACCAGCTGACCCCCATCGTCTCCCGGGAAAGGGGCTCGGGCACCAAGCCACCAAACACACCTTCCTCGGCAAACCTCGGAGGCCCCACACACGACCTCGATCAAACCCCCCCTACTTCCCCAATTCTAGAACTCCAGAGATCGTTTTCCGTAAGCAATCTTACCTTCATGATGATTCCGGGACCGCGATCCCCTCGAAAACACCAGATTCACCTGCACCTGGAGGAGAAACAAAAGACACCCAGTCAACACCACAGGCACCCCTCTGCACTGGCGGAGGCGGAGGAAACCAAGCGAAGCCTGAACCCCGAAGAAAGAGCCTTAGCGGACGTCAGCCCCCGAACCACGAAACGCCGATGAGGGGCTCCCTGTGGCCTCGCCAGCCCCGCAAACCCAGCCACCTACACAGCTCGGCAGCTTCCCGTCCCCATTGTCGGGACCCGACGGAGTTTCCCGTCTCCGACAATGACGCCATTTCTGTCAGAGAAGAAACTCACAACAAGCCCGGGGGCCGGCGCGGGGCCGGCTGTCGTTCCCGAGGGCCTCTGGGCCCCGCCGAGCGGCTCGGCGCCCCAGAGGGTCGCGCAGCCCCGCGTCCGAGCCGGAGCAGGCCCGGGCCCGAGGGGCCCCGGGTGGGGGCGGCGTGAGGCCAAGCGGGCCGGAGGGCCGCGGGCAGGAGCGACCCACCGCACAGCCGCTGCTCACGTCCCGTTCCGAGGCGGAGACCAGACAAGTGCAAGCGGGATCCCCGGCTGCCGGGCCGCGGGGACCGCCAGAGGACCGAGGGGCCGGGAGGCAGCACAGCCCCCCGCGCCGGCCCGGGCCCCCCACCGCGGCCCAGAGCCGCTAAACCGGTGAGTGTGCGGCCGCCAGGCTGGGGGGCGACTCGTACTCGGCAACTGCACGGGGGCGGGGGCTCCCGGGAGGCCGAGGCCCCGAATCCGGGCGCCCGGCGAGACCACCGAGCGATCGTCCCCTGCTCCTCGGCCCGGCCGGGTGACTCCCGAAAGGACCCCCTTACGAGACCGCAAAAGCCTCAGAAAATGCCCCTACCTTCCGCAGAGGCGAGCTCTGACCCTGGCACGTCCAGAGTTCCCTCCCCTACTCCCCCCCAAAACCAGTAGGCCCGGGGGAGAGATGGGGGAAGAAGGGCGGCGGGTCCAGCGGTTGCTGAGGCTGAAGCTCCGGCTCCTCCTCCTCCCGCGGCGGCGACTGGTACCTTTGTTTGGCGGCCGCTCGGGCTCCCTCGCTGGGGGGAGGGGGGGACGACGAAAAATCCCTCCCGGACTGGAGGTCCGGGCCCCGAATCGCGCTGCCCTCCAGAGGACGGCGGCGCCAGACCCTCTGCGGCTCCCTCCGGGCAAAGGTCCAGGCGGTGGCCGTGGCGGCGGCAAGCTTAAGCTCAAGAGTCTCCCTCCGCTCCGGCGCCCGAGCTCCTCACTCCGGACTCGACTGACGGGCAAACATCGCTTCCCCCCCCCCCCACCCCAAGTGCCCCCCCTCCCTTCTTTCTCCCCTCCCCTAGATATTTTCCCCTCCCCTACCTCTTTCCCGGATGGCCTCTTAGACGACCTCGGATTGGTTAGCATCCTTTAGAACCCGCCCATACCCTATTCTTATTGGTCCCCGAGATACAAACAACGACGCCATTTTCCCACCACTTCTATGGAAACAGAAAGTTACGCCTCAAAGCTTCCCGGGAAGTGTAGTCCAACCTCTGGGGCCAATGCGCAAACCCTTCCCCAGGAGAACTGCAAGACCCGCAATGCCCCGCGTCTGCATGAGACAAGAAGTGGGGGGAGGGGGAAGGGGCGGGGCGACAAAGCAGAGGGGAGGCGGCAACGACGCCTGCGCAGTGTGACCGGGATGGCGCATTTTCTTGCACCGAGTAATGCGGTGTCGCTGGCGGCTGAGGAGGGTGGAGAGTTCTGTAGTGAAGTAGGGGGAGGGATCCATGTAGGCGTGAGGCGGAGTCTTGGTCTGAACTGTAAAGTGGGAAGTTGATGCTGGGTACTACTACTCCCGGACCGGCAGCGCGAAGGTTGTGATATCACCGTCGAACCGTGAGCGGCTGTGGTGGCGGCCGGGGGAAACCCGGATGGGAATGAGGGCGGGGGAGGCTGGAAGGCGGGGTCGAGAGGAAAGAAAGAAAGGAGGGTGAGGACCCGGATGCTGAACCGGATTGTGTATGAATTTTCCATGCTTGCTAGAGAAGGGGAGGAGCGGTAGGTGACCCAGTAAGGCGGAAGGGGGCATCTGAGCCGAGAGGAAGCAGGAACCTCACCGACTCTGCGGGCTCTGGGTGCACAGCAGCACCTTGAAGCTCTTTTGCCAAGTCTCTGTTAAAAATCTGCCTTGAAGTTATTTAAATCCACTGCCTGTAGCTCGGGCAAATTTCTTCGGGTCTATCATCTCCCGAAGTTTGAGTGGAAGGATTCATTCTGAGTTCACAGCTACACTTAATATTTGTATGTCACTATTTAGCAATTTTGAAACCCGATCATTCCCTTTAAAAAAAAAAAACTTGCACGGTATTTTAACTTTTTATATTGCAAGTGTATGCCCTGATTTCATCCTCTAATGCGTTAGAAGGCACTTTCCGTTAGTTCGTTCAATCCTTCACACATTTGTTGAGCGCCTACCATATAGAAAAACGGTACAGATAGCTATGAACTAAAATGGACACACAAGTGAATGTGAAATGAAATTGATAACAGTGGTGAGTGCTACAAAGGAGAGTTACGTGATGATTTAAAATAGGGAATTTGGCTTAAGGGAAGTAGAGTGAGGCTCTAGCTGAGAGTGGGTTAGCAGGCGTTAACTAAGGAAAGAACGTTCTAGGCAGAATAAATTGCTGGATAGCCTTGTATCTAGAGGGAGCTTTTAAAGTGTGAAGAACTAACATAATAATAATAACAACAACAACAATAATAATGAGATAAAGTGTGAAGTACTGTAGCTTGGGCGGGGGGGAGTAGCCCAGCCTTAGTTCGTTAAGGAGATTTGTTCTTACCTAAGAGCAAAGGGATGTCTTCGGAGGGTTCTCAATCTTTTGGGAAATAGAGCCAGATCTGAATTTTGCAAAGATCACTGGCTGAAGAGTAGAGGTCTAGATTAGACGGGCAAATGTAGGGAGCGCAACCAGGAGATTATTTCAGTAGTAGTCCACACAGAGGGGACAATTTATTTTTATATTAGTATTCATCCATCAATTGTATGAACAAATTAAAGGCAGTTTTCCAGTTTTGAAAGTGAGTAGTTTCAGACACTCTCACAGAGGCATTCTGTAGTTACTCAATCTAAAAACAGGTTAGTAGATTTCATGTAACACAATGCCTCTTTATATTTGAGTCTAGTACCTGATGGCTGAAATTTCCAGCCATAATAGAATACCATTGCATTTAAAAAAAGGGGGGGGAAGCCCGTAGGGTATAGGCCACAGTGTATAGAACCCCTGAAACTTAAGACATAAAGCAGATTACTTTTCAATACCTAGAAAAATTGAGGTTCCTGTGTTTTCCCTCTACTGAGAATACTTGTGTATAAACATCCTCTAGGAAAGGACCATTAATTCACTTACTTGTTAAGTGAAAGTTCTTAAGATATTTTTTAAAAATTAATAACTACTATTTTCTGGTTTTTAATGGCATCGGTTAAAGCCTTAAGAATTGGAACAAAGGTTAGTTAGCTCTAACTTCTGGGCAAGAGTATACCTGTCTCCAGATGGAGAAAAAGAGTTCTTGAAAGGTGGACTCACTGATTTTCAAGTTAAATGTGTTCTGGAGGTTGTGAAAAAAGATAAACAGGATTATTGCTCTCAACCTAGTTGGGAAGAGATGCCTACCAACTGTTTTAAATGCAAAAGTATATAAAAGATGCCTTTTTTGTTTATCCTACCTCTAATTCTGCTCAGTAGTCTTTTATGTAAGTGATTATTCTTCCTGCTTCTCATCTTTTCTTTTTTTAATCTCTTAAGAATGACGTAACATGTCAAAGTTTAAACAGTATAGATAAGAGATTACTAATTTTTAGATAATTTCAAAATATTTTCTGAACTTTTTTTCCCTTGTGACGTACTGGGTATTAATTATCAGTTCAGGCAGGTGTAAAACTTTTCCACATGGAATGTTTCTCTTTGAGGTTATATTGCTAAGATGATTTCCTTTGCTGGATTGCTCAGTTCCTAAGATTGTTTCACCTAGTCATTCAAGAGAAGATTACAAAAACTACATTTTTCAGTCGTTTTGGTTCATGATCCTAAAGACCAAATGATTGTTACAGAAGCAAAGAAAGCAGGTAAAGGTAAGAAACCACCTAAAATGTGCGCAAGATGTCAGAGCAGTTAGAAAAGATAAGGACAAATAAAAATAGAAAGATACAAAGAAACCAAGTAGGGATTGGATTCAACAGTAAAGAAGGATTGTAGGAAGACCATGAGTGGTATTCTAGGAAATATCGAAGTAAATATAAAACTCAGATAATAAATCACTACAAGGGAATATTGTGTGTGTGTATCTGTGTGTGTGTGTATACAGGGTAATATTTTTGATAATTGCATTCAAGTTAATGCATGTCTTAAATTAGAATCTCTGAAATGGATTGATTGTAAAAAAAGTATAAAAGAGAAGTTTTCCCCTTACATTTTAAGTATATAAAATTTATTCATCTTAATGCTCATTGAAAAAAGTATGCTTTACTAATTTATGTAATCAAATATAGAA
Source organism: Ursus arctos (assembly GCF_023065955.2). Lineage (NCBI taxonomy): Eukaryota > Metazoa > Chordata > Mammalia > Carnivora > Ursidae > Ursus > Ursus arctos. The sequence goes on from NW_026623089.1 coordinate 70,579,975, forward strand.
GTATCTAATTCTGTGGATTTGTTTTGTCATCGATTTGATGTCAACAATTTAAGCCTTTATGGTTGAGTAAAATAAGAAAGGCTTAGTATGAGCTTTGTAACTAAGGAAATCACTTACAAACCAGGTAAATACTCTGACCAATAAAATCACTTGAAGATTTTCCTTTTTTTTTTTCTTACGAGAGATAATTTACGAATCATATAGTTCACCCATTTAAATTATACATTTCAGTATATTCACAGGGTTGTGCAACCATCACCACTATCTAATTTTAGAATATTTTAATCCCTACAGAAAGAAACTTCATACTCTCTATTCTTGCTGCCCCAACGCTAGGCAATCATCAAGCTACTTTCTGTCTTTATAGATTTACCTATTCTGAACATTTCATATAAATGGAATATAATATGCGGTCTTTTGTGACTGGCTTCTTTCACTTAGCATGTTTCAAGATTTCATATATGTAGAATTTTCTTATAAAACAAAACTGAAAGTCTACCTGTACAAAAACACCTTGAGATATAAATTACTTTGCATTTGAAACTCAAAATTAATTTAGTTATTAAGATTATGTTTCTCCTTTTTCACAGATCAGCTTTGAAATTTAAAAACAATGGAGAAGACTCAAGAAACAGTCCAGAGAATTCTTCTAGAACCCTATAAGTATTTACTTCAGTTACCAGGTAACTGTCTAGTTATGGTCCATATGGAGTCTTGTTATAGAGTAGTGGTCATTCAAATGCTAGCATACAGAAAAGTTTAGACTTAACAGCTCTTAAGATTTCCTATTTAATAAGGTGATACATATAAGAAAAATGACAAATAGAACTTTTTAGTTTTGTGTTCTTAAAAGGGACATTCTTGAAGCACTTTAAGCATTTTTAAAATGTCCAATTATACAGTATAACTTAAAAAAATATTGAAAACATTTGAGTATGTCATTGGAGGTTGTATTCTTTAGGGATGCCACACATTCCTATTCCCCACTATTTAGATATCAGGGGCTTTTATGCCAATACATATAACAACAAAAAGCTTCACTCTACTTTTCACATTTATGTTTTCTACTATCACGCACACACTGCATTTCTTATGCTACTAGTTCCTTTAAGAGCCAAATAGTAATGCATCTCTAAGTCACATTACTTGGAAACATAGCCCACATTATTCCTATATAAAGATGGGTCACCTGAACATGGCTTCTTACATTAACACCTGCCTAATCACATGTATATGCCTGTTTTATTTTGCTATTTTTTTAACTTGGTCTGGAAAATGATAATAGCAAGTTAAAACTCATATATATAATAAGTGTGGGTTCTTGTAATAAAAATTCATTCGTAAACCACTTACTTGAAACTTGGAATGCTCTTTCTTATGGAAATTATGTAAAAGGTGATGTTAGTTGACAACCATAAAAACCTATTTAGCCCATAAGATAGCGAACCTATAGACCAGTAATGTTCTCAACTCAGCCATAATAAACATCTTTTCATTTCTGTTCTAAAGTGCACACCTTTCTTTATGGGCACACCACAGTGGTATTTTGTGTATTTCTATTCTTAGTAAGCTTGGAGAGAATAAATATGGTTACAAAGGCAGAAGAGTGGTAGCTCCCCAGCTACATCTTGGAAGCCATCATGATTAGTGTCCTTTCTATTCTGGCAGACCTAAATGGAGACACGTACCTGCTAATGTCAGTGCTTCAAAAGAATGGAGGGAACCATCTCCCCAACTCAAATTATACCCAGCCATATTGTCTGATATAACTCACCAAAACTTATTAAATAAAATCTAATGGACAGCATAAAGATACTCCATAGTACAATAGAAGCAATATAAAAGGATCCTAAATTTTTTTGATATAAATTACCTTCCACTATGATGATTCCAGAGACAAAAAAATAATAAAATCCTTCTTATATGTTAAAATCCAAACATATTAAAGATGAAATCCTTAAGATCCAAAGGACAAAGAAGATATACACTTTTTAAAAAACTAGCCAATCTGTTACTATTTTTAAATTCATTACAGATGGTAAACCTCTTTATTGCCTACACCCAGGGCAGACAACGTCCCTTAGCATGGTGCTGCTTTTTATTGATATATAACTGCATAAACAATGATTGTAAGTACAGCTTGGAAAGTTAACCAGGGGGGCACCTGGGTAGCTCAGTCGGTTGAGCATCTAACTTCAGCTGAGGTCATGATCTCAGGGTCCTGGGAGCAAGGCCCATTTTAGGGCTCTGCACTCAGTGGGGAGCCCACTTCTCTCTCTCCTTCTTCCCCTCCCCTCCCCACCATGCATGCATGCTCTCTCAAATAAAAAAATAAATCTTTAAAAAAGGATCAAAGAAAAAACACAAAAGAAGAACAGTGCGAAGGAAAAGTACCTGCTATTTAAGAAAAGGCCAAGGGGTGTCTGGGTGGTTCAGTCAGTTAAGCATCTTGACTCTTGATTTCAGCTCAGGTCATGATCTCAGGGTGGTAAGATCAGATTCTCTCTCTCCCTCTACCCTACCCACACCCCCTTTTCCCCCGGAAAAAGAAAAAGCCAAAAGACCTCTTTTGAGTGATACTTATTCAGCAGTTAGTAACTACACTTACTTCAGGGTCTCCCACTGAGAAACATGAGGTGGTTTCTCCTGCATTCTACCCATCTCTTGGGCTTATTTTGTAACAAGTTTGCAAACACTGGCTAAAACTGGGCTATGGTAAAACATGCCAGTTATCAGTGCTGTAGAGTCTGAAGAGTGTCTCCTGTTCTGCTACTGTGCAAAGCAAGGACTGTCTGTAGCTACATTTTAGTAATGATGTTTACTGTGTAATGAACTTCTGTAACATTTTTTTTAATCCTCATTATCTTGAAGTAGTATTTTAAGCCATTAGATAACATTTAAAACTCTCATTAGGTATCTCACTTTTTTTTAATCAAATTAATCTTGCATCCATTATAGAATATAACCTCAAAAGATTTTCCTAAAGAAATAGAAAATTATGGGGTACCTGGCTGACTCTGTGGAGCACATGACTCTTGACCTTGGGATTGTAAATTCACGCCCCACTTTGGGTGTAGAGATTACTTAAATAAAAATCTTTGGGGTGCCTGGGTGGCTCAGTCAGTTAAGCGTCTGCCTTTGGCTCAGGTCATGATCTCAGGGTCCTGGGGTCGAGCCTGTGTCTGGCTCCCTGCTCAGTGGGGAGAATGCTTCTCCCTCTCCCTCTGCCCCTCCCCACCCCCGCTCATGCTCTCTCCCTCTCTATCTCAAATGAATAAATAAAATCTTTAAAAAATAAATTACAAAACAAAAATCTTTAAAAAGAAATAAGGGGTGGAGGAATTGGGTGATGGGCATTAAGGAGGACACTTGATGTAATGAGCAACTGATGAATCAATAAGTTCTACCCTGGAAACTAATAATACAGTATACGTTAACTAAATTGAATTTAAATAAAATTTTTTTTAAAAAATTGGGGGGGTACCTGGGTGGTTCAGTCTGTTAAGCCTCCATCTTATGATTTCAGCTCAGGTCATGATCCCAATCTGAGGGTTGTGAGATTGATCCCTCATCAGACTCCCCGAGGAGTCTGCTTGAGATTCTCTCCCTCTCCTTCTGCCCCTCTGCTTGCACATGTGCTCTCCTCCCCTCCCCCAAATAAATAAATTAAATAAATAAGTAAATAAATAAAATCTTAAAAAAAAAAGAAATAGGAAATTGCATTATGGATAATAAACCTATTTTTCGCAGAGAACTTCAGAGTTCCTAAAGTTATCTAAAGGTGGGCCAGACCATTTATTCTGTTGGAAAGTGGTTCTTGCTAATAAGAAATTATAATAATTAACAATTATTAATATTGGGATTTTCTGAAATTTGTGAAGTCAAATGACTTTTATTTATTTGCCTTAGTGTAGGTCCCCAGGCCAGGAGTCAGTAATGTTAAGGTCTTTTAAAGAGGAAAGGTAATTGAGGACGCCTGGGTGGCTCGGTTGAGCATCAGACTCTTGACTTCGGCTTAGGTCATGATCTTGGGGTCATGGGATCAAGCCCTAGCACCAGGCTCCGCATTCAGCACAGTCTGCTTGTCTCTCTCCCTCCCTCTCTGCCCCTACCCCCACTCACGTGCTCTTTCTAAAATAAATCTTTTAAAAAAATAAATAAAGAGGAAAGGTAATTATTGTTTGTTTCTTTTACTTTTTTTGTTTTTGTTTGTTTTTTTAAGATTTTATTTATTTATTTATTTGACAGAGAGAGAGACAGCCAGCGAGAGAGAGAACACAAGCAGGGGGAGTGGGAGAGGAAGAAGCAGGCTCACAGCGGAGGAGCCTGATGTGGGGCTCGATCCCAGAACGCCGGGATCACACCCTGAGCCGAAGGCAGACGCTTAACCGCTGTGCCACCCAGGCGCCCCTGTTTCTTTTACTTTTGAGGGATCTCTATGACTAGCACCTGTTAGAAACTTCTTGGGGCCTTAAATCAGTCCAGACCCCAGAATCTGGTTAAAGGAATAAAAAATATTAAAACACAACTGCATTACCTGCAAGTTAAGCCATTTATTCTGTTTTCTATGTACATTCTAGAGCAGAAGGGAAAATGTGGCTCCACATCGATTCTTTGTGTTCTTCATCTTCTGAACTTGTTTTTTAAAGCAATGTGGGTTACTTTACACAGATGTGCTTTGTAAGTATAGCTCAGATTGGCCTTTGTTAAACTGGAAAGTAGATCAAAAGTATAAAGTATATAGCTGCCCCCCAGACCATACTCACCTTAAAGGTTAGTAGACAGAACATACTGCTTCTTGAACCCTAAGAGATCCTTCTCTTTTAGACTTCTCACAAAAAGTGCAACTTTCTTTCATTTGGATATGTGATGAGAGCTTATGTATTCATTTGCTTGGGTGATTGGTACAGAGAAAACATAGATAGTCTTAGAAAATGCTGTTTTTGTTCACTGAAACATTTTATGTAACTTTTTTCTGAAACCTCATCTGAAATTAGGATGTTACTATGCAGTCACTCTAGGAGGAAGCTCGTAGAACATTATTAAAAGAACTGTTTGGGGTTTTTATCTACCATTCCTTTATATTTGGGCTAAAATGACTTCTATTGATAACCACTACCCAAAGACCCCTTGAGCTTTCCATGTAAGAAAACAATAATATTGAAAAACTAATGGCCCTAGTCAAAATAAAGAGATTAACTTTTGACTGCTCTGGGGTGCTACAAGGGAATACTTCAGGGAATGGTCATCTCATTTTTTTATAGGAAAGAAACAGAGTTGTACAATCTCTAAAACCTTAATTTAAAAGAATGGTAGATAATTTTAAGAGGTAATATTATGAGATTTTATTGAATTCAATAGCAAAGTACATTTCCTTACAAATACCTATAGTTCTCTGTAACACAGTGCTAATTAACTGCCACTGACTAGACTGACTTATTTTTCAAAAAAGAAGTGAACTAGATCATAGTTCCTAAAATGCCCATTTCATTCCAAAATTGTTGATACAAGTTAAGATGAAAGGAGTGGGCTTACTAGTGGGCTATTTGAATAATTTAGGATCTCTTTGCCTGCCCTAATTTTGAAAGGCTGTGAGCTTTTAGAATGAGTTTTGGTAGAGGGGGCAGTAGGGGCCCAGCAGTGATGGGATTGGATTCATCAAGGCTGAACAGTTTGCAAGGAAGTTTCTGAATGTTTTTTTAATAGCCAAAATACTAATTTTATTACCAAATTTTATTCTTTAATTTCAGGTAAACAAGTGAGAACCAAACTTTCACAGGCATTTAATCATTGGCTAAAAGTTCCAGAAGACAAGCTACAGGTATTTAGGCAAATCTAACCTCGTTCTTAATCCCTGACAAATTAATAGATGTCACATAAAATACTCCTTGTTCTTAATTGAGTTTAATGTGCATACGTGTATTGTTTTATATTGAGGTTGCTAAATAATTATTCATTGCAGAAACTAAGAAACCTGAGACTCTCATAATCTGTTAAGTATTTATAAGCTGTTTTGAGTAGCTCAAATAAAATGAAATTGTTACTTGTCTTTTTTGTTAGATTATCATTGAAGTGACAGAAATGTTGCATAATGCCAGTTTGCTCATTGATGATATCGAAGACAACTCAAAACTCCGACGTGGCTTTCCAGTGGCACACAGCATCTATGGAATTCCATCTGTCATCAATTCTGCCAATTATGTATATTTTCTTGGCCTAGAGAAAGTCTTAACCCTTGATCACCCAGATGCAGTGAAGCTTTTTACCCACCAGCTTTTGGAACTCCATCAGGGACAAGGTCTAGACATTTATTGGAGGGATAATTACACTTGTCCTACTGAAGAAGAATATAAAGCGATGGTGCTGCAAAAGACAGGTGGACTATTTGGGTTAGCAGTAGGTCTCATGCAGTTGTTCTCTGATTACAAAGAAGATCTAAAGCCACTACTTAATACACTTGGGCTCTTTTTCCAAATTAGGGATGATTATGCTAATCTACACTCCAAAGAATATAGTGAAAACAAAAGCTTTTGTGAAGATCTAACAGAGGGAAAGTTCTCATTCCCTACCATTCACGCTATTTGGTCGAGGCCTGAAAGCACCCAGGTGCAGAATATCTTGCGCCAGAGAACCGAAAATGTAGATATTAAAAAATACTGTGTACATTATCTTGAGAATGTAGGTTCTTTTGAATACACTCGGAGTACTCTTAAAGAGCTTGAATCTAAAGCCTATAAACAAATTGATGCACGTGGTGGGAACCCTGAGCTCGTAGCTCTAATAAAGCACTTAAGCAAAATGTTCAAAGAAGAAAATGAATAATATTAAGCGATTTTTGATTAGGCCTGGTAGCTTATTGCAGTTGACTATTTTTTTTGTCTTTTAGCCTATCACTTTTTTAAAAATTTGGACCAAGCTGTCTGTCTCCACAAACTGAGTGAATAGGGGTGATGTGAATGAGGTTACTTCAATTTAGAACCCCTTTGTACAGATAATCATCATAGTACAAAGTTGAAGAAATCAAGAGGAGACACATTTAAATAGGTCTAATTTGAATGTCAGATGTGCTAAGTTTGGACCTTATGGACAAATGCCACTAATGTTCTGTTGATTCTGTCAATAAAGAAGACTTCAGCTTCCAGAAATTTTTATCCAGATACTTTCTGACTGTACTGTATGGACAATTCCCCATTCGCCTACCCAGTTCCAAGCCAGTGACTCCTTGCGACCAGTTTCTGTGGCGAGCTGGTCCAGAGATCACTGGACCTCCTCTTTTCTTCCTAAATGTTGCTACTTAGAATATCTCACTCTCCTCTTGGAAAGTCCCTCACTAAAGTCTTCCATGAAAAAGCTGACCGTGATAAGCAGTCATCTCTCTTACCCTCTTCCTTTTTTTCTTCCCTGCCCAGCAGATTCTGCTCTTTAACCAAAGGGTCTCCACTTAATGAAATTTATATGCTAGCCCAAATTCATTCAATTTTCCTTGTAATTTTGATCCAAAAACTGATGAATATCTGGATACAGCAATGTCTTTCCATTTAGGAAGAAAGAAGGTACATGGGAAAAGTATTTTAGGAAGGAGCCTTTATTTAAGCCTTTTTATATTTTCCTATTGGTTAGTAGTAATCATAAAAGAGCTGTTTGCTCACCTTGAGTACAAAAGCGGGGAGGGGGGATGCTCTTTTTCTTTGCCACCCACATCACTACTCCCCCTTGAAGGCAATTGGTGCTTAAATAGAAAGGGAAGTAGGTATCTTTAATCTCTGTGATTAAAGGAATGAGAAGTGTTAACCTAAGAGCTTGTGCCGGGCTGAAAAGTAGTCAAAGGCTATGCTATCAGGCACTAATTAGCTTTATAGTGCTTTAACCCTGACTCTCTATCCCTTTTGTGTACTTTCCACCCCCAAGCCCCTGGAGCCATCTGGCAATAAGAGGTAGGAGAAAACAAAAGAAAAACCCTGATCCTTCATTTGCAAGTGTTGCTGACCTCCCAAAATGAAACTGTTTTCCAGAAACATTGCATTTTGCTTGATTGGTTCCATTACAGTATGTTCTATCAGATTTAATCACTATGTACTTGTATGAGAAATTCTCACTGAAGCCCTCAACCTAAATCTTTGAAGAGTTGGGTACTACCTTTACTAGCTTTTAAAATAATTTGAATCTTCCATTTTAATTGATACAAGGAAAACTTAAATCATGGGTATTTATGCTGCATTATGAAAACTTGAACTTTGTGTTTATGAATCCATTACTTAAAAGAAAAACTTAAAGATTATTCAAAAAGACTGAATGCTAACTATATAGACAAAATATTTACCTTTAAGATGAAGACAGCTTAAGTTGATTATTCCTTGTCTAATCAAAAAATTTGTCCTGGTGCTATTCATGATTCTTTTGTCATTTGTATCTGGTCTTTGTCAATGACAAATGCTTGACTTTGAATTGGGGTCTTAAAAAAAGAGTCATTTTATCCATTAAGTAATCAAAAATCTATTCCTTTCACTTGAACTATAATCGCAGTTGACAATACAGAAGAAAAATAATGTTAAGAGTAATTTAAATCTAATAAAATTTATTAATTTATCTTACTTAGGTTTAAACTAGAGTATTTTTTTTTTCTGCATAAAGGAATGTCTTGGAAGCAAAGTAAGTTGGATTTTGTCATGTAGAACACCTGTAATTTTAAAACGTTTTCACATTTTCTAGTCTATGGAGGTTCAAAAATAAATTGATTTTTTTTCCTTGCCAAAACCAAAAGAATGAAGGCTAAATTATGTTGCCATAAATCACTTTCAGCAAGATTTTAGATCCATCAGCTCTTCTCTATTCTACTCCATTCCACTCTCTTAACTTCTAACTTGACTTCCTTCCCTTCCTGATCTATGCCCTATAGCCATTCACTTCAGGCGGCCTTTCAAGAGCTTTCTCAGATCATTTTCCTCCTTTCCTTAGGCCCTTCTCATCCTGCTGGTTCCCAATCCTGGGATGCATCCAATCACCCCCTTCTTTGCTCCTCCCAAGTTGCTCAGTGCTACTGGGAGTGTTTCCAGAACTGCTGTTACAACCATTGCAGGTTAATATGTTAAGGCCTCAATAAGCCCTTTTATTGTTTATCTAATCCTGATAGAGGTTTCACATTTGTCAATCTAATGTCCCCTGCTTCTTTTCCACTCTTTTCCCAGTTAATGTAAACTCTGCAAATTTTCCTCCTCTCTACTTCTTGGGTCTTCAAATTGTCTGCCTTTCGTCTCAAGAAAAGTTGTTTGTCCTCATTCCATAAGGCCAAGGAAGCCTTCCTGTTCTTGTTTCCCTCCCTTTCTGCCTCTTGGCCAATTCAGTCCCCTGCCTTATTATCCTTAAGATTTATCCATTGGCTCTTTTTTTAATCAGTGTATTCAGAGGAAGGAAAAGGGGAAGGAAATACACATAGATGAAGTACCTATTGGGTACCAGATGATTTGTTTTTTCTTCAAGCATGTGCTGAGCAGAGCCAGGACCTTGAATATAGGTCAAAGCACGTTGTTCTGTACAGCTGGCCTCCCGTTCTCTGTGGACACTTAAACGTGTTTAAAAGTTTGGAAAGCACTTGTCTATTATAATAACATACATTCCAACCGAAGTGGACTTTCCAAAGCATAAATCTGATTGTCATTCGTATATCTTATATTCTGTTTGGTTTGTTAGGATTTTTTGGATTTTATTTATTTATTTATTTATTTATTTATTTATTTATTTGAGAGAGAGAGAGAGAGCACATGAGCAAAGAGGAACAGAGGGGGCATGAGAGGGAGAAAGAATCTGAAGCAGACTCCACTCTCTGCTCCAAGAGAGCCTGGCGCTGGGCGGATTCCATGCTCTGTGAGGTCATGACCTAAGCCGGAACCAAGAGCCAGATAACCAACTGAGCCACCTAGGCGCCCCTCTGACATTCTCTTTGAATCCTCAGAACTGCCACCTATAAATCCCTTGGTATAACATATAAGGCTTTCCAAAATCTGATCTCCAACCCACCATAACTAACCATATTTCCTAACACTTCACTCTCCCCACACAGCTTATGCTCTGCCATAAGATAGTACTCACCATTCCTGAGACCATCTATTTTCATTTGATTCACTTAGAATACTTCCTGAATGCGTATGTGCTAGGTCTTTGCTAGGCTTTGGTGATGTAAGAGTGATAAAGACACTATTCCTTAACTTCGTAATTTTTCTGTGATGGAGACTAGTAAGTAAATAGCCAATTATTAAACAGCATTGTTAGTGCTGGAATTGGAACCCCTAATTACTTGTTTACTTGTCTCCCATTGCATTGGAAACTCATTAAGGGCAAGGACTGTGACTTATTCATCCTTGTATTCCCAGGAGCACTTAATAAATATTTATGAATGAATAAATCTACTTGAAACTAATCTCCCACCTCTCAAGGGTTCCATTAAAAAGATGTGTATGAAAAGATATCATAAACTTCAAATGTTAGCTTTTGTGTTAATGTGGTTCTACCTCTTTCTCAAATGATTCTTACTCAGCGTTCTATTCTCTTCTGAAAGGATTCTTAGACTGCTTACTGTTTTGTCCGTGATTACCATTTTATCCAAAGCCTGGCCTGAAATTCAAGTCCTGTAACTGCCTAGTCACTTGAGTTTTCCATCACCACCTTGAAATAAAATAATTACAATCAACCAATACTTCCCTTCAGTCCCTCTACCAATCCAAACAATGGAATGAAACCACTTCTACTCCTGCCTTTTTTTTTTTTTTTTAAGATTTCATTTATTTATTTGAGAGAGAGAGAGAGCACAAGCAGGGGGAGAGGCAGAGGGAGAAGCCAACTCCCTGCTGAGCAGGGAGCCCGATGCGGGACTCAATCCCAGGACTCCAGGTTCACTACCTGTGCCTTTTCTGTCACTGTCTTTATGCTTCAGGTGATCCAGGAGTGTGTATTTGATTTATTTACCCCCATCTCCTCCATCTATCCAGTCCTCCCAAGTCTTACAGCTTCATGCTTTTTTTTTTTTTTTAAGATTGTATTTACCTGGCAGAGAGAGAGCACAAGCAGGGGGATCTGCAGGCAGAGGGAGAAGCAGGCTCCCTGTTGAGCAAGGAGCCTAATGAGGGAATCGATCCTAGGACCCTGGGATCATGACCTGAGCCAAAGGCAGACACTTGGCCGACTGAGCCACCCAGGTATCCTGATCGTCCCTTTTTTTTTTTTTTTTTAGATGTTATTTATTTGAGATAGAGCAAGAGTGAGAGAGACAGCACGAACGGGAGGAGGGGTAGAGGTAGAGGGAACAACAGTCTCTCCACTGAGCAGGGAGCCCAATGCAGGGCTCAATCCCAGGACTCGGGGATCATGACCTGAGTCGAATGGGGCAGATGTTTAACCAACGGAGCCACCCACGTGCCCTGATTTGTCCTTTTGAGATGTCTCTTATCTGACCCTTACTTTGCATTTTCCCTGTCATTAGAACAGGCTTTGTTGCCATACATAGCAAGGCTGATCTTTGGTGGTTAGAGTACAGAAAGACTCATCATAATGGACCCCACAATAATGTGAATTCAGATAAAATGCAATTGGTGTTTGGCTCTTCAAAACCGCCACCACCTCCAGCTGGCTACTACAGACTTCCTCTGGTTATCTCATTAATCTTATTGTAATGCAACCTCGTATTTTATGTGATTGAATATACTGGACCTTAACAAGTGGTATGACTTATTTTTACTATATACTAGCTAGTGAAATATATAGTAGTGCAATAAGCAATAATGTCAGTAATAATGTAAGTTTCAATATTAACCCATGAGTTCAGGTTAATTTTTTAGGATGTTTTATGACCATTGATAAATGGGCACCTTTTCACAGAGATGCCTGGAAAATGTAGTACTAGCTGCTTTATTATATGCACTCTTTTTTTTTTCAAAGATTTTATTTATTTATCAGAGAGAGAGAGAGCACATGACCAGGGGGAACAGCAGAGGCAGAGGGAGAAGCAGGCTCCCCACTGAGCAAGGAGCCCGATGCGGGACTCAATCCCAGGACCTTGGTATCATGACCTGAGCCAAAGGTAGATGCTTAACCAGCTAAGCCACCCATGTGTCCCTCGTTTTTGTTTTTGGATTTTTTTTAAAGATTTGTTTGTTGGGGTGCCTGGGTGGCATAGCGGTTAAGCGTCTGCCTTCGGCTCAGGGCGTGATCCCGGCGTTATGGGATCGGGCCCCACATCAGGCTCTTCTGCTGTGAGCCTGGTTCTTCCTCTCCCACTCCCCCTGCTTGTGTTCCCTCTCTCGCTGGATGTCTCTGTCTCTGTCGAATAAATAAAATCTTTAAAATAAATAAATAAAAATAAAGATTTGTTTGTTTATTTTGGGGGTTGGGGGAAAGGAGAGGGAAAATCCCAAGCAGACTACATGCTGAGCACAGAGCCTGACAAGAGGCTCGATGACACAACCTTGAGATCATGACCTGAGCCCAAACCAAGAGTCAGACACTCAACTGACTGAGCCACCTAGGTGCCCCTATGTGCATTCTTTATAAAGCACTGTATGCCTTAGGAGAATGACCCATTGATTATCCTTGAATTATATTTGCTACTGTACGTAGAGTACATATCTGAAGATCTGAGAATTGGTTTAATGAATAATAGAAGATATTTAATGGTAAACTACAAAAGTAATTTGTAAATCTTACCAAAGCTTGTAAGGTCGATTAACAGAAATTATAAAATGCGAATAAACACTTGAAAAGTAAAAAAGTTAAAGAGATTTAGTTGCAATAAATGATATTCTTACAAATGTCAATGTTTTACAAGAAAATGACTATTAAAGCTGACAGATTGAAGCACCTGGCTGGCTCAGTCAGTAGAGCTTGTGACTCTTGATCTCAGGGTCATGAGTTTGAGCCCCATGTTCGGTGTAGAGATTACTTCAAAAACAAAATTTAAAAATAAAAAAAAAACAACTGACATATTAAGTCAACCATAAAGAATTTGACATATAAAACTAAGTAAAAGGGGGACGCCTGGGTAGCTCTGTCGTTAAGCGTCTGCCTTCAGCTCAGAGTGTGATCTCGGCATTCTGGGATCGAGCCCCACATCAGGCTCCTCCGCTGGGAGCCTGCTTCTTCCTCTCCCACTCCCCCTGCTTGTGTTCCCTCTCTCGCTCGCTGTCTCTATCTCTGTCAAATAAATAAATTTTTTTAAAAAAATCTTTAAAAAAAAACTAAGTAAAGGAAACAAGATGAAGCAGGTTATTTAAACCAATAATGATATGTTCCACTCTAGGGATAATTTATGTAAATAATTTTCTTTTATCTCATTCTTCTTCACACAATGGCAACTTACTGTAACAATCTCTGAAGCCACCTTGTGCTTTCTTGTTTTTCTCTTCCTATAGCTTGAAGATCAGCCTACCTTAAGAACAAAGGGAATTTATTGAAGGAATCACCAGGTTCAGGTCAGGTTCAGGACAAATAACCAAGACAGAACAAGAACCAGAAAATAGCTGTAACAGCAAGTACTATTTAGGCATTTGGTCAGAGTCTGCTGCCAGATGAGGGGACTCCCAACAGTTTTTTTCCACTCAAGATCTCCCTGGAGGGGTGCCTAGTGGTTCAGTCAGTTAAGTGTCTAACTCTTGATCTCAGCTCAGGTCTGGAACTCAGAGTCATGAGTTCAAGCCCCACATTGGGCTCCACGCTGGGTGTAGCGCCTACTTAAACAGAAAAGAAAAGCGAAGGGGAGGGAGGGAAGGGGAAAAAAAGAAAAGAAAGGAAAGGAAAGGAAAAAAGAAAAGGAAAGAAAAATCTCCCTGGAGGCAGAACCCAACTGGCCAGATTAGGTCACTTATTACCCTTTGGCTGTAGCAGTAAGAGAAGGACATAGCAACCTTCCGGGACTCCGTGGCTTCTGTATGGGAAGACAGGACACTGTGGCTACATACAACTGTGGAGTGGTAATTTGCCGAAATGAAACAAAGATGGGATTAGAAAGAATGAGGGTGCAGAGTGTTGCCATGGCCGTGTGCAATCACTACAATTCCACCCGTGTGTCTACCTCCCTCCTCAGAGACACTTCTGACAGGACCTCCACTGGCCTTGCCCAGTGCTTAGCCAGGGAGACCAACGAACAGGTGTTTGTCAGTTGTAACCTTCAAAGCACAGACAGTAACTTCTATTACTTGTGGAAAGAGGATTGAGGAAAAGGAGGCTTTTCCGGAAAAGTTCTAGCAGAATGGCAGAGGTGAAGATTTATAAGTCGTGTACAATATATATTTAAATAAACGGATTGAATTTCAAAACAACAAAAAGGCCTTGCCTAGAGGAGCCTATGCCTTGTTTTACATACCCCTACATAAGAGTATAACAAAGGAAGCTAGGTCAACAGTAGAGGGGGGTTCCTGGGTGGCTCAGTTGGTTAAGCATCTGCCTTTGGCTCAGGTTATGATCACAACTTCATTTCTTTTTAAGTCTGAATAATAGTCCATTGCATGTGTAGACCACATTTTGTTTATCCATTTGTGAGTTGATGGGCATTTGGGTGGTTCCTACTTCTTGGCTATTATGAATAATGTCACTGAACATTTGCATGTAAGTTTTTGTGTGGATGTATTTTTTCATTTCTTTTGGGTAATGTAATGGACTGAGTGGTCGTGTTCCCCCAAAACACATTTTGAAGCCTCAACCTCCACTATTTCTGTATTTGGAGCTAGGACCTTTATGGAAGTAATTATGTTTACATGAGGTCATAAGGGTAGGGACCTGATCCAACAGGGTTAGTGTCCTTATAAGAAGAGATAAGAGAGAGCTATTTTCTCTCTCTCTGTTATGTGAGGACACAGTGAGAAGAGAGCCATCTGCAAGCCAGGAAAGAAGTGCTCACCAGGAATAAAATTGGCTGGCACCTTAACCTTGGACTTGAGTCTCTAGTACTGTGAGAAAATAAACTTCTGTTGTTTAAGCCACTCAGTTTGTGGTACTCTGTTATAGCAGCTCAAGCCAACAGTGAGAGGTAAATCCTAGAAGTGGAATGCCTGAGTCATATGGTGATTTTGTTTTACATTTTGAATAGGGAATATATACTTAAGATATACCCCCTTAGGTGTACAAAATGTATATAAAAATATATTTATTTATTACAGCAGTACGTATAATAGAAAAAAGTAACAAATGTCCATCAATATAAATTGATCAAATCACTGTCTGTGATTGATTGCAGCAAAACTATATACTGGGTACCTGGGTGGCTCAGTCAGTTTAGTGTCTGCCTTCGGCTCAGGTCATCCCATGGTCCTGGAATGGAGTCCTGTTGGGCCCCCTGCTCAACGGTGAGTCTGCTTCTCCCTCTGCCCCTCCTCCCACTCGTTCTCTCAGTCTCTCTCTCTCAAATAAATAAATAAAATCTTTAAAAAACCCCAAAAACTGTATGCTATAAGGATATATAGATATAGATATTTATAGATACAGGTATTAGCAATATACTTTTTTTAACAATAGAGAAGTTTTATTGATCCATATTATTTCCAACTATTAATGGCAAATAGTTATAATGAAATATTATAAATATTTGTTAACATAATAACAGCAATAAAATTGCTAAAGTTAATTAGCAAAACACTGAAATACATAATGGGACTTAATACTCTTTGTTTAAGAATTAGACCATAATTTATGGTCTATCTTATATTAAAGAATTCCAGATTTTTTCAAGACTTTACTGTCTGTATAACACACAATGAAGAAAAGATGAGTTGGTTTCATTGAATCAAATGGAGAAATAAATAAGCCGATGAAAGGTCAATAGTACCTTCCATTAAATTTCATACTAAAATTATTTGCTTTGCTTTCCAGTGATTGAATT
Source organism: Ursus arctos (assembly GCF_023065955.2). NCBI lineage: Eukaryota > Metazoa > Chordata > Mammalia > Carnivora > Ursidae > Ursus > Ursus arctos. Next base: position 70,595,834 of record NW_026623089.1, read on the forward strand.
TGATAATATCCAACCATTTTACTAAGCAAAATACTTTTTTTGAGATATGTGTGTTCTTCTGCCTCTATTTTTCTCCATCCTTAGTTCCATAAATGTACCCAAGACGTTTTGTGCTTTCTTGTCTCAAGGAAGTATATGATTATCAGACTAAAATAAATTTCTTGCAAGATACTTCCTTTTCTGAATTAATTTTCCTGAAACCTGAGTCTGTGGAGAGGATTAGGCCAGGTGTCCTAGAAGAGGGGTACAGAACAAAGGAACAGTGACTTTAAGGGCAAAGAGAAAAGAAAAGAGAGGAGAGATTCTGGGAAGGGAGCAAAAGCCAGAAGATCCCAAGATTGTAGCTAGTGTTCCAGGGGATGACAAGACTTTAGAGAGGATGGACTGGACATCCTCGTTCCCTTCCATATGAATTTTTTTGAGGACATAAACATCGAGTCCACAAACTCAAGAGAAATGAAAAAACATATCCGGGGGTACCTGGGTGGCTCAGTTGGTTAAGCGTCCAAGTCTTGATTTTGGCTCAGGTCATGATCTCAGTGTTGTGAGATCGAGACCCTTGCCAGGCTCTGTGCTCAGCACAGAGTCTGCTTGTACCTCTCCATCTGCTTCCCCCACCATCTCTCTATCTCTAAAATAAATAAATAAAATCTCAAAAAAGAAAAAAAGAAAAAAACATACCCATGCAAAACCTTGTACACAAATGTTGATAGCAGCATTCGCATGGCAAGAAAGCAGAAAGGAGCTGGACTTTGAAGGCTCTTTATTAGCTTTAATAATAAACCTGTCCATGGTGTCTGTGAAGCCTAGAGATGAGATGACCTCAAGTACCTCCTAAATTTAAAAGCTGGTAAAGTGGCCCCAAGTCTGACTGAGATTAAATTTTCAGCTAGCCCTATATGGTACAGGAAGAATATTCATCCTCCTCAAGGGGCACCTGGGTGGCTCAGTCAGTTGGACATCTGACTCTTGGTTTCGGCTGGGGTCATGATCTCAGGGTTCTGGGAATGAGCCCTGCATCAGGCTCCCTCCTCAGTGGGGAGTCTGCTTGTCTCCCTCCCTCTCTGCCCCTTCCCCTGCTTGCACTCTCTCTCCCTCAATCTCAAATAAATAAATCTTTTTTTTAAAAAAAGAATATTCATCCTCTTCAAGATGCTAGACTGAGTACAATGTTCATCTTTTCTCCCTTTTAGGAGACTACTAAAAGGAAAATAAAAGAATAAAAATACTAAAACACCAAAATAACATTGACAATGGAAGGGCTCTGCTAGTAGATGAGAAATTTCAAAAAAAACTTTCCAGGGGCGCCTGGGTGGCTCAGTTGGTTAAGTGTCTGCCTACTGTTCTGGTCATGATCCCAGAGTCCTAGGATTGAGCCACACATCGGGCTCCCTGCCCAGCGGGGAGTCTGCTTTTCCCTCTCCCTCTGCCCCTCCCCCTTTGCTTGTGCTAGCTCTCTCTCTCTCTCTCTCTCAAATAAATATAATCTTTAAAAATTTTTCTGGAATACAGAAAGCAGATGACTGATTGATGAAAGCAGTGTGGATAAAGCCATAGCTAAAAATATGTAGAGAAGAGGCTGGGGCTGATATAGGATCCCACAGTAGAACCAGATGTATAGGCAGAATAATGTCCCCACCAAAGATGTCCATGTCCTCATCCCCAGAACTGTAAATATGGTATGTTATATGGCAAAGGGGAGTTAAGGTTGAAGATGAAATTAAGGTTGCTAATCAGATGACCTTAAAATAGGGAGATTATCCTGAATTGCCCAGGTGGACCAATGTAATATAAGAATTTTTCCAAGTGGAAGAGGGAGGCAGACAGGGAGGGTCAGAGAAGATGTGAGAATGGAAACAAGGTCAGCGTGGTATGATATGGAAAGGACTCAATGCACCATTTCTGACCATGAAGATGGAGGAAGGGGACCATAAGCCGTGGAATACAGGTGCCTTCTACAAACCAGAAAGGGCAAGGAATGGATTCTAGCCTGCTGACTCCAGATAGGAACACAGCCCTGCTGACACCTTGGTTTTAGCCCAATGAGAAGTGTTGGGCTTCTACAGAACTGTAATATAATATATTTATGTTGTTTTAAGTCACTAAGATTGTGGTAATCTGTTAGAGCAGTGATAGGAAATGAACTGGAACAGTGCTGACTTGTCAACACAGAGGTTTGAAGGGATAAATATGGATGAAAACAGAAACTAATTGATGGTCTCTAAAGAAAAGGATGCATTCCTCCCACTATCTTTCTTGTACCCCAGTGGGGAAGCTAAATCATCATTACCAGGTATATATCCCTAAGCAAAAAAAGTAACATATCTTCTCTAGAGAGCTGGAAGTCAGTTTCTGGGGAGAATTTGGGCAACTGGCAAAGGTGTTGGTGTCAAAGAGCTACAATATTCTATTTGGTATTTGGGAGCCTTCCTGGAGCACAGTGGCTGTTCCCTTCCCTCTCACATGACAATGAGACTTACCATCAAGCAGCCTTACCCACAGAAGTCGAGCTCCTGCTAGCTCCCATTTAGAATTTCTACTACCTCATTTTGTGATATAAATGGACAACCAAAAACTCCCACATTTGTAGAGCACCTGCAGTATAACAGAGAAAGATCAAGAAAAAAGAAAGAAAGAAAACACAACAAAACAAGAAAATACAGAAAAATTTAATTTAAAGGAAACAGGAATAATTAAAGGAACAGAGAAAAGCTTAAAATAAGACAAACCATAATAAAAAAAAATATCATTGGAGAGATTTCAGAAGATATTGAATTGAATCTATGACAAATGTTGTTTACCCAGCAATCATTCCTTGCTTTTTCCTTGTGGAAAGAACTCTGATATTTTCTCCATGTTTCATGGTCCTATGCTTCCAGGGAGGCAGGATTCTCTCTTTCTCTGAAGAGGTCATCCTTTTTCTTTTACGACCTTCAACTGATTGGATGAGGCCCACCTGTACTAAGGAGGACAGTCTGCTTTACCCAAAGTCTATTGATGTAACTGTTAATCTCATCTAAAACACTCCTTCACAGCAACATTTAGACTAGTGTTTGACAAAATATCTGGGTGCCATGACCTAGCCTAAGTTGAAACAATTACTCTTCACAACCAGTATGATAAGGGGAAAAGTTGCCATGTCAGAAGGTGCCAAAAGTTCATAAGAAGAAGGCCGGCAGGAACTTTGCGTGATAAATACCTACCACCGTGGAACATCTCCCTCGAAGGCTGACTCTTCCTTGCAATGGGGCTAGGAGGAGGACCAACCTTGAATAAGATTGTAAAATGTTACAACAAGAGAATTCACTTTTGATTTTTTTCTATTTTATTTTTTAAAAGATTTTATTTTTAAGTACTCTCTACACCCAACATGGGGCTCAAAGTCACAACCCCGAGATCCAAAGTTACACACTCCTGACTGAGCCAGCCAGATGCCCCTGATTTTGTTTTCTTTTATAAATCTTTCTCAGAATGTGCTTATGAACAATTATTCATAGCCTCAACTTTCATGGTGTCTATTTAGACACTAATGAAATCAAATAAATCTCCCAAAATTAAGTGAGCTTACTTGACCTTGATCTTCTTTCAAGTTACCCCACAACTCCAAATGGCTTCTGTACTAAAATATTTGTCATGGTCCCAATAACAAAAACCAAGAAAGTCGATGTAGACAATGAGAAAGTATGCAGCACAAGAAGAACAATAGGCAACGGCAGATAACGAGGGAGGGACCAATCAAAGGAGTAAGGAACTCAGGAAGGAAGAAGAGACCAGCTAATTGAGAAAAATGGGTGTTCATAACCTGGGATCTATGGACTCCTTTGGGGTCTAGTAATGGGCTTGAGAGGATTAATTAACTCTCAAATTATAGGCAAAATTCATATGTATATGGAGAGCTTTCATCAGATTTCCAAAATGATTCACAACTCCCTGTCAAAAAAGAGGAAGAAGAAGGGGGATGAAGAAGAGGAAGAAGAGGAAGGAGAAGAGGAAGGAGAAGGAAGAGGAGGAGAAGAAGGAGGAGAGGAAGAAGAGGAAGAAAGAACCACTGGAATTGGGATATCTGGTTTCCAGGAGTGCATCATTATGGTGTACTGCAGCAGAGACATCCAATAGGACACTGACTGGAAAATGTTCATCAAATATGGCAGTTAGATCTATTTGAAGAATCATTTAGCTTTGTTCCCTCAACTTCCTTTCCACTTCAACTCATGCCAGTCTGGCTTCTGAGTCCAAAACTACCAAATCTGCTCTTGTCAAGGACATTTATCTGGCAAAATCTAGTGAGTAGTTCTCTCTTTTCATCTTCCTTGACTTCTCAGCAGCGAAAATCCCAGTCTACACTGGGTGGCTCAGGTGATTAAGTGTCTACCTTCAGCTAAGGTCATGATCTCCAGGTCCTGGGGATCAAGCCCCATTTCAGTCTCCCGGCTCAGTGGGGAGTCTGCTTCTTCCTCTCCCTCTGCCTCTCCCCTGCTTGTACTCTCTCGGTCTCTCTCTCAAATGAATAAATAAAATCTTTAAAAAATAATTTAAAAACCCTCCAGTCTTCACATACAAATGGCTAACAGACACATGAAAAAATGTTCAAAATCATTAGCCATCAAGGAAATTCAAATCAAAACCACACTGAGATACCACCTTACGCCAGTTAGAATGGCAAAAATAGACAAGGCAAGAAACAACAATTGTTGGAGAGGATGTGGAGAAAGGGGATCCCTCCTACATTGTTGGTGGGAATGCAAGTTGGTACAGCCACTCTGGAAAACCGTGTGGAGGTCCCTTAAAAAGTTAAAAATTGAGCTACCCTATGATCCAGCCATTGCACTACTGGGTGTTTACCCCAAAGATACAGACGTAGTGAAGAGAAGGGCCATATGCACCCAATGTTCATAGCAGCATTGTCCACAATAGCTAAATCGTGGAAGGAGCCGAGATGCCCTGCAACAGATGACTGGATTAAGAAGTTGTGGTCCATATATACAATGGAATATTACTCAGCAATCAGAAAGAATGAGTTCTCAACTTTTGCTACAACATGGACGGCACTGGAGGAGATAATGCTTAGTGAAATAAGTCAAGCAGAGAAAGACAACTATCATATGATTTCTCTCATCTATGGAACATAAGAACTAGAATGATCAGTAGGGGAAGAAAGGGATAAAGAAAGGGGGGGTAATCAGAAGGGGGAATGAAACATGAGAGACTATGGACTATGAGAAACAAACTGAGGGCTACAGAGGGGAGGGGGGTGGGGGAATGGGATAGACCGGTGATGGGTAGTAAGGAGGGCACATATTGCATGGTGCACTGGGTGTTATACACAACTAATGAATCATCGAGCCTTACATCGAAAACCGGGGATGTACTGTATGGTGACTAACATAATATAATAAAAAATCATTATTAATAAAAAAAATAAAAAAAATAAATTAAAAAAAAAATAAAAAAAAAAAATAAAAACCCTCCAGTCTTCAAGTTTTGCTCCTACCTTTCTGGTATTTTTTTTAAAGATTTTATTTATTTATTTATTTATTTATTTATTTATTTATTTGAGAGAGAGTGAGCAAGAGAGTGTGAGAGAGCACATCAGCAGAGGGAGAGGGAGAAGCAGACTCCCCGCTGGGCAGGGAGCCCAGTGTAGGGCTCGATCCCAGGACCCTGGGTTCATGACCTGAGCAAAAGGCAGACGCTTAACTGACTGAGCCACCCAGGTGCCCCCCTACCTTTCTGGATTAAGCCACCATTTTCTTTTCAAAAATTTTTTCTTTTTTAAGTAGGCTCATACCCATCTTTGGCCTTGAACTCATGACCCTGAGATTAAGAGTCACATGCTCTACCCACTGAGCCAGCCAGGCACCCCTAAGCCACCATTTGTGTGTGTGTGTGCTCTAAATGAAATAGTTCATAACTGACCTCTCTACTCACTATCTTCCCTCTTAACTCACCCTCCCCTGCCTCCCACCCCTGTTAACTTGTAGCACTAGAAAGATCTTTTAAAAAAATTTTTTTAAAGATCTTATTTGACAGAGAAAGAGAGAGCACAAGCAGAGGCAGCAGCAGGCAAAGGGAGATGGGGATGCAGGCTCCTCGCTGAGCAAGGACCCTATGCAGGGCTCAATCCCAGGACCCCGGGATCATGACCTGAGCCAAAGGCAGCTGCTTAACCCACTGAGCCACCCAGATGCCCCCCAGAAAGATCTTTAAAAACTCTAAGTCAGTATTTGCCACTTGGGATCTTTATATTTGCTCTTCCTTAGGCCTGTAATGGTCTTCTTCCAGTTTTTCTTTTTTTTTTTCTTTTTTTTTTTCTTTTTTTTTTAAAGATTTTATTTATTTATTTGACAGAGATAGAAACAGCCAGCAAGAGAGGGAACACAAGCAGGGGGAGTGGGAGAGGAAGAAGCAGGCTCATAGCGGAAGAGCCTGATGTGGGGCTCGATCCCATAACGCCGAGATCACGCCCTGAGCCGAAGGCAGGCGCTTAACCGCTGTGCCACCCAGGCGCCCCTTCTTCCAGTTTTTCTTCTAAGATTTATTAGTTTATTTGAGAGAGAGAACCTGAGTGCTTGCTGAAGTGTGGGGGAGGAGCAGAGGGAGAGAATCTTCAAGCCAAATCCCTGCTCAGTGAGAAAGCTGACATGGGGCTCAAACCCATGACCCATGTGATCGTGATCTGAGCCGAAACCAAGAGTCCCATGCTCAACTGACTGAGCCACCCAGGTACCCCTCAGTTTGTTTGGTTGTTTGTTTAACATTGCTGGATCCTTCTTATCTTGCAGCTATCAGTTCAAATTAAAGTTATCTTCCCCTTACCTTCCTACTCTAAGTTGCTTACATCTTATTATAGCACCCTGTATTTCCGTTATTGCACTTAGCACAATCTGAAATTATTTATTTTATTTATGTATCATCTGTCTCACACCATTAGAATATAAATGTCCCAGGAATGGAACACTGCATCTCTTTTTCACTGTTAGATCTCCAATGCCTGAAAGCAGTATTTGGTGCAGAGTATTTGACACTCACTAAATATTTATTCAATGCCCCAATGATGAAACTCAAAAGGGATTCCATTGCAAATGTTCAGTATTTTAAGTTTGAGCTTTTTTCTATAATGGTTTAAGTACAACTTTTATATTTATTTATTTAATTTATTTTTAAAGATTTTATTCACCTCTTTATTTGAGAGAGAGAGAGAGAGCAAGCATCGGGGAGGAGTGGAGGAAGAGGGACAAGCAGACTCCATGCTGAGCATGATGCCTGACACAGGGCTCAATCTCACGATCCTGAGATCACGACCCTAGCTGAAATCAAGAGTCAGATGCTCAACTGACTGAGTCACCCAGACGCCCCTTAAATATGATTTTTACAGCAAATGGTGAGAATTAATCCTATCAACCTATGCTATAGAGAAATCAAGAGATATGAGGAATGAGGAATCACCTTGGTGATTTGAAGTCACTGGTGAAGCCAGAAGGCCAGGCTGAAAGGGATAAAGATGAGGTGAGGAATGAGAGGCAGTGTGTATACACCTCTTTGAGGGAAAGATTTAGCAGAGTAAGCACTTCAAGTAGGTAACATAGTTGAGGCAGCAGTGTACAGGATCAATGTGACAAGAAAAGGACTCAAGGCAGAGGGATCATTATTTCACTCTAGACAAAACTAGGCAAGTATTGTCACAATTTAGTGGAGAGAAGAAGATATTTTACAAAGAAAAAGAAGATTCATGCTTTCTGTGTCTGTTGGGGGTGGTCTGAATTTTGCGGATGCCAAATAATTTTCAATGGTGGTTTTTCTCTGCCAAAAGACAATTTAAAAACCTTCAGGTTAGAAAGTCCACAGCTCTTTTTAGGACACATATGAATGTCAGTAAATAATTCTGCTTCAGTTTTTGTCTGTTAGGGTTAAAAGTGTCCTCCAACCTTCAAGAGTACAAGAAGCTTGGTCAAAATAAGCAGTGATAAAGCCCATCAAAGACAAGCCTATAGTCTAACAAAGTCAGGTTTGTTAGCTTGCTGAAACAAGTGAGACCACACACCAGAGCAACTGGGGGAGTTTAACTAAAAAAAAAAAAAAAAAAAAAAGGAAGAGGCAGCGATAGCATCGGATTGGTTGGAGTATAGATAAGAATTAAGCAGGCTCCTGTCTGGGCTATGAAGCAGACTCTAAGGTCTAGAATCCTTGACAACTACAGAGTTAAAATAATAAATATGGAATGTTGTATCTGAAAACCCATTATGTGAAGCTCTATACCTCTATTAAAGTGTCAAAATGATCCACATGGCTCAGCTCAGCCAGGCAGGAGAGGGATGTTCCATTCTTATTGATAGGATTTCAAACAATAAAGCTTCTGAAAGTTTTATTTTAGGGAGCAAGATTTTTCATCCTATGTCCCTTCATTAATCAACAAAAGCAGTTTTTACAGATTCACAACGGGTATCTATCTCTATGTGCTGAAATTCTTCTCAACTTTAATAGCATGAGTGCTACCTCCCTGATTTTTTATCCAATTTCCTCTTGGGTGGGTGAAAGGCCTCTTATTTTCAACTAGTGATAACAACATCACAGGTATCGTGTGCTTTAATCACGTACCAGACCCCATTGCAAAACGTTTGTGTCATCTCATTTGATCCTCACAACAAACCATTTGATCCATTGAGCTAGTTATGTAGAATACTGAGGCTTAGAAATTAACATGCCTATGGAATTTGCTTTATTATTGTTTTTACTTTCAATCTGCCTTATATTTTAGCTAGATGATGGTGATGATGATGATTAGTTTTTGAGGCATTAACACTATTTTTTTCTCTGTGACTACACACTTCCTACGTGGTAGACTCTGCATAAACATGGTACTGAATAACAAGTAAACTAGAACATACACGTTCATTGGGTTGTTCTGACATCCTGGGTTGGCGGGAATCACCTGTGCAGCACAGGGACGGAGAACCTGCCCTTCGGGTGGAGGGACCAAACATCTATCTGGCTCCCAAGGCCCTCGCCTATTACATTCACGCCTGAGCTGCAGAGGCCGAAGCTCATGCCGCGGAGGCGGGACTTCCTGCCTCCCTCAAGAAACACTTCCGGCCAAAGCCGGAAGCTTCGCTGCGGACCGGCGCGTGCGAGGGTCGGGGCTCTGACCACCCGGGCTAGCCGCGGGCAGGTGAGCTTTGGGGGGGGCTGTAGCCGGTGCGTCACTGTGCAGTGCTTCGGTCCTTGTGTCCTCTCCTAGAAACTTCTCAGGTTATCAGAGTCGGGAGTTGTCTGCTCCCGGCCGCCCCTACCAGACCCAGAGGCGCCGGCTGGAAGGGAGTCCGGGGGGCGGGGGCCCCAGCACCGGCCGCGGGTGAGGGAGCGGGGTGGGCAGGGCCGCCCAGCACTTTGTGTAGAAGCCTTATTGGCGTGTCACTTTGGAAGAGGTGAAATTGCTCAGGTTAGAGAAACGGCTCTGAAGTTCCAGATCATTTAGCATTTGTGACGGAAGAGAAATAACATGAAGTAGGTGCAGAACATTGAATATTTTGAAATACTGCTTACCACCAGCTGGGGATTGGTCTCAGTTGTGGGTGGGTCCACACGAGGGTGTGACATCCCTGTCCCCAGAGGAACAACAGTCTCGTCGGGAAGACAGGGTTCAGAAATGCCAAGCTGTTAAGATAGAGATAGAGGAGATAAAGATTAAGAGAGCCGACTTCTTGTTCGTCTGACATTAGTATAGCCAAGGACGCTGTGATTTGATATTTGTCTTAACGTTCCCCATCCTTTTACTTTTAACCTTTCTCTATGCTTTTTTAAACAGCATGTCGCTGGGGATTTTTAAAAAATCCAAGTCGACAGGCTCTGCCTTTTGGCAGGTTTTTGTACTTATTCATTGTCATTACTGCGGTATTTGTTCGGACGCAAACTTTTGGAGTCATCCATGACTCATCTCTTTCACACCACACATATAATCTCTCAGCAAATCCTGTAGACTTTCACCTTCGGAATCTGTCCAGACTTGCAACCCTTTCTCACCACTTCCACTAGTCCAGTTTATAGCTCTCACCTGGATTACTGCCGTAGCCACCTAACTGGTATGCTTTTTCTTCTTTGTTTCAGTCTCTTTTCATCATAGCATCTAAGGTGATCCTCTGGGAGGAAAAATCAGATTATTGCCCTCCTTTCAAAAAATCTCGCAGGGACTACCCATTTCACTCAGAGTAAAAGCCAAAGTTGGTAGAGTGGCCCCCGAGGTCCTGTATGATCCCCTCCTCTTTTACCTCTGATCTCATCTCTTGCTACTACTCTTTGCTCTACTCTGCACATTTGCCTCCTCAAGCACATCCCAGCCTCGGGATATTTGCAGTTGGGGTTTCTTTGCCTGGAATGACCTCTCCCTCCATCTGTGTACATGATTTAATCCCTTAACTCCCTCATATTTTTTGAAATATTACCTTCTCAGTGAGGTCTTCTCTGACATAGCCTTCCCTCACGTTTCTGTTGTGCTCATTGTCATTGTGCTTAACCATCGTTTGACATGCCATGTGGTTTATTCATTTATCTGGTTTACTGTGTTTCCCCCACTAGCATAGAAGCTACGTGAGGGCCCATATTTTTGTATGTTTTATTTACTGCTGTATTCCTAGTGCCTAAAACAGTATCTGGCTTTTAGATTTTCCATAGTATAACTGTTGAATGAATGGATTTGGACTTTTTCTGCCGTCTTACATTTGATACTTTCTGTACTTTTTTTCCTCCTTTCTTGCCTTTTTTTGGATTGAGGTTTGATCTTGTTTGTTTTCTCTTTTCATTTTTTCTTTTCTACTTCTTTGGAAGGTATATTTCTCTATGTACGCTATTTCTGTACTTATAGGGCTAACCTTTTAATTTTTAATTTAGCTATGCATACTTAGTTGAATCTAATTCAGTCGTAAGTGAATCTTAGCCCTGCAGAACAATATTGTTTTTACCTTTGTTACTGATTTTAAACAGGCTTCTTGGATCATCTCAATATTTAAATTTTTAAAAAAAGATTTATTCATTTATTTATTCGACAGAGATAGAGACAGCCAGCGAGAGAGGGAACACAAGCAGGGGGAGTGGGAGAGGAAGAAGCAGGCTCATAGCGGAGGAGCCCGATGTGGGGCTCGATCCCACAACGCCGGGATCACACCCTGAGCCGAAGGCAGACGCTTAACCGCTGTGCCACCCAGGCGCCCCAAAATTTAATTATTTTTGTAAGATGTAAATGTTCAACAATAAATCTAGAATTGTTACTATTTTCTGGTGGATTTGATTTTTTCTTATTTATTTATTTTTAAGATTTTATCTATTTGAGAGAGAGAGAGAATGCGAGCAGGTTGAGGGAGGTGGGGGAAAGGTCAGGGGAGAGGGAGAAGCAGGACCCTGAGATCATGACCTAAGCCCAAGGCAGATGCTTAACTGACTGAGCCACCCAGGTGCCCCTTTTTTTGGATTTATTAAAGTCAGTTTATCATAAACTTTAATAGAATATTTGTTGTATACTTAGCACTTCAGAGTTTTTTTTTCAAAGTATATGATACTTTCCCTACTTTAGCATTTTGCTGGGAAGTATACAAGAGAGTCTACTAGAAAACAATATGGTATACAGTAAGTGTGAAATGAATATGACTCAGTGAAACACTAATTTGAATTTAAATTAAAAAAAAAAAAGAATTTGACTCAGACAGTAAGTAGGGTCTACTGGAAAGGAGAGACATCATAGTTTGCCAATTATTAGGAGTGGCTGGGATGAATTTGTGGAGGGGTGATTTGGGGAGATTTGCTGGTATTAAAAAGTATGTAGAGAAAGGGCACAAAGTTACTTATTAATTTTATTCTCTTTCATACAGTTTTGTCATAAAAATTGTGGGTTTGGTGTAGATTTAAGTCATTGGTGTTTTATAGAGAAGGTGTGCTTGTAGCCTCTTAGGAAATGCTTAAAGCTTTTTGGAGGACCTACTTAAAATTACATGAGACGATTCAGTATGGGAAGGCTAAGGATCTGCCATGAGGTTGTAGTACAACTTGGAAACAGGCTTTGACATTTAGCATAAAAGGACAGCAAGACATTATTTTAAGTGAAATAAGCCAGTCACGAAGAAATACTGTTGATTCCACTTACATGAGATACCTCGAGTGGTCAAAATCATAAAAACAGAAGGTAGGGGCTGGGGAGAGCGGGACATGGGAGTTGTTTAATGGGTATAGAGTTTGTTTGGCTGGGTAAGAATGTTTTGGATTAGTTGCACAACAGTATGAAAATATCTAATGCCACTGAACTGTACACTTAAAAATGATTAAGATGATAAATTTTATGTGTACTTTACCACAACTAAAAGCACTTTTTAAAAAAGAACAGTGGATGGGTTTGTTTAAAATTATGCTAAATAGCGGGTGTCTTGCTGGCTCAGTTGGTAGAGCATGTGACTCTTGATCTTGGGGTTGTTTGAGCCCCACATGGGGGGTAGAGCTTACTTAAAAAAAGAATTGGGCTAAATACTTGGAAATTGTAACATTTTGGGGTGGTAATTTTTTTTTTTTAGAAGAATTTGTTTATTAGAGAGAGAGAGCGGGCATGAGCAGGGGGGAGGGGAAGAGGGAGAGGGAGAAAGCAGGCTCTCCCCTGAGCAGGGAGCCTGATGCAGGACTCAGTCCCAGGACGCTGGGCTCATGACCTGAGCTGAAGGCAGGTGCTTAACCGACTGAGCAACCCAGGTGCCCTGGCTTGTGATTAAACTTCCCCATGTCAGCAACTATTATTCTGAATTTGTAATATATTTCTTTGAATTTATGGAATATTATCCCCTTATCTAAATATAGAATCTAATTTATGATGTTAATGATCTTAATCATTAAGAGATCTTAATGACTAATATTGACTGTTTATGTTGAGCACTCTTCTACGTGTAAAAACTCATTTAAGTCTCACGACAGCCCTATGAAGTAGGTCCTAATACCATCTACATTTTACAGATGAGGAAACTGAGACACAGAGAGATTAAATTATCCAGTGTCCTATAGCTAGCATGTAGTGGACAAGGTTGAATTTCTTTCCAGCAGACTGGCTGCATATAATGTCCATATTACCTTAAATAGGAACAAATATGATCTTAATTCTTATGTGTTTTTCAGAATTCTTTCAGTCTTGGGAGAAAGAAACTCTGCTCAAACTGAAGAATAAAAGAAAGACTTCACTGTTTCATTTAACTGGGCTAATGAATGGCTTTAGGCATGGTTGGATTGACTCCACTTTCCTTTTTTCCTTTTCCTATTTTCAGACAAGTTTTTCCATGTAGTGGCAGAAGTACCTCTCAGCTATTCCAGGTTTAAGTGGTCCTTTTGTTTTCAGGTCTTGGGAAAGAGAGAGATGGATTTTCTATTCAAGAGCCCATGTCATTTTCTAAAAGACTGACTCTCCTTGGGTTGGGATCTTTACATTTGGACCAGTTGCCAAAGGCAAGGAAACAGAGGTGAGGAGTCATTTTATTGGCCGTCCTGGGCCATGTGCTCACTCCTGTTGTGGGTGAGTGACAACCCACCAGGCAGAGGGCATGCACTTCCCATAAGGGGAAGCTGCTGGACTGAAAAGGCAGAAAATAGGTGAGAACCATTTTGATAGTATAGATGGAACTCTTGCTCTTTGTCCAGGTACGTTTCTCAGGTTAAGATTCTTCCACTTTTTTTTTTTTCTTTTTTTTTTAATAATGATTTTTTATTATATTATGTTAGTCACCATACAGTACATCCCCGGTTTTCGATGTAAGGCTCGATGATTCATTAGTTGCGTATAACACCCAGTGCACCATGCAATATGTGCCCTCCTTACTACCCATCACCGGTCTATCCCATTCCCCCACCCCCCTCCCCTCTGTAGCCCTCAGTTTGTTTCTCATAGTCCATAGTCTCTCATGTTTCATTCCCCCTTCTGATTACCCCCCCTTTCTTTATCCCTTTCTTCCCCTACTGATCATTCTAGTTCTTATGTTCCAAGATTCTTCCACTTTTAAACAATAAATTATTTTTAGAAGAATTAAAGAAATTAACATTTTGAATGAATATTGTGCAGTTAAGATAAGGAAAAGGAGAGCAGGTGCTATATGTTGGAGACTTAACACCAAACTTTTCTCATGTCCTCAAATTTTCTTTGATTCTTTATCTGGGATAAAGACCCCGTTAGCAGTCTGATAAATCTTGTGAGCTCCTTAGATTGTTTTTTGAGATTTTATTTTTAAGTAATCTCTACACCTAACATGGGGCCTGAACTCAGATTCACACACTATTGACTGAGCCAGCCATTAAAAAAGATTTTTTTTTAAAGATTTTATTTATTTATTTGAGGGAGAGAGAGCACGCATGAGAGAGCACAAGCGGGGAAGGGGCAGAAGGAGAGGGATAAGCATACTCCCTGCTGAGTAGGGAGCCTGACATGGGGCTCGATCCCAGGACCCTGAGGTTATGACCTGAGCTGAAGGCGGGTGTTTAACCAACTGAGCTACCTAAGAGCCCCTAAAGTGTTTGTTTTTTTTTTTTAAGATTTTATTTGTTTATTTGAGAGAAAGAGAGAGAAAGAGAATGAATGGGGGGAGGGGCAGAGGGAGAAGCAGACTAAATACATAGGATTTCATATAAAGAGCTTAACAAAACTCAGCACCCAAAACCCAAATAATCCAGTTAAGAAATGGGCAGAAGACATGACCAGACATTTCTCCAAAGAAGACATCCAGATGGCCAACAAACACGTGAAAAGATGTTCAACATCACTCACCATCAGGGAAATACAAATCAAAACCACAATAAGGTGTCACCTCATACCTGTCAGAATGGCTACATTAACACAGGAAAGAGCAGGTGTTGGTGAGGATGCAGAGAAAGGGGAACCCCCCTAGCACTGTTGGTGAGAATGCAAACTGGTGCAGCTCCTGTGGAAAACAGTATGGAGGTTCCTCAGAAAGTTAAAAATAGAACTGCCTATGATCCAGCGATTGCACTACTAGGTATTTACCCAAAGGATAAAAAAATACAGATTCAAAGGGGATACATGCACCTCAATGTTTATAGCAGCATTAACAAGAGCCAAATTGTGGAAAGAACCAAAATGTCCATCAACCGATGAATGGATAAAGAAGATGTGGCATACATATACAATAGAATATCACTCAGCCATAAAAAAAGAATGACGTCTTGCTGTTTGCAACCATGTGGGTGGAGCTAGAGAGTATACTGCTGAGCGAAATAAGAGAAGAACAAATATGATCTCACTCGTGTGTAATTTAAGAAACAAACAAACATGGAAGGGGGAAACAAAAGAGAGGAAAACCAAGAAACAGACTCTTAATTTTAGGGAACAAACTGATGGTTACCAGAGGGCAAGTGGGTAGGGGGATGGGTGAACTAGGTGATGGGAAATAAGGAGGGTGCTTGTGATAAGCACCGGGTTTTGTATGGAAGTGCTGAATCACTAAATTCTACACCTGAAACTAATATTACACTGTAGGTTAACTGGAATTTAAATAAAAACTTGGGGGGAAAAAAAGAAAATACATAAGATTTCAAATGAAATCCGGTTATGTGAAATAAAGTTATCAAAATACTTAAAAATTATCATCATGTGTTCATTAATATATTAAATGACAAAAATCTAGTGGCAGCTCTAATACTTTAATTCTGAAGTAGCGATGCATGTTAAGGATCTCTTGAGATATCTGTAATAGCTGTAATGTGATATAAAATATGCATGATCACAGGTGCTGCTAATCCAACTGATTTTTTGGCCTATGTGCACAATTTTGGAAAATGCTAAATTTCAGTGAGAGGTTAGTGAATATCTTCAGTTAGAAGATACCTTGAGAACCTATTGACTTAGGGTAAAAGATACCTCACTCAGGCTCTGTCCAGTGATCAGCTACCTGATGAGACTACCTGATGAGACTGAGGTCTCACTCTGTTCTTGTTAGTTGGCCCTGATCCCCAGTTGCGTGACTTGTACTACGTTTCTTTGACCAGGCTTCTTAGATGCAGTCTTTGGGTTTCTGAGAAACATCAGTTTGGACTGTCCCTTATTGTGCTGTTCCCACCTTTTGGGAGAGCCATCTCTGTTTTCTTGAACCCATTAATGCCAGATACTAACCTTGACCTCCCTTCAGTCTGAATTTCTGGTGATCGTGACTTAAGCACTTAGAAATATTCCCTCCCATCTTTCTTTGTTTTTTTTTTTTTTTTTAAGATTTTATTTATATATTTTAGAGAGAGAGCATGCACATGTGAGAAAGAGCAGGGCAGGGTGTGGGGTGGGGAGAGGAAGAGGCAGAGGATCCCAAGTAGACTCCACACTGTGCAGAGCTGATTGTGGGGTTTGATTTCACAACCCAGTGTCCCAAATAAAGCTGAAGCAAATCAAAACTCTACAAAACTTAAAATATTGGGAATTAAATTTCCTGTTATTTTTTTAAATTGTGCTAGACTACAGAAAACATTAACCATCTTAATTTTTTTTTAAGATTTTATTTTTAAGTAATCTCTACCTCCAGGGTGGGCTTGAACTCACAATCCCGAGATCAAGAGTGGCATGCTCCACCGACTGAGCCAGCCAGGCGTGCCAGACAATTTTAACAATTTTTTAGTGTACTACGGTTCAGTAGTGTTAAGTACATTCACATTATTGTGCAACCATCAAGACCACCTGTCTCCAGAACTCCTTTCATTTTGCAAAAGTGAAACTCTTAGCCATTAAACACTTTCCCCCTCCGCACAGCCCTTGGCAACCACAATTCTGCTTTCTCTATGAATTTGACTACTCTAGGTACTTCTTTTAAGTGGAATCATACAGTATTTGTTCTTAGTGGCTTATTTCACTTAACAAGATGCCCTCAGGGTTCATCCATGTTGTAGCATTTGGCAGAATTCCCTTTCTTTGTAAGGCTGAATAATATTCCATTGTATGCATACACCACACTGATATTTAGGTTAGTTCCATCTCTTGGGTCTTTGTGAATAATGGCACTGTGAGCATGGTTGTAAAGTATCTGCTTGTGTCCTTTTAGTTCTTTTCAAATGTTTTATTTGAGGAATTATGTCGTCATCTCATAGTGAAGAACATATAGGAAACAGTTTAGATTTTAAAAACAGATTAAGAAAAAGATCAATAAACCAGTAGGACAATGGGTAAAGGAGTGTGAACAGGTAGTTCATAGAAAAGGGAGTCAGAATGAATAGATGCTCAGCTTCCCTCATAAAAGGAAACGAAAGTAAAATGCGTACTTCACTTATCAGACTGACAAGTAACCAAAAATGTGTTAATATTTTGTGAAGGTCAATGTTGTGATGATACAGGGGCTTATATAGTGCTGATGGGGCTGTAAATTGGTACAGCCACTAAAAAGGGACATTTGTTATTACCTACCAACATTAAAAATGCACATACCCTTTGACTTAGCAATACCCATTTTGAGAATGTTTCCTACAGATATTTTTGCACAGGTATAAAAAAATAAATGAGCAGGTTTAGTCTTTGCAGTATTATTTGTAATAGCAGAAACTTGGGAGTAACTGAAGTTCATCAGTTTGAAGACTGGTTAAATCATGGTGTATCTAGGGGCGCCTGGGTGGCTCAGTTGTTAAGCGTCTGCCTTCGGCTCAGGGCGTGATCCTGGCGTTCTGGGATCGAGCCCCACATCAGGCTTCTCCGATGGGAGCCTGCTTCTTCCTCTCCCACTCCCCCTGCTTGTGTTCCCTCTCTCGCTGGCCGTCTCTATGTCTGTCAAATAAATAAATAAATAAATCTTTTAAAAAAAAAAAATCATGGTGTATCTAAACAAATACTATGCAGCCACGTGGCTGTGGATACATTTCCGGGTTATATAATTGAATGAAAATGTAAGGAACAGAACCGCATATATAGTCTGGTACCATTTGTGTAAAGAAAAAAGAAAAATACTGGCGTGTATAGGCACAAAATGGGTATGGAAGTATTTATGGGATACTAATAAAGCTGTTACCAGCAGGAAGAGATAATGACTAACAGGAATGGAAGAAACTTTCAGCGTATTCCCTTTTATACTTTTGAGTATCATGTATTTAAAAAATTAAGCGAAAAAGATATACCTCGAAAAATACGAGGATTACTGAAATAGAAAAAGAGACCTCCTAACAGTGACTTTCAGACACTTGAATAGACTTCTTAAGAAAAGCAACAGTGAGGTTGAGCCTCAAAATCAACTTGTGAAAAAATGTGAAGATAAGAAAAGAAGCTTTTGGGATTGAGTACAAGACAGTCTACTCCTTGAGTATAGTATTGTATGTCTTTTAACTTTAAATCCTGAATATTTTGAAACAGAGGAAACACCCAGATACTCATTGCCATTATTTGATGATTGTTAATATTTTGCCACCTTTGCTTCAACTTTGAAAAATATATTTAATGTAGCATAAGAAAGGACAGAAAAGTAGCATATTGATTCAATTTCTTACCTTTTGTTATTTCTACGGAGAATGATTTCCTGTCTTGTCCAAAAAAAAAGTCTGGTTAAAAGCATGGTGAAGATAAAAAGAGGTAGGATAGCATTTGGCCATTTTGAATTAGTCTGCATTCTAGGTGTGCCTGGGTGGCTCAGTGGGTTAAGCATCTGCCTTCAGCTGGGGTTATGATCTCGGGATCCTGGGATTGAGCCCCAGGGCTATGTCAGGCTCTCGGCTCATCAGGGAGTCTGCTTGTCCCTCTCTCTCTGCCCCCCAACTTTGTGTGTTTGTGTGTGTGTGTGTGTGTGCGCACGCGCGTGCGCACACACTCTCTTGCTCAAATAAGTAAATACATCTTTGAATTGGTCTGCATTGCAAGAGAAATTACATCTAGGAATTTATGAAAGAGCTGGCAAAAATACGATTACAAAAATTCCTGTTCATAATCTTTAAGGAGTAATGAACAAGGGGAAGTAGAACTTCTAGGAAAGATGTTTTGTGAACATTTAGGAAAGTGGTAATCCTAAGGAGCTAGGAGGAGTTTAATAAGTCTTGGCTAAATTTACCTTATTTTTTTTGTTTGTTTGTTTGGATTGTAATTCCCTGGCAAGCCAGGGAAATTTGCAGAGAACAGTGCATTATTTCCTTTCTCTTTTCATCATCTTTCCTTTCCCCCCTCTTCATTATTGTTAATAGAACAAATAACAGCTCTTCCTTCCAAATATATTCACACAACTCAGAGGTGTGTAAGTTAAAGAGTGAAGAGATCCCTTCCCTCACCCCATTTCTCTGATTGACAGTATACTCTGGGACTGACGGTGGAGTTTGATTTCTGGGGAGCATTTCACAAAGCTCATGACGTTCTTGCATGTGAACTGGGTGATAGGAGGGCTTATAACTAAAAAAAGTTTCACTCACAAGTTGTGGGGGTTCTGTCTTTGGTCAGGGTCATATATATATGGGTCAGATACATATATACACATACATATTTTGTCTTTGATCTTAAAAAATTGGACAAAGGACAGAACTGGGAGAGATAATTAATGTTGGATTGTTCAATGTTCAGTATATATAAATGTAAAGTCCTACATTTACACATAATGTTATGATATGTTAGGTCCTACTTCAATAATTAGTTGCACAAGGGGTGCCTGGGTCAGTGTACAACTATTGATCTCAGGGTCATGAGTTCAAGTCCCACATTGGGTGTAGAGATTACTTGAAAAATAAATTAGTTGTACAAGTATAGGATAGAGAAGACCTGATTTGAAAGTTGTTCATGAGAATTCGTAAGACTTTATAGAGACAAGTAATGAAGTAGATTTTCTCTTAGTGTCACTGTCAGTATTTAACTTTTTTTTTTTGAATGGATGGTTTGGCCATGGCTTTCTTGAATCTTAAATGTATTTATTTACTTTGAATAATTGTCTCAAGAATTTTTCCCAAAGAAATACTTCAAAAGACAAGAATAATTTAAACATGAAGATGTTTTTAGCTGTTTTCTTTGGGATAGTAAACAATGGAAACACATAGCAATAGAGAAATGATTAAGTAAATTGTGGTATCTCTGTAGGTCAACATTAAAGAGATTAATATGATTCTGTGGCTATATGGCAAAATGTGCACACTGTTAATAAAAGAAGTAGAACAAAAATTACATTATCTATTTCAATTGTATGAAAATTCCGTTCACATGTTAATGAAAATCAAAAAATATTTAAAACTAGGGAAAACTGTTAACATAATTATAGTTAAATTTAAGCATTTAAATTTTTTTACATTTGTATCTTTATTGTTTTTTTAAAGATTTTATTTATTTATTTGAGAGAGAGAGAGAACAGAGGGAGAATGAGAGGGAGAAGCAGACTCCCTGCTGAGCAGAGAGCCTGCTATGGGGCTTGATCCCAGGACCCCAAGATCGTGACCTGAGCTGAAGGCAGATGCTTAACCACTGAGCCACCCACGCGCCCCTGAATCTTCATTTTTATTATTTATTTTAAAAGTTAGTTTTAGTGTGAGTTGATATGCAGTAGTACATTAGCTTCTCGTATAGAGAATTACATAGTAATTCAGTTTCTTTATACATTATGCTAATGCTCACCACAGTGTAGCCACCATCTGTCACCACAGAACACTATTATGGTATCATTGACTATATTCCCTGTGCTGTGCCTTCTATTCCTGTAACTTACTCATTCCATACCTGGAAGCCTGTATCTTCCATTTTGCCCATCCCCCACGCCCCCCTTACCTCTGGCAAACATCAGGTCTATGTATTTAAGGTCTGATTCTGCTTTATATGCATTTATTCATTTGTGGTTTTTTGTAGATTCCACATATGAGTGAAATCGTATGGTATTGATCTTTTTCAGTCTGACTTATTTCACTTAGCTTAATACTCTCTAGATCTATCTGTTGTCACAAATGGCATAATCCCATCCTTTTTTTGTGGCTCTGTGTGTGTGTGTGTGTGTGTGTGTGTGTGTCTACACACACCTTTCTTCCTTATCCATTCGCCTGTCAGTGGACACTTAGGTTGCTTCTACGTCTTGGTTATTGGAATTACTTCCAGGGTGCATATGTAAGAAAGATGTTAGGGTTCGAAGCTGATGGCCAGGAAAAAAATTCTTGAGACGTCTTGAGACGTCTTTGGGGCAAAACGTGGTTTGATGAAAGCACGGAGACAGGACCCGTGAGCAGAAAGAGCTTCACTGGGGTCATGAGGAGTGGCTGATTATTTACTTTCAGGTTTGGAGGGGATTAGGGATAGTGGAAGTCTCTAAGGAATTTTGGAAGCAAGGTTTCCAGGACCTTGAAGGGGGCTAGCTATTGTTTGGGAAAAGGTTACTTAATACCATCTAATAAAATCTGAGTCATGAGACCCTTCAGATGTATATTTGGTGGGTCATATGCTTGGGGGATGATTGCCAACACGTATCTTGGGGTGGTAGAGATAAAGGAAGTTTCCAAGGAAATTTTTTTTTTTAAAGATTTTGTTTATTTATCTGACAGAGACAGCTAGCGAGAGAGGGAACACAAGCAAGGGGAGTGGGAGAGGAAGAAGCAGGCTCCCAGCGGAGAAGCCCGATGTGGGGCTGGATCCCAGAACGCCGGGATCACGCCCTGAGCCGAAGGCAGACGCTTAACGACTACGCCACCCAGGCGCCCCACCAAAGAAATTTTTATATGTTAAAGTAGACTTACAGGATCCTGGGGGTCAGGCTAAGATAGCCTTTTGCCCTCAGCAAAGTATTAACACTGAGGCAGCTGAGTTCCTAGACGAATGTCACTGTGCGTGTTTCAAGGACCTGTCAAGGGGTTATAGGTAGTAAGGAAATTCAGTTTTTCTTTTGCCTTTGTTTCCCACATCACATACATCTTTTCAAATTATTAGTGTTTTCAGTTCCTTTGGGTAAATACCCAGTACTGGAATTGCTAAGTCAAATGGTAGTTCTATTTTTAATTTGTTGAGAAAACTCCATACTGTTTTCCACAGTGCCCGCGCCAGTTTACATTCCCACCAGCAGTGCAAAGGGGTTCCTTTTTCTCCACATCCTTACCGACACTTGTTATTTCTTGTCTTTTGGATACTAGTCATTCTAACAGGTATAAGGTGACATCTCATTGTAGTTTTGATTTGCATTTCCCTGATGATGAGTGATGTTGAGCATCCTTTCATGATTCTGTTGGCCATTTGTATGTCTTCTTTGGAAAAATATTTATTCAGGTCCTCTGCCCATTTTAATGGGATCATTTGTATTTTTTGGTGTTGTGTAAGTTCTCTATGTATTTTGGATATAAGCCCCTTATTGAATATGTCATTTGCATATATCTTCTCCTATTCAGTAGGTTGCCTTTTGGTTTGTTGATTGTTTCCTTTGCTCTGCAGAAGCTTTTTATTTTTTTATTTATTATTTTTTTAAAGATTTTATTTTATTTATTTGACAGAGATAGAGACAGCCAACGAGAGAGGGAACACAAGCAGGGGGAGTGGGAGAGGAAGAAGCAGGCTCATAGCGGAGGAGCCTGATGTGGGGCTCGATCCCAGAACGCCGGGATCACGCCCTGAGCTGAAGACAAACGCTTAACAGCTGCACCACCCAGGCGCCCCAGAAGCTTTTTATTTTGATGTAGTCCCAATAGTTTATTTTTGTGTTTGTTTCCCTTGCCTCAGGAGACATATTTAGAAAAATGTTGCTAAGGCTGATGTCGAAGAAATTACTGCCTATGTTTTCTTCTAGGAGTTTTGTGGTTTCGGGACTCAATTTAGGTCTAATCTGTTTTGAGTTTATTTTTGTGTATGGTATAAGAAAGTGGTCCAGTTTCATTCTTTTGCATGTAACTGTCCAGTTTTCCTAACACCATTTGTTGAAGAGACTGTCTTTTCCCCATTGTATTCTCTTGCCTCTTGTGTCATAGATTAATTGACCATATATGGGTTAATTTCTGGGCTCTTTATTCTGTGCCATTGATGTATGTGTCTGTTGTTGTGCCAGTACCATACTGTTTTGATTACTACAGCTTTGTAATATAACTTGTAATCTGGGATTGTGATACCTCCAGGCTTGTCTTTCTCAAGATTTGTTTGGGTATTTTGGGGTCTTTTGTGGTTCTATACAAATTTTATTATTGTTTGTTCTAGTTCTGTGAAAAATACGATTGGTATTTTGATAAGGATTTCATTGAATCTTAAACAGTTATTCTTTAATATCAAATCTTGTCAGTGTTCAAATTTTAAATATCCTCATAATTTCTTTTACTTTAAAATTATTTACAGTTTTTAAAAATTAGGATCTACAGAAAGTCCATATATTGTAATTGGTTGACATACTTCTTAAGTTTCTTTTAATCCGTTTGTTCTCTAGAGCTCCATGTCTTTTTTTTTCTCCTTGCATTTTATTTGTTGAAGAAACGTACTTGTGTGACAGTAGAGTACCCCACTGTCTGGATTTTGGCAGTCTACGCCCTGGGAGTGTCATTTAACATGTTCCTCAGTCTTCCGCTTTTCTATGAAGTAGGAGTTAGATCTAGTTAACATCCCTAGATTGGGGATACTTTTCACTCAGTCTCCATTGTAGACCTCTTTCTCTTTAATTTTAGAGTTCTACGTTTTTATTAGAGTTTAATTTTTTTTGCAAGCTCTATGCCCAATGTGGGGCTTGAACTCACGACCCCCCACATCAAGAGATCAAGAGCTGTATGCTCCACCAACTGAGCCAGCCAGGTGCCCCTAGAGTTTAATTTTTTATTTATTGTTCATTATATGTGTTGCTTACTAGGTCTATGCATTTGGGTTTTTCTCCCTTCCTGAAGAGGTAACAGTGCCCATATTGCCTGTTTTCTTTCCCTGTTCTCTATCACTTTTATCTCCCTGTCTTCTATTCTCCTCTCCTTCTAGCCTCTTCAGTAAATGACAGAGTAGACAAGTTATATGATGTGAGCTAACTGGAGTTAAGCAACATTTAAAAAAACATTATCGAGTTAGAAAGTAAAGTAAAACCAAATTATGAGAAATAACACGTATACTTGTAGGTTCTTCTTTTCACCAAAATGTGAAGACTAAATTGGTCAGGAGTGTTGACCTCAAGAATATCTCAGTGAAGTGAAAAAACACATTTTTTAAAGGACTTTATTAATCTTTATTAATTCTTGTCAATTTTGGGATTTTCTTCCTAGACATCCTCATATTTTGGATTCTGGCTACATTATAATGAATGACACTTTGACATCAGATGTCATTGGTCGACGAGTTGAAGTTAATGGAGAACATGCAACAGTGCGTTTTTCTGGTATTGTCCCTCCTGTGGCAGGTAATTTATAATTGTGGTGTGTGTGTATATTTATTTATTTATTTTGGAGTTCTTTCTTTGCAGCTTCTCTGTAGTGCTTTGTAACAACAATTTTGAAGAAACTAACAACCAATTCATAGCTGCTTCCTATATGCAGTTGTTTGGTTTGGGTAACAATATCCTGTGGTAGCTATGGTTTTATTAAATTTAGACTTATCTAATTATTTAGTGTTACCATTTTATATTAATTCAACCTTAAAATATCTTCTGAGTAAACTTTTAAGCAACAACTAATAATCTTGAATTCTTATATCCTAACCTCAAAAACTAAGAGTTTTTGGAAATTTCTTTTGTCATTAATCCATGTGTATATGTATTTAAAGTAGTTTAAATTGATACGCAATTTTGTGATATATTTTTTCATGTATTATTTGGTACATATTTATGTTTCTATAGCATCATTTTGTTTACATTTTTTGTTTTTTTATTGAGATATAATTGACGTATAACATTATACTAGTTTCCGGTGTACAAAATAATGATTTACTGTTTGTATGTATTGCCAGATGATCACCAAGATAGGTCTAGTTAACATCTATCACCATACATAGTTAAGAGTTTTTTTTTCTTTTAAACAATATCATTCTTTTATTTTTTAATTAATTTATTATTTTATTTTAATTTCAGTGTAGTTAACATACATTGTTATATTGGTTTCAGGTGTACAGTACAGTGATCCAACAGTTCTATTCATTATTCAGTGCTTGTCAAGATAAGTGTATTCTTAATCTCCTTCACCTATTTCATCCCTCCCCCACCCACCTCCCCTCTGGTGACCATCGGATTGTTCTCTGTAGTTAAGAGTGTGTTTCTTGCTTTGTCTGTCTCTTTTTTCCCCTTTACTTGTTTGTTTTGTTTTTAAATTCCACATATGAGTGAAATCATGTGGTATTTTTCTTTCTCTGACTTATTTTGCTTAGCGTTATATTTTCTGGCCCCATCCATGTTGTTGCAAATGGCAAGATTTCATTCTTTTTTATCACTGAGTAATATTGCATTGTATACGTACACTACCTCTTCTTTATCCATTCATCAATCAATGGACACCTGGGCTGCTTCCATAATTTGCTATTGTAAATAATGCTGCAGTCGATATAGGGATGCATGTATCTTTTCGAATTAGTGGTTTCATATTCTTTGGATAAATACCCAGTAGTGAAATTACTGGATCATATGGTAATTTTATTTTTAATATTTTGAGGAACCTCTCCATACTGTTTTCCACAGTGACTGTGCCAGTTTGCATTCCCACCAACAGTACACAGGGGTTCCCTTTTCTCCGTATCCTCGCCAATACTTGTTTCTTTTGTTTTTTATTTTAGCCATTCTGACTGATGTGAGGTGATATCTCATTGTGGTTTTGTTTTGCATTTCCCTGATGCCAAGTGATGTCTTTTCTTGTGTCTGTTGGCTATTGGTATGTCTTCTTTGGAGATATGTCTATTCATGTCTTCTGCCCATTTTTTTTTTTTTTAAAGATTTTATTTATCGACAGAGATAGAGACAGCCAGCGAGAGAGGGAACACAAGCAAGGGGAGTGGGAGAGGAAGAAGCAGGCTCATAGCGGAGGAGCCTGATGTGGGGCTGGATCCCATAACGCCGGGATCACGCCCTGAGCCGAAGGCAGACGCTTAACCGCTGTGCCACCCAGGTGCCCCTGCCCATTTTTTAATTGGATTATTGGAGTTTTTTGTATGTTGAGTTATAGAAATTCTTTATATATTTTGGATACTAACCCTTTATCAGATATGTCATTTGCAAATACCTTCTCCCATTCTGTAGGTCGCCTTTTAGTTTCCTTTGCTCTGCAGAAGGTTGGGTTTTTTTTGTTGTTGTTTTTTAAGATTTTACTTTTAAGTAATCTCTACACCCAATGCGGGGCTTGAACTCAAACAACCCTGAGATCAAGAGTTGAATGTTCATGGGATGCCTTGGTGGCATACATATACATGTATATAACTGTCAGTCAGTTAAGCATCTGCCTTCGGCTCAGGTCATGATCCCAGGCTCCGGGATCATGGGATTGAGTCCTCCATTGGGTTTCTTGCTCAGTGGGGAGCCTGCTTCTCCCTCTGCCTGCTGCTCCCCCTGCTTGTACTCTCTGTCTGACAAATAGATAAATAAAATCTTAAAAAAAAAATTGCATGCTCATATGGAGGTTCCTCAAAAAGTTAAAAATAGAGGTACCTTACAACCCAGCAATTGCACTACTAGGTGTTTATCCAAAGGATACAAACATAGTGGTCTGAAGAGGCGTGTGCAGCCCAATGTTTATAGCTGCAATGTCCACAATAGCCAAACTATGAAAAGAGCCCAGATGTCCATCAACACGGAAATGGATAAAGAAGATATACACAGGGCACACACATGCACGCGTGCACAACACACACACACACACACTCTCTGCAATATTAGTCATCAAAAGGAATGAAATCTTGCCATTGGCAATGATGTGGATGGAACTAGAGTGTATTATGCTGAGTGAAATAAGTCAGAAAGATGAATACAATATGATTTCACTCATGTGGAATTTAAAAAATAAAACAGATGAATGTAGGAGAAGGGAAGGAAAAATAAAACAGAGGGAGATAAACCATAAGAGACTCTTTAACTATAGGAAACAAACAGGGTTGCTGGAGGGGAGGTGGGTTGGGGAATGGGGTAATCTCTGAGTGATGGGCATTAAGGAGGGCACTTGATGTAATGGGTATTATATGCAACTGCTGAATCACTAAATTCTACACCTGAAACAAATAATATGCTATATGTTAACTAACTTGAATTTAAAAAAAAAAAAGTTGCATGCTCCACTGACTGAGCCAGCCAGGTGCCCCTGTGATATAGTCTGAACATAAGTTTCACCTGACCCTGTGGGCAACTCTGAAAATAGGGTGGCCCTTCAGAGATTTTTCTAGTTGAAATGAGGGGCTGCGCATTTATACCTGTGATGATCTATCACTGGGTTTAGTATGTGGAATGTGGTGTGCCAGGCACTTTCTCCAGTGGAGACGGTTCTTGAAAGTGGGCTCATAGTTGAGGGCTAATTGCCAGAAGCTAGTATTCCCAGCAGCTGGCAGGAATAAGTCTCACTTTATAAAGGCAGATCGGAGTAGCGCGTCACAAATCCAGTAATACAGATGGAAGCTATTTCATGGTAATTCAGTGTCTATGAATTGGTACATATTATTTTCACTTATTAAATTGCCTGTGACTTTGACACTTCCCTCATGTTTGTATTAGGCAGATTTTTCCCCTTCAAATTATAATTCTGCAAAGAAGGCTCTACTGTGTAATTTACTCTATTAATTATCTCATGGTATGGGGGTATTCTCTATTACTTTACCTCAACTGGTGCTACTTTTGAATTTCTTTTAGAAGTCCACAGGTGGAATGGATACAAAGATGCAGAGAGATTGAACACAGATTTAGTAGTTACCCCCGGAGCTGCTCCACTGGGTGTTGTAAGGCTGTTGTGATAACTAGATAAATGACGGTGTTTAAAGCACTTAGATAGTGTTAGCTATTGTTGTAGATACACATTTTAAAATTTTTTTGAGAGAAGAAATAGAGCAGTTCTAATGTTTTGCAAATGGCTTGGGTTGGAAATTTAATTTATCCTGAGATAGCATCATATGCAGGTTTTTTAATTTTTTAATTTTTATTTTTTTAAAGATTTATTTATTTTAGAGAGAGAGCACGTGAGTGAGTGCACATGTGTGGGGTGGGGAGGGTCAGAGGGGGAGGGAGAGAAAGTCAGAGTCTCAAGCAGACTGCTCTGAGCTTGGAGCCTGACATGTGGCTTGATTGATCCCATGACCCTGAGACCATGACCCGAGCTGAACCCAAGAGTCGGATGCTTAACCGACTGAGCCACCCAGGTGCCCCCATGTGCAGATTCTAAAAAGTGTTTGTTTTAAGTAAGTAGGATATGCTGTAATGGGCAGAATAATCCCCCTCCCCTTCCAACAAAGGTGTCCCCAGGACCTGGGATTAATATGTTTGGTCACATGGCAAAGGAGAATTCAGGCTGCAGGTGGAATTAAGATTGCTAATTAGCCGACTTTAAGATAGGGCGATTATCCAGGTGGGCTCAGTGTAATCCCAAGGACCCTTAGAAGTAGAAGCAGAAGAGGGCAGTGCTGGAGTGCAGCGATGTGAGAAAGTTTCGACTGGCCACTGCGCTTTGAAGATGGAAGGGAGTCATGAAGCCAAAGAATGTGTGTAACCTCTAGAAGCTGGAGAAGGCAAGGCAATGAGTTTTCCTGTGGTCTCCAGAAGGGAACACAGCTGGGCAGCACCTTCATTTTATTTTTTTTTAAAGATTTTATCTATTTGAGAGAGAAAGAAAGAGCATGAGAGTGGGGTGAGGGGCAGAGGGAGAAGCAGACTCCCCGCTGAGCAGGGAGCCTGATGCAGGGCTGGATCCCGGGACCCCAGGATCATGACCTGGGCCGAAGGCAGCTTAACTGACGGAGTCACCCAGGCGCCCCTGCAGTGCCTTGATTTTAGTCTAGTGAGACTGTCCTCAGGCTTTTGACCTCCAAAACTATAAGGTAATAGATTTGTGGGGGCGTCTGAGTGGCTCAGTTGGTTAAGCGTCTGCCTTCGGCTCAGGTCATGATCCCAGGGTCCTGGGGTCAGGCCCTGCATCACATTCCCTGTTCAGTGGGGAGCCTGCTTCTCCCTCTCCCTCAGTCCCTCCCCCCTTCACTCATGTTCTCTCTCCATCGCTCTGCTCTCTCTCTCTCAAATAAATAAATAAAAAATCTTTGAAAACATAAATTTATGTAGTTGTATAGCAGCAATAGGAAACTGATATATCCTAGGTAATTGTGTGAGGTATTCTAAAAGTGTCCCTAGTGATGATAGTCAGACACTAACGTTATTACTGTGTTTGAAGAGTCTGATTAAAATTGTTTCATGAATGTGGGAGTGAGGAAGCACTTTATCTAAATTAATTCATATGTGATTTAAAATGATTAATTGATTTAATGAAATACTATCAGTAGACCTTTTATTAATATACATCTGTGTGCTTAAAAATTACATATTCATTACTGGATATTCTCATATCCATAAACTTGGAGATGTTGTAGATAAATCAATATATGCATTGTATTTTTATTTCCTCTCCGGTGATTGTCTTCATGGTTCTTTGCCCTTTGTTACTGTTTTATAATATGTTTTATGGTAGCTGAAATCTGGTATTATTGTCTACCTATATAGAGTGACTAAATTAAGTGTCCCTGCAGTATTTTAGGTTCCATTTATCCTATAGTAACAATGTTAATTTAAAATAAAATAGTTGAAACATATTTCTTCTAAGTTCTTACAGAGGTATCTACACTCAGTTTATTGATCCTAAATAGTGATTGAAATGCATTTGCACCTATCGAAAAGAGAGATTGGCAGTGTGAATTCATCAGGGAACAGTTGACTTAGCAAAGTCGGAAAGAAGTCTGCCTTTGATTTTTTTTTTTTTTTTTTAGTATTTTTCTCCATTCCTCACATCTTCTTACCAATTTCCAGCCCCTCAGATTCCACCTTCTAACCTGGATCTCTCTAGGGGTCTGACTCTACCATGCACATCTCTGAGGCTCGTCATAAGAATTCTGTCAGATTCATTTTTTTTTCTTGTGTTTTAGAAGATTATAATTTTCCATGATGAAAGAAGCAGATTTTTTTTTTTTAGGTCTTGGATGATGTTGTTTTTAATATACTTATATCACAAGGTTTTCTTATAGTTTCATTTAGTAATAGTGCTAATTAATCTTCTGGGCCATCCTTGAAGCCTTGGTGCTGTGTTTCTTTTAAGTGTCTATTAAAATAATACATGAGCATGATAAAATATAGTGGCTAAGTGTCCAGCTTATGATGGAGAGCAGAAGTGTCCAGCTGTGGGTGTTTTTTTTCACTGATTGGTTGTAGGTGTTTTCTTGGCTAAGGCTATTTAATTGAGGTCACATGTACCTTTTCAGTTATGAGATGTTTCTTCTAAGATTATCTTTGATAATTTTTACCCTTCCATTTTACCTGCTTTCTTTTTCTGGCACTCCTATTGGTTGGATACTGGATTTCCTAGATTGATTCCACATACCTTTTTTTCTTCTTTGCAATGTGTTGAAAAAATTGTGTTTGTCTTCTAAAATTTCTCATGTTCTGGATTCTTCTGATTACATCCACATGATGTCATTAACATCTGTTTCTGTCTCTACATTTCCTATAAATTGGTAGTTATATGTAGGGCTTATCAGATTCAGGTTTGGTATCTCCTTTTTGGCACAGATACTGTAGGTAATGCCTCAGGAGGCACATAATTGTCTGGTTGTATCTCTTTTTGTGATGTTAGCAGCTCTTGATGAACATTGTTTATATCAATTATTTGGGGTTTTCAAATGATGAAATTCTAATTCTCTTGTATCATTCTTCTGATGGACAACTTATATCGTGGAAACTTTCCCTGCCTTCCAAATAATTGGATTATTGAAAGGCAGGATAAATGTTAGATTTTTTTTCCCTTTTATTTGTCTTCATAAAAAAGAATTGACTTAGGAAACCAATGAATTTTTAAAAAAATCTTTAAAAAGTCATGGGTTTAAACATACTTGATCTATTTAATCCATTGCTGTTATCCTTATTGATGCTCAGACTGTCCCATATTTGGCCAGAAGGAACCCCTTCAGATTGCCTCCTGAGTACTTTTGATGTGACCCAATGGTTTTGTGCTTTCCTTACTGAGATGATAGAAAGCTATCATATGTGAAGGGTTCATCTTACACCTTTTGCCCCACATCACAATCAGCTATTTCTCCAGGTTGTGCCTTTTTTTTAAGTGGCAGATAGTGTTTGGAGCACCCCAGTCTGACCTCTAGGCGTGCTCATTGCTGTCAGGTCAGTTGTTTCTAGGCCATTTTTAGTTGACACAGCTATATTTGTTACATAATTCTTTGAGGTAGAAGAGGTTGAAAGAGAATATGTGCTTTTTTTTTTTTTTTAGTACTTATTGTAAACGATTCAAACATACAGCAGAGAATAGTATAAGGAACACCTGTTACACTTGTTATGTCAGTTTAAGTTTGCTAACACTTTGCCTTATTTGCTTCAGTTAAATTTTTTGCCTAAGCATTTTATTTTTTTTAAAGATTTTATTTATACATTTAACAGAGAGAGAGCATGAGAGAGCACAAACGGGGGAGTGGCAGAGGGAAAGGGAGAAGCAGACTCCCCACTGAGCAGGGAGCCCACTGTGGGGCTCAATCCCAGGACCCAGCGATCATGACCTAAGCCAAAGGCAGATGCTTAACCAACTGAGCCACCCAGGCGTCCTGCCTACGCATTTTAAATAAAGTGATGTGCATAGTGGCGTTTCGTCTCTGAATACTTCATGCATCCCCAAAAAGTAAGTACATTTTCTTACAAAATAGTATGTATGTTTTAAACTCAAATTTTGGGGACGCCTGGGTGGCTCCGTTGGTTGAGCGTCTGCCTTTGGCTCAGGTCATGATCCCAGGGTCCTGGAATTGAGTCCCACGTGGGACTCCTTGCTCAGCGGTGAGCCTGCTTCTCCCTCTGCCTGCAGTTCCCCCTGCTTGTGCTCTCTCTCTGACAAATAAATAAATAAAATCTTAAACAAAACTCAAATTTCGATTCATATTGTGTTATTGGTGAATAGAGTTCTTTTATAGTAAATAGAGTTTATGTAAGCCACTAAATAAACCAGATTATTGAAAAACTTTGTCCTAATAACCTCTTGGTTTCTAGTTTTTGTAGATTAGTCCTAAGGTGGAGCGTGTCCATTCTTTAAAATGGGTGATCACAGGGATGCCTGGGTGGTTCAGTCAGTTAACCATCTGCCTTCTGCTTAGGTCATGATCTCAGGGTACTGGGATTGATCCCTGAGTTGGGCTCCCCGCTCAGCGGAGAGTCTGTTTCTCCCTCTGTCTCTGCCCCTCCCCCTGCTTTTACGCATACGTGCACTCTCTCTCTCTAAAATACAATATTTTTTAAAGATTTTATTTATTTGACAGAGAGAGCACGCATAAGCAGGGGGAGTGGCAGGCAGAGGGATAGGGAGAAGCAGACTCCCCGCTGAGCAGGGAGCCCTATGTGGGGCTTCCATCCCAGGATCCTGGGATCATGACCTGAGCCGAATGCAGACGCTTAACCAATTGAGCCACCCAGGTGTCCCTAAATAACATTTATTGATTGTACTTTATTAGTGTTGTTTTGTTGCTGTTGTTAGTCCAAGGTTTTTAATGTTTTTTTCCCACAGCTTTTATTGAACTAATACTACATTGAGAATCAGAGTCAACACAAACTATTTGGCAGCAAATCTCTGCGTGAAGTATGTACAACAGTGCTCTTCTTTGAGAAATTTTCAAATGAATCATGCTTTGGTCCTTCTACCAGAGCAAATAGAAAGGCATACGTGTGTTTAAATGTGGTGGTGATAGGATATGTTTTCATGTTCTGGGGGCTGATGGAAGAAATGGCTAAAGTTTAGTACTTGTTGTCTAGAAGAACATTTAAACATTATGTTAAAACCAAAGTTGTTGTCATCGACAGACACGTGATAGTATTCAGATGAAAAATTGTAAATAGTGTCATTTAAATAGGTAATACATTTAATTCAGGATGCTTTTTATACCTTGTTTATCACTGGGATGGTAAAATTGGTAACAGCTTTTATTATAGGAATAATAGGCATTTGGTAATTTATAACTTCAGGTATTTTAGGCCCCCGGTCACCTCTTCTGTATGTGTAGATGCAAAAAATTTGGTACTCAAGTGTATACTTCTTTGAGGCTTTGGACAGATGGGGGTTGCTTCCTGAGAGAGAATTCTTGCTCTTGGAAGTTAGCGGTATTTCTGTAGCCCACAATTGTGCTGAAGGGGATGGCCCTCTACTTCGAAAGGTTGTTTTGATGATTCAATATATAATAATTATTATAACATAATATAATATATATATAAAGCATTTAGACCTATGCCGGACAGGAAGCAAGAACTTTTTAAATGTTTGCTGTACTTGTTGTGAATCAGAAAAATAGTACTCTTCTCTCAGAACACTTCATTTCCATCTTTTTTTTTTTTTTTTTTTTTACTGTGATGTATGACCATCACTTTATAGGGTATGGTATTTGTTGTTGTTTTAATTATAACATGTAGTATTTGTTTCAGGGGTACAGGTCTGTGATTCATCAGTTTTACACAACACACAGCGATCCCCACAACACATACCCTCCCCAATGGCCATCACACAGCCACCCATCACTCCCACCCCCCTCCACTCCAGCAACCCTCAGTTTCTTTCCTGAGATTAAGAGTCTATTATGGTTTGTCTCCCTCTCTGGTTTCTTCTTGTTTCATTTCTTCCTTTCTTCCTCTATGATCCTCTGCCTTGTTTCTCAAATTCTACATATCAGTGAGATCACACAATAATTGTCTTTTTCTGATTGACTTATTTCACATAGCATAATACCCTCTAGTTCCATCCATGTCGTTGCAAATGGCAAGGTGTCAGTTTTTGGTGGCTGCATAATATTCCTGTGTGTGTGTGTGTGTGTGTGTGTATACCACATCTTCTTTATCTGTTCATCTGTCAATGGATATCTGGACTCTTTCCATAGTTTGGCTATTGTGCACATTGCCGCTATAAACATTGGGGTGCAGGTGCCCCTTCAGATCACTACATTTGTATGTTTGGGGTAAATACCCAGTAGTGCAATTGCTGGGTTGTAGGGTAGCTCTATTTTCAACTTTTTGAGGAACCTCCATATTGTTTTCCTGAGTGGCTATACCAGCTTGCAGTCCCACCAGCAGTGTAGGAGGGTTTCCCTTTCTCTGCATCCTCGCCAACATCTGTGGTTTCCTGACTTGCTAATTTTAGCCATTCTGACTGGTATGAGGTGGTATCTCGTGTGGTTTTGATTTGTATTTCCCTGATGCCGAGTGACGTTGAGTACTTTTTCATGGGTCTGTTGGCCATTTATTGTCTTCAGGGAAATGTCTGTTCATGTCTTCAGCCCAATTCTTGATTGGATTATTTGTTCTTTGGGTATTGAGTTTGATAAGTTCATTATACATTTTGGATACTAGCCCTTTTTCTGATATGTCATTTGCAAATATCTTTTCCCATTCTGTCAGTTGTCTTTTGGTTTTGTTGACTATTTCTTTGGCTATGCAAAAGCTTTTTATCTTTATGAAGTCCCAATAGTTCATTTTTCCCTTTGTTTCCCTTGCCTTTGGCGACGTGTCTAGCAAGAAGTTGCTGCAGCCAAGGTCGAAGAGGTTGCTGCCTGTGTTCTCCTCAAGGATTTTGATGGATTGCTGTCGCACATTGGGGTCTTTCATCCATTTTGAGTCTATTTTTTGTGTATGGTGTAAGAAAATGGTCCAGTTTCATTCTTCTGCATGTGGCTGTCCAATTTTCCCAACACCATTTGTTGAAGAGACTGTCTTTTTTTTCCATTAGATATTCTTTACTGTTTTGTCGAAGATTAGTTGACCACAGAGTTGAGAGTCCATTTCTGGATTCTCTATCCTGTTCCATTGATCTGCGTCTGTTTTTGTGCCAGTACCATGCTGTCTTGATGACTGCAGCTTTGTAATAGAGCTTGAAGTCCGGCATTGTGATGCCAGCAGCTTTGGTTTTCTTTTTCAAAACATTCCTCTGGCTATTCAGGGTCTTTTCTGGTTCCATACAGATTTTAGGATGATTTGTTCCAGTTCTGTGGAAATAAAGTTGATGGTATTTTGACAATTGACATTGAATATAGGTAGATTGCTTTAGGTAGCATAGATCTCACAATATTTGTTCTTCCAATCCATGAGCATGGAATGTTTTTCCATTTCTTTGTGTCTTCCTCAGTTTCTTTCATGAGTGTTCTATTGTTTTCTGAGTACAGATGCTTTGCCTCTTTGGTTAGATTTATTCCTAGGTATCTTATGGTTTTTGGTGCAGTTGTGAATGGGATCGATGCCTTAATTTCTCTTTCTTCTGTCTCATTGTTTGTGTATAGGAATGCAACTGATTTCTGTGCATTGATTTTTCTATCCTGCCACTTTACTGAATTCCTGTATGAGTTCTACCAATTTTGGGGTGGAGTCTTTTTGGGTTTTCCACGTAGAGTATCATGTCATCCGCAGAGAGTGAGAGTTTGACTTCTTCTTTGTCAATTCAGATGCCTTTTATTTCTTTTTGTTTTCTGATTGCTGAGGCTAGGACTTCTGGTACTGTATTGAACAGCAGTGGTGATAGGGGACATCCCTGCTGTGTTCCTGACCTTAAGGGAAAACCTCTGTTTTTCCCCATTGAGAAAGATATTCTCTGTGGGTTTTTCATAGATAGCTTTTATGATATTGAGGGATGTACCCTCTATCCCTACACTGTGAAGAGTTTTCAGCAAGAAGGGATGCTGTGCTTTGTCAAATGCTTTTTCTGCACCTATGGAGAGGATCATATGGTTCTAGTCCTTTCTCATATTAATGTAGTGTGTCACATTGATTGATCTGTGGGTGTTGAACCCACCTTGCAGTTCAGGAATAAATCCCACTTGGTCGTGGTGAATAATCCTTTTAATGTATTTTTGGATCCTATTGGCTAGTATTTTGGTGAGAATGTTTGCATCCATGTTCATCAGGGATACTGGTCTGTAATTCTCCTTTTTGGTGGTGGGGCCTTTGTCTGGTTTTGGGATCAAGGTAATGCTGGCCTCATAGAAAGCATTTGGAAATTTTCCTTCCATTTCTACTTTTTGGAACAGTTTCAGAAGAATAGGTATTCATTCTTCTTTAAATGTTTGGTAGGATTCCTCTGGGAAGCTATCTGTCCCTGGGCTCTTGTTTGTTGGGAGATTTTTGGATTATTACTTTAATTTTCATGCTGGTTATGGGTCTGTTCAGGTTTTTTATTTCTTCCTCGTTCAGTTTTGGTAGTTTAGATGTCTCTAGGAATGCATCCATTTCTTCCAGATTGTCTAATTTGTTGGCATATAGTTGCTCATAGTATGTTCTTATAATTGTTTGTATTTCTTCAGTGTTGGTTGTGATCTCTCCTCTTTCATTCATGATTTTGTTTATTTGGGCCCTGTCTCTTTTCTTTTGGTAAGTCTGGCCAGGGGTTTGTCAATGTTATTAATTCTTTCAAAGAACCAGCTCCTAGTTTCATTGATCTATTCTACTGTTCTTTTGATTTCTATTTCATTGATTTCTGCTCTGATCTTTATTATTTTTCTTCTCCTTCTGGGTTTAGGCTTTATTTGCTGTTCTTTCTCCATCTTGTTTAGGTGTAAGGTTAGGTTGTGTATTTGAGATCTTTCTTGTTTCTTGAGAAAGGCTTGTGTTGCTATATACTTCCCTCTTAGGACAGCCTTTGTTGCATCCCAAAGGTTTTGAGCATTGTGTTTTCATTTTCATTTGTTCCATGAATTTTTTTAAATTCTTTAATTTCCTGGTTGACCCATTTATTCTTTAGTAGGATGCTCTTTAGCCTCCCTGTATTGGAATTCTTTCCAAATTTCCTCTTGTGATTGAATTTGAGTTTCAAAGCACTGTGGTCTGAAAATATGCAGAGAATGATCCCAGTCTTTTGGCACCGGTTGAGACCTGATTTGTGACCCAGGATGTGATCTCTTCTGGAGAATGTCCCATGTGCACTCAAGAAGAATGTGTCTTCTGTGGCTTTAGGGTGAAATGCTCTGAATATATGTGTGAAGCCCAGTGTGTCCAGTGTGTCATTT
This sequence comes from Ursus arctos, assembly GCF_023065955.2. Classification (NCBI taxonomy): domain Eukaryota; kingdom Metazoa; phylum Chordata; class Mammalia; order Carnivora; family Ursidae; genus Ursus; species Ursus arctos. Next base: position 70,632,882 of record NW_026623089.1, read on the forward strand.
AAAGCCCTTATTTCCTTGCTGATCTTCTGCTTAAATGATCTGTCCTTTGCAGTGAGGGGGATGTTAACGTCCCCTACTATTATTGTATTATCGTCGATGTGTTCCTTTAATTTTGTTATTAAGTGGCTTATATATTTGGCTGCTCCCATGTTATAGGCATAAATATTGACAATTGTTACATCTTCTTGTTGGATAGGCCCTTTAAGTATGATATAGTGTCCTTCCTCATCTCTTATTACAGTGTTTGGTGTAAAATCTAATTTGTCTGATATAAGGATTGCCACCCCAGGTTTCTTTTGATGTCCATTAGCATGATAAATGGTTTTCTAATCCCTTACTTTCAATCTGGAGGTGTCTTTGGGTCTAAAATGAGTCTCTTGCAGACAGCATATCTATGGGTCTTGCTTTTTTACCCAACGTGTTACCCTGTGTCTTTTGATGGGGGCATTTAGCCCGTTTACATTCAGGGTAACTATTGAAAGATAGGAGTTTAGTGCCATTGTATTGCCTGTAAGGTGACTGTTATTGTATATTGTCTTTGTTCCTTTCTGGTCTTAGTTACTTTTGGGGTCTCTCTTTGTTTAGAGGATCCCTTTCAATATTTCTTGTAGGGCTGGTTTGGTGATCACAGATTCTTTTAGTTTCTGTTTGTCCTGGAAGCTTTTTACTCTCCTATTTTCAGTGACAGCCTAGCTGGATAACGTATTCTTGGCTCTGTATTTTTCTCGTTTAGTACCCTGAATATATTATGCCAGTCCTTTCTGGCCTGCCAAGTCTCTGTGGATAGGTCTGCTGCCAATCCAAAGTTTTTACCATTGTAGATTACAGACCTCCACTTAATTTCCACCTGTAGGAAAATCATAATAGAATATTGATTTTTGTTAGAGCATGGTACTCATTGTCATCTGTCAGGAAATTGATGTATAAACATAAAATCTATACTTTATGGCCCTCAGGTTCAGAAGGTGTGGTCTTTAATATATTAAACATTTTTCTTCTCAACTATGTACCTTGTATTTGGATTAGCAGTATATGATACCTTATGTCAGTTTGAAATTGCTGTCATTTCACTGTAATTAGAAACCTAGCCAAGATAACATCTGTTGAAGAAGGGAAGTCTAATGCAGTCTGCCTGGGGTACTTGTTAAAAATATAAATTCTCAGATTCTATATCCAGAGATTCTAATTCACTAGGTCGGAGTTAGGGCTTAGGACTCATTTTTAACATGCTCCCTAGAAGATTCTGATTTCACACTTTGAGAATGGTTAAGTTTTGATTCCTTGGGAATAGCCACTTGGGCAACACCAGTGAGAATGTGGTAAAGCTATTACCAGGTGGGTGGTGTTGGCCATTCGCTTATTCGATGCCCCTTATACAAGCACTCCCGGGACAATTTACTGTTAGCTTAGGGACGGGGAAAAAAGGTTTTCTTCTAATGAACTGAGAAGTTTCTACTACTAGTCAGGAATTTTGCATCTTTTTCTTGCTGCAGGGAAACTCAGAGCTAGGTTTTGTACTACATTGATATTTTTTCAATGACTCTGCTTTTTGAATGCTTCTCCCACCACCCCGACCACAGCCCCCTTTTTGTTAATGACTTTTGATCTTCCAGCATCTAGTTTTCTTTTCCCTGATTTTTTTTTAATTTAAGTTACTGCAAATTTTTCTTAGACATTCTCAAGTTACATATTACAAAAGCCAAAGACTATTTCCAGGTGGTAATGACCTATTCCTAGAGCACAATTGCCTTAGGACAACGTACGTCATGATTTCAAAGCACCCGAGGCAATTTAGGCGAATCTTGTAGTTGTGTGATTCCAGCTGCTGAAGTATCGAAACTTTGACTTAGTTTCAGCTATGAGCTGTCGTCCATAGTTGGAGGCTCTAAACTGTACCCTCTCTGAGAGTAATTTTGTAAAGATCAACACCGAATGAATCAGATTAGCAGCGTTGTTAATGGAGATGGAAGATTCTGTGTATTTCTCATAATCCCCCAAAGTCCATCGTTTACATCAGAGTTCACTCTTGGTAAGTGTACATTTTATGGGTTTTGACATATGTACAATGACTTCATCCACCATTATAATATTGCACAGAATAGTTTCACTAGCCTAAAATTTCCCTGTGCACTGCCTATTCCTCTCTTCCTCTTCCCTCAGCCTTGTAACCACTGATATTTTTTTACTGTCCCCATAGTTTTGCCTTTTTTTCACTTTGTCGTATGCATTTAAATTTCCTCCATGTCTTTTCATGGCTTGATAGCTTCTTTCTTTCTTTCTTTCTTTCTTTCTTTCTTTCTTTCTTTCTTTCTTTCTTTCTTTCTTCCTTCCTTCCTTCCTTCCTTCCTTCCTTCCTTTCTTTCTTTCTCTCTCTCCCTCCCTCCCTCCCTCCCTCCCTCCCTTCCTTCCTTCCTTCCTTTAAAGATTTTATTTGAGACAGAGAATGAGAGAGAGAGAGAATGAGTGGGCGGGGGGAGGGACAGGGACAAGCAGACTCCCTGCAGAGCAGGGAGCCTGATGCAGGACTCAATCCCGGGACTGACCTGAGCTGAAGGCAGATGCTTAACCCACTGAGCCACCCTGGGTGTCCCAGCTCATTTCTTTTTAATGTTACATAGTACTCCATAGTCTGGAGGTACCACTGTTTGCCCATGCTTCCGAGCTGTGGCAATGATGAAAAAAGCTGCTATAAATATCTGTGTGCTGGCTTTTGTGTGGACATAACTTATTTGAGGGAATATGATTGCCAGTTCATTGGATTCATTTTTAATTCTTGGGGTTTTAGTGAAGTGTCTGATTATAGTTGGTTTTTCATGTGTCTTGATGTCCAGGGAAAGAATCTAGGCAGAATATGTAGGTTTGGGTAATAGTTTTATTTATCATTGTAAATTAATAAACCTATATAATTGGGTAACAGTTTTATTTATCATTGTAAATTAATAAACCTGCTTCAGTCTGTTGCAGATTTGAATTTGGTAGAGTGAGGCTAGTCAGGGTCTTATCCCCCCTGGCATGTAGGAGGCACAAGCCTGGATCTTCCAGTGTTGGGACCTGACTGATGAGGTGGTCTTGCCAGCTGCCACTTCGGTCTGCTTTCTCATCTCCACTGCTTTCTGTACTTACTATGCTATCTTCAGTGGCTGGGCTGATAGCTTGCCAAATACGAGGGGTGCTTCATCAGAATTACAGGGGATCACAATTGCATGCTGGCCTTGCTCTTTCCACCTGTGTTACTTTGGGAAACGACTTGTTCCTTGCAGTGTGAATGGCCTTAGTAATGTCCACCAACGCAATTCATTCTGACAGCTTTTATGATGAGTAACATTACTTGAATTTATTTCTTATAGAAAGGCCTTTGTTTAACAAAAAGTGGATTAAGACACAAAAGAAGTGTGTGTCTGCTAATACAGAGCTTGCTCCTTTTTTACTATGTTATTTTGGCAAATGTGACATAATAAGGAAAATATACTTGGTCTCTGCCTCAGGTTCCTGACACAAAGCTCCCCAAACCCATGTAATTTCCTGTGTGTTAGGGGTGCTAGGAGCATCTTTTGTTTGTTAATCTTGAAAATCTGCTGGGGAGCCTCGATGGCTCAGTTGGTTAAGAATCTGCCTTCAGGTTACCTCGTGAATCCGGGGTCCTAGGATCCAGTCCCATGTTGGGCTTCTTGCTCAGCGGGGAGTCTGCTTCTCCCGCTGTCGCTGCCCCTCCACCCCACTTGTGTTCTCTTCCTCTCTCAAATAAATAAAATCTTAAATGGGCACCTGGGTGGCTCAGTCGGTTTAGCGTCTGCCTTTGGCTCAGGTTATGATCCCAGCATCCTGGGATCAAGCCCCTCTTCTGGCTCCCTGCTCAGCTAGGAGTCTTCCTCTCCCTCTGCCTGCCATTCCCCTTCCTTGTGCTTGCTCTCTTTCTGTGAAATAAGTAAAAATCTTAAAAAAAAAAAAAAAAAACTGCCAAGGGGCGCCTGAGTGGCTCATTCTGTTGAGCCTCTGATTGGGCTCAGGTGACGATCTCAGGCTCCTGGGATTAAGCTCCGCCTCCAGCAGTATGTCTGCCTGAGGATTCTCTTCCTTTCCCTCTGTCCCTACCTCCGCTTGCACTCTCTATCTAAAATAACAGCTTTAAAAAAAATAAAATAAAAAGTGCCAGTTATTTTACCAGCAAAAAAATGGGCTTATTTAGGGGTACCTGGCTCAGTTGGTGGAACTCTTGGTCTCTGGGTGATGAGTTCAAGCTCCGTGTTGGATATAGCGGTTACTTAAAAACACGGCCATTTAAAAAAAAGGGGGAAGTTTTTTAGGAATAAAAGAGAATTGCAATCCAGGATAAATAAACTGTGGCAAAATCCATAGGAAGGTCAGAAGGAATAAAGGAGAAGCATGCTTTTTAAGGAGAAGAGGGATAAGTTGGGAAGTCTGTTATAAACTAAAAGTCCACTGACATAAAGTGGGAGTTCATAGTATGGTGGCTTTTCATTGGCTGAGCTATTGGCTCATGTAGGCATGAGATGGCTTTTCATTGGCTGCGCGTCTCTACTTTTAGCCGGAATAATAGAGTAGTGCCTGGATGCAAGGTCAAGTCCATGTAAAGTCAAGTTCAGCTCTTCCTGTTGGGTCTGCAGTTGACTACCAGTGATGGTAGGGTGAGAGCTCCCTCTGTGAAACCTCCTGACTACATTTTAGTGAGATTTCTAATTACTGATTTTCACATGTTCTAATATTTGGTCTTCAACCCCTGTTCCTGACACCAACAACTTCTAAAGAAGGCCCTTGGAATCTCCAAAGCGATTAGTGTCTACCATGCTCATAATGACTGGTGGCTGGGGTCCCCTAGATAGCTTCTGGATGGGGGCTGGTCACCAGAAAGATCACACCTTAATTAGGAGTGTGGAACTTTTAGCCTCACCTCCATTCTCTAGAGAGGGAAGAGGGGCTGGGGATGAATAATCAGTCATGCCTACATGAGGAAGTCTCCATGAAAATCCCGAAACTGTGGGGTTTGGAGGGCTTCCGGGTTGGTGACCATACCCACACAGTGACAGGGTGGTATACCTCAAACTGTGGGGACCGACTCCTGTGCTCAAGACCCTTCTGGGTACCCCTTCTGTAGCTGTTCATCTGTTCTTTGTTATATCTTTCCTAGTAAACTGGTAAACATAAGGGTTTTCTTGATTTCTGTGAGCAGTTCTAGCAAGTGATCAAACCTGAGTATGAGCTGTGGAAACCCCTGATTTATAGCTCGTGGCTGAGAAGTACAGGTGACAGCCTGGGACTTGTGACTGGCATCTGAAGTGGGGGCAATCTTTTGGGACTGAGCCCTTAACCTGTGGCGTCTGCACTAATCTGGCCAGCTAGTATCAGCTTTGAGGTAAATTGTGGGACACCCAGTTTGTGTCTGCCAAGAATTGGAGAATTTCTTGGAGTGGAAACCCCCCCCCCCATATGATATCAGAAGTGCTGTGAGATTGGAGGAAGAAAGTTTTCCCTTGAGCAAGTGACTTGTTTTTCCCTGAGCTTCCGTTTCTTATTTTATCCTGTCTCCATGCTGGTTAACTTCAGGAGAAGCAAGATAAAGTCCAAGCTCTTTCCCGTGTCATACGAGAATTTTAAGTTAGGGCTCAGCCTCTTTTCACCCCTGCTAGTCTTTTTCTTCGGCTACGGGCTCCTGCCCCCACCCTGGGCTACACCTCCAGCTCTAACTGTGCGGGACTTTTTGAGGCTCCCTAAACAGGTCCTGAGCTCTACTATACTTTGGCCTCCGCTATTTTCCCTTCAAGGTTCCCTTCCTGTTACTACTGCACGTCTTTCCCACACACCACCCCCAACAATATACAACGGTCTTCTTGTCTGTGCTTCCAAAGCACTGCGCTCACTTTTATTCCAAGAGTTAGTCTTTGTATAATGGCTGCTGGTTTTCACATGTATCCCTGTTAGAAATCTTTGAGATGCTTTCTGGCAAGAAACGGTCTTATTTATTTTTCCAGCCTATTCATTTTTCCTCTTTATTATTTACTTCCTTCTCTTTTCTATAGGTTTAATTTGGCCTGTTTTTCTCCCCTTAACATTTTGAGATAGGGGATTATTTTCGATCTTCCATCTAACCTATACATTTAAGTCTTTAAGTTTCTCTCAGAATGCAGCTTGTGGCTACATTTCCCAAATTTTGACGTGTGGTATTTTTATCATCATTCTGTTCAAAATATTTTCTAATTTGCCTTGTGCTTTTTTAAAAATTAAAATGAAAAATTTTATTATTTTTTAAAGATTTGATCTATTTGAGAGAGAGAAAGAGTACAAGCAGGGGGAGAGGCAGAGGGAGAGGGAGAAGCTGACTCCCCACTGAGCTGGGAACCCATCCTGGGGCTCTATCCCAGGACCCCAAGACCATGACCCGTGCCAAAGACAGACGCTTAACCACCTGAGCCACCCAGGCACCCCTGTGCTTTTTTTTTTTTTTTAAGATTTACGTATTTATTTGAGAGAGACAGAGCACACAAACGTGTGTGTGTGTGTGTGTGTGTGTGTGTGTGGCGGGGGAGGCGGAGGGGCAGAAGCAGAGGGAGAGGGAGAGAGAATCTCTAGCAGACTCCCTGCTGGTGTAGGAGCCTGATGTGGGGCTTGATCCCAGGACCCTGAGATCATGACCTGAGTGGAAATCAGGATTGGACCCTCAACCAGCTGCGCCACCCGTGCGCTCCGTGCTTTCTTTTTTGATGCAAGGTAATTTAGAATGATATGGCTTAATTTCTACACATGAGGATTTTCTAATAAACCTTTCTTTATTGACTTCCAACTGAATTCCACTGTGTACAGAGAAGCTACTCTGTGATTTCAGTCTTCTATATTTTTATTGTGGTAAAATGCACAGAGTATAAAAATTTACATTTTTTACATTTTTTAAGTGTGTAGTTCCGTGGCATTGGGTACATTCATATTGTTGGGTAGCCATCACCACCATCCATCTCCAGAACATTTTTTTAATCTTCCCAAACTCAAATTTCGTACTCATTAACGTGTAGTTTCTCATGTTCCTCTCTCGCCAGTCCCTAGCAACCACCATTCTGCTTTCTGTCTCTTGGGAATTTGACTATGGTTTTTTTCTTTTTTTAAGATTTTATTTTTTAATTTAGAGAGAGGGTGTGCATGTGAGTGAAGAGGAGGAGCAGAGGGGGAAGGAGAGGAAAAGAATCTCAAGCAAACTCTGCTGAATGTGTAGACTGATGCAGGGCTTGACATCAGAACCCTGAGATCGTGACCTGAGCCTTTATGGAATTTATCTTTTATGACTGGCATATCTCACTGAGCATAATGTCCTCAAGGTTCATCCATGCTGTAGTATGTGTTGGAACTTCCTTGTAAAGGCCGTATAATACTCCATTGAATACATGTACCACATCAAAAAGAATAAAATACTTGGAAATTAACCTGGGAGGTGAAAGACATATACAGTGAAAACTATAAAATGTTGCTTAAAGAAATGAAACACAAATATGGAAAGACATCCCATGTTCATGGATTGGAAGAGTCAATATTATTAAAATGTCAGTACCACCCAAAGCAATCTATAGATTCTGTTTGATCCCTATAAAAATCCCAGTGACAGTTTCTGCTTACTTTCTTAATCAGAACATTTAGTCCTTTCTTGTTTCACTTTTTGTTGATAATTTGGGTTTATACCTTCCATTTTAGTATTTGCTTTCTATTTGTCTTGCCTGTGCTTTTTTTTTTTCTCTTTTTTCCCCCTCCTCCCCCCATTACTGGATTATTTTTTAAACTTTACTTTTCCTTTCTATTAATCATACAATTTTTTTTAAAGATTTTATTTATTTGTCAGAGAGAGAGAGAGAGCACACAAGCAGGGGGAGTGGCAGGAGAGGGATAAGCAGGCTCCGTGCCCAGCAGGGAACCCAGTGCGGGACTCGATCCCAGGACCCTAGGATCATGACCTGAGCCGAAGGCAGACGCTTAACCAACTGAGCCACCCAGGTGTCCCTAATCATACATTTTTTATTAAGTAATTATCATGGAGATCAAAACCTGCATCTTTGACCTACAAAAGTCTAATTAGTAATTTTACTTCTTCCTGGACTCATGCAAAGACCTTAGACTACTTGAATACTAATTCTGCTTACCCACTTCCTAACTCATATGGTGGATGTTTTAATCTTTGTGCATATAAAACTCCAAGAGCTGATATTAGTTTATAACATTTTTATTAATTTAGATTTATCCATATTTTTACCCATTTCTTCCCCTCTGTATCCTCAGGTTTTCATCTGGAATGGTTTTCTTTATCCTTGAAGATCACCCTATTAATTTTTCTTTGCCAAAATTGTTTTTGTTTTTAAAAAATTTTTAATTGTAGTTACATGCATATAAAACATAAAGTTTGGTATTTGACCATTTTTTATTAAAATTTTTAAATTGTAAAATATAACAAAATTTACCATTTTAACTTTTTTTGAATGAGCTTTATTTTTTAGAGTAGTTTTAAGTTCACAGGAAAATTGAAGAGCAGGTAGAGAGATTTCCTTCTGCCTCCACACATGCATAGCCTACCCCATTACCAGGTTCCCCAACAGAGTGTACATTTGTTGCAATTGAAAAACCTATATCCATAAATCATTATCACTCCAAGTCCATTGAAATTCACTCTTGGTGTTGTATATTCTGTCGGTTTGGGAAAATTTACGATGATGTGTATCAAACAGAGTAGGTTCACCGCCTTAAAAATTCCCTGTGCCCCACGTATTCATCTCTTCCTCCCCCCTATTTTTAAAATTTAAAATATTTAATTGTGGTAATATACATAACATAAAATTTACCATCTTAACCTTCTGTTTTTTTCCATCTTAAACCATTTTTAAGTGTAAAGGTAAATAGTGACTACTCTTGGGTACCTCATATAAGTAGAACCATATAGATAGCATATGTCCTTTCAGGATGGCTTATTTTATTTAACTGAACGTCTTCGAGGTTCATCCGTGTGTGAGAACTTCATTCCTTTTTATGGCTGAGTATTCCATTGTACGTATATCACGCTTTTTGTCTGTCCATCTGTTGATGGATATTTGGGTTATTTCTACCTTTTGGCTGTTGTGAGTAATGCTGCAATCAACGCTGGCATACAAGTGTCTGAGTCTTTTTTAATGCTTGTGGTTATATGCCTGTAAGTAGAATTGATGAATCATATGGTAATTCTACATTTAGCTTTTTTAGGAGCCACCAAAATGTTTTCCACAGTGGCAACACCATTTTATGTTTTCGCCAGCAGTGTATGAGGGTTCCAGTTTTTCCACATCCTTGCCAGCATTTGTTACTTTCCATTATTTTGATTATAGCCATACTATTAAGTGTGAGGCATCTCATTGTGGTTTCGATTTGGATTTCTGTGATGATTAATGATCGTCTTTTCGGGGCACCTGGGTGGCTCAGTCGTTAAGCATCTGCCTTTGGCTCAGGGCGTGATCCCAGCGATCTGGGATCGAGCCCCCACATCAGGCTCCTCTGCTGGAAGCCTGCTTCTTCCTCTCTCACTCCCCCTGCTTGTGTTCCCTCTCTCGCTGGCTGTCTCTATCTCTCTCAAATAAATAAATAAATAAAAATCTTAAAAAAAATGATCATCATTTCGTGTGTTTATTGGCCATTTGTATATCTTTGGAGAAATGTCTGTCCAAGTCCTTTATCCATTTTTCAGTTGGGTTGTCTTTTTTTTTTTAGGTTTTTATTTTAATTCCTGTTAACATATGGTGTTGTATTAGTTTCAGGTGTACATTATATTCATTCAACAATTCCATACATCACTGTGCGCTCATCATGACAAGTGCGCTCCTTAATCCTCTTCAACTATTTCACCCATCCCCCACCCACCTCTCCTCTGGTAACCATCAGTTTGTTCTCTATAATTAAGAGTCTGTTTCTTGATTTGTCTCTCTTTTTTCTTTCCCCTTTGCTCATTTGTTTTGTTTCTTAAATTCCACATATGAGTGAAATATGGTATTTGTTTTTCTCTGACTTATTTTGCTTAGCATTATATTCTCTGGCTTCATCCATGCCATTGTAAATGGCAAGATTTCATTCTTTTTTATGGCTGAGTAATGTTCCATTGTATATATAGACCACATCGTCTTTGTCCATTCATCCATCTGTGGACGCTTAGGCTGCTCATATCTTGGCTATTGTAAATAATGCTGCTATAAACAGTAAGGATACATGTATCCCTTTGGGTGTATCCTTTGAATTGTGTTTTTCAGTTCCAGAATTTTTATTTAGGGTTCGAAAAAAAATACAGTTTAAAAATTTTCTGCTGAAATTTCAAGCTCATCTTTTATTTTCCTGAAAATATTAAATGTAGTTAAAACTCCATTATGCAGATGACTGATGAATCTGTTTATGTTGGCTGTTGTTTTCCTTGGTTCTCAGTCACAGAATCTTTTGTCTTTTTCTATGCTTGGATATTTTTGTTGGAGTGCCAGATATATGATGAAAAATTATAATTCGAGCTTTGCAATAGTGTTATTTTCCTCCAAAAAGATGGAAATTTACTTGGGCAGGTAGCTGGGGTCAGTAGCAATCCTAGATCACTTTAAATTTACCTGAGAATAAGATTATTTGAAGTTGGCCTTTAATCCCTACAAGGGTTAGTTTATTTAGCACTGGTTCTTCCTTACTCTTAGAATGAAGATGTCTTGAGCCCAGTACAAATCCTAGAGAGTTTCTCAGCAGTTTCACCTTCCCTGGGGGGCTGTGATTTTTCAGTATTGATTTCTTAGCCCCTGAAATCTGTCTAAAGCTCTGTTCAGCTTTTTAGCTTCTTATATCAGGATTATCAGATGCCTCAGGGGAAAATATTGCTCTAAGTGCTTATTAGTCCAACTCTTTGGGTTTCCCTCTTCTCCCACATGTTGGCCTTGTAATTCTTTGCTGCCTTAGTAGCTCTCTGGGATGTACACCTATTTTTAAAATTGTAGAAAATATACACAACTAAATTGACCGTTTTAACCATTTTTCAGTGTAGAGTCCAGTGGTATTAAGTACATTAATTGTGCAGCCCTCACCACCGCGTATCTGGAGCTCTTCATTTTATGAAACTGGAACTCTGTTCCCATTAAATAGTAACTTCCCATTCTCTTCTCTCAGCCCCTGACAACCCCCATTTTACTTTGTGTCTATGAGTTTGACTGCTCCAGGTGTCTCATATATGTGGAATCCTATCTTTTTGTGTTCGCTTATGTCATTTTAGCATAATGTCTTCAAAGTTCAGCCATGCTATAGCGTGTCTCAGAATTTCATTCCTTTTAATGGCTGGATACACCACGTTTTGTTTTCAGTGCATCATCAGTGGACAGAGGGGTGGCTCCCGCCTTTGGCTATTGTGTATAATGCTGCTATAACCCTACACATGCAGGTGTCTGAGTCCCTGCTTTCCACTTGTTTTAGGTACATACCCAGAAGTGGAGTTGCTAGATCATTTGGTAATTCTATGTTTAGCTTTTTGAGGAATTATCCTACTGTTTTCCATAGTGGCTGCAGCATTTTACGTTCCCATCAGCAATGCACAAGGGTTCTAATTTTCCACATCCTCACCAGCACTTGTTTTGTTTGACTTTTTGCCATCATAATTGATGCGAAGTGATTTTCAAAAACAATTTATCTAGCTTTTCTAGTTTCCACCAGGAGGGTTGATCCAGATGTGAACCTCTCCGTCTTTCTTTTGCACCTAGCACGGTGCTGTATATAGAGTGGAAGGGAGGAGGAAAGGTAAAGAAAATGCCCTGAAAACTGAGGTGGTATTCAAATATAAGACAGCAAAGTGTGATGGGTAAGCCTTGACTTCTGGAGTTAGAATGACCTGGATTTGAAGTTATGTGACTTTGAGCGAGTTATTTTACCTATGTTGAATAAGGATACTGTTTATATATAGATTTTTATTTTATGAAAAGCAGATTAGTAGATTAGGACTCCAAAAACTTGCATATTTGTCCAGGAATTGGTAAAAAAGAACATAACACTATCTGCTTTACAAAGATGAAATGTCTGTTGTGAGGATAACATGAAATAATACAAAGAAAAGTTTCTGGCATTCAGTAAGTGCTCAGTAAATTTTAGCTGTTGTTTCCTGCAGTTGTAGTTTTTGTTGGCTTTTGAACCAAACATGCTGTCTATCATATTTGCTGATTCCAGTCCCGAGTCTAAGGTTAACTTGCTCTTTTTCAAAAGATATTTTTTGCCCCCAGTGGTGTCTGTGTAACAGGTTTTCCATTGCCAACTGTCTTTGTATTTGCAGCAAAAAGGAGCATTAATTATCTCTGTTCTCACTTATTCCTCATTTGGTTTTTCTTCTTCTGCTAGGACTCTGGTTAGGAGTAGAATGGGACAATCCCGAGAGAGGAAAGCATGATGGAAGCCACGAGGGGACTGTGTATTTTAAATGCAGGTAATTTTTCATTATGAATTTGCATGGTTATTTGGGGTAATATTCAATAATCGAATAAAGGGGGATGGAGAAGAAGAAGTGTTTGGCTTTGGGCATAGTTATAATGTAGAATTTGTATTCTAAAAAAAACAATGTGCAGAGTTTTTTTTCCTTTGTTTTTAAAACTCTGGCTCTTAAGTTCACAAGTATGGCTGCTTGCTTTTTCCTTTTTGTGTTTTGTTTTTTGACAGCTTTTTTTAATTGGATAAATATAAACATTTCTCAACGATCCATTAACAATTTACAATCCACTAAGTGAATAATAAAAAAGAGGAATAGCCTAGATATCCAATAAGAAGCAGTTGATTAAACAAAATACAGAACATCCAAATAGTGGAATGCTAGGCCACCATTAAAAAAAGCTCTTATCTTGGAAAGAGTTACGCCTTACATTGCATATCTACTAATATTTTTAACTGCTTGATTTCAGAGAAACTTCATGAAGCTTTGAAAAGGATGGTTGGGATGCTTTCAGACAGGATTTTTTAAGTTTTTGTTGTTTTCCATAGTAGGTTTCAGTTTCTCAGAAATGTGTTGTTTTTTAGTTTATTTGAGAGAGAGAGAGCACAAGCCAGGGGGAAGGCAGGGAGAGGGAGAAGCAGAATCCCTGTGAAGCAGGGAGAGCAATGCGGGACTCGATCCCAGGACCCCGGAATCATGACCTGAGCCAAAGGCAGAGGCTTAACTGACTGAGCCGCTCAGGCGTCCCTCAAAAAGATCTTTTAACATCAAGCTTATTTTTCCTTAAGTGTGACACAATGAACACAGTCCTGGCCTGGAAGTCAAGAGGCCTCTAACTCTGCTCTTAACGATCCTCATGACCCCGAACGAGACTAAATTTACTAACTCTGAAATGGGGATCAAAATTAGATAATACAAAATACATTTCCTGGCCTACCATTCTGTAATTTTAGAGAATCGGGATGGAAGTAGAATCAACATGTTTATAGAGGCAGATGGCAGACATGGAACGAGGCCAGCTCAGAATGTGTCAAGAGTTCATGGAAGATACATTTAGAGAGGTGTGGAAATAGAAATTTCTTATCCTGACCTGTTGATCCCTCACCTACCTGAACCATGACCTCCTACACCTTCCAGTGAAGGAACTTTTCCTCAAGAGCCTGCCCAGCACAGTTCCCTCTTCTAAAAGCTTGCCCACATCATTCGTGATTGCATAGACCTTAATGGGCTCTGCTGGAATGATGTCTTCAGTCTTGGCTATTCTTAGGGTAAATCAAGAGTTGTTTCAGTCCTGACAGATCTTCAGGCTTTGCCCTGAAGTGCTGGTGGGAGGCCTCGGTTCAGGGACAGAGACTCAGTGTTTGGATTCTTGCCCTTGGAATAGCATTTCCTTATTTCATCACGTCGTTGAGTGTAGTCATGCCTGAGCATTTACAGACTAAAATATGTATTCTCCTGTTACAAACTACTGTTCTTTCATTTCACTAAAATGAGCCTTTTGTTGATTTTAAGTCCTATATGGGTAGGTAATGTTAAGTATGAATTCCATTTCGGATATTTATGGGGCAGTACAGAAGGGAGCATTGGGTCTGATGTCGTGGAGAACCACTGGTCTAGACTAAAGGAGTCACCATTATAGTTGTTAATGCTTGTGTTGGCATAATTAGAACATGACTAATAGAGATTATATCAGTATCTTGGAATCTCTGCATCAGACAAAACAGATTACATGTATTTGTTATTAAGTTTATTGAGATCTCTTCCTAATATACCATACACACTTCTTCCCTGTCAAAACCCATGTTTGGGGGTGGCCTTAGGAGGTGGTCTGGTCTACTCCCTAATCCTCTTCTGACAGTGTCACACCGACTACTTGGGTGGTGGGCGGGAGTGGGGGTTGATCATTTCATGTCACTCTTTAGTTTCAGTCTGATCTCTTATATGACCTGGGGTAAGTACGCAATCTCCTGAGCTCGTACCCATAATTAATATTTGTGACACAGTTTACGGGTTTATCCCAGAATTTATGGCTACGAACCACTCATCAGCATGCTCCCAGGTGCTTCTGTTCTCCATCTCTTTTTTTGGGTGGGGGAGTAGAGAGGTTCAGTTAAGGTGATTAACCTTGAAGTTCTTTCCACTTTGCCCCTAGATAGCAGAGTGATTTCCAGCTTTTTTTCTTTCAACCTAAACTAGAGAGTACACTCTAAACGGAACTGTGTGGGTCAGTAACCCACTGCTCAGGTTTTATTTAAAATGTTCTCTTTCTAAGCAGTTATTTTTTTGTTGAGCAAGAAATCTTGTGGGATTTTTTTTTTTTAAGATTTTATTTATTAGAGCACAGAGGGAGAGAAGGAAAAACAGGCTCCCCGCTGAGCAGGGAGCCAGATGTGGGGCTCAATCCCAGGACCCTGAGATCATGACTTGAGCAGAAGGCATATGCTGAACTGACTGAGCCACCCAGGTACCCCTTTTTTTTTTTTTAAGATTTTGTTTTTTTGAGAGAGAGAGCATGCACACACAAGTGGGGCGGGGTGGGGGGAAGAGGCAGAGAGAGAGGGAGAAGCAGGCTCCCTGCTCAGCAGGGAGCCCAAAGTGGTTCTGGGTCCCAGGACTCTGAGATCATGACCTGAGCTGAAGGCAGATGCTTAACCGACTGAGCCACCCAGGCGCTTCCCCCCACCTTTTTAAAGAAATCTTAAAATGTGACTTTTTGGGGTGTCTGGCTGGCTCACTCAGTAGAGTATGCCACCCTCGATCTTGGGGTTGTAAGTTTGAGCCTCCGTTGGGTGTAGAGAGTACTTAAAATCTTTAAAGGGGTGTCTGGGTGGCCCAGTCAATTAAGCGTCCAACTGTTGATCTTTGCTCAGGTCTCGATCTCAGGGTTGTGAATTGAAGCCCTGTGTTGGGCTCCACACTAAGTGTGGAGCCTACTTAAAGTTACTAACTTTAAAAAAAAAAAAAAAAAAAGTGACTTTTCTTTGGCACCAGTGAATGGAATACTTGACATCAGAGGAAACACACTGTTCTAGACTTTGTGCACAATACTGGATGACTTACAAAATAGAATCTTGTACTGCTCATCCCGTGTGTGTCATAAGATTGTTGTAAAGTATTTCGAGGTTCTTGAATGAGCATTCATGGATTAGTATAAATTATTCCTGTTATGGTGTAAAGTGTTAAAAAGAATTTTTTAAAAAAAGTCACTGTGTACTGACAGTTTGCAGGCAGGGCACATTTCTGCAAAAGGTGAAAAAGAGAGGTGTTTCATTCTTGGAAGACTCCCATAAATCAGGGCTGAATAAAAATTGCATCACTCAGCATCAGTCTACAAAAAAAACTGAGCTAAACAGCTAATTTTCCGATGGGAAAATTAGTTACCAGTTCAGTTCTCACGTGAAGCAATGTACATTGAGTGAAATGGAAGTTAGTATGCAAGCTTGCCTAAAAGGCTCTAAACATGTCTAAATTTTTCTGCAGCAAAATAGGGTATAATGGTCAACAAGATTTATTGCAGTCTGCCCAGAGACCCAGCCTTTCCCAGAATGAAGCATCTAAAGCCCCAACAAGAAAAATGCTTACTATGGGGAGTTTTGGATCTGTTGAGGACCCTTGCCTTTGAGTAATATTGCCAGATTTGGGTAATAAAAATACGAAATGCATAGTGAAATTTGGATTTTTAGATCAACAGCCCATCATTTTTTAGTATCGGTGTGGGACATGTATGGGACATACTTACACTAAAAAAGGATTGGCTATTGGTCTGAAATCAGATTTAACTGGGCATCCAGAATTTTAGCTGACAAACCTGTTGGGGAGATAAATAGTGCAGAGTGAATCTCGATGACAGGGCTTCATGACAGTCTTCCACTCCCACAAGAGCCATGGTTAGGGTGTGGATTTCATTCAGAGCATCTGTAATTGGTGGGCAGGAGGACGGAGCCGGAACAAGCTGAATGCTTACAAGAGAAGAATGTTTGGACTCTCCTCCTTCCACTCCCTGCCTCCCCCCAATTTTTTTCTCTTTGGAGAGGGTTCAAACTTTCAGTGTTTGGATATACCATCTCAGTATTCATCTAGAATCTCAGTGGAGTCTATGTAAATTATTAGTTCATTTTTGGAGATTTATTGTTATGGGTGGGCACGCATTCACTTGGTATTTTTCAGTATTTGCTGGTCTGTTTTGTTTTCTGAGAAACCCTCCAGGAATGTTCCAGAGGAGACTGATCTTTGTTGTTATCTTTTGATGTGTAAAGGGCACAGCATCTACTTTGCAGCTACCTGATACATACCATTCTAACTCCTTTGATCTGCCTGCAAACTAAACAGTAGTAAAGATCTCTTCTTGAATGGTTTGTTACCACTGTTTAAAATTTAGAACAAAAAGTGAAAACCATGGCATTTGTTTTGCATTGTTTTCTCATTTATTAGAACTGTGCTAGTTTTTAAATTTATAGGCTCACACTTTTTCATTTATTTTTTTGTTGCCGTATAGTTGACATACAATGTTATGTTAGTTTTAGGTGCACAACATTGTGGTTTGGCAATTCTGTGCATCGTACAATGCTCAGCACAGTAAGTATAGTCTCCAACTGGAACATAGTGTTGACTATATTCCCTGTACCGTAGTTTTCATCCATGACCTTTTTTAAAAAAATATTTATTTATTATTTTTTAGTGGGGTGTTGGGACAGAGGGAGAGAGAATCCTTAATCAGACTCCCCACTGAGCACGGAGCCCAACGTGGGGCTCAATCCCAGGAGCCTGCGATCATGACCTGAGCTGAAATCAAGAGTCAGCCGCCTAACTGACTGAACCACCCAGGCGCCGCGCCGCCCCACCCCCATGACCTATTTTTAACTGGAGGTTTGTACCTCTTAATCCCCTTCACCTGTTATGCTTTCCCCACCGGCCTCCCCACTCTGGTAACCACCAGTTCTCTGAATTTAGGAGTCTGTTCCTGTTTTTGTTTATTCATTTGTTTTTTTAGATTCCTCATATAAGTGAAATCACATGGTATTTGTCTTTCTCTGTCTGACGTATTTCATTTCGCATGATACCCTCTAGGATATTGTTGTTGTGAACACGTAGTGTGTTCCTGTTGTCGTGAATGGCAAGATTGCATTCTCTTTTATGGCTGAGTAAATATTCCATTGTATATTTGTGTGTCTGTGCCACGTCTTTATCCATTCATCTATGGATGGACGCTTAGGTTGCATCTATATCTTGGCTGTTTTAAATAATACTGCAATAAACATAGGGATCCATATATGTTCTTGAATTAGTGTTTGTTTTCTTTGGTTAAATACCCAGCAGTGGAATTGCTGGATTGTATGATATTTCTATTTTTAATTTTTTGAGGAACCTCTATACTGTTTCCCATAGCGGCTGTACCAATTTACATACCCACATAACAGTGGGTTATCTGTTGTCTTTTTGATAGTAGCTCTTCTGACTGGTATCTCATTGTTTTTGTATGTATGTACTTATTTTAAAGATTTCATTTCATTTATTAGAGAGAGAGAACATGAGCAGGGGGACGGGCAGAGGGAGAGCGAGAAGCAGACTCCCCACTGAGCAGGGAGTCAGATGTGGGGCTCGATCCCAGGACCCTGAGATCATGACCTGAGCTGAAAGCAGACGCTTAACCAACTGAGCCACCCCAGGTGACCCTTGTCTTAATTCTTTTTTTAAAGATTTTTATTTTTAAGTAATCTCTTCACCCAATGTGAGACTTGAATTTACAGCCCGAGATCATGACCTGAGCTGAAACCAAGAGTCTGATGCTCAACTGACTGCACCACCCAGGTGCCCCTAAGATTTTATTTTTAAGCAATCTCTACACCCAACGTGGGGTTCGAACTCACAACCCTGAGATCGAGAGTCGCTTGCTCTACAGACTGAGCCACCCAGGCGCGCCTCTCATTGTGGTTTTGATCTGCATCCCCCGATAGTGATGCTCAGTATCTTCTCGTGTCTGTTGGCCATTTGTAGGTCTGCTTTGGAAAATGTCTATTCAAGTCTTCTGCCCAATTTTTAGTTGGATTATCTAGGTTTTTTTGGTGTTGAGTTGTGTGTTTTTTATGTATTTTGAATATTAATTCCTTATTGGATATGTCATTTGCAAATATCTTCTCCCATTCAGTAGGTTGCTTTTTCTTTTCTTTTCTTTTCTTTTCTTTTCTTTTCTTTTCTTTTCTTTTCTTTCCTTTCCTTTCCTTTCCTTTCCTTTCCTTTCCTTTCCTTTCCTTTCCTTTTTTTCCCCCCTGGAGATTGTATTTTTAAGTAATCTCTACACCCAACATGGAGCTCAAACTCTCAGCCCAGAGATCAAGAGTTGCACGCTCCACTGCCAGAGCCAGCCAGGTGCCCCGTGTTTTTGTTTTGTTGATGAGTTCCTTCCTGTGCAAAGACTTCTTAGTTTGGTGTCGTCCCAATAATTTATTTTTGCTTTTGCTTCCCTTGCTTCAGGAGACATATCCAGAAAAATGCTGTTAAACAGATTGCTGCCTGTGTTTGTTTTAGGAGTTTAATGGTTTCAGACCTTACATTTAGGTCTTTAATCCATTTTGAATTTATTTTTGTACATGATCTAAGAAAGTGATCCAGTCTCACTCTTGCATGTAGCTGTCCATTTTTCTTGACATCATTTATTGAGAAGACTGCTATTTCCCCTTTGTATATTCTTGTCTTCTTTGTCATAGATTGATCATTGGGGTTTCTGTCTCTCCCCTGGGCTCTCTCTTCTGTTCTGTGTCAATACCTTCTTGTTTTGATTAGTTCAGCATTGTAGTACAGCTTGAAATTTGGGATTGTGATACCTCCAGCTTTGTTCTCCTTTCTCAGGATTGCTTTGGCTATTCGGGGTCTTTTCTGGTTCCATACAGATTTTAGGATGATTTGTTCCAGTTCTGTGGAAATAAAGTTGATGGTATTTTGACAATTGACATTGAATATGGGTAGATTGCTCTAGGTAGCATAGACCTCACAATATTTGTTCTTCCAATCCATGAGCATGGAATGTTTTTCCATTTCTTTGTGTCTTCCTCAGTTTCTTCCATGAGTGTTCTACCGTTTTCTGAGTACAGATGCTTTGCCTCTTTGGTTAGATTTATTCAAACCATTTATTTGGTTTTTGGTGCAATTGTAAATGGGATCGATGCCTTAATTTTTCCTCTTCTGTCTCATTGTTGGTGTCTAGGAATGCAACTGATTTCTGTGCATTGATTTTCTATCCTGCCACTTTACTGAATTCCTGTATGAGTTCTAGCAGTTTTGGGGTGGAGTCTTTCTGGGTTTTCCACATAGGATATCATGTCATCTGCAGAGAGTGAGAGTTTGACTTCTTCTTTGCCAGTTTGCATGCTTTTATTTCTTTTTGTTGTCTAATTGCTGAGGCTAGGGCTTCTGGTACTGTGTTGAACAGCAGTGGTGATAGAGGACATCCCTGCCATATTCCTGACCTTAGGGGAAAAGCTCTCAGTTTTTCCCCATTGAGAATGATATTCTTTGTGGGTTTTTCATTGATGGCTTTTATGATATTGAGGTATGTATCCTCTATCCCTACACTGTGAAGAGTTTTCAGCAAGAAAGGATGCTGTACTTTGTCAAATGCTTTTTCTGCATCGTATGGTTCTAGTCCTTTCTCTTACTAATTTAGTGTATCACACTGATTGATGTTGAACCTGCCATGCAGTTCAGGAATAAATCCCACTTGGTCGTGGTGAATAATCCTTTTAATGTACTGTTGGATCCTGTTGGCTAGTATTTTGGTGAGAATGTTTGCATCCATGTTCATCAGGGATACTGGTCTGTAATTCTCCTTTTTGGTGGTGGGGTCTTTGGTTTTGGGATCAAGGTAATGCTGGCCTCATAAAATGAGTTTGGAAGTTTTCCTTCCATTTCTATTTTTTTGAAACAGCTTCAGAAGAATAGGTATTCATTCTTCTTTAAATGTTTGGTAGAATTCCCCTGGGAAGTCATCTGTCCCTGGGCTCTTGTTTGTTGGGAGATTTTTGGATTATTGCCTTAATTTTCTTGCTGGTTATGGGTCTGTTCAGGTTTTCTATTTCTTCCTCGTTCAGTTTTGGTAGTTTAGATGTCTCTAGGAATGCATCCATTTCTTCCAGATTGTCTTTTTTGTTGGCATATAATTGCTCATAATATGTTCTTATAATTGTATTTTTTCAGTGTTGGTTGTGATCTCTCCTCTTTCATTCATGATTTTGTTTATTTGGGCCCTGTCTCTTTTCTTTTGGTAAGTCTGGCCAGGGGTTTGTCAATGTTATTAATTCTTTCAAAGAATCAGCTCCTAGTTTCATTGATCTGTTCTACTGTTCTTTTGATTTCTATTTCATTGATTTCTGCTCTAATCATTATTATTTTTTTTAAAGATTTTATTTATTTATTTGACAGAGAGACAGCCAGCGAGAGAGGGAACACAGGCAGAGGGAGTGGGAGAGGAAGAAGCAGGCTCATGGCAGAGGAGCCTGATGTGGGGCTTGATCCCAGAACGCCGGGATCATGCCCTGAGCCAAAGGCAGATGCTTAACTGCTGTGCCACCCAGGCGCCCCTAATCATTATTAATTCTCTTCTCCTTCTGGCTATAGGCTTTATTTACTGTTCTTTCTCTAGCACCTTCAGGTGTAAGGTTAGGTTGTGTATTTGAGATCTTTCTTGTTCCTTGAGAAAGGCTTGTGTTGCTATATACTTCCCTCTTAGGACTGCCTTTGCTGCATCCTAAATGTTTTGAACAGTTGTGTTTTCACTTTCATTTGTTCCATGAAATTTTTTAAATTCTTCCTTAATTTCCTGGTTGACCCATTCATTCTTTAGTAGGATGCTCTTTAACCTCCATGTATTGGAATTCTTTCCAAATTTCCTCTTGTAATTGAATTTGAGTTTCAGAGCACTGCGGTCTGAAAATATGCAGAGAATGATCCCAATCTTTTGGCACCAGTTGAGACCTGATTCATGACCCAGGATGTGATCTCTTCTGGAGAATGTCCCATGTGCACTCAAGAAGAATGTGTCTTCTGTGGCTTTAGGGTGAAATGCTCTGAATATATGTGTGAAGCCCAGTGTGTCCAGTGTGTCATTTAAAGCCCTTATTTCCTTGCTGATCTTCTGCTTAGGTGATCTGTCCATTGCAGTGAAGGGAGTGTTAACGTCCCCTACTGTTATTATATTATGGTCAATGTGTTTCTTTGATTTTGTTATTAAGTGGCTTATATATTTGGCTGCTCCCATGTTATGGGCATAAATATTGACAATTGTTAGGTCTTGTTGGCTACACCCTTTATGATACAGTGTCCTTCCTCATGTCTTATTACAGTCTTTGGTTTAAAATCTAATTTGTCTGATACAAGGATTGCCACCCCAGCTTTCTTTTGACGTCCAATAGCATGATAGGTGGTTTCCTCCCCCCACTTTCAATCTGGAGGTGTCTTTGGGTCTAAAATGAGTCTCTTGCAGAAAGCATATCTATTGGTCTTGCTTTTTTACCCAATGTGATACCCTGTGTCTTTTGATGGGGCATTTAGCCCATTTACTTTCAGGTAACTATTGAAAGATAGAAGTTTAGTGTCATTGTATTGCCTGTAAGGTGACTGTTACTGTATATTGTGTCTGTTTCTTTCTGGCCTATGTTACTTTTGGGCTCTTTTTATTTAGAGGACCCCTTTCAGTATTTCTTGTAGGTCTGGTTTGGTAATTACAAATTCTTTTAGTTTCTTTTAGTTTGTCCTGGAAGCTTTTTTTTCCCCACTCCTTCCTTTTTGAATGACATGTTTCTTAGATACATTGAATATATTTATATTCACATCAGATGTTTTATATTGAGTATATCCTTATTTCAAAAGTTGACTTCTTTTTCTTTAAAGTTTTTATTTAAATGCCAGTTAACATACAGTATAATATTAATTTCAGGTGTGCAATATAGTGATTCAACACTTCCATACAACACCTGATGCTCATCCCAAGTGCGGTTCTTAATCCCCATCGCCTATTTAACCCATCCCCCCACAGCAATCAGAGAACAAGAAGAAATAAAAGGCATCCAAATTGTCAAGGAAGACGTAAAACTTCACTACTTGCAGGTGACACAATATTCTACATAGAAAACCAAAAGACTCCACTAAAAAATTAGTAGAACCGATAAACGAATTCAGTGAAGCCACAGCATAGAAAAGCAATGTACAGAAAACTTTTGCAATTCTATTCACTAGTAACGCAGCAGAAAGAGAAATTTAGGAATCAGTCCTGGTGAACTACCTGATTTCTGAAAAGTATAAAACACTGATGAAAAAAAAATTGAAGATGACCTAAAGAAATTCAAAGGCATTCCATGCTCATGGATTGGAAGAACAAATGTTGTTAAAATATCTATACTACCCAAAGCAGTCTGCACATTTAATGCAGTCCCTATATGTGAAACCCTAGTTTCACAGAGCTAGAACAAACAATCCTAAAATGTATATGGAACCACAAAAGACCCCGGATACCCAAAGCAACCTTGAAAAAGAAAAGCAAAGCTGGAGGCATCACAATTCCAGATTTCAGGTTCTATCACCAAGCTGTAGTGATCAAAACAGTATGATATTGGCACAAAAATAGACACATAGATCAATGGAGCAGAATAGAGAACCCAGAAATGAACCGACAACTATATGGTCAATTAATCTTCAACAAAGCTGGAAAGAATATCCAAAGGAAAAAAGACAGTCTTTTAACAAAAGATGTTGGGAAATTTGGACAGCCACATGTAGAAGACAGGCCCAGCCAGCCCCCTTTGATTACAGGCCACCTTAGCCCAGGTGCCAGTCATCTGACTGGAGCCATCTTGGATTGTGAAAGCTTCAGCTGACTCCCAGCTGAGTGCAGTCACCTGACACCAGGAGAAACAAGAACAGCTCAGCTGAGCCAGGCTAACCCACAGAATTACAAGAAATAGCAGACTATTGTTTTAAGCCACTATGCTTTGGGGCAGTTTTTATGTAGCAGTAGAGAACAACTTTGCCTGAGGTTGCGTGTGAACTTTATCTTGCGCATGTTAATAACTGTAGTTTTTCTTAGCAAAACTGCACATAGTGCATATGGTGAAATTGTTATGTCATGATGTCATTGGTGTTAGACACCATAGGAGCCCAACTGAACACATTTGGCGCCCCTGCTTGAGTGTGGCTTCTGGGATATCCCAGTATTTCAGAAGATGTTGGCTTATGTTTCACAGCATATTAGATACAATATTGTATAGAAAGGACTGCTGCATTGATCTGTGTGTCTGTATAGAAAGGCTTACGCTAAGCAATGTAGTGATGGCTTTTTATCGCTTATTTAGTCCTTATAAATAACCTCATTTGATAGGGCTTTATAGATGAGGAGATTCAGGCTGACAGCATAAGATCAGCTGCCTGAGGTCCGTGTAACCAGTATGTAATGGAGCCCAGAAGGATCCCAGGTTTGCCCGACTCCAGAGCTGCCCCATCCCCGTCCTGCTCCTGCCTCGCATCTGAGGAACGTATCTGTTGGGGAGCCTGGCCGGCTCAGTCAGAAGAGCGTGTGACTCTTGATCTTGGGGTCATAAGTTTGAGCCCCACATTGGGTGTAGAGATTACTTAAATAAAAATAAAACTTAAAGGGAAGATATATGTTGATTAGAAATTTAATTTACGTAATGTGCTTAATTTACCAAAATAAATCATTGATTTATATCTATAAGCCCAGAAGGAAATGTGGGAAAGGACTAGTAGTCAGAAATCCAAGGTTTTTGGTCATGGCTGTGATACGTCTAACAGTGGACACCAGTTTCCCCAACTGAAACGGGGCTGGATTAGATGAAAGCTTAAGGTGGGACATGAGGCCCACTGATGTCAGAATACCCTGGAGCATTGTTCTAAACAAGGAGATTCTTGGGATCCAGTAAGATTTTCAGATGACTCTCTGCTTTGTAAGTTATGTTTGAGAAGTCCTAGCCTGGATAATCTCTGAAGTAGATCCCTTTATAATTCTTAAAAAATGATGCTAACTATATTTGATCTCTTCAGCTGAGTAGCATAACTATGCTTCTTAAAACAGAACTGTGTGTATGTTTTTTTTAAAGATTTTATTTAGGGGCGCCTGGGTGGCTCAGTCGGTTAACCGTTGCCTTCGGCTCAGGTCATGATCTCAGGGTCCTGGGATAGAGCCCAGCATTGGGCTCCCTGCTCAGCAGGGGAGTCTGCTTCTCCCTCTCCTTCTGCCCTTCCCCCTGCTCATGCATGCTCTCTCTCTCAAATAAGTAAATAAATTAAATATTTTAAAAATATTTATTTGAGAGAAAGTGTGCCTGAGTGGGGCAGAAATGTAGGGGCAGAAGGGGAGGGAGAAGCAGGCTCCCTGCTGAACATGGAGCCCTAGCGGGGCTCCATCCCAGGACCCTGAGATCATGACCTGAGCCCAAGGCAGATGTTTAACCAACTGAGCCACCCAGGCGCCCCCAGAACTGTGTTTTGTACAATATGAACATCTCCTACAGATAAATGTAATATTTTCTAGGAAGCTTCTGGTAGTCTGTGACCCTCTGATATCACAACATATTGTACAGACTCAGAACTTGATTTTACTGCAACAGAGAATTTAATTTCCTGCATCATCAGTTCTCCCCTCACTGCTGGATTATTTTCAGCAGCATACAGATCTGATACGCCCACCCATCATAAGACATTCCCTCTTCTGATCCCCTGTGTTCCTGCGGCCTTTGCCCTGTGCTCTTCTCCCCTTTGCAGAAAAGCCCCTCGTGGTGAGAGTAGCCAGGGCTCCCTGTCTTTTCACTGTCTGGAACTCGCCCACCGGGCTGCTGCCCCACGGCTCCTACCAGGGTTAACTTCCGGCACTAGATTCAGTGGCCAGCCTCAGCCGTCACCTTGCGTCCTTTCGTGGCGCTGGACCCAGCTGTCTACTTTCTTCACTGGCTTCCAGGACCCCACACTCTGAGGTGCTAACAACCTCTGGGCCCTTTCTTCTTACCCGTGGCATCACTTCTAACTTTTGGGCATCACAAGCCCCTTTCACGCTCTGGTCATCTCTGTTTTTTAAAGATTTTAACCCACTTCAGAAAAGTGTATGTTTATATGGATGAAATTTATCAATCTGAGTTTTCATCCTTTTTAATTATGGTGACTTCTAGGAAGCTTTGATTTCTTTAAGAGTCAAAAGTTTATGAGCTGAGATAGTGTTTATAATATAATTTTGGGCCATTTATGTATTTCGTCATTTATTCTCTTAGGTGATCAAATGATAATAACATTTATGACTTTTTTATAGTGGATACTTAGATCACTCTGAAAATAAGGTCTCATTGCCATGATGTAATGCTGAAGCCTGAAATTTAACGGATCCAGAGACCCATTTAGAATCTCTTGAAAAGCCTGACAAAGTGGTCATTACATACAGTAATACAATTAGTCTTAATATTAAATCTACTAAAAATTGCTCTAAAACCACAATAGAAATTGTGGTGAAATATCCTATATTTCTATAGAATTCTTCCCACATTCTCTCTTTTAGCCCCATATTTAACTTTTTTTTTTTTTTAAGATTTTGTTTATTTATTTGACAGAAGGAGGGGCGTGGCGAGAGAGAAAGAGAGAGAACGCAAGCAGGGGGAGCAGCAGACAGAGGGAAGAGGAGAAGCAGGCTCCTCACTGAGCAGGGAGCTTGATGCGGGGCTCGATCCCAGGACCCCAGGATCATGACCTGAGCAGAAAGCAGATACTTAACTGACTGAGCCACCCATGTGCCCCATATTTAACCTTTTAAAATATATTTAGTCCAGGTTTGTTACTTTTAAAGATTTTGTACCTAGGCCTGTTACCCACAAATGTTTCATCTCTTTGTGTCCTTATTCAGTCTTCATCTGTGTACATGTGATTCCTCTATAGTTGTGTCATGTACAGTTTGGTTCAGTTTTTAGAAATCTCAACATTATTTTCTGAGTAATTGTATTAAGTGTTACAGCTAGAATTTTTAATGACTACATCTGTCCGGTTTATTTAATAGTTCCTATCCAGCTGGGCTTTTTTATGGCTTCCAGAGCTCCTCAGTTACAGACAAATGCTATTATACAGAATCTTTGTAAATGCAATTTTGTTTTTATTTTTAAATTATTGCCTGCTGACAAGTTCCCAGGAGTATGCTTATACAATCAAACCAAACCCAGCCTTGCAGTCTTTGAGGTGTTAGGATTTTTCTTTATTTTTTGCCAGTTTTGTTGAACATAGTTTCATTATTTGAATTTGCATTTCTTAATCATGAGCAAGGTAAAACTTTCCCCTATGGATTTAATACTTCTGTTTCTTATGTGAATTGTCTGTTCCGTATTTCTTGTCTGTTTATCTGTTGGATTTACTACACTTCCATAAACTCAGAACCCATTTTGATCGGACGTATTGATTATACATTTGTATATTACTTTCCCTTTTATGCTGATTTAGAATTTTCAGCAGAGAAAATTTGGCAAACCTTCAGAGCAATGCATTTATGGCCATTCGGGTGGATGATATTTTCTTTTTCTTTCTTTTTTAAAATTGTGTGATTACTGGGGTGCCTGGCGGGCTCAGTCAGTAGAGCGTGCAACTCTTGAGCTCAGGGTTATAGGTTCAAGCCCCACATTGGGTGTAGAGATTACTTAAAAATAAAATCTTAAAAAAAAATTGTATCATTGCTTTTATTTGCTATTATATTTATAAACAAATTTGTAAATGTAGACATTTTACATTTGTGGCAGACTGACAGTTTATAAAGGATTTTCGAACATGTTATTTAAAAAAATTTTTTTTAAAGATTTATTTTATTTTAGAGGGGGAGAGAGAGAGTGTGAGTAGGGGGAAGGGTCGGGGGGAGGAGAAAGAATGCTCAAGCAGACTCCCCATCGCGGGGCTCAGTCTCACGCCCCCAAGACCACGACCTGAGCTGAAATCAAATCAAACACTTAACCAACTGAGCCACCTGAGCACCTCTCGAATATGTCATCTTATTTAAATGTCCGCATTGATGATATTTTATAGGTTCCATTTCTCTTTTTTCCCAGGCACCCAACAGGAGGATCCTTTATTCGTCCAAACAAAGTAAATTTTGGAGTGGACTTTCTCACTGCAGTTAAAAATCGCTATGTGTTAGAAGATGGACCAGAGGAAGATGGAAAAGAGCAAATTGTTATAATTGGAAATAAACCTGTGGAAACTATTGGTTTTGACTCTGTTATAAAACAGCAAAGGTACGTAGGCTTGATAACGGCAGAACTGACTTTGACAGTTTCATCACTGTTTTAGAATTGAAATTCAGCAGACTGTACGTTGATACTCAAAACTTTGCTTCCAAACTGGTCTGTCCTTTCTGCACAAACAGCAGATTGAAATCAGAGGAATCTGAGGACTGAGTCTTTGGGGAAATTAAAATTCTTAATTTAGTGTAGGGTTGTTGGGCTTTTCTGGATTGGAATTAAAACATTAGTTTACCCATCATTAATATTTGTACCAGCTGTCTTGTCTAATAAGTAATTGAGATTGACATTTTGGTCCTTTTCTATTTCATGGTGACATTTCTAGTGGGTCAGAATGGCAGATAGGTCCGAAATGGCAGCAGAGGTCTAAGTTGTTACCTGCCATGTGGCATGCTGGGCCTATCTAGAACCGAGTTAGTTTCCATCTCTGGACGCACACCCTTTCTTCCCTGGGGTGCTTGTGAAATTGCAGAATCCTGGGTCCCTTCCTAGACCTGGATCAGAATACCATGGGTTCTTGCTTTTAAGAAGTACCCCAAATTATTAAGAAACTCTGTACACTGTGGTTCTGTGAACAGAGGCCTTCTGCCCACTCTGATGCTTGGTCTGAATCACAGTGAGTAGAAACTCATGTTCCACAAAAACACAACTGCACAAGAACCTTCCAGGCGATGCAGGTTGATGGTCAGTACTGTGATGGTTGACCCTGACCAGGACAAGGCGGCCTATTAGTGCCCCCTGGTGGCCACAGTGGAGATACATTTGTAGCCACTTGGCGTCTTTTACTTTCTCTAAAAGTCTCTCAAGTCAAATAAACTGGTTTTGTTCAAAGTCCATTCACTACCTTATTTTGCCGTTATTGTGACGATTTAACATACACCACATGGAAAGTGCACGTGGTGACCATGTTGAAGAATAAATTCATTTCTTGATACCTCTGCTTTTTCGCATGGGTGACCCGCATTAGCAACAACAAACTCAGAGGAACCATCCAAATACCTATAAACATAAAATGAAGAAATAAATTATGTTGTATTCACCCGTGGCAGTGAACGTGAGCAAAAACTACTGCTCGGTGCAACAGTACGGATGAAATCTCATTAACGGCATCCAGCCAAAGTAGTCACGCAGGAAGTACACCTTGAATGATTCTGTCTGTGTGAAGGTCAACAACAGGCACAACTGATCGATAGTGTCAGAAGTCAGGATAGACCGCTTGGAGGGGAGGAAGCAACCGTAAGGGGCACAAAGAGGACTTGCTGAGTTCCGGGGACGTGTTTCTTGATCTGGGTGGTGGTGACCTGTGCATATTTATTTAAAATCACAGAGATGTGTACTGATGTATAGGTAGGCTAACGCATATACTTTTCCTATATGGGATTTTTTTTTCAATAAAAAATATGTGAAGGAGGAAAACTCAGAATAAATCAAGATTTTTTTAAAAAGCAACAACTTGGCCGTTAATTACAAAGCAGCTTACACTCATTGTTGAGAATTTAGAAAATAGAAATTGAACAAAAGGAAGTCGTGACTCATGCTACCATTGAGAGGTAACTCATGGATATTTTTTGCTTTTTATCCTACTGGTTTACTTAGATTTAAAGAGCTATGTGCTTTATAGGGTTGGAGTTCTTTGCTTCATCTTCCCATTTAAAATGCAACTATTGGGGAAAAAAGTGCAAATGTTAAAATATCTCTTACCCCAAAAGAAGCACATTTTTTTTCTTACTGGTTAATCTGAATACCATGGCTCTGTGAAAATTGCAAACAGATTTTCCTCCCCTACCTTAAGAGCTACTGTCTAACTCATGAATTCTTTTGGTGCATGACCCAACTACTGGAATATCATGGCGTTCCATAATTAGCTAGCGTCTCCCTTGGAACCGACCCAGTGCTGGAGTCAGGCTGGGTTCAGACATTAGCTAAGCCACCTTTTAGCTCTGACACTTCCTGAGTTCTAAGCCTGAGTCTCCTCATTTACGAAACAACACCTAAGCTGTTAGACCTGCTGTGGATAACATAGGAGAGTGCGGGTGAATGCTGGTCCACTTGTAGCCATCATGGTATCTCCTTAATAATATCCAGCTGACCAGCTCTGAGTTTGTACCACTAAGACTTATAGAAATGGAATTTTAAAAAACCCCAATAAAAACCCCAAGTATGTATGACTTCTCTTGGAGACAGCTTTGGCTCCAGGGTGAGGTCTGTACTGAGGCCCGGGCTCCCAAGCTCTGTGCAAGGTTTCCCTGAGCGCTGCAGCCAACACAGCCGGCACAGTGGGGTATTTTTAATTTTAGAGGGAAACAGAGGCCTCTGTTGGACACGGAGCAAACTACTATTTTGAGGTGGTTCATTTTCGTGATAATCCTACAAGTCCTTTTATTGGTGTCCCATCCCTGCAAAGCTGGGTTTTTGGTGTTCCTGTGATAAAAAACAAGTATCTCTCAAAAATCATCATGGAACAGGAAATGGAGGTAGTGATGTCCAATCTGATTCCAGGGTTTGGGAAGTTGTGTTGGGCGCAACTGACACTAAGTTTGTGGGTCACAAATAATTAGTATGTTGTTTGGCTCTAACTACTTAATATAAACTGCAGTGTTTTTGTTTGTTTTCTTTTTTTGTTTTTTGACTTATGGTCATACTAAAAAAATTATTGAAACACCAAGGGCGCCATGAACTTGAGCCAGTTTGGGAACTTCTGCCCTAGACCTTTGTTGCTACCTTTCCCCCAGTTTCTCATGTCTGTAATAGCGCATGCCTGGCATTTTGATCAGAGTATTTCCCTCAAAGGTGGTCAGTTTTTTATTTTTATAAATACTTAAAAAATAACTTACTGTATATCAGGCAGTATTCTGAGGTTTTACAAACACTAAATTATAGCATTTAAAAAATAGTAAAAAGCACAACACAGAATTTACCCTCTTAACCAGTTTAAGTGTATAGTTGGGTAGCATTAAATACATTCACAGTGTTGTGCAGTCATCCTCACCGTCCATCTCCAGAACCTTCCCAAAATGACACTCTGCCCCGGTCAAACAGCAGCCCCCAGCCCCTGGCAGCCACCGTGCTGCTTTCTGTCTCTGTGAAGTTGACTCCTCCAGGGACCTCACATAAGTGGAATCCTATAGTATTGTCCTTTTGTGCTTGGCTTCTTTCCCTTGTCGTAGTGTCCTCAAGTTTACCCACGTTGTATCGTATGTCAGAATTCCCTTCCTTTTTAAGGCTGGGTAATATTCCATTGAATGGACGTACCACACTTTGTTTATCCATTCGTCTATCGATGGACATATGGGTTGTTTTCCCCCTTTGGCTACATCGGTAACACTGCTATGAACAAGTATGTAAACCACAGCATTTTATAGCTGTGGAATCTGAGCACAGAGATTCGACCTCCCCTAAAACCAAAGGAAGTGGTGGAATTGGGATTTGAACCCAGGAGGTAAGGCTCTAGACTCCATGTTCTAGATACCACACAGGCTCTTTCAATGAGTAGAAAATGCAGGTCCTCTACACTTAAAACGTGGCTTCTGAGATTACGTAGTAAAGCTGAAGAAACGCATGCTCTCCAGGGTATAACCCTAGAAGGACTTTCACATGTGAATGTGAGAAGCATACGATAGTGTTTCCTTCAGCCCTGTTGGGAATAATCTGAATGTCAGCAGAGGAGTCAATAAATTAATTGTGGTCTATAAGATGTAAAACAAATGCCGTAGAGTACACGGGTGGACGAAGCCCAATCTCACTGCTGAACAAAATACCGTTGGGGGAGAAAGTAGCCTGGAGGAGGATATATGCAATAGGATACCACTTACATCAAGTTTCATTATAGATGGAATGCTGTGGTTGTTTAGGGATACGGAAATGTGTAGTAAAACTATTAGACACTTAAGTTTAACCAAACATCGAGTGTGGGGGAGCAGAGGCAGAAGGAATATCCTGGAATGGGACACGAAGGACTTTAGTTATATTTATAGTGTAACACTTTCTTTCTCTTCTTTAGTAAGGCTTTATTTCTGAAACTGGCTGCTGGGTACTGGTACTGGTTATTTTTGGTAACTTTTTATATGAAATACTTTTTAACTTTTTAAAGGGCCGGTGGACGTGTACATGTTTATGCATACGTGTGAACTATATGTTTTTCATGCAGTCAGCTGAGCAAGTTGCAAGACATTTCTTTGAGGAACTGTGCGGTGAATTGTGCTGGCGACAAAGGAGCAATTGCCAAAGCATGTCCTAGTATCCTTTTCCCTGCGATCCTGACTTTGGACTTGGCGCTCACGCCGGACATGGCCAGTAGCCCGCCCGGTGCCCGTTCTCCCCGACTTTCTTCCTCAGGGCATCCGTCTCCCCGGGGCCAGTCACCACCCCGGGAAATTATTTACCTTCTCGGAGCGCTGTGCCTTCAGGTGAGGCAGCGTGACCCACCCCCGCCAAGGAAATGGGAAGCAGAGTGTCCGGACGGGGCTCGTCACACGGGCCGCACTTGGCTGGCGTCCGCCTTCTGCCCCACGCCGTCACCCCCGCTCCTGAGCGCCCGGGGCCTGGCAGCCGGCGCGTGCGCGGACCGTGGGGTCCGGACAGGGCCGCAGAGGAGCTGGCGTCCTCGCCCGCGCCCGGGGCCCCCGCGGCAGCCCCGCTGGCCTGGCTTCGTGTGAGCGCGCAGATTTCTCCCGGTTCACGCAGCCGCGGGCGGCCTGGCACGGCCCCTCAAAACGGGCTTTCCCAAAGCGTGCTCTCTCTTCCCTGCCTTCTCCTAGAAGTGGTTTGTGGTTGTGTTTGCCCTACGTTGCTTTCATGTCCACAACTAAAAATATCGGAGATAAGTTTAAAAGAAAAATCCCACTGGCAAATGAAAGAGACTTTCTCGAACTTTCAAAGGTTTTCTCGCAACTCTTTAAGCCTGCCTAATCTGTGTGTGATAATTTCTGCCAAAGACAGTTGATAATCCGTTGTCTCTGAGGGAGGAGATGGCAGAGGAGCGGTAGTCTTGAGCCAGCTGTTTCTAGCTGTCCCTGTAGTGCTTGCTGTGTGGTGACAGAAGGAGAGCAGAGCTCTTCAGCCAGTGTGTCTGGGCTCTTGAACCCCTCAGCCTGGGGGTCTGTTGGGACTGGTCACCCTGCCGGTGAGCAGCCCCTCCAGGGGCCCCAGCGAGCTGAACCAATGTGGTCCCATCCTCTGTGGTTAGGGGAAGCAAAGCGGATGGAGTAGTTCGGTAAGGAGCAGGACGCCACAGCGGTGTGTGGAACGTTCTGTGATCTGCCTGGCCGGCTACTAAATGATTTCGGAAGATTGGGAGTTGGGTGGTTCCAGACTTACTTTCAACATATCAGAGAAGACGTGGCCAGTGGGTGGGTTTGGGAACGTCATTTGTTTGGTTGCTCAGAGTTGTCAGCAGGGTCCTGGGGAGTCAGCATCTTGCTCGCTGATGCTGTTCTTTCCCGGGGAAAACATCCCCCGAGTCTTGAAGAGATGTGGTTTCGTGAGATAACCAAGTGATGGCTGATATTTGTGGGTACAGTGATGAATGTCTTCCAGTTGCTGATTGAATTCTCACCTGAAGCGGAAGTATTATCTATGTCTGATCCAGTTGTCCCTTTGGGTGGACACTTTGAGGTCACTCCCTCCGCTGGGATGTCAGGCCGCGGGAGCACTGCGGCCCTGAGCGTGCCGAGCCCAGGAAGCTGCTCTGGAGAGGGGGCGAGCTGCCTCCTGCTCTGCCAGCTGGCTGTGTGCCGGGTTCTGCGAGCAGGAACCAGGTAGCACCGGGAGCGCTTGGCCTGTGTGTGCGCACGAGGGGCACTGCCTGACAACTGCCAGGTTGTTAAGAGTCGGTTTCAGGATGCAGGTGGTCTGTGTGCTCTGGATAGACTAGCAGGTGTGTTTCTAATCCTAGCCTACACGATGGAGAGTGTGAGTGAGGGAAGGATTAGTGGACTGGACCCCTACCCTTGCTAACCAACCCCGTGGTCCAGAGTTAGAAGCATCATGGAAACGAAAGGTGGCTGGAGCTTGACTGTGAGGCATGAAAGCACCCCGCTGAGCAGTAGCAGGTGGGTCCAGATCCCCCCAGAAGCTCCCATTTCAGTCGGAGACTAGCCAAGACTTTGTGGTGGCCTGCAAGGCCCTTTGTGGTGTGGCCTGGCCCCTGCGGCCTTTGTGCCCTCATTTCCAGCACCTCCCATGCCCTTTATCTAAACCTGTTCTAACCTCAGGGCCTTTGCTTGTCTTGTTCTCTCTCCCCGGATGCTTATCTCCCAGATGGCATTTCCTCATTTCCTTTGGTTCTCTGCTCAGATGGCACCTTCACAGAGAAGACAGTCTTCCATGAGCAGCATACATGAAATACCCACACACCCCTTTCCTGCGTCCTTGGCTGCTACTCTGAGCCTGTGTCTGTACGTGGCATATCGCAGAGGCATGTGCTTATCGCCGTCTCCGTGACCGCGACTGCTGTGTTCACTGCTCTACTCCTGGCCCCCGCCATGATTGTGGAACACGGGAACGAATGATTTCCCAGCATTGCACAGTTGTGCGTAAGACCCTCCTTCAATGGGTCCAGTCCTGTCCCAGGCTTCTCTTCCGTCTCTCTGCCCTGGGGGTTCTGCTGAGCTGTGCCCCCTCTTGATGGCACGTTCCCCTGAAGCATTCAGCTCGGGCGCCTTTTTCTTTCTGTCCTGCTGGTTTCTTCTTCTCTGAATTCCCAAATCATTCTTAGCACTTTAGAACCTTTGTCCACACTAACCCCCATCGTCTGTTTTGGGGGTGCTGCTAATGACTTGGGGGTCCCCACGGTGCAGAGTGGAACAATGCGCCATAGGAGAAGGGCCGTGCGTGGCCATGAGGCAGCTGCCGGAAGGAGTGCCTAGGATGAGACCCGTGGGTACACCTTAGGCGCTTAATAGCTCATACTCGCCATCATTGTTTTTTTTTTTTCTCTCTTTTGTTGGATATTGCTAGAATGGCTTAGCACTGGTGACGACGTTTGGTTCTTATTTACTTGACTGTAGATGTTTGTCTTAAGTTTGCAGCAGATGACAGTGAACGTTTTCATTTCTAAATGAAGAGTTGGGTGACTTAAGGTAAAAGTAGCATGTGCTCATGAAAAACTTTCAAGCGGAATAGAGGGTGTCAGGTGAGAAGCTGCAGACCCGGGCTCCAGAATGCAGAGGTGAAGACACTTCCATCTTGTGTGGATCTGTCTGTATTACTCTTCCTTAACGTGCGCTTCGAGATATCAGAAAAGTAGACTTGTCAAGAAACCTGTTGTCCTCGTGGGATGAAGTCCTAGATATTGCTGATCAGCTCGGACACCTGGAAGTTCTTAATCTCAGGTATGAACTCTTGGGCATCCATTTGTCACCTGGTGTAAAAACCTCTGATCCCTCCTTATTCCCTCACGGCATCTCTGTGGGAGAGAGGGGGAGATGGCTTAGTGGAATTTTTTTTTTTTAAGATTTTATTTATTTGACAGAGAGAGAGACAGCCAGCGAGAGAGGGAACACAAGCAGGGGTAGTGGGAGAGGAAGAAGCAGGCTCCCAGCAGAGGAGCCTGATGCAGGGCAGGAGCCTAATGCGGGGCTCGATCCCAGGACTCTGGAATCATGTCCTGAGCCAAAGGCAGACGCTTAACGACTGAGCCACCCAGGCGCCCCCGGCTTAGTGGAATTTAAGTTTAATTTCTTCTTCTTCTTCTTTTTTTTTTTTTTTGTTTTTGAGTGCAGGCGAGTTGGGAGGGGGGTAGAGGGAGGGAGAATCTTAAGCAGGCTCCACGCCCAGTGTGGAGCACAACTCTGGACTCCATCCCACAACCCTGAGATGATGACCTGAGCTAAAATCAAGAGTTGGACACTTTTTAAAAAAATTAATTTGTTTTATTATGCTCAGTTAGCCAGCATACAGTACATCATTAGTTTTTGATGTAGTGTCCAACAATTCATTAGTTGTGTATCACACCCAGTGCTCATCATAACACGTGGACACTTAACTGACTGAATCACCCAGGCGTCCCTTTCCTTATTTATTTTTAAGCTCTCCCCCAAACATGGGGCTCGAACTCACGACCTTGAGATGAAGAGTTGTACCCTCTACTGAGTGAGCCAGCCAGGCGCCCCTTTTTTGGGGGGTGGAGGGCAGAATGTGTTTTACTTTTGGCTGGCTGGGAGATCGTTGTGTCTCTTGTGAGCCTAACCATGCAGGATGGGCCTTCTGGGGGAGTTGATAATTAACTGGGGGGTAGGAGAGGGGCTGTGAAAAGTGCTTGTTCATTCAGAAACTTCTGGCACTTCATTGCTGTTGGAATGAGCCATTTTGTTGGAATGCTGTTTCCTTTGGTTCTGATAAGGATCGTCCAGCAATCTGTGTGTTTCACTAATGGCACTGTTTTCCAGGCCTCTTCAAACACTGGGTTCGTTTTAGTCTTAGAACCTGATTCTCCGAGGGCTCAGCCAGGCTGAAAGTATGAAAGTACTCGAGCCAGCCTTGCATGGGCAGGTGGGCCATACCTGGGTCAGGCAGGTTCAGTTAGAGCGGAGAGTCAGGCCTCAATCAGTGGTGCTCCAAAGAGGGCAAAGGGTGGTGTCCTTTGACGCCTGGCGCCTCCTCTTCTGGAAGTAGGGGCTCATGTGGTTTCGTGGTACCTTCTTCACAGTGACTCAGGACTGAGCGCTTTCTGAGATTAGGATCACAAGACAGCGTGGAGAAGGCAGTGATTGATTTTATCCATCCTGATAGCAAGAGTGGCTTAGAGACTGTGGAGGACCAGGACTGTAGCCCCCGGGGCAGCATATCAGCAGGATGCTGGAGAGGGCGCTGACTTTAGCGGAGTCCGGGGCCTTGCGAGGCTGGGGGCTGACCTTCGGATCGCCTGAGCCTTACGCTCAGCCCAGCTGCCCCGGTCCTCTGAGAACATCTGTGCACGTCAGGTACCAAAAAGTCGCGTATCGCAAATACTGAAAATGTAGTCTGGACTCCCTCGGTTTTTAATTAATTTCACTTTAAGGTCGAAACAAACCAAACTTCTCATATTAAATCTCAAACTGTTGCTTTTGGGGGCTTTCCCTCGGGCCTTCTGGGGAGCAGGCAGTCAACACATTGTGACTTCTTTTCTACACAGTGAGAATAAACTCCGCTTTCCCTCGGGTTCACCATCTCGAACCGGAACATTTCCCGCACTGAAGGTTTTAGTCCTTAACCGAACAGGAATAACATGGGCAGAGGTAATCCTGTTTCTTTGGTTTATTACCCAGAAATAAGAAATTTGAAATTCTTGGCTTAATAGGGAACGGAAGCACAACTGTGGCCTCGCTTTAATCATCCTATTATCCAAATAGTAGGATTCTTTAAACTGCCTCACAGAAAGGAGTCGCAGAATCATAGTAAAGTAGAATTTTATATTTTGGGAGTCGGGATTCTCTCTCAGCTCCTTCTGGATTGTTCTGGTGTCTTTCTGGACGGTGGCACTCCGTGGTGGTATGCAGTTAACATATGCCAAACTTAAAGAGCCCTCGACTTAGCTGTTGATGGAGCTTTCCCGCAAGTGCTCTGAGGCAGAGCTGCTGGAAGATTCTCACATCCTTTCCTCCTTTAAAGTTTGGCTCCTGGAATCCACTGCTCATTGTATACAGTTAGGTTTAAGAGTGGACTTGTGGGTCCTTCATCCAGTAGCGTTTGGAACTTATATCTGGCACTGCTATTTTCTATCAGAGCTGGACTGACCTCACACGCCCAGAATATTCCATTTTCACACCAAGCACAGATAAGTACCTCCCCAGCAAAGCCCTTTGTCTGTGGAAGGCCACTGAGGCACCGCCCTTAGAGACCAGTCACCTTCCCTGGTGCGCGTGTGTCCTAGGGCTCCCTCCTTGGCGATGGGCTTAGATCTAGCACGAGAACAGGCAGGCGCATAGACATGCCGGTGCTAGAGATGGTGGTCCACGTGAGAACACGTAGGAACAGTTGCTGGGAAACACCGTCTGATGAGTGTATTCTTTACACACCCGGGTTGGCATTGAGAACTGAGCAATGGTGTTTATCATCAAGTTCCTTCCTTTGGTGAAGCAAACTGTGTCACAGAATAAGCGTGTGCGCAGTGCCCGTCTGCAGGGCCGCTTTACAGGTGCCCCGTGCAGTTCAGGACATCCCCGGAGGACGCATTCACAGCCACCAGAGTGCCGACTGTATACACTCCCATGTCATTGAAACCCTTTGTCACCTGCCCACCAGCACTCCCGGCCTGAGTTAGAGTCCGTGATGAAACGTCCATAGTGCGTTTTATTTCTAAAACAGTAACTGAGCTGAACTAAAGTGGAGGTTGTAGTAATTAACACGGGAAGAAGCATGCAAGAGACACTGCTTCGGCCTGAACTCAGTTTCTCTCCTAGGTGCTCCGATGTGCCTCTGGGTGGCCGGTCCTTGAGGAGCTGTACCTCGAGTCTAACGATCTTTTCATTTCAGAAAGGTACCAAGGGTTTACTTAACGTTCGTGTGTCGCCATCTAGTCTGAATACATGAACGGTCTCCGTGATGCCGCACGCTAATTTTTTAAAGGATTTGCCAGTAAGAATTAGAAACATGCTTATTCTTCACAGAGTAGGACGCCAACTGATTATTGGTTCTAACTAAGGAAAAGCCCATCAGAGTGAGAGCCTTGAGTTAAATATATTTGAAGACAAGAATTTTATTAGTTTCACAGAACATTTTTAACTTCTGTTTCTAAATGGAGGTTCTGTAGGAAATGCTTTGTAAGGATCAAATAATGCATTTTAGTTATTTTATTATTTTTTATTTTTATTTTATTTTATATTTTATAAAATATATAAAATATATTTTATTATTTTTTCAAATAATGCATTTTAGTTAGCAGTATCTGCTTAAGGTTGATGTACCAACGTATATGTAAAAGCTTGTTGTCCTTCAGTAAATTAAATGTTGTCTTTCTCTTTTGTTACTAAATTATTACGTAGAATTAAACGTAGGCAAATTTACAACAAAATCTCATTGAACGGATTCAAGTTAATAAGATTTTACTATATGGAATGATTTATTATACAGGCAAATGCAGGTGTCTTTGTTTTTATTTTTAAAGATTTTACTTATTTATGAGAGAGGGAGAGAAGGCGAGAGAGCGAGCGAGTGGAGGAGGAACAGAGGGAGAGGGACAAGCAGACTCTGCACTGAGCATGGAGCCCCATTTGGGGCTCAGTCTCACAACCCCGAGATCATGACCTGAGCCAAAAGCAGGAGGTGGACGCTCAACCAGCCGAGCCACCCAGATGCCCCTGCAGCTGTTTTTAAATTACACTTATTTTGAGATAATTTGAGATTCCCCTGCAGTTATCAGAAAGAATACCCAGAGATGCCCTGTACCCATGAGCCAGGTCCCGCCCTCGGGAACATCTGGCAGAGCTGCGGGACGGTATCACCGCCAGGGTCCTGGCGTCGGTCCCGTGCAGATACAGAACGTCTCCATCACCACTAGGGCCCCTCGTGTTTCCCCTGTGCGGCGCTACCCACCTGCCGCCCGCCCCTCCCTCTCCTTTACCCTAAAGGCAGGTATTTTAAGGCCGTATCTTTGAAAACAAGAGATTAAATTCATGTTGAAATGCTTTTATTTTCCATACAGGCCAGCTGATGTTCTACAGACAGTCAAGTTATTAGACCTTTCCTCTAATCAATTAATTGATGAAAATCAGCTGTTTCTAATAGCCTACCTGCCCAGGTAATTTTCTCCTAAAATGCCGGTTGCAATAGCGCTTAGGAAATTTTTAGTGACTGGATCATATGCGATATTTGCTTTCTCAGTGGAAATGTGATGATGATGATGGAATTCACCAACTGAGTAATCCCCATGGGGAAACTTTTATTTGAATTTATGTGGAGAATGTTCTTGTGAACCACATACACCGTAGTCTACATCTGTACTAGGTAACTGAAGAATGAATAATTTGGCCCTGGTGCTAATGTCAAAAGTCTTCATTCATTAACCTTTGGGAAGTTAGACCATGTCTCTTTCGTCTCTGAGA
Source organism: Ursus arctos (assembly GCF_023065955.2). Lineage (NCBI taxonomy): Eukaryota > Metazoa > Chordata > Mammalia > Carnivora > Ursidae > Ursus > Ursus arctos. The sequence goes on from NW_026623089.1 coordinate 70,672,601, forward strand.
CCCACGAGCACGTGGCACAGCCGTGGGCACCAGGAACGGGTAGGCGACTGCACAGTCCTCAGAACACATTCTCGAGTCCACTCCGTGTGCCCTAAACTGCCCTTTGTGGTTTCTAAGTGTTTCACATGGCATGAGAACCTAGGGCGTGGGGGAGAAATTACAGATGTAGTCTGGTTGATAGCCTATAGCATTTTCTATTGTGCTTTGTAATCAAATTTAACATTTTAAATTTCAGATTAGAACAACTAATCCTTTCTGACATTGGAATTTCTACTATACATTTTCCGGATGCTGGAACTGGTATATAAGATCATTAACTCCTCTGCCCTGCCCAGTACCTCATACTTGAGCTATTTCTTTCACTTCTGCTGTGTAACTTCATTCTCCTTTTTTCTAGGGCACAAAACAGCCATGTTTCCTTCCTTGCAATACCTCGTAGTTAATGACAATCAGATATCACAAGTAAGAGCTGCTTGTACGTACGCAGACTGTGCGCACCGCGCGAGCCCTCATTTCCACTGCCATGAGGACTTTCTCGGTTCCTTCTATTACAAAATATTTTTTATTTTAAGAATATTCCTTATTAAGTGAATTTTAACTCCAGTATAGTTAATGTGCAGCATTCTGTTAGTTTCAGGTGTACAGTGTAGCGAGTCAGCAACTCCATACGTTACTCAGGGCTCATCACCATAAATGTACCCATGATCCCCCCCGTTTCTCCCAGCCACCTCCCCTCTGGTGACCATCTCTTTGTTCTCTATAGTTAAGAAGAGTCTGGTGTTTTTTGTCTCTCTTTGGTTTTCTTTGTTTCTTATGTTCCACACGAGTGAAATCATGTGATACCTGTCTCTCTCTGACTTATTACGCTTACCATTATACTCTCTGGCTCCATCCATGTTGTTGCAAATGGCAAGACTTCATTCTTTTTGATGGCTGAGTCATAGTCCATTGTGCGTATACAGCACATCTTCAGTCATCAGTCAGTGGACGCTTGGGCTGCTTCCATGGCTTGGCTGTTGTAAATACTGCTGCAGTAAACATAGGGGTGCGTGTGTCCCAAAGTTAGTGGATTTTTTGGGTAAAGACCCAGTAGTGTGATTACTGGATGATAGGGTAGTTCTATTTTTAGCTTTTTCAGGAACCTCCATACCATTTTCCACGGTGGCTGCACCAGTTTGCATTCCCACCAACAGTGCACAAGTGTCCCCTTTCTCCACATCCTCGCCAGCACCTGTTGTTTCTTGTGTTGTTGGTTCTAGCCATTCTGACAGGTGTGACGTGATGTCTCATTGTGGTTTTGATTTGCGTTTCCCTGATGATGAGTGATGTTGAGCATCTTTCCATGTGTGTGTTGGCCATCTGGGTGTCTTCTTTGGAGAAATGTCTATTCATGTCTTCTGCCCATTTTTCATCGAATTAGTTGTTTTTTGGGTGTTGAGTTTGATAAGTTCCTTATACATTTTGGATACTAACTCTTTATTGGATATGTCATTTGCAAATATCTTCTCCCATTCTGTAAGTTGCCTTTTAATTTTGTTGATGGTTTCCTTCGCTGTGCAGAAGCTTTTTATTTTGATGTAGTAAGAAATATTTTAAATTGAAAGAGAAATGCTTTTTCTCAGAAAACCCAAAAGGATTAAGAAAGAAATCAGTTTGAGTCACACAGGGGCAGACTGGCATTTTACAGGGCGCGGTTCTAGAGTGACCGTGCGTGGTCTTCCTAGTGGGTGCTCGGGGCATGAGGACAGTCCCGTGCCTCGGGCTGGAGCCTAGGGGCTTTTGCCTGTCTGTTGGTAGTTCAAATATGCTAAGAAATTAGCCTGAAATGTGCTTATTTTCACGTATTCTCTCTTGCCGGGTTTCAGTGGTCATTTATCAATGAGCTGGATAAGTTACCGAGTCTGCAGGCTCTGTCCTGCATCCGAAACCCCCTGACAGAGGGCAGCAAGGAGGCACAGACCACGCGGCAGCTCATTATCGCCAGAATCGGGCAGTTGAAGACCCTGAACAAATGCGAGGTGAGTGCTGGTCTCAGGGCCGATGCTCGTTAGAGTAGGAAACAAATGATCAAAAAGTGTAAAAAGTTGGAGTGTCGTAAAGGGTATCAGTGTAGTTTCCCTCCGGATGGTCAAATAGCACCCTTGCGCGTGACTCAGTGATGGTTCTTCCAGGCTCCTCGGGAGGTGGCGTGGATGAGCTGAGGACAGAAGCCGGTGCCCAGCTGCCCCCTTGAGGGGGGCGAGGAGTAGCCGGCACTCGCTCCCTTGGCTTGGGGGATTATAGGCAGAAAGAAGACAGAACCACAGAGCTCATCCTCTTCTTCTCAGCTGCTCTTCTCACAAAATTGCCACGGCAGTGCCTTGCCAGCACCCATGTGCTGCTCGCCTAGAATAATCTGCCCCCAGGGGGTGGGGGGCACCTGCGGGCCAACCTCCCGGGGGTGCCCGAGACCCCTGCCGCGGGCCAGACGCCGGCGTGTGGACAGATACTCTCGTGCAGAAAACAGGAGACTGAAATTCTGATTCTCTTCTTCAGTAAACTCCTGAGTTCTGTCCCTGTTAGGAAAGGTAGAAACGTAAGCGTCGCCCCTCTCCAGGTGATGATTCTCCACGGTGAGCAGCGTGGGAAGGGCAGGGTACGACGCACACTCGTTAGACAGCTGCTTGAACAGACCTGTTTTTACCCCTTCACATAGATTCTGCCGGAGGAGAGGCGCGGGGCCGAGCTTGACTACCGGAAGGCGTTCGGGAACGAATGGAAGGCGGCGGGCGGCCATCAGGATCCCGACAAGAACCGACCCCATGAGCGGTTTCTCGCGGCGCATCCCAGATACCAGCTGCTGTGCCTCAGTACGTGCGTGCGTGCGGCTCGCAGGCCTCCCCGTGCTGCCCCTGCAGCTCCAGCCGCTCCGTGCCCTTGCTTGTCTCCCTCGGGCGCTTTGGGGTCCCCTGAGCGGACCGTTGGTGTGATCTGGGGCCGCGTCCGCAAGTTGGGAGCAAGACTCACTCTGCTGCCTTTAGGGAACAGAAGTCAGCAGCCTCCAGCAGAGGGAACCTGGGGAGTCCGTGGGTTCCTGGAAGGGGGAGATTGGCATTGAGGGGTGGGAGGAGAGCAGCTCTGAGGGGAAGGTCTCCCCTGTCTGGTGTGTTCGCTGGGCTTCCCGCTGCGGGAGGTAGGACTCCTCCTCCTTTGGGGGGGCCAGAACCTGGGGATTTTAAACATGAGGGGCCTGTTAGGGTAGAACCCAGGCCCTGGTGTTTCTGAAGCCCCCCAGGTAGTTCGCTGCCCAGGGAGGTGCAGACGAGCGCGGCCTTTCTCCTCCGCTGCTCCAGCGGCGCCCCCCAGCCCGTCCCCAGCCCTGTCCCCAGCCCTGTCCCCCGCCCCAGCTCGGGCACTCGCTCTGCTCGGGGCCTCTTTACCTTCCTTACCTTCCCCGGCCTGGGTCCTCAGGCCCTGAAGCCACCGCTTCGTGATTCTCTGTCCCTGACGTACTCTTCATTTTGTTTTAACTTCATTATTATTCCAAATTTCACTTTTTTTTTATGATTTTTTATTATGTTAGTCACCATACAGTACATCCCCGGTTTCCGATGTAAGGCTCGATGATTCATTAGTTGTGTATAACACCCAGTGCGCCATGCAATATGTGCCCTCCTTACCAAATTTCACTTTTATGTGATTTTCTTTTTCTTTTCTTTTTTTTTTTTTTTTTTAACATATTTCCTAATGCAAGAAGCTCACTGCATAAATGCTTCAGGCTGGAACATTATCTTTGAGGAAGAAAAGCTGCCTGTGGGAATTGCTTTCAAATCACTTCATTAGCTGGCCCAATTTCCTGGCCACTGTAGGTGAATTCTGTAACCCCCTCCCCCCCACCCCGGGGAGGGGGAGGGGAAGGGAAGGCTCTCACGCAGCCCCGCAGATCGGGCCCAGGGCGGATCGGGCCCAGGGTGGATCGGGCTCAGGGCGTCCCGCTAAGGAGACAAAAAGCACAGCTCCCTGGGAGGTATTTACAGAATTGCAGTCGCTGGTTGGCCTGGCAGGAGTCAGAGTAGGGGAGGCCTGCTCTCCCGTGTCCTTCTCTCGAGGCTGCTTTTCCAGGCGGGGGATGGCACTGAGCTCCCGGCCTGGTGTGGCGCCGTCCGGCTGCCACCCGAAGGTGTCCTGTGGGTTGTGTCCCAGCTGGTACCAGGGTTCTCACAGGACCCCGAAAGCGAGGGAACGGTTTGCAAAGGCGAAACTCCGAGGAAGTGTCTTAAGTACCCGAAGGCCCGGCCTCATCTTGCGGGTTGGGAGGCTCGACATGGCTGACTCGGAGGCGCAGCTGGCAGAGCCCATGCGTGGAAGCAGTTGCCGGGCCTCCGTCCTAAAGACAAACAAGTAGACCAGTAACCGAGTAACAGGGAGCAGATCCCAGGTTAGCGGAGCAGCGGCTGCGCGGGGTGGGCCGATCCTTTCAGCGCCTGTGTTTCCTTCCTTGGGCCTTGGGCCGCTCATCGTCCCTGCTTGCGTCTTCTCACAGAGTACGGCGCGCCTGAGGACGGGGAGCTCAAACTGCACCAGCCGTTCCTGCTCAAGAACCAGCTCCTGAGTAAGAAGCCCACACTCGAAAGCAGCTTCCTCGTGTTTGCGTCCTTAGGCGCCGAAACAGGGGGGCGCCCGTAGGGCTGGCCGGGCTCTCTTCAGGAAGCACCGAGAGCACTCCCACTTGGAGAGAAGGGAGTTCGCAGACAGCTGAATCCTCACAGCGAACGTCTTAGCAGCTCCGTGCTTGCAGCTCAGTGGCGTGTGTTATAAATGGGGGAGCGTGCGAGAAGTGGATGGACTTGTGACGTTTCTTACACTGGGACACCCAGCTGCCCTGTCGGGAGAGGAGTCGGGGGGAGAAGGGGAGGCGCTAGATGTTGGTCCAGCGCTTTGGGTTGTTGTTCATTCTGTGAAGAACTAATAGAAGGAATATTCAGCATCAGTAGGACCTGCTCTTGACTAGGATCCGAGCCTGGCGGTCCGAGCAGCCGGATCGTGGGGCAGCTGTGATTAACGTGTGTGCAGTTCAGATGCTTATTACAGTAGCTCTCAGTCTTTTGCCTTTTTTTTTCTTTCAAGCACTGAAGATAAAATATCCTAATCAAGTTGACCAGAAAGTCCTAGAGAAACAACTGCCAGGTAAGAAAAACAGGCCTTTTGCCTCCTCACACTTAGGAATCACTGGCCTAGGTACGAGTTGGCTGGAAGGAAACTGTCTACAAGTGTGGACTTCTGGAGCTTAAATGTTTTCGCTCATCTTTTATGATCTAAAATACAGTCCCTCATTATTCCCCTCAAAAGCTCAAGTGTCCCGTACGCACATCAGCTTGTCTGGGAAAGGCTTGTTAAACTGGAAGCATCTTTAGCTGACGGCGTGAGCACTGGAGCGGCGTGGCCTTTCCCGAGCCCACCGCTGTTTAGTTCCCAAACTGTGGCTCTGGTCCTGGGCTTGAGGTCTGTCTTACTGTCCCTTTGCAAAACCGGAAACGTGTCCTGGTGAGCTGAACTGTGAAATATGTGGACATTTGTGACTTTTCACACACCTTAACAGTTAGGAGCCCCTATAGAAAGTTCTTGGATGTGGTGTCTGAATGGACACACTGAAAGGTTTTCTTCAGAAAAATGACTTCAGAATTCTGTCTAAACATCACTGTTACTGGAACTGAATTAGTTTCATTCTGAAAATACTTTTGTGTCAACAAACTAGATTGAGCTAACGTACCTTAAACCTAGAATTACGGTCTCTGTTTCGAGTGTCCTGTGAATTATCAGAGGAAGCCTGATTCACGGCTGGAGTGGTATGGACAGGGTAGGTGAGAGCAGCGAGGCTCTGAGGAAGAGGTGAAATGTCTGTCACCCTAAGGAGCTCTCGTACAATATTTTCCTTTGCTTGTCAGTGCAGTAAATTCACATTTTAAAATTTCTACTTGTAGCACTTGTAGTGGCAAATTTCACCACCATGTAAATGCTTACAGTGGGGAGGAAAGGGCCGACTAAACCCTGGCAGGGCCGTGCCGCGGCGTCGGGTGGCATGAGCGAGCAGCAGGAGCGTGGGGCCGCACTGTCCAGTATGGCTGCCGCGGGGGGCAAGTTAAGGAATTTCAATTTAACTTGAAAGAAAAAAACCTCAATCCTAAGTCGTCCTGACCCCGTCGCACTTCAGGTGCTGGCTGGCCGCATGGAGGGAGGACTGGACTGGATGAGAAAGCAGCACGTGTGGTCAGTACGTTATGAAACCCACCCACCTGACAGAACCGGAGAAAAGCCTGGAACTGTACAGCTCTGTTAAACTTTCAACGCTGGTCCTAGGGAGGCACAAGCCATCTCTACATTTTCTGAACGTTAAGACAATCTTATGTTACATTTACGTTAGAAATGGTAATGTTCTTTAGAGCATTATGTGCAAATTGCCACCTTTTCTGTAGACACAGTGGGAGTAGGCAGAGTTCTTATTGGAATTGTCGTATGACCAAACTTTTTGTTTCTGATATGACTTAGGAACGTGTCCTTTCCCGTAGCCACGTGGGAGTTAAACCATCACTAACCACCCTCTGAACAGTGAAAGCTGGTCCTCCGAAATCTTTCTAACAGCACAAGATTATCTAAACCTACTCACACATAAAAGAAAAAGTTACTTGAATTGTGTCAATTACGTGTTTATGTTCAACACATAAACAAGGCCAGTTTTTATTCTAAAATAAAGATAACATTTATTATCACAAGTTGCATAAAAACACAGACAGCTTTTACAAAAATCATTTTGATAGAAAAATATTTGAATACACGTGGTATTTGTAGGAACACCGTACTGTTGCTGTGCCTCCAGCTAAAGCGTCAAAGAAACTCTATTTCTCATCATCAGAATATCCAGTATTTACCACAACCCATCTTTGGAAAGAAGTCCGTAGCGTTTTCTGAACAAACCAAAGCATCTGCTCGTGAAGCAGGTCCCCGAGCGGGGCGAGCGCGGTCACGCGTCGTGATCCGCACAGAGCGGGCGCACTCACAGGGAGCCCTCGGGCCACCGGTCCCTCCCTCGCTCGACACAGGGGGAAACCAAGGCAGAGCGATGGAGAGGCGCCCTCTGACGCCTGCGCCCCCACTCCAGCATTCTCTCCGCCATCCATAAGTGAGTCATCACAGAGGTTTAGAAAGTGAATGATTTTACTCATTTACTCTGTGCAGAGATGATTTCTGGTTTATTCAGATGAAGAAGGAAATATTAAAACCACTGAAATGGCATGAAAACCCATTGTCAAAGGGCACTTAGGTCGAATGTTGACTCCATTTTGCACAGCTTCCCGCATCGAGTCAGTGGTGTGGAACCGGCTCTCCCCGTCCACGGGGTAGGGGAGCCTTTCCCTAAGGATTCCCGCGGGGAAACGGATCCCGTGAATCACTGCGACTATGGTCTTGTTATGTGAGCTAGTTTTACACGTAACTGTCATTCAGAGACTGAGGGTGTTTTTTTCTTTGACAGACTCCATGACAATTCAGAAGGTAAAGGGACTGCTGGCCCGTCTTCTCAAAGTTCCTGTGTCAGAACTTCTGCTGTCCTATGAAAGCCCCAAAGTAAGTTGTCTGGCAGAACACAGAGTCCAGCTTAGGTCCCCCCAGTGTGACATGCTGTGAGCTAGGGCGCCACGTGACGTGGACTGCTTCTAAATGGGAAACGTACGCCTCTGGGAGGGGGCACAAGTATTAAGGTGGATGTCTTTATCACCCCAACCCTTTGTTCTGTTTGTAGATGCCTGGCAGAGAGATCGAACTAGAAAATGACCAGCAGTCATTACAGTTTTATTCTGTGGAAAGTGGAGATTGCCTGTTGGTGCGATGGTAACAGCTAAGAAAGTTTGGGGACTACACTCGGGGGGTGGGGGGGTCATCACCGGAAATATAGGATTTATTAGAACAACTCTGTCAGAAAAAAAGAGGTTTTACAACTTGCCCTAAGTATAGAAAACGTGGTATTTTTCACTGGGAAGAGACCATTTCTAGGCTTGTATATAACAGCAGTAATAAAGGCTTTGCACCTACTAATGATTTTCTGATTTTATTTCATATTTATAGTTTGTGACTACACATTTCAATGTGTGGAGATTTAAATATTAAATAGAACGTAGCTAATGAAATCTGAACATAGTTAATGTCGGTCACAGGACCAGTTTTAATGGAATTCTATGGATACTACTGGCTTAAAAGGTTACCAAAATGATTTGGATGGTCATTTTGGGAAATGTCCCTTAAACTTAGGGAGGCACCGCTCTTCTATGTGTAATGTATATGCTATGATCTCTTCCCTCCATTACACTGTTTTTAGAGTATTTACGAAAATTCATGACATGCTTTTCCCTACAGCTGTACCTAAGCTGGGCATATAGTCTTCTACAGAAGATTTCCATCTCTGATCGGACTTCACTAATATTAGGTAAACATCATTAGGCAATGACAGGAGGAAAGAAAAATTCATTCTTTCAAAGTGTCCACTATTCAGCAGTATCCTTCCCTACATCACTAAAGCCCTGAGAAGTATTTGATTTACAGCCACAGAATTTTAGCCTTTTTTTTTTTTGATAGTACTAGACTGTGACCTTCAGGATGCATGTTAAATGGCAAAAGAAAACTGGAATTAGCCCACTTACCAAGGGAACTTTAAAACCAAGGTTCAGAACTGAAGAATTATATGGGTTCCTTTTCCATCCCCAAACTTTGGTTTAAGTGACCACACGGCATTCTGAGTTGTTTGGCCCTTAATTATCCTAATTATGCCTTACAAAGCTCTTCTGTAATCCAGCTTGGATTTCACATTCTTAGTTACTGAAGATTTCTGAATGAGGCCAATTTTAACCAAAAGTGATAGGTAATGAATTATAAACTAGAAATGATGATACATCAGGTTTTAGAAACTTTTTTTTGTTTTATAAAACAATTCGGTGTTTTTCAAATGGTCTTCCAATATAGAAATAAAATTTTTGTTATGTACAGTATCAGCTGATTTTTAAAAAGAAAATTTTGTGCAAACATTTAGAAATATCACATTGGTTTCAGGTAAAAAGTGCCAAGCTAAACTATCCTGAAAGACTACATCACCTACGGCCCAACCGTGGGCTCTCCTCAGACTTACACTCAGCTTCTCCCTCGCATACCCTCCTCCTCCAGCACGGCGAATTAAAGTCCTGCTGCTTCGCACTGACAAGGATCCCCGCACAGTTCCTTCAGCTTCCACAGCTGTGTCAGTTCCTGGGGCGAATACTGCGGGGAGGACAGCATTCCCGTCTCACACGTCTTCTCACACAGCCACAGGCCGTCCTGGCGAGAAACAAAACAAAAGGGAACTTGGGAGCCGTGGAACTGAGGCTGTGGGTTCTGGGGAGGTGGCAAGGATTCCAGGCACCCGTGTGTTTGTGGGTGACCCGCCCACATGGTGGGAAGGGCGACAGGCAGCAGAGGGAGTTCTGTGGCTGGGAAGCGCACACGGGGAGTTCCCTGCGGCTGGGAGAGAAGGTGGCTGTAAACCATGTGAGTAAGGGCGGCTGTCGGACGGGGCCTTATCATATGCTGGGGGCCGTACCAAGTATTAGCTCGTTCTCCAGAAACCCTGTGCAGTAGGAATCCTTTCCCTTTTACAAACGAGAAGCTGAGTGAAGTGCCTTGCCCCAGGTCGCAGTGAAGTTCATAAAGGGAAGCCGAGGTGGGGGGTGAACACGAGGGACTAAAACGGACTCAGCCTGAGTCTCGAGCACCAGCCTGCTGCCTGCGATACAGAATACGGAGCCAGAGAAGCCCGTCCTCTGAGAACGTAAAGATGCTGGGTACAGTCAAAAGCATCTTGTTAAAGCATGGCTGAACTGGTGGCAAAGGAGAAGAAACTGGAGAAAAGGAGCCAGAGTCAGCATGTGCCCTGAAGGCTCTGCTGGGTTTGAAAAGGCCATGTCCAGGGAGAGGAGACTCAGAGCCAGGGGCCCTGAGGGGCCAGACCTGGGAGACAGAGAGGGAGGGAGAAAGAGACTGTGTGTGTGTAATTTAGAAAACAGAAGCTGCGTCTCAGCCCTGACCCTGGGTGGCACGGAAAGGGGGCTGCCCTGCGCATCTGGAACCCCAGCCTGCACGTTGCTGGGTATACAGCAGGAGTCCCGTTCATCAGCAATGCAGTCAGAGACGGTAAGGCCCTGCGGTGCTAGGCAGAAACAACATCAATCCTCTTTGTAAGAATGCATTTTAAATACCTCCATTTCCAAGGAACATGAGGCCACACACACAAGTCTCTCAACACAGCAGGACACAAGCTCATGAGCAATGGTGTGCAGACACACCAGCTACACGGTCAGACTGACAAACACTACAGCTATCAACCATCAGACACACGAAATTATCGTCAGTGTTCAAGTCAAAGCTGGGACTTCAACAGGACGCAGGACTGTCACGGCTGACCCAGTAGATGTGGGTTTATTCCTGTTCACCCCTGAAGTGAGGGGGCCCTGCTCTGGGCCCAGGCACCGTGCAGAGTTCCTGCCCCAGCAGGCCCGGCATGTTCCTCTGCCCCCTGTACCTTCTGTGGCCAACGTGGAATTTGGAAGAATCCAAAATTCAACAGAAGGCTCTGGGGCGAAGCCCAGCTTCGTGCCTGCTCTCTTCCCAGGACCCCTATTTCCCATTTCCGGTCTCTTGCAGATTCATTTTTTTCTTTCCCTGGCTCAGCGGTCAGTGTATTTTCAAAAACATGTTCCAGTATTTTATCCAGTGTTTTATTTGCATCAGTCAGAGGGACTAAAGGGTCCCTTGGACCATCATGCTGCTGGAAACTTCAGCTGGCTAATTCCTTAAGTTTTTTTTTTTTTTTTAAAGTAATCTCTGTGCCCCATGTGAGCCTCAAACTCATGACCTCCAGATCAAGAGTCACGTGCTCTACTGACTGAGCCAGCCAGGTGCCCAATTCCTTACTTTTTAAAGCTACAAAGAATTTCTAATCAAATGTATAAAAACCTAATTCTTCTCTGTGGGTAGGAAAACTTCCATCCAAACCATTTCTTTTTGGTTTAAACTCAGAAAAACACTGTATGAGAACCTAGGTGGACTATCGTGAATTAAATCAAGAGATCAAGAGCACAGCTCTGATGCCAGACCTTCAATTCACTGTGTGCCCAACGTGTGACCCAGAAACCTCAGCTCCTCACGTCCTCAGAACCCAGGGCCAGCCCCCCTCCGGCTCGCTTACCTGGTATCGCGTAGGTCCTATGGCTGCCATCCAAATGCCCATGCTTACGTCTTCACCCTGTACGCGCCCCGTGAAGTTTAAACGCAGAAGTTTAAATGCCGTATCATCTCTAAACACGATGCCACACATTCCCGTAAGAAGTCCTCCTTCCACTTCTTCGTTTTGTAATTATTCTACCAGGAAACGCCAAGCCTGTATTAAACTTGTATACAGAGTAAAAGCTAGTGGCCAGTAACACCCACCATGATGAAATGTCTAGACACAAGACAGCAAGTGGCCAGTCAGCCCTTCTCAGGGGCCTTACACCTCCAGCACCGGCTGTATGAACGATACAGTGGATCCAATCGCTAGGCGGGCTGTTTAGGGACACGGTCACCAGAATCAACAAAAAGAAAGCCCTTGCTTTACAGTCTTCCTTCTTGTGATTGTCAAGCTTTTTGTCTGAAAACCTAACAAGTAGGCTCAAAAAAAGATTTAGGAGTACAATTTAGAGCCAGGATTTGGAGGCGAGGACTGGGTCCCTGACCTCTGAGGCGACTCTTCTGCAGAGAGGAGAGCATGCCTTCCCCCCAGTTACGCTGGCTCTGTGCTCAGAGATGGAATACGGGCTGGATGAGACTTGGTGTGAAGAGTATACAGTCAGGTCGGAAATCTGGAATTACCTGATAGGTCTTTAGTCTGCCCGCGTTGCTGGCGAGCCAGTGGACGATGTCCCTGGAGATGACGTAGCCCGAGCCGCAGGCAAAGGCTGGGTAGGCGGGACTGGGGTACTCCAGCTCCTGCCACTTGCCGGTTCGGTCCACTGCCCAATTCAGTCTGAAACTGAGAGTCAAAAAAAAGTTGGCCTCTTCATGTCAGTGGAACGGACATCCTACCACTATGAAGCTGGACCCCTTTACGACCGTTACAAAGGACTAAGCTGTAAAAGCAAGGAAAGCATGAACATTTTTTTTAGTCTAAAGAAAAGCTTTATTTATCCCGGGGGTGTGTTACATTTAAGACTGGTGCATCAAACTCTCTAAGTTACACTGTGGACTTTCTGAAAGTACCGGAGCAGCGTGTGTACATCTGCTAAAGAAGATCCTGAATCATACTGTATCCCTGAAGAAACAGCCAAGTTTCAGAAACGTGTTAGAACCTTCTTCTAACATATCACGGATAGCAGCTTCTCCTCTGAGTACCGCTCCTTTCTAGGCCACGACGATGAAAGCCACATCGTCTTCCCCTCCTTCGTTACCTTAGCCTGAGGTTCCCATTTTACCGATTTCCCTCTAACTGTAGCTTAATGACGTCCAGTAACCCCAGGTTTCCTATCTCAGCCACACTTTGCTTGTGAAAAACAGCTTGTGTGTTTTGTTCTAAATTAATTCCTTTTAATCAGGTACATGAAGCCAAAGGGCTAACAAGGTTTAACTTACTTTCCCCACCAAAAATTAGGCCCATCCAGATTCTTGTGGGCAATCCTATTAAACACAGCTTCTAAGTCTATGTAGCAGTCGTCATCTGTCTTTAGCAGTAAGTCAAAGCTGGTGGTTTCCACAGTCCTGTTGGCAAAACGGAATACGAGAGTCAGTGCGTCCATACCAGGAAAGGAAGCGACGCCGACGCGTGACATCGCTACTATTTTACCGAAGAACCGTCCCTGTACGACCTGCGCATTTTTTCAGTTTCTTTTTCCTTCGAGGTTGGGAACATGTGCTCAGAACACTGGGGCTTCCAACGGCAAGCCTCAGTAGTAAGTGGCGTAACGCAGAGGAGCAACGAGCGGATTTTAAAGGGCGCAGAAGAAAAAGAACACACTAAAAAAAAGACCTGGCTGAAGTGGACCCTGTGAGCAAACGCACGGTTCTGTGACATTGTTCCTGTCAGGCTGCCAAACACGCGGACCTTGTCGCTTGTGCTCTCAGCGGGGGCCCAGGGTGCAGGGACAGGCGCGCCCCCGGCTCGCGCGGAGCACTGCTCTGCCAGCTGCTCTATTCGGTGCCCCGAGTTAGTCTCCACTCAGATAGTTGATGGTTTTTAAAACACAGTTCCCCTCAGAAATGATTCCCAGCAATTAAACTCTTATAAATGACCTTTAGGAAGGCCCAGGAGGGTGACTTCATTTACCTAGACATGTAAGGGCGAGTAGAGACAAAACTGACTCCATTTCACACTGCCAATCTCTGTCTGTCTTTGATTAAAAAAAAAACAAAACCCAGAGTCTTGTTAGGGAACCAAATGACAGAAATCTGAATGAAAGAAATCTGGAGAAAGTGTTTTTTGGTCAAAGGAACGGTGAACTTAACAGCAGGTCCACACCAAAGTGCACGACCCCGTGCTTCTAAAGTTTATTTCTAATTAACAGCACAGGAGCACATAATAGTTGCTAATCGGGAGGAACTTTGTGATAAAGGACACTGTGGTCACTAAGGAATCACCTGAAGAAAGAATGACTGACACAGCTTTCATTAAGCATGCAGGGCGGACAGGCAGCACGGGACGGGGGGAGCAGGTCCCCAAGCCCGTCACCGGTGATTCAGGTGGAGATGATGGCCTGAGACAGACCGTGGCAGTGATGACTGAGATCTCAAGAGATGTGCAAGGAGTACAGGAGAGAAGACTTAAGCTGAAGGTAACAGCTAAACTACGCTGAACTTCCACAAGCGGGATTCAGCTCCCTAGAGAAAGTCCTAGAACTCCACAATCCAGATTTCCAGCTTCCCGGACCCCCATTCCCACCCTTCACCTCTTTCCGCTCTTGCCTTGGCCCCCTTACAACAAGGACCCCTCCCACGGGCCCTGAGCTAAAGAAAGTTCTTTTTCTCAGTACAGTTGTCCAAACATAACCCTGGTATTCTAGACACACCCCAATTTCCAACTCTCTTCTATCTGCCCTCTAGCCACAGGGTGACTCCAAAATTATATTAACTTGCCCTCGCTAAGAAACATGACCTTCCATAAATGAATCAGGACTCTATCCAACCACCCTGCCCAGGACAACAGAGAAGAGAGAGGGACAGGCTTGGGGGCTCACCAAGAAACAAGCTCCCTGATCCAGTTTTAAAAGAGACGGATGTGGAAACACTCTAGGTTTAGGCTAGACAGAGACAGTTCGGGTTAGTTCTAGGGTGGACAGCGTCACAGGGCTCAACAGCAAGTAAGCGGGCCCCAGAGTAACTAATCATGTTAACTGTATATATAAATAATAGTAGCTGTTATTACCGCTGCTGCCATTAATAGTATAAAAGGCAGGAATTACAACCCAGGTTGAAGAATTACGAAGGGTTGAGGAAGTTATGGGGCTCCAAAGGTTGTTGGATTTCATCTTACAGAAAAGTTTTGGAATTAGGGCAAATTAGGTTCTTAAATGTGTGGAGAAGAGGATGGAAACAGAATGTGGATGTTTGGCTGAACAGAATTCAGATCAGTAACCTGGGTTGGAGGGAACTATACAGGGGGGCACGTAGGTCGGTAGGTGTGATCACAAGTGAAAACGGGCCACTTTCAAGCTCATTGATTTTCATCTGACGTTGGCTTAAGGCAAACAAGACAATGACTCACAGGACTCTGACTCAGAGAATGGAACCACCAAACTGAAATCAACTTTGCCCTGTTTTTTGATAAAGATCATTCACATCATGGAGCTGCTCATCTGAACGAGAAAGCAGAATTTTGAAAGGTCAGTCCTCACAAAGAACCAGGATACAATGATCACATCCCAGTTGTTCAGGGGTTCTGGGGTTGGTTTTTAAATAAAATGCAGGGGTTTAATGCTGATAAATTGTTTCTACATCCAAAGAACAGTAAGACAAATTCTACCTACCCCACATTTTTACCACTTACCATCTGTAGAAGTTCAGTAATTTCGCAGGAACGTTTCGGTAAGTGTCGACGACATCCACAAAAACAATGTCGTCATAGAGGCTGCTTTCCTCCCTCAGTAAGGCGTCTTCCCTGTGGAGATGACTTAGATGGTCGAGAAGTCTTCGAGGGCGAGAATGAAGGTTTTGTAAGAGTGCATCACCTTCTACAAAGGAGAAGTTGAGAGATGGAGAAAAATGCTGCTGTAAGACCCAGCACGTGAAATGTTCTGCACGCTCGCTCTCTCCCCCCGAGGAACCGAACGGAAAGCAGCCGGGAGGCACCCGAGCTGGGCACCAGGCCCTCCCTCACCCCGCCGGGATCCACGACTGCTCTCCTTGGACAGCAGTCCAGCGGTGGCCCGTCAGGCTGTGGGGGGCAGCAGGTCCGCTCCCGGACCCCTCCCTGGACGCCGTATCTCACGTGCTCACAAGGACGTGCCTCGCAGCCCTGTTTGTAACCAAAGAAATGGACCCGACCAAAATGCCCCCCTGACAGGAGAGCGGCCGGCCCGTGGAACAGTCACATAATGGAATACGGCAAGCAGAAGAATTAACCCGATCCTGCATGCAGAGGAATGGCACTGAAAAATGATGCCGGGGGGACAAGTACCTTTATTGCTAATTGATATACACAATATGATGCCGTAGTCCTCGATTATAAAATACTCTCATCAAAACTATGTTATTGAAAGATACGTACATACATTAGAAAGTAAAAAAATAAGAATGGGAAGGGTGCACACGAATTTCGGGACAGTGGCACCCTCTCCGAGGGGAGAGAGGGACAGGGCGGGACAGCTAGCAGGGAGGGGGCTTCACCTGTGCCTGCGATGTTTTTTTTCTTAAAAAAGGAAGTAAATATGACAACATGTAAGCATTCTGAGTAATAAGGACATGGCTGTTTCTTACAGGACTCTCTATTTTTGGTGTATCTGTGATATTTCATAATAAAAATGTGCTTAAAGACATCTGTTTACTGCCTCACATGTTACATTTGTGCAGGGACTGTCCTCAAATCCTATGGATTTCAGGCAGCCACTTTTTCACGAGGGCAGGATTTTCTCAAATATCTCACTCAAATTAGAGGAAACGTCTAAAAAATAAAGTGAGTGGCTGAGGGGTGAGGAGACAGCAGAGTAGGTTAGCGCCCCACCTTCTGGAATAGCAAAGGGAAAGCCTGGGCGTGGGCGTCTGCAGGCCCACATTTGATTTCTGCCTCTGCCGCTCTGACACGCTGGGCAAGTTGCAGGTTTCCGGGCCTATATTCTCATGGCGGGGGGGAGGGGGACGATGACGACTGTATCAGTGGCTCTCGGGACTGCTTGCTGACACGTTCCTGTACCCCAAATCTAACCATTCAGCAAGTCTGGGGTGGTGCCCAAGACTGTGTTTAACATGTGTCTTCCCAGAACCCTGAGGCACGTGGGCCACAGACTGCTACCCTTTGAGCAACACAGGCTGAATGACCTTGCGTCCCCACCAGCTCTTCCATTCCACTGTAATATCCCTTTAAGGTCTATACAATTTAACAGCTGAAGGAAAGTGCAAGTGTTTGAAAATTGGAGTACCAGGAGGATGGCTGTTTCAAGATGAGAGCAGAAATTAAATATCGGCCTTGCGGATGAACAAATCACACGTTTTGTTTTATACTGCATGTAGCTGGGGGGAGGAGCTAAGATGGCGGAGGAGTAGGGGACCCCTTTTTCAGCCGGTCCCCTGAGTCGAGCTGGATAGGTACCAGACCAGCCTAAACAACCACGGAACCAGCCTGAGACGCAGGAAGACGCATCTGGATCTCTACAAATGAACATCTCCAGCGCTGAGTATTGAGGTACGAAGCGGGGAGCCATGAAACTGTGCACAGATATCGGAAGATAAACGGAAGGGGGAGGGAGCCGCCGTGTTCGGGCGCCGGGAAGCAGTAGCCACCTGCACGGGGGAGCGGGAGGGGCTCGCGGTCGGCACCCGCAAAACAGCAGACTGTGACCGTGAGCCGGGTGCGCGCGCCACCAGGCATCTCGCGGGACACCGGAATCCCGGTGCACTCACTGGATCCAGACTGAGACCGGGAGCTTCCGGAGCGCGCGGGGCGGCTGGCGGCTGGCGGCGTTAGAAACACAAAGGACAGAGACGCGCCGGCCCTGGAAGTGAGGGCTGGGACGCCGGGTGTGGGGCGCACATCCCGGGACGCTGCAGGGTTGAGCAGCACCAACAGAAACAGAGTTAAAGTGGCCAGAACATTAGTAGAGAACGGGCCGCAATCCCTCTGTTCTATGACAATCCAGCCTCTGCGGCTCTGACTCTCAGAAGAGGCACAGCAAACCGCCAGGGAAAGCCGCCAGAGAACAAAAGCCTGGAAATACCGGCTCAGGGAGTGCCCATCCCCATCCTCCCTCGCAGGGGACGCGGAGACTCTACCCAAACAGGGCTGCCTGAGTATCGGCGCGGCAGGCCCCTCCCCCACAAGGCAGGCTGAAAAATCAAGAAGCCCACATCCCTAAGGTCCCTATAAAACAAGGGCGCACGGCCTGGGCCCCCGGCAATAATTTGGGCTCTGGACAACCCTGCAACCTCTCCTCATCAGAATGACGAGAAGGAGAAATCCCCCCCAGCAAAGAAAAGACAATGAGTCTGTGGCCTCTGCCACAGAACTGATGGATATGGATGTAACCAAATTGTCAGAAATGGAGTTCAGAGTAACAATGGTCAAGATGATGTGTAGACTTGAAAAAAATATTAACGAAAATATTCACGAGAATATAGAATCTCTAAGGGCGGAAATGAGAGCAAATCTGGCAGAAATTAAAAATGCTATGAATCAAATGCAGTCAAAACTAGAGGCTCTGACGGCCAGGGTGAATGAGGCAGAGGAACATATCAGCGAATTGGAGGATGGGTTAGTAGAAGAAAAAGCGAAAATAGAAGCTGGACTTAAAAAAATCCACACTCAGGAATGTAGGTTACGGGAGATTACTGACTCAATGAAACGTTCCAATGTCAGAATCATCGGCATGCCTCTGGAGAAAAACAGAGGTCTAGAAGAGATATTTGAACAAATTGTAGCTGAAAACTTCCCTAATCTAGCAAAGGAAACAAGCATTTGTGTCCAAGAGCAGAGAGGACCCCTCCCAAGCTCAACCACGACAAACCTACGCCACGTCACGTCACAGTGCAATTTGCAAATATAAGATCCAAGGATACAGTATTGAAAGTGGCCAGGGCAAAGAAATTTCTCACGTACCAAGGCAAAAGTATCAGGATTACGTCAGACCTGTCTACACAGACCTGGAATGAGAGAAAGGGTTGGGGGGGCATTTTTAAAGCTCTTTCAGAGAAAAACATGCAGCCAAGGATCCTTTATCCAGCAAGGCTGTCATTCAGAATTGATGGAGAGATAAAGACCTTCCAAAATCGCCATTGACCAATTTCATAGCCACGAAACCAGTCCTATAGGAGATATTAAGGGGGGTTCTATAAAAGTAAAAAGGCCCCAAGAGCGATACAGAACAGAAAGTCACAATCTATAGAAACAAAGACTTTACTGGCAACATGGCATCATTAAAATCATATCTCTCAATAATCAGTCTATATTATTCTTAAAGGATGTATCCAACAAGTGGATATGACAATTATAAATATCTATGCCTCCAACAGGGGAGCAGCAAGATACACAAGCCAACTCTTAACCAGAATAAAGACATATAGATAAAATATGTTAATAGTAGGGGACCTCAACACTCCACTATCAGCAATAGACAGATCACCTGGGTAGAAGATCAACAAAGGAACAAGAGCTTTGAATGCCATACTGGACCAGATGGACCTCATAGATATATATAGAACACTACACCCCAGAACAAAAGAATACTCATTCTTTTCAAATGCACATGGAACATTCTCCAGAACAGACCATGCTCTGGGTCACAACACAGGTCTCAACCGATACCAAAAGACTGAAATTATTCCCTGCATATTCTCAGACCACAATGCTTTGGAATTGGAACTCAGTCACAAAGAAAAATTTGGAAGAAACTCAAACACTTGGAGACTAAGAACCATCCTACTCAGGAATGAGTCGATAAACCAGGCAATCAAAAATGAATTTAAACAGTTTATGGAGACCAACAAGAATGAAAACACAATGGTCCAAAACCTATGGGACACTGCAAAGGCAGTCCTAAGAGGAAAACACATAGCCATCCAAGCCTCATTCAAAAGAATAGAAAAATCTAAAATGCAGTTTTTATATTCTCATCTCAAGAAGCTGGAACAGCAACAGAAGGACAGGCCTAATTCACGCACGAGGAAGCCGTTGATCAAGATTAGAGCAGAAATCAATGAATTAGAAACAAGGAGCGCAGTAGAGTAGATCAACAGAACTAGAACCTGATTCTTTGAAAGAATAAATAAAATAGATAAGCCACTGGCCAGACTTATCCAAAAGAACAGAGAAAGGACCCAAATTAATAAAATTATGAATGAAAGGGAGAGGTCACAACCAACATCAATGAAATAGGAAGGATCATTGGAAACTTTATCAACAGCTATATGCCAATAAATTAAGCAACCTGGAAGAGATGGATGCCTTCCTGGAAACCTATAAAGTACCAAGACTGAAACAGGAAGAAACTGATTTTTTAAACAGATCAATTAATTATGAAGAGATTAAAGCAGTGATTAAAAACCTTCCGAAAAACAGAACTCCAGGGCCTGATGGATTTCCCGGGGAAGTCTACCAAACATTCAAAGAAGAAATAATACCTGTTCTCCTAAAGCTGTTTCAAAAAATAGAAACAGAAGGAAAACTACCAAACTCATTCTATGAGGCCAATATTACCTTGATCCCCAAACCAGGAAAAGACCCCATCAAAAAGGAGAATTACAGACCGATTTCCCTAATGAATATGGACGCCAAAATCCTCAACAAGATCCTAGCCAATAGGATCCAACAGTACATTAAAAGGATTATCCATCATGACCAAGTGGGATTCATCCCTGGGATGCAAGGATGGTTCAACATTTGCAAATCTATCAGTGTGACAGATCTTATCAACAAGAAAAGAGTCAAGAATCATATGAGCCTCTCAATAGATGCAGAAAAAGCATTTGACAAAATACAGCATCCTTTCCTGATTAAAACCCTTCAGAGTGTAGGGATAGAGGGTACATTCCTCAATCTCATAAAAACCATCTATGAAAAGCCTACAGCAAATATCATTCTCAATGGGGAAAAGCTGGAAGCCTTTCCCTTAAGATCAGGAACACGACAAGGATGCCCACTCTCGCCACTATTATTCAACATAGTACTAGAAGTCCTTGCAACAGCAATCAGGCAACAAAAAGGTATAAAAGGTATCCACATCGGCAAAGAAGAAGTCAAAATGTCTCTCTTCGCAGATGACATGATACTCTATATGGAAAACCCAAAAGAATCCACCCCCAAATTACTAGAACTTAAAGAGCAATTCAGTAATGTGGCGGGATACAAAATCAATGCTCAGAAATCAGTTGCATTTCTATACACGAACAATGAGATTGAAGAAAGAGAAATTAGGGAATCCATTCCATTTACTATATCACCAAAAATCATACGTTATCTCGGAATTAACTTAACCAGAGACGTAAAGGATCTATATTCTAGAAACTACAAATCACTCTTGAAAGACATTGAAGAAGACACAAAAAGATGGAAAAATATTCCATGCTCATGGATCGGAAGAATTAACATAGTTAAAATGTCCATGCTACCCAGAGCAATCTACACTTTCAATGCTATCCTGATCAAAATACCAATGACATTTTTCAAAGAACTGGAACAAACAGTCTTTAAATTTGTGTGGTATCAGAAAAGGCCCCGAATCGCCAAGGAGCTGCTGAAAAGGAAAAACAAAGCTGGGGGCATCACAATGCCGGATTTCGAGCTGTACTACAAAGCTGTGATCACAAAGGCAGCATGGTACTGGCACAAAAACAGGCACATAGACCAATGGTACAGAATAGAGAATCCAGAAATGGACCCTCGGCTCTTTGGACAACTAATCCTTGACAAAGCAGGAAAAAACATCCAGTGGATAAAAGACAGTCTCTTCAATAAATGGTGCTGGGAAAATTGGACAGCTACATGCAAAAGAATGAAACTTGACCACTCTCTCAAACCATACACAAAGATAAACTCCAAATGGATGAAAGACCTCGATGGGAGACAGGAATCCATCAAAATCCTAGAGGAGAACATAGGCAACAACCTCTACAACATCGGCCACAGCAACTTTTTTCATGACACATCCCCAAAGGCAAGAGGAACAAAAGATAAAATGAACTTGTGGGACTTCATCAAGATAAAAAGCTTCTGCACAGCCAAGGAAACAGTCAAAAAAACTAAGAGGCAGCCCACGGAATGGGAGCATATATTTGCAAATCATACTACAGATAAAAGACTAGTATCCAAGATCTACAAAGAACTTCTCAAACTCAATACAGAAGAAACAAATAAATCATAAAATGGGCAGAAGATATGAACAGATACTTTTCCAATGAAGACATACAAATGGCTAACAGACACATGAAAAAAATGTTCAAAATCATTAGCCATCAGGGAAATTCAAATCAAAACCACACTGAGATACCACCTTACGCCAGTTAGAATGGCAAAAATGGACAAGGCAAGAAACAACAATTGTTGGAGAGGATGTGGAGAAAGGGGATTCCTCCTACATTGTTGGTGGGAATGCAAGTTGGTACAGCCACTCTGGAAAACAGTGTGGAGGTCCCTTAAAAAGTTAAAAATTGAGCTACCCTATGACCCAGCCATTGCACTACTGGGTGTTTACCCCAAAGATACAGACGTAGTGAAGAGAAGGGTCATATGCACCCCAATGTTCATAGCAGCACTGTCCACAATAGCTACATCGTGAAAGGAGCCGAGATGCCCTTCAACAGATGACTGGATTAAGAAGATGTGGTCCATATATACAATGGAATATTACTCAGCTATCAGAAAGAACGAGTTCTCAACATTTGCTGCAACATGGACGGCACTGGAGGAGATAATGCTAAGTGAAATAATCAAGCAGAGAAAGACAATTACCATATGGTTTCACTCATTTATGGAACATAAGAACTAGGAAGATCAATAGGAGAAGAAAGGGATAAAGAAAGGGGGGGTAATCAGAAGGGGGAATCAAGCATGAGAGACTATGGACTCTGAGAAACAAACTGAGGGCTTCAGAGGGGAGGGGGGTGGGGGAATGGGATAGGCCGGTGATGGGTAGTAAGGAGGGCACGTACTGCATGGTGCACTGGGTGTTATACGCAACTAATGAATCCTCGAACTTTACATCAGAAACCAGGGATGTACTGTATGGTGACTAACATAATATAATAAAAAAATATTATTATAAAAAAACAAATAAGGATGGGGCACAAAAAAAATAAAAAAATAAATATACTGCATGTATCTGAAAACCAGGAATAAAACAATCTGTGTTTTAAATCTGATGAGCTGTCTAGCTTCTACTTAAAAGAATCACAGAGTTTACAGCCTCTCAAAATTTGGAAGATCACGTCTGTCTAGCGAGCCTGTTAAGATACAGACATCTGAGCTTTACTTGTGAAGATTTTAACTTTGTAGCTTGAGGTAGGGCCTGGACAGAGATGCTAATATCTGACAAAATTTAAGAATTCATGTACACCTGAACGTTCTGAATAGCACTTAGACCCTGATTTTAAAAAATTAATTTATACTGAGATTTTCAGAAGACAGTCTATTCATTTTCATTTGTTTAGCCTACCACTTGAGTTATTTCACTCTTACTTGAAAGAAATTGTCCCTCACCGAAACCTTATTCCTTTAGCTTCCATGACTGAAAAATTATGACAAGCTTTTGTCCAGGGTGAGCTGCTCCTTGTAGAACAGTTTAGTGACAGAAGTCTCAAGGGTCCCTTAAACTAGTTTTTAAAGGCTCCTGGTGGTACAATCAGGAATGAACCAGTAAAAGAAGGGAAGGTGCTGGATACTCCAGTCAGATGGTGCGTTCACCTGCCCTCGCCCCCGCATCTGCGCTGCCTTAGGAAGCTGCCTGAGCTCCTGAGTTTTCGCCAGGGCTGGGCTGTCAGCTAGCTTCTTGGTGAGCTAAGCGGACACCTTCCTTGGCAGAGTGGCCTCACAGTTTTATGAAAAATGTCTGGATTGGAATTAAGGATGTCTAAATTTTAAATCTCTACTTTTAATGGCAAGTTTATGGGCAAAACCCACGCACCTGTTCTAGCCTACCCTTTGGGGTGATATAAGAATACAACTACTTTTGTGAGGAAACACTATAAATTAAGATGCTTTTGAAAAAATAAAAAAAGCCAGAGTCCATTTGCACCCTCAAACAACATGCAGTGGCTCGAATGGGGTGTGCCCCATCCCCCACACCATGCTGTCACGGGATCCCTCCCCGAAGAGTCTCCTCTCGGCATGTGCTCTGCATTCCTCAGTCACTGACAGCCTTCAGGAAGCTGGGTCATAATTCTTTTATAGGAATCCATGCTCTGTGGCGCTCTGAGATGTCAAGACAGAAATTCCATTGGGCACCTTCGTCCCCTAGGTGACGTTCGTGACAGGTGACCAATAGCAATTGCATCAATGGTAGTTTTTCTTTCTTAAAGATCATGGACACGGAATTTTCAGGAATTCACAGATGGACATTCTAATAAGCATCATTCAAGAAGACAAACACAGCCACTCCCATCATAACAAATTCCCTCTAGAGTTCTAAGCTAATGCTCCTGACCCCAAGTTTGAAACGAATCTAACAAACCCATCCTAGAATGTGATATATTAGGAGAAGCATTTAAGACACTGTAGTCTGAAAGAGAACCTATGTTTAAATACTGTCATTATGAAGAGAAAGCGTACACATGAAGCAGGAGGGGAAGCTGAGTCCACTGGACCACCTCCAACGGAGGGACAGACGCAGGCATCAAAATGCACCACGCTGGCTGGGGCAGGGAAAAAAAGGTTCTTCCCTTCTGACTGCAGCACAAAGCCCACTACAGCTATACGACCACAGTCTAGCGGCTCTGCAAAGTCCCCACCTGGCTGCAGGATAAACCAAAGAGAGCCGCATGGGGCCAACAAAGCCCAGGATCATGGATTTTTCAAGATCATCCTTATGGTGAGAGACTGGATGCTTTCCCTTTAAGAGGAGGAACAAGACAAGGATGTCTGCTCTACCACTTCTACTCCACACTGTGCTAGACGTTCTAGCCACAGCAGAAAAGAAAAAGCAACAAAAGCCATCCAGATTGGGGGGGGGGGGAGTACAACCATCTCCATTTGCACATGACATGATCTTGTATATGGGAAATCCTAAGGCACCCACACAACTAGTAACTTAAATGAATTCAGCAAAACTGCAGCACACAAGATCGATATATAAACATCGGTATTGCTATACATTAGCAACGAGCAATCTAGAAATGAAATGAAAAAAACAATTCCACTTATAATAGCATCAAAAAGAATAAATATTTAACTTAGCCAAAGAAATGTAAGACTTGTACTCTGAAAACCATAAAATATCACTAAAAGAAACGAGTAAGACATAAGTAAATGGAAGGATATTCCATGTTCATGGGTCAGAGACTTACTGTCAGAATGGTAACACTCCCTGAAATGGTCTACATGGTCAATGCCACCCCTTTCAAAATCCCAGCTGGCTCACTTGCAGAAGTTGACAAGCCGAACCTAAAATTCATATGGAAATGCAGGACCCGGAATAGCCAAAACGATCTTAAAAGAGAACCGAGTTGGAGGAGTCACACTTTCCGATGTCAAATCCTACCACAAAGCTACACATTCAAGACCGTGCAGTACTGGTAGAGGGACAGACACACCGATCAAAAGAACAGAAGTGAGAGCCCGGAAGTAAATCCTTACACTTAAGGTCAGAAAGTACAGTGAGGAGGTTAATGGTTGGTAGGGGCTGGCGGAGGGGAGAATGAGGAGTGTCCTCTAACGGGCGCAGGGTTTCTTTTTGGAGTGATGGAAATGGTCCGGAGTCAGTGGAGATGCTTGCAGAACTCTCAAATACCGCAAACCAGTGACTTCACCACTTTAAAAGGGTAAAGTGTATGTGAATTATGTATTAATAAAGCTTTTTTTTTTAATGACAAAAAAAGAATCACCTCTTCTGTCAAAGTATGGAGTCAGATTAGGTACGTGAGACTCAGCGCGCTCTTCACCTTTCAAGCAGCCCACTTACCCTGAATGGTGTAAATAAAACCACCTGCAATTCCCTCCACGCCTTCCATGAATTCGTGAGGCAAGGCGCCCTCCCCAGCCTGAAAACGACAAAAACAGAAGTGCTCAATGTTTCATTACCAAAAATACATTTCTTCTATTTTAAAACTGATGTGGCAAAATTCATAACAGCGGATAAATCCATCTAAGATGTACGCAGTCAGGATGACATCAGTATTCTCCTGTTTTTGGTATCTGTTATCTTGATTACAATATTAAAGATCAGGTGCGCAGGGCAGTCCCCAGTGCTCAGAATTCCAACTGACACAGAATCATATATTCTTGAACTTGTCACCATCATAGTACAAAACCGATTTTATTTTATATCCCAACCCTACCACTTGAAAAAAAATGACCACCTTTGACTTCTTGGAGACTGAAAACTGCCATGAACTCAAATGCGTCTAGGCACATTTTTCAAGTCTGCCCTACTGCGCAGAGGAAGCCGCTCGAAACAAACCATTCAGATGGAGCCCTGCCAGTCACTGATGCTGCTGAAGGTGCCGACAAGCAGCGACAGTCCTCCCGGCCTCCGAGGATTGGAGGAGCCTTAGATTAGAGATTTACAAGTTCCCCAGTGAGGTGTTTCCCCTCTGCGTGCTGCACACCTGTGTGGCACACCCAGCGGAGTGATTCTCCAGCTGCAGGGCTGGGCCACACTGCACAGCTCTGCCCGTGTGGGGTGTGTGTGTGTGTGTGTGCGGTACTGCCTCTGCGGCCGGACCGTCCCCTCCGCAGAGCTGCACTGCACAGCAGTGTTTCGGGGCCGTAGAGAGACCCCGTCCGGAGGCGACCGTGGGAACTTGTAGCTCAACGTGGAGGAAGCTACCGAAGGCCACGCTAACGTTTCCAGCTTCGTAGAGCCAGGAACGGTTGCGCACTGTTTTATCATTGTGTACTCCACATCGTTTTGGCTTGTTTAGAACTTGACAGTACTTTCTATTAGCGTCTATCTAAAAGGTCACAGCTTGACTTTTAAAAGTTTCTGACATTCTCACTTACTGGCAAGGGAGCAAGACTCCAGGAAACTTACAGCTTTACGCATTTATGATAGAAAACTTTATTTGTACGTGGGGTTTCCTAGAAGGAGATACCAAGTTACCACACTATTTTTTAGGGTTAGCTGAGTGTGTAAGCAGTCTTTAGCCCTCTACAACTATATTTACCCTCGAAGTGGATCATTTGAGTCTTTCCACTTGAACCTAGCCCTCAACTCAGAAGTTGGTTTCCTTTTGTGCAATCAACTTAATAACTACAGAATTCCAGCATATTTTGGTATTTTTAAGTTTCACAAACAGACAAGGAGGTGACATATTAAGGGCACTTGCCCTGGAAATACGGAAAGAATAAAAGTATAATTAAATTTCATAAGACATTCTATGTTAAATAAAGCTTGAGATCCTAAACACGACCCACAAGGCTAAGTTTGTGATTATATATGAATCTGTGACCTAATGTCGGTCTTCCTCACTGGAGTGTAAGTTCTACTGTGGCCAGGAGTGGTTTTCTAAGTGGGTGACAGCATACCACCTAATGTTCATTTCAAATTCGGGAATTAATTCATGTGAATAAGATGAATAGTTAATGAAAATAGACTAAGCTTGTGAACACCAGAGCATCAAGCAGAATGAGACTGGGTTTGTGACGCCACCACAAACGCCACCTGTATATTTAAAGCTCATCATTGTAAGTCTGCCTACACCTTATTGTCCCACACTTACTTGGAGATATTTACCCAAACTATTTTAAATTTGAAGCAAATCTGAATAAATTAAAAATATGAGGCAGAAATCCTAGCAATATAAATGAAAGTAAAAACTCCATCGTATTTTCCAGTACTGCCAGCTATGCTATTTTAACATTCTGCTATTAAGGTGAGGGAGTGAGGATCCTGAATACTACTGAGCAAGTGTCCATCAAGAACATTAACTTAGGGAGCGTGGGTGGCTCAGTCGGTTAAGCATCTGCCTTCAGCTCGGGTCATGATCCCAGGGTCCTGGGATCGAGTCCTGCATTGGGCTCCCTGCTCAGTGGAGAGCCTGCTTCTCCCTCTCCCTCTGCCTGCTGCTCCCCTTGTTTGTGCTCTCTCAGACAAATAAGTAAACAAAATCTTTTCTTTTAAAAAAAGAAGAATGTTAGCTTAAAAATTATTGAGAAATACTGCACTTTTAAAAATGCACCAATCTTAAGGCAAAACTGTGTGTTTACTGATGCCGGAGGGAAAAAATCATAGAACATCTGAGTTGTTTGGCTTTACTATGGTGACTCCACATTTTCTGCCATCCGTGCTCTAAAATACCCAAGACTCATCGTTTCACATTCCCGGAGTTGATGTAAAAGTAAAGTTAAAAACACTTTTCATGTACTAAAAAATGCTAAAGTATGCTGAACAGCCTTAGGAAGACAGGATGACTTACCACAATGACTCGGAGAACGCCCCCGCCATCGTTCACAGTCACTTTGTGGAGATTTCTTGACACGAGGCCTTGGAGGTCTTGGCTCTCCCACACGATGGTACCTTCAAAGCTCTTTTTGAGGAAAGATGAAGTGAGTCGATTTCTTTATTGTTGTCATTTAGGTTTTAAGTAAGTTTTTAAAGAAAAATTAATTTTTTTTCTAAAACCTATTGGTTAAAGTTTTTATCCCCCTACTCTAACACACACTACTGTTAACATGTTGGTGTATATTCTCGAGTCATTTTTTTTTTCAGGCACATCTGAAAGATGCAGGTACAAAGAGGGCAGAGGCAATTTTGCACACTGCTGTCTGCAAGTCCCTCTACACTGAAGCGTTTCCTGCCGCTACCTCAGCTCATACGACCATTCTTTGCCACGCACACCTAACTAACATGCCATCGAGTGCGTGCGTCCAGAGTCACACAAACACTTCCCCACTGGCAGATGTGGACTCTACCAACTATCTAATGAAGCGTGTTTTGGTGTAAATGTTTATTTTGTTTCAAAATACATTTTCAGAGGTGAAATCATGGGGACAAGAAAGAAATAAAAGAGATATTTTATATGGATTTGGGGACACAATACCAAACTTTCTTTTAAAAGGAAATTATCTAATTTCCCAATTTACAAAAATACTACCTGCATTGTATTCTTCCAAGTATGGGATACTGATGACAGCAAAGACATTTAAGTCGATTTAGATTAAAAAATGACTCCTTATTTAACTGCATTATTTATTTATTTATTTATTTTTTAAAGATTTTATTTATTCATTTGACAGAGAGAGATAGCCAGCAAGAGAGGAAACACAAGCAGGGGGAGTGGGAGAGGAAGAAGCAGGCTCCCAACGGAAGAGCCTGACATGGGGCTCGATCCCAGAACTCCAGGATCACGCCCTGAGCCGAAGGCAGACGCCTAACGACTGAGCCACCCAGGCGCCCCTGATTTCTAATGTTTATAAATTATACAGTCTCTTCTGGGAATTACTGACCCATGCTTCTTTGCCATTTACTTATTGCGTTTTTTATTTTTCTTATTAATCTGTTATCTTATAATAAATAATCCTGTGTATATAATATATGCTAAAATATTTTTTTTCAGAATTGTTAGCTACTTTGTTATTATAATTATTATTATTATTTACTTAAAAGGTCCTGTCAAATCTGACAAGCTTTTTGTGATTACTATTAAATTCTGGGCTTTGAAAGTTACACTCCCTGCCCCAAGGTTTGATACACATTTAAATTCTAGTGTCTTCGAATTTCTCCATGGGGGCTCAGCTGCTCCACTGTACTGTTCAGGCCATCCCCACGGTCAGCCCCTCTGGCTTGTTCCAGAGATCCAACAGAAGGCAGCCACCAGCATCCAATTCTTCTCTATCACATCAGCCTGTTTTCTTTTCCGAATACCACTGATCACTCTGAGATTTCCTGTTTTTCCTATTGTCAAACTAACTGCTCCCACTAGAACGCAAGCACCGTGAGAGCAGGGATCTTGTCTGTCGTATCAACCACCATATTCCCGGCACCTAGAACGGCCTGACATACATAACAGGCACTGGAAAATTATTTACTTTGTAAATAATGGTAAACTCAAAGTCAGCTGGAATGATTTTTGGTCTAGAGCACCAGACAAAAGATACAGCTTTAATATTCTTTAAAATTTTTCACATATTAAGAGATAAAGCGCTGTACAGTAATGTCTCAGCCAGCATTATAAGGACACTTTACAAAATTGAACTTGTCCAATAAGCTAGGGCAGTGGTTTGAAAGCTTTTTGTAAAGCATTACAACTTCTCTACAAAACAGGTAAAAACACTAAGCGTCGGGATTCCTCAGGCCGTCCGTCACTTTATATTCTAATGTAATGGACCCTTATTCTGCACTGCTGGTGAGACTCCGGATACGCTCCGAGGAGGCCCCGGGTTCCTGAGAGCAGGCCTCAGAGACACACTCGGGTGGTCACTGCCTGGCCTCGAGCACAGAGAGCGATGCCCACCTCATGGGGCTGTGCCGGGGGTTAATGATGACATGTGTGCGGCATGCAGGGTCTTTGCTCAGAGAAACAGAGCTTTATGACCACTGGAAGGAAAGCAGAAAGTGAAGGACCCCTTTAAAAGATCTCGTTGTCTTATCTTGGAAATGGGCGCTGACTATCGCTCTCCCTGGAAAGCCTTAACTCTCCCAGTATACTTGACGTTGAACCTCAAATCCCTAAAAACAAACAGCATTCTTACAGACACACGCGCAGAAGGAAAAAAACAAGCCTAGGGAGGAACCTGGCAAATATGCTGAGAAACGTGGACAGCATCATATCCCTCTAACCTTTCTCTATGTAGTCAAGTTTCCAACAGTGGATATGGATTCCTCTCACACATTTTCATACTTTTATGATCATGAAAAAAAAATTTTTTAAACATATGTATACAACGAAATAAATTTAGGGTCAATCTTCTTCCAGACACAGGCGTTATTTAAACTTCTGAGCGTTTACGACCAGGTAGCAGGCTGTGGGCTACTCGAAGATTTACAAGAGTGAAACAGCTCCTGTCTTCAAATGCTCGTAATATGCCCCGCTGGGGTCAGTAACGAAGGACAGTCGTCTGCTTGAGGTCAGCCAGGCCTTCAGGTGACTGTGAGAGCGGAGTCTCGCAGGCACGTGAGTCAGGAAGGGAGAGGCGGACGAAAGCCCTCATCAAAAGGCAGACGTGAAGAGCACTGCATGTTAGTGTGAAGCAGCTGAGCGCGGCCAAAGCCCCAGGCCGAGGAACGGAGATGTGGGAAGTGGGCTCCTGTCAGCGCTGCCGGCGGGAACAGAGAGTCTGTGCTTCATCTCGAAGGCCGCTGGCAAGCACAAGAGTGATGCGATCCTAGCCGCCATTTTAAAAGGTCGCTCTAGTGGAACAGCATCAGGGCAGGCTGGCAGGGAGAGTGGTAACTGGACTATTACAGAGGTCCAGGTGAGAAGCAGCAAGCACTTATCTTAGAAATTAAGACTGCCTTCTGAGAAACTGAAGGAGACACAAATATATGGAAAGATATTCAAGCTCAAAGACTGGAAGTATGAATATTATTAAAATGTCCATATTACTCAAAGCAATCTACAGATTCGATGTCATCTCTATCAAAATTCCAATGGTGTTTTCACAGAAATACAATAACTACCCCTAAAATTTGTATGAAACCACAAAAGACCCCAAATAGCCAAAGCAATCTTAAGAACAACAAAGCTGGAGGCATCATGCTTTCTGATTTCAAACTATACTACAAAGCTACTGCGATCCAAACAGTATGCTATTGGCATAAAAACTGACACACAGATCAATGGAACAGAAGAGGCAAGAATACACATGGGAAGGACAGTCTTTGCAATAAATGGTGTTGGGAAAACTGGACAGCCACATGCAAGGAATGAGCCTGGACCCCTATCTTACACCATACACAAAAATCAACTCAAAATGGACCAAAGACCTGAACAGAAGACCTGACACCACAGAACTACTAGAATAAAACCTAGGTGGTAAATTCCCTGACACTGGTCTTGGAGATGATTTTTTGGATTTGACACCAAAAGCGAATGCAACAAAAGCAAAAATAAACAAGTGGGACTACATTGAACCAAAAAGTTGCTGTACAGCAAAGGAAACCATCAACAAAATAAAAAGGCAACCTATGAATGGGAAAAAAATATTTGCAAATGATATACCTGACAAGGACTTACTACCCAAACATATAAAGAACTCCTACAACTCAAGAGCAAAAATCCAGACAACCCAATTGAAAGGTGGGCAGAAGATCTGAATAGACATGTTTCCAAAGACAACATACAGATGGCCCACAGGTACATGAAAAGATGTTTACTGTCACTCATCATCAGGGAAATGCAAATCAAAAACCATATTGAGAGACCACCTCACACCTGTCAGAATGGCGACTACTATCAGAAAGACAAGAAATAACAAGTGTGCTGGCCGGGATGTGCTGAAAAGGGAACCCTCGTGCACTTGTGCACTGCTGGCGGGAATGTAAATCGCTGTAGCCACTGTGGAAAACAGTACGGAGGGTCCTCAAAAAATTAAAAACAGAATTACCACGCGATCCAGCAATTCCATTTTTGGGTATTTATCCAAAGGAAATGAAAACACTCGAAAAGACATCTGTGCCCCCATGTTCACTGCAGCATGTTTACAATAGCCACGATGTGGACACACCTGAATGCCCACGGATGGATGGATGGATGAAGAAAATGTGATGCAAACACACACACACACAGAAGAATATTATTCAGCCATAAAAAAAAAAGGAAACCTTGCCATTTCCAATATGGATGAAACTTGAGGGCATTATGCTAAGTGAAATAAGGCAGAGAAAGACAAACACCATATGATTTAACTTATATGTGGAATCTAAAACGATTTTATTTGTGAGAGAGAGAGAGTTGAGAGAGAGAGTGTGTGTGTAAAGCAGGGGAGCAGCAGGCAGAGGGAGAAGCAGACTTCCCTGCTCAGCAGGGAGCCCGATTCCGGACTTGATCCCAGGACCCTGAGATCATGACCTGAGCTGAAGACAGATGATTAACCAGCTGAGCCACCCAGGCGCCCCTAAAACATTTTTTAAAAAGCAAAAAACAAAACACTGAACTCCTAGATATCAAGAACAGATGGGTGGTTGCCAGAGGCAGGGGCTGGGGGGCTGGGGGGCTGGGGGGCTGCGTGACATGGGTGAAGGGGGTGAAAAGGTGCAAATTCCCAGCTGTAAGAGAATCAGTTCTGGGGCTCTCACGTACAGCACAGTGAGTAGTACAGTTAATAACGCCGTAGACGTGAAAGCTGCTAAGCAAGGAGATCTTAAAAGTTCTCTTCACAAGAAATGTAACTGTGTGGTGATGGACGTTAACTAGACTCAGTGTGATCATTCTGCATTATTGCATCATCACGTTGTACACCTGAAACGAGTATATGTCAATTATATCTCAATAAAAAAAGAAAGAAAAAATGAGTACATTAAAGGGAAATATGTCTCTAATAACTGAGAAAAGCTCTGAGATCAAAGCTTAATTAGTAAACTCACTACCTTAAAACAATGTATCAAGTGGCCACTATACAAAAGCTGGGTTAAGAGAGAAATTGGCAATGTAGCAATGTCCAGTGGGAGAAAGAGGCAGGAATTGGAAGATACAAAGCATTCTAGCCACATCCTACCTGAATGAGCCAGCTCTCTAAAACAAATACATCCTAAGCAAATTCCATGATCACACCAAGCACTGTTCTGATTTGGGTTTTTGGTGTCTGACATCTCAATAAGGAGGTTCCCAGACAGGGTCAGACTTTCAAATCTAATAAGCTAACAGCCATTAAGGATGAATGAATGGATATTCTGGTTTACAAACTGGTCTATGAATTTATTCAATGTCATTCAATGAGAATCTGATCATCTCTAAGTGAACGAATTGGAAAGTCAGTGCTAGAACCTGAAAGCTAAGTCCTAGACCCTTGGCAAGGTGAGGCTGCTCTGAGTTAATCATGTGTCTTTCGTCTGGCAAAACAGCCTCCTGCTCTTGGTATTCATACACTCCTTTAAAACTTTAACAGTAATAAAATTCAAAAAAATTTTTATTTAAATTCTAGTTAACATACAATGCAATATTGGTTTCAGGAGAATTCAGTGATTCATCACTTACATACAACACCCAGTGCTCGTCACAACTAGTGCCCCCCTTAATCCCCATCCCCCATCCACCTCCCTCTATCAACCCTCAGTTTGTTCTCTATTGCTATGAATCTCTTATGGTTTGTTTCCCTCCTCCCCCACCATAGGTTCATCTGTTTTGTTTCTTAAATTGCACATATGAGGGAAATCATATGGTATTTGTCTTTCTCTGACTTGTTTCACTTAGCATTATACTCTCTAGCTCCATCCACATTGTTGCAAATGGCAAGATTCCATTCTTTTTGATGGCTGAATAATATTCGCGTGTGTGTTGGTGTCTGTATGTATATATACATATATGTATATATGTGTGCATATATATACACACATCATCTTTATCCATTCATCTGTGGATGGACATTTGGGCTCTTTCCATAATTTGGCTCTTGTTGATAATACTGCTATAAACATTGGGGTGCAGGTGGCCCTACAAATCTGTATTTTTATATCCTTTGGGTAAATACCTAGTAGTGCAATTGCTGGATTAGAGGGTAGTTCTATTTTTAACTTTTTGAAGAACCTCCGTACTGTTCTCCAGAATGGCTACACAAGCCTGCATTCCCACCAACAGTGTAAGAGGTTCCCTTTCTCTGCATCCTCACCAACACCTGTTTTCTTGTGTTAATTTTAGCCATTCTGACAGGTGTGAGGTAGTATCTCATTTATTTTATTTTGTTTTGTTTTAAAGATTTACTTACCTGAGAGAGAGAGAGAGACCACACAGGAGTGTGTGAGAAAAGGGGAAGGGGCAAAGGGAGACAGAGAGAAGAAGACTCCCGACTGAGTGTGGAGCCTGACATGGGGCTTGATCCCAGGACTCTGAGATCATGACCTGAGCCAAAATTAAGAGCTGGCCACTTATCCGACTGAGCCACCCAGGTGCCCCTCATTGTGGTTTTGATTTATGTTTTCCTGATGATGAGTGATGTTGAACATCTTTCCATGTGTCCGTTGGCCATCTGGATGTCTTCTTTGCAGCAATGTCTGTTCATGTCTTCTGCCCATTTCTTTTCAAGATATTATTTATTTGAGCCAGAGAGATAGCATGAGCAGGGGACGAGCAGACAGGAAGCAGACTCCCCACTGAGCAGGGAGCCTAACACACAGCTCGGTCCCAGGACCATGATCGGAGCTGAAGGCAGACGTTTAACCGACTGAGCCACCCAGACGCTCCGTCTTCTCCCCATTTCTTAACGGGATTATTTGTTTTTTGGGTGTTGAGTTTGATAAGTTCTTTATAGATTTTGGTTACTAACCTTTTACCAGTTATGTCATTTGCAAATATCTTCTCCCATTCTGTAGATTGCTTTTTAGTTTTGTTGACTGTTTTCTTCACTGTGCAGAAGATTTTTATCTTGATGAAGTCCCAACAGTTCATTTTTGCTTTTGTTTCCCTTGCCTCCAGCAACATGTGTAGTAGGAAGTGTCTATGGCCGAGGTCAAAGAGGTTGTTGCCTGAAGAGTGAAAAGTTCTGAAGAACTGATACCAAAGACATTTAGGAGAAAGAACTGATAGGATTTAGTGAGTGCTTGGATAGGAAAGTTGAGGATAAATCCCATGAGTCTGGTTTGGGTGACTGAGAAAAGGAGATGCTGCTATCCAAGACTGAAATACAGGGGGAGATGAGAATGGATGGGACGGAGATGATGTTACCATCAGAATGCCCCTGGGACACTCGTGTGGCGAAGTTCCATAGGCAGCAGAAGTAGGTATGGATTACCTAAGAGAAACGTGGACTGTAGTTGGATTTAAGAGCCGTTAGCAAACAGGTGGTAATGGATAAAACTGCCCAGGAAGAATGAGTAAAACAAACAGAAACCAGGTATGAAATCCTAATGATTAAGAGGAAAGCGAGAGGGGTGCCTGGCTGGTTCAGTCAGTGGAGCATGTGACTCTTGATCCTGGGGTTGTGAGTTTGAGCCCCATGCTGGGTGTAGAAATAACTTAAAAATAAAATCTTTAAAGAAAAGAGGAAAGCGAGAGAGGAGATAAAGAAGTACATTGGGAAGGAGGACTGGGCCAGATGTGGATGAGCCAAAAGAATGTAGGTCAGATAAGCTAAGAGAAGAATGCAATCAACTAGTAAAGGACAGAAAGTGTCCCCTGGAGGCGCCTGGGTGGCGCAGTCCTTAAGCCTCTGCCTTTGGCTCAGGGCGTGATCCCAGAGTCCTGGGATCGAGCCCCACATCCGGCTCCTCTGCTGGGAGCCTGCTTCTTCCTCTCCCGCTCCCCCTGCTTGTGTTCCTTCTCTCGCTGGCTGTCTCTCTGTCAGATAAATAAATAAAATCTTAAAAAAAAAAAAAAGTGTCCCCTGGAGTTGGCAATTGGGTCACTAGAATCTTAGTGACTGCAGTTTCCGATGAACCATACCAAAAGTAAAAGCTATTGTGACCAAATAATGCTTCACCTTGAAACTATGAATCTAGAAAATATGATGACAAAACAAGTAATTCTCTGTCCCGTCCATTCAACGTACCTGGCTATTTCCCGGTGGCTCCTGCTGGCACCCAACCACAGTTAATTTGGAACTTTATGATACAACATCAACAACGTGGACTACACTGAGTAACTGTCAGAAAAACTCATCGGCCCCCAAAACAATCCTGGTTTCTTCACTGCACTTCTACAAGCCAGGGGTTAGTAGGGAGGGGAGGAGCTGTGTCTACCCCCCTTTCCTGCTCTATGTCCCAGCTGAATCTCTGTTTCTCACCTCTCTCGCAGGCCCGCTTTCTACTCTCTGATACAAAGTCACCATAGCTAGGGATCTCTTCAGATGAGAAACAACTTGTTTGTGACAACTCCCTGCTAAGACCATAAAACCAAAATAGAAGCTATGAAACACAGCACGGTGTGGGCTGGAAAAAGGAGATCTCATAAATTATCTCACCCATAATGTAAGCATGTGCTCTGCAACCCCTTTCACATGTTAATTCCTTTGTGTCATATTTCTAACTTCTCATCCAAACCAAGAGAGTAGCTTAAATCTATACTATTTTTGCACTTAACAATTTTTTATGGATTGCAGAAATGACTACATCTAAAGAATTTCAACTGTCACAAACAGGGACTGTGTAAGTACCCATACAACTAACAGTGACGTCTCTAGTGACTCAGGTGAACAAAAATAGTCTTTTTATTGAAATTAGTTCTAGGTTTCAACTGCACTGGTAAGGAAAATACAAAATTAGAGAAATAAATATTTTAAGAGACGCGCACAGCAGTCTCCATTTAAATCTGTGACTCCCACTGAGATTTATGCTTTAGTGAATCACACGATGAAAACACTGCAAGAGCTTTGCTTACTTGACAAGCTATACTGCTGACATGTCACTCCAGTAGGCTGTGAGGCGCAGAGGGAGTAAGACGATGAAGAAATCATCTACTACTCTCTCGAAAAATGGCAAAAATGATGTTTGTCTTCTGTCATTCCTTGCTGATGATATGCAGGCAAGCCATTCATCACTATCATTTGTTCTGCACTAATAAGCCCAATTAGGCCTGAAGCAGCAAAAATGAATATCTATGTACAATTAAACACGGTTTCAACAAAAATAGGATTTTGTGTAAAAGGACAGAACTTTTTAAAAGAGTTGTTTTTATAAAGCTAATATATATTTATTACAGAACATTTAGTAAATGCACAAAAAAGAAGAAAATAAAAATCACCCATAATCCTACCTCCACATCCCCAAGTACAGCTACTGTTAAATAATGGCACATTTTTAAAAGAAAAAAATATTACAGAAGTAATGAAAAATAAAAAGTCAATTTAGCTTAAAGCTTAAAGTGAAATAAAGCTCACAAGGCTGTAAGCATGAAAGATCGTAACTGAAGTGGCTGCTGTCCCATCATTAGCACCTCCTGCTAGACACTGTCCTTGCCTCAATCCAGTTACTCTGAAACACTTCAAATCTATAGAAAACCTGAAATTAACCCCAAGTCACCTAGACTCACCAACTGTTAACATTTGGCCACATCTGCTTTATCTGTCTGTATACATGTACTTTTCTGTTCTTGCTGGTTGTTAAACACTTGAAAGCAAAGGCAGATATCATGACGTCACCTTCAAGTACTTCAACATGTACTTCCTAAGAACAAGGACATTTTAAGGGAAAGTAATAATTTTTCTGGATTAATCAAAATTTGTAATTTTTTTCTTTTTATAAAGATTTTATTCATTTTGAGAGAGAGGGGGGAGAGAGCATGAGTGGGGAGAGGGAGAGAGAGAGAGTACGATTGAGGGGGAAAGGGCAGAGGGAAAAGCAGGCTAGCAGACTCCTCACTGAGCAGGGAGATGGATGCAGGACTCGATCCCAGGACCCTGGGATCACGACCCGAGCTGAAGGCAGACGCTTGACCGACTGAGCCACTCAGGCACCCCCAACATTTGTAATTCTAGGGGAACCTGGGTGGCTCAGTCGGTCAAGCGTCTGCCTTCAGCTCAGGTCATGATCCCAGGGTCCTGGGATCGAGCCCCACACTGGGCTCCCTGCCCTGCTGGGAGCCTATTTCTTCCTCTCCCTGCTGCTCTGCCTGCTTGTGCTCTCTCTCTCTCTCTCTCCAATAAATGAAATCTTTTAAAAAAAATGTGTAATTCTATCTAGAAGACTGACCAAGATAATGGGCCAGACTCTGTAACGCTGTGATGAGCCTGAAGTATTAAAGTTTATTTTCTTCCTCTTTGCCCCACATTGTGACTCCTTCCTCTTAAATAGTTTCTCAACCTCACCACCATCAGTATTTTGAGCCAGATAATTCTTTGCTGTGGGGGCTTTCGTGTCTGTTGTAGGATGTTCAGCAGCACCACTGGCCTCCAGATGCCAGTACCACTCCATACCCCGCTGTACCAACTGAACGAGTCTCTGGACATTGCTAAATGCCCCTCGTGGGCAAACAGCCCCAACTAGAGAAACTCTGCTCTTGAAGAACGGATCCTGAAAATTCAGAAGAGTAGCAGCAAGATTAAGGAGGGTACGCATTTATTTACCGAATGCTTCCCACGTGGCAGCACGTTCTAGGCATTCTGCATGTATGAAAATCATTTAGTCCTTAAAATAAGCCTCTCAACTGGGTCGTGTAGCCCGGCCATCTTACAGATGAGGGGATGGACACGGTGAGACTGAGCGGCTTGCACGAGGCCACACAGACTCCGAGCGGCAGCGCGGGGTTTCAGACACCCCCATGCTGCACCCGCAGCTGCCTGCTCAGGCGCTTGGCCCCAAGTGCGACCTCACGTACTTGCTCCCTGGTGCATCATTTTTCTCTCTCCTACTCATGGCAATCCTCCTAAGTCCTTGCTGTGCAAGTCCACTCTACGTCAGCCTTCAGACAGCTCTGATACCACCTGACACAATGCTAGAGTTTCTGGGCTCCTCAGAACAACATGACTCTCCCTTTGGGAAGAGTTCTAGGAACCACAGAAAGCCTGAGGTTGTGCCCATGCTCGTTCCGATAAGAAAGTCTCATTGATGACTTGCTTCAATCCTCAAGGAGCTTTCCTACTAGTTGATACAGGAACGCCGTTCACAAGCATGCCCGGCACACGGTAAGTTAGGGACAGTGTCAGTGCTAGCTCCTCTCGTCCCTCCAGCACGAAAGCTGCTTTCAGGGCCAGGGTCTCCATATCGTATCCTCAGAGTCCCGGTGCTTGGCACATACTAATTTCTCAAATATTTTCTGAGTAAATGAATAAGCAAACCAAAGAATGGCTTCCTTCAAAAGCTGAAATCCAACACTTAGTGAATATGACTTCGCTAAGCCACTGCTCTTAATTAAAAGTAAAAGATACTTTTGATGGTACATACTTCTGCCCCTTCCCCTGCTCGTGTGCTTGCTTGTGCTCTCTCTCAAATAAACAAAATCTTAAAAAAAATTAACGTTTTTAAGCAGAAGTTTGTGTACAGGTGAAATAAAGGAGATCCCTTTCACATCTACAGAACTGACATACATAGTTTCAACTACTTGTACTGAACGCCAAAGACCCACAGCAAATTATGAGACGTGCAGTATAACGCAAACAGAACCCAGAAGACCAGCAGTGGGAAAATGTTTCTTGGTTCGTCAGCAGAGCTGGTCAACGTCTAGCTTCCATGTTTTAGCTCAGCTCTGAAGTTGCAGGATGAACTCTACAGCTGATCTAAAATGACTCCCAGAGATGCCTGGGCCACAGACCTCCAAGTGGTTCCAAAGCCCTGACCTGAGGCGTGTACGCGGACTGGACTGAAGCAGCCCGGCGAGGCTGAGGTGCATGGATGAGTAATCCGTTCTCGCCCACCATGCGATCCTTTGCAACCATCCTGCGGCTTAACTGCAGATCTCTAGGACACATCTACTTACGACTGGACCTAGAAGGACCTGGACGGTGACAGCTGTGTTTTCAGACATGTGCCACAATCTCGAGAGGTTTTATTCATCTTGGGAATGTGGTCGACCTCTTTGCAGTTATCCTGCCTACACCTACCACCCTCACCCTTTAGAAAAGCAAATGACCTGATTTATTCAAATGGTATCTGGGTCTCGTGTTTCCATCAAGCCATACCTGTTATTACCCTTTGTCACTAAACAGTCATGCAGTTCTCATTCCAGTAAGTAAAAGGCGAAAGATTTATGCGATCTGAAGAGAAACCAGAGTGTTCAATCCACTAAGTAAACCAGGCAGTGCCTCTCAGAAAGTGTGGTTTGGGAACCTCTGAGGCATCACGGAGCTGTGTGAAGGGACGGTGCAGAGTGCTACATTTCAGTAATCAGTGCACAAAGCTGGTGGCCCCATCGGGCCCTCTGAAGAGCTGTCCTGGTACAACAAAGCATCAACTGCCAGCCTCTGAGAGCACAGAGGCAGGCCCACACGCGGCACCAGATCCCTTCCACTACACCCCGTACCTCGGGCAGGATGAACTGCTCCACAGGCTTGTACCACAGCTTGTTCACCTGCACACCACAGCTTGGAGGACTGAAACGAGCCACGAAGAGGGCCTCCTACAAATAGGGGGAGAGTGGGGGACAAGAAATAGGGGGGAAAAAAAGACAAAAAGAAAGACTTAGCATCAGATACTGTGTGTGCAGCAAGTTTTCAAACATCTTCTATCCTGGGCAGCTTAATCCTCGATGACCCCAACCATGGTTAAAATAGGTCTACTGATGTTATCATTTGCGTTTTCCAGTGTGGTCACAGTTATTAAATAGATATTTAAGGTAACAAAAGCTGTCCTAAAGTTCTAAAACAACGAAATAAAATCCACATAACCTTAAAAAAAAAAAGCCCACCTTGAAATGAGGAGTATTAGGGGAGGTGTGAGGTATTAAATCAAGCCGAATTATTAGACTTAACTCCAAGGGTTAAGAAGAAACTGAAAGATCATATTTCTACACAGAACAAAGATACTCTAGGAACCCACCCTTCAAAAAGAAACTTCAGAAGAAATAATGCACAGAAACAAAAAAGGGAACATAAAAGAGGGCTGATTCCCATCATGTCTATAGGCACGCCTCGTTAACTGCACTTGGCTTTACTGCGCTTTGCAGAGTATTGTGTCTTCTACAATTTGTGGCAATCCCGCAATGAACAAAGCCAGAGGCACTATTGTTCCAACAGCATTTGCTCACTTTGTGTCTCTGTGTCACATTTTGGTAATTCTTGTAATATTTCATACTTTTTCATCATTATATTTGTTTGGCGAGCCACACGTGATGCTACTCTAATTGTGGGAGTGCTATGAACTGCTCCCGAATAAGATGGCAAACTTAACTGATGAACCCACTGACCAGTGCTTCCTTGTCCCTCTCCCTCTCCTCAGGCCTCCCCTAATTCCTGAGACACAACAATATTGAAATCCAGCCACTTAATACCCCTAACATGCACGTTTAAGTGAAAGGAAGAGTTGCGGGAGTCACTCTAAATCAAAAGCTAGTGTGGTCCACAGTAGCCAAACTATGGAAAGAGCCCAGATATTCATCGACAGATGAATGGATAAAGAAGATGTGGTATATATGCACAATGGAATATTACAGAGCCATCAAAAATGAAATCTTGCCATTTGCAATGACGTGGCTGGAACTAGAGGGTATTACGCTAAGCGAGATACGTCAATCAGAAAAAGACAGTTATCATACGGTCTCACTGATATGTGGGATTTAAGAAACAAAGCAGAGGATCATAGGGGAAGAGAGGAAAAAATAAAACACGACGAAACCAGAGAGGGAGACAAACCATACGAGACTCTTAATCATAGGAAACAAACTGAAGGTTGCTGGAGGGGAGGGGATGGGGATGGGGAAACTGGGTGATGGACACTGGGGAGGTTATGTGTTGTAATGAGCACTGGGTGTTATATAAGACTGATGAATCACAGACCTGTACCCCTGAAACAAATAATACATTATATGTTAATTAATTGAATTTAAATTAAAAAAACCTTAAAGAATATAAACTTAGGAGTTACATAAATTATAATACAAGCAAAGTTAATTAAAAAACAAGCTAGTGTGATAAAGCTTAGTGAGGAAGGCGAGCTGAAAGCAGAGACAGGCTGAAAGCTGGGCCTCTCCTGCCTCTGCGAACACAAAGGAAATGTTCTTGAGGGAAACTCTAAGTGCTTCTCCACTGAACACGCGAAGGATAAGAAAGCGAAACAGCCTTCTTGCCAATTTGGACAAAGTCTTAGTCATCTGGATAGATGGTCAAAAAAGCCACAACGTCTCCTTCAGTTGAAGCCGAATCCAGGGCAAAGCTCTGACTTCGATTCCATGGAGGCTGAGAGAGAGGAGGAAGCTGCAGAAGACAAGCTGGAAGCCGGCAGAAATGCATGCAGGAGGTGTAAGGAGAGAAGCTGTCTCCGTAACATCGAAGTGCCTGGTGAGGCAGCAGGTGCAGATGGAGAAGCTGCAGCAAGCTCTCCAGGAGACGGAGCTGAGATAATTCAGAGAGGTGGCTACA
This sequence comes from Ursus arctos, assembly GCF_023065955.2. Lineage (NCBI taxonomy): Eukaryota > Metazoa > Chordata > Mammalia > Carnivora > Ursidae > Ursus > Ursus arctos. The sequence continues at coordinate 70,715,073 of NW_026623089.1, forward strand.
GTGACCAACGGATTATCAGTCTAGACAAAGCAGCCTTCTATCAGAAGAAGATGCCACCGAGAACTTTCCTAGCTACGCAGAAATCAATGCCTGGCTTCGAAGCCTCAAAGGACAGGCTGAGTCTCTTGTTGGGGGTTCATGCAGCTGGTGACTTTAGGGGGAATGCTAATTTACCATTCTGCAAATCCTAGGGCCCCTAAGAATTATGACAAACCGACTCTGCTCGTGCTCTATAAACCGACTCTGCTCGTGCTCTACAAAGTCTGGATGACAGCACATCCGTTTCTGCGTGGTTTACCGAATATTTTAAGCCCGCTGTTGAGACCACTGCTCAGAGAAAAAAGATTCCTTTCAAAATATGACTGCTCATTGACAATGCACCTGGTCACCCAGGAGCCCTGACAGAATGTACAAGATGAATGCTGTTTTCCATGCTTGCTAACATATCATCCATTCCCCAGCCCACGGATCAAGGAGTCATTTTGACTTTCAAGTGTTATTATTTAAGAAATACATTTTGTAAGACTGCCATAGACTCCTCAGATGGATCTGGGCAAAGTAAACTGAAAACCTTCTGAAAGGATTCACCATTCTAGGTGCTATTAACAACAGTCATGATTCATGGGAAGAGGTCAAAATACCAACATTAATAGAGTTTCGAAGAAGTTGATTCCAACCCTCATGGAAGACTCTGACAGGTTCAAGTCACTGCAGATGTGGTGTAAATAGCAAGAAAGCTAGAATTAGAAGTGAAGCCTGAGGATGTGACCGGATGGCTGCAATCTCATGATAAAACTTCAATGGAAAAGGAGTTGCTTCTTATGCATGAGCAAAGTGGTTTCTTGAGATGGAATCTACTCCAGGTGAAGATGCTGTGAAATTGCTGAAATGACAAAGGATTTAGAATATGGCATAAATGATAAAGCAGCTGCAGGATTTGAGAAGACTGACTCCAATTCTGAAAGAAGTTCTACTTTGGGTAGAATGCTATCAAACAGCATCACATGTTGCAGCGAAATCATTTGTGAAAAGAAAAGTCAGTCAGTGAGGCAGATTTCACTGCTGTCTTATTTTAAGAAATGGCCCCGGCCACCCCAGCCTGCAGTAGTAGCTGCTACCCTGCTCAGTCGGCGCCCACTGACTTCGAGGCAAGACCCTCCAACAGCAAAAAAAATTAGGACTTGCTGAAAGCTCAGATGATGGTTAGCATATTTTTTTAGCAATAAAGTATTTTTAAATTAAGGTATGTACCTTGTTTTTTCAATATTTGCATACCTAATATTATTAATACTATGGCACGTGTAATAGACAACAGTAAAGTGTAAACATAATTTTCAGGTGCACCAAGCAAAAAGTTCATGTGACTTGCTTTCCTGTGATATTTGCTTTACTGCGGTGGTCTGGAAGCGAACCCACAGTACCTCTGAGGTACGCATGGACTGTTTTCTTCGAGTCCTTCCCAGTCTGTTTTAGGCAAGAACACTCCTACTTCTCATGTCTATTCTTATATACCAGCTTACTACAGGAGAAACTTCTGTTACAGCAATGAAGACCATGAAGAAGTTTAGGATTGGGGGGGTTTAGCGGATTATGCGTATTTCTTTAACACCAGGTCTTCGCTATACAGTGGTAATGCCTTTTGTATTGTGACTACCTGCAAACCTATTAACATCCACCTTAGACTAGGCCTTCCTTGAGGACAAGATTAACTTCTTGGCTAAAATATGGCAACTAAAAGATAAATCAACATTATCAAAATACTGTCTGGGCCAAGCCTCTTCACTGATAATTCAAACATTACAAATGATTAAACAAACAAACAAAAAAGACTACATATACTAAGACAATGAAATGGATCAAAAAGAGGGGCGCCTCGGTGGCTCAGTAGGTTAAGCGTCTGCCTTCAGCTCAGGTAATGATCCCAGGGTCCTGGGATCAAGCCCTACATCGGGCTGTCTGCTCAGGGGGGAGCCTGCTTCTCCCTCTCCCTCTGCCTGCCACTCCCCTGCTTGTGCGCTCTCTCTCTCTTTCAAAAAAAGTCTCTGTTAGCCAATTTAACTGCCTGCTAAAACAAACAAAAAATCAATACTCTTCAAGGAATTTAATAGGATCCAGAGATCCTGTAATGAATTATTCACAATATCTAGGACACAACTCAAAGTTACTTGATACAAGACAAACCAAGAAAATGTTATGCACACTCAAGAGAAAAGATGATAATCAATACAGACAGACCTCAACATGATTCAAATATTAGAATAAACAGGCAGGATTTTAAAGCCGTTATTATACCTAACGTCAGAGCTGTAAAGAAATGATATACAAGATGAATGTTGTTTTCAGCATGTTTCAATGTCTCAAAATGAATGAGCTCAGGAAATTTTAGAGTTACAAAAGAGAATTAAAGGGGCATTCTAGAACTAGGATGTACAATATCTAAAATGCATTCATCGGCGAGGTTTAACAGATTCGAGATGGCAGAAGAGTCCATGAATGTGAATATACACTGAAGGAATTATCAAATCTCAAAAACAGAAAAAAATTTTTTTAAATGGACACAGTCTTGTGATCTGTGGAACAATGGCACAAGTCTGACACACATGTAACTGGACTGCCAGAACGAGTGGAGAAAATGGGGCTGAGGAAAATTTTTTGAAGAAATTATTAGGAGTTTGAGTTACACAGCTTTATGCAGTTTAAACTGACCAAAGGGGAGCTGGCCGGCTCAGTCAGAAGAACATGTGACTCTTGATCTCAGGGTCATGAGTTTGAGCCCCACGTTGGGTGCAGAGATTACTTAAATGAAAACTTAAATAAAATAAAATAAAATAAAATAAATAACTGACCTAATGTACATTTCACTGTGCATAAAATTTAAAAAACCACAAATACTAAAGTCTAAGTTAATAAAAAAAAAGTCTAGTTAATGATATGCATGCTGAAGTGTTTAGCGTCAAAGTGTCCTGATGCCTGAAACTGACTCAGAAATACAGTCAGGAAAAATAAAAAGATAGACAGATCGTTGATAAAGCAAATACAGCAAAATGTTTGTTTTGTTTTTAAAGATTTTATTTATTTGAGAGAGAGAGAGTGAGAGAGAGAGAGAACACAAGCAGGGTGAGGAGCAGAGGGAAAAGCAGACTCCCAGCTGAGCAGGAAGCCTGATGTGGGGCTGGATCCTGGGACTCCAGAATCATGACCTGGGCCGAAGGCAGATGCTTAACTGACTGAGTCACTCAGGCACTGTGAAATATAGCAAAATGTTAACTTCTGTAGAAATTAGGTGGCTACATGGGTGTTCACTGTATAATTCCTCCAAGATTTCTACAAACAGATCTTTTCAAATATAATTCCTTGCTAATATACTCCTTCAGATGTACTCTGTGAACAAATCAGATTCCCCACATATCAGGAAGAGAGAAACTCCAGTTATTTTAAACTTTCATTCCCGCTACATCCTTATTACAAAAGACATTTGAAGCAGCTGTTAGTCTTGTATTATAGAAACAGACTTTCAGGGTTGGAATGAAGAAACAATAAATACTTGTTTATACCTTAAAGTCCCAAAGTTTTTACATTCATTATCAACTTTTATAATTCCTTAGGCTTTAGGGGATTTTAGGTTGGGAATTTCTAATCTGGCCCAATTCCTTCTTTTCTAGATATAACACGTTTACTTTTCATTGGTATTCTCTTCCCAAGCCAGCATATTTATATATTATGCTATAATGAATCCAATCAGTAAGGGAAGAAAAGTGGAAGTCTTCCAACCAGATGTAATTACACAGTCTCCCAATCTACTATATGCCATGAGGGAAAAGCTAGTATTTTTTAAAAAGAAAAATGGAGAAAACCTTGTACAAAACAGTGCATACCTCTTGTTCTGCCTGATAAAGCTTGACTGTGATGTTCCTCTGGAAACCCACATCACTGGCATCATAAAACACCCCAAGACTGGTAATAACAATCGGGTACAGAACTCGGAAGCTCACACTGACAACTCGGTCCTCAGAAATTCCTGATGAGGTGTCTTCAGAAAGACTGAATGCTTCAATTTCCTGGTTCAAAACTAAGGAAATAATGAGAAAAGGAGTTTTACATAACCAAACAAATATAATCTTATAATACTTTCATAAATGGCAGTAATTAAAAATTCTTCAGAAATATGGCTGCTTCTAGGAAAAAAATAAATTTATTTTGAAATTTAAGAATGAAGTTTTTAGCTACATCAAGGTAAAATATTTAATGATCAGAACTACTTTAATAAGTATACACGTGTACATATAAACGTCTAAATGCCACAGAGGAATATTATCGAAGGCATCTGATCTGTTAGGGAAGGCTGGGTAAATAGGGATATTAAAAACAGTACCTAATGCAGTCATAAATAATGAGAAAATGTAGTCTTGTCTGCAAATTCCAAAAATCCTACTTCTTGTTGGGCAATTTAAAATACTTGTGATGTCACATTACAAAGGTCCTTGAAATTACTTCCAATAACACTGAAAAATTCCATTTAATACTGATAGAAGAGAAGCACGTCAAACACGGTAGCATTTCGGACCACACACATTCTGTGTGCCATGCCCCATCGCATTTATAACTTCACAACTACACTGTATGTCATTATGTGACATCACGGATTATCATAGTGAGGCCTGGAGATGTTCAGTAACTCGCCTGAGGTCACAGAAAGTGGCAGAGCCAAGAATCAACCCCAGGTTTATGGACTTCAAACTTAGTGTTCTTTCCACCCTCCCAAAGCAGTCTAAATCAAAGTCAAAAACTGTCCTTTGCAAATAATGTTTTCAATTACCATAAATGAATCAGGACCGACTACATGAAGCAGTTCTCATGGCTCAGAATATCAGTGTCACTTTGTGAAATAATATAAAAACCTATTCTAAAAGATTTTATCAATGTTCTTTGTATCTTTCAGAGCTGTGGTTTTCCAATTTTCCTGCTCACACAACCACATCCATTAAACGCATTTGTGCACACACTCATGTATCTACTTACAAAACGTACACATACACTATTGTTACCAATATATTCAGTCTTTATAAAGACGACATTGTCTTATTTTCAGATGAACAGAAATTCAGTTTTCTTTCCACACCCAGCGGATCATTTGGATCCCTACGTTCGAATTCCTAGAATGCGGACACTTAGCAGAAGCTCAATAAAACGTGCCTAACTGGAATTGATGACCCCTACCCAATTCCACGTGTAAGCAGGAGGGGGCAGGAGAAGGATACACATTTCGTCATAGGTTTGGCAAACACTGGCCAGAGAGCCTAGACTCCAAATAAACTGGATGACAGCAAAAGTTTTTCTTTTTAATATACTCGTAAATGTAAAAGATTCAAAGCATATGCATATGGGTTAAAGGCCAACAGGTTAAGCACACTAGAACCTAACTACATATCTTTAAAAACAAAAGTACCTCGAATTTCAAGCTACCTACACACAGGAAATCCTGCTGCTTTGGTAATGCTATTAATCAAAACTTTTACATATCCAGAGTATCATGGTGATTAAATGACACTCATGATGACCTTAAGGCACTGAAATAAACCTAAAATGACATTTGAGTCAACAAAACGATTAAATAAGGTTCAATATAAATTTAGTTACACTTATTTAAAAAAAAATTTGTAACCTAGGTATTACATATATTAAAATTTTCTATTAATTAATAACTCTACCCCTTTACTATTAATGAATAATAACACTTAAAATAATAAGTCTGGTTAAAGTGAGGTTTTTAAAAATTTGATTTGGTTTTGGATTTCAAATGTAATTGGTTCTAGGCTACTCTTACATCATCAGTAATGCAACATTTTATTTAGGTTCATGGTCCCTTTGGGACTCCAGCGTAACCTAACAGATTTTCTCAGAGAAACACAATTACACATGAAATTTTCCTTACACTGTTAACCAAAAGATCATAAGTAAGAGGCCTCTGTTTTACACAATACAGACCTGAAAATATGGTACAATTTATTTAAAAAGCTGATTGAGACTGAACTTTACAAAAGACAGGTTCTTTAAAATAACATTAAGTACCTACCATGTCCCAGGAATAATTCTATTTTTAATTTTTTAAATTTTTATTTATTTATTTATTTTTTATTTTTATTTTTTTTAAAGATTTTATTTATTTATTTGACAGTGAGACAGCCAGCGAGAAAGGGAACACAAGCAGGGGGAGTGGGAGAGGAAGAAGCAGGCTCCCAGAGGAGCATGGAGCCCGATGCGGGGCTCAATCCCAGGGTTCTGGTTTCACGCCCTGGGCCAAAGGCAGACACTTAATGACTGAGCCATCCAGGGGTCCCCCAGGAACAATTCTAAATTTTTATATGTATCAACGTATTTCATCCTGTCAATCCCTTGAGGTAAGTACTTTTATCCCCAGTTTACGGATGGTGAAATTGAGGCACAAAGGGGGTAAATAACTGATCAACGGTCACACAGCAGGGGCGCCTGGTCGTTAAGCCTCTGCCTTCAGTTCAGGTCATGATCCCAGGGTCCTGGCATCAAGCACCGCATCGGGCTCTCTGCTCAGCGGGAAGCCTGCTTCTCCCTCTCCCACTCCCCCTGCTGGTGTTCCCTCTCTCGCTGTGTCTCTCTCTGTCCAATAAATAAATAAAATGTTTAAAAAAAAAAAGGTCACACAGCTAGAAAAGGCAGAGCCTAGACGTAAAGCCGTGGAGCCTGACTCCCAAGCCCACACTCTCAATGACAACACTGTGACTGCTGTAAGAGTAAGGTGTGCCTAATTATAAAAGTCTGATAAATCTTAAAATACCAAAAGTCATAATCAGCACACTTAAGACTTTGAAAAATTTAGTCTTTAGAACCATAGCTGAACATAAGAGGAAATGCTGATAAAGAAAGACATCTGCTTATACAGTTTGCAATGTCCTAAAACTGGTTCCCTGGTAACAGAGGGAACCTGATTAGGACCATCTTTCTTCATCATCACAACTCCCACAAATCTTTAACTGTAAGGAATACAAAATCTTACTCATATTAAAAATTTGTTTTACTATTGTTTCTTTCGCAGAAGCTTATAGGCAATAACTTAAGAGAAAGTTGACTCACAACATTCATATGAAGATTACTATAAATTAACAAGATGGTGAAATCAGCAGTTATCTCAAAGTTCAAAACTCAGGTACTCAGGATTTATCTACGCATAAGGAATCTCCAGATGCATCTGAATCATAGCATCTGAATCATACTGAGAAACAAATTCTCCTGGATCCTGAAATTACATAAACTTAAAAAGACTCCTCACAGATAAGCTAGAGTGATCACTCAGTCTGTCAAAAAGGATGAAAGATACATTTTGATGAAAGCTCAATCTTAGTCGGCTATGAACGGACCACCAGACTAGTCAGCTTAGCAACTTTTCCTCCACATCAAACTTTTACATGCCAAGTGTCAGGGCTGAGGAAAAAGACGACTCACCCGGATTCGTGATGTTCAGCAGTCTGCAGGAATAAGGATCTTCCCTGTCTTCCACGGGCACGTCGCAGCCACGAGCACCTATTATGAACTTCACAAGCACACTGAAAGATGCGTTGGCATTAACATCAGATACGGATCTTCACTTCGTGCATACACGTTTCCTCACGCCCATTTCAAAGCTTTTACTTTGAGACACAAGTATTTATTAGGATTAATTCTAACTTTATTTTTCCAGTCTAGCAAAAGAGGAGCAAGCCAACCCAAAGTTGCCAACCACCACGTGACGTATGTGTAAGCCCTCTACTGTAGTACTATGTTAAAGCAAGTATGAGTATGAGTATGTTTGGCCTGCCTACCAGCAAATGTTCATACCAATTAAAAGCAAACTACAGTAAAGTCAGTTTCTCATGTCCCAACCTAAGAACATATCTGTGTCTGTAATCTTCTTTATTTGCTTTCCTCTATTGTAGAAGGTATTCCTTTTGCTCCAGATAAGTCTTCCTATGCAAGAGGAGGTCCTCTCCTCTCCTCCACCTCACCTGTAACCTGTGGCTCCTTTCCTACACGTTACAAATATGATGAAGTCCTGATACTAATTTCTATTTACCTACCATCCCTTCCTTGTCTCCACCCTTCCCTTTACAGTGAAGTCCTACAAAGGAATGAACTAAAATTGCAGGCTCTAGTTTCTCATCTCCCACTCATTTTATAAAACAGAAAATTTTAGCTTCAATACCCACCACTTATACTGAGATGTTTACCACCAATGTAACCACTGATTTGCTGCTAAACCCACAGACAACTTTTCAACGCTTCAATCCGTGTTTCGAGAGTGCTGGTCTCCTTCCAGTGCTCTTTTCCCTCCACCACGTAGTCAGTCACCTGCACTGGCTCTTCTTCGCCAAGTCTGTCCATTAGGGCAGATATTAAAGCAGGGCTTTGCCCCTGGGTCTCTTCTCACTCTTTTTGCCTACTCTCCCAGGACAATATTTATTCTCAAGGCTTCAACTAGCTTGGGAAGGATTCCTGAATTAGCATCTCTAGTTTGGACCCATCTTCTAAGTAAAAGATCCATATATTCATTGGACATCTTTTCCTAGATGGCCCACAGATGACAGTTGTGTGCTGAAGCCCGATCCTACTGGCTTGGCTTACGAGAGCCACCTGCTAAATTTTCAGGAAATCTGTGGGCTGGTTATTAAAAACAGCCTTTATTAAATTACGTAAACTTACAATGAAATACATTCTTTTTAAAAACAAAGAAAATACTCAAATAATCATTTCTTAATTATTTCACTATTATCTATGCTCTTGAGGTTATATTTACCTATTATATCTGTGTGGTGGAAATAAAATGGTGGCTATCTTCCCCAAGTATGTGTTCAGAGATGTTGTATTAGCTGGTTGAAGTTGGTCATGGTTGGAATATTTACACCATGGAAACTAGCAAACACGTTTACAAATAAGGGTTTTATTGACTTAAAGCGATAGAGGGAAAAAAGTAAATTGCTGGAGGAAAAGTCAATGAAGATTAAACTTAAAAACAGGGTGTGTCTGAATAGATCAATGGAACAGAATAGAGAGCTGAGAGATAAACCCACAATTAATCTATGACAATGGAGGCAAGGATATCCAATGGGAAAAAGACAGTCTCTTCAACAAGGGGTGTTGGGAAAACTGGAGAGCTACCTGCAAAAGAATGAAATGGGACCACTCTCTTACACCATAAACAAAAATAAACTCAAAATGGATGAAAGACCTAACTGTGAGACTTAAATCCACAAAACTCCTAGAAGAGAACATAGACAATAATTTCTCTGACACCAGCTGTAGAAACTTTTTTCTAGATACGTCTTCTCAGGCAAGAGAAACAAAAGCAAAATTAAACTACTGGGACTGATCAAAATACAAACCTTCTGCACAGTGAAGGAAACAATCGATAAAACTAAAAAGCAACCTATGGAATGGGAGAAGATAACTGCAAATGACATCTCTGATAAGGAGATAATATCCAAAATATATAAAGAACTTACACAACTCAACATCAAAAAAACAAATAATCCAATTAAAAAAAGGCAGAAGACGTGAACAGACATTTTTCTACAGAAGACATACAGATGACCAACAGACAGATGAAACCATCCATGTTCAACATTACTCATCAACACGGAAATGCAAATCAAAACCACAATGAGATACCACCTCATGCCTGTTAGAATGGCTCATACCAAAAAGATAAGAAATAACAAGCGTTGGTAAGTGTATGGAGTAAAGGGAACCCCCATGCACTCCTGGTGGGAGTGCAAACTGCTGTAGTCACTGTGGAAAATAGTATGGAGGCTCCTCAAAAAATTAAAAATAGAACTACCATACGATCCAGCAATTCCACTTCTGGGTATTTACCCAAAGAAAACGAAAACACTAATTTGAGGGCACCTGAGTGGTTCAGTCATTAAGCATCTGCCTTCGGCTCAGGTCATGATCCCAGGGTCCTGGGATCAAGCTCGCATTGGGCTCCCTGCTCTGTGGGAAGCCTGCTTCTCCCTCTCCCACTCCCCCTGCTTGTGTTCCCTCTCTCGCTGTGTCTCTCTCTGTCAAATAAATAAAATCTTTAAACAAAAAACAAACAAAAAAACCACACACTAATTTGAAAAGATACATGCATCCTGTATTTATTGCAACATTATTTACAGTAGCCAAGATATGAAAGCAACCCCATCAACAGATGAATGGATAAAGATGAATGGAAATACACACACACACACGCACGCACACACACGCACGCACACACATGCACACACACACTGGAAAATTACTCAGCCATAAAAAAATGAACTCTTGCCATTTGCAACAACATGAGTGGATCTAGACAGACAGTATAATGCTAAGTGAAATAATTCAGAGAAAGACAAATACCACATGATTTCATTTTTATGTGGAATTTAAGAAAAAAAAATGAACATCGAAAAAAATGAGATACACCAAAAAACATTCTTTATAATTTTTTTATTTTTATTTTTTAAAGATTTTATTTATTTGTCAGTGAGACAGAGAGAAAGCATGCACAGCAGGGGGAGCTGTAGGCAGAGGGAGAAGCCCTCTGTGGGACTCAACCCCAGGACCCTGGGAACATGACCTGAGCTGAACGCAGACGCTTAACTGACTGAGCCACCCAGGAACCCAAAAAAACAGACTCTTAAGTACAGAGAACAAACTGGTGGTGGCCAGAGGTGAGGTGGGTGGTGGGGATGGGTGAAACAGGTGAAGGGGATTAAGAGTACATTTACCTTGACAGGCACTGAGTAATGTAGAGAACTGATGAATTACTATATTGTACACCTAAAACTAATGTAACACTCTATGTTAATAATACTTGAATTAAAAATAAATAATAATTAAAAGAAAAAAGTAATGTGTTTGTAGCCATCCCATTGTGAATAGTACAAAAAACTCAGGAACTATTCTTGACTGTTCAAAACCTATTACCTGATTCAACAAAGAAGTCCCTGATTTTATTGACTTAAGAGTAAAGTTCTGGCACATATCTCAGTTGTCATTTTAATTTTACTCTTTAACTACTCTTTTGTCAATTGCAACATGTAATTGGTTATAGATACAAAAGTCTAGAACAATGGGAGCATTCCACGAGATTCAGCTCACTACATGAATTTATAATAAAGAGTATCGTGTATGTTACTATCCACATATCTCAGTTGTCATTTTAATTTTACTCTTTAACTACTCTTTTGTCAATTGCAACATGTAATTGGTTATAGATACAAAAGTCTAGAACAATGGGAGCATTCCACGAGATTCAGCTCACTACATGAATTTATAATAAAGAGTATCGTGTATGTTACTGTCAATTATGTGCTATCATCTTTTATACCAGTAAAACTTACAGTGAACACATGCATACACACATGTACACATAATTGCTGTTTCAGAGAGCGAGCTGGTAAACTCTGACCAGCACACTACTGCCTGCAGGTACCCCAAACTCAACATATCCACAGTGGGACTTCTCTCCCATGAAACCTGCTCTTCTCATCTAGTATTTTTTGCCTTGATTGATGATTTCATTATTCTCCAAGTTACAAAGCTAGCAATCACCCTAGACTCCTCTTCCTCCTCCCATTTATTTACCTCATTTTCTTCTAAGGTCACACTTTATTTAGTTCAGCCCCTCAGCTGCCTAACTGGGTCTCAGCAGTCCATGCCACTGTCCCCACGACTGTTCTGCAGGGCTTGGCCACGGCCTGCCTCCGGGTTCAATGCCCTCCCTCTCTCTACCTCATAATCCCTGTCTCTTGGCCCTTCTTTCCTTCCCTAGTGCTTCATCTTACTCACCCACACCCCTTCCCCCCCCCCGAACCCTAACTCCCCAGGGTTCAGTTACATGAACTGTTTGGAGTTTCCCAAACACTCCAGGCTGTCTTATATCTATTTATATGATAGCATATATAACATTTTATTACACTATGACATCTATTTCCTTCTATTAAACGTCAAGCTCTCATAAAGACTCGGACTATATGGCAACTATCTTTGTATTCTACCACACGCAGTACACTCCCTGCATGCAGAAGATACTTAATAGATACTTGTGAAATCGACAACTTATTAATTTTATTACAAAGACTTTTAATTAAATAAGGTCCTGGAAATATACGTGGAGTCTGGCTCCTTCAGTGAAATATAAGATTTGAAAGTAAGCCGCAGCCACAGAAATGGAAACATTTTCTTTTACTAATGGCCAATTAAGGCAAAATACCATTTATAAACAACTAGCATTTAGAATAAAAACATAAACAAAAATGAATAAGTTTGCTAATTAAATTATTGCAGATATTTACCAAATTAGTTTTTTTATTTTTATTTTTTTTAAGGTTTTATTTATTTATTCGACAGAGGTAGAGACAGCCAGCGAGAGAGGGAACACAAGCAGGGGGAGTGGGAGAGGAAGAAGCAGGCTCCCAGCGGAGGAGCCTGATGTGGGGCTCGATCCCATAACGCCGGGATCACGCCCTGAGCCGAAGGCAGACGCTCAACCGCTGTGCCACCCAGGCACCCCAAATTAATTTTTTTAAAGCCATCTTAACGAACCACAAAATTACTTTGCCCTAAGAAGTTTTTGGCTACTATCTATTTTTATACAGGTATCCCATCATTTTTATAAAACAAATAGCCAAGCTTAGTAAATTTAAAGCAGTAATGCTATGATGGCAAATAAATGACTTGTGACCATCTGAATGTTAATTTTTCTCATTACATTTAGTCTGAGTCATTCCCTCAACAGCTGTTGAGTGTCCTACCCCATGCCAAGTTAGGTTCTAAGTATTGGGAATACATCAGTGAAAAAAGCTACATTCCCGGGGTGCCTGGGTGGTTCAGTCAGTTGAGCATCCAAGTCTTGGTTTTGGCTGAGGTCACGATCTCAGGTTGTGGGATCGAGCCCAGTGTCAGTTTCCATGCCCAGTGCGTGCAGCCTGCTTAAGATTCTCTCTTCCTCTCTCCCTCTCCCTCAGCCCCTCCCCTGCTCACTCATGTTCTCTCCCTCAAAATAAAATCTTAAAAAAAAAAGTTAAAGTCCCTACGCTCATGAAACTATATTCTAGTGGGGAAAGACAAACGATTTATAAATATAAAGCTAAATATAACAAACATGCTAGTTGATAATAAATATTATAAAGGAAAATAAAGTCAAGGGAGGATAAAGAGGGAAAAGAGATTAGGTGCTAATATAGGGCTGCCTCCTGCTAAGGTGACATCTAAACAGAGACCTGAAAAACGTGAGACTGTGAACCATGAAGATATCCAGTGGAAGAGCGATAAAGACAGGGGAGACAGTAAGTGCAAAGGCCCCAAGGCAGAGCACATTTAGTGTATGGAAGCATGGTAATGGTCACCAGTGCAGGGGAACTACATGTAGATAAGGTCAAAGACCACAGTAAAAACTTGGTATTTCACTCTGAGCAAAAGAGAAGTCAATGGAAGGGTATGAGCAGAAAATTGATGTAATTAGATGAATTTTAAAAGAAGCACTCTGGCTGCTGCTGCATGGAAAATAAAATATAGGGGAAGAAAGGTAGAAGTAGGAAACTCAGCGGCTTCTGTAAGAATCCAGGTGAGAGGTAATGTGGCCTGACGGAGAGAGAGTGGTGGCTCTGAAGCAGTGGTAAAGGTGGTGATTCCGGATATGATATAAAGGCAGCACCAAGAAAACATGCTGATGGGTTGGATGTGGCATGTGAGGGAAAGAAGAAATCAAGCTAACGATGTATTATAAATTTTTAAAACTTCCTATTTTCTTGGTGCCTCAACATCCTCACAAACAGGCTATAAGCATCCTTCCCAGGTGACTGATACACCAGAGTGACAAGGCTGGTCCCTGTGGTGAGATCCCCCTCTGGCCCTCTCCTGACTGACCTAGTGACATTCTAACACAACAGTGAAATCCCCTCATGCCTTTCGCTTTACGTATACTCCGCCATGACCCCCAGTAAAGCCACATGCCCGTGGGGCCCTGCTCTGTCAGCTCCACACCTGCTTGGTTGAGCCTGCTCCCTGGACGCTCCTCCTGTATGCCCTCCCCCGCCCCGTGTGGCACACTGTGCCTCCCTCTCTAGGACTTGTGAGTATAATAAATCTAATTTCATATGCCTCTCCCAGTGCACCTTCTGTGGCCATGCTGGAGTGATCCTTAAAGACCCAAAAGGGGGACTTACAGCATAGTCACCAGGATTTCCTGTCTGAGCAACTGGTCAAGAGGGGTCATTATTTTCCAAGACAGGAAAGGCTATCTAGGAAGTGCAGGTTTTGGAGGTTCTGACAGTAGTGATGAGTCTGAGGCCTTTCATTTGCTGGGTAACAGGTACTATTATCATTGAGATCATGAACTAACATAAAGAAATCTCTCTTTAAAGGAATGAAAGCCGCTATGAATAAGATAGGAAATCTATAAATGTTCACGACTGATGACAAGAAAATTCTGCAACTGTATAGCTACTCAGTCCCAAACGTGCCAGTTCAATGCAGTCCTGAGAGGGCCATCTAGAACTGCTCATCATCTGAGTGTCTTCACATAACTAAAAGCTCAACCTCTCATGCTTCTCTTCCATTAGCCCCTCGCTACATAATCTTCAGAGGCTGGTCTCACTGAGAAGACTAAGGCCTTTGGCTCCCAACCAATAACTGACCCATCTAATACCAACATGAGATGAGCTACCAAAGCTCAACTCTGGAAGGGTGGTCAGGAAAAAGAGCTACACACTGCAGAGCACACAATTAAAGAAATACTACAGAACAGAAAAAATTCAGTGTGTCTCTGTGAAGTTAGTGAAAAGCATATTTAGACACAAACATGTCTCAGCAGAGACCTATTCTGGAATAGAACCTTTTAAGAATTACTATTCTAGGGGTGCCTGGTTGGCTCAGTTGGTTAAGCGTCCAACTCTTGATTTCAGTTCAGGTCATGACCTCAGGGTTGTGAGATCCAGCCCTGCATTGGGCTCCACACTGGGTATGGAACCTGCTTAAGATTCTCTCTCCCTCTCCCTCTGCCCCCCCCCCACCCCCCAACTCACTCTTGCTCTGTCTCAAAAAAAAAAAAAAAAGGAATCACTATTCTAAATCAAAACAAAAACAAAACAAAAACAAACTCTGTATCTATAAATGCTAATATGTTAACCAATGAATATATTCTCTCCAAACTACCTTTCGGCTAAGAATCTTGGTTAAATTTACTTTTGTGACTCAATTATGGGGAGGGAAAGCAAAATGAAATAGCCATTTCTCCTAGAAAGAGAGACCGCATGCCTAAATAAACATCTCTGACTGTCCCAAAAGAGGTTTTTCAGAACTTTTACTCAGTTAATCAAGCAGGTGCCAACTAAGAAAACCTACCGTTGACTTAATGATGGATGTTGTATTAAATGCTTCAGCCAGGTGCTTCTTATCACATTTCGAAGTTCATGGTTATTGCGAGCTGACAACACACCAACTACCACGTCATAGTGACCAGACTTCCACTGAGGAAATAAGGCCAATTGATCTAGAAATAAGCAACAATAAATTAGAAATGTCATGTCTCAATTAGTGTTCAATATGTAACATAAAAATGTTTATTACAAAATAATACATGTTCATGTGTGTAGAAAATACAAAGAAATACAAAGAAAAAGATATTTTAAAAAATCACCCACAGACATACCATCCAGATAACCACTACTAACGTTTTTGGTATAGAGTCTTTTTGTCTTTCCCACATATGTATATATTTACGCTCACATAAGTACGTAAATTCTTCAAAACTAACAAAATATTTATGGTGAGAATCAGTTTGGAAAGGCAGTGTGGCATACACCATGCAGCAGTAGGCAGCATGAGTCCGTCAGGCCATGAGCAGAATTCTGGTTCTTTTTATCGCCTACAAAAGTTATTTAACTTCTGTCTCTCTTTTTTTTTTTAATTAAAGATTTAAAAAAATTTTTTAAGTCATCTCTATCCCCAACATGGGGCTTGAACTCACCATCCAGAGATCGAGTCTCATGCTCTACTGCCTGAGCCAGCCAGCCATCCCGAAAAGTCATTTAACTTCTTGAGCCTCAGTTTCCTAAACTACAAACAGGTATAGTAACACTTCTCATAGAGTTGTCGTAAAAATTAAATGAGATAATGTGCATAAAGGTCCTGGTTTGGTACCAAAATAGTAGGTACTCAGCAGCAACCAACAGCAACTATACCACATAAATGTGCTTTCAAAGGTGAAGGCTTACATTAACATTAGTTAGGGGGAGCCTGGGTGCCTCAGTTGGTTGAGCGGCCCGCTCTTGATTTCAGCGCAGGTCATGATCTCAGGGTCATGAGATCGAGCCCCATGTCAGGCTCTGTGCTGGGCATGGAGCCTGCTTGGGATTCTCTCTCTCCCTCTCCTTCTGCACCCCTCACTCTGGCTCTTGCTCTCTCTCTTAAAAACAACAACAACAACAACTAGTAAGTTTGGGAAATAAGGCTGAAAGACTACTATTCTGGAAAGTACCAAAACCCTGATTAACATCAATAAATTCTACAGGCTGCAAACCTTGTATCACTTACTAAACATTCCAAAGAATGAAAAGAGGGAGGCAAAAAAAAAAAAAAATATCAAGTGACAAGTCATGTGAATGGCTCATTTTTTACTGCCATAAGGTCAGTGGGCAAGGATTACATTTAAAAAAATCGTCCTTTGAAGACAGAAGGGAAAGATAATTTGTTTTTTAACACCAGTACGGGCAGCAAATCAGTGATGAGCAGATCATGGAAATGCTGGTTAGCACGTTAATTTTTTTTTAAATTCATGGCCCGGGAACATTTTTTCTCAGATACACAGAACTATACAATGAAAGTTGTACCTACTGCTGGAACTAACTCTAAATGAGTCTGAATTTGGAGGATAATTTAAATGCTTATGTAAAATTGGCAACGATATCCCATTTCACCCCCTACTTTTTCATAGACAAATAGTAATAGTTAAGTACTTTAAGCGACAGGAATGAGGCAAATGAGTAGTAGCCAGACATATCTGACATTGATTCCAAAGCCAACATGCGGCATGATACCAGGAATTAGCTATTTACATCCCTGTACCTCAGTTTCCTAATTAACCCCCCCCAAAAAAAACACCTGATACCAAAAAGTCTTCAGATAGTTTTCATCTGTTTCAAAATGTCTTCTGGAATGATTAAAAGCTGTAGAAGAGCAAAATCACATTTAACCTAAATGCCTCATTTACCTGCCATCATCAGAAAACCAGGTTGATGTACAAAAGTAAAATCATAAAATAACTAAAACAATCCATTAAATTCCAAATATCACTGCTTCACTTTTGGTAGATAATCAAAATAAACCTTTGAGAAATGGATTACATGAAACATAATTTAATTTGTTCCTGATTGACAAAGTGTTCATGAAAAATGTCTCAAATCAATCCCTTTCCCATCATTAATTCTATCCACTGTTTCAGTTCAGACTCTTTCACTGGACCATGACACGGGGTGTCCTAATGGTGAGCACTGAGTATACAAGGAAGTGCTGAATCACTATATTGTATACCTGAAACTAATACAACACTGTAGGTTAACTACACGGGAATTAAAACAATAAAAAAAAAAAAAGACAATTGGGAAATTCTGAACAATAAATACTGGAAAGAATCATTAATTTTTCTAATTGTGATGACGGTTTCGTGGTTACGGTTTTTTAAAGTCCATCTTTAGAGATAGTATACTAAGACATTTATGGAAATAATAACTTATCTGTGATTTGCTTCCAAATAATCCAGTGGGAAGAAGTGGGTAGGAGTGTTTATGAAAAATATGAGTTGAAGGTGTATGGTGAGTACATAATATTTGTTATAATCTTCTACTTTTAGTATGTTTAAAAATTTTCATAATAAAAACTTAAAATATGAAAAAAAATCCCAAGGCTATCCTAACAGTTTATCCCTGGTTTCTTCATCTCACTGCCAAACAAGATTTTTCTAAAACTTAATAAATAAAGATAAAGATGACCATGTGGCCGTGAAAATCTCACGGCTTATGGTTGCAAACTACTTTTTGATCTCATTCCACTGCCAATCCTCTCTCTGCTTCTAATCCATGTCTAAGCTGCTTCTGTGGAACCGCTTTAGTTTACATGCATTTCTCCTTTTCTTGCAGAAGAGAAGTGCATGGCAGATTTTGGCCTTTGGAGAAACTTCTCTTTCCAGATATGTTGAAAAATAGGTTTCTAAAGACTCAACCAAAAAACTATTAGAAATAAAAAAATTCAGTAAAGTTGCAGAATATAAAATCAATCTACAAAAAACAGTGGCACTTCTATACACTAATGATGAACTATCAAAAAAAAAAAAAAGAAATTCAGAAACCAATCCTATTAACAACTGAATCAAAAAGAATAAAATACCTAGGAATAAATTTAACCAAGGTGGTGAAAGACCTATATACTGGAAAGCTGTAAGACACTGATGAAAAAACTGGAGAAGACACAAATAAATGGAATGATATTCTGTGCTCATGGGTTGGGAGAATATTTTTAAATGTCTATACTACCCAAAGCAATCTACAGATTCAATGCAATGCCTCTCAAAATTCTAGTGGCATTTTTCACAGAAATACAGCAAACAACCCTAACATTTGTATGAAACCACAAAAGACCTTAAATAGCCACAGCAATCTCAGGAAAGAACAAAACAGGAGGGCATCACGCAGCATAAGCTGTTCTATCATCATCTAAGAGGGGCGATTACAGCAATACAGGTCTACCTCAAGAAACAAGAAAAATCTCAAATAAACTAACCTTATACCTAAAGAAGCGAGAGGAAGAACAAAACCCAAAGCCAACAGAAGGAAAGAAATAATAAAGATGAGAGCAGAAACAAATGATATAGGGACCAAGAAAACAACAGAATGGATCAATGAAACGAGGAGCTGGTTCTTTGAAAACAATCAACAGATTGATAAATCTTAGCCAGACTCATTTAAGAAAGAAAGAAAGAAAGAAAGAAAGAAAGAACGAAAGAACTCAAATAAATACGATCAGAAATGAAGGATATTATAAGAAATTATTTGCCAACAAATTGGACAACGTAGAAGAAATGGATAGCTTCCTAGAAACATGACCTTCCGAAACTGAATTAGGAAAAGAAAATTTGGAGAATGATTACCAGCAACAAAATTGAATCCATAACCAAAAAACCAACAAACTGAGGTCCAGGACCAGATGGCTTCATAGTAAATTCTACCAGACGTTCAAAGAAGAGTTAATATCTATTCTTCTCAAACTATTCCAAAAAACAGAAAAGGAAAGAAACCTTCCAAATTTATTCTACAAGGCCAGCATCACCCTAATTCCAAAACAAGATAAAGACACCACAAAAAAAGAGAACTACAAGCCAACATCTCTGATGAACACAGATGTAAAAATTCTCAACAAAATATCAGCAAACTGACAATACAACAATACATTAAAAAAAATCATTCACCACAATCAAGTGGGATTTATTCCAGGGATGCAAGAGTGGTTCAGTACTTGCAAATCAACCAACATGAGTGAAAAGATACATGCACTTCTATGTTTACTGCAGAATTATTTACAGTAGCCAAGATGTGGAAGTAGCCCAAGTGTCTATCAATAGATGAATGAATAAAGAAGATACGGTATATACACAGTGGAATATCACTTGACCATAAAAAAGAATGAAATCTTACCATTTGCAACAACATGGATGGACCAAGAGAATATTATGCTAAGCGAAATAAGTCAGAGAAAGACAAATACCATATGATTTCACTCATATGTAGAATTTAAGAAACAAATGATAAAACAAAGCAAAAAAAAAAAAGAGAGGGACGAACAAAAAAGCAGACTCTTAAACACGCAGAACTGGTGGTTGCCAGAAGGGAGGTAGGTGGGGTCATATGTGAAAAAATGAAAACAAAACAAAAAACAAACAAAAAAACAACCACCAAAAAACTGGAGGTGTTATGCTCCCTGGTTTCAAACTATTATACAAGGATATAGTAATCAAAATAGCATGGTTTTGGTATAAAAACTGACACATAGATCAATGGAATATAATAGAGCCCAGAAACAAACCTACAATTATATGGTCAATTAATCTATGACAAAGGAAACAAGAATATACAACAGGGAAAGGACAGTCTCTTCAATAGACGGTGTTGGGAAAACTAGATAGCCGTATGTAAAAGAATTAAACTAGACCAGCACCTTATACCATACACAAAAATCAACTCAAAATGGATCAAAGACTTGAAGACCTGACATTATAAAATTCCTAGAATAAAACACAGGTGGTAAGCTCCCTGACATTGGTTTTGGTGATGATTACTTGGATTTGACATCAGAAGCAAACGCAACAAAAGCAACAATAAGTAAGCAGCACTACATCAAATTTAAAAGCTTCTGTACAGCAAAGGAAACCATCAACAAAATAAAAAGACAACCTATAAATGGGAGAAAATATTTGCAAGTCATATATCTGATAAGGGGTTAATATTGAAAATATATTTAAAAAGCTCCTACGACTCAATAGCAAAAAAACCAAGCAATCCAATTAAAAAACAGGCAGCGGATCTGAACAGACATGTTTCCAAAGACAACATCCAGATGGCCAACAGGTACATGAAAAGGCAGTCACCATCACTCATCGTCAGGGACATGCAAATCAAAGCCACAATGAGATACCACCTCACACCTGTCAGAATGGCTAGTATCAAAGAGATAAGAAACAAGTGTTGGTAAGAAAGTGTAGAAAAAGGAACGCTCCTGCACTTTTGGTGGGACTATAAATCACTGTAGCCCCTGTATTAAACACTATGGAGGGTCCTCAAAAAATTAAAACTAGAACTACCATATGATCCAGCAATTCCACCTCTGTTTATTCAAAGGAAATGAAAACACTGGAGAAGATATCTGCACGTTCTGTTCACTGCAGCACTACTTACATAGCCAAGGCATGGAAATAATCTAAGTGTTCGCCGACAGATGAACAGATAAAGAAAACGTGTTATAGACAAATACAATGGAATATTATTTGCCAAAGAAAGAAGGAAATCTTGCCATTTCTGACAACATGGACAGACCTTGAGAGTGCTATGCTAAGTGAACCAAGTCAGACAGAGAAAGACAAATACCGTACAGTCTCACTTTTCGTAAAATCTAAACAAAACACCGAACTCATAGAGAAAAGACTGGTGCTTGCCAAAGGTGAGGGGTGGAAAGGTACAGACTTCCAGTTAAAATAAAGAAGTCAGGGGGATGTAATGTTCAACTTGGTGGCTATACAGAATAATGCCATAATGCATAAAGTTGCTAAGAGATCTCAAAAAATTCTCAACATAAGAAAAAAAAATTATAACTATGTTAACTAGACTGTGTTCGGTTTTGCAATATGTACATATATTGAATCAATGTCATACACCTGAAACTCATGTAATAGGTCAATTATTTCTCAATTAAAAAAATAGGTTTCTTCTACCACATACCAGCAATGTAAATCAGTTCAACAGTCTTGTGAATTCTGTGTTACACGGTATAAAACCCATGGTGGGTACTCAGTGAACACTTGTGCAAGAATGCCCACATTCCTAGTGCCCTTAACCAGCCTTTGCCTGTACACTTGCAGCACCCTCTGCTACACGCTGCTAGGACAGGGGACCTACTTTGATCCTGGTGTCTGGAGACGAGAAAAAAAGAAATGAACAGCTAAGAAGTAAACATGCTACAAAAAGACACAAATTCACAGATAGAACACAAATAGCCAACCAACCTATGAAAAAATATTCAATTTTACTAGGAATCAAGTTTGAATTAGAGCAGTAAGGTACCAGGCTTCTGCTATGTCCAAAGTGACAAATATCTTCTTAAATAAAACCCTAACCACTGGTATGGCAAAAGAAATGTTATTTAGAGTTACCTCGAGGAAATGGCTCCTCTCCTACGTTGCTACTGGAATGGAATTTGGTAGTCTTCTGAGGGACAATTTGCCAATACACATCAAATACCTCAACTGTATAACTTTTTTTTTTTTTAATAAAAGTAGGCTCCATACCAGGCGTGGAGCCCAGCACGAGGCCTGAACTCATGACCCTGAGATCAAGACCTGAGCTGAGATCGAGAGTCGGATGCTTAATCGACTGAGCCACCCAGGCTCCCCAGAACTGTATAACTTCTCTCCAGCAATTCCACGTCTAAGAACTTATTCTAAAGAAAATAATCAGTGATGTACTAAAAGATCTTTATTCATTACAGTGTCATTTATAAATAGTGAAAAACTGCAAAATCCAGAAATGCAGAAATAAGGGATTAAATTATGGTGTATCTATATGCTGCCATTAAAATTATGTTGTAGAATTATGTTATATTGTTATTCACCATATTAAGATCAGCAGACTATAAGAACTATGTACAAACTGTGTGGCTCCCTTTATATAAAGTACCAACAGGCAAATCCCTGCCATTTAAGACCAGGATAGTGGTTACCACTCCTGGCAGTGATGGCAGGGAGCATGAAGGGAGCTTCTGAGGTGCTGGATTAGTTGGGTGTATTTTTGTGAAGATATATCAAGCTATACATTTACAGACCCTTTTCTGAATGTATATTATACATCCATGCAATTTTTAAAAAATACTAAGTAATTTCTCTCCAACAAGCACTGTATTTGCATTCAAAAACTGTAATATAGACCACTTTTCCTGTTTTAAAAAATAATTTTGAATTTTTCTACAAAGAACTTGTTTTACTTTTATCAGAAAAAAAAATTTAAATCATAAGGTCATCATGGAATGTGAATAGATGATAGGTGACAAATTCGTTCATACTTTCCCAGTTTTATTTTGATTCATTCCTTCAAATTAATAAGCACCTCCTATGTTCACTGTTCTAGATGGTAGATATAGAGTAATAAAAAACAAATTTTCATGCCAGGAATAATTAAAACCCCACACAAGCTCCCTGAGGACAGTGGCATGCTCTTCTCTAATATGTAACGTATCCTGAGGGCTGGCAACCTGCGAGGCCCTGCACTTAGAGCGGACATCCAAAAGTTTATCCAAGACCAAGGGAGGTTGATTTCAAAACTAATTGTTCAAAATAGGCCCAAGGATTCTTAAAAATCAGACCAAAATTTCCACTCTCACATGATGCTCTCAGATGACATCAATCACAAATAAGCAGAAATCTTGGAAATGAAGGAAACACATAAATTCATGACAGATCATACTGATAAGGACAATCATCACATGCTCTCGCCATTCTCAAAAAGCTCCCCAAATACCTCACTAGCCTACGCACCAGCCACCACTATCCTATTCCTCCTCTCTTAAATTCATGGAGTGTTTACTATGAATCAGGCACTTTTCTGGGTGCTGTATTAATTGAATCTTCACAATAACCCTATGAGATCATCATTTTATAAATAAGGAAACCGAAGAACAGAGACAAGATTAACATATAGGGATAATTTTGGATGAACTGGCCCCAGGCAAAATTGCAAAGCAAGCTTAATTTGTCTTTGGCCTTCTCCTTGCTCCCTGTTTCAGCTCAACAGACTCTGAGGATCTCAGAGCAGGGACGCCACATCTAGCGCGATACCTCGCACTCTAAGCATTTATTGAATGGATATGCTTCTTTCCTTTCTCTTTCGTTTCCTTCTCTCCAAATATCCTAGAAAGAAAAGACTTCTTTGGTCTCATCCTTTTTCTAAATTTACTGTTACATAATTCCTGCTAAGGTACCCAAAACGAGTATAACATATGAGATATATCCTCTATCTATATTCTCCAATTCAGTATCCCTGTCTCCATTCTCCTCATCCACCCCTAGGCATGCTGGATTTCATAAGAGACCTGCTTCCTCTTCACCAGTTGCTCTCCTAGACCATATTTCGGCTGTTTCAAGGGAGCCACTATGTTAGAAAAGCACCAGGTGCTGATAGGACTCCCGCACTTCATTCAGGTCCCTGCTCAACGGCACCTCTGCAGAGGGGCCTCCCCTGACCTATTTAGAACAGCAGCACATCAGTCTCTGTCCTCTTACACTTTTTGTCATCCCACCTATCACCATCCCCTAGGATATGTAATAATTATTTTCTCTGTTCTGTCTTCTTTTCTAAATTGTAAACTGCATGACGACGGGGACGTGATCTGGATTACTGTTGTAATTCCACACCTACAACAGGAGCGGGCACAGAGTAGGTGCTCAAAGATTTGTGGAATCCACTACAAATCAGAGGGCCTTTTTTAATATTCAGGGAAGGCAAATCTCCCTTTAAAAAAAACTGCCACAACTCAATGAGCCTGAAGACAATGAGGCAGACAAGAGAACAAGCACAAATTTTATTAATCCAAGGGAAGAAAACGTAACACAATCTTGGGTTTTCTCTCTCACTTTAGGCTGAAGGTATTAAGGGTAGAAATATAAAAGTGCCCAAATGTTTTAGTTTGAACATGGTGGTAACACAATAGGAAAAGGAGCAGCAGGAAATTTTGGCGATCGATATGCTTCTTCTGCTTTTAGTTTTGAAAAGTGAAAGCTAGGAGTCTGCCAGGTTTCATTTGGATTAAAATACCTAATTTGTCATCTAACCAGACGCCTGATACCCATTTAAGGTCAAAGTTAACTTATGTAACTAGTACAGATTTCTTTACCTATAGCCCGATCCTCTTCATGGCCTACTTCCCCATCTCGTTAATCTAGCTCAGGCTAACCTAATGGCAGACAGGGGCATCCTCCAAACACTAGGGGGATAGGAAAAACTTCACTGAACCTAAGAAACTGCCTAAGTTTTAAGCTTGAAGGCAAAGAGGTTTTGCTTGTTTATTGAACCTCAAAGGACAATTAAGGTCATAAATTTCCTAAGAATGCTCTGCAAGTAAATTCTAGTAGTGCTCACTCATCATACAAAAAAGAAAGCTGTAAAACACACACCTAACAGATGTTACAAAGCATTTTATATCCGTGGCAGTCTTTCCTCTGCTCAGTTTACAAAAACCTAAAAAACAAAACCTTAAAAAAAAAAAAAAGTGCCCAAATCCTAACCTGTTAACAGGTTAAATGCTCTTTAACCACTGTATTTTCATTAGGTAAATTAAACAGTGTTTTAATTCTATTCCGGTCACACAAATAGCCTTTTCAAAGAGCTTGTGGTTTGTCTAACAGGAAAAGATTCTAAGAGACTTTTAGCAGTATAAAGAACCCCAATTATAACAATGAGATTGCTTTGCGGACTGCTGAATTAGTTCCTATGCTTCCTACTTAAAAAGTAAGACACAGACCACCTCAGAATTTTAAATACTCAATTCTAATTTTTAAAACTTTTGGATAAGAAAAAAAACACCTCTTCTGGGGAGAAGTGGTAGGGAAAAAACTCCCCGAGTAGTCAGAACACAAAACAACTATTACCTCATTTTAAAAACAGCCTTCTAGATATGTCCTAGGGCAAGCCCTTAAAAAAGAAGAGAAGGAAAAAAGGGAAACCCATTAACAAAAAAGGGTGGTAGAACCCAATAACAACAAAAAATCCGCTGGGTACCTGCTATGGACAAAGCATTCTATTAGGCGGTGAAACGAACAAGAACAACGATCTCATTCCCATGAGAGAGTAAGTTATAGAACAAGTGGATGTGATCGTTAGAGAATTTTACGTCTTCACGTGCACTTCATTAGTAGGCTTCGCAAGCCAAACTCACAGGAACAACTCCACTCGTAGCCATGCCCTATTTCATGTCCAGATTTGTTTAACCGACTTACATCATAGTTTTCAAAGAAAACAAATGCCGTATATTCTTAGAGCGAAGCTATCGTTAAAAGCAAAACCCGGCCTTTTCAAACACGCACGGGCACTTCCCACCGCTAAGACCTCCAAGTCTTGACCGAGTAAGACCAACAGCTTGGGGAGGAGGCAAGCAGCCGGAACTCGGGCGCACGCAGCGGCAGCCCGCCGCTGAAGGACACAAGGTTTTGCTCCCAGGGCCAGCAGGCAGGCGCCGGACAACTCGGACCAGGCCTGGGGGACAGACGAAGGACTCCCGGTGGCGGGCACCGCTCTCGTGCCCATAAAGGAAAGCGGGAGGTGAGAAGCGGCGGGGACACGAAACGAGAAAAGCGCCCTCGAGTTTGCCCGATTTAACGCCCCGACAATGAAAAGGGCCATTTGTCTCGCCTGGGGACGGTCGCGTTCGGCCCGTTCCCCACTCCGGGACTCCGCGGAGGAAGCCGCCCCGGGGCTCGGAGTCGGCGTCCCGCCCCTCACGGCCTCCTGGCCCACCCGGCCCCAGGACCTCACCTGCGGCGCCTGTCCCGGAGGCGCGGGCAGGCGGCGGGGAGCGCAGCCGCAGCCAGAGGTGCAGCGCGGCCCCTAGCACACACGGGCACAGCAGCACCAGCCAGTTTCGCATTGGCCGCCCCCGCCGGCTCCACCTCGCGCCCCCGTCGCGCGCCGGGCTCTCCCGCGTCCCGGCAGAGAGGGAGGGGACCTGCGAAGAGGAAGGCTGAGGGGCGGAGGCCGACGCACGCGCGACCACTCGGCACGCCTGCCCTCGCGCCCGCCGCCGTCCCGACTCCTCGCGGTTCCCAGCCCCGCGCCTCACGTTCCTCCAACGGCGGGCGGCAGCGCCTCAGCCGGCCAGACCCCGCCCCCTCCGCTTGGCCTTCCCCTGGCCCCGCCCACCTCCCCCCCACTAGCCCCGCCCCCTTCTCTCGAGTCCCCGCCCGCGCCCGCAGGCCAGCCGGGAGCTGAAGTTCTGCTCTGGGTCTAAGGCGGGGGGTACACCCCAGTGGTCCTGAGTCTCGGAAACCACATTTCCCATAATCGCATGCCCTTGCTCGCGTCACTCGGCGGTCGCGGAGGCGAAGCGCGAAGCCCCACTTGGAGCATGCGCGTCCCTTCTCAACGCCTACTGCCCCCCGATGGCCGAAGGGAGGCGGTGCCGGGCTCCGAGTGCTCAGGGGCGGACACAACCCCGGGAGGGAAACACAGCTGAGGCGAAGGTTGGTGTTCGCCTCGGATTTAAAGATCTGCGTGATGCTTGTTTTAAATCACGCAGAGCTCGGTTACGCGAATGCTGGCCTTCTCTGGGAGGCGGGATCCTGCTGCCCGCTGCGGGCCGAGGTCCGAAGCGTGTGTCTTCAGCGGTGAATCATCCCTCAAGTATTAGTTCTGGCGCACTGTGTACCCGACTGCCTGCCCGGCTCTGTCCTCAGGGAGCTCAGGATAAGACCGCGTCCAGGGGTCCGGCTGTGGGGGACGACAGCGACGGTCCAGGCGCGGGTAAAATTCCACGTGTCCCCGACTCAGACTGGGGAGACGAGCAAGGTGACACCTCCTATAGGACGGAGCCGTGACCGCCGAGGACGCGGGCTGCGCGGGACCAGTGGGAAGGATTTGAGCAGCCCTCCTCGGAGACCAGGTCTTGCCTGGCGCCGTGCAGCGCGGCCCGGGTCGCACACGCGAGGCTCCGGGTCGAGGCGGTGGGTGAAGGCGCCAGGCAGTCCCGGCGCCCGCGCTAAGGAGGCGGAGGGCAGGATGAAAATGAATGCCTGGCGTACGGTGTTTTATGTTTTTTTAAGTTTCCACAAGTTGTGGCAACAGAAGGTAACTATATTGTTGAGTAAAGTCTTGATTGAAAGCCACAGAAAATCCATTTCAAACAAACTTAAGGGAAAAAAGAGAATTTATGCACGTTAACAGTGCAGGAGGAGAGGTCTCAGGCACTGTCAGTACCACAGCCTCATTGAGTGGCAGTTGAATCTCAGCGAAACAACCGTCTATTAAAATCACTTTTTTTTTTTAAAGTAGACTTGCCCTACTTGGGGCTTGAACTCGTGACCCTGAGATTAAGGGTCGCAGGCTCTATTGACTGAGCCAGGCAGGCACCCCTAAAATTACTTTTTATTTGAATGTTTTGTAATGTTGTCTGTACTCTAATTTCAAAATCTCTTTTGGTTTAATAGTAGTATCAAAGCGGTAAGCCCAAGGTGTTCATACTGTATGTTTGTACTTAAAATAAAAAACAATTTAATGTGGGGTCAGAAATGATTTTTTCCCTTTAAAGGGATTTGTATACTTGTTAGTTAATCAATTGCTACCTAACAAATTACTCAAAAAAATTTTTTTTAAAGATTTTATTTGAAAGAGAGAATAAGTGGGAGAGGGAGGTGCAGAGGGAGAGAGAGAAGCAGACTCCTGGCTGAGCAGGGAGCCGGGCCTGAGGCTCCATCCCAGGACCCTGCATGACCTGAGCCAAAGGCAGACGCTTAACTGACACCCAGGCTCCCCTTACTGCAAAAACTTTTAAAACAATATTTTTTATCTCTCACAATTTCTGTGGGTCAGGAATTTGAGAGTTAAGTTCTGGTTCAGGGTCTCCCTTAAAGTTGCTGGCAGATGTCAGCTGGGGCTCTGGTCATCTGAAGGCTTGACTGGTGCTAGAGAATCGGCTTCCTAGGTGGCCTCACTTCTGTGGCTGGCAAGTTGGTTCTGCCTTTTGGCCTAAGTTCCTCTCTAAGTGGGTTTCTCCCACAAGATGCTTTAATGTCCCCACATCGTAGTGGCTTGCTTCCCCAAGAGCTGGAGATCCAAGAAACCAGCGCAAATTGCTGATGCCTTTTATGATGAATCCTTGCAAGACACACACTGTCACTTCTGCAGTGTTCTGTTGGTTACACAGACTGGCCCTGATTCACTGTGGGAATGGGGGACCACACAAGGGTGTGAGTACCAGGAAGCGAGGATCATTGTGGGTCGTGTTAGAGGCTGGTTACCACAATGTTATGCAAATTGGAGAAACACTGGTTCTAAACAGTTTGGGGAGTCTTTAGGGGCCCCTACATACTCACTATGGCCCCTGAATACCCCCAAGACAAGAAAGAACAATATTTTCTTGTGGGAAACAGAATTAGCAGGCTGTGATCACTGTGGTTCTTGGGCAAATGTCACCAAGATCTGTGTGCCCCTTTCTCAGAATGCTGTTTACATATAGCAATAGGGAAGGAGGATGTGTAATATGTACATATTTCTTGTTCAAAATTCTTTGTTTAGAAACTCTGCCAATCTGCTCTCTACATTTTATTTTTTTTAATGATTTTTTATTATATTATGTCAGTCACATTACAGTACATCCCCGGTTTCCGATGCAAAGTTCGATGATTCATTAGTTGCGTATAACACCCAGTGCACCATGCAATACGTGCCCTCCTTACTACTCATCACCGGTCTATCCCATTCCCCCACCCCCCTCCCCTCTGAGGCCCTCAGTTTGTTTCTCAGAGTCCATAGTCTCTCATGCTTCATTCCCCCTTCTGATTACCCCCCCTTTCTTTATCCCTTTCTTCCCCTACCGATCATCCTAGTTCTTATGTTCCATAGATGAGAGAAATCATATGATATTTGTCTTTCTCTGCTTGACTTATTTCACTTAGCATTATCCGTGCCGTCCATGTTGCAGCAAATGTTGAGAATTCGTTCTTTCTGATAGCTGAGTAATATTCCATTGTATATATGGACCACAACTTCTTAATCCAGTCATCTGTTGAAGGGCATCTCGGCTCCTTCCACGATGTAGCTATTGTGGACAATGCTGCTGTGAACATTGGGGTGCATATGGCCCTTCTCTTCACTACATCTGTATCTTTGGGGTAAACACCCAGTAGTGCAATGGCTGGATCATAGGGTAGCTCAATTTTTAACTTTTTAAGGGACCTCCACACTGTTTTCCAGAGTGGCTGTACCAACTTGCATTCCCACCAACAATGTAGGAGGGATCCCCTTTCTCCACATCCTCTCCAGCAATTGTTGTTTCTTGCCTTGTCTATTTTTGCCATTCTAACTGGCATAAGGTGGTATCTCAGTGTGGTTTTGATTTGAATTTCCCTGATGTCTATTGATTTTGAACATTTTTTCATGTGTCTGTTAGCCATTTGTATGTCTTCATTGGAAAAGTATCTGTTCATATCTTCTGCCCATTTTTTGATTTGCTCTCTACATTTTATTTTATTTTTTTTAAAGATTTTATTTATTTATTCGACAGAGATAGAGACAGCCAGCGAGAGAGTGAACACAAGCAGGGGGAGTGGGAGAGGAAGAAGCAGGCTCATAGTGGAGGAGCCTGATGTGGGGCTCGATCCCATAACGCTGGGATCACGCCCTGAGCTGAAGGCAGACGCTTAACCGCTGTGCCACCCAGGCGCCCCCTGCTGTCTACATTTTAAAGAAAGAAATTGTGAAAGTAATAATCGGTTGTTACTAAGCGTGTCCTGTTTCTCATCTTTAAGAAAGGCAGTAAAAGGGGCACACTCATTCACATAAAATGCTGTGCTGCCAGTGGAATCCCCAACTTCTAGGGTGGCAAGTAGCTGGCCGGGTGTGGGGCGCGTGGGTGAGGCCATTCCAGTGCGGGGCGCAGCCCCATGGATTGCCCTCTCATGCCTGGCCAGAAGGTGCTCTGCCTCAGGCACCTGCGAGTGAGCTGTGGCGCAGGGCTCCTGAGCAGCAAATTTACAAAAAGAAAGAAAAAAAAGAAAGGTAGTAAAAGGCCTCTGTTGATGTCCTAAAATGTTCATTTTGTGGTTAATTGTAATGAGTTAACCCAAAAAGAGATATAATCCCTAATTTAGGCAGATCTATTTATTCAACAAATCTTTAGCTGAGCATCTATTATGTGCCAGGCACTTTGGTAGTAGGTACTTGGGATAAATTGATGAACAAAACAGAATTCCTGTCCTGCAGTGGTGGGGGTGGGGCAGACTGTCGACTGTAGAAATGATAAAGAAATACATTTTAGCACGTAGATGATGGTAAGTGTTAGAGAAAATACAAAAAGTGGAGCAGGGTAGGGGAGTTGGAAATGCAGGACTGAAATGGGGCCAACTGCGGTATTAAATAGTATTTAAGCAAAGGTTCAAAGTTACAATGAGCACTAAAGGGAAGAATAAACAAAACCACCCTAACATATGGCATTAACTAATTAGGACGTTGTTCCTTCCAATTACCAAATGCTTTAACCTACAGGAGGAACTACACTGGCATTCTGACAGCCTATTAACAGAGCTTTGAGTAACTTTTTAGCATCTGCAGATCTCACCACAGTGGGAGCTGCTCTATCACCTGTTAAGAGGAGACTGACCTTCCATTTACTTGTCGTCTACTATCCTCTAATAAACTCAAGATTACGGTGGGTAAAGATTGTGAGACAATGTGTATAATGGAAAGAATAAAATTTAAAAAACCCTAGAGATGATGTGAACAGCCTGTGTAGTCAAGGTACTCCTAGTGTAAGATGTGGACAAGTTCACAGGGAATTAGGATTAGGGAAAGGCAAACCTGGACTATTGGTCGCCCTGGTTGCTATTCAGTGTAACAAGAGAAAGGAATCACATATTGTGGCGCACAAGGCAGGAGGTATCTGACCAACCCCAAGGCATCCCAGAGGAGGTTATCCCCTGAAAACACAGGGCTGGGGCTTAAAATCAAAGAGGCCAGTTAAGAAGGCCAGAGGGCAATAAAGGCATTTAAGAGCACCTTAGCAGGGGCACCTGGCTGGCTCAGGCAGTGGAGCATGTGACCTTTGATCTTGGGATCGTGAGTTCGAGCCCCATGTTCGGCAGCTGGGTGTAGAGCCTACTTAAAAAAAGAAAGAGCACCTTAGGCAAAAATAAATAAATAATAAAAACAAATAACCCCCAGGGGTGCCTGGGTGGGGCAGTCCGTTGAGTGACTGACTCTTGGTTTTGGACCAGGTCATGATCTCAGGGTCCTGGGATCGAGCCCACCCTGAGCTCCACACTCAGGGGGGAGTCTGCTTGGGACTGTCTCTCCCTCTCCCTCTGCCCCACCCCCCCCAAATAAATAAATAAATCCTTAAAAGAAAAACAAACCCCCAAATAACCCCCAGATAGTGATGAGATTGCAATTAGGGAAATGCAAGCAATATAGCATGACCTTAAAGTTAGGACTGGAGAATGGTGAGAAGTGACCAGAAAACAGAGGCCAGGTCATTATCGCATGCTATGCTAAGGAATTTGGATTTTATCTGTAAGGCTCCAGAGAAGAATTTTCTTTTCTGACTATGAAAGTAATACATGATTATAAAAAGGAATTTGGAAAATATAGAAAAATATAAAAAGAAACTAAATCATACCAAATAAAAAACATATACTATTTTTCTCTTTGGCATTTATTTTTATTTTTTTTAAGATTTATTTATTTGTTTGAGGGAGAGAGGGCAAAGGAGGAGCAGAGGAAGAGGGAGAGAGAAAGAATCTTAAGCAGACTCTGTGCTGAGTGCAGAGCCCGACGTAGGGTTTGATCTCATGACCCTGAGATCATGACCTGAGCTGAAACCAAGAGTCAGATGCTTAACTGACTGAGCCACTCATATTCATTTAAAAAAAATTGCAAGTATACTATAAATATGAATTCGTAGTTATTTAGTTCACCTAACACATAAGCATTTCACATTTAATTAGTAGTCTTAGGAAATAGAACTTTGAATCATTTAATTTTTTGTCCACATTATAATTTCTTACCTGGATCCTTATTACTGGACACATTAGCACTTCTGAGCATAAAACTTTACCCACATTTCAGATGACTTCCTTTTTAAATATTATTTTAAGGCTCTTTGTTCATTCTGACATTGTACCAATGTGTCTTGTTTGCCTTTAACAAGTAAGTTTCTATTCCATCCCATCTAACCTAGCATTTAAAAAAAAAATCTTTCCTAATTCAATGGCAAACATTTTTTCATTAATGAAATTGAATATTTTATATTTATTACCTGCTTTTATTTCTTCTTCTGTAAATTATCTATTTTGCCTTTTATCCATTTGAACAAACTCTTTAAATATTAAAGATATTTATCCTTTACATTTATATTTGTTGAAAATACTTTCCCCTGTTTTCTTGCCTTTTAATTTTATGACTTTTTGGAGGCAAAAACATTTTGCATTTTTATGAGTTCAAATCAATATTTTTATCACAGTTTAAAACATTTCTATGAGATCTGATCAATATTCTTATTTGATTAAACTTTTCCCCAGAATTTATTTTGAAATGTGATATGATGTGAGGATCTTCTACGTAGCTTTATTTATCCATATAGCTATCTATTGTCCCTGAACATTATTTCCCTGTTACTTTATGATGTCATCTTAATTATTAAAATTTTTACACATTGTAGTATTTGTTTTTAAGCCACATTTTTGCATTAGTCTCTCTCTATATCAACACCATAATATTTTAATGACTGTAGTTTTATAATATCTTATAATCCAGAGGGCAATTCTCCCCCCCATACTCTTATTTCTCACAAATATATTATTTCTGATGAAATTTATAATCATTTTTCATAGTTATTACCCTTCTCCCTGAACATTATGTTTAATTACAAAACTAATGCATGCTATCATAACAGATGCAAGTAATAAAAGTGTAAACAAAAACAAAATGTTAGAATCCTCCTTTGGCCCATCCAATCATTCTATCCAGATTTAACCACTTTAGCCTAGATATTTCTGCTTATATATATATATTTTCCCAAATTCCCTAATTTTTGGTATAGAAAGGGAGGAGCACCTTCCGTTTTAATCCCCGAGAATGCAATCTGTGCTCTTACCCTGTGCAACTCCAGAAATTCTAGTCCCCTCCCTAAATATCTATGCGTGTCCCAAGAGCATTTGCTTCTGCACAAATTCATTATTATGATCACTGACTACCTCTTGCTCCAGACCAGTGCTCTAATTTTTGCCAA
This sequence comes from Ursus arctos, assembly GCF_023065955.2. Lineage (NCBI taxonomy): Eukaryota > Metazoa > Chordata > Mammalia > Carnivora > Ursidae > Ursus > Ursus arctos. Next base: position 70,748,856 of record NW_026623089.1, read on the forward strand.
CAATCACCTCAGCTCATAATGACTTCTCTAAGCCACAACACCAGCTCCTTCTGCTTTCACCCCAACTGTGGATGTAATACCTCCCTTTTTCCTCTAAATCACAGCTAAGACATGGCTGCCATGTCTAATACACTTTATTAAGAATTTAGACTAAGAAAATGCAATACAGAAAGGAAAATTTTAAAGTAGACGTGAGATAAAATTGCTCCTAAGATCTACGAATAGTTTCCCATCAGGCTGTCTCTTGCCTTATGCCCCTCCCCTCTTCCTGTCACTTCCAAGGGCTTGCTCTTATCCATGTGAGGGTCACTTCTCGCTAGTTCTCTCTTTCCAGTACAGAGTCCAGTTTTTATTGCCAAACAATGAAGTCAAAATTGCCCTTAAAAATCTCTTAAAATAGGGTTGCCTGGGTGGCTTGGTCATTAAGCACCTGCCTTCAGGTCAGGTCATGATCCCAGGGTCCTGGGATTGAGCACCGCATCGGGCTCCCTGATCAGCGGGAAGCCTGCTTCTTCCTCTCCCACTCCCCCTGCTTGTGTTCCCTCTCTTGCTGGCTGTCTCTCTCTCTGTCAAATAAATAAATAAAATTTTAAAAAAAACCTCTTAAAATAGACTAAAATGTATAATACACATGGTTTTGTGTATGCAGTTCTGTAGGAAGACTTTTTTATTCTTCTTATTCTTTATCGTTAGTGTTTCTTTGCAGCCTTCAATAATTCATTTTTTTTCCCTCAAAGAAACCATCTTTCCTTAAACAATCAAGTTCACTTTTTTTTTTTTTTTTTTTTTTTTGGCTAATAGTTGGGAAACCTGTAAAACCATCCAGACATTCTTTTCAGGAGTTTCAGGATGACTGGCATTCTTTGCCTTGGGTATCCACTGCCCAAGTAACATGCACTACTTAAATGAACAGCGCTGCAGGGTGACAGACAGTAGCTACCCTCGTGATGAGCACGGCATAAAGTACAGACTTGCTGAATCGCTATGTTGTCACACCACACTTGAAACCAATGTAACACTATGTGTCAACTACACTTAAATAAAAAATAAATAGTGTCTTTCTTTCTTTAGTCAATACTTGAATTCTTTTAGGTGCCTATGATGTGGCTAGCAGATAATCTTTGCAGAAAACAACCATTTGCACTCTTGACTCCTGTATTTTGATTTTCCCACTTGTTCAGGACTTCTCCAGGAAGAGGAGGAAAACAGACACCGCTAAACTATCCTACAAAAACATGTTCGAGGAAGAGGAAGGAGGCTGGTGGAATGGGGACAGAGTGAATAAGGAGGAGAAAAATAGGGGACGAGGTTAGAGATGTCATCTCAAGCAAGATTCTGATACAAATCATGATAAAGATTTTGGTGTTTCCTCCAAAATGAATGGAGAATAGTTACTTGGTGGTTTTGAGCAGAAGGGTAACATGGTCCGACTTGGGTTTTACAGGATCGCTCACACTGCTGTGTTGAGGACAGACTGCCGGAGGCAGAGGGAAACTTACACGGGTAGCAGAGGAGGGAGATGTCGAGTATCACTCGTGCTCTGAGACCAGCTGCACAGCCGTGGCCCACCAGACGGAGGAGTGTTTCCAGACAATGCAGGTGAGGCGCATCTGCGAGGCGCGTGCGCAGCCGGAGGGGATGCCACGGTGTCCCACATTCAGGATGGAGTGTCGACTACTGATGACTGGTTGCACTGCTTTCTGGGAACTGCTGTTAGCAGAAGAGTGCTGCCTTGCCCAAGGGTACGGTCCCTTCCCCTAGGGACACCTGCATCCAGTGACTAGTTAAATAGGGATAAGAAGATTTGGGATAACTCCAAGGAGACATCCCACGGCCCCTGTTGTAGCTGTGCCCTAGTTCAACTTCTTCTTCTGCCCGATTCTGCCTCCCTGGCTCCCTTCTAGCTGTCCCCCGGAGCAGTCCTCAATAACCCTCCTGCACACAACGTGACCTTGAGAGTCTGTTTCCCCAGAAACCTGAACTGAGACAGTGATTCTGTAAAGACGTAAATAAAACCAGGCCGTTTCTCAACGTAAAACCCTGGGATGGCTCACTGGTTTCCTAACAGGGAAACCAAAATCCTTGGCCATAGGCCCTACGTGATCTGCAGCCCTGTACCCCTCTCACCTCAGCTCGGAGCACCTCCCCCTTGTTTGCTTCGTTCCAGAGCTGCACTGCCCTTTTTGCCACCCTTGAAGATGACAGGTACATTCTAGCCCCACGATCTGTGCACCGCTTGGTTCTTCTGCTCTTCCTCCAGATATCTTCATGACGTGCTCCTCCTCCAAGTCAGCTAAAGTGTTCCCTCCTCCATGAAGTCTTCCCTGTCCATTACACTGAAAATTCAACCTCCCTCCCACCACTCCTGATTTCCATCACTCTGTTCTATGACGCTTCTCACCCTCTAGCATACTGTCCATGTGACTTATTTGTCTATGGTTTATTGTCTTATTGTCCACACAGAACAGAAAGACTCCCCCCTCCATTTTGTTCACTGATATATCCCAAAGCCTGAAGCAGCGACGGGCACTCTGTGGGTGATCCGTTCATTTTTTTAAAGACTTACTTACTTATTTACTTTATTTATCTATTTATCTATATGTCTATTTATTTATCACAGTGGAGAGGAGCAGAGGAAGAGGGAGAAGGAGAGAGAGAATCTCAAGCAGACTCCCAGCTGAGTGCGGAGCCTGATGGGGCTCGACCTCAGGACCCTGAGATCATGACCTGAGCCGAAATCAAGAGTCTGATGCTTAACCGACTGAGCCACGCAGGCATCCCGTGATCCATACATTGGTTGAATGAATGGATGAATGAATGAGTTTGGGAATCATTATCAAGGTGACTGTAGTAGAATTCAAGAGGTGTGGTTACCCAGGGAGAGGGTGCTGAGCAAAGACGAACAGAGACATGAGCATTTAGGTGCAAGCAGAGGAAGAGGAAATTATAAAGGACACTGAGAAGAAGCCAGAACACAGGAGAAAAACAGAAGATTGTGTCACAGAAGACAAGAGGTGAGATGGGGAGGGAGAACAAGCAACTGTGTACAGGGTTGTCAAGCTATGAAGCCAGGTAAAGACTTATGGCATGAATGTCTTCCCCCCGTATCCATCTAATCCCACATGTGATGGATTTGCAGGTGGGGCCTTTGGGAGGGAACTAGGTCCTGAGAGTGGAGCCCTTATGGTAGGATTAGTGTCCTCATAAGAAGACGCCAGAAAGCTAGGTTACTCTTTGACTCAGACTTCTGCAATGAGAAGTAGGCTGTCTACAACCTGGAAGAGGGCTCTCACTAGAACCCAACAGAGCTGGCACCCTGATCTCAGACTTCCAGCCTCCAGAACTGTGAGAAATACATTTCTGTTGTTTACCAGCCACCCCGTCTCTGGTACTTGGTAATAGCAGCCCAAACTGACCAAGACAAAGAAAGAAAAGTGTCTACTGGTTTGGTGGTTGGAAGGTAGCTAGTAGTTTCAAGGACTAGTTAGGGCAGGAGGGAGAGAACTGTAAGGTGATGAAAGAACTGGGCACAATGAAGAGGAAATGGTGTATGGATCACTTTTTCAAGAAGCTTGGTTGTAAAGATAGGAAAGAGAAAGATTCGAGCTGGAAGGAAGGTCAGACTGAAGAAGTGAGTATGTTGTATTTAGGTGGGAGAGATGATAGTAGCCTGAGTATTGAAAATAATGCATGGGGGGGGCACCTGAGTGGCTCAGTCGGTTAAGCATCTGCCTTCGGCTCAGGTCATGATCCCAGGGTCCCGTGATCGAGCCCCGCATTGGGCTCCCTGCTCAGTGTGGGCCCTGCTTCTCCCACTCCCTCTTCCTCTCCCCCTGCTTGTGCTCCCTCTCTCTGTCAAATAAATAAAATCTTAAAAAGAAAAGAAAAGAAAAGAATGCATGGAAAGAACCAGTAGTAACCGTATAATTAATCATCCAAATCCGAGTTTTCAGAGAAAAAGGGGACAGGACAAATGCTACATTGAATGGATGATGCCAAGACAACAGGGACTTTCCGTAAACCAGGGCATATGGTCAACCTATTCAAAGCTCCTGTTCTCTATGCAAGTCATTCCTCTGTGCACTCAGCAAACTATTACATTTTCTAACTGTAGGTGGCAGCAGAAAGCTTGGCTCTTTTTGACTTTTTTGGGGGGGGGGAGGGGTGGTGGGGATGGCAACTAGATATTGGTAAAAGTCAGCCACAGGTTGTATGTTCAAAATAGGAGATTTCAATTTAGATTTTACTTGGGGAAAATTCATTTTGTACTTCTTTATGAAAAGAAGCATCTCTATTGGCTCTCAAAGAGGAAACAATATTTGAGCCATTATAAAATAATGTTAGTTGTGTTGAGTCACTTCTTTTCTTTTTTCTTTTCTTTTTTTTTTTTTTGCCCTTTTATCCTGTTTCCTGTTTTATTGGGAAATAACTGACACGTATCACTATATAAGTTTAGGGGATACAGCATGATGACTTGTTTACATATATTATGAAATGATTACTGCAATAAGTTCAGTTAACATCCATCATCTTATACAGATACAATGAAAAGAATAGAAAAAAAGAAGAAAAATGTTCTCTTTGGGATGAGAACTCTTAGGATTTACTCTCTTAAAAACTTTCCTATATATCATACAGCAGTGTTAGCTATAGTCACCACATTGTACATTACGTTCCTAGTATTTCTCTTATAACTAGAAATTCGTCCTTTTTGACCACCTATATCCAATTCCCCTGGCCCCACCCTCTGCCTCTGGTAACCACAAGTCTGACCTCTTTTTCTATGAGTTTGTTTGGTTTCTTTTAGATCCCACATATAAGTGAGATAATTTGTCTTTCTCTGTCTTACTTATTTCACTTAGTATCATGTCTTCAAGGTCCATCCATGTTGTTGCAAACAGATTTCTTCATTTTTTAATGGCTGAATAACATTCCATTGTGTATTTATATACAATTGTATATATACAATATTATACACATATTTCATATGCATACAACACATTGTATATATTTTATACACATATATATGTACACACATATTGTGTGTGTATGTGTATGTACCACAACTTCTTTATCCATTCATCCATTGTTGGATACTTGAGTTGTTTCCATGTCTTGGCTATTGCAAATAAAGCTGCTGTGAATATGAGGGTGTAGGTATCTTTGACTTTTGGTTCCTTTGGATAGAGTCATGGAAGTGGAATTGTTGGATCATAGTAGCTCATGGTAGTTCTATTTTTAATTTCTCGAGGATCCTTCATACTGTTTTCCATAGTGGCTGTACCAGTTTATAATCCCACCAACAGTGTACAAGGGTTCTCTTTTCTCTCCATCCTCACCAGAATTTGTTACCTCTTGTCTTTTTTTTTTTTTTTTTTTTTTAGAGAGCATGCACGTGAGAGCAGGGGCAGGGTGTACAGTGAGCGAGAGAGAGAGAATCTTAAGCAGACTCTGTGCTGAGCACAGAGCTGGACATGGGGCTCCATCTAATGACCCTGAGATCATGATCTGAGCCAAAATCAAGAGTCAGAGGTTTAACCGACTGAGCCACGCAGGCACCCCTACCTCTTGTCTTTTCGATGATGCCATTCTAACAGGTGTGTGAGGTGATACCTGACTGTGGTTTTGATTTGCATTTCTGTGATGATGAGTGATGTTGAGCACCTTTTCATGTGCCTGTTGGACTTTCATATGTCTTTGGAAAAATGTCTATTCAGGTCCTTTGCCCATTTAAAAAATTGGGTTATTATTATTTGTCATTGAGTTGTATGAGTTCTTTATATATGTTGGATATTAACCCCTTATCAGATATATGCTTTGCAAATATTTTTTTTCCCATTCCATAGGTTGTCTTTTTACTTTGCTGATGGTTTCTTTTGTTGTACAGAAGCTTTTTAGTTTGATGCAGTCCCACTTATTTTTGTTGCTTATGCTTTAGGTTCATATCCAAAAGGTCATTACCAAGGCCCATGTGAAGGAGCATTATTCCTATGTTTTCTTCTAGGAGTTCCGGGGTTTCACGTTTTACATTTAAGACTTTAAGTCATTTTGAGGTGATTTTTGTGGATGATGTAAGACAGGGGTCCAGTTTCACTGCTTTACATGTGAAGATCCAGTTATCCCAGCTTCCTTCGTCGAAGACCATCTTTTCTTCACTGAGTACTCTTGGCTCCCTTGTCAAAAATTAGTTGACCATATATGCTTGTTTTTTGGGTTTTTTTTTCTGGGCTTTTGGTTTTGTTCCATTGGTCTATCTGCCTGTTTTTATGCTAGAATTATACTGTTTTGATTACTATAGCTTTATAGGATAGCTTGAAATCAGGGAGTGGTGATGCCTCCCGCTTTGTTCTTCTTTCTCAGGATTTCTTTGGCTATTTAGGGTCTTCTGCGGTTCTATATAAATTTTAAGTTTGGTTTTTTTTCCTGCTTCTGTGAAAATGCCACTGGGATCTTGATAGGATTGCATTGTATCTATGAATGACTTTTGGTAGGTTTTTTTTTTTTTTTTTTTTTTTTAAAGATTTTATTTATTTTATTTGACAGAGATAGAGACAGCCAGCGAGAGAGGGAACACAAGCAGGGGGAGTGGGAGAGGAAGAAGCAGGCTCATAGCGGAGGAGCCTGACGTGGGGCTCGATCCCACAACGCCGGGATCACGCCCCGAGCCGAAGGCAGACGCTTAACCGCTGTGCCACCCAGGCGCCCCGGTTTTTTTTTTTTTTAACGTAGGCTCCACACTGGGAGCTTGAGCTCAGCATGGGGCTTGAACTCACGGCCCCAAGATCGAGACCTGAGCTGAGGTCAAGCATCAAATGTTTAACTACCTGAGCCACCCAAGGACCCTGGTAGTATTGACATTTTATTTTATTTTTATTTTTAATTTTTAAAAAGATTTTTATTTTTTTGAGAGAGTGAGCGAGAGAGAGCATGAGAGGGGAGGAGGGGCAGAGGGAAAAAGGGGCAGAGGGAAAGAGAGAAGCAGACTCTCCGCTGCACAGGGAACCTGACATGGGACTCGATCCCAGGACCCTGGGATCATGACCTGAACTGAAGGCAGAAGCTTACCCGACTGAGCCACCCAGGTGCCCCAGTATTGACATTTTAACAATATTAATTCTTCCAATTCATGAACACAGGATACTTTTCCATTTATTTGTGTCTTCTTTGATTTCTTTCATCAATGGTTTTTAGAGGAGAGATCTTCCACCTCCTTGGTTATATTTACCCCTAGGTATTTTAGTGTTTTCGATGCTCCTAAAAAGGGGATACATTTATTCATTTCTTTTTCAGAAAGTTAATTGTTAGTGTACAGGAACATTACTGACTTTTATCTGTAAATGTATCCTGCAACTTTACTGCATTTATTGATGAGATCTAAGAGTTTTTTGGTTGAGTCTCTAGGATTTCCTAAATATTAAATCATGTCATCTGCAAAGAGAGACTATTTTACTTCTTCCTTTCCAGTTCTGATACCTTTTATTTCTTCTTGTTGCCTGATCAAGCTAGGACTTCAGTACTGTGTTGAATAGGAGTGGTGAGGGTGGGCATCCTTCTCTTGTTCCTGATCTTAGAGGAAAAGCTTTCAACCTTTCTCCTTTGAGTATGTTAGGTGTGGGCCTGTCATATATAGCCTTTATTTTGTTGAGATATGTTCCTTCTATGACTAATTTGTTAAGAGGTTTTGTCATGGATGGATATTGAATTTTGTCAAATGCTTTTTCTGCTCTCGTGAGATGATCACAGGATTCTTTTCTTTCATTCCATTAAAGCGGTATATCACATTGATCAATTTGCATATGTCGAACCATCCTGGCACCCCAGGGATAAATCCCATTTGATCATGGTGAATAATCCTTTCAGATGATGCTGAATTCAGCTTGTTAGTATTTTATTGAGAATATTTGCATCTATATTCATGAGGGGGATTGGCTCTAGTTCTCTAATGTAATTTTCTGGTTTTAGTTTCAGGATGATGCTGGCCTCATAAAATGAATTGGGGAATGTTTCCTCCTCTTCAATTTTTTGGAAGAAGTTTGAGAAGGACTGGAGTACATTTTTTAAATGTTTCGTCAAATTCACCAGTGAATCTGGGCTTTTCTTTGTTGGGAGATTTTTGATTTCTGATTAACCTCCTTTTTAATAATTGGTCTATTCAGACTTTCTATTTCTTTCTGAGTCAGTCTTGGTCAGTCATATGTGTCTAAGAATTTTTCCATTTCTTCTGGGTTGTTTAGTTTGTTGGTGTACAACTGTTCACAGTAGCCTCTATGATCTTTGTATTTCTGTGGTATCGAATGTAATGTCTCCCTCTTCATTTATAATTTTGATTTGGGTCTTCTTCCCTTTTTTGCTAGTCTAGCAAAAAACTATTAGTTAGTTTGTCTTTCCAGAGAACCAACCCTTAGTTTGGTTAATCTTTTCTATTGTATTTCTTTTTTTTTTTTTTTTTTAAGATTTTTATTTATTTATTTGACAGAGATAGAGACAGCCAGCGAGAGAGGGAACACAAGCAGGGGGAGTGGGAGAGGAAGAAGCAGGCTCCCAGCAGAGGAGCCTGATGTGGGGCTCGATCCCAGAACGCCGGGATCATGCCCTGAGCCGAAGGCAGGCGCTTAACCGCTGTGCCACCCAGGCGCCCCATGTATTTCTGTTCTCTACTTCTGCCCTCATCTTTATTATTTCCTGTCTTCTGCTAACTTTGGGTCAGAAGGAAATTCTTTTTCTAGTCCCCTAATGTATAGAGTTAGGTTGTTTACTTGGGCTTCTTCTTCTTTCTCTTTCTCTTCCTCCTCCTCCTCCTCTTCCTCCTCTTCTTCTTCCTCTTCCTCCTCCTCTTCCTCTTCCCCTCCTTCTCCTCCTTCTTCTCCTTTTTCTTCTCCTCCTCCTCCTTCTCCTCCTTCTTCTTTTTTTAAAGTTTTATTTATTTAAGTAATGTCTACACCCCGTGTGGGGCTTGAACTCACGACCTTGAGATCAAGAGTCACTCACACTCCTCTGACTGAGCCAGCCAGGTACCCCTGGGCTCTTTCTTCCTTCTTAATGTAGGTGTTTATTACTATCAACTTCCCTCAGAACTGCTTCCACTGCATCCCACAAGTTATGGTATGTGTATTTTTATTTTCATTTGTCTCAAGAAACTTTTTAATTTCCCCTTTGATCCACTGGTTGTTCAGAAGAGTACTGCTTACCTTCCATGTGTTTGCGATTTTTCCAGTTTTCCTCTTGTTATTAATTCTAGTTTGATGCTGTTATAGTCAGAGAAGATACATGGTGTGATTTCAGTCTTCTTGAATTTGCTGAGACTTGTTTTGTGGCCCAACATATGGTCTATCTTAGAACATATTTTATGAGCACTTGAGAAGAATATATACGCTGCTGTTCTTGGACAGACTATCCCGTGTATGTCTGTTAGGCCCATTTGGCCTATCGTGCTTTCCAAACCTGCTGTTTCCCTACTGGATCTCTGTCTGGACATTCTATCCATTGCTGACAGTGGGGTATTAAAGTCCCCAAATATTCTTTTATTACTGTTTATTTCTCCTTTTAGCTCTGTTAGTTTTTGCTTTATATGTTTAGATGCTCTGATGATGGGTGCATAAATATTCACAATTATTATATCTTCTTGATGGATTGAGAACGTAATCATTATGTAATGACCTTCTTTGTCTCTTTTTACCATGTTTAGTTTAAAGTCTATTTTGTCTGATATAAGTATAGCAAAGTATAACCTGCTTTGTTGTTGTTACATTTCCTTGAAATGACTTTTTACATCTCTTTACTCTCAGTCTATATGTGTCTTTAAGGCTAACGTGAGTCTCTGGTGGGCAACACGTCATTAGATCTTGTTTTTTTAACCCATTCAGCCATTCTATGTCTTTGGTTAGAGAATTTAATCATTTTATGTTTAAAGTCATTACCAATAGGTAAGGGCTTATTTTTTTTCCATTTTGTTAGTCATTTTCTGGTTGTTTTGTAGATCCACTGTTCCTTGTTTCTTATCCTGCTATCTTTTTGTGTGTGTTTTGTTGTCTTTTGGTGTCAGTATGCTTTCACTTCTTCATCATGTTTTTTGTATAATTGCTACAGGTTTTCCCCTTGTGGGTACCACAAGGCTTACATGAAAATATCTTAGAACTATAACCCCATAGTTTAAGTGGACAACAAATTCACTTCAGTAGAAGTCCTAAACTTTATACCTGTACTTCTCCTCCCCCTCACATTTTAGGTCATTGCTGTTACAATTTACACATTTTTTTATATTACATAACTAATAACAGATGTGGGGCTGTGCTGGCCTGGGGGAGGGGCAGTGTGGTCAATGTGTAGCCAGTCTGTCTTGGTCTCTGAAGTGCAGGGGAGTGCCTCAGCCTCACCTCCATGTTCTAGGATTCTCTGAGGTATCTTGTTCTTGAATAGTTATGGGTTGTTCTTGTGAGGGGGAGCCAAGTCAAGAACGACCTATGTCACCGTCTTGGTGATGTCACCTTTCATTTTAAAAGATGAAATTCTGGGGGTGCCTGGGTGGACCAGTCAGTTAAATGTCCGACTCTTGATCTCAGCTCAGGTCTTAATCTTGGGGTCATAAGTTCAAGCCTCTTGCATTGGGCTCCATACTGGGCATGGAGGAGGCTACTTAAAAAAAAAAAAAAAAGAAGATGAAATTCTGTCCTTCTCCTAATACAGAATAATTTCTACTAATGTTACCACTTCAGGATCAGCACATGCACTGCCATATGCACACATGCCTTCTTTGTATACGTATATTTTTAGTCAAGTCCAATTGGATAGATCTCGGGGAAACTTGCTATTGAATGCTATGTTTAAAAACTATTACAACGGATGCCAAATTTCTTGTTATCAAAGATAAGACCAGAGAAATCCAAAGATAAAAAAATTTCAGAAGTTTAGGGATGCCTAGGTGGCTCGGTCGATTAAGTGTCTGCCTTCGGCTCAAGTCATGATCTCAGGGTCCGGGGATCAAGCCCTGCACTGGGCTCCCTGCTCAGCAGGGCGTCTGCTTCTCCCTCTGCCCCTCCCCTGTGCTCTCTCTCTCTCTCTAATGAATAAATCTTGAAACAGTTTTTAGAAGTCTGGTGTAAAGTGAAAGCACACACATTATTCAGGCAATCTTGGTGGAATCTAACATCATAAAATTTAAAATTCAGAAAACTTTGTAAGAGAAAAAACAGAATTAAGATAGTCTCCCCAGGTTCATCAGACAAATCTGAATTCAAAACCCGGATGTGCCTTGATTAGTTATATGATCTTGAGCAAGGAAAGTACTTACCATCTTTAGATCTCAGATTTCTAATCTATGAAATGAGACTCGCAGGGCATACTTCAGTGAGTTGTTTTGCATATTAAAAGAAAAAACAAATGGGCAAAGTCTATACATGTTCATTTCCTGTTCTCCTCTAAACATGAATATGAAGGCGTCAAAACTAAAATTAGCCATATTCAAACTTAACCCTTAATACACCACAAAGATCAAGAAAATGGAATTGATTCTACCAATAGCTTTCAAATGAACACACACCAACAAAAGGATGGGACTTTCCTTGGTTTGGTAGTTTTCAACTTTATATCTCAGATTCCAATTGTCCGAGTACATCTTGACGCAGAGAGAAGTTTAACTACAAGGGAATTTGGGAACGAAATTTTTCGTTGTTTGGATTAGGGCCAGAATTCAAACTCCTTCTGATGAGTCTTCTGACTTTTTTCCTTTAGCCAACTCTATTACTGTGTTACTTCCTCTGTTCCCTCTTAGCTTAATGGAAATGCTAAAAGCAATGCACAATATCGCTCATATCAAATATCATGGTCATAGTCTCAGTCCTGGAGGAGTCTACCTACCCTGTATGGGTGCCCTGCTACATCACAGAGCTCATGCCTGCTGAGATGCACCCTTTGGCCAATCTGGAATTTACAAAGCTAGAGTCACTAATGGCTTTGACAGCAAACAAGAAGTGTCCACTGTCTCTGTAAGACTCCTTAAAATCCCAGTAACACTAGGAAATTGTGGGGTTTGTTTGGGTTTTTTTTTTCGGCTTTTTAAGTTTTTATTTTAATTGCAGCTAGTTAACATACATTGTAATATTAGTTTCAGGTGTACAATACAGTGACTTAACACTTCCATACAATACCCGGTGCTCATCAGGACAAGAGCACTCGCTCCTTAATCTCCATCACCCATTTCACCCATCCCCTCACCCACCTCCCCTCTGGTAACCATATGTTTGTTCTCTATAATTAAGAGTCTGTTTCTTGCTTTGTTTCTTTTTTTTCTCCATTGTTCATTTGTTTCCTAAATTCCACGACTGAAATCACATGGTACTTGTCTTTCTCTGACTTATTTTCTTAGCATTATACTCTCTAGCTCCAACCAGGCTGTTGCAAATGGCAAGACTTCATTCTTTTTTATGGCTGAGTAATATTCCAATGTGTATATACACACTTTTTTATCCATTCATTTATTGGTGGACACTTGGGCTGCTTCCTTATCTTGGCCATTGTAAATAATGCTGCTATAAACTTAGGGGTGCATGTATCCCTCGAATTAGTGTTTTTCTATTATTTGGGTAAATACCCAGTAGTGTGATTGATGGATTGTAGGGTAGTTCTATTTTTAACTTTTTGAGGGAACTTCCATACCGTTTTCCACAGTGGCTGCACCAGTTTGCATTCCCACCAACAGTGCATGAGTATTTTTTCTCCACCTCCTCACCAACACCTGTTGTTTCTCGTGTTGTTGATTTTAGCCATTCTGACAAGTGCAAGGTGACCTCTCACTGTGGTTTTGATTTGTGTTTCCCTGATGATAAGTGATAATGGACATCGTTTCATGTGTCTGTTGGCCATCTGTATGTCTTCTTTGGAGAAATGTCTGTTCATGACTTCTGTCCATTTTTAAATTGGATTATTTGGTTTTTGGGTGTTGGGTTTGATAAGTTCCTTATATATTTCAGATACTAACCCTTTAACGGATGTGTCATTTGCAGATGGCGTCTCCCATTCCTTTAGCTGCCTTTTAGTTTTGTTGATTGTTCCTTCACTGTGCAGAAGCTATTTTGTAGTCCCAATAGTTTATTTTTGCTTTTGTTTCCCTTGCCTTAGGAGACACATGTAGTAAGAAGTTGCTATGGTCGATGTCAAAGAGGTTACTGCCTATGTTCTCTTCTAGAATGTTGATGGTTGCCTGTCTCACATTTAGGTCTTTAATCCATTTTGAGTTTATTTTTGTGTGTGGTGGAAGAAAGTGGTGCAGTTTCACTCTTCTGCTTGTTGCTGTCCACCCAACACCATTTGTTGAAGAGACTTTTTCCCACTGGATATTCTTTCCTGCTTTGTCAGAGATTAATTGACCATATAATTGTGGGTTCATTTTTGGGTTTTCTATTCGTTCCATCGATCTATGTGTCTGTTTTTGTGCCAGTACCACACTGATTTGTTCGCCACAGCTTTGTGGTATAATGCAAAGCCTGAAATTGTGATGCCTCTGGTTTGGTTTTCTTTTTCAAGATGGTTTTGGCTATTCAGGATTTTTTATGGTTCCACACACATTTTAGAATTGTACATTCTAGTTCTGTGAAAAGGATGTTGGCATTTTGATAGGGAGTGTGTTCCATGTGTAGATGGTTTCGGGTGGCATGCACATTTTAACAATATTTATTCTTCCAACCTGTGAGCATGGAATGTCATAGACCCATCTGTTGGTCAGCTCTTCAGTCCTCGCACATTCAATGGCTAGGGTTTGCTCTGAGTTTGATGAATACGATAAAGACAGAAGTATGGGGAGGAGGGCTGGTGGAAGTGGGTGCTGGAAATGATTAAGACCATCAGACATGCAAAAACCATGGGCTATGACTGCATCATGGAAGCAAAGCTCACCTGTCAGAAACATTTGCCTTTCTTCCTCACTCCCTCGCTGCACCCCTCTCTCCCGCCCTCCTTTGTTTCTTTCCTTCAACAAATATTTATTATGTGTTTATGTATGCCGAGCACCACTTAAGTTACAAATGAGAACAAAACGAACTGTGTCTTGTCTTTATGGACCTTCCACTCTTGCGAGGGAGACACACAAAGAACAAGCAAACACAATCCACACAGAAAAGGCTGTGAATTTTCTCTAGACTTGATCAAACTCAGGATATACTGTTGCTGCCACGTGGACAGTTACCCTTTCACGGCTTCCTGGCTTTTTTGTGGTCTGCACAACTAGGATTCCCACCAAAATGAATAATTGGCAGCATTGTCACCTCATGTCTTCTTAAAAATAAACCTTTATAATTGTAGGAAACAAAGTATTAATAACGAGCTAGCTTCCCACTGTTGCTTAGCAGACCTCATACCTGTTGCAGAATCAGCGGCAGCTATCACTTCCTTATCATCGACTTGTCCTGCCTATGGTAGCTTTTTTTTTTTAAGATTTTATTTATTCGTTTGAGAGAGAGAGCGAGCATGAGTGGGGGGGGAGGGGCAGAGAGAGAAGCAGACTCCCCACTGAGCAGGGAGCCTGACTCAGGACTCAATCCCAGGACCCCAGGATCATGACTTGAGCCGCAGGCAGACACTTCACTGACTGAGCCACCCAGGTGCCCCTTCCTTAAAGCAAATTTAAAAAACACTTAAAAAAAAATGAAATAGATTGTCCTAATGAGCAAGTTAAAAAAAAAAAAACTAAATAAAATTTGGTCTCTTTCTCATTAGTGCTAAATTGTCTTCAATCCACACAGTCCGACTCTAAATACATAATCCCTCTTAACGAAAAATTCCAGGCCTTTCCACTTTTGCTGATGTGAAAGCTTATATGAAGGTCTGTTCTTAATATTCCTTTTAACTAATATATATGTATATTCCTTTTAACTATATTATATAAAACATGATGAATTTCTCTTAATCATTGCTCACAACTACACATTTCCCAAGTTGCAAAATTCCATTAATTAACACTCTTGGAGTGATCTGGGTTTATGCACATAGGAGAGGATTCGTTTGTACCTTTGTCTCCACTGATTTTTCAACTTGTTCCTCCTTGCTCATTCTGTGAGGAATCTTGGTTATTGGAGATCAAAGAAAAGAAAAAAAACCAAGTTTCCTCTATACTTTTGTCTTTTGTTTAGGTTAAAAATCAACATAGTTTTTATATTTGCCCAAGGTACACTATTAAAATGACTTCAAAGCCTTTTAGCCAGAATGTGTACAGAGAAGCCTTGTGGCAAATTACAGAACTATTTTATGAGAAATTAATTTGAAATGCTAGCAGAGACTATGGTATTAGGTTTCCAAGTAACATTACATTAATTCAGCAAGAATATCTTAGAGCCATTCTGAGTCAGAGGACAGGATGGCATTTTGATCTTAAAAGATAAGACGGTAATTCCAGATAGCTAATTATGCATAGGGTTCGTTATCCATAGTGGCAGAAGCATTAGGGTGAGTTTCCTCCATGAGATCAGTGCCAGATCCCATCCCACTCTTACTCACTATTAAACAGTTTTTCCTTCTGGTTTACACACAATGAGGCGAATATCTCTTTCCTCTGCTAAACCAGCGTGGGGGTGCAAAACCTATAATTACCTCCCATGGAGATGGCAGTCAGAAACTCCAATGGCCTCATCTGATCTCTGTAAAGTATTTAGCAGTGAAGTCGTGCTCCTCGTTAAGTCAGAGGACCTGGCTTGGAATCCTCTCACTTACTAAAATTATAGCTTTGGATAAGCTCTTTAATTTCTCTGGGCCTCAGTTTCCCTGTCTTGTAGAGTGTGAAAAATAATGACCCCCTCATTGACTCTAATACTGCAGTTGAAAGTACTCGGCACTAGCAGGTGCTCAGAGAATGTTAGTTTCCTTTCTTCTACAAGCTAGAGGGACGAAGAGGCAGAGGGCTGTATCGGTCAGCTTCTGCTGCGTAATACACCGAAACAGGGTTCATTCTGGCTTATGCCTCCACAAGTTGGCTGGAGGCACCACTGTAGACTGTGAGTTGCCAGGGCGGCTCTTGCTCGGTTGTCTTGTTCTGGGGCCCACGCTGATGGGACAGTCACCACCTGTTCTTGCTGTGGCAGAGGCAGAAAAGCAGGAGGGTGGACCAGAAACACGTGAGGCCTCCCCTGGTTGAGGCTCAGAACCGGTGGCCAAGCCCGATGTCTGCAGCGCGGTGAAACATATACACGTCCGGGGGAGGAACTGCAAAGCCACGTGCAAAGGACATGGATGCAGGACAGGTAAGAATTAGGAAAAACATGCAGTCTCTCAGAGAAGCGAGAACAGCCCTGAAACGTCATGACATGTGGACCAGACAGTCAAAGTCAGGCTAATAAAATGCCCTGCAGCCTATGAGCGGAGGAAGCAGGGGGGAGGCTTGTGTGGTCCAAAGGGACAGGGTGGTGTTAAAATGTTAGTCCCTTCACATTTACAGAGCCAAAAACAGAACGAACTGGGACAGTGAGGCTGTCAGAGTACAGGGTCCCCTGCAAAGTCAGATGAGCTCCTTGGTCTCAAAACACACACACAAATGAGGATGATGAAAATAACGTCTCTGCTCTAACACCCATTTATCAAATGACATTTACAAAGAGACTGGTGATGAATATCTGTTTCCCGTGAACTCCAAATTAATGGACACACGCAGATTCTGCCTCTGCTCATTTTGTCATCCACGAACGGTGACCGGAACACCTGCTATGTAGCAGGCACTGCGTGGAAAAATTAGCGAGGCGAAGACTAGTGGAGAGATGAGCTAATGAACCGTCGCGCGACAACGTGATCAGCACTACGGGGAAAGCATATACCAGGTGCGGCTGGAACACACAGGAGGGGTTCCCAGCCAAGCCTTGGGGGGGGGAGGCTTCGAAGAGGAGGCGCGGCCCCTAAGGTAGGTATGAGAATTCAACAGAAGTCCTAGGTCATAAGAGAAAAAGATGAAGTGATTTATGGTGGATTTAGCATCATTCACGCACACAGGAAATGAGAAAGTGATATGGACAGAAGCTCTGACAGGCAAAAAGAAGAGGGACTCACTTGTAATATTCCCCGTTTATATGCCTCTTGGGAAGGCAACCCC
Source organism: Ursus arctos (assembly GCF_023065955.2). Lineage (NCBI taxonomy): Eukaryota > Metazoa > Chordata > Mammalia > Carnivora > Ursidae > Ursus > Ursus arctos. The sequence continues at coordinate 70,765,918 of NW_026623089.1, forward strand.
ACAGTGGTCGACAACCGGAAAGGGACCCTGTTTCCTGGCCACTTCGCATAGATTTAGCTCCTTTTAGTCACTGGACAAGTATTCTGTGCCTGGATCCAGCACTGCGTCAGGACAGACATGGCTCCTGCCCTCGTGGAGCTCGTCATCACCAGCAAGGATGCTGTGCTACCTCGGAGGAAGGACAGGTGTTTGCGAGCCTCTCGGAAGGGGATGTGACCCCGTCCAGAGCCTGAGGGGGGACTGGTGGAGGAAGCAGGCACTGGCCCGGGGGAGCTGGGGCAGAACATGCCACGCAGATGGGCGCAGCGTTACATAAGGAAATGCAATTCTGCTGCACAGAAAACAAGAAAAGCAAATGGCATAGTAAGTGCTTAGCTTGTGACGCAGAGGCGGAAATCATAAGATGTTTCAAGTAAATAATCTGTGAGTCATGTTAAACAGAATGAATGAAACACATATGTGCTAAACATAGATAAAAAGCACGGAGGAAAGGAGAGTGTTACAGAAAGGGATGGAATGACCTCCTTGATGGCAACGCCGTTCCTACACTGGCTGTATTTGGTGTCACCTACTGTGCCCCAAATCCAGATGAAAGGCCTAGTGGCTGGGCAGGTCACGGGTGAGCTCTGATGGTGGGGTGTGCTGCCCTTTAGTCTCTGAACGGGCAGTGTGTTGGACCCAGGCACTTTTGTTCTACTGACCCCTGTCCAACCCCAACCCTGCTCCTCGTAACCACATCGTCAGAAAGAAGGCTGGCGGGAAAACAACGGAAAACTAGACAACCACACACTGTCGAAGGCAGGGTCGGGGGCTGTGATCCTGCCTCTGTATCCCATTCGAAGTGTGCTAACCTACCCTCGCGCTTTCCCCCTTCTTCTTCTCGTGTCCTTTCAATTGTTCTGATAACCCACGGGATCCAAGCATCTTCAGATGGTCTGCGAGACCTTCTGTTCTGTGGCCTCTCGGATAGTCTGCCTGGTGGTGAGCTCGAGGTTACCACTGCATGAGATTTCCGACACCAGGTCGAGCTTCCTGAGTGTCTTCCGCAGAGCTTAGGAGCCTCAGGACAAAGGGCACCCCAAAGATGGACAGTTGGGTTTATCTGGGCTGGGGGTTCTGCCAGTGGGCTCAGAGAAAGTAGGGGAAGGGGATCTAGGAAGTTGGCAAGAGGAAGGCTGAAGTGATGGACATGGAAGGACTTTAACTTGATTAGGGAGTGAACCGGGGGAAAGAAAGGAAGTAAGGGATGTGGGGGGGGGCACGGGGGGGGGGGACACAGGAGGACAAGGTAGAGGGGCGAGTCCGGCTTGTGAGCTAGAAGGATGGCAGGCTGTGGCAGGAGGGGAATACCCAAATGTGTGACTTCAGAAGGGATCCAGGTCACCTCTGCCTCGAGTTTGTCATATGACCTTGAAGTGATTGTGCCTTTGGGTTCAGAACTGACTTCGCTGCACCTGGGCTGCCTTGCACTTCAGTACCCAGCACTCATTCCCGTGATGCTAAGACCCCTTCCACTTCCCCCACCCCGCGGTGACTAACCCTCGCACGCAGCTAACCCGTAGCTTTTCTCACCTAGTCGTGGTGGTTGTCAGATGGTTCTGCTTCATTACAAGACTATAAATGTCTTGACATTCAAACTGCTTAAACATTTTACTAAAACGATCCTGTTCTTAAATATAATTCAACAAGTGATCATTAAGGACCTGCTCGAGGCCAGGCACGGGGGCAGGTCCTGGGCAGCACTTTGGGGAATGGGGACAACAGGTGAAGCGGAGCCACTCCTCCCAGGTGACTGGCGCTCTGCAGGCACAAGCCCGAAAGCCTCTGCTCCAGGGCATGCTGACTTCGTGCCAGATACAGGTGAAGTCCTGCTCCTGTCCCAGTTCTCCTCTCCCGCCCTCAGAGGTATCCGACGTGGTGACGCGGGGAGTCTCCTCTGTGCCATGCTTGTGTCCGTATGTCCATCAAAACATGGAGCATTGTCTTGTTTTTTTAAATGTACCTAAGTAGCATATTTTATCTATTGTTCTGTGACCTGTCCCGCCCACTCAACATCTTTTTCAGCAGGAGGCTGCACCACTGGATGACTGTGCAATTCCCCACTGACACGACACGTAGATGATATTTCTCATCAGCCTGGCGCAGTTCTACGTGCCTTCCAGACTCTCATTCACGTATCCTCAAAACAGGCAGTATTATGCCAGCCTGATTTTATACATGAGGAAACAGACACAGAGAGGCTAAGTAACCTATTCAAGTCACACAGCTAGTAAGTGGTGGAACAAGGATTCAAACCTATATTATCTGTCACATCAGGTCTTCATCCTGACCCCTGGACTACAGTGTCTCCTTATGGTGTTTCCGTCTTTCCCTGTTACAGGCTTACGACACGTACTCTCATGCCTACTGCCAGATGCACGCGAGTGGTTTCTTTCTGTTTTTTACTGGGAACTGGGATTGCGGGGTCCAGATGGTGTCTCCTACTGTGATGAGTTTTTATAATGTTAACTAGACCGGATACTAAAATGTCACAGGAACAATTCTGAGGCTTTGAAGGAATTCAGAGCAGTTAAATACTTACTTCAATGTTTTATCCAGCTCTTAACTCCAGCCTTTTTTTCTGTCACTGTGATCATCCGAGAGGAGGTTAATGGAATATAAGAATACTTTGAGAGAAGAGAGAAGACAGAATGACCCATGTCAAATAAGCAACTCTTTGAATAGCTTATCTCGTTCATCACAAAGGTACTTTCACCCAGCTGTGTGATGCCGTGCGGTCCACCCAGGAACTGGACATTTCCTCTGTATAATTTCAGCCCATAAATTTCCCTCATTAGTCTGCTAAACCACTTAGGGGATTCTGTATGTTGGCCTAAGCCAATAATTTTGAACACATTTTTGCAATATGATTATAGTAAGAACAGAATAGCTTTTGGTTTTACAACATTCCAGCATAATCGGTGTAAGTCGGAGAATGTTTGTTGAAATACTGTCTTCCCACTGTCTCGTTCTTATTTGGGTCCGAACTACAGCATCTTCATTTGAAAAGGACCGATGTATGTGTTGCTGTGATAACCAAGGGCGCTCCTTAAATCCAACAAATACAGTTAGCTCACAGATGAGATGTCTCCGGTGACTTTAAATGGCAAAGTGGTAATAGGACTGGGGGGCTTTTTGTTAACCCTCTCTGAGGGCCTTTCTGCCCTGGCTGAGTCCGAAATAGCAAACACACAAACCACAACGTGCGCCTCAGGAACGGTGAGGACCAGGCTTGCTCTTTCTCCCTCTCCGGTCCATTTCTGGGCCACTTTAGGGGAAATGGATATGTGTAATGCTATGGAGGAAATCCTAATTTTTCAGTACGTTGCAAAAGGTACAGTTTGACTGGGTGAAGACTTTGATATTCCCTTTCTGAAGGGAGGACTCTAGGACTTGAAAGTGAATTGGCACACTGACCACTAATGCTACCCTGCATGAAACATGGAAAACAGTGCATGTGCTCCTGGGAGGGGGCAGGGAGGACAGACAGGACCCTGCCCTGCACAGGGGAGGAGTGAGGGAGAAGCACCCTCGGATGGCGGCACAGGGGGACTTGTAAGATCACGGGTGATGTAAAACCCTCTTCCGTCACTCCTACAAAGTCTCTAGCAAAACTGACATTGGCCACTGGTGCTTTCGGTGGGAATGGAATTCTTTCTGGAGCGTTCGAAATCATCACAATTACACATGATACCAAAGTGGTTTCCAAACGGCAGGCCAGGCTCTGCTGGTGCGTGTGAAAGCAACTTAGTGTTTCGTGCCCAGCATTTAACAAAGGAAATAGGACAGAATAGAAAAGATCAGCTTGCACAGGGTGAAAGTAAGGAGGCTTTTGGAAAATTCTGTACATATTTTAGTCCATCTGGATGCTGTAACAAAATACCACAGATTGGGCGGCTCATGACCTACAGAAATTTTCTCACAGTTCTGGAGGCTACGAAGTCCCAGATCAGGGTGCTGGCATGGTTGGGGGCGGGCCCTTTCCTGGTCCATAGCTGGTGCTTTCTGCTGTGTCCTCATGCGGTGGGAGGGGCAAGGGATCCCTCTGGAGCCTCTTTCATAAGGGCACTAATCCCATTCCTGATGGCTCCGCATGATTTAAGCACCTCCCAAAGGCCCCACCTCCTAATAATCGTCTCTGGGGGTTATGATCTCAGCATATGGATTATGTTTATGAATACGAACATTTCAGACCAAGGCAGTATGATGTCCTGAGTTGTGATATAAAAGGTGTTTCTTTTTGTGGATCATGGTAAAGAAGGTGAGAAGCTCTGCACTACAGTGACAGGAACAGGAACCCCGACAGCTCGCTCAGCTCTGACAGATGCCTCGAGTCCTTATAAAAGCAGCCTTGACGCCTGTTGATTGCAGGACTATTCACAATCCCCAAGAGGTGAAGCAACCTCCTGTGGAGGAGGGATGATGGATAAACAACCTGTGGTATATACATACGATGGAACATTATTCAACCTTAAAAAAGAAGGATCCCATCAAAGGCGGGGACATAGATGAACCTGGAGAACATGATGCTGAGTGAAATCAGCCAGTCACCAAAGGACACATAGTGCATGATTCCACTGATCTGAGGTCTCTCAAGTAAGCAAAGTCCTAGAAGCAGAAAGTAAAGTGCTGGTTGAGGGGCTGGGGGATGGGTGGGGGGAGATGGAGTACAGAATTTTAGTCACGTAGGATGAGAAAGTTCCAGAGATGCATTGTACGACAATGTGCATGTAATTAACAACACTCTATTATATACTCAAAGATTGTTAAGTGGGCAAGTTTATGTCATGTTTTCTAACACACACACACACACACACACACACACGCATCCACGAGGAGTCTCGGCTCAAAGGTTCCCAGGGTTGGGTACTAGCTCCTACCTTCCGTTCTTCCTGCTTCTTTGCTTTCAATGCCTTGCGGATCTTGTTTGGGCATCTCCGCTCAGCCCCTTTAGGCAACCCTCTGGTTGAGCCCACCTTGCTCAGGGGGCTGCTTCTGACTCGCAGAACTGGGTTCCCCCCGGAGCCTGTGGGGCCCCTACTCCGGCGCAGGCTGCCCCTCCCCCAGGCAGGTGGGAGCAGGAGCGCAGAGCCCTGCGCATGCGCCCATGGCCCCCACCTCGCTGCGCCTGCCCAGTGGGGGAAACACTGGAAGGAACCCTGGGCACTCTGCTTGTTTCTCTCTCCACTTTCCACCCACTAGCTGTCTCGTGGGAAGAGGCTCCTCAGGTCACCTGCACGGCCACGTGTGTCAGCCAGGGTCTTTCCTTACTCGGAGGTTGCTCCGTGTTTGCACTAAGATGCTCTCAATGAGCAAACTCTACTCCAGCTTCCCTGAGCTGTTTTTTTCAACTATGCCTTTTTGGCTTTCCTGTTGTCACTGCATTGTCCAATTTTAGCAAGAATCCTCCTAAATCCGTTTATCCAGGACCACCCCACCGTCAATATCTGATCACCTTCCAAAACTGGCCCACCTCCCCATCCCCAGATGAGATCTGAATCACCCTGGCCGGCCCTCAGTGAGAATCTCCCTACCCCTGATGTTTCCTCTCACTGATTTCCATCCCCTGCCCCGACCCTGCCCCTCGGCTATGAATCCCCACTTGCCCCTGCTGTGTTGGGAGTAGAGCCCAATCTCTCTGCCCCACTGAAAGATCCCATTGCAGTGGTCCCTACAAGCCCCCCCTCCCTTGAATAAAATCTGCCTTACCTCTTCAACAAGTGTCATGACTATTTTCTTTCCTTAATAGTGCTCGGGTGGGTTTCAAAGCTGAACAGATCACTGACTCTATCATAAAACCTCCTCAGTTATTGGTGGGGGGAGTGGTATTTTGTACAGACTGAGGAGACAGCCAGCAGGACTGCTGAGGACTGAATGTGACTGTGTCAGACCCCTTCCCCAAACTCTCTATGGCTCCCTATTGCCCTTGGCAAAAAGTTCAAACTTCCTACCTCAGTTTACCATGACCCGCTTGCCCTTTGCCACTCCTCTACTTCTGACTCCTTGTCCAGGCCTCCAGAACAGCCTGCGGCTCTCAGAACCTCTGTCCCCAGCTTTTTTCCTGCCTTTGTCAAGTCCTGCTCTCCATCCCTACAGTTCTTTGGGGTGGCTAATTCCTACTTACTTTTCAAGTCTTAGCAGAAATGGAGCATTTACCATGACGCTAACAAAGCTTAAGCTTCAGGTTCTGTGTGAAGTCTTCATACCTCACTTCGTAACCTGGTATTCCTCTTGGTTTTTTATTTTTTATTTTTAAGATTTTATTTATTTATTTTACAGAGAGCGAGAGCAGGAGAGCCCAGGCAGGGGGAGCAGCAGAGGGAGAGGGAGAAGCAGGCTCCCCACTGAGCAGGAAGCCCGATGTGGGGCTCCACCCCAGGACCCTGGGATCATTACCCGAGCCTAAGGCAGACACTTAACCAACTGAGCCACCCAGGTGCCCCCTGGTATTCCTCTTCTTAAATAGGGTCCCAAGTTGTATAAGCCTGAGGCCTTACAAAATCTGAATCTACTTCTGAGTCTCAGTGTAGACAACCCTGTCTCCCGAATTCCTAAAGACGGGGATCTTGATGTCTTATATGTGCTGTCAACCAATCCCATAGCCCGGGACAGCCCTGACCGTGCTCCCTGTGGTCCTATGGACTCAATAGTCTCTGCCCTGAAACTCGTAGAGAAAAGGTATTTGTCCTTGAAGCGCTGAGAGTCAAAGTGCACAGTGGGTAGTAAATAAAAATGTGACTATATGATGCACTGCGTACATTGATTTGGGGAAATCATGTTTTCATGTTTCTCAAGGTATTGCATAAAACCTCCGATGTGAATGGAGGAGTGGGCACGATCCAAAGGAGACATTCTCAACACCGCCCCAGCCCTGCGTCTACAGAGCACAGCTGTTCCTGATTCTGACCCTCTTCTAGGAGCTTGATGGAATTTGCGGCAACTTCACCATATAAATGCAGCTTTATTGACTTCCCTACCACCTAAGGATCTCTCTGAAATAGGACTTTTTTATTAAAAAACAAACAAAACAGAAACAAAAGCTACAGTGTCTCTTCAAACTGAAGAGCCGTCCAATGTGTCCATTTTTCTTCCTCTGAGAGCTCATTATATTACACAATTTACTTCTCTTCCCTGTTCTTACTGAAATCTCAAGCTAGAGTTGTTGGACACTTGTCTACTCCTCACCATGACTCTGGCGCAGGTGCAGTCCTGGGAGGGTAGGTCCCCTTTCTGTGCCCTTTCTGCCCTCTTGGATTCTTGGATGACGTAGTGGCTGAAGTTAGTCTCCCTGAGTTCAAATCGCAGCTCTACTATTTAGGGATCGTGTTCTGTGAACTTGAACTGGTGACTTAATGGACTATTCACAACCAATCATGAAACTTTCAGGAACTTTGCAAACCTGTTGACGAACTTGAAATTGGCCTGGAGAGGAACATCTATGCCATGGAAGCTGGCAAATGCTGCAGATGGGTCCCTGCCCCCTTCCTTACCCTAGCTGTGGCCATGAAGCAGCACGTTACTGTTTCTTTACCTATGGAATAGGAGTAATAATAGTGCATATCTCATGGAGAATTTGGGGGGAGTTATGTGAAATATGATTACTTGTGCGTGCTGAGTACTCGGTAATTGTGAGCTTCTCTGGGTGTCTCGCCCATTTTACATGGTGCAAAGTCTTCCTGCTTTGTGTGTTCCTTTCCGCCATAACTTCAAACACTGAATCAGCCAGATCCAGCACATACATTGGTAATGAAATTTTTAAAAATCCCTTAGGCTAATTAGGGGTTTAAAACAACTGGCTCGTAATTGATAGGAAATGTGTGGTCTGATGTTGTTTATGAGGCAGACGGCGATGGGATGACACATATATTATAAAATTAGAATTCTTCTAAATTAAGCACTGATTACTGTTGCTATACGTATTTCAGTTGGCTAGAGGTTAAAAGAACTTCTTTTCTGGAATGTCTATTCTCTGTCTCTCAGTTTTAGGCAAAGACTGTTAAGATAGTTTATTACGGCATTTGGTAATTCAGTAAGCAAATATGCTCTAGAAAATGTAAATAGCTGTGTCGAAGTAAAATGTGCTGAAAATTCACATGAACGATATGCAAGGTAATAAAGACTTTGGTGAGGGGCACCTGGTTGGCTCATCAGTGGAGCATGTTACTCTTGATCTCAGGGTTGTGAGTTCGAGCCCCATGCTGGGTGTTGAGATTACTTAAAAATAAAATCTTAAAAAAAATAAAATAAGTAGACTTTGCTGAGCAAATAAACTCTTGGCAATATATTGCTGTTATCTGAGTGCTAAAAATACAATATTGGGAGACTTCGGAGGAAGATGGCAGAGTTAGGAAGACCCTCCACCCACCTCGTCTCACGGATACAACTAGATAACACCCACGCCAGTGTATGTAAAGTATGACCCCATATACCTAAAACATGGGGATGGAGAGCAGTAAGGAATGGGTTCAAACTTAAGTGACCATCAACTTAACATAGACAAGCTATAAGCAGAAGACTTACATATAAACCTAATGGTAACCACAGATCAAAAACTTATGTGACAAATAAGAGAAAGGAACCCAAGTATATCACTAAAGAAAGCCAGCAAACCTGCAGAAGAAAGCTGGAGAAGAAGGGAACAGAAAAGAACTACAAAAGAGGGGCGCCTGGGTGGCTCACTTAGTTAAGCGTCTGCCTTTGACTCAGGTTACGATCTCAGGGTCCTGGAATCGAGCCCCACACCGGGCTCTCTGCTCAGGGAGAATTTGCTTCTCCTTCTCCCTCCCTCTGTGCTCTCTCTCTAACTCTCTCTCAAATAAATAAAAATCTTTAAAAAAAAAAAGAACTTCAAAAGAGCCATAAAAGAACCAAAATGTACATACTTATCAATAATTACTTTGAATGTAACAGACTAAATGCTCCAATCAAAAGACATAGGATGCCAGAATGGATAAAAAAGCAAGACCGATCTACACGCTGCCCGCAAGACTCATTTCAGACCTAAAGACGCATGCAGATTGAAAAAGAAGGGATGGAAAAGCATATCTCATGCAAATGGAAGTGAAAAGAGAGCCAGGGTAGCAATACTTACATTGGGCAAAACAGACTTTAAAACAAAGATCATAACAAGAGACAAAGAAGGACACCATATAATCATTAAGGGAACAATTCAACAAGAAGATATAACAATTGTAAATATTTATGCATCCAACATGAGATCACCCAGATACATAAAGCTGCCAATAACAAACATAAAGAAATTAATGGATACTAATCCAATAACAATAGGAGACTTTAACATCCCAGTTACACCAGTGGACAGATGATCTAAGCAGAAAATCAACAAGGAAACCGTGGCTTTGAATGACACATTGGACCAGATGGGTGTAACAGATCTATTCAGAACATTCCATCCTAAAACAGCAGAATAGTCATTCTTTTTAAGTGCATATGGAACGTTCTCCAAAACAGATTACATTTTAGGCCCCGCTACGGGGTATTTACCCAAAGAACAAAAAACACTAATTCGAAAATGTACACGCACCCCTATGTTTACTGCAGCATTATCAACAATAGCCAAGGTATGGAAGCAGCCTGAGTGTCCACTGATTGATGAATGGACGAAGAGGATGTGGCCTATATACAATGGCATGTTAACCATACAAAGAATGAAATCTTGTCATTTGTAACAACATGGCTGGATCTAGAGAGTATAATCCTAAGTGAAATAAGTCAGAGAGAGACAGACACCATATGATTTCACTCATATGTAGAATTTAAGAAATAAAACAAATGAACCACAACAACAAAGAGAGACAAACCAAAAAACAGACTATAGAGACCAGATGGTTACCAGAGGGAGGGAGGTGGGGGGGGATGGGTGAAACAGGTGATGGGGATTAAGATTACACTTATCATGAGGAACGCTGAATAATGTATAGAATTGAATTGCTGTGTTGTATGCCTGAAATTAATATAACACTCTATGTTAACTATACTGATATTAAAAAAATTATTTAACTAGAAAATTGTACTCAAACACTCACCAGTTAAGATACAAATGTCATCTAGAATAATCACTCATACTTTTGTATTAATTACTTTTAAAAAACCTATATTGTGTAAAATGGATTTTAGCTATATAATATAATAAAGTGGAACAATGTAACAAATTAAACATATTTCAGGCACAAATAATAACATTTAATGGAGAGGTTTTATTTTTTATTTAAAAATACATTATAACAATTGTCAAAAAACTAGCTGGATAATTTAAAAATATATAAAAATAATATATATACATATCTGACCCACTTTGATCACTAATGAACTAACCACTTATGTGTACTTAAATATAAATATATGTCAGTAAAGCTTAAATTCAATGTTTTCTCAAATGAGTCCCTCATTTATCCCCAGTAGGTTTAGGGGGCCTTATTTTCCACTAGTCTGCATGATTAATGAAATATGTGTATGTACGTCTTAATCGAACTTTATCAGCATTTACAACTCTAGGAAGAAAAATGTTATTAATGCATAGTTGATCATAACAAAATCACGACAGATTCCATACCCAGGGTACTTTGTATGGGAGAACTCTTCAACCAAGATGCTTAGAAGTTCATCCTAGGGCACCTGGGGGCGCAGTCAGTTAGGGGTCGGACTCTTGATTTTGGCTCAGGTTGTGATCTCAGAGTAGTGAGATCGAGCCCCACATCAGGCTCCACACTCAGCGTGGAGTCTGCTTGAGATTCTATTTCCCTCTCCCTCTGCTCCCCCACCCCCGCTCGTGCTCTCTTTCTCAAAAATAAATAATAACTCTTAAAAAAAAAAGCTCATCCCTTCAAACGACTGCCTTCTTCAGAAAAAAAAAAAAATAGCCCGCCTGTATGATGTTTATAAAACGGCAGACGTCAACATGTGAGAAGGCCACGGCGTTCCAGGAACACGGGGACCTGTTCCCTGGATTGAGGTCGAACTCTGTGCATTGACGCTCCTTCTCCTTCAAGATGCTCTGATGTCAGCAAATACTTGGCTTCTGGGAATTCTCCCGCTTGCAGCAATGAACCTTTTCCAAGTCTTTCTCCGTTAGTGGGGTCGAGTCCTGTCTCAGCAACAAGTGTCGGGAAAATTAATATCAACGGGTGCCGCCCCCTCGTCAGGCAGGAAAGGACGTTCGCAGAGGATGCTGGGGCTGCCCATGGAGTTTCCTCCCTGCCTTCCCCGAGTGGGTTTCCTGAGTCCCATACCGCCAGCTGCACTCTGTGCTCGGGTGTACCCCTCACGGGATGAAACTCTGGGATGTTCCAACCACCACCCACTACCTGTCCTGCTCCTGAGGCTTCCGCCCTGGAGTCTCCAGGCCTGAGTTCTAAGGCCCTACCGTGGGTCCCAGTTTGCAGGGTTAGGGCTTTACATTGTCTCTACCCCAAGTTCTCTGCTGGCAAGTTCTAGTGCTCCAGACATTCCATGGATTCGGATCTTGCTTTAGCCAGGCCCATCATGGCTGGGGCTTGGCCCCGTGACCCTGCCCTGTGGCTCTGTTCCAGTGATGAAGTTTTGCAGGTTCCCCATTCCCAGGCCTCCTGTCCCCCATGATGACTGACCACCTGCTGGGATTCCTCAGCACCACCTGCCAAAAGCCCCAACATACTTCTGGTGCCCTGGTCAGCTCCCCACTATTGCTCACTTGAACCCTGAGTATCGTCTATTTCCCACCTACTCCAAGGGTTGGGAGTGGGAAATAGCAGTTCCCACCAACTCCAAGCAAAGTGGCTGAGAGCTTGTCCTCTGGCATTAGACACCCCCTGGTGCCAGCCTTGCCTGTTTCCCACTCAGGTGACTTTGGCAAGTCACTTGATATTTTTGTGCCTCATTCTGCCATCTTTAAAATGAGTTTAATCCTATTCACAGGTTGTTAAGAGGATCTGCAAAAATGATACTTGCAAAGTGCTTAGAAGGTGGATTGCCAGAACAAAGCACCACAGACTGGGGGACCTTAACAATAGACATTTTCTCATACTTCTGTAGGATAGAAATCCGAGATCAAGGTGTCTGCAGGGTTGGTTCCTTTCAAGGCTGCTTTTGTGGGCTTGCAGATGGCCACCTTCTCCTTGTGTCTTCCCCGGGTCTTTGCCTCTGCGTGTGTCTAGGTCCTAATCTCCTCTATAAGGACACCAGTCATATTGAATTAGGTCCCTTTCTACAGACCTTGTTTTAACTTGATTACCTCTATAAAGACCCTCTCTCCAAATACAGTCACATTCTGAGGTCTTGGGGGTTAGGGCTTCAGCATATGAATTTCAGGGGGACACCATTCAGCCTATACCAGCAGTGAAATAATTTGTGCCTGGACACTGCCAAGCTCCCGAGCAGCCTGATGGCGGGGCAGCGGGCGGACGCCCCGGACTAACCTAGCCTCAGCTGCAACAGCCGTTCTTCAGCTCCCTGTTGACCTGGCGTCCTAAAGGGTGGGTCCAGCCTTTGGCATCTTGGTCTAGCCTGCATTCATTCCAAACGGTCGGAGGAAGAGGACAGTTGGAGGAAAAGCAGCCCACCACCAAAAGATAGCACTGCTTAGGGGTAGTTGGAAAGTCACATTCCAGCCAGGGAGCCCTTAATGGTTCACTTCCTTGGGTGAGTACGGTGGTCCCTTCAGAGACTCTGACTGTTTTACCAGACAAATACTTTGACCTCCTTGAAATGAATGTTATCATCACCCCTTCAGAGAGCAATTGTAAGTTTTGGAAGTTTGCAAACTTACAACAGACTTGACCACCTGCCCCATTGCTGATTATCGTGAGGGCCTTCTTCCCTGTGTATCATGAGGTCCCCTGTCCCATAAGGCGGTTCCTGGAACGTGCGGGTCCTTGATTGTCTTCGCGTAGAGGCCTGTAATTTTGATGTTAAGGTTTTGGAATGTAATGGACACCCAGTTACTGGCTGATGAGTTTTACCTTCTCTTTCTTTCAATGCATTTTGGTAAATGGCAATCTTATTTTAAATTCCGACTCTCTGTCTGGTCTTGTTTCCGCAATGATTGTGAACAGGGTAAATATAGTTTAGTTCTTACTTATCAAGCACATGTTATACCTCAGGCAATGTTAAATAGCTACGTTACTTCACCGAATGCTCTAGAGCCCCCTGTGAAACAGGTGGTGTTACCCACTTTTTACTAGAGGGAATGAGAGCTCAGAGCAGTGCAGAGCTAGTAAGTGACAGAGCCAGGATTTGAACCTGAGTCCCTCTGGCTCCAAAGTCATGTTTCTTAGTCCTCTGTTTTTGTTTTGCTTTTTTTTTTTTTTTTTTAATCTCCTAACAGAACTTCTGGCCTGATCCTTATTCGTCTACCAAGTGGGGTCCCACCTCTCCTCTTCCATTGTCTTGTTCCTACGTCATTTTCGCTAAAGCAAGATGTGCGGTGCGGATCTGCACGTCCAGTGTCAGAGACCAGCAGGGCTAAGCTGAATCAAGTTCCTTGATCAGGAAGCAGGTCTGGTAAGCGCATCAGCTACAAAGCACAGACTTTATTGGGGATAATGGTTTCCTTTATTCTGCCCCAGGGATCGGCTTGTTCTTAAATTGAGTAGGATGAAGTCTAATCTAACTTAAAAGCAAAAAAGAAAAGACAGTATAACAACAAAAAAGAAAAACGTTAAAAGCTCCAAATAAATGGTAAGAACTTTGCCCAATAATTTGGAGAGAAAAGTCAGGCAATTAATACTTGTGCACACACCTGGCCGTGGTTACTAATAGGGTGCTTTTCCCACAGAAACACTTGAATACCCCCTACTCCAAACAATTGGCACTGGGAGTGGACTAAGCTGACCACCGTGACCTTCATGGTTCACGGGACAATGTCTCCTTCCTCTTCAAGCTGTTCTCGCTCACCCAGCCGCAGCCCTCCCCTGACCTTAATGACCGCAATGAACCAGCGTCCAGAGACGCAGGGCGAAGGTGATTTCAGAGCACGCAGGTGCTGCATGGTTTTTAAAGAGCCACAAAGTGTGACCACACCATAAAGTCAAGAGTCCGCGTCATCGTTTCCTAGTGGCTTTTATTTTTTTAATGTGGGGTGGAGGAGAGGAGACACTTGTCCCTGAGGCTCTTGGTTTGATTCCAGCCAGTCGCACGGTGGAAAGTCAGGAGCACTGACTGGGATCACATTCAGTCACTTAGAACCTGTCCGACTTTGGGCAAGTTCCTTAATTTGATTTAGTTTCCTCATACACATACGAGGAGCACACACCTACAGGACGACGGTCATAAATCTTACGCCACCATTGTTGTGAGGATTAGAAGGCGAGCTCCTTTGCTTGGTGCCTGGCAGAGGTACACACTCCACAAACAATGGTTTCCCCCTCTCCTTCCCTTCCCAGGGTCTTCTGAGGGTTCATTCAGGCGTTAGTAGCTTACAGAGAACCCCAACAGAGAAGCACGTGGTGTCAAGAAACCAGCAGGGGGGGCGCCTGGGTGGCACAGCGGTTAAGCGTCTGCCTTCGGCTCAGGGTGTGATCCTGGCGTTATGAGATCGAGCCCCACATCAGGCTCCTCCGCTATGAGCCTGCTTCTTCCTCTCCCACTCCCCCTGCTTGTGTTCCCTCTCTCGCTGGCTGTCTCTCTCTCTGTCGAATAAATAAATAAAATCTTAAAAAAAAAAAAAAGAAAGAAAGCAGCAGGGACTTTCCCGCATCTATTTGGGTAGTACTTACTGAGGGCCTCTCCTGTGCCAGCTGATATGTTAGGTGCTGGGGCTACAGGGGTGAGTCAATGTCTTGCCCTCATAGAGTTTACAGTGTAGTTAGGGGAACAGGTGGGGAACTGAGTGATCACATATACAAATGTCAAATTCCAACCATGACAAGCATCGTAAGGAGAGCTTCACTGTGCAGGAAGAACGTATAAACACATTTGACTTGGTGAGGGAGGTCAAGGAGGGCGTAAACCCTTGGTGATGTTCGAGTTGAGATCTAAAAAGTAAGTAGACCAGGCAAAGGGAGGAGTGAAAAAGTGTGCTAGGCAGGGGAAGCAGCAGGTGCAAAGACCCTGTGGCAGCAGGAAACAGGGCTAGTGAGGTAGGCTTGAATAATCATCGGTGTGGATGAGCACAGGGTTGTGAGGGGGACTGAGGTGTGAAGGCAAGTCTGGGGACTATGTGGGGGCCAGAGCAGGCAGGGCCTGGGAGGCCACTCTGTCAATGGTAGATCTTTGAAGGTAAGTGGTTAGAATAACAGCAGCATATGGTTAATTACCATATGTGAGCTTGAAAGTTTTACAAGTTAGTAAATGACTTATGGCTAACACAGAATCAAGCTTAAGGGTTTTATCAGAAAGCGGATGGGATGGCCGGTTCTGACCAGGGGCAGCTGACACTGGCTCATGCACACTTATCTCCAGAAACACCGAGACTGGGCAGATGTCCAGCTTATTGTCCCCTACTGCTGCTCTTGGCTGTGCCTCCTGGGGAGGGCAGGGTAGCGTGCTGCCCAGGAGATGAAGCCTCTGGGGGCAGGGTAGGGAGCATCGTTCTGGTCTTCCATAAAGGCCACCTGTGATCCGGGATCTTCTCACCACCCTGAAGAGCTGAATGAAATGGAAGTGTAAACAGATAGTCTAAACTATTTCCGCAGTTCATATTCTTTCCAGGTCAAAATATTAGTTGTTGTTGTTATTATTATTATTATTGTTGTTGTTGTTGTTATTTCCATCTCAAATTTGAAGCCACCAGAATAAAATCCCTTCGACCTTTGGCTTGCTCCCCTCCTGTGGCTCCCTTGGAGGGAGGCTGCTGACAATTCAGACTCACTGTGGCGTTCCAGGGGGGCTGGAGCTCAGAATCAAACATAAGACCTTTTGACTCATGTAGCAGGAGTCCCAGCGTGAAGCTACTCTGATCAGCCTGGGATTCCATATTCACTGTCTGCAAGGAGAGTGGCCACGTGATAGCTGAGAGCAAAGGAGACAGCACTGCGGGACCCTCAGAAAAGATCAGAGGCTTGGAAGGGGGCCTCGAGTGCCCGCGAGTGGGAGTGCAGTTGAAGAAGTCATGTCTGCCTCGGGTGTTTGTGTTTGCAGAAGTCATGTCTGCCTGGGCAGCCAGGAGGCCACGGCTGCATTCGGAAGAGTCTGTGATAATAGGTTCTGTGGCTGGCCACCCCTCCGTTCACTCCTGATGGCCAGGAGGCAGGGGAGGCTAAGAGGAGGTCACCTGCCTCATTTACAGAGAGGCTGATCCAAGTGGGAAATCCCAACAGGATTCCTCACTGTTTTCAAAAAGACGCAGATCCCACAGCATGGCATTCCCTCATCCCGTTCCCAGGGATCTACCTGCATTCTGCCGAAAGCTGATTCTCCGTTCAGATAGCTGTGGATTAGAAGTATTTCAAATTTCAAATACAAATGTCAAATACACTCTTAACTGCTCCACTAATGTTCTACCTAAAGAGGAGTAAAAAAAATTGAGCTCAGTGACTCCCAAAAGGAAAAAAAACAATAGGATTGATTGCTAGCCACACAAACCAACTTTTATTGAAGTATAACATACATACGGAAAAGTACACAATCCAAAGTGAAGAGCTTTCGAAGAATTTTCACAAACTGGACACACCCAAGTAACTAGCAACCAGATCAACACACAGAATATTCTAGAAGCTCCCCTTGTGCCCCTCTGGTTCCCATCCTCCAAAGAATAACTAATATTCCCTACTTGCAACAGCAGGGATTAGCTTTGCTGGGTTTTGCATTTGACACAAGTGGAATCACGTAGTATGAAGCTGCCGTGTGCCGTGAGCCTCACGCCGTGCTGCGGGGTTGAGCTGCAGGATCATTACTCCCACTGCCGCACAGGATTTCACCGTGTGAATACACCAGAATTCATACATCCATTCAACAAGGGCATTGGAGTGCTTTCCGCTTTGGGTTATTCTGAATAGCACTTCTGTGAACATCCTAGTACTTTTCTTATGGTGAACACATATGCACCTTTCTGTAATGTACGCACCCAAGAATGGGGTTTTTAGATCATATGATATGTACAACCCAGGCTAGTTCATGGAATAAGAAATGTACTGGATGGAGCTTGGAGGCTCAAAGAATTGAGAGAAAGCTAGAAAGAAAGAGACCTAGGAGGATGGTGGGGGAGGCAAGACAGCTAGTGGGGCCGAGGCCTGGAGCGGGAATGGTCTACTCAGGACTCTGCCGTCCCTGCTCATTGTGAGCCATGGGCACAAGAATCCCTGAAGCCTGCCAGGCTTAGATGCCTCCCCTGCTGGGCCGCTGCTGCCCCTGGACCACCACAGCTCCCACAAAACGAAATCTCAGCATCTTTCCATTTCTGGGCCACTTGCTCTGAGCTCATAGGTCCAGGCAAAGGAGTGAGTCCAAGCAGTTCACCTCAGGTCACTGGCCCCTCCCTGGCAGGCCTGGTGCTGGAAAGGGGGTGCACCGGAGAGACAGGGAAGACCTCCCCCCTTCAGCATCCACAGTGGAAGGGAGTACTATTGCATCCACTAAATGTATATGTAAGGGGGGATCTCCCCCTATAGGAAGGGGGGTCAGATGCTGGACAGCCACACTGCAAACACAAAGCGACGACTGTCCACTGTAGGCACACCCCCTTTGGTTCACCTCCCAGTGAGTGGCCAGCAGGGCGAGGGGCTCATCCACCTGTTTGTGTATCTCGGAGCCCAAGTGCATGACCTTGGCTTTAGGAAGAGGGCATCAAGTTCAGGGACGCTTTAGAAGGGGCAAACCACAAAGACGAAAAAGCATCTCATGGAGGAAGGTAAGGGAGAGGAGAGGAAAAGGAAAAAGAGAGGGACAGAGGGGAGGGACAGGAAAAGTGAAAACAAAGGAGGGAAAGTCTGGAGGCAGGAGAGAATCACAGTTTCTTCCTGACCTGGTTTAGCCAGCTTCCGTGCTGTCCCACTTTCTAGGCTTCTCGGATGTGCTTTTACAAATTGCGCTTTGCTTTATCGGGCTAACGATGTTGACGTGGACCACAGAAGAAAGAGCTCCTGGTCATCAACCGAGACAGGGAAGGGTTTGAAGTCTGATTATCACACACAGCATACAATTCTGCTCTCGTTAGAGCATTCGGCTTCCTAACCTCGCTGGCGATACCAGTGAGCTTTAATGAAACAAAGAATTGCTTCCAAGAAAGAAGAGGCAAAGAATAAAAATGTACTAAAACCATTTGCAAGGTGGCAAGTTATTAATTGATCTGAAATTACATTTGGCTCTTTGTAGGCAATTTTACTTGAGTCTTCCGACTGAACCACGTGTCTTTGAAGTCCCGCATTCCTGCCAATGTTATATTGGAGCATTTAGTAATTTGTTTTAAATGATAATCAGAGCTTTCATCTATGTAGCCCCTCTCTGTGGCCTCCTAGAGAGAAAGGTAGGGAGGAGTAATTACCATTATCCCCCATTAGCAGGTTAGAACATTCCAGGCACACAATGGCTTGCCCCATATCGCACAGCCAGCGGCTGTGAGAGCCAGGGAGTACTGCAGTGTCTACAGCAACAGAAGAGCACAAACTTGGACAAGGGGCTCTCTGCCCCCGTGGTTTATTCTCTTTCATCATTTTTGTTTTAGGCGGGGTCTGCAAATTGGTCTCAGAAAACCCAAGAGCTGTCTAGTCTTCCACTGGGGCGTCCACGTATCTATCATTTTCCATAAGCTATTTGGGCCCAAAGTGCCTCCTCCTGGCAAAGACGGGGAGAGAAGTGTGCGGTGCCTATTTCTATTGGAGCGAACAGAACGAGCAAGCAGGGCGAGGGCAGTGGGGGAGGGAGAGAGAGAGGCTCTCAAGCAGACCCCCCGCTGCATGTGGAGCCCAACACGGGGCTTGATCCCAGGACCCTGAGATCATGGCCTCGGCTGAAATCAAGAGTTGGTGCTTGACCCACTGAGGCACGCAGGCGCCCCTCAGTTTCCCTCCCTTTAACACAGACCTACTCCCGTGGCGTTTATTAATTGCCGGAGGATTAAATAAGTGAATAAGGTCAACGCTCAGGTCAGTGGCTGGTGCGGAGGGAGCTGCTGCCCCATAGCTCACTCCTCGGGGGCAGGAACCACCCTGGTGACACCCCCATGGGGCCCCGTGCTGTGCCCCGAGCAGGTCCTCATCAATGCAGCCGTGTCAGAACTACAGAGAAGCAGGGGAGGAGGAGCAGGAAGACGTGGCATATGGAGAGGGGGACGGCGCCCTTGGCTGGCGCAGCTGGAGGCACAGACAGACAGCTGTCATGGTGTCCACGGACAGGGAAGTTTGCTACGATAGTCCCCCAACATCGACATCTGTAGAAGGACCTCCTCCAGAGTGGTCAGTGGTAATCAGTGGGAAACAGGGGCCTGTGTCCTCATCGGGGTCTGGGCCCCACAGCTGAGAAAAGACACACGTTAGGAAAACCGTCTGATGCTGTGGATTTTTTCCTTTCTAATAGGATGATGGAAAAGCAGGAGATAGAGAACTTCCAGATGAAAACTTCATCCATATATCTCAGTGGGTCCAAATGTTCTAATTTGCTACTGAATTATTGGGAATGGGGGGGGAGGCTGTACAGTTTTTCTTTTCTATAAATTAGCCACTGAAATGTATGAACTTGATGTACTGAGAAATGGGAATTGATGCTTTAAAAAATTAAACCCTTAACCCCATACTTAGTTTTACTTGGCTATGAGAATGTCTATTTGCTTTGCCAGTGATAGAAATAGCACGAGAACGAAAAGACGACGTGAAATGGAACGCAACTAAGAAAACCAGTGAAGAGAGGCAAGCCGGGGCCACCCTGCTTGGGGGGGGGGGGCGGGGGGGCTGGAACTCCCTACAGTGGAGAGCATGCGGTCTCTACCAGGGAATTTACGGACAGAAAAGGAGCCACGTCCCAACCGACGGAGTCAGAGGATGGTACAAAAGAACTTCTTCTCTCGGAAGGGGTTTTCAGACGCAGGCACTGGTATGATGAGGGGGTCTTCACGCACGTGGGCTTCACAGTAGGCCAGGAGATCTGCGGCTGCCTGGGAGACCTGCAGGGGACACAGCACAGGTGCTGGGTTAAAGGCCAGCTCACGGTGGGTCCAATGCAGAGGTGTCCATGTGGACACGGCCAAGGTTGGGCCGTGTTGTGTGCACCACTAAGGACAAGGCCATGCCCAGCCTGGAGAGAGGGTCTGTGTAAACCCAGGGAGACAGGGTTTGAAACATGCCTGGTGGAAAGAGGTGTGGCCCGGGGAGGCTAGATCAACCTCCAGAGAGGAATGAGAAGGTCCAAGAAGGTCCAGACATCCTTGTTCTACTCTTAGTTGAGTGATGAGTGGGGGCTCCAGGCCAGTAGCTTCACAGTTACTCTGCTAAACCATGTCTAGATGTATAAAGCAGAGCACTGGGCCGGCCAAGCCAATGTGATTGTGTTTATTATTGTTATTAATTGTTTGATTGCAATCCACTGTCATGACCAGCACAGAGAGACACTTCATTCTCCCCAAGAGAACACACATTATTAGCATACCGCATACATGAGCTGCATACTCTAAGCACGCGTCTTAACTCACAATGCCCACTCCCCGTGCAGGGAGTTGCTCCCGACCAGAGATCTCTGTTTTCCTTCCGGTCTTACCTGAAGCCTGTGGACACACGGCAGTGGTGCACTGAACTAGCCCCTCGTTCAAGCCCAGGGGTTCTAGAGAAGGGGCTGGGTGGGAGCCGGCAGAGGGCCGAGACGCATTCCCTAATAGGGAAATGAAGTTACCAGCTCATTTTACCCAGAGTCTGGGTGATGGCAAATGAATGGTCTGCGCATTAATGCATCCTGCCAATTAGACTGTTCCGCCTGCAAGTGATTATTAGAGGCTATGGCGGGGGTAAGTATACAGCAATCGAATGAGATCCTTTCGGTACATTCAATGTCTAAATCTTCCCGAGAATGTTAAAAACATTCCACAAATGAATGAAAAAATGTTTTAGAGCCTCCAGTGTATACAAGCCACACACATTCCCTCTAGGTTTTTAAAACTGACCTGTCTTCCAAAATTTTCCAGAATTTCTTCTTCTGATTTCCAGCCCAGACCTATTTGATTTGGCAGTGGCTGGGAATCCTACAAATAATTCTGGTAGAGATGTAAAGGATCCCCCCTCCCCCAATGAAACTAGAGGTTGAGCAGGTGAGTCAAGCCCGGGGCCCCTGGGTGGCCCAGCTGGTTAAACGTCTGCCTTCGGCTCAGGTCATGATCTCAGGGTCCTGGGACCGAGCCCCGCATTGGGCTCCCTGCTCAATGGGGAGCCTGCTTCTCCTTGTCCCTCTGCCCCTCCCCCAGCTCGTTTCCTCTCTCTCTCTAGAATAAATAAAATCTAAAAAAAAAAAAAAGGAAAACTTTAATATTCCTCTGTTTACCTTTTACCATGATCCAGCTGGCGCAAAGTTAGCTTGCTAAATTGTAATTACCGCTTCCTTTCCCTGGACCACACTTGTTCAGATGCTTAACTTCCTTCGTGGGTGGATTTGAATAGTTCCATTTCCTCAGAGTGACCGCAAGGGGGCGCCCCAATGGGGGGGGGCTGCTGCACTGTGGTTCCAGTACATCAGACCAGGGCATTGGAGGACGGGGCCCCAAAAATGTAGCTCTGGAGGTGCCAACTTCCAGTTATAAAAGAGTCCCAGGGATGAAAAGTATAGAGTAGGGGATATAGTGAAATAATATTTTAATAAGACTGTATGGTGACAGATGGTAACTACACTTATTGTGGTATTGTGCAATGTACAGAATTGTGGGATCAGAGTTTCACACCTGAAACTAATACAACATTGCAGGTCAGCTATAATTCAATTAAAAAATGAGGATTTGTAGGACGGCTGGGTGAAGGAGAGAGGGGGCTGGGCTGTTCCTGCCTCCCATCCGTGTCTCTGCTGCCCACACAGCTCCGTGTCTACAGCACCCAAACACCTATAAGCTGTTCACGTCTGGCCTTGCTAGTTTTCAGCAGATCTCATCTAGGGAATTTTCTATCACCGCTAAAGGTGATACTGCACTTGGTTCCACAATTTTTCTTTCAGGAAAATAGGCTGTTCTTCGACTGCCTCCTTTTGCTGCTTGTTTTAAGATCACAGATGTGCTTGCTGAGTTATACCTACAGTCCTCTGGACGGCGGAGTCCTGTCTGAGCACCTGTACAACAGGAATGAATACCTAATGGGGACTGTATTGGTGCCAACTAATAAGCACCCAATTTAAGACCAAATGGGCAGACCTGGGTTGGTTCCATGCAATATTTATATCCTAGATGCCCTCGTTTTGTTGAAACAACATTCTAAGAGCATGTAAGTCGTCCTACAATCAAAGAATCAAGAGAGGTTTGCCTCTCAGCCATCAGCCCCCTTATTTCACATAGTGTTTGATGTTCCTTTATTTCTGCATAAACAGAGCACTAGGATAACCCCTGAAGTTTGTTGTTATGTGATCTGTAAAGATAAATATAAGTAATGAACATCTTAATGAGTCTTACACATGAAAGGTGACATCCTGACACACAGAGAAAGATCCAGGCATTAATTAACCCCAACCTGCTTGTTAGGTTGCATGGGAGGGTTTTCTTAATCAGTCCTAGATTGATTTTTATAGTTGAAAGTTTCCTTCAATGCATATAAAATATGGGCTGCAGGCATTGCCAAATTGCATAAAACATCTGCCATCTTTGAAACAAAAAAAACATATGATTTGGTTTCAAAGAGAAAATTTTATTTGGGTTGGAAATTTAAAACTCCCCTACTGTTTACGCTTTCTCGTCAAGCCTCAAGTCTGCTTTCCTAAAGGCCTCTGTTATGAAATGCCCGGAGCATCTCTGCCTCTTCTCCTTGGTATTGAACTGTTACAAGACAACAGATGTTGAAAAGAATTGGCAGCCTGGGAACAACTGTGGAATTTTACCATTGCATTTCAGAGTAAAAGAGGTGATTAAAACAGCCCAAGTTAGCACATAATCCTGTTAGTTGCACTATAATTACAAGCTTCAATGACGGGAGAAAATGTTGCAATTACTATAGTCAAACTCTTCGACAAGACAGATGACATAATTACTATTCTGGCTGAGACACCCACTGCATTTATCCCTTGCATCTAAAGCAGAACAACTCACACCTATTTCTCAGCAATCCTGGTCTATTTAACAATACTACTTGGAATCAATTTCAAGCATCTTTGACAGTTCTGCCTGTTCCTCCCTCCACCCCAAGAGCACAGAGCAGGATGACTGTCGAGAGCACAGCCAGGTTGCAGCCCCCGTTGTGAAACAACAGTATCTCTTACAAGGTCAAACTCGGTGCACACTCCCAACAGAAGTCATATGCTGGTTTTCCCGAGTGGAACCCTCAGGACATCACAGGGATTATACCTCACCTCTAAAGTCTGAGCAGATGCCACGGGGTGAATCCTTGTGAATTTTTTCTTTCTTCTAAGGTTGGAAAGTATTTGAGATCAACATGCCAGTTCCTAAGCACATGCTCAAGATACTTTCATATTATGATGCTGTGAACTGAATGTTTGTGTCCTCTCCCACCCCAATCCAAATGGGGAAGCCTAAATCTCAATGTATTTGGAGGTGGGGCCTTTGGGAGGTAATTAGGTCATGAGGGTTGAACCCTTGCAAACGGGATTAGTGCTCTTCTAAGAAGAGACACAAGAGAGATCTCTCTCCACCTGCCATGCAAGGTGACAGATCTCTCCACCTGCCATCTCTCTCCACCTGCCATGAAAGGTCACAGCAAGAAGGTGATCATCTGTAAATCCGAAGAGAGCTCCCACCAGAACCTGACCACGCTGGCACTTTGGTCTTGGACTTCCCAGCTTGCAGAGCTGTGAGAAATGAATTTCTGTTGTTTAAGCCATCGGGTCTATGGCACCCTGTTATAGCAGCATGAGCTGGCTGAGACACTTGGCTTCTAGTGGATCCCAGCAACTACTTTGTATTAATCCAGATCAATATAGGCAATTTTCAATTGCTGGGTCCTCGGCCACAGATATAGCAGCTAGCTGGGAGTGGGTGAGGTTATCCCTGGAGGATTACGGGCGGGAGGGAGAATTCCCCTCTGAATCCCTTTCTGAATTCTAACGTCAAATGTTCATAATGGTGGATTAGCTATCATCGCGTAAGTTTTTTTCCCCCCATGAAAAGTTGATTGCACATTGAGAGGTAAATCCAAGATGCTTGGAAGAGAGTTTTAATATCTCCAAGTCTCCAAGTGAACCTAAGTAAGAGCTGATGTTACATGGTCTTCACTGCCGGAATAGCGAAGCCGTCACTGAGCTTGGTTAGAATGATTGACCCAGATCCACCGCGGACCGCGACTTAACCAAACCCCTTCAACAGGTTGGTACACGTCCTGTATGATTCTGACCACCTCTCAGTTTTGACATATCCCAATTTTCCACAAAGGAACCCCTAATTCAACCATTCTGCAAGTTCACTGAAAGAGTAATCTATTTGGTGATAGGAACCAGTGAGTCACTCAAGAGGTTTCTGGGACTTACTTAAAGGTAAAAGATGGATGTAACAAGGAGGTTCTAGGCTCCAGGGATTCTAGAAAGCCAGCGGCATCTCTTAGAGAGGAAGCATTGGATTGTGAGTCAGGAAACGATGTCTCTGACCAAGCTGTGCTCAGCACTAATGAGCTGTCATTCTGAGCAAGACAAACACTCGGGCGCTCAGTTTCAGTCCTGTCAACGGGAATCGCAGTAGCTTCTGGTTTGTGAGGAAGCGACATAATGGATGCTATTATACATACAGCCTGTTATTATTTCATTATTCATTTGGCTACTTTGTGGGAGGGCACTGAGAAACAGACATGAGGAAGTTTCTCGGAAATTATGAGGGCAACTGGGTGCCCACAGTGCCCCTAACCCAAATCCCCATGAACTGGAAGTGTCCCTCGCCTTTTTCAAACACACCTTTTGTCTTCTTGTTCTCCTGCTTATGTTCTCCTTTTTGATTTAATTCAAAGATTTTTGCTCCTTTGGTCTGATAGCTACTCTAGAATCGCTCATTCCTAGCCCCTTGTCTTTGAATTTATTTCTAAATCTGTCTGTAGGCAGTTACCATCTGAATTGGTTTGGGTAAGAACTATGAACACTTCTGGGAGAGGATAAGAGACTGAAGAGAAGGTTTAGAGCTAAACTGCTAAACCAGCAGAAGGGGGCAATGAAGGGGTGGGACCCAGAGTTCACACTGGACACGGAAAGGCAAAATCTGTATACACTGCCTTGACTTTGGGCTGGGTCACAGGACCCAGAAAATATTTATTTTCTTTTAGACACGTCATTCTTTCGACCTCCGTGTCAGTTATCATCTTGAGTATATCCCTTCCCTGGGCTTCTCCGGGTGCTTTTAATCGACTGTCAGTGACCTATCAGAACACGACAGGCTCCCTGATTTTGCTCTCTTTCAATTTTCCACAGGAAACACCGTGATATTTGAGCCTCACTCATCTTCTGTTTTAACAACAACTGGCTTTAGCTTTAGAATTTTCTCATTTGGCTTCAGAAAACTCAACACAGTGTGTTTTATCTTGTGCAGAAACGAAACCATAAAGAGCACATGTTCTTTTAAAAGAACTCACAAATTGGCAGTGCTGTCATGACTCCTAGAAGGGCTAGGAAAAAAAAATAAGGGTAAGACATGTGAAAGACTTATCTGTGAGAAGAATTATGAGGGAAAAAATCTCTGGTTCAGATATAAATGTGAACCAAGAGCCAAAAGGCTGATGCCCAAAGGTCTGTCCCAGGGAACTTCTGCACACTTACTATTCGGTTCCCCTCAACAGGTCTGCTCTATCCATGCTGATGGGCGAAACCAGTAGAAAAGATAATCCTCATTACACTTTTACCTCATTTACACTTACATTTGGGATATAATTTATGATTTTCATGCCGTGTGTTTCCATGAAAATATGGTCATATTTTGCATTTGGCTACTGGTCCCTAAGGGAATGAGGAGGAAGATACAGACTGTATACAAAATGGACAGTGTCCATGCAGGTAATATGGTGGTGAGAGCCTATGTGGAACTGACAGAAAGGGTCTCTTTTTCTGTTTACTGTACCATGGTCACCTCTTCCCACTTCACAGATTATCATACCATATAAATGCTGATAAATTCAGGGGAGGGAGTAACTGGGTCCTCAGGGGTTGGTGGCATCTCTGTGGAAGAGGTGATTCCTGTGAAGAATTTTAATTTTGAAACAGCTTTATTGTCTTTACAATAATAGTCCTTACTTGTTTGTAAAATTGCCCCAAAAAAGTTCAAAGCTGGAAGCAAAAATCAGCTGCCAATTGGAGACAGCACCTTGGCGAACACCTTTCGAGATATCTTCCAATTCACCTTTTTACCTACAATTTCATATGCTGTTCTGTAATGTGCTTTTTTGTTCACTCAGAACATCACTGTTTACGATGATAATGTGGTGTAACATTGTCTCTACCTGACTTACTTAACCAATCCCTATTGATGGACAGTCAAAAATTACAATTTGTCGACCTTATAATAAGGCTCTGATGAAATTCTTACTTCCCTTCATCGTTTGTGAGATTATCTCTGGATAAATTTCTAGAAGTGAGAATACCGGGGTCAAGAGTATGCACAATAAACATATTGATACATATTCCCAGCTATCCTTCTGGAAGACTGTTATCAGTGTCCACTCCAACTATCAAAAACCTCTCACTTCCCTTCACGGCCGATGGATGACAGTGGATTTCATCAAGGATTAAAAACATCAACAGTCTTACAGTAGCCAAGATATGGAAGCAATCTGAGCGTCCATTGATAGACGAATGGATAAGGAAGATATGACACACACACACACACACACACACACACACACACACACACACTGGCATATTACTCAGCCAAATAAAAGGATCATGCCATTTGCGACAACATGGGTGGACCTGGATAGAAGGCATTATTGTAATGAAGTCAGTCAGACTGAGAAAGACAAACACCACATGATTTCACTCATATGTGGAATCTAAGTAAATGAAAGAATAAACGAAAAGCAGCAGAATCAAAGAGAACAAACTGATGGTTACCAGAGGGGACTGGGCAAAGTGGGTGAGGGGGAGTGGGAGACACAGACTTCTGGTTACGGAATGAATAAGCCACGGAAATAAAAGGCACAGCACATGTGGCCATAGTTTGCGTTTGGCTACGGGTCCAGGGAACATAGTTAACGGTCCTGTAATAATGTTTTATGGTCACAGATGGTAGCTACACTGTGGTGAGCATAACATTACATACAGAGAAGTTGAATCACTACGTTGTACAGCTAAAACTGGTGTCACATTGTGTGTCAACTATACTAAAATAAAAACTGTATGGGTTTCAGTATTTTTTTTAAAGCAGATCTCAGCATTGTTTTGAGCATAATTCTGATTTATGGAGGTAAATGTCTCTTCATATATTTGACCATTTATATCTCTCCATTTTAAACTGCCTATTTGTAAAAAAAATAATAAAATAAATTGCCTGTTCGTTTGTTTGTACAATTAAGAAAAGGAGGGTCTTTTCTCTTCTTACTGGCTAATTAGAGAAATTAGCCCTTTGTCACACAAGTGCAAATGTGTTTATTTCATTGATTGGAAATTTTTACCATATCAAATTTTTTAAAATGCAGTCAAAACTTTTACTTTATGAACTGTGGATTTTGTGGCATGTTTGGCCTTCTCAAATAGTTATAAAAACATTTGCTCTTATTTCCTAGTACTTTTATGGTTTTGTTTGCTGTCTTTAAATCTTTGATCAGGGGCGCCTGGGTGGCTCAGTCAGTTAAGCATCTGCCTTCGGCTCAGGTCATGATCTCGGGGTTCTGGGATCAAGCCCCGCATCGGGGTCCCTGCTCAACTGGGAGTCTGCTTCTCCCTCTGTCTCTGCCACTCCCCCCTCAAATAAATAAATAAAATCTTTTAAAAAAATATAGCTTTGATCAAAGTTAGGGACTGAACCGTGTCCCCCAAACTCATATGTCGAAGCCATAAACCCTAATGTGACTACGTGGAGATGTGGCCTTCAGGGAGGTAATTAAAGTTAAAGGAGGTAAAAAAAAAAGGGGGGGGTGGGATTACCGAATCTGATAGAATTGGGTATGTTTAAAAGAAGAACAGACACCAGAAAGCTCTCTCATTCCCTGAGCACAGAGGGAAGGCCATGTGAAGACGCAGAGAGAAGGACAGAGGCCTCACCAGACATCAACTTGACACCTTGATCTGGGGCTTCCAGACTCCAGAACTATGAGAAAATAAATTTCTGCTGTTTAAGCCACACAGTGTGTGGTGTGTTGTGATGGCAGCCCGAGCAGACACATACAATCTATCTGAAGTTCATCTGTATAAAATTAGTGATGTATGCAGCTTTATTTTCCAAACGGCTAGCAATTTTCAGAAACAACATTTATAAATAATGTGTTCTCCACTGATTTGAGATACCATCTGGATCATATTCCAAATTCCCAGTACATTCAGATCTATTTAGGACTTCCTATTCTGTACTATTGCTCTGCCTAATTATAAAGCTTTAAATACTCTGATTTTATAATAAACTTTAATACCTCGCAGGAAAATTCTACATATCTTCTTCCTTGAACATAGATTACTTAAAAAAAAAAATTCCTGGATACTCTCGTACATTTATTCATCTAACTGAACCTTAGAATAGTTTGAAGTTTGCTTTCTCCAAAAACAGAAATAGAATTTTGATTAGATCTGTATTGAACTTATATATTAATTTACAGAGAATAGACATTTTTACAGTATTGACTCTGCCTATTCAAGAAGACAGTGTCCACTTTCCTTTATCCAAATTGTCTCCACCTTCCTTCTTTCAGGTCTTTTATGCTCTCTTATGTTTTGAGTGTTTGTTAAAACATATGTGTCTTACACATTTACATATGGCGTTCTCAAAGTCAATTTCATTGTTTAAGAGATTGTTTAAAAAGGATACTGGGGGCGCCTGGGTGGCACAGCGGTTAAGCGTCTGCCTTCTGCTCAGGGTGTGATCCCGGCGTTATGAGATCGAGCCCCACATCAGGCTCCTCCGCTATGAGCCTGCTTCTTCCTCTCCCACTCCCCCTGCTTGTGTTCCCTCTCTCGCTGGCTGTCTCTATCTCTGTCAAATAAATAAATAAAATCTTTAAAAAAAAAAGGATACTGAGGTATTATTACCACCATTTTACTGCACTATGGTCAAAGGATGTGGTATGAACCATTTCTACTTTTTAGAATATATTAAAGCGTTCCATGATTGGTACTATCTACCTACCTATCAATCAATCAGATCAAACTAATTAATTTTATTATTAATACATGCTTACCTCTCTTTTGTCTAGTTGATCCACCAAAGACTAGGAAAGACATGCTATACTCTTACACAACTTGTCCGTCTTGACATTTTTGTCAAATTTTGCTTTGTATATTTTGGATACAATTGGATCATACGGTAGGACTATTTTTAGCTTTATAAGAATCTGCCTTCTGAAGTGGCTCTACTATTTTGCATTCCCACCAGCAATAAGTGACAGTTCGTATCCCTCCACATCCTCGTCAGCATTTACTATTGTCAGTTTTTTGGATTTTAGTCATTCTGATAGCTGTGTAGTGGTATCTCATTGTTCTTTTAATTCGTAACTCTCTAGGGGCATATGATGTGGAACATTGTTTCATACGCTTCTTTGCCATCTGTACATCTTCTTTGGTGAGATGTCTGTTCAGATCTTTGGTCTATTTTTAAAAAAAGATTTCATTTATTTATTTGTCAGAGAGAGAGAGACAACACAAGCAGGGGGAGCAGCAGGCAGAGGGAGAAGCAGGCTCCCAGCTGAGCAAGGAGCCCGACATAGAACTCAATTCCAGGACCCTGGGATCATAACCTAAGCCTAAGGTAGGCCCTCAACTGACTGAGCCACCCAGGCATCCCCTTTGGTCTATTTTTTAATGGGGTGGTTTTTCTCATTGCTGAGTTTTCAGAGTTCTTTGCATAGTTTGGATACCAGTCCTTTATCAGATATGTGTTTTGCAAAGGCTTTCTCCCAGTCTGTGGCTTGTCTTCTCATCCTCTTAACAGTGTCTTTCACAGAGAAGTTCTTAATCTGAATAAAGTCTACCTTATCAATTCTTCTTTTGTGGATGGTGCTTTTGGTGTAACAGCTGAAAATTAATTGCCAAACACAAGGTCACCTAGCTTTTCTCCTGTGCTTTCCTCTAGAAGTTTTACAGTTCTGCCTTTTACGTGATTCATTTTGAGCTCATTTTTGTGAAAGGTGTAAGGTCTGTGTCTAGATTTATTGTTTTGCATATGGCCGTCTAGTTATTCCCGCACCATTTGTTGAAGAGATATCTTTTCTCCATTGTATTGCCTTTGCTTTGTTGTCAAAGGTCAGTTGACTATATTTATGGGGGTCTATTTCAGAGCTCTCTATTGTGTTTCATTGATCTATTTGTCTACTCTTTTGTTAATATCACATTGTCTTGATTACTGTATCTTTATAGTAAGTCTTGAAGTTGAGTAGTGTCAGTCTTCCAACTTCCTCTTCTTCAAAATTGTGTTGGCTATTCCATTTTTTTCTTTTTTTCCCCTTCTCCATATAAACTTCAGAATCAGTTCGTCAGTCTATCAGCAAGTTAACTTTGCAGATCAAGTTGGGAAGAACTGACATCTTAACAGTATTGAGTCCTTCTATCCATGAAAATGGAATGTTTTTATTTATTTAGATTTTCTTTGATCTCTTTCATGAGTTTTGTAGTTTTTCTCATACAGATCTTGTACACAGTATAACCAGTGGTTAACAAATGATTGATCTGAGATGGTGAAGGTGAGTGGATTAAATCTGAAGCAATAGTTGCAAACCCTGAAATCAATTGTGTCAAAGTTAATGGGGAGAAAAGTTGTGAGCACTGTGACTTATGATACAAG
The DNA here is from genome assembly GCF_023065955.2 of Ursus arctos. Lineage (NCBI taxonomy): Eukaryota > Metazoa > Chordata > Mammalia > Carnivora > Ursidae > Ursus > Ursus arctos. Next base: position 70,796,909 of record NW_026623089.1, read on the forward strand.
AAAGAGGGTGGGTCCTATTCCTATTAAGAGTTGGACCTGTGACAATTGCAAGTTAATGCACAGCATAGTAGCTCTGGAGAAATTTGGGCTAGAAAAGTGGACTATTCAGTTGAATCAGCTTAGTCTCAAATAACACTTGTCTCAAGTGATATTGATATAAGACAATCTTGCAAACCAAAGCCCATTGGTAACCTGGGGTTGAGCAGATGGTTTGCTTTCTAGGTGGAATTGGATGATAAACCAAGATTAAGTTTTTGTTAAACACTAGAATGCCCAAAGTACCAATCTAATGAAAAATACACAGCAATGACGAGAATAACCCCAAAGGCTGGGAGTAGAGAAAAGACCACCACAATGGGCTGGTGTAAATTCTTCATCAGATTATGCTTGCTTATATTCAACCCATGCTAGGGTCTAACTTTTGGAATAAAAGTAGTATTGAAGGAAGTAGACTCTCAGGTCATTTCTGTGGAAGAGTTCACTCTCTGCCTCACTGGTGACATTCACTCTACAAGACACCTAATATTCTTGTTCCTGCTGCTGTTGATGTTTATACATTCCAGGAACTAACACAGATGGGCAGAGATCTTTTCAATAACCATTTGGTACCTAATGGAGTAAAAACGTCTAATGCCCAAATCTGAAGTCTATAAAGAGTAAAATTTGAGAAGACTGACCCTATCACATTAACAAATAAAGAATCCAGCCGAAGTCCAAGACTGAATTGATCCAGAAACCATAACCTGGTAAAGACTTTGGATACCAGTGATTCCTGACCTGAGGCAGGTGACCTTTGGAGACCTCTGGAGACCTTTGGCTCAGAGAGACTTTCTGTGGTGAGTGAAGTGCTTGGCTCTAACTAGCACTCTAAAAGATGGGAAAGAGAGACGAGGCAAACTGGCACTATCTTGGTAATGTTGAAGATCTGGGGGTGAGTGGTGCTTTGACAGTGCTTGAGAAGAATGCATCAAGCCCAGTCTTGTGCAGATATTAGAGGGCATGCCAATATTTATTCTTGATGGACATGAACTACTCTAGCATAGCAGACTCAACTATACTGAAGCTTGTTGGCTCTGAAGGTTCTATGGTGATTGAAGCTGGACTAGAAGCAAACTTTGTATTGAAAAAGATTTGTTAAAAATTTTTTTAATTGTGGTGAAACACACATAAAATTTACCATCCTGACCACTTTTAAGCATACAGTTCAGTATTAAGTATATTCACATTGTTGTGCAACCGACACAGAAGAACTCTTGCAAAACAGAAACTCTGTACCCATTAAACAACTCCCCATTCCCTCTCCCCCAGCCCCTGGCAACCACCATTCTATTTTCTTTCTTTCTTTCCTTTTTTTTTTTTTTTAAAGATTTTATTTATTTATTTGACAGAGAGAGAGAGACAGCCAGCAAGAGAGGGAACACAAGCAGGGGGAGTGGGAGAGGAAGAAGCAGGCTCCCAGCACAACAGGGAGCCTGATGTGGGGCTCGATCCCAGGACCCCAGGATCATGCCCTGAGCCAAAGGCAGACGCTTAACGACTGAGCCACCCAGGTGCCCCACCATTCTACTTTCTGTCCCTATGAATTTGACTATTCTGGGTACCTCATATAAATGGGACCATACAGTTTTTGTTCTTTTGTGATTGGCTTAATTCACTTAATATAATGCCCTCAAGGTTCATCCATGTTGTAGCCTGTGCAGAATGTCCCTCCTTTTTAAGGCTGCATAATATTCTCTTGTGTGGATGGACCACAATTTGTTTATCCATTCATCTGCTGGTGGACACATAGGTTGCTTCTACCTGTTGGCTCTTCTAAATAATGCCATGACCTGAACGTACAAATCTCTTAGAGATCCCCGTTTCAGTTCTTTGGGATATATACCCAGAAGTAGAATTGCTGGATCATATGGTAATTGTATTTTTAATTTTGGGGGGAACTACCATACTACAGCTTTCTATCACGGCTGCACCATTCTACATTCCCACCAACAGTACACAGTAGTTCCAATTTCTTCGCATCTTCACCAACACTTGTTATTTTCTGTTCTGTTTTGTTTTGATAGGAGCTATCCTGATGGATGAGAGGTAATGAAAAAGGTTTTTAACACTAAATGCTGATATTCTAGTCCCCTCTCTCCTGTGGTAGAGTTCGTTGCTATTGCTGGGACCCTTAGAACACAAGAGAGAGCCTAAAGAGATGGCTGGATGAAGTCCACCCAAAACCTATATGGAGGAGAATCTGAAGCTGGTGGGAAAAGGCTTTAATAAGTTAGAGAAACAAATCAAGAATGTCCGGAGGTTTGGGGTTCCAGTAGCAGTGACCAGTGCAGCCAAAATGGATACTGAGGCCGAGGGGACCACAGCTGCTGCCTCACCAAACATGGGGCCTGTGATAACCCGATGAGCACTTCGCTAGGCCTGACACAGGCTGTTCACAGGGCTTGCCTGCAGCTGAGCTTTTGGTTGAAGGATCCTTGCCCAGAAGATCGGGGGGCGGGGGGCAGATAATACTGAAGTGGCCCTAGCACCTGAGTACAAAGTTAGAGACCTCACAAGGCAAGAGTCTGGACATCCACCAAAACGCAGGGCCTTTGTTTCACAGCCCTGATCACAAAAGGTGCTCCTGCGGGTGTTGCTTATTTGTGATGTACGAGCCAGTGTTTGTAGTTGCTGGTTTCCTTTGCCCTTTTAGTGGGAACGAGGCCTGTGAGGCATGGACTGCCTCGCATGACCCTGTTTCTCTGATATTGATTTGTATCTCCCTTACTGAAATCCAATTGTAGGAAAAGAAATAATTTTGCTAAAGAAGCACATATTTCGCCTTATATTTGACTTTTCGCATAACTGGGAATATTGTTTCTGTTGTCTAGCACATAAATGACCACTTGGTTAGGTAGAGAGTTCTTCACAGAACTTTTTTTTTTTTTTAAGATTTTATTTATTTATTTGACAGAGAGACAGACAGCCAGCGAGAGAGGGAACACAAGCAGGCGGAGTGGGAGAGGAAGAAGCAGGCTTCCAACAGAGGAGCCTGATGCGGGGCTCGATCCCAGAATGCAGGGATCATGCCCTGAGCCGAAGGCAGACGCTTAACAACTGAGCCACCCAGGCGCCCCTCTTCACAGAACTTTTATGTAATCGTAGGCTGGCCTCTTCTGAACTGTGTTACGATGTTGTCCAGACTGATATTTCTGCCCTTTGTAGGTAGGGCACTGTGGTTTAATGATAAGACTCGAGGTTCTGGGTTGGTATCCCCACTTCATCATATAACTGTGGGCCTAAGTTTTCTTGTCTGTGAATTGGGGTATGAGCAGCACCAATATATTAGGGCTGGGGTGAGGATTCAAGCACTTCACGCATATTGTTAGGTGTACGTGTCCCAAATGATTGCTTGCTCTGCCTGCACACTTAATGGGTTTTTTCCTTTACTTTTGAGATTAAGGAACCTCAGCAGGTGTATGTGTCTCGGGCTTATTATTTTCCTCCCTGGAACATGAGCTGTTTGGATCTGCAGATTCAAGTCTTCCTTTATTTAACGAAACCTTTTTATAGTCTCCCCTTAAAAGTATTATCTATTCCATTTGTTCTCTCTGCCAGGAACATCAGCATCCAAATGTTGGAATGTTGCTGCCAGTGTTCATTTCCATCACCCTCTCTCTAACTGCTTTGATCTGACTGTTCATCTTTCCTTTTGCAGTATGTATGAGTTTCTGAAGCCTGTGCTCCACGTCATTAATTTGGTTTTCTGCAGTGTATGTTATACTCTTTGCTCCTTCTAATGGTGTTCCCAATCCCCCATCAACTTCTTTTTTTTTTTTTTTTTAAGATTTTATTTATTTATTTGACAGAGATAGAGACAGCCAGTGAGAGAGGGAACACAAGCAGGGGGAGTGGGAGAGGAAGAAGCAGGCTCACAGCAGAGGAGCCTGATGTGGGGCTCGATCCCATAACGCCAGGATCACGCCCTGAGCCGAAGGCAGACACCCAACCGTTGTGCCACCCAGGCGCCCCCCCCCATCAACTTCTTTACTTAGTTTTTCACCTTCCTTTCTAACTCATTATTTTATCTCCTCTTTGAGCTAACATTTCATAGGTTCTATGTTTGCTTTACATTTTTTGAGACTCTAAAGCAGTTACCTAAAGTTTTCTTTGGTTTTCTGGAAGAAGACCTCTTCCTAAATGAATACTTTACTGGTCTTCTACATGCTACAGTCCAGTTCTTGACTTTTTTGGCAGTATGTTTGCATAGGTCCATAAAATTTGTATGGAACCACAAAAGACTGCAAATAGCCAAAGCAATCTTGAGAAAGAAGAACAAAGCTGGAGATATCACGATCCTAGATTTCAAGACATACTACAGAATGTGGTAATCAAAACAGTATGGTACAGGCACAAAAATAGACACAGAGATCAATGGAACAGAATAGAGAGCCCAGAAATAAACCCACACTTAAATCATTAATTAATCTATGACAAAGGAGGCAAGAGTATGCAATGGGGAAAAGACAGTCTCTTCAACAAACACCTCTGGGAAAACTGGGCAGCTACGTGCGAAAGAATGAAAATAGACCACTTTCTTATACCATATACAAAAGTAAACTCAAAATGGATTAAAGACCTAACTGTGAGACCCAAAACCATTAAACTTCAAGAAGAAAATATAGGCAGTAATTTCTTTGGTGTCGGCCATAGAAACATTGTTCTAGATATGTCTCCTGAGGCAAAAAGCAAAAATAAACTATTGGGACTACACCAAAATAAAAACCTTTTGCACAGTGAAGGAAACAATCAATATAACTAAAAGGCAACCTACTGAGTGGAAGAAAATATTTGCAAATGATATATCTGATAAAGGGTTAGTATCCAAAATATACGAAGAACTTACACAACTCAACACCAAAAAACCCCCAATATAATCCAATTGAAAAATGGGCAGCGGGGCGCCTGGGTGGCGCAGTCGTTAAGCGTCTGCCTTCGCCTCAGGGCGTGATCCCAGAGTTCTGGGATCGAGCCCCATGTCAGGCTCTTCCGCTGGAAGCCTGGTTCTTCCTCTCCCACTCCCCCTGCTTGTGTTCCCTCTCTCGCTGGCTGTCTCTGTCAAATAAAGAAATAAAATCTTTGAAAAAAAAAAAAAAAAGAAAGAAAAATGGGCAGAGGACCTAAATAGATATTTTCCCAAAGAAGACATACAGATGGCCAACAGACACATGAAAAGATGCTCAACATCACTTGTTGTCAGGGAAACGCAAATTAAAACCACAATGAGAAATCACCTCACACCTGACAGAATGGCTAGAATCAAAAAGACAAAAGACAAGTGTTGGTGAGGCTGTGGGGAAAAAAGGAACCCTTGTGCACTGTTGGTAGGAATGCAAACTGGCGCAGCCACTGTGGAAAACATTGTGGAGGTTCCTCAAAAAATTAAAAATAGAATTACCATATGATCCAGTAATTCCACTACCATTTACCCAAAGAAAACAAAAACACTAATTTGAAAAGTTATGTGTTAATGTTTTGTTTTGTTTTTCTAACATTTACTTATTTATTTGAGAGAGAAGAAAGCAAGCCAGGGGAGGGGCAGAGAGGGAGGGGGAGAGGGAATCCCAAGCAGACTCACACTAAGTGTAGAGCTCAATGCGGGGCTCGATCTCACGACCCTGATCATGACCTGAGCCGAAATCAAGAGTCGGACACCCAACCGACTGAGCCACCCAGGTGCCCCTGCTGCAAGTGCTTTTTTAAAAAGTAATACTGCAAAATTGGAAATAAGGGAAATGTCCCAAGAATAGGAGACATTAAATAAATGATTGTTCCTCAGGTGATGGAGCAAAGAGTTAGTAAAAATGACATTTCAGGAGAGTATTTACTGACCTGGACATGTCATCACAATATACTATTTGGTGATAAGTCAGGTTGTAAAACATAATCACCATAAGTTTGTAAAAAGAAAAATAAGCAAATAGTTAGATGGAGAAAACATGGAAGTGGAGTGGTTATAAATTATTTAAATTTTCTTCCTTATACTTTTATTTCCAAAATTCTCTAAAGTAAATGAGTACCATTTTTATGAACAGAGAAAGAGCATTATTTTTAAAACAGGAATTAAAGCCCTTGGAATACGGTACCTACTTTCTCAGTCTCACTCAAAGCTTCTGGATGTTCTCTCTCTCTTTACAAGTCTTACACACACTACATGCTTCGAGATATATCCAACTTAATCTCATATCTTTATGGTTTGAAAAAAATTCTAAATAGAATAAGCAGAGTATATGTAAAATATATCTTCAACGCTTGCAAATTCAATTCTTGTGTCCTTGCATTGCCTATACAATATATATATTTTTTTTATCATTTCCTTCCTTCCTTCTTTCCTTCCTTCCTTCTTTCTTAAAAGATTGTATTTATTGATTCAGGAATTGGGGAGGAACAGAGGGAGAGGGACAAGCAGACCCCGTGCTGAGAGCAGAGCCAGATGCAGGGCTCGATCCCATGACCGGAGCCAAAATCAAGGGTCAGACGCTCAACCGACTGAGCCACCCAGGTGCCCCCGATCATGTATTCTCTTTTTTTTTTAAACACCAACTTACAAAACCCTAATGTCCAAGAGTAATTCCTTTCTTCCCCCTAAGGCTATTCTATTTCCCTTTTCAAACTGTTTTCTCCAAATCTTTCTTAACCGTTACGGAGAAGGATTGCGAGCGACTGTCATTGCTTGTCATGATAGGATCTCTTTTCTTCTATGTCAATAACTTCCCACACTAGCCTACTTCTGCTGCTGTCTCTTGGGCTTTAGGTTTTGGAGCGTTCATCAACTGACATTGTTCCTTCTGCCCTCGTTTTTTAGTCGTCTATAGAATGCAAGTTGATATAAAACAGGTTGGTCTGTCAGCAATTGGCATATCAAGCCTGTGTCGACAAAATTAGTCTCAGCCGAATGGCAGCCCTATTAGGGGTTGTTAGCACATCCCACAGCTGTTTAGGTCATCTGTCACAGGCCTTAGAGCAAGAGAGAGAGAGAGAGAGAGAGAGACTGGGCATAGTCACTTGGCAAGTCTGTCAGCTCTTCCTGGTCCCAGCTGAGAGTTAGGTTTGCTTAAACGTGTGCGGCACCTGCAGAGCTCACCAAGTCACAGCCCCCAGACTGGCCCAAAGCCAGCAATCCCTTTTCCTCTGGGGCAGAAGAATCAAAGCTCACTCAGCAGTGCCCACAAGCCTTCCCTGGAGCCTGTGACCTGGCCTGCTCGGACCTCTGTACTATCCCACAGGACAACACCTTCCCCACAGCTCTTCTCCTCTCAGGCTGGACGAGCCAGCTCCGGAGACCATTTTCTTCACTTAAACCTCTTAGGCTTTGCTCAGCTCATATTCGCCATAACTGTTGGACAAAGTTTCCCTGCTTGGTGATCAGTGTCATTCACATACTTTCCCAATAGCATTTTATATAGCTTAGGCCTCTCATGGGTGAGAAAAAGAATAAGGCTCTGGGTGTTCTTTTCCTGCCCACCAAAATAGTTTCCATGATAGTCATATGTATGTGTTCTTTATTTCTTTTTAAGGGTCCTGAGTATTATTTTCCAAGTTTTTTTGCTTTTTGGGAGGCCATACCCACTCTATGTGGAGTCTTCTTTGTTCTTATGATACATATTTTTTTTTTTTTAGCAGCTCATATAGCTTCTCAAAGAGATACCCATCTTTACCACCTCTCCCCCTTCGGAGTCCTCCCCTTTACTCTCATGAACTGCAAGCTCCATCCTTCCCTTCTCTCCTTCCACGTTGGACACTCTTCCAATCACAATATGCTGTGAAGCCCAGAGGCGGGCTCTGCAGCTGGCTACGTACCTTGCAACCACGGCCTTTCCGGCTTCACGCCTGACACCTGTCTTGCCCGCAGGGTCCTCCGGCCCCCATCTGCCGTGCTCCCACCCGGGAGCCAGCTCTGTGGGACTCGTACTTGCAATTATTTCTTCCGTGGAGCCTCCAGATGTTTCCCCCGCAGTGTGCTCCCCCCTCTCTCCAGGGCCCAGGGAAAGGCAGGACACACTCATCCTTCCCAAGCAACAGCCTGTCCTTTTTTCCCTTACTCCCATCACTTTTCGTATGAGTTCAGTGAATTCTAGGAACTGCTCTCACCTCCTTCCATGTGCCTTTCCTCTGTCATTGACTCTCCAGGCTCCTCTTTTCCCTCCTCCTCTCCTGCAGTGATCTCTCACCCATTCTAGAAAGGCCACCTCCTCACACTGGTGACTTTCTTCTTTCTTCCCTCCTCAAAGCCCTTTTCAGGTCAGTTTAGAGTGTCCTTGATGGCGTCTCTGTCTCTCCAGATTCTATTTTTGTTATCTGGCTAATTGATAACAATACACACCTCATTTTGCCAAGAGTTGCATCAAGTAGATTTTCTCCCCCAAAGCCCTGCTGTGCCCCGAAGCAAGACGTGCCTAGCACTTGAAAGCACGTGTGAGCTTCACACCCAGTAGGACGGCTATTACACAAAAAAAATAAGTATTGGTGAGGATGTGGAGAAAATGGAACTTTTGTGTGTTGTTGGGAGAGATGTACAGTGGTGTAGCCACTGCGGAAACCAGCACGGTGGTTACCGTATGATCCAGCAATCCCACGTCTGGGTATATGCCCAAGAGAACCGAAATCAGGGACTCCAAACACTCGCACAGCCATGTTCACAGCAGGACTGTTTGCAAGAGCCCAAGATGATGAACACCATCACCAGGTGAATGGATGGATAAGAGGTGGTACATGCGATGGAATATTCTTCAACCATAAAAAGGAAGTGCTGACGCATGCTACGGTGTGGACAAACCTTGAAGATGTGCGCCAAGTGAAATGAGCCACACGCGAAAGGACAAACGTACAGTTCCTCTTGTAGGAATGAGGTTCCCAGAATAGTCAAATTCAAAGCGACAGAAAGTAGACCAGAGGTTGCCGGGGGCTGGGGAAGGGAGGGGTGGGGGTAGCGTGTCTGCTGGCGATCAGGAAAAGTTCCGGAGATGGATGGTGGCGACGAAGACTGCACAATACTGTGAATGAACTTCATGCTGCTTATACTTAAAAATGGTTAAAACGGCAAATTGCATGTTATGTGTATCTTAGCACATTTTTTTTTAAAATAAAGAAATGTTCAAGGTTTTGTGAGTGAGAGGAAAATCCCCACGTGTGATTGCGCAGCTACAGTGGGGATGCCATCCCTCGGGGCCACCTCTCTCCTCAGGAAGCCCTGGGTCATCTCTTCAATGACAAAACTCTTGCCCGCTCTGAACCACACCTGATGTGGCTGTCAGCAGCCTTCCCCCCGAGAATTACCACAGAGTCTGAAGACGCCTGCAGGAAGCCCTCTTCTGGGATCCAGGAGCTGCACTTCCATCACCCGGTCACCGCAGGAATAGGACGACCTACCCTTCTGAATACCATCTAATGAACTTGGCTTTGAGTTGGTTTATGATTTCTCCTTGTTCTTCTAGAGACCATGCATGGGCCTTTAGTGACTCTTGAAGAGCCCTTCATTGTGGGGACATCTGGTGACTGTCACGAGTGTGGGGTGGTAGGTGTCACAGGTGAGGGGTGGTAGTGGCTGTAATAGGTGAGGGGTGGTGGGTGACTATCACAGGTGAGAGGTAGTGGTGACTGTCACGGGTGAGGGTGGTCGGTGAGCGACACAGGTGAGAGGTGATGGTGACTGTCATGGGTGAGGGTGGTGGGTGAGTGACACGGGTGAGGGTGGTGGTGGCTGTCACATATGAGAGGTGGTGGTGGTTGTCACAGGTGAGGGTGGTGGTGGCTGTCACACGTGAGAGGTGGTGGTGACTGTCACAGGTGAGGGTGGTGGTGGCTGTTACACGTGAGAGGTGGTGGTGACTGTCACAGGTGAGGGGTGGTGGGTGACTGTCACAGGTGAGGGGTCGTGGGTGACTGTCACAGGTGAGGGGTGGTGGTGACTGACACAGGTGAGGGTGGTGGGTGACTGTCACGGGTGAGGGTGGTGGTGGCTGTCACGGGTGAGGGTGGTGGTGGCTGTCACACGTGAGAGGTGGTGGTGGCTGTCACAGGTGAGGGGTGGTGGGTGACTGTCACAGGTGAGGGGTGGTGGGTGACTGTCACAGGTGAGAGGTGGTGGTGACTGTCACAGGTGAGGGTGGTGGGTGAGTGACATGGGTGAGGGTGGTGGTGGCTGTCACGGGTGAGGGGTGGTGGGTGACTGTCACAGGTGAGAGGTGGTGGTGACTGTCACGGGTGAGGGTGGTAGGTGCGTGACACGGGTGAGGGTGGTGGTGGCTGTCACAGGTGAGGGCTGGTGGTGACTGTCACGAGTGAGGAGTGGTGACTATCACAGGTGAGGGTGGTGGGTGACTGTCACAGGTGTAATTTAAATAAATTACAGAATTTATCTTCCTTGTTAGACTCCAGGCCCGGCATCTGTCCCACTGGCAAAGCCGGTGCCCACTGTTCTTCTGGAGCTGGACATCTGGGCTCCACCTTCTTTCTCCTGAGTGTCTCCCACACGGACTCTCTGAGTTCAACACCATGTCTCGCTGTGTCTGCCTCTCTGACCCGAGCTCTGCTCCACTCCACACCCTGTTTCTGCAGCTTTGGCTGCCTCCTGGCCTCTGACACTTCATCTCTTGCCAGCAGGTCAGTGCATCTCATGGCCCAGCTTCACAGCTCGTCTTCTGGATGCTCCGCGCCTGTGTACCCGGCACCCCCAGGCTGCCCAAAGTGGCCTTCCCGGCACAACCCGCAGCTCTTCTGTCAAGCCCAGCTGCTCGGAATGAGCCATCTCCGCTCGTGCCAGCCTTCCCTTCCCCTCCGACACCACCTCAGAACCAGCTCCCAGCTCCACAAAGCTTTCTCTGAGCCAGATGATGGGGCAGCCCACGTCTGTTCGCATCCCAGCACCACGCCTAGAGTGGAGCAGGTCCGCAGGCATGTTCATCAAAACAGCGAGTCTCCCCTCCATCCTCATCCTCGCAGTGACTGTCTGGCCTGTGGATCTCATTCTTAGATCCATTTCTATACTATTGGGGCTCTCCCTCCTTTAACTTTTTTTTTTTTTTAAAGAATTCATTTATACATTTGACAGAGAGAGAAAGAACCAGACAGAGAGAGAGAGAGCACACACAGGCAGGGGGAGGGGCAGAGGCAGAGGGAGAGGCGGACTCCCGGATGAGCAGGGAGCCCAATGAGGGGTTCAATCCTGGAACTCCGGGATCGTGACCCGAGCTGAAGGCAGACAGATGCTCAACCGACTGAGCCACCCAGGCGCCCCTTTCCCTCCCTTAGAATTGTTTGGTTTCTTGCTCTTTCCTTTAGCCTAAGGATCAGGGAGTGATGTCTAATTCGTAGCTGGTACCAGCACGTGCAAGACAGAGATGCCTGAATCATACAGGTGCTGCGCTCATGCCAACTCGGATCACGCTGTAGTCCTGCCTTGGTTCATATACGTTATGTCACTCGCTGCAAGATAGAGACGCCTGAATCATACAGGTGTGCTCATGCCAACTCGGATCACGCTGTGGTCCTGCCTTGGTTCATATACGTTATGTCACTTGCTGTGCTCACTTACTGCCTCGTGGGACAGCTCAAGCCCCAAAGCCCCAGGTTCCCACAACTGTCCCAACAGAGGTGGAAGCTGATGCTCTCTGGCTGTAACTCCAGCTGGAGGGGAGGTCTTGGTGACGGGAACCTCGGGGAGGGACTGTCCGCTCTGTCAGCAGAAGGCTTTGGGGGTCACCCACTGCCCCATGCAACCTGTCCTTTTTGAATCCCAGATGCCCGGGCGAGACCCCTGGTTCTGTGTGCCCAAAGATCCCTGGACTTGAGCTTCCTGGTGTCAGGCTCCTGAAAGGGTTCCAGCTCCATGACAGCTGATGAACCCAAACGGTATTTGAGAGCTACATGCTTTGCCTGGCCCCCTGCGGGCTTGAGTGGCATGTGGAGAATAGGTGGCTTCATCTTGCCTCAGCCCTCCCAGCATGAAGAGATCTACGCTCATCAGCAGAATGAACATGGTGGGAGGTGACTCTCTCTTCACTTTCCCCAAAGGAATATTTGAAAATGCGGTGCACGGTTCAATGCTTCCCTCCCAACAGCGCCCCTGTCAAAATACCCAATGTGGTCTAACCTCAAAGTCACTGCATCGGGCAGGAAAACGGTGGATCTCACTGTTAAACCCTCTTGCTTATTGGCATGACAACAGAGCTAAACAGAGCTGAGATGAATATGAGTCTATTTTTGGAGCTCCTTACGGAATTCACGCACACTGTGTGTTTTGCAGCATTTCAATCCTTGAGCACACTTGGAACTCGGAGGCAAACACTCATTTGTGAATGTTACAGCTGCCAAGGTTGGCTGGCGCCTCCACTGGGTGACGTGTTAACTCGCACAAGGAAATGGGAGGAATGCTTGGAGCTGGGTTTTGGCCAGTGGTTAAGGCTGGCCGGTGCGTGCTTACCTTGACCCTGTCCATACAGGCTTCCATCTTCAGCTGCTCTACAGCCTTCCTGGCTTGCGAGATGCTAGTGGTGCTGTTGTTGGACATGACTTCTTTCATTCTGCTGCCTCTGAAACAAGCGAAGTTGAGGGTTGGAAGAGGCTTACCCTCCTCACTGTTCTCCCCTCTCCCGCCACCTACAGCTTCTCTGTCTGAGCTGGAGAGCGTTTGTGAGTAAATGCTTCTGGGACAAGAGAAAGAAATGCTTCACTAGAGTGATGGGAGTGAGATCTGCTTTTGTTTGGCAAGATGTTCGCAGCCATGGGTATACCAGATGGTCCCAGCGTTACTTTCCTACCCCCATGACTGTAAGTAATGCCTTGATTTTTGTGTAGTACTTTCCTACACATTTGTTCATTCACTCTTCTAGAGCCCTGAAGGTTGGCAAAACTTATTAAGGTCTGTTTTGTAAGTAAGGAGAGTGCAAAACTCAGAGAAATTAAGCCAACAGCTAAAGGTCTCACAGCCAAACTTTGTGGGTCCAGAACCCAAACTCAAAGCTTGGAAGCCTCGCGAAGATTTCTTTCCATGGTTTCACATGGCCCTCTGGCAATCTACTGCTCTAAGTACACGTTTCCCCTGGAAACAACGGCCTTACTATTAATTTTAATTTGCTCTCATTCCAAAAATCTTACAGACTCTCTGCTGGGAGTTTGTCTTTAAGCAATAACACACACACACAGACACACACACACAGACACACACCTATCCCAAGCATTGATTTATTTGTCTAGAAGGAAGAAATTCTCCCTTGATCTGACGTGGAATGATGCCACATGACTAAGAAAAAAGCCACTGTCATGCTAACTGTTCCACAAACAAGCATAGATTTCCACATAGATGCTGTAGGTTTCAGGTGCCCCAGCTAATGACCAAGTAGTTTTACTCAGAAGGGGCCTAATCGGCCTGAGAGCTGAAGGTGGGCCGCACAGGTAGCAATGGCTTCCGAAGGCACACAGGCAGACGTGAGGAGGCTCGGCCAGGATGCTGGCGCATAGCTCACGCTCCGGGAGTTTTTCACATACGCGTTAACTCTGCGGTCCAGGAGACATGTGGCGGCAGCTTCATTTGTCCCCAGGCAACTTTTCGAAAAATAAAAGTCTCTTGTTATCAGATATGGGTCATCTACCTAAGTCAGAGTTTGACAGCTGTGTGTGCCTGTCGTGGTTGGGCGCTTCTACTCAACAAGAAGAGAAGGAGAATCAGGGATAGTTGGGGCTTGGAAGCCCCAGGGGAACAGCCCCTACACCCCACCATGTAGAGACGTGCTTGCATTGCTGCACGTGTATTCAGGTCCGTGTGTGTCCCTGTGTGTGCCCACATGCCTGAGCTGCCTGTCCTGTCCCCCTCCGTGTGCGCGTGGCTGCTCCCCTATGGATGTGTGTGTTTACGTGTATCCACGTGCCTGTGTGTCCATACAAAAGGAAGGAGGAGACACACAGACACACACAGGGTTTCCAACCCTCCCCAGGCTGATGCAAGTCAAAAAGGACCTAAAAACCATTGCCCTCAGATCCTGATCCCCCCTTCCCATTCCAGACCTCATCCTCTTTCCTCCTCACTGGCTTCACGCTTTTAGGAGTTAGGGAGGTCACCAAAGGGGGCGGCACAGGGACGGCCGAGGAGAACGCAGCTGAGGCCAGGGTCAGCAGGAGGGACGAAGGAGGACACAGGGGGAGGGCTGGGGAGGAGGGAGGAGCTCTGCACTGTGCGTGTGTGGGGATGGGGGTGACGGGTTGTAAATAGGAGTAGACACACCTGCACATGAAGTGTTCCCAGCAGAGCCAGAGCCTCGTCAGACCGGGAGCGGCCCTCTCCCTCCATCCGGTCCCTGACCGGCTGCACTGAGAGCATCCCAGCCCCACCCAACTATTTTCTCGTTCTTCCCGTTTATAAAGAGGCACACATTTTCAACATACTCCACTCTGCAGCACAGAAGGAGAACTCTGGCTGATTGCTTAATATTTGGAAATGATCCCACTGAGCTGTGTTTGGCTTCTTGTGTCCCAGAGACAGAATAAGCCAGTGCGGTGGGGGCTCCAGCACCTGAGATGCATGGACTCTTACCCCTGCCATGTCCTCTCTGTGTCCCCTCCAGACCGGGTCTGTCCACATCTCCAGCATCAATTCTGAGCCGTCCTCGTTCACCGCCTTACTCTTCCTCAGCCACAAAGCGCCATGTCCCTAGTGTCACCTAGTGTTACAGTCAGCCTAGCGGACTACCCAACCCTTGGTTGCTCCCTCCCAAGACTTGTGTCTTGCCTTTGTCTTTCCTGCCACATGGATCCAACACCCTCCCTGCTCCCCTCACACGGAAGGGCTGCAAGGCACTGCTGTGGAAAACCCCATGTGCCAGCACTGGTGCCATGACGCACAGGCAGCCTTCGTGGGTCCTCAAGTCCACCCTCCATCCCACCTCTGGCCCTGGTCACCCCTCGTTTTCCTTCCTCATTGAGGCACAAGAGGAGAAACCCCATCTTTGGCTGCATTGACTGGGTCTTGCCACACTGGCCACTGGGTACGGACCCAGGGCAAAGTCAAGAGATGCAGAGGGCAACCCGCCCAGAGCCCCGAGCCAGATGTACCTGGGACAGTCCACCTCTGATCCTTGACACTGGGAGAACCTATTCTTTACAGCTGAGGCCACGTCTGTTGGTCCCCGGGTCTTGTGGCGGGAAGCGCCTCCTCATCCAAGGCTGATACTTCACGTGTGGTGGGCCCGTCTCCCCTCAGACTTCGCCCTATCTCTCACCCCTCTTTCTCCTGTAATGTTGGTGTCCCTGGGTGCCCTCTCCTTAGCATATAAAAATTTATTTATGTTTTTTTCATCACCTTCAAACAAACAGACAGCAATAAAACAGAAAATCTTTGCTCCCCCTACTTTCTACTCTTACTCAAGAAAGAAGGGATGACTACAGATGCCCATAAAAGGACCCCCTATGTAACTCATGGTGGAGATACAAAAAATAAGGACAGAGAGCACTCTTCCTGGGGCGCAGGATGACAAGCCCGCTCCACTGTGTCGGCTCTGCTGCCTCTCAGTCCTGTCAGAGCCCCTTATAGAATGTTCCTCATATTGTCCTCCATGACCCATACAGTTTCATGTCTGTATGTTCATGCTCTCTCTCCAAGTTGCCAGCAAGGTTTCTCACAGCACACACATCCAGGAGCTAGACATCTGTAGTTCACAACCTCCTGAGGTGATTCTGGCACAGACCACGAGTGGAGAACAATGGCTGCCTATAAATCCCTTCTAGTCTATTGTTCCTTTGTGTTTGCCAAATTACCTTGACTTCCATGCATCTTAGGGACTCTAAATCAGTCCTTTCAAATAGTTAATGGGTGTATGAATCCCTGGGGATCTTGATAAAGCACAGATTTTGATGGAGTAGGTTGGGTTATGGTCCAAGAGTGTGCATTTCTACCTAGCTCCCAGTTGGTGCTGGTCCGCGGACCACACATTGAGTAGCAAGGCTCTGAATGACTCACTGAATGTCAATATTGGAAGGGAACTTAGAGGTCCAGGTCTGATCCCCTTACTTTTCACACGAGGAAACATATTCAGGGAGGTTAAAGAACTTGATTTTGTTGAGCTCCTTCACGGAAGTGGAAGGAAGTGTTTCCCTAGTGTGGCTCCCAGCCTGTTGCCCCTCCTGGGCCTAGTAAGGCGTTTAGGGCAGGAATAGGGTTTCCCCCTGCCACCTGGTCTATGACAGACTCACCCCTCTCCTAGGACAGACTCTCCCAAGGCAGACTCACCCCACAAGTGAAATTGAACTTTGCCTAACTTGGGACTGAGATGGCGGGGGCCTGCCCTGTGGGAGGCAACACAAACCAGGGAGACTAGTTGGTACTTTTGCCAACGGGAGCTAATGGCAACTGAATCTCTTAAAGATGACCCATAGGAAGGTTCGTGAGGCCCTCCTCCCCCACCTGGCCAGACAGCTCTTAGGTTCCTCCTGAATAACATCTCTGCCCTTTCAAGGCATCCAGACACTGTTCTTGCCCATGAACCGATGGGTGTCTCTCCACAAACCCAAGTGTGTATGTGCACCCCACCTCGACCCAAAAAGAAAAATGGGAGGAGAGACAAAGTGGATACGGAACAAAGCCAATGGTGCACGCTGGCTACTGGAGGACTACTAACTCGACTCTCGGCTTTTGAGAAGACGAGGCAGACAGGAAAATGAGCCAACTGCTTGGGGCACGGGCTCTGTCACTGCCCTGGTCAGACAGCCCTTTCTTCTTGGGTACCTGTAAACCCTCTCACCCACAGACAGGTTTCACAGGGAGATTCCTTCGGGCTGCGTCCGGTAGTGGTAACTCAGAGTCGGGTGGGAGGGGATGGGCAGTGCAAGGCGCACACAGCTTGGTTTCCCAGTCAAGGTCCAGCAGCCCATAGAGATGGCTCCATTCCCCTTCCGCATGTCCTCCAACAGAGGGCACATCCACTCACATGGGGGATGAAGTAAGGTGGTGGGCAATTCGTAAGACAGGTTTCATAAGGGCTCTGCATCCGCTGTGGAAGGTGGACAGGGGGGACAGGATGGAGACAACTGCTTGAAGAAAATCATAGTGGGAGGACCCAGCCACACATCAAGGACCCTGATGGCCCAGCCTCACCGCAGGCCCACGCATGCACTGCTGGCAAAGACAGCTGCTCTCCATAGAGAACCCGTTCTCGGAGGACAGGACACATCACTTCCTCACCTGCTGAAAGGTGGCAGAGTGACAGGCCTGGGCAGGGGACAGGCTGGTGGCAGCAGCAGCAGCTGACAGTCGTCAGATGAGAGGCTGATTCGGGGCTCCTGCTTTGAGGCGCACCTGAAAACACAACCAGAGTTGGGTCGGCAGGTGCAACAGAAGCCGGGTGTCCCCGTAACTGCTCGCCTCCCAGCGGCCGCTCCTCCTGCTCGTGGCTGCCTCAGGGAGCCTGCGCAGTCTCCTGTCTGACCACACGGGAGACGGGGAGCTCCAGGCAGAGAGACGAGCCCCAGTCTGACATCACAGAGTGGGAGCATCTCGAGGCCACAGGCCACCCTGGCTCTCCCTTCCCGGCCTGGACGCCACCCCCAACCCCACGCACCATCCCACTTCCAGCCAACCTCTGCCAAACAGAAACAGTTTAGAGGTCTCTTCTTGTTATACAAAGCTAGGCCAATTGTAGAAAAATGTGAATAGAGAGAAAATTATATCAAAGAAAATAAAAACCGATGATAATGTCTTTTCCCAGAGATGACCACGGTTATTCTTATGCCTGTTAGAAATAAGCTGATTCCAACCGAAGGACATTTAGCACGGAAGACATGACTCGATTGGGTGACTTTAAAGGCTTCTTTAAAGTCAGGGACTCTCTGCAGACAAATAGCTTGTTGCCTCCCTCCTCTGGAGAGGCCGACTCTGGGACAATGGGCGCATCCCTCAGGGGTGTCGTGAACACCCTACCCTATGGCATCCATGTCCCAGGGATCTCAGGGACCCTGTGGCAAAAGTAAAGGCTGGCCAGGAATGGGCTGGACTTCGGGGAAGGATGTGTGCAGTCGTGCTCAGTGCATTTTCCCCAGCCCCCTGCGGAGAGTACAGCTCTTCCCTGCTGTGAGTTTCCCTCACGCCCACCATCTTCCAATGAACGACAGAGAGACAGAAAAGTCCTAGACAGGAGGCCTGCTGTCCTGCAGGGGCAGAGCCTAAACCCTGCCCCCTAGGCAGGTGACTTTAAAGCCAGGCTCCAGGAGTCTTCCTTGCCCACCCTCTGGACAGACATGACCGCTGGGGGTGGGGGTGGGGGTGGGGCTGGGACACGGGGGAACAAGCCACCAGACCAATCCAAGCCCCCTCCGCACCTTGACCTCTGCTTCCTTCGGTTATCCAATCTTTATTTTTTTTAATATTTTATTTATCTATTTGAGAGAGAGAGTGAGTGAGAGAGAACACAAACAGAGGGAGAGGGAGAAGCATACTCCCTGCTGAGTAGGGAGGCCAATGTGGGACTTGATCCCAGGGCCCTGAGATCATGACCTGAGCCAAAGGCAGATGCTTCTCCAGCTGAGCCACCCACGGGGCCCTCTAATCTTTGTTCTAAAGTCAGATGTGCCCAGAGAAATGCTCTCTACTCTCAGTGTCTTCATCCTTAAAAGAAAGGTAGACCTCTGAGCGGTTGTCGCATCACAGTTCTCTGCAAATGTCCTACAACAAATGCCACAAATGGGATGAGAGGAGCCAGGCAAGAACCAGAACAATACATAGAGGATGTTGATGTTTGCTTTATGAAGTAGATGAGATATTTGGTCCCTGGACACATCCTGTCTTACAGGTCTGAGGCTTCGTGCAGCAAATGCTCTTGCCTGGCTCCATGAAGAAAGTTCCCTGGTCCTAGAAGCTGGTCATTCTTTTGCTTCTCCCTTAGGAGGACCACACCACACACCAGCACAGTAAAGACTCTGATGAGTCCTGCAGTGAAGAAACCCGTTTACTTAACCCACCACTCCTCAAATGATTGATTCAGGAACACCCCGGCTTTTGTTTTTGTTTTTGTTTTTTCACGGAAGGATGCATCTCATATTTTCTCGTCACACACTGGGGTGAACAGACCCACGGAGACAAGGGGCTGCAGCAGCTCCGAGCTGCCGGAGGGCTGACGGGACGGAGAGCAGCAGGGCGCCTGTGCACCGTTCTCCAGGCCCCTGCTGCTCCCCAGCCCATCGTGGGCAGCTCTGCCTCTACCAGCGGTCCCAACGCTGGCTGCTACCGGAATCACCTGGAGCTTAGTACCACCGAGGCCTGGCTCTATCCCTCTTCAATGACCCTGGGCCTCTGCTCTTTGTGGGCCCTCCAGGGATTCTGACACCTCAGGTTCTCCAACCACCATCCAAGTCCTTTGGTTCTGAGACTCTGCTGCGTATCTGAATCCCCTGCGGCCGTTTCAAGATGAGATGTGCGGTTCACACCCCAGACCACCTAAGTCACACGGTCTGCCTTCCCAGGTAGTTTCGGCATGCAAGACACATCCGAAAAGACCAGGTCTAGTCTATATCTACACTGCCGCTTGTCAAACTCTGTTGTGCGTGTGATTCACGCAGATCTCAGACTCTCCTTCGACAGACCCAGGTGGGTCTGGGATGGACCCGCTTCAGCAGCCCGGGAGGTTGTCACAGAGACAGAATCAGGTCCCACCCAGACCTTTGGAACTGAATCTGCATTTTAACCTGAGAGATTTGTGTGTAAAGGGGTTCCGGCTGGAGCAGGGGGGCCCAGTCTTTATCGGGGACTCTGAGCCCATGGTGAAGAGGCTTTATTGAAGACACAGGAGTCAGGAGGTGGGGGATGGTAGAGTCGCTGCTCTCCTGCTCCTCGTGTTAGTCACACTCCCACCCAGGATTTGCACTGCTCCTTTAGATGATTTGGTTGGTTCTGGTAGTTCGTGGAGAGACCACACATTAGGAAAAGACTATCAATTTCTCCTCGCCCACTTGGCATCTGCGTAGCATTTTCCATCCAATGCGTGGGGCATATTTCGGAAGTCAACCCACCAACCTGCCTTGGGCCTCAAGAGGAGCTTTAGACATCTTCCCTGGACCACTGTTTCTCAAAGTGAGACAAACTGTTGGCCTGACAGGAACTTAGCTCCTGACTGGCCTCCTAGATCTGCTGCTGAAAAACACTGCTTTTTAATAGCACTAAATATGCTGCCATGACGTTTTCAAAAGCTTTTTTCCCCACCCTCAAACAGAAAAAAACATATTCATCTGTACACAAAATGCTGTGGTCTCGTGAAGGCCTAGAAAGATCCATCATGGGACCACAAGCTGGCTGGGAGGCCCTCAAGGGCAGAAGCTGGTTTAACTAATGTCTGGGCCCCAGAACCAACCCAGGACAGGCCCACTGTACACGTTCATATAAACGTGACTCACGTGTGCATGAAAGAACTCATGCTAACTCAGGCTTCATGGCAATGGCATTAATTCTTCATGACTGCTGTTTCGGTTCTTGAATGGAGCTAATTCAGCTCCCGGTTGTGAAGTGTAATGCCCTCAAGTCATTTCCTATTTGCTGAAGGTGTGGTGTTGAGCCTTGAGGAACCGAAATCGTAGTCTCTATTCTCACAGAGCTTACAGTCTGGTAGGGGGTGTCGCACATTGTTTAAACAATCATCTGATGAATGTATTCTTATACATGGA
Organism: Ursus arctos; assembly: GCF_023065955.2. NCBI lineage: Eukaryota > Metazoa > Chordata > Mammalia > Carnivora > Ursidae > Ursus > Ursus arctos. The sequence continues at coordinate 70,817,585 of NW_026623089.1, forward strand.
GGCACACAATTCTTAGTGTGTCTATAACCAAAGAACTTGACCTGGCCTGAAGGTCTATGTTGGTTTCTATGAGAGATTCTGAAGCCATAAGGAGCTCAGTGCCTGAGGGGGAGAACGTGAGTAAGTAATGGTCATGGTGTGATAGGTGTATGTGGGGCTGGACCCATTCTCTCCTTTTCTCATAATAACATAACTGTGGCCCATCGTGAGGAAAGATGGCGGAACGGGAAGATCCTGAGCTTACCTCCTCCCATGGACACACGAAGGCTGAAACTACATACAGAGAAACTCTTTCTGAGGATGACTTGAAGACTGATAGAACAGATCTTCCACAGCTAAAAACATAAAGAAAAAGTCACATCGAGATGGGCAGGAGGGGCAGGGATGGGGTCTGATCAAGAATCACCCCCCAGGCCTGGTAACCCACAAGCAGGAGGGATAATCACAGGCACAGAGATCCTCCCTGAGGAGCAAGGAGTTCAAGCCCCACATCGGGCATTCCCTGCCCTGGACATCTGCACCTCCGAGAAGACAATACCTCAGGCCTTAAAATTCAGCAGACCTTAACTCCAGGAGAGCTGGAGAGCTACAGAAAACTGAGACTCTGCTATTAAATCCCTCACTCTGAGAACCACACTTTGAAAAGTGCCCGGGTTATATGTGAAGGAGATTTATTGATTAATTTTAGGTCATGTGCCAGTGGGACAGGGATCCGTAGGAACTTTCTCTGGGAATGGAAGTGCTGGCAGTTGGCATTTTTCTTGCCCTCCTTCAGCCTAAATGGCAGTAAGAGAAAAGAAACTAGTATGTATGAAGGAAATCTTATAAGGCCATCAGGTGATTTTTCAGCAGAAACTTTGCAGGACAGAGGGGATGGCATGATATCTTCAAAGTGCTGAAGGGAAAAAAACCTGCAACCAAAAATACTCTACCTGGCAAGATTATCATTCAGAACTGAAGGAGAGAGAGTTTCCCAGACAAACAAAAGTTAAAGAGTTCATCATCACTAAACTGGCCTTATAAGAAGTGTTAAAAAGGACTTCCTTAAGCAGAAAAGAAAAGTTTACTTCTATAAGTAAAAAAATTATGAAGGAAAAAATGAAAAAATAAAAAGATGTAAAATATGATAGCAAATATATAAAACATGGAGTGGGGAGTAAAAATGTAGTGCTTTTAGAATGTGTTTGAACCTAAGCAACTGTCAACTTAAAACAGACTGCTGTATCTCCATAGGGTGAACATACGAACCTCATGGTAACCACAAACCAGAATCTATAATAGATACACAAAAAGTAAAGAGAAAGGAATCCAGGTGTAAGACCAAAGAAAGTCATCAAATCACCAGGGATAGACAGCAAAAGAAGAAGAGAGGAACAGAAAAGATCTACAAAAACAACCAGAAAACAAGGAACAAAATAGCAATAAGAACATAACAATTACTTTAAATGTAAATGGACTAAATGCTCCAATCAAAAGACACAGAGTGAATGAATGGATTAAAAAAAACCCAAGTCTCATCTATATGCTGCTTACAAGAGACTCACTTCATATCTAAAGACACATGCAGATGGAAAGTGAAGGGATATAAAAAGATATTTCATGCACTGGAAATGAAAAAAGGCTGGAGTAGCAATATTTATATCACACAAAATGGACTTCAAAACAAAGACTGTAACAAGAGACAAAGAAGGGCTTTAGGTAATGATAAAGGGATCAATCGAACAAGAGGATATAACAACTGTAAATATCCATGCATCCAACATGAAAGCACCTAAATATATAAAACAAGTATTAACAGACATAAAGGGAGAAATTGACAGTAATACAATAAGAGTAGGGGACTTTAACACCCACTTACATCAATGGATAGACTGTCCAGACAGAAAATCAGCACAGAAACCAGTGGCTTTCAATGATACATTAGAACATATGACTTAACAGACATATACAGAACATTCCATCCCCAAAAAGCAGAATATACATACTTTTCAAGTGTACGTGTAACATTCTCCAGGACAGATCATGTTGGGCCACAAAACAAGTCTCAAAAATTTTAAGAAAAATGAAATCATTTCAAGCATCTTTTTTGACTACAATGGTAAGAAACTGAAATTACAAGTTTCATTATAAAAAAAAAACTGGAAAAACATGAACACATGGAGGCTAAAACAACATGCTATGAAACAACCAATGAATCAATGAAGAAATCAAGGAGGAAATAAAATACCTTGAGATAAATAAAAATGAGAACGCAACATTGTAAAAACTTTGGGATGCAGAAAAACAGCCCTAAGAGGAAGTTTATAGAGAAACAAGAAAAATCTGAAACAAACAATTTAACTTATACTTCAAGAAACTAGAAAAAATCTAGGAAAAAAAACACAACAAAGCTCACATTAGAAGGAAGTGATCAGAGCAGAAATAAATGAAGTAGAGACTAAGACAAACAACAAAGATCAACAAAACTAAGAGCTGGTTCTTTGAAAAGATAGCCACAGCTGATAAACGCTTAACCAGATTCATCACGAAGAAAAGAGAGGACTCAAATAAATAAAATCAGAAAGAGAAGTTACAACTGGCATCATGGAAATATAGAGGATTATAAGAGACTACTACAAAAAATTATACACCAACAACCTAGAAAAAATGGAGACATTCCTAGAAACATACAATCTTCCAGGACTGAATCAAAGAGAAACAGAAAATCTGAACAGACCGATTACTACTAATGAAATTGAATTGGTAATCAAAACTCCCAACAAACAAATGTATAGGACCTGATGGCTTCACAGGTGAATTCTATCAAACTTTCAAAGAGGAATTAAGACCTATTCTTTTCAAAGTATTCAAAACAATAGAAGAGGAAGGAAAACTTCCAAATTCATTCTATGAGGCCAGCATTAACCCGATACCAAAACCAAAGACTACCAAAAATAAATAAATAGGGGCGCCTGGGTAGCTCAGTCGTTAAGCGTCTGCCTTCGGCTCAGGGCGTGATCCTGGCGTTCTGGGATCGAGCCCCACATCGGGCCCCTCCACTGGGAGCCTGCTTCTTCCTCTCCCACCACTCCCCCTGCTTGTGTGCCCTCTCTCACTGGCTATCTCTCTGTCAAATAAATAAAATAAAATCTTTAAAAAAAATAAATAAAATTGAAAAACCAGAATTACAAGCCAATATCCCTGATGAACATAGATGCAAAAATCCTCAACAAAATATTAGCAAACTGAATTCAACAATACAGTAAAAAGATCACTCACCAAGATCAAGTGGGATTTATTTTGGGCATGCAAGGATGGTTCAATATTTGTAAATCAGTGTGATACACCACATTACCAACATGAAGGATAAAAAATCATATGATCATCTTAACAGATGCAGAAAAAGCATTCGACAAAATTCAATATCCATTCATGCTAAAGCTTGAAAATACTTTAAAATCTTGACACATAGGCAGTAATTTAGGAAATTCTATTTGGAAAACTAAGTAGGAGGCATTAATTATAGTGAGGATTCCACGTTATGAAGCCACATTCACTTCTAGGGGTTTAATAGTTCTGGGAACAGACTGGTGGGGTGGGCCTTCCAGATCCCACGTGTTCACTGGAGAGTTCACTGGAGACAGAGCCCGACACACAACCCCGAGTCACTAGCCACACCTTGATCTTGCGTCACTATTTCCAATACTGCATCGTTCCTATCATGCAGCTTTGTTCTTTGGTCCAGTCCCCACAGGTTAAGGTGGTTACAAGTAGAAATGTAAGAATATCACTGTTTTCATCCCCAAATCCTGTTAGATGCTAGGCCCTCAAGGTGGCACTGCTTTGGGCATAAAGGCTGAGGAGAGGTTCTCCTAGCGTTCATAGCCATCATTTATTGAAGATACATTGGTTTTGAATTACCACAAAGATTTTATGCATTGAGTCAACATGTTGGAGTGCCCCCCAGTAATGGAGCTTCACAACAAGGGGGAGGGATATTTCACTGCAAAAGTCATAACCACCGTAGTAGCAAAGGCACAGACATTGTGTACACGTAGAAGCAAAAAGTGGTACTTTAGCCTCCCAAGAGGAATTTTGCTTTTTTCTCACAGTCATGCCAGGGTAGAGCTGAATATCCCGACCCCTGAGCCGAGAATCAGGTGCTGTCACACCAGGCTGCAGTGGGAACATGGTCCCCTTGGTCCCCTCAGTCAGGACAAGGCCATGGCCATCCCCACTCCCGCTTGAACCACTTTGAAATGTAAACACTGTGATAGTTGAGCTTGGCACATTGCACAATCTGGGTCTCCGTTACTCAATTTACATCTTGATTGCCTGCCAGCATCTGCCCAATCTGATGCCAGCTCATCATACCAAGGCTAAAGCAGCACAGGGATAAGGGGCTTTCCCTGTGGCCCGGATTGTAAAGGACCTGAGGGACAAGCAGATTCTTAGGAGAGCACTCTGCAACTGAATGAAGCTGGAGCCCGCTGTCCCCGGGCACCAGGTGACTGCCCTCCTTATCTGGCCCTGGTTAAGTTCAAGAAAATTAGAGAAGGTTGGCAGACTAGCTGTTATATTTAAGGGCATTGGAGGGGCGCCTGGGTGGCACAGCGTTTAAGCGTCTGCCTTCGGCTCTGGGCATGATCCCGGCATTGTGGGATCGAGCCCCACATCAGGCTCCTCCGCTATGAGCCTGCTTCTTCCTCTCCCACTCCCCCTGCTTGTGTTCCCTCTCTTGCTGTCTCTATCTCTGTCAAATAAATAAATAAAATTTAAAAAAAAAAAAAGGGCATTGGACAAGTTAGTGCAGAATAAACAAGAGAAAGAGAACCCAGGTCCATCTTCTCTGCGACCCTTATTATTTCCCACTCTCTCACCTACACGGCCACCCCCAGATATCCTCTAATTGTTTCTCTGGCCTTTCAGATAGAGTCCAAAAGTTTTATTCGGCAGGAACAAGCATTAAAAATTCTAAGAGTGCTCTGCTGCTTTTATATCAGCCTTCACAGAGTGTGAAGTTAATTCTTTTTCTGCCTGCCAGATTAAACATTCATTATGCAAACTGGACCATGCCGTTGACCAGGGTGAATGCAGTGAAGAAGAAAGACCCGTGTCTTGAGGGTGGTAACTTATAGTATATAACGAGATACTTCTCATTTTTTCTCAGGACAACTCTACTCGAGTGGGTAGGTCACTGCACCAAGGAAGAAGAGGCAGTTGAGAGGGGATGTGGCTGGGCCAGTATACTGGCTTCCTAGGACTGCCATAACAAATTACCACAAACTTGGTGGCATACAACCTGGTATTATTTATTCTCATAGTCCTGGAAGCTAGAAGTTTGAAGTTAAGACCATGTTAAGACCATTAAGACCATGCAGGGCCATGTTGTTTTTGAAGGTATTAGGGAGAGGATCTTTCCTCTCCTTTTCCTGGTCTGGGGGCTCCCAAGCAATCGTCGGCATTCCTTGCTTATAGACACATCACTCCAATCTCTGCTCCCATCTACAGAGCCCCCTCTTCTCCACGTTTCTATGTCCCCTCCTTTTCTTACAAGGGCACCAACCATGTACTGGATATAAGGCCTTCCCTAATCCAGTATGACCTCATCTTAACTAATCCCATTTGCAAAGACTTCTACCTCCAGATAAAATCACATTGTGAAGTTCCAGGTGGGTAGGAATCGGGGGGCACTATTCAACCCAATATCACCATGAACCCAAGATCGTGCCTATAGGTCTGTGATCGTTTCTACAAAGCATCATATATGTTTTGCTCTTTGTAAGACCTGTATGAAAACACCTCTCTGAGAATGGCATGGTGTTTCGTGGCTGTGCGAGAGAAATTCATCTTAGGGTGATGAGAACATGGGCTGAGAAACAGTCTATACAACAGAATTCATAACCTATATCCATCTCAATTTCCCCACTCTACAAATGAAATAACTGAAGTCTAGCTGGTTATTTCCACAAAGTCATTAAATACGTAATTAGTGGGGAAAATATGACGAGAACCCCAAGTCAATCACCCACCATTCATTTATTCACCCCCTACCGCATCAGGCATGAATAAATGAGGAAGTGACTCAAACATGATCGTCACCCTCTATTTCGTGTGAGAGACAAATCTCGCAGCAGCATATGCCATAGAGACTCCAGGTGCCACCACAGAAGTCTGTGAAGGGTAGAAGGGCCAAAAAGGAGAGGGTGGATTCTTCTTGGGGTGGACAGGGTGTAAGGAGAAGAGTGGGATGGCTTCATACTCAATCTGAGCCTGGAAAGGTGACTAGGAGCCCACCAGGCAGAGGGAACAGCATGGGTGAAGGTAGACAAACCGCAAGCAAGCCTGGCATGCTCTAAAAACTGCATACTTCTTTGTTCCTGGAGCTTGTGAGCACAGAGGTCAGATCACAAGGGGTCTTGAATGCCACTCTGAGGGGATGAGACTTGTATCAAGCAGGCAGTTATAATCAATTGAAGGGTATTTAAGCAGAGAGGTAATAAGATAGCTTTTACATTTTAGAAAGATCACTTCAACCCAGTGTGCAGAATGTACCGGGGTGAAGGAGATAAGCAAGCAGACCAGTTCGGAAGCTCCACGAGTCTAGATGAGAGACTCATTGTGTGCACTGGGAGCTCTGGCAGCGAGATGAGGTGGAGGGTGATGGGAAGCTAGTACCGGAGTGGAAGCACAGAGAGGATGACATTAGGATCTGAATGTTGGGGAAGGTGGGGAAGGAAGGCTCCTGAACCACTGTTAGGGAGAAAATGGCATGCCACTCACCAGGCTCAAGAAGAGAAAGTGGGGGGGCGCCTGGGTGGCACAGCAGTTAAGCGTCTGCCTTCAGCTCAGGGCGTGATCCCGGCGTTCTGGGATCGAGCCCCACATCAGGCTCCTCTGCTATGAGCCTGCTTCTTCCTCTCCCACTCCCCCTGCTTGTGTTCCCTCTCTCGCTGGCTGTCTCTCTCTGTCAAATAAATAAATAAAATCTTTTAAAAAAAAAAAAGAAGAGAAAGTGGGGTTTGCAGGAGTGTGCAATGAGTTCACGTGGGGCAGGCTGCACTTAGGGTGACCTTAGGACTCTGAAGAGAACATGCCCAGCAGACAGGCAGACTGACAGGGATGCAGCTTAGAAGTGAGTTTGAGCTGAAGATGCAGGACTGTAACTCATGACAATTCCGGTAGGGGCACCGGAAGTCAGCTCGTAGAAAGGCTCGGAGGAGGAGGAAGCGCGAGCCACAGGGCAGGACCAGGTGAAAGCCGTGGCTAGGACCAGCATGACAGGGCTGGGCAGAGGAAGGAGACCCCATGCTCATCTCTGCTCCATTTCTTTGCTCTTCGGTCTGCATTTTCAGAATTGTAGAAATAAAAGATTCAATACTGATAAAGCCAATAAATTATTGGCTGCAGCTGAGACCAAGATGGCCAGGAGACGTGCTGCCTTCCCTGAGAATGCCCGGGCCGAGGAGGTGGTGCTGGTCCCGTCCTTCACCACTGGAGGCCTCGATGTAATTCTGCCCCCCACCCCAGCCCCTTCACCAAATAATCCACCATGATCAACCAGGCCACCGCTACTCCTAGCTAGTGCCCCTGAGATGATGGGAACATGCCCTGTGTGCCCAGTCAGCCCCAGGACCCCCAGGGTCCAAGCTTGCAGTGGCTGAGGAAAACTGTGAGTGAACACCTCTGGTGACAGGGAGGAGGCCCCCTCCCTCATGGCCAATAAAATGTGAAACGTGAAAAAAAATCCCCCCAAAACAATAAAGTATTCTTCATGGACCAAATGACACAAACTTGCTAGGACTATGAGCTTCATAAGGTGAAATTCTGCAGAACAGAGATGTGACAGAGAAGCTACCGTGTCACCATGGACACCAAACTAGAGTTTGTACGGAGAGCACAGTCTTCCATGAGGCTGTGGGCTGTTGCCGTTGGGGTAAAGTGTGGAGCTTGGCCTATCTGTGCCTTGTTGGGAAACAGTAGTCTTGTCTGACAGACTGACCAAGCTAACCAATGAAGACCAGGCAGTTCCAACTTCTGGGCCCAGTTCCAGGAAACACTGTTTCTAAAGACGTCAGCTGCTGGCAACTGCGTTTTATCTCTCACCATTTTGTAAGACAAATTTACAGTGAAATGCTTGAATTTCTAAATAAATTTGTTGAGGTGACATTCACCGGACATAATGAACTATTTTAAAGCGAACATTTAGTAAATTCACAATGTTGTGCAAACACCACCTCCATCTAATTTCAGTACATTTCCATCACTCCAAAATAAAACCACATACTCACTAAGAGGTTCTCCCCAGAGCCCCCAGCAACAACCAACCTGCTCTCTGTCTCTATGGGTTTGCCTATTTGGACATTTCATATAAATGGAATAATTCAATAGGTGCTCTTTTGTGTCTGGCTTATTTCACTGGCATAATGTTTTGGGATTACATCCGCCTTGTAGCACGCATCAGCACTTCATTCCTTCCTACGGCTGAATAATACTCCACTGTATGGATATACCACGACTTTTTCGCCATACTTCTTTTGATGGACATCTGAGCCGTCTCTAACCTTTTGACTATTGTGATACTGCTGCTTTGACATGCACATTCTACATTTGTCTGAGTACCTGTTTTGAACCATTTTATACTCCCTCCAGCAATGTACGAGGGAGTTTTTTTTTCACATCCTCACCAACATTGTTATTTTCCATTTGGGGGGATTATCACCATCCCAGTAGGTATGAAGTGGGACCTCACTGTGGTTTTCATTTGCATTTGCCTCATGATTACTGATGTTGAAAGTCTTTTCGTGTGCTTACTGGCATCATTTACTTTTTAAGAATGGTCTTAATGTGGGGTGCCTGTGTGGCTCAGTCGGTTAGGCGTCTGACTCCTGATTTCGGCTCAAGGTCATGACCTCAGGGTCATGAGATCAGGCCCCACATTGGGCTCCATGCTCAGCATGGAGTCTGCTTGGGATTCTCTCTCTCCCTCTCCCTCTTTACCCCTCCCCCACAACTCGTGCTCTCTCACTTTCTCTAAAATAAATAAATAACATCTTAAAAAAAAAAAAAAGAATGGCCTTAACATTAAACTTAAAATTTTGTAACAATCTCAAGTTTACAGAAAGGTTGCAAGTAGAGCACAAAGAATTTTTCTCTGAACCACTTGAGCCTGAGTTGCCAACCCGAGTCCCTATTATTCCTCAATACCACGATCTCCTGAAAACAAGGACACTGTCTTACACAACCACAATATGACCGTCAGTCAGGCAAATGTACACTGATATATCACTATCATCTGATCCTCAGCCTCCATTCAAGCTTCATAAAAAGTACCAATAATGTCCTTTATAGCAAAAGGAAACCAACCTTGCCAGCACTTTGGTCTTGGACTTCTGCCTCCAGAACTTTGAGGAAATAAATTTCTGTTGTTTAAACCGCCTCCCCAGTGGTACTGTTTTGGTAGCCAAAGCAGACTCCTACAGCTCCTCACTGGTGGTAACAGGAAAGCCAAACGCATTCGCTCAGTGCAGTGCCAAGGACTAGCCAAATGTTCAGACTCGCACGACCACAATAGAACACAGCCCAATCTATTCAGAAAGATAAGGACAGAAGCCCCAGCTTGCCAGCAGGACAGTATCAGGACAGCTCATGAGGAGGACTTCAGAAGTTCTTACTGTGATTTAGACAGAGTCCAGGAGTGATCTTATCCCTAAGTGGTAGCACAGTGCAAGGAGGTGAGATCGACATGGGTACGTGCAGGGTCCACCTTGGTGCAAAAGACCCCTGCCTACAGAAGCAGTATCTCTTCAAAGTAGCTTCCAGGTCCCCACAAGGACATGACACCAAAACTTGGGAAAGCCCGAAGTGCAGTGTCTACATTAGGTATTGAAAGCTCTTTTATAGTTGCTACCAGTCCATAAGTAATTTACCAACAGGGGACATGTGACCATTAGTAATGTCCCCTGACAATACAGTTGACATACACTGTGTTATCTGGTTTCCAGGGAGTAGTAGGTAGGTAGAAAAACAGCTTCCCAAAGACACTCATGTCCTAATTCCCAGAGCCTGTAAATATGTTATGTAGCACGACAAAGAGGAAATAAGTTAGCAGATAGGATTAAGGTTGCTAATCAGTTGACTTTAAAATAGGGAGGTTAGGGGCACCTGGGTGGCTCAGTCGGTCAAGCGTCTGCCTTTGGCTCAGGTCACGATCTCCGGGTCCTGGGATCGAGCCCTGCATTGGGCTCCCCGCGCAATGGGGAGTCTGCTTCTCCCTCTGCTCCTCCCTCCACTCATGTGCCCTCACTCTCTCAAATAAATAAATACGATCTTTAAAAATAAAGTAAAACAGGGAGGTTACCCTGGATTATCTGGGTGGGCCCAAAGTAATCGCAAGAGTTCTTACAAGAGAAAGAGGAAGGCTGGAGAGTCAGAGTCTGAGATTTTAACATGCTACATTGTTGGCTTTGAAGATGGAAGAGGGCCATGTCTCAAGGAATGTGTGCCGCGTTGGGAGGCTGGAAAAGGCAAGACAACAGGCTTTCCCTCAGAAAGAAATGCAGTTCTGCCAACATCTTAATTTTAACCCATTGAGACCCTTTTCAGATTCTGGACTTCTAGAACTGTGATACAATCGATGTGTTGTTTGAAGCCACTGATTCTGTGGTAATTAGTCACAGCTGCGATGCAGGGTAACCGAGCCAGGCGGTTAATGTGGCTGGGTTCTCAAGCAGCAGGGGGAGAGGGTGTGAGACCCCTTCACCCACACCTGATATATAGCTGGTCCCTCCCTCCTCCAGCCTCCTTTCTGGGTGTCTCCAATTATATTAGTCTGCTCAGGCTGCCATAACAAAGAACTACAGGCTTAGTGGTTTACACAACAGATACTTATTTTCTTATAGTTTGAGAGGCCACAAGTTCAAGGTCAAAGTGTTGGCAGGTTGGTTTCTTCTGGGTGCCTCTCCTTGGCTTACAGACGGTCACTTGCTTGCTGTGTCCTCACATGTCCTACCCTTTCTTTGTGTCTGTTTCTTAATCTCTTCTTATAAGGACACCAATCCCATTGGATTAGGGCCCAACCACATGACCCCATTAATTCCTCTTTCAAGTCTCGGTCTCCAAATCGGGCCACATTCTGTGTCATTCTGAATTTGGTGGGGGACACAATTCAGCCCATAACACTCCACCCTCTGGACCCCCAAAGTGCATGTTCTTCTCACATGAAAAGTAAATTCACCCCCATCCCAACGGCCCCAAAGTCTTAATCTTATTCCAGTTCTACCTCGAAATCCAAAATCACCTCTAAACCAAGTTTGGGTGAGACGTGAGGTATGATTCATCCTGAGGCAAAAACTCCACCCCAGCTGCGAACCCGTGAAATCAGACAAGTTACCTGTTTCCAAAACACAATGGTGGCCTACGATAGACCTTTCCACACTGAAAGGGAGAAATGAGAAAGAAGAAAGGGGTCACGGGTCCCAAGCGAGTCCTTTGAAAGACGGTGTAGTACTTCAGACTATGTCAAATCCCATTTTGATGTGACATTATTTCAACAGAAAAGCTATTTTTACAAGGCGGGAAGTGTCTGTCAGAGCAAAATGACACATTTGAATTTTTCACGTAACTTTTAATTGAGAAAAGGACAACTACTGTCATATTTCAGCTCCTAGCATTACTCAAGAATAATGAATTTTCTATAAACATTCCTCGGCAAGCCACTCATCTGCACATTCCTGGAGAATTAATCTTTTTAAGAAATAACATGATTTTGTTCTGAGGAATCAGGATTTTACTTCACATCGTGTGTGCGTCTGTGTGTGTGAATTTATCTCCCATCTCATCTACTTCCTACTGGATTCTTAGTAGTAAGATCTCATAAGCTTTCTCTGTGGTCTTTGGCTCCATCCCCATTCCCTCTCACCTCCAGCCACCCGTTCTGTTCTCTTCGTTCTTTGTCTTGGTTGGGATTGCTATTTGCAAACAGGCTCCTAAACGTCAGAGGAAGACTGTTAGTAAACTGCAGCCTTTGGAAACTCTGCAACACACTGCTGACTTTCCTGAGCCTGGGCAGGAGCTGAGGACGAAAGCAGCTCCCAGGGGGACCTGGAACCTTCTGAGGACCCAGCGTGAGCGGAGTGGCCAGGCTGCTGAGGAAGGAGTTACCAGAAGGCGAGTGACAGCCGCACGTGGCAAAGGTATCGGGGATCTTGGAGAAAGGACTGAGGAGTGATACCTCTGCAGATGTGACCTCCACGGAGCTACAGGCGTGCCATCACTTCCCCTGCCTCTCTCTTGCTCAGGACACTACTTTCTCACCTTCCCAACCTTCTTTTGCAACCTTCTCAACTTCTTTGAAAAAAAATAATACTTTATTTTTCCAAGCAGTTTTAGTGTCACAGCAAAACTGAGCAGGAAATACAGAGATTTCCCGTTTTCCTCCCACCTCTCTCCCCCACCCCCCATGCATGGCAGCCCCACTATCAGCATCCCCAGCAGGCTAGGACATTCGTTACCGTCAGTGAACCTGCACTGATGCACCATTAACCCCCAAGCCCACACATGACGCTGTAGCTCATTCTTGATGCTGTGCCTTCTATGGGTTTGGACAAATGTATAAGGACAGGTCCAGCCATCATTATAGTGTCCTACAGAATAGTTTCACTGCCCTAAAGATCCTCTGAACATTAGGCATAATTATACCTGCCCCATGGCACAGTTCTGAAGATTAAATGAGGTAATGTGAGTGAAGGCTCTAGAAAACGGCCTGGCACAGTGTGGGGGGCCCTCGGTAAGTGGCAGTCATCAGTATGATGGAGGCACACGGGAGCAGGCTGTGCCAGGGGTCTTGGGATGTGGACCGTCTGCTCTCCCCAGGACTTTGCCGGGAACGGCAAGCCTTCCGGGTGTGTTAACATGTAAGGGAGAGGGGCGCCTGGGTGCTTCAGTCAGTGAAGCGTCTGCCTTCGGCTCAGGTCATGATCCCGGGGTCCTGGGATCGAGCCCTGCATTGGGGCTCCCTGCTCAGAGGGGAGTCTGTTTGTCCCTCTGCCTCTGCCCCTCCCCCCAGCTCGTGTTCTCTCTCTCAAATAAATGGATGGAATCTTAAAAACAACAATAACAAACATGTAAGGGAGAAAGCTAGGCCACCTGGAGTAGAGTGAGGCCTGAAAGAAACCCCAAACCCGTACCTTCAAACACTTGTGATGGGACAGCGCTTAGAGCTGTTGACCCACACCTCCCCCGTTCACGTTCAAGGAGAGATAGGTGTGGTAGGTTAAGTCGCAGACACGCCCAGGAGTCTTTGGCTATTGTTTCCAAAGCATAAGCCTCAAGTGGGGAAGAATTCAGGGTATAGGGGAACAATGCCCTGGCCAGAGCAGGAAGAAGAGTGGAGTTGCCCCAGGACCAGAGGGTGACCCGCTCCAATAGCCCAGAGTGGCTGGAGGTGGGGGTGGGGGACTGCAAAACTTTCTTAGGTACGGCATGGTTTGGGGGGGTGGGTGGTGAGACCCCAGAAGAAAATGGCCACCTGTTGCTCTGAGGCAGAGGGGGTCATGGAGGAGAGTGCTGTGCCCCCAGGCAGGACCCAAGACCACCAAGAGCCACTAGCCTCAAGGGCCCATACCCAGCTGACAGTGTCTCACTGGTACCCAGCTGAGGCATCTCGAGGACCAAGGGGGCACGTCTCCCACAGCCTGGACCTACATGAGTTCTGGGGAATCGCAGGGAGGCTGGGAACACCTGGTCAAGACCGAGACTAAAGTCCCATGCCAGCCAGAGGGATGCGTGCTTCAGCAAAAGAGGAGAGTGCCCTGCCTCCCCCACACCTGAGTGTGTGGACTAGGATTCCCACCAGCCCCATTCGTTCCGCCCCCCAGGCGCTGGCCGCTGGCCCCAGTTAATGACGGCTTCTCTGCAGCAAGCCCAGCTTCCCGCCCTGCCTGCTTCCTTCAGCTGTTCACCTCCGCTTCTCTGATCCGAGTCCTCAGCCTCCTTTGATCCTGGGCCTTCCATGCAAGTCCCCAGTCAAGGGCGCCCGGTCTCAGCATCTCGTCTGGCTCTCTGCTAGTCAGTTATGACCAGGCCGCCTCTTTGAAGGCTTGTTTCGTTGGAATCTTTGTGACTGCCCGTGCGGCCGCCAGAGCACCCTCAAGTTAATTAGTCCCCCAGGCCCCCCACAGAACTAGCAGGACCAGGAGACAGCCGTGCAGTCCCTCTCTGGACGGAACTGACGTTTGCTCTACTTGGAAGTGGTGAAGTTTGACACCTGCTTGATTTTTCATGCAGGAGTTAATGAGTCAAACTGACGTTTATATAAGGTAAGAAAAAGCAGAGGCTCGGATAAAGCCATTATTTTATTTCTGAAACCGCAGTTAATGCAATGGTGCATGAATTCTTCTGAAATGTTGAAGATGTGAGAGGCTTTTAGAAAGTCGGTACCAAACTTCCTCCATATAATGTTCAAAATTCCAATCGCAGCTTCGAGTCGGCTGCCTGAGTTTACTGTTGGGTGCCTGGAACATGTCCACTGTCATCTTTTGCTTTCTCTCTTTTATTTATTCGCCACTCCAGCTCTTCCCGATAAAAGCTGCTTTTGCTCATTTTCAGGGTCTCATTCAGACACTACCACGCTCTCAAAACTTTCTTGAATTGGCTTGGCCCCTTGGTCCCTGGAACTGAGTGCCACTGTCCATCACTGTGTGCTTCCAGGCTTTTCGTTGTCCTCACTACCTTAGACCTTGTACTCTTTTTTTTTTTTTTTTTTAGATTTTATTTATTTGACAGAGAGAGACAGCAAGAGAGGGAACACAAGCAGGGGGAGTGGGAGAGGGAGAAGCAGGCTTCCCACGGAGCAGGGAGCCCGATACGGACTCGATCCCAGGACCCTGGGATCATGACCTGAGCCGAAGGCAGACGCCTAACTGACTGAGTCACCCAGGCGCTCCTAACCTTGTACTCTTGTATTCAAACAGCAGTGAATGTGTGTTTTCTTCCTTTTTAGATTGCCAGCTCTTTAGAAAACAGGAAATTTGTTAGGTTCACTTTTATTTTATTTTTAATATTTTTATTTATTTGAGAGAGAGACAGAGCATGAGTGGGGGGAGGGGCAGAGGCAGAGGGAGAAGCAGACTCCCCACTGAGCAGGGAGTCCCAACGTGGGACTCGATACCAGAACCCCAGGATCATGATCTGAGCCAAAGGCAGACACTTCACCGACTGAGCCACTCAGGTGCCCTTTCCCTTTCTTTTAAACAGGACGACAACAGTAAGATATTTGAGGCCCCTGTTCCTTCATCATAACTTCACATAAATCAGGCACAAGCTCATGAAAGACGCCGCCACTCTTTAAGAAATTTAAGAATTCCCTTTGAGACTGTTTCAAAATGATCCTCAGATCACCAGCACCTGAAAGCTGTCAGATATGCCCCTTCAGAGCAGGGTAAGTTCTTGACTTTGCTACTGAGCACAGCAGCCCACGGTCAGTCGAGACCCGCTCTGTGGCTGCGTCCGTACAGCAGAGACCCCATCAAAGCAGGGCCGACATAGGCCAGGTGTTTTGTGCATCCTGGGAATTCTGATGCAGGCACAGGGAGTTGTGACGGCCTGAGATGCCAGTGCGAGGCCCCGGGGTCTGCCTGTCACACACGAGGGCCCCCCTGAGCAGTGTGGGTGCAGCTCAGCACTACTTAGGAAGCCGGCCCTCCCGGGAGCTCTAACTGCTGTCACAGCCAGTCATCCACTGCTGTGTGGACTGGAAGCCTCTATTGCCCCACACTCCTGGACACAGCAGTCCTGAGCCTGACACTCACCGCCCCCTGGGGGAGCACCCAGGACTCTCAAGTGACTTCCGACCTAACGATGTTTATGCGTCCAGCATAATTACTTTCTTCTAATTCTTCTAAAAGTGGTGACGCAGGGAGTAATACTCAGCTGACCAAAAGATGGCACAGACGGACAAGAAAACTTCATTCCAGGACCATGTCACATGAGTTTAAAAGAACCCCGGAGTTGATTCGGTAGACCACAAGCAGAGGGTCAGCAGGCTGTGCGGAGAGGTTTGCTGTTTCCCAGCTGGAGAACGCCTCCTGCAAGGCAGGACTCCGTTTTCATACTTTTCATCTCTGTGCAAAGACTGAGCACCACCCCTGCAAACCAGCTACCAGAACTGAATCCAAGAATCCTCCTTCCAGTCAAGTAGGAGCAGTTAGAATGCTCTGATGCTCGTTCTGGAGATGCAGGGTTTGGAAGAAGAGGGTTTTGTTTTGTTTTTGCTTTTGTTTGTTTTTTTGTTTTGTTTTGTTTTGTTTCAGATAGGAAGGGTGGATGAGAAGCCAGGAGATTTGCTTCTAATCCCATTTCTATTCTTGATTACTCGTCTGACTGTGAGCAAGTTTCCATCTCTGCATTTCGGGGCTCCCCCTTGTAACAGTCTGTCATCATCTTGTCCCACAAAGATCAGAGTCAAGTATGATGTCTCAGGTGGGAACAAAACCAATAAGACAACTTAGCAAATTCATAACATCTGAGACATTGTCACTTGACTTTCTGAGATAAGATAACAACCTAATGGCTTGATCATGATTTAAAATAAATAAACCAAAGAAAATTAGTAATAGGGTTTTCATTCTAGTTCAGGAGACTTTATGACCAAATGACTGCTCAGACAGTTGTCTTCAGAAGAGGAAGGAAGCCTGACCTCGCAGGCCGTCACCCACGAACACTGTTGATTGTGTGTTACATACATTACCGGGATCTCTCCAAGGTGTTTATTCATACTTTGCAGACGGACTGATTTGTGTTGCTCAAGAGAGCCATGCATGGAGGAGAATTTTTTAGCAGCAGTGAAAAAAAAATAGGACACATTAAATAAGCTTGAAAGTGATCTGGGTATTTTCCAGGAAAAAAGATGCAGAGTCTGATGTGAGCTTTTCTTTAACGTGTTGGCGGCCTGCTGATGACCCCTGCAAAGTAGTTGTCCAGGGTGAACTGTCCCTAAGTGGCACAGGTAGGGGTGGCAAGTGGCAGGGCTGAGGCTGGAGGCAGGTGGAGAAAAGTTCTACCTATCCCAAGTAGCCAAGGAAGCCACGGACCATAGGATCTGTTTAGCCGACCCGACCAACGCCAGCTATGCCCCGCCCCTAAGTGCCGCGCCTGCACCCCATGGCCGGAGCGTGGCGGGAAATCTCTGAACAATACAGTCTGCTGGGGAGGCTGGCTCTGGCTATTTCTCCTTTGAACCAGAAGTCAACTCGTTGTTGGGAAGTGGCCCCTGAGAAGGGAAAAGTCTAATCAAGATAATAAGGCTTTAAGAAGCAAGAAAAATGTACACACAGTCCAGCTCACCTACGAAGTCTCTGTAAGATGCAAAGATAAGTACCCAAATCTGAGAATGGTCCAAAGAATTGCAGGGGGATGGAGGCAGAGGTCCTACCAGTCCTTCCAGTCACCAACTTGTCACCACTTTGCAAGGGAGGGTGAAGGACCAACAGCCAGTCTTCCCTACACGGGGAAGACCTGTCCTCTGGAAATTCTCTGCCCAGTTCTCTGCAGAAGGAGCAAGGCTGCTTAGCAATTCTTCCTGCTCTGAAGCCAGCAGCTAATATAGGAAGGCAACGTGGAAAAAAGGTAGAGAGCAAACAAATGTATGGTATTTTAGAAAATCTACCATAACATTTGTTAATAAACCACAGAGTCACGAAACGGAAAGGATTTCACAGACTAGGGCTCCAATGGTTTTAAAGTACAAAGGTCCTTTCTAAAATAATAATAATAAAAAAAATGCAGCCTCCCTGTGGCAGTACTTTCAATATCTATTGACTCAGAAGATACAGATTGATATAAAGAATTCAGTAACACACTTAAGTTCATCTTATCTTCCTGACCCCAAGGACTTCCATGCACACTTGCAGATTAGCGGTAAGATAAGCCTGGATTCAGAGACCTCTTAGAGTCGTTCTGGGTACCCCCTGGTGGAAGCTAAAGGCTGCAAGAGGGGACGTAATGTAACCCCCTTTAACCAGCCTCTGGTAGCCTCACACTGCCAGGGGACTCCTGGGCCACAGCCAGGGGTCCTCTCTCTGGGGGACCCTGAGGGAGGGTCTTTCCTTTCACTGAGCAGGTGAGCCCAGACTAGGGTGGGGAGAAACCAGCTCTGTGTGCAGCAAGACTATGTCCTGATGTACTGGTCTGTGCTTTCTCTCCGGGCTCCCTTGCCTCCTACCCTTCCTTGGCCAGCCAGAGGCATCCACATTGCCTCAGGGGGAACTAGGATTATTAAAGCGGGAATAGAAAGACATAGAGGTATTTTGCTTTTTTCTTTCAAAGCAGGTTCTTTTTTTTTTAAGATTATTTATTTATTTATTTGACAGAGAAAGACAGCCAGCGAGAGAGGGAACACAAGCAGGGGGAGTGGGAGAGGAAGAAGCAGGCTCCCAGCGGAGGAGCCTGATGCGGGGCTCGATCCCAGGGCTCTGGGATCACGTCCTGAGCCGAAGGCTGATGCTTAACGACTGAGCCACCCAGGCGCCCCTCAAAGCAGGTTCTGAAAGCCCTCTTCGGAAACGTGCTTTGAATGCCAGAGCTTTTGGTTTATGTGAAGAAAGGGAGGACCCCAGAGACACCTAGAAAGAAAAGAGAGAAAGGCCAGGATTCACCTGTCCCTAGGATGCCTGTGCTGGGAGAGGTGCAGTGAGCAGCACAGAATAACCCAGGAGCCTGAGGGACCCACATGTAAGTAGACCAGTTCGCACTGAGAGGCAGGCCTGCCCTTCCTTTGTCTTCATTACACGGGGAGCCCATGCTTACTGGAAGCTCGTGGCCACTCAGGGTCCCTTCACCCATGCTGAGGCCGTGTTCTCTGCGGGCCTCCTGCCAGCAGACCTGGATATTACTGTGGGTCCTCCATAGGATGCCCGCCTGTGCCCCGAGATACTGGTGAGCCTTATCCCAACTATACCCTATGATGCGCTCATGTCAAAGGCCCAGGTGGTCTCATGTGCTCCCTCCGGTGGGTGGAGCCCCGGACAGGAGGTGGTGGTGCGTGGATGCACTTGGGAGGGGCACATCTGACCCGGAATCTGGAACCCTATGGGCCTGTAAGAGCATTTGGGGCTATTTTTCCCTCTAAGAGGCAACAAAATGCAATCGACAATGTGTGGAAGCCGCAAGTTTCCGTCCTGGCTCTGCGGCGCACCTTGGCCAAATTGTACTGGAGACTTAGTTTCTCAGTCAGGAATGGGGATAGAAATTCAGGCCTCCTAGCGTTTCTGAAAAGCTCAAGTGGACAGGTTACGTGAATGCTTTTGGTAAAGTACAAGATGCTAATCAAATGTTAGCTATCGCTCCTTGGAGAATCTAGGCAGCACCTGTGAAATACCTGGAATATAAATTCAGCAGACATAGCTGGAATAGTGGTATCAGGTGATGTTTACTGTGCTTAATACTTCAAAAAACCCTTGAAACACTGTCTTAAAATTCTTCCGACCACTTATTTCAGTCAAAGACTGAGGGATGAAGATGCTTTATATTAAAGAACTCCTAATATATGGGGCGCCTGGGTGGCACAGTGGTTAAGCGTCTGCCTTCAGCTCAGGGCGTGATCCTGGAGTTCTGGGATCGAGCCCCACATCAGGCTCCTCTGCTGGGAGCCTGCTTCTTCCTCTCCCACTCCCCCTGCTTGTGTTTCCTCTCTCACTGGCTGTCTCTATCTCAATAAATAAATAAAATCTTAAAAAAAAATAAAATAAAGAACTCCTAATATAAAGAATTGTCTATGTTAAAGAATGAGGATGGACGAAAGAAGTCTGAGACAGAAACAGATGTTTGGAGACAGGAGAATCTAATATACGTAAGGATGCTGTGCTTAATAGAGTCTTTCCTTCACTACCGGGCCAGAAAGGCGCTTTAAAACCACGCGATGAGGGAGGAAGGCGGAGGTTTGCATCAGCACACAGCTCAGTCTGCACCTGGCGTCAGGTGGAGCACGGTGAGCAGGGACGGGGAGCCAGCCTCGCCTCCAGGCCGGGAGGCACTCACGGTCGGCATGGACATGAGAGGACTTCTGAAAAGGAGCTCAGGCAAAGAAGCAGCAGAGGCCACCCCTCTACTCAACCAAGAAGGGCCTGGGATCCAGCTCCTGTCTGCCTGCCTTGTTGGGTGCATCTTCCGACGTTCCCGGGTCTCCCGACCAGCCCTCAGGCAGGACACGGGCAAGAGTGAGCCAGTGCAGGAGCTGGAGCCAAGAGGCTGGATTTGGAATGCTGGAGCTGCTCCTTACTCGCTGTGCAACTTTTGGGCAAATTACTTGGCGCCTTGTTTTCTTCAGTGGTAAAACAGGAAGAGTCTGAACTAGCTTCCTGTTGCTGCTGCAACGCATCTTAAACAACACAAATTTGTTATTTGAGAGTTCTGGTGTTAGAAAGTGCACAGCGTCCGCAGGGCTGCTGGAGGCTCTGGGGAAGAGTCTGTTTCTTTGCCTTTTCCAGCTTCTGGTGGGGGGCCACGCTCCTTACTCACAGCCCCTCCACCATCTTCAAAGCCACGAGTCTAACATCACCCAATCCCTCTGACACTGCCGCCCTCCTTTTATAAGGACACTTGTGATTACATTGGGCCCATCAAATACTCCAGGATACTTTCCCCATCTCAACGGTCTTAACTTAATCACATCTGCAAAATCCCTTTTGCTCTGCAAGGAAACACAGTTTCCAGTGCGGCCATCTTTGGGGGTGGGGGCATTATATTTCCTACAACCATAGTTGTCAAGGAATAAATACGTATGAATATATTTATTTTTTAATTAGGCTCCATACCCAGCATGGAGCCCAATGCGGGGCTTGAACTCATGACGCTGAGATCAAAACACCTGAGCCGAGATCAAGAGTTGGCCACTGAAGTGACTGAGCCACCCAGGCACCCCTCCAGGAATACACACTTAATACCTGTAAGACACTTAGAGCCTGTCTTGTACTGAGCACTCAAAAAGTTTTAGCTGCTATTAACATTACTTGCTGAAACAAAAAGCCTCAAAAGTCTTCACCATTCATTAGTTATGACCCAACCCTTTCATCTGGCCAAGTCCCGAGACCTCCTTCTGGAAGCCTTTCCTGACCCAGACTGGGTGTGGTGTCCTGCTGTGTCTAGGTTCTTAATTCTGTGTCGTGTTATAATCATCCGTCTCCCTCACTAGCGTGTAAATTCCTCAAGATCCGGGACCTCCTTTTACTCATCTCTGCGTTGCTCCCCGCCGGCACAGTAGCGTCTGCAAGTCTCCTCAATGAGTAATGGTCCTCCCTGAGTCCTCAGCAAACAAGGGTGATGTCGGTTCACGCGCCTGCGGGGTGCCCGAGACCGTGGAGCTGCTGTGAGCTGCCGGAGGGGAGCTGTGGGACGGGGGTAGGGAAGGGTCTGTGTTTTGGGGTCCTCGTGCTCTGCATGGAGGCAGTTAGTTCCTCAGGGTAAAATAGCTGGTTTCCCCATCAGTGAAGCTGTCAGGAAAAGCAGGGGAAGACAGAGCCCCGCACTCAGCCTGGAAAGGAGTTCTTGCTCCTGCAGGTGTTTTGGCCTCGTGGTGTCTGTGGGGAGTCACTGCCTCACAGCTCCAAAGCGGGGGGTGGTGGGAGAGGCTGGCACAGGAAACGGTCTGGGGCCGCTTGGGTAGTTTGGGAGTTTTCAGTCACAGGGAAGGGTGACCGGCAGAAATCATCTGCTTCAGTGGTTTACAAAACTCAAAAAACACAGATTCCCTGGCCCCAGCTCAGAACTGCTGAGTCAGAAGGTCCAGGGGTGAGGTGGGATTTTGGAAAATGACCCAAAGTCATTCTGCTATGCATCCCGGTTTGGGAACCACTGATGGATCTGCCTGGAATTTTCCAGACAGACTGTGCTACCAAGAAAGGATTCCTAAAACAGGTGTGTAAAAATGGAATGCACAGCCGATGCAGCCCATCATTAAGCAAGCTGCTTACTCCTCACCCGGCCAGGCCACACAGCAAGAATCCACAAAGCAGAATGTGTCTTCCAGCCTCCCCGTGTCCACAGCGGAGCAGCCCGAGGGTGGTGGCTCCCTCCTCTGGGTAGCCCCCAGATCTTTCCTGCGTGTGGTCTTTGAGCCGGCCTCTCAGGGGCACCCTCTGGTGGGCTCTGGGTGACTCAAACGCCTTTGGATGAGGGCTCCCTCCCTATTGCCTCCACCTGGCGCCTCGGGAGCCACTTGGCCCCTCGGTCCAGTGGCTGGATTGGTGGAGCATCCACAAAACAGGGAGAGCGTGGCGCTGGGTGTCATTTTGCTACGAGTCTCTTCCTCTGCCTTGAGTCGGACTACCAAATGCTCCTTTTGGGAAACATGGCTTCCTCCGATGCTGGGTGTAGTGGAGGCTCTCGAGGATGGCAGCTGGGCATAAATCACCTGTGGGCCCAGCACATTTTCATCTCATTCCATTTTCGCTGCCTCTGCACCTATGAGACAAGTCCGTTTCATTTCTTCATCTTGGATCCCTACACGGAGTCCTTCTAGAAGCAGCTTGATTAAAATCTACAATAGTCTTTCCCTGGAATTCTATTATCTTCCTTCCGCGTTTTATTTTTCTCCCAAGCACCCGTCACATTTTAAGATGTCCCCCTCTCATTTATTAATTTACTTACTGAAATAGCTTTTGATTTTCCAGCTTATTCTTAGTGGCCTGCTCCCTCTACTAGAATGTAAATTCTGTGAGGGCAGGGATTTGTCCCCCACCCCCACCCCACTGCTGGCTCCTTGTCCCCTAGCAAGTGGAGAGTCCAGGGAGGAGAAGCCAGCAGAACCCTGCCTTGGGGCACATTTCACAGCTAACAGAGGTCCAAGGAGGAGGCAGGGCAGGAAGAACGGGAGAGAAGTCAAGAGTGGCTGGGGCCCTGGGCCAATGTGTGGGCGTCTTAGGTGAGTTGCCATGGTTACTGGGAAGCAAGGCCAGGGCCCAGCCCTCCAGTCTCAGGCCACCAGAGCTTGGCGGTAGGTAGAGGGTGACCAGGTTTGGGGGAAAAAACCCCAAAAACTCACCCTTGGATAGATATACTCTCCCTGAAGGCTAATCAACTGTAATCCTGACATCCACGTGCTGGGTCAGATGGTGCGGCCGCATTGGATCAAATTCATGGCGTTAGGGGGACAAAGGAATCATAAACAAGAGACAGAGCTGCAACGGCTTGAACACAGAAAGAATGAGTCATCCAAGGGAGCGTCGTGGTGGCGGGCTTGCTGTGGCCTCCCAGACACTGGTGGCCTGAACAGCCTCGGGGACTGCTGGGCAGGCGGGTCCTAAGGGACTTCAACGCCAGAAAACCTGCATTAGAAAGAGGGTGCATTACCTCCTCACCAGCCAGGTCCCACACTCTCTCTCCGCCTGTCCTGCTCCTTCCTTCCCTTCCATCCACTAAACCAGGTCAGGCTGCCCTCTCTGTCCAGGCCCCAACTGGCCACCCTGGGCCACCCAGGCACCAGCATCTCCCTTCCGCTCCACCGCTGGTCAGACAGCAGTGCCCACTGCCGTGAGGGCCTGGGCATCTGGGGCCGACCACTGCCCTGCCTCTCCTGCCTTGTTCCTCTGACCTGCCCCACACAGCAGGCACAGAGGGCCAACCAGCGCCTGCTAAACCTGCCTCTGTTTCACGACTGCCCTGGGTCCCCATTCACCCCAGAACAGACTGTGCCATTCGTCACCCCAACTCTGAGCCTTTGCACGTGCCGGTCCCCCTGCCTGGAAAGCCCTTGCTCACGTGCGTGTGTTGGAAAATCTTGCTCAGCTTTCCGGGGCCGCAGCTGTCAGGCCCTTCCTGCACCCCACTGCTCTCAGGAAGAACGACTGTTCCTGTTATCACCACTCCCACAGCACTTAGAACGCGGCTGTGGCAGCGTTAATCCAGGGGCAGGCGAGCTGCTTTCACGCTCATGTCCCCCCTAGACAATGAGCACGCTGAAGTCCTTATGCATCTTTAAACCGTCAGTGCCTGAACTACCTGGTCACATGTTCATTATGTGAATGTCTTAGAAATAAGTGGCTTACGTACGATCTTTTAGGAACGTATCTACCACTTTCAGCAACACGCGTGCTCTGGAAAAGTCCTTCCGTAGTGTCCAACAATGATGATGGCTTACGGCAGTAACTCAGAGGAAAACCAGAGAACGGCGGACAACCCTGGGAAGGCTGCTCACGGCGTGGATCAGAACTCTGCGATGACAGGTCCCGTGACAAAGAAAATTTCTCTTTCGTAAAAACATGCCTGGGTCCCGGCTAACCATCGATTTAGTTCCAACACTATTGACTACAGCAAATTCTAGCAGAAGGAGATGGTCTGGAGAGAAACGAAGGAGCTGGGAGGAATCTGACCCATCAGGGGCCACAGCGAACCTGGGGTGTGAGGGCTGGAACCCCTGGAGCAGGATGCACAGGGCCTCTGTCCAGCCTGTCTGTAACAGATCTGAGATTGAGGAGACCCAGCACAGCAGACAGAGCCAGCACAGAAAGATCGGCGGGAAAGAGCCCCCAAGCCTCCAATTCTCCAAGATCAACCAAGTGGGGGCGCACAGCGCTGAAACACCAGACTCCGACTAGAAGGGCAAGGAGGTAAAGCTACTCCAGACAGGCCCAGGGTAACAGGGTCGTGGGTCCAGAGCGGGGTCTACCCAGGTACCCAGACGGTCCAGGTGAGCAGAAGGCTCTGGGGACCTCATCCCTGCTAGACACAACTCAACTGAAGAAGAGGGTACGTGATGCTGACGAAGGCCAATTTACGAACCTATACCTCGCCTTGCTCCGGAAAAATTCGGTGGCTGATTTCACGGCCAGTTTCCCTGTATTGTTTTCCTTAAGGTTCAATGCTGTCGGATTCGCCACTCAGTTTCTACCATCGTCCCCTCTAGGCCACACCCCAGAGCCACCACTGCCCTTAAGAGTTTGGGAGCCTGACTGTGTCTTTACACCCTCGTGACACCTGCTTCCCGCTCTATATACCATCAAACATACACTCGTACACTTAAATAATCTGTCTCCTTAGCCAGGATGCAGCCTTCCCTGGTGCATGTGGTCCCACGGGGGTCGGGGGTAAATAAGCATCTATAGACCGCTGGAGCCCCATTGGAAAACAGAATTTTCCCCAAATTAACAGAAACTAAAACCAAACAGGGATTATTCATGCTGGTTTGGCATACCATAGGCTTTGGGCTCTAGATTTCACCAAGGAAAGGTCCTGCTGAACATGTCGAAGGGGGCTCAGAATATACCACCCCCAAATATGCCACTTTGGCATAAGGACTATTTTGAGCCAAATGCAAGTAAGAAACAGCAGACGCAGGAGGAACCCTCTGGGTCTTGCCCTCTCTGCCAAGAGGTTTATTCTTTCCGTCTCCCCTACCAGGAGGAAGAAAACCACCATTAACACTGGAGAGAGAAAGCAGGCATCAAGATGGGTCTGCACAAACAAACGTTGCTAAAATAACTCTGATCTTCCATGAATTTTCCCCCTGTATTCACCTTCCCACAATTTACTGCCCCTAAAATCTCATATTCCTTTTTCTTTGTCTTGTCAGTTTCCCACAATTGATTTCCCTTTGTTAAGATGGTCTATAAGCTCTCAAGCCTAACTGCTTCTTCAGGATTTCTCTTCTTTCCTGTGAAGACATGTGCACATATAATAAACTTTTCCTCCCATTAATTTGGCCCTTTTCTCCTGTCAATATCTTCTGTTGTCAGTTTAATTCACAGGTTCCAGTCACTAAACCTAAGAGGGTGGAGGAAAAGCCTTTTTCCTTCCCTACAGTTTCCACCAAGGGCATGCACAGCAGGTACTCCAGGGCAACAGGAGGACTCCCCAGATCAGGCTAGAAAAACCCTTCAGGGGAGGATACCAGTTCTTGGGTGTGCCTGGACCCTCATACAGATCAGGAGGGATGGGAAAGTAGAGGCCACTGTGACAGTGGGTCTTACAGATAAAAAGGAGGTCATCAGGCAGCAGAGATTCAGTCTGGGGGGACCATGGTCCTGGGCTGCCAGAACTTCCCAATAACAGTGGGTATTGGGGTGGGGGAGAAAATGGTTTTTTCGAAGGTGTATTAGTGATTTGATTCTGGGTTCTGTTGCTTGACTTAGAAAGCAGACCTTGCTGTATGGGGAGTGTGGGGTGGGGCAGTCAGCAAATGCAGGCTGCCCCAGCCTATATGCTGCTAGATCTCTGCTCCCCCGCCCCCCAACATCCCAGGGTGCCAATATGAAGCACACCCACCCACTGTCTGCCATCCCTGCCTCTGCCTCCCCAACAGTGTTCAGAACCTGAGCCACAGAGCTGGCCGGACCACCACTGACAATAACCTGCTCCCAACAGACTGCCTGCAGCAACCTTCATGCATCGCTCTGCTTTCTAACTCCCTGTCAGCGTTGCCTTGCTCTTTCCTTTCTGTTTCAAATTCCATTTCTCCTACTTGGACTTTAATACTTGCACCGTGTTTTTGGTGAAGATCTCTCAATTCTACACATTTGTGGGATAAAACACCAGAAGTAAATACAGTAGATTTGGGTGGTGGGTCTATGGGAGCACGTACCTTTTTCATATTAACACTTTTTGCTGTTAGAATAAGAAGTTTCCCTTTTCCTATTGCTATCTCCCTGGCCGTCTTCCTTTGGTGGTGACCCTGAGCAGGGGGTGAAGAGAAGCTCCCAGAGTTGCAAATTAGACATGAATGCAAGGAGGAAGCACAGGCACTAATGAGAAATGCAGACAGGCATACGTGGTGCAGGTTAGTGGACCTCGGGCTGCTGCTCCGTGTGCATTCGATTGTCGGGGGGGGGGGCAGAGGGATGCTTCAAGCATTTCTTCTATCTCTTCTTCCTCAGCCTCACAGCACACATCCCACTATAGAGCGCCAACCCAGCCACCCAGGGTGAAATGGTTTGAAAAATCGGAGAGAGGAAGGAATCCGCGCTTTTGTGAAAGGAGCGCATGCGCAGTCCCTGGGAGAGGGTCTCCACACACCTCACCGTGTCTCACCTTCCGCGTGTCTCAGTTGCTCCCCCTTTGCACTTGTATACCTTTTCCTTGGTTAGTTAAAAAAAAGTCACCACTACCCACCAAGCAAGCCTGCCAGAACACTCCCGGACACTTGTTTTTTGTTTGTTTTTTGCTAAAGAGCTTTGCATGCATGGTGTGAGGATTAAATGCGACCACCCATGTGACCACCCATGTGACTCGTGGACTTGAAGCCTGGTCCTCCCAGGTCTGGCCCTCTGAGCTTGGGCCACTGGTGCCTTGCTTGCAGATACCCTGCTACCTCAGGGCTTCAGTGGCCAGTGGCTTCTCCACAGCCTCATATATGTCCTCACTCCTCCTAGGACACCAGAGCCCATTCCACAAGCACCATATCTTCAACCCAGCCGCCTACACCTTCCATTTTGTCTGCTGGGTTCCACTAGGAAAACTGATTGCACACCACCTGCCATTTGACCGAACAAAAAAGCTCCTTGATAATTAAAGTGATTTGGAACGCTCCTGCTAGCTTACTGAATTGATTCCCTCTTAAATACCTATTGTTTTCCCTGTGGTGATTTTTTTCTTTCAGCAGTAATTCTTGCCTCTACTTTCTTCTCTAAATGGAAATTTCCTTTGCATTTTTTTCACTTCTGCTAATTTATTTAAGATATTTGGTTTATTCTTCATAGGGTTATAAAGAACTAGTTGAAATCTTACAGCCGTGTTATGCTAATTTCTATACTGTATTTGGCCCCCCTGTTTTTCTTTGCTGACACTCACTTAGCGTCTCTGATTTTCAGTGAAAATACCCTTGCTGGCTACTGTTGAAAGGATATTTTTGTAGTAGTTTTGGTGTATTAAAGAAGTTAAGTTTCATTTTCTGGTTTAAGAAAACTGAATGAATACTCTCTCTACCTGTATAATAAGTCTCTATGCCCGACCACCTCTACCATATTTATTTACCAATAAAAAGGGGAAATCTGTGGGATTACAGAATATCATATGCTCATAAAGGTAAGATCTTAAAGACCTTGTTCCAAAATGCCATGAAGAAAAAGGGCAATTTACTGACACGCACTGCATTATTAGGCATTCTCCCCTTTTCGAGTAGAACAAAAATGAGTCAAGGTAAGAACAATGAGATAGTGAGACGTGGCTATAAATAAGCGAGAATGATTTATCTGGCAGACTTCTGTCTTTTCTCAGCCATTTGGCTGTCTTCCTCAGTAAACGGTAGTTGTGGTGGTGGTGGTGGTAGGGGGGAGAGGTGGCGTGATACCCAACCCCTCCTACAGCCCAAGCCCAACGCCCTGAGACAGCTACAGGGCACTTGCTTCCCCAGGGACCAGGGGGACGACAGTTCCCACCTGATGTTCCACCATTTCAAAGAATGTGCTGAGATATGGCAGACTCTGGAGACTGTCACTTTACCTTTAAAAACCGTAAAATGAATATGGGAAAAGCTTTTTCCTGGTTTCTCCACTGTCTACTTGCATGAGAAATGTCAAAGACAATTGCCTAGCCAATCATGGGACTCCTGGGAATGACCCTTTTGTTGTGCTATTTCTCAGCTAGCCAGACATCTTCCACAGGTTCCCTTTGGGCAATTTTATTTTAAGGAGGAGCAAACAGGAAGGCCATTGTCCTAAATAGTTATTTCAGCTTAATAACCCCACGGGGAGCAGACTCATTCATTACCAGCAAAGCATCACAATAAACCCTGTATTTACATTAACACCTACTATTTATTAGGTGCTATATCCATCTTTTATCCAGACTGATAACTGAGCCAAGTCCACACTTCAAAAATAATTCATAGTTTACATCTTGTTTCTCGGGACTGAAAAAGGCTTTCCGTTTAACATCTCAGTTGTTCCCACAGTAGCTTCTTGCAGGGAACAGGGCCAGATCAGATGGCGGTGTGCCTCCCTTCCCCCGCAGCATGCAAAAATCAGGAAAAGGATTTCCCCAAAGAATCAAGAAGCCAGCCACAGAGCCCAGGTCTCTCTGCTGCTCTGAGGCATTTACCGCTGAATTTGTCCGTCCCACGGTGGGAAGGAAGCCTCACAGTGAGGACTCACGAGCAGATGACAGGACTGGCACATTTTAATGGGCAACACTGCACAGTCCAGGAGGCCTTCTGCTCTGACTGAAAGGGCAGGCCCTGTGCCAGCCTTTTAGAACCCTAGCAGGTAACAGAAAGAGACGAGGACCGGCCGTGCTAGGGAGCTGGGAAGAGGGTGGGAGACCCGGCGTTGAGGGTCCACCTTATCACTTGATCAAACTTTAACATTTTTGGATTTCCTAACACCCTAGCCCAAAATACACGAAAATAAGCAAATCCTCCCAAATTAAGAAGTCTTCTCCAGCCACATCTCTGCCCCCCTCACCCTCCCGTTATTATTTCTAAGGCAATTAAGAGATTAAACCAAGGCTCCCCCCAATGCCGTTGGGTGCGCGTGCTGCGAGTGCAGACAGTTTCAGCACCAGGCTCGGGGACAGACGCCATAAGGCAGGGGAAAACGGAACCCTCGCCTCGGCGTCTACTGTCACCACCAGAGCTGCTCTGAGGCAGGTGTCCCGGGGTATTGAGAAATCCCGTGGGCTTCCTCAGGCACTGGCCGAAAACATTTTCACAAATAAAACGACCAACTAGCCACTCCAGACCTTCCACTGCGGTCCTCTTCAACGGGGGATGTCCCTGCCCGGAGACTGGCAAGCGTTCGTGACCTACATATGGAAAAGGGGGCCCCCGGGAGCCTCCCCCCCACCCTCAAGCCCCAGAGATCGGGAGACGCCGGCCACCCGGAGACCCCCTAAGCGTTCGGAGCGGTCTGTTCAAACCTGCGCTCGGGTTTGCCAAGGGCACAGCCTAGGGTCGTGGGTTCGAGGGGCGCGCTCACCTGCCAGCGCCCCGCCGACGCCCACCTGTGCGGCAGCGCGAAGGCCGTCTCGCTGCGGGCGGCCAGAGAACCACAGGTATTTGTTTCGCGAGCTTCCACTGACGGCGGCAGGACGACACACGCACCAAACCGTGTCTCCAGTTGCAGAGACTTTCCCGCCCGAGTTGCCCTTTGGCTTCTGGCTCGCCCCGGACTCGCGAGCTAGGGCCGTGCCATCCGTTCCCCCACAGCCACACCGGGCCCGGCCGGCCGGCGGGGCGCCCACTTACCTGGAGCGGGGCGCGCGGGCCGAAGGCGCCGCTCACGCGCGGGCTTTGTCTCGGGCGCGGTGCTCGCTGGGGGC
This sequence comes from Ursus arctos, assembly GCF_023065955.2. Taxonomy (NCBI): domain Eukaryota; kingdom Metazoa; phylum Chordata; class Mammalia; order Carnivora; family Ursidae; genus Ursus; species Ursus arctos. Next base: position 70,847,804 of record NW_026623089.1, read on the forward strand.
GGCCAGACCGCGCGGCATCGCTCCTCGGCCGGGCGCGGGGCTGGGCTGGCGGGCGGGCTCCGGCTCAGCGCCCAGGCTCCCGCGCGCCTCAGCGCTCACGGGCTCGCGGTGGAGAGGCGCGCCCCGCCCCGCCCACCGCCACCGGGGTCTCCGGACCGCGTCAGCAGCCCCGCCCGGGCAGGGGAAAGACGACGTGAGGCTGGGGGCGGGGGTGCCGGAGGAGGGGTGGCGAGCCCGTGCCCCGCGCGCTACAGAAGTCACCCAGACCCAAAGTACTTCGTCTGTTCACCGCCTCGGTGCGGGGCTCCCGGAGCGTGTGCGGCCCCGGCGGCATGCGGAGCACTGGACCCCCCGACCCCCCGACCCCCGCCGCCCTCCTTCCACGTTGGTCGCGCCCACTCCGCGGCAGGGTCTCGCCCGGCGCCCGGGAGGGGCCGGGAAATCCCGCCCGCTGCCGCCGACGTCACTGATGCGTCACTGGGGCTCCCGCGCCAGGGCTCCGCGCACTCCCCGCGCCCCCCGCCTCGCGCCCAGCCCCACGCCCCGCTCGCCCCCCGGCCGGCCGCGCGCCCCCGCGGGGCCCGGCACTCCGTCCAGAGCGCGCACGCCGCCCAGGGGCTGGGGGCGGGGCGGTGGCCGTGGCGGGTGGCGGTGCGGTCGCGGGGCCGCGGTCCTCGCGGGATTCCGGCACCTGAGCCTCCCGCGTCCTCATCCGTGCCTGGGGGTTAGTTCCGGGGACCAGCCAGGCGGGGTGCGGCCAGTTTCCATCCATCCCCAAAGAATACATAATACGTCCCCAGCCCCACAAAGGAGGGCAGCGAGTGGAGAGATGCTTAATACCTGTGAAAATTCACAAGGCATTGTCTCACTCTCCGGGCGAAGGGTAGCGCTGACGTCGCCGAGCGACGGGCAAGGAAGGCACCGCCGAGCCGGCCCACCCCTTGGGGCGCGCGGGCGCGCAGCGAGCTGCCCCCAGCCCGGCAGGCGGCCAGGAAGGCGGGAACGAATTCCCAGCGTGCGTGGAGAGCAGGAGCCCTTTCCGCGTGGAAATCCTTGGCCACTCCTCATTCCTTTTGAACTGTAAGCGTTTTGCTGTAGAGATATTTTAAATCTCTTAATTATTACAGCCCTCTACCTTCAGGGAAAAACAGCGCAATTGCCGTCCATGTTCCGACTGCTGGTAAGATAATCCAGAACCTCTGGTATGGAAGCAACATTACAAGCGGTGTTAGCAAGATTGGCAGGAAAAGGAGGCCGACGTGAACTCCTTCATAGAAACAATGTAAAATCATGGCTGACAATTAGGAAATACATCTTGAAGATCTACAGTCACCGGTCTCATCCACCATCGGCAGCCACTCCTTGATGTAAATGACGCAAGGATCACTTGTTTTTTAGATCTTTGATCCCCATGGACTTGACATTTGCCCCAGACAAATGTGCAGCTTTGCTGACTCCGGGGTGTCTGACAGAATGCAAATGCAGACTTCAGAAGTGCCCACCCGGGGCCAGCAAACATCTCATGTAGATTTTTTTCACAGCTTGCAAGCGCCCATTTAAGGCACAGAATTAAACTATGGTAAAATGACTAAGGCTGTAAATATACCTACAGCACTGACCTTTTTTAAAAAGTGAGAAAGATACATGGGTACTGCATTTAAAATTCAACAAATCCAAAACTGGACTCATGATTTCTACCCCCAAATTTATTTCTTCTGTATTTCTTTTTTTTTTTTTAAGATTATTTATTTATCTGAGAGAGCAGAGTGGGAGAGAGAGCATGAGCAGGGGGGAGGGGCAGAAGGAGGGGGAGAAGTAGACTCCCCGCTGAGCAGGGAGCCCCAGGCGGCTGGATCCCAGGACCCTGGGATCATGACCTGAGCCAAAGTCAGACACTTAACCAACTGAGCCACCCAGGCCCCCCGTTTTCTCCTGTATTTCTTGCCTCAACAGCACGTCCTCCCCCCCCCCCCCCCACCCCCTTGGTTGACTAAGGCAAAAATCCTGAGGCAATGAGAAGATCCATTTATTTTGAAGCGTCTTTCCCTGAGATCACAGTGTGCTGCCTGTTTTTCACTCTCTGAAAACCACTGTTTCTTGTATTACCTCCAGTGTCCAGTTGTTTAGGAGGGCAGGGTGAGTCTGAGCCCGTTCTTCCCAAAGTGCATGGAAGCAGAAGTTCTTGGCCTGTTGTTTGAGTTCATTTTCACATCTCTTCACTTTCTCCTTATGTGACTACCTCCACTTCCTGCTCTCCTACACCATTGGCTGCCTTCTACCCTGGGCCAAATCTAGTAAGTTTCTTTTTTCTTCAAGATTTGGCTAAATCATTACTATCTTTGGGGAACCTGACCTGACTGCTCCCCACTCCCCATTTTGTCACTCTGATAAGTAGAAGCCTCTGTTAGAAAATTCACTTCATTATATCACAATCCTTCCTTCCTTTCTAAATATCTTTCCACCATCCTACACTTTGGATTATCTTCTTTGAGAGCTGGTCTTATAAATCTTTGTGTCTGGTATATTGTGGAAGCTGAAAAATGTTAAATGAGACCCCATGTTCAATGGGACATCAAGAAAAAACCTGTGTTTAATAATTTGCTTAATTTTAATACTTCTAAGGATTTGGCAAAGGTAATTTGGTGTAGGCAGAGACAATTTAGGAGGAAAATTACAAAAGCCTTAGCTTTTGAACATTATTCCTGAATAAAACGTTTGTAAGGATCAGCTGATAGGGTGATAACTAAAAACTGCAATGTATTGTCTGATATGGAGAAAATATAAGGATTACTGGATTGAAATACTGCTTGCTTCTGGCATAATTCATCCCCGAGTGATAGCCAAGGTTTTGGTCTTAAATAAGGGTCTACGTGAACTTTTTTTTTTTTTTTGGTGGATCTATAAGGAGCTATTGTAATCCCTGAATGTCCGTGTATATACAGCTCTGTCATTCTTATCATATTTTAATATTTAAGAATTATCCTGAGATAAACAGAAGAACTGTGATCTACTAAAACCGTGGACAGCCAAGGAAGTAGGGACTCTTTGGGGGAAGTCAAATAAGTTAATTCCAAGGCAAGGAGCTTCTTAGCAAAGAAGAAACTTGAGGAAAGTATGAAAGTGAAGTTAAACTAAGCGTGGGCTTCATATTCTGAGGAAGACGTCATCTAAAGAGAAGGAAAGGCAACCCAGGACTTGGTAGTTTGAGTTGGGAAGTTTTCTTAAAAACAAGCAAAGAAACAAACAAATGTGGCATACCGTCTGTCCATAGGTCCACTCACCCATCCCCTTGGTGGTCCATCTACCCCCCACCTCCCGATCCATCCATCCATCCATCCATCCGTCATCCATCCATCCATTCATCCGTTCATCAGTCCATCCTTCTTTTCCAGTAGGCACCTACTCTGCCTCATTTCAATGATACTGTCAATTGCTCAAAACGTTTAAAAATTCCTCATGGAATTTACCTGCAGAATCACAATTTTCTTACTACCTTGTAATTGTACTTTGTTTTCAACTAAAACAGTTATCAAATATTTTATTTATCAGATTCAGCTCTGAATGACTTTTAGTTGTTATCAAAACTTATATATGTTTATAGGAGAAATATTTCCCAACATTGAGTATATGCCAAATAATCAACTGTAATAACTGAAAGAAATCTAAAATGCAGGGAACATGGTAGGAAGTAAAGCAATGGGGAAGAGGGTGGCTCATGTAGTGGGCACCAGTGTCCAGCACATGTATGTATGAGGCTGGCTTTGCAAGTGATGCTTGCTCTGAGGGCCAAAGAACATGTTTGTGTATAAATGTGCACACGGTAGAAAGGGCTGCGGAATACACCTCTTCTTTCCCATCTCACTACAGGCTGTGAGACATCAGACCTCACAACTGTATTCTCCAGACCATTCTAGGAAATAAAATAGATGCCTAATTCTTATGTAACTAGGAGCACACATGAATAGGTATTACTTTTATTTATAATAAAATACTATTATGTAGAATATTATCTAGAAAGTACATAATGAAATGAGTTAATTAACTGTAATTAGGTCATATCAATAAGTATGAAAATTATAGCTTGATTCTTCTTAAAATCTCAGAAAAGATAGTTTTTATTCTTGATGCTTGAACCTGGATTCCAAGGATTTTTAAAGCTCTAGAATTCTAACAAAATTAAAATCTGGGAATGAAAAAATGGCTAATTCTTTTTTTTTAAGATTTGTTTATTTATTTGAGAGAAAGAGAGAGAGTGAGCATGACTGGAGGGAGGGGCAGATTGAGAGAATCTCAAGAATACTCCCCAATAAGTCCAGAGCCCAATGCGGGGCTTGACCATGAGATCATGACCTGAGCTGAAATCACTAGTCTGACACTTAACCCACTGAGCCATCTAGACACCCTGAGAATAGCTTATTGTTATCAGCCCTCAGACGTTTTGGTAAGACAAGTTTAAATCACTTTGGAAATGAGCCAAACTTTGCCACAAAATCTTTTCTAAACTCATCTCTCATTAACTTTGTTCATGGGAGGAGAAACAAGCTCAGCTCTTGAGTGAGAATATTACAGCCCAGCTTCAAATAATTATCTAGGCCTTTTGACCTCAAAGGACACATAACCTTGTTTAATTTCTCTCAAATAGCTGAGTTGCAATCCAGTGTCCCCAAAGTGGCAGGATATATTTTTCTGCTCAAGTCATATCACACACAATAAAATTAGTGGCATCTCTTTCTCAACTCATTGGCTGTTTAAGTGTATACATTTTACATTAGCAAATATAGCTGCTTTTTTAATTGTGGATTTTACATTGGACATAACCTGGGGGAAATATCAGATAAATACTGTAATGTGATACTCAGTGTGATACTCCAAAATACCAGTTTGTGCTGAACCTAAAACCTCTTTTGTTTGCCTTTAACCTCAATCTTGATTTATTTCAAATGACTATCTACTCTGTTCAACCCAACTATTAATGCTTTTCAGTTGGTTTTCTTAGTTAAAGGTTTTAAGCCTATAAAATTTTAAAGTGCTTTGGCTTCATACTATATGGAGTGTCATCCTGAGAAGGGGAGGATATTGAAAAATAATACAGTTGTTCAAGAATTAGGACAGATTGGGAACAAATACGGACATATTGACCCCAATTTGGGACAAGCTGGGAATAAATGACGATAATCAGTAAAGTAAGGGTAACGTGAATAATTCAAGAAGTCCACAATAGTTTCAATCTCCAAATGTTAGGCAATTGAGTTTCTTTCCTCCCTACTCATTTTTCTAAACATTGACCTTATAGCTCTTTAATTTTTGATGCTTTAGTTATAGTGTGTCTTGGTGTGGATCTCTTTGGATTTATCTTTTTTGGAACTCTCTGGGCTTTCTGGGTTTGGAGGTCTGGTCCTTACCCAGGTTAGAGAAGTTTTCAGCCATTATTTCTTCAAACAAGTCTTCTGCCCCCCTCTCTCTCTTCTTCTGGGACCTCTATAATGGGAATGTTGGTCTGTTTGATGTTGTCCTATGTGCCACTGAACCTATCTTTACTTGTTTTTTTCCTGCTCTCATTGGGTGAGTTCCACTGCCCTATCTTTGATTTCACTGATCCTTTCTTGTTCTTCATCTGGTCTGCTGGCGAACGCCTTTATTGCGTTTTTCAGTTCAGTTATTGTATTCTTTGGCCTGTGATTTCTGTTTGGTACTTTCTTATATTTTCGTTCTTTTTGTTAAAATTCTCACTTTATTCATGCCTTGTTCTCCTGACCACGGTGAGCTTCTTTACAACCATTATTTTGAACTCCTTTTTTTTAAATAATTTTTTTTGTTATATTAGTCACCATACAGTACATCCCCAGTATTTTGAACTTTTTATCAGGTAAACCACTCATCTGTTTCATTAAGGTATTTTTCTGAGATTTTATCTTGTTCTTTCATTTGGAACATATTCCTGTTTCTTCATTTTCCTTGACTTTCTGTATTGGTTTCTATGCATTAAATAAAACAGCCCCCTCTCTCAGTCTTGAAGGAGTGGCCTCCTGGAGGAGATGAACATTATTGTTCAACACTGCCCTAGCTTCTGGTTGTCTCTTTGAACCTTTGTGATTATCCAAGTGACTTACTTGTTTTTAGAGGCCTCCAGTAGTTGAGGGCGTGCCAAGACCACTCTGTGTACCTAAGGGAGGATATCAGTCAGCACCTAGATTCAGGCTCATTGGAAGCCATACCTTCAGGCAGCAGCTTTTAAGGTATACAAATATACTTCTTTAATGGGAAGACTGGAAGATGGGCATTTCTGTCTGCTCCCTCTGCACTGAGCCCTTGGGTGTTAGCCAGTTAAGAACTGTTTCTTTGTTGCTAATGTCCCATCGAACCCATGAGCACAAGCCCCACTGGCACCCAGAGCCAGCCTATTAAAGGATCTGGGCAGCAGCCACAAAAACTGGGATGCCAGGTATATACATAAGCTCCTTTCTTGGAGACACAGGCACCCTGGGACAGGGCAGAGGGAGAATATGAAGATGGTGTCTGGTGTTCTCCCTGATCTTTGGAGAGGATTGCAGTCGACCCCCTAGATGTGTTTAAATAGAAGCCTTCCCCCCTCACACCCCCCTAACACCCCCTGCCACAGCTATGAAGATAAGCTAATAGACCTTTTTCAGGGAAAGACTGGGGTTTACGCCTGCTGCCTCTGTGCTGTGCCTTGAGTGGGTAGCTGGGTAAAAACTATTTCTCCATTTGTTACAGTGCTGTGAGAGCACTGAACAGAAGCCCCACTGGCCACCAGAGCCCGGTGATCAGGTTGTCCCCTAGGTGGCAGCTGCAAAAACTGGGGCCTCAGACATGTGCACAAGCTCCTTTCTGAGAGATACCTGGAGCAAGACAGAGGGAAGGTACAAAGATGGTACTTGCCAGCCTCCACAGTCTTTGAGAAGTTTTTCAGTGGCCTCTAGGTGTATGTTATATTAAATGCCTGCCCCTCAGGCTGAATCTTTTATGATAAACAACAGGCCTCTTTCACAGAAAGACTGGTTGCGTTTCTGTCAGTTATCTCTACACTGTGCCCCAGGGGTTTAGCCATGGTGAGTCCACAAGACCCCTTTAAGATCTGTTTCTCAGTTTGCTATAATCTTGCGGTCTTGTGTATGAAAGCCCATTGTCTTTTAAAGCTAGATGTTTTGGGGTCTCCTCTCTCAGGAGCATGTCTTAAAAGGTAGGTGTCAGGTGTGGGGTTCAAACCCTTTGCTTCTCAAGGAGAAGGTCAGGGTTGTGAATTCTCTGCTATTTGTGGGTTGCCACACTAGGAGTGTGGTTTATGGTGACATTGTGTCTCTGTCTCTCCTACACATTTTGGTGGTTGTGGGGTGGTTGTCCCCCCCCCCCCCAAAGATATATGAGTTGCTCAGCTAGTTTTTGGATTTCTTTCACAGGGAATTTTCCTGTATGTAGCCATAGATTCAATGTAACTGTGGGAGGAGGTGAGCTCAGGATCCTCCTATGTTGCCACCCTGAACAGGAACACCCTGGAGTTCTTTCTTTGATTGAAAACATTAACAAGTCATCCAAAATAATGAGAAGCAGATCACCAGGTATGAGCTCTGAAGGGCTAGAATTTCCTTACTCTTCTCTTACCCTACCCCATCACCTAGCCTGGGACTTGTGCATAGCTGGCATTCAGCGAATGTAGTTGAAAGGAAGAGGTGATCTGAGATTTGCAGGTAAGGGGGGGGACATTTGGGTTGGCAGGCTTACACTGCCAGATGCTACTCCTGAGTTCTTCTGGGAACACTCTAGAGAACCCTTAAAATACCTCAGACGCAAGGCAGAATAAAAGAATAATTCTGGGGTCTTGGGCTGCTGTTTGTTGAGTTCACACACCACTTTGCAATGCCTGTGGAGAAGCTGAGGAGTGTAGACGATGCTCGTTCCTTCACTGGGCCTTTGTTCATTGATGTTCCTGCCTCGGGCATTTGTAAATGCATCATCTGGAACACATCTGCTCCCATCTTTACCTGTCAAATTTCTGTTCATCCATTTGAACAAAAAATTCACTTTCTCAAGAGGCTTTCCCAGATCCTCTTGATCTGAATTGGATTCTTCCTGTTATATTCTCTCAGAGGACCCCATACTCCACCCTAACGGCACTTACCATATTTTGTAACTGCACCCATTGTCAGTTACTGTTAGCATGCTTCTGTAACCTCCAGAAGTGCAGGAAACAACTGTGTCCTCAGCACCTAGAGCAGTGCCAGTGCTGTTGGGGGTGGGAGGGGCACATGTTTTTTTCTTTTAAAAGTGTGGTTTGCATGGTGCACTGGGTGTTATACGCAACTAATGAATCATCGAACTTTACATCAGAAACCAGGGATGTACTGTATGGTGACTAACATAATATAATAAAAAAAAAAACATTAAAATAAATAAATAAATAAATAAATAAAATAAAATCTAAAAAAAAAAAGTGTGGTTTGACCTTGACACTTCTGTCTAAACTCTATTTAAGGGTATTAAATAAAGCACTGAAATAAAGGGTATTAAAATAAAGGGCTGAAATAAAATTTTTCATAAAAAATACAATTAAGGGCCCTGGGTGGCTCTGTTGGTTAAGCATCTGCTGGCTCTGGTCATGATCCTGGAGTCGGGATCGAGTCCCGCATCAGGTGCCCTCCTCGGTGGGGAGTCTGCTTCTCCCTCTGCCCCCTTCAAATAAATAAATAAATAAATAAATAAATAAATAAATAAATATTTTAAAAATATAATTAAGAAATGAAAGGTTTTTTTTCTTAGTGACATCAATGTACGGGGGAGCTAAAGAGAGAATGTTTCTGGGTTACAAAGCAAAAGAGCCACCAATCTGAGCTCTGGTCATAAATATTTAAATTGTATAAAGAACAGGTCTTTAAATCTATTTTTATGAAATTTATTCCCAGTCTGAAGTGGCAGTGTATACAAAGATAACAGAGCTTGTGATATTTTACAGAAATGTTTACTACAACATGCATTATGAAGTGTTTCAAACATATACATATTAAGTTTCATGCTGAATAAATAATCCCCCAAATTAATTTTTATTTTTACATAAAAATATAATATTGCACTCTTAACAAGACCAGTTATTTTGCATATTTTCTCTTTAAATAAATGATGGAATTCAGCCTTAAAAAAAAACAAAGAAGACTGAGTAGTAACCCTATTCTAATAGGGGACTAATTCCAAGTTCTTGGTAGAAAAAATGAAAGCCAGACAGTAGCTGCAAATTTTTTTTTTTTTTTTTTTTTTTTAACAAAGCAAATCACTTCAACGTGAATAGGAGTAATCTCATCTCTGCACCTATCTGGACCTCAGAGTTCCAAGCTGGTCTGTGCAAACCATGATCTAAATGTGGCCCGGGAAGCGTTCTTATGGGCATATGCTGTTCCACTGACAAGCACACATGGCCACTTGCTTCCAATGGCCCGCATCTCGATGGCAGAGAGACGTTGGAATTGTGTTTTGTACAGTTTTTAAGCAGAATGTTTTAGAAAGTCTGGAAGTTACAAAAGTAGTTCTGTAAACACCATATGAATTGAATTTCCATAACAAACACGCAAGTTATTCTTAGGCAGGAATACATATTTTTACCCCATGGTAACATCCTACTGAGCTTATTTTACAGTGTTTTCGAAGCCAATAAAGCAGCACCCCAAGTAAAAATAGAGCCGTAATGGTAGAGACAGACTATGGTAGAGATTTTCAGGAATTCTGTCTTTATGGTGTGCAAATTTTCTGTGGCGTATACTTAGATTTTTCTGTTGTTCCTAGAATTCTCAGGTAGTATAGATTAGTAGAAACAGAGCGGACATGGTTTCCTATAGGAATTATTCTGCATCCTGTTGGAAACAAAGTAAGCTGTCTCCTTTCTTTTGTTATTCTGTTTTGTGGAAGAAAACACACCCTGCATATTAGATTAAATGCCTTATGTAGAATGGACTCTTAATATCTGTGCCATCTTTCTGCATAGTGGAGGCTTTCTATTGCCAATTGTTAAGTATTCAGTGCTCTGTAAATGGCAGATATTAAAATAATTATCATTGTGTTTAAATCTTAGTGATTCAAATAAGTAAGGATATTCAATATCTAGTGTTATGGATTTTAAGCAGGATTTTTATGAAAAAACAGAATGTATCTGAAATCAAATGTATGTTTGTGGCTGTCAAAAAATTCTGGTTCCTCTTTGAGTTAAGAAGGCAACTGGAAAAAAACTGCCTAACATTGAGATCCATTAGTAGTTTGTTTTTAGTATTCAGATATTCCCTAAAATGTTTGGTGCAGAGGCACCTACTGAATAATTTACTTCTCAAAGAAAGCACTTTGTAAGTTCTAACTTCTTATCCTTTTCTTTACTTGTGTGTGTGTGTGTGTGTAGGGTGAATTATCTTGGCATAAAACTTTTTAAATATAATTTTAGAGTATTTTCTATAAACAATTAGCTAGCCAATTTAAATTCTACTGGTCCTTTTGGAATAATAGAAAAAAGAAGAGACCCTAGTCCTTTCTTTAGAATACTCTTGTGGGTAAAACTTTAAGAATACAATTTTAATTCATCATGTAAGACTTACACCTTGTTGGTTAGAACATACCCACACAATCCTCTAGATTATCACTAAATTAGAACAGAACTGTCCTCTCAGGACCTTGTGAGGCCACAGAATGTTGTGCAGATGAAGAGAGCTGATCATTATTTGGATGATTCGTTTGGTCATCCTTTTCTTCAAGTTCAACCTCCTAAATCTGGTGAGGTCAACCAATCTAGTTTGGAGCTAAAGTGCTTTGGAGAAGTGGGGTTCTCTCTCATTCATCCAGCTGCATAGCTGCTAAGGAAGGAATAGAACATTGGCTGTTTCAAGCGCTGCTGGTCCTTCCGACACCAGGCGATCACGGTCCCATCACTATTCGCCGTGTACAGATGGTGGCCGTCACAGGAAAATGTAAGGCTGGCAAAAGAAATCCGTGTGTACATTACCTCTTACAATTGCGTCAGCATGTTGGTGATCATATAGAAATTAGTGTAAAGAAGCTAAGATCTGTTCACTGGAGCAGAGAGACCAACGAAATGACTGCTTACAACTCATTGGTTTCTGGGGTAATTCTACTATAGTTTAATTGCTCTGCTGGCAATTTCATGAAGCTCGTTCTAACGAGGTGATACAGAATAAAATCAGATCAAAGAGATCAGTACATTCCATTCCTTCTTTGTGCATTTTCTTCTACCACCTTGTTTATTCTCTTATTACTTAAACAACAAATACTTGAGCATAGGAAAGTTTAGATAATATAACGGTGCTACATTTTCTCTTTATAGAAATAAATGATGATTATAGGGAGATATTTAATTTCCCTGAAAAAGGAAAAGGTAAAAATGTAACATTAATAAATAATTAATTTGAGTTTGTTAAAATTTAAACTTAGTGCATTGAAAATAAATTTAATAGAGCATAATTTGAATCACTTACTTCCCATTGATTTTTAAAGTCAAATTTGTCGGTAGAACAAAGGGTAACTGGTTGTTGATCAATCTTATCGAGCATACCCCTGAAGCTATCAATCACCATTACGGTATTTTTAATAAGGAAGGAAAAAATATGGTTTCTACAATTCAAAAGCTTCCCCCTGGGCTATCTCCCAGGATACCTTCTATTAGACCTGAACTCCTGACTCAGCATTAAGCTCCACAAAGACATGGACTGTGTCTCCTTGCAAAAGGTCCTGGTCAACCTGGTATTTGATAAATGGTCAGCTGCTTAGGACTCTCATCGCTTAGTTCACTGGTCTGTGTGCTTTAATCTCTCTCTAACAAAAATAGAGTTACAAAGTATATTATGAAGAATCTGGGGGTGGTTTACCTTACAATCGGCTTATTTGATTTAGGAAATGTGATTTCCCGCACAGGCTTTAGGTCCCATGTACTCCATAACCTAGAGAGGAAAAAAGTCATCACCTAATTAAGCAAACCAAAATTTCCTTCACCAAAAAAACCCCTATGTATTTGTTTATTTGTTAAACATCATCTGGAAGGAAACACAATAAACAATTAACAGTAGCTACTTCTGGGAAGTTTGCAGGGGGTGGATGTGGAAGTAAGAAAACTTGGTAAATTTTCACATTGTTAATCTTTTATACAATTAATAGACAATATACAATTTCAAAGCTACACGAAAGCTAAGTTTATTACTTACAAATAAAACAGGAATCAGTGAAGAATCTATATCTGAAGGTGATTTTAAATCTCCAGATATTAAGTATGAACGTGCCTAGATATTTAAAGCTAATTTTTGCAACTGCTGTGTCCTTATGAACAAGAGCAAGCAAAGAGAATCAAAACTCTTCTTACCTTACAATTCCATTCTCTAATCCCCCGGCAATCACATTGATAGATACTCCCTCAGGCTGGTTAGAGAAGGCAACGGAACAGATGATCTCCCTGCAGTGCACATGTCCAACAAGGTCCCCGTTCACTGTCCAGAGTCTGAGGTCGCTGCCTCCACCAGCTAAAACACCAAAATCGTCCCATAGGTCACCAGAGTGTGGGTACATCAGAGCCCACCACCCTGGGTCCCAGAGGGGCATCCCCACGCACCGAGCTTGTTTGTTTTAGTGATAAAATTTATAGGCAGCTCATGACTGAAGCTGTATAAATAAAATTACTACATAATAAGTCACAAAGAGCTCTGCATATTTACCTAGAGACAATGACCATAGAAAAATAAAAATAAAAAGATTAATTTAGAAATAGAGAGCAACAAGGTAAATTAATCATGTATTTTTGTGTAATCATATTTTAGCAAATGAACTGCCAAGGCTGAATTTGAAAGTACCTAAAAAGTTAAACAATCTTCAAAAACAGAAGAAAATATTCTGTGAAACCAACTGTAAGAAGGGAGTTACGTGACTTTTCAAGAAAAAAAAGTTATAATAAAACTTAGCGGAGTTAAAAGCTACTTCTTAAAGAAAAAAAAAAGCTATCTAATTCCTCAGAATGTCTAACATTGAATCTTGTAACTCACTGACTTATTAGACTAATTTTTTCTTTTCAAAGACCATGAGTAACTAAACTTTTTGGAGTTTTCCAGGTGCTGGAAGAGGCAGTAATTGCTGAGTGAAACAAAGGGACATAAAAAAGACATAAAAGGACACAGAGTGTATGATTCCACTTAGATAAAAGATCCAGAATAGGCAAATTCATAGAGATCGGAAGTAGAATAGTGGTTCCCGGAAGCTTTGGGGCAAGGAGGAATAGAGTTATGCTTAGGGAGTGTCTGCTTGGGATGATGAAAACATTTTTGAAATAGTGGTTCCACCACATTGTGGGTGTGGTGATGCCACTGAACCATATGCTTTAAAATGGTTCAGATAGCGACTGTAACGCTAAACATATTACTACATACGTAGAGAAAAGGAGGTTAACAAATGCCCAGTGTTGTACTTAAGACTTCCCACTGATTAGGAGAGATAACCTAAATAAAACATCAAGATGTAGGAGTTCAATATACTAAAGAAATACAATTATAGACGATAAACTCCTCTTTTCCATGGGTAGACATTTCACTCTCTCTTGAATTTAATACTTGATAAAAGATTTTAAAAATATATAAAGCAACCAGATGTGTGCTAGTAAGGTTAGAAGGCTTATCAAAGACATTGATGTAGGGTTAATCATTACCTGTAATTGACAGCTATTGCAAGCTCAGTCCTTCAAAACCAAAAATCTAAATGTGGGCCTTGACTCCCTGAAATATGGTACAGAAGTCAATAGGCAAAGAAGCACCCTAGCAGATTACCCACACCTCGGGCTACCACAAAACCAAGTAACTACTCTCTGCCTAAGATTGTAAATATCAAAATGGAGGCCTTCACTCAAGACCAGATTGCTTTCATGTGTAATTCAGCATGTCAACTAAAAGTCAGAAAATTGGGCATTCCTGAAAAAAAAATTATTCTTCCTACACATCTTCACTGAAATTAAAATAAACTGGAGAGTCACTGCCCACCCCGAATTTCATATTATATTAACTTTATAATGCCATTGGCCATACATGACCAGGCTATGAACCCTAGTTAAAAGGGTTTTGATATAGTGGCAGAATGATTTTAAAAATACAGAAACCATCTATTATAATATTTACATAGTTTAATAAATTTCACATCTTATCATCATAAAAACCACATCCTATAAGGACTGGATGTGGTTTTTACGATAAGATGTGAAATTTTTTATGATCAAGAGGAAAGCGCCTGCCAGTGTAACTTCAGCCCTGACACTGAAATTTTATATACATATGTGTAATGTGTATATATATATATATGCATACACACATATATAACATAAATACATACACGTACATATGTATTTACTTAAATTTTGATTTTAAAGTTACCTGGATGGTACTCACTAATGGGTCAAGATGTTTGATAGGCTAAATCTGATAACTTTCTTTCCTTCTTGGACTATAAGACTAGAGGATGAACTCTAGTTTGGGTCGTTAAACATAAATTTCGCCTCACTTTAAAAAAAAATCATTATTTTTATTTTGTTCTCTATATACCAAATTCTTGTTATGACTTCTCTTATATATGTACCAAGAGGCCTTAAAAAGTGAAGAAGGCCTTTTTGTTCAGACTGGAAAAAAAAGTTCTAGCCATTACTCTATTATACTGTGCACTCCCCAGGGACACCTGAATACCCTACTATCCAGTTAGTAACTGCAGCAAAAGTAATTTTGTTTCTTGTTCCCATAAGACTGGCTGATATAATATCACAGATATAAATCACTACTGGCAGCAGGAAAGTAATTAACTTTACAAAATTCAGCTCCCTAAGGATCAGGCCTAACTTCCAAATGTTGCCAAAACAAGAAAGTAGAGAGCACTATATAAATAATCATTATATTATTCCCCCCAACCTCCCCCCTTGGTATGACGTACTAAAAGCTGCTAATGTACAAATCAAGGGAGAACAATTAGCAAAAGTCATCAATCATCTGCCCACACTTGTATTATCAAAGTCAATGGTTCAAAATTTTTTTCCCTTAGTTATGATGATTAGGAAATAAAAATGTTTCCATGGCATTATTTTATAACTGGATGCTAAGATTGGCAAATGTTTCCCATCTGATATCTTTAAAGCATGACTGAAGACATTACTTTTCTGGAATACAAGAATTAATGAATGTTTTATAAAATCAACAATAAAATTCCAAGAGATAGCTGCAGTATAATAAAAAATAAATACTTGGTCTTTGTCCCAGGTCCCTGGCATAGAGCTCCTGAAACCCTTGTAATTTACCATCTTTTGTATGCTAACAAGCTGACTCCTGGGGGGCAGGCCCTAGATAGCCTCAGGATGGGGGCCTGTCACCAGACAAACCAGCCACGTGGTTAGGAGGTTAGAATTTACAGTACCTCCCCACCTCTGGGGATGGAGAGAGGCTGCAGACTGAGCTCAAGTACCACAGCCATTGATTCAATCATCCATGCCTACAGAAGGAAACCTCAGAAAAATCCCTAAGTAACAGGGTTAGGAGGGCTCCCGAGCTGGTGAGCACATTCATGTGCCAGGAGGGAGGTGCACTCTGAATCCACCCAGACACGCCCTCTGGATCTCCCCCTATACACCTCTTCAGCTGGGTGCTTATTCCTTTTTTTTAAGAGAGAGAGCAAGAGCGAGGTAGCGGGAGGGGTAGAGGGAGAAGGAGAGAAGGAATCTTCTCTTCGCTCCCCCAGCCTCAGCCCGAAGTGAGGCTCGATCTCACAACCCTGAGATCATGACCTGAGCTGAAATCAAGAGCCGGACACTCAACCGACTGAGCCTCCCAGGCGCCCCTGGCTGTTCATTTCTATCCTTTGTAATAAGCTTCTGTAGGTAGGTATAGGGTTTGACTAAGTTCTGTGTGCTTGGTGGGGGGTTGGGAACTCCCAAATCCGCTAACTTCAAGTAGTTAGTGTAGAACCGAATCGCATTACTGAGCACCCAGGTGGTGTCACAGGATTGGGGAACGGCTGGGTGTCAGAAAAAACCAAACAATATAAAACATGCAAGTGAAGGATAGAGGACCACCCACTATAGATATGTCCAAGATAATCTATACTGAGTGGGCAGAAAGAGACAATTTTTCAAAGGATTTTTTGATGCCAAGGTCCTTAAGAATAGAAATGCAAACAGAAAATTTATAAATTTTCCAACTGTTCTTTACTGCTGGATGCGTCAAGTTTTTAAATATGTATTACTTGAAAAAACAAAAACTAAAAACAAACCTCTAATGAAGATATAACTCTGTCACGCAAATTTCAAGGCAAATTATACCTCCATTTATCATAATACAGTATTGTTCTCACTCAGGAACTGGAAGATACATATATTCAAAGCTGATGATTGGCTGATGCTTTGCATGTATGTCACGGGGAAGGTAGTGAGTTAGTAGTTAAAAGCGGAAGCCAGAAAAAAGAGAAACAAAACCCAAGAAAATTCAGATAATTATGTAACAATAATTTGCTTAACTTCCATGTACCCAAATGTAATCTTACATATATCAGAAAAATGACACTATTAGCTTCTCCATAAGTTGGTCCCTAACTTGATGAAGTTTTAACACACAAACACGCTATTAGCACAGTATTTAGATGTGGTTAGGGACCTGAGAGACGTAATCCAACAGTGTAACTGACACTGCACCAGCTAAGGACTCCGTGCTTTGGTTCGGGCCTTGCTCACCTGAATCACACACAGTAGCGATGTCACCAGTAGTTTCACTGGCAGAGACGGCCGTGACGGGGCTTTTGTGTCCTGCCAGGCTCTGTACATAGCACAACCTGAAAGACCAAAGACAAATTTGCATATGATCATTAAATATCAGTAGCTTCTCTTGTATAATTCTCTTCCTCAGTGTATGGACCTATTATTCATAAGGCATTGCCCACTATTTCCTAACTGATCTTTTGATTTCAATACGATTACAAATTTTGTATTTCATGCTTAAAATGATCATAATGTAAAGATCTTATTTTAGTGCATGTGTTTCACACAGGAAGAACGGAGACATAAAGGCAGCTGTGTTTGCGTTGGAGAGGTTCTTCTGTACCTGTTTAAATCCCATATGATGCAGGTTCCATCTCTGCTCACACTTATCATTATACTGTAGGGTTTGCAAACAAATAAGCTGGTTATCTCTTCTGTGTGCCCGTACAGATGGATCTGAGACTCCATTTCGATCTCTGAGGGCTGAAATTGAAAAAAGTCAGTGAAGTACAAGATAAAAAGCATGACAAAAGTTTTCCTAGTACTGTGTCTCAAAAATAAAAACAACTCAAGGGACTCAAACATTCTTCTCAAGCATATCATGTTTCAATCCACTGCAGGTCAACTCTTTCCTAAAGAGTAAAACTAATTAAACATTAAAACATTTTTAATTGTCCAT
The DNA here is from genome assembly GCF_023065955.2 of Ursus arctos. Taxonomy (NCBI): domain Eukaryota; kingdom Metazoa; phylum Chordata; class Mammalia; order Carnivora; family Ursidae; genus Ursus; species Ursus arctos. The sequence continues at coordinate 70,865,242 of NW_026623089.1, forward strand.
AATTTCAAGAATTAAAATGCTTTTCATTTTTGTCTTCTTGTCCAATCTTTGTCCAAATACATACACAAATATTTTTATAGTTATGATTATTGTCATCCAAATAATTTTGTATTTTGTATTTAAACATTCTTTCTATTTTTTAAGTGTTTTTTTATTATATTATGTTAGTCACCATACAGTACATCCCTGGTTTTTGATGTAAAGTTCGATGATTCATTAGTTGCGTTTAACACCCAGTGCACCATGCAATACGTGCCCTCCTTACTACCCATCACCAGCATATCACATTCCCCCATCCCCCTCCCCTCTGAAGCCCTCAGTTTGTTTCTCATAGTCCATAGTCTCTCATGCTTCATTCCCCCTTCTGATTACCCCCCCCTTTCTCTATCCCTTTCTTCCCTTACCTATCTTCCTAGTTCTTATGTTCCATAGATGAGATAAACCATGTGATAATTGTCTTTCTCTGCTTGACTTATTTCACTTAGCATTATCTCCTCCAGTGCCGTCCATGTTGCAGCAAATGTTGAGAACTCATTCTTTCTGATAGCTGAGTAATATTCCATTGTATATATGGACCACAGCTTCTTAATCCAGTCATCTGTTGAAGGGCATCTCGGCTCCTTCCATGATGTAGCTATTGTGGACAATGCTGCCATGAACATTGGGGTGCATATGGCCCTTCTCTTCACTACGTCTGTATCTTTGGGGTAAACACCCAGTAGTGCAATGGCTGGGTCATAGGGTAGCTCAATTTTTAACTTTTTAAGGGACCTCCACACTGTTTTCCAGAGTGGCTGTACCAACTTGCATTCCCACCAACAATGTAGGAGGGATCCCCTTTCTCCACATCCTCTCCAACAATTGTTGTTTCTTGCCTTGTCTATTTTTGCCATTCTAACTGGCGTAAGGTGGTATCTCAGTGTGGTTTTGATTTGAATTTCCCTGATGGCTAATGATTTTGAACATTTTTTCGTGTGTGTTAGCCATTTGTATGTCTTCATTGGAAAAGTGTCTGTTCATATCTTCTGCCCATTTTATGATTTGTTTATTTGTTTCTCGCATATTGAGTTTGAGAAGTTCTTTGTAGATCTTGCATACCAGTCTTTTATCTGTAGTATCATATGCAAATATATTCTCCCATTCCGTGGGCTGCCTCTTAGTTTTTTGACTGTTTCCTTGGCTGTGCAGAAGCTTTTTATCTTGATGAAGTCCCACAAGTTCATTTTATCTTTTGTTTCTCTTGCCTTTGGAGATGTGTCATGAAAAAGGTTGCTTTGGCAGATGTCGTAAAGGTTGCTGCCTATGTTTTCCTCCATGATTTTGATGGATTCCTGTCTCCCATCGAGGTCTTTCATCCATTTGGAGTTTATCTTTGTGTATGAGAGAGTGGTCAAGTTTCATTCTTTTGCAGGTAGCTGTCCAATTTTCCCAGCACCATTTATTGAAGAGACTGTCTTTTTTCCACTGGATGTTTTTTTCTGCTTTATCAAAGATTAGTTGCCCAAAGAGCCAAGGGTCCATTTCTGGGTTCTCTATTCTGTTACATTGGTCTATGTGTCTGTTTTTGCTGTCTTTGTGATCACAGATTTGTAGTACAGCTCGAAATCTGGCATTGTGATGCCCCCAGCTTTGTTTTTCCTTTTCAACAGTTCTTTGGCGATTCGGGGCCTTTTCTGGTTCCATACAAATTTAAGGACTATTTGTTCCAGTTCTTTGAAAAATGTCATCGGTATTTTGATGGGGATGGCACTGAAAGTGTAGATTGCTCTGGGTAGCATGGACATTTTAACTATGTTAATTCTTCCGATCCATGAGCATGGAATATTTTTCCATCTTTTTGTGTCTTCTTCAATGTCTTTCAAGAGTGATTTATAGTTTCTAGAATATAGGTCCTTTACGTCTCTGTTTAAGTTAATTCCAAGGTAACATATGGTTTTTGGAGCTATTGTAAGTGGGATGGATTCCCTAATTTCTCTTTCTTCAGTCTCATTGTTCGTGTATAGAAATGCAACTGATTTCTGAGCATTGATTTTGTATCCTGCCACATTACTGAATTGCCCTATAACTTCTAGTAGTTTGGGGGTGGAATCTTTTGGGTTTTCCATACAGAGTATCATGTCATCTGCGAAGAGAGACATTTTGACTTCTTCTTTGCCGATTTGGATACCTTTTATACCTTTTTGTTGTCTGATTGCTGTCACAAGGACTTCCAGTACTACGTTGAATAATAGTGGCGAGAGTGGGCATCCTTGTCGTGTTCCTGTTCTTAAGGGAAAGGTTTCCAGCTTTTCCCCATTGAGAATGATATTTCCTGTAGGCTTTTCATAGATGGTTTTTATGAGATTGAGGAATGTACCCTCTATCCCTACACTCTGAAGGGTTTTAATCAGGAAAGGATGCTGTATTTTGTCAAATGCTTTTTCTGCATCAATTGAGAGGATCATATGGTTCTTGCCTCTTTTCTTGTTGATATGATGTATCACGCTGATCGATTTGCGAATGTTGAACCACGCTTGCATCCCAGGGATGAATCCCACTTGGTCATGATGGATAATCCTTTTAATGTACTCTTGGATTCTATTAGCCAGGATCTTGTTGAGGATTTTGGCGTCCATATTCATTAGGGAAATCGGTCTGTAATTCTCCTTTTTGATGGGGTCTTTGCCTGGTTTGGGGATCAAGGTAATATTGGCCTCATAGAATGAGTTTGGTAGCTTTCCTTCTTTTTCTATATTTTGAAATAGCTTTAGGAGAATAGGTATTATTTCTTCTTTGAATGTTTGGTAGAATTCCCCAGGAAAACCATCCGGGCCTGGAGTTTTGTTATTTGGAAGGTTGTTTATCAATGACTCAATCTCTTCATAATTAATTGGCCTGTTTAAAAAATCAATTTCTTCCTGTTTCAGTCTTGGTAGTTTATAGGTTTCCAGGAAGGCCGCCATCTCTTCCAGATTGCTTAATTTATTGGCATATAGCTGTTGATAAAAGTTTCTAATAATCCTTCCAATTTCATTGGTGTTGGTTGTGACCTCTCCTTTTTCATTCATAATTTTATTAATTTGGGTCCTTTCTCTATTCTTTTGGATAAGTCTTGCCAGTGGTCTGTCAATTTTATTGATTCTCTCAAAGAACCAGCTTCTAGTTCTGTTGATCTGCTCTACTTCATTAATACTTTTTTCAAGTCTACACATCATCTTGACCATTGTTACTCTGAACTCCATTTCTGATAATTTGGTTACATCCATATCCATTAGTTCTGTGGCAGAGGCCACAGACTCATTGTCTTTTCTTTGCTGGGGGGGACTTCTCCTTCTTGTCATTCTGATGAGGAGAGGTTGTGGGTTGTCCAGAGCCCAAATTATTGACCGGGACCCAGGCCGTGCGCCCTTGTTTTATAGGGACCTTAGGGTTGTGGGCTTCTTGATTTTTCAGCCTGCCTTCTGGGGGAGGGGCCTGCCATGCCGATACTTAGGCAGCCCTGTTTGGGTAGAGTCTCCGCGTCCCCTGAGAGGGGGGATGGGGATGGGCACACTGTGAGCTGGTATTTCCAGGCTTTTGTTCTCTGAGGGCTTTCCCTGGCAGTTTGCTGTGCCTCTTCTGAGAGTCAGAGCAGCAGTGGCGGAATCTCAGCCTCTGTCTCAGAACAGAGGGATCGCGGCCTGTTCTCCACTGATGTTCTGGCCACTTTAACTCCGTTACTGTTGGTGCTGCTCAACCCTGCAGCGTCCCGGGATGTGCGCCCCTCACCGGGCGTCCCAGCCCTCACTTCCAGGGCTGGCGTGTCTCTGTCCTTTGTGTTTCTAAAACCGCCAGCTGCCAGCCACCAGCCGCCCCAGTGCGCTCCGAAGCTCCGTTTCAGTCTGGTCGCGTGCATTCCCGGCTCACAGTCCTTCTGCTCTCTCGCGGGTGCCGGTCCACGAGTCTGCCTGCTCCCCCGTGCAGGTGGCTACCGCTTCCCCGCGCCCGAACACGGCGGCTCCCTCCCCCTTCCGTTTATCTTCCGATATCTGTGCACAGTTTCACGGCTCCCCGCTTTGTACCTCAATACTCAGCGCTGGAGATGTTCATTTGTAGAGATCCAGATGTATCTTCCTGCGTCTCAGGCTGATTCCGTGGGTGTTCAGGCTGGTCTGGTACCTATCCAGCTCGACTCAGGGGACCGGCTGAAAAAGGGGTCCCCTACTCCTCTGCCATCTTAACTCCTCCCCTCCGCATTTTCTATTTTTGACATTGTCTTCAAAATGATTTTAATGGTGTTATAATATTTATACAGTTGGTATGCCATAATTTACTTGAGCATTTTTACTGATAGACATTTAAAATTGTTTCTAATATTTTCAAAATTATAGATGCCATAGTTAAATCCTTCATGTTTAAAAGTTTAGTTCTTCTTCTGACTTATTTCTTGAGAATAAATTTCCAAAATCCTACTAATGAGTGAGTGAATACTAATAATTTTATAGTTCCTGACAGTGTACTTTCCAAAGGAATTGTACCAATCTCTGATGTCCTCACACATCACCATTACTTGTCCATAGTTACAGATTGGTTTTCTAAATGAAAGGTTGCAAACTGATGTTCCACGGGCCACGTTGGCTCACAGATGCCAGATGTCTATACTAGGTTTGACTCTTGTTTTCATTAGACTAAGCTGTTTATTGTCTAAAGTATTTCAATATTTCCACTTCAAAGGATATAGAAAAGTAGAAAGAGTAAGTATAATAATAAGCTGTATGTTGACCACTCAGTTAAACTAATCCTAATATTTTATATGATCGGTTTATTTTTTAAACAGAGAAAAAATCAAACACTACCCAGTTTGTGTACTGGTCTATTTTCTCTCGTCAGAAGTTACTACCATCCTGAATTTTGTATTTGTTTCCCACGTATGTAGAACTTATGTTCTACTGTACGTTGCCATAACCACAAACAACACATTGTATGGTTTTTCATGCTGACAAATCACTTTGTATATGTGCTATTATTCTCTAGGTATCTTTTGCATCCTGCCTTTTTGTTCACCACTGTTTTGGAAAGGTAGCTGTGTTGATATATATATCATATGTTTATGAGCTGCCGCTCATCTATTTTAAGTGCTATATAGTCCAGGCTTTTATTCACATAAAGATACATAGTTTACACTGAAAGAATCAAATGACCGGGCAATACCAGGCTCACATTCTTTCTTGGAACGACAGGCTTCTGTCGTGTGGCAGTTGCTTCTGTTTGGCTAGGACACGTGACGCTCAACCACACAGTCACAGAGAGGATTTCACAAGGCCCAGGGTCCTGGGACTGGGCCCCTGCTGTCTCTCCTCTGCCTCCGACCCTCCCCACAAGGCCAGGTGTCTGCAGGCCCAAAGGGATGTGCCCAGAACCCTTTCAGATGGTGCTTCAGGGTACCTGGGACCAAGGAATTCCTGACGGCAAAGGCCTGAGCCCCTTCGTTTTCTGCCTGAGCTCTGCAGCACTTGAGTTTGTGACTCACTTCACATTCTAAGTCTCTGAAAATTTCCCAACTTTTAAATGTCAATCAAGGTTGCTTTAAGTCGCATTTCTTTTGTTATAACCAAGTTTAACTTTTTCACATATTCACTTGCTTACATGTAAATTTGTGTGCCTGGTTTTGTGTATTTGTTACTGCATTAAAAAAATTATTTGGGGGTGCCCGGCTGGTTCAGTCTGTTAAGCCTCTGACTACCCGCTCAGCGGGGAATCTGCTTCTTTGCCTCTCTCTCTACCCCTCCCCCTGCTCACGTGCTCGCTCTCTCTCTCTCTTTCTGTAAAATAAATAAATTAATTAAAAAAAAAAAGGAAAATAAAAAAAATTATTTGGAGGAATTCCTCTACTTGTGGAATAGAATGCAAATATCTTCCTTGTTTCTGCTGGATCACCCGGACCACCATACCAGTCTATGGACACCTTAACCAAAGTCAAGCCTTAAGATCTGGACATCCCAGGGAATTGCAACCCAGGCTGTAATTCCATACAAGAGTTGGCCCCATTGGACTCATCCTCATTCTTAGGATATAGTCCTTCAGGGACCAGCCTTTGGAGAAGGGCCTCCTTGGGACTCCCCAGGCTTGCTCAGTCTCTGAGTATTGTTACCTATTCCTCTCACAAGAGCTGCCTAAGGACAGTGTCAGTACTCCAGTATTGACAAATGCCCTCCATGTGAAAGCTCCCCCCTACTTATTTACCTCTCTGGCCTGGGAATTCCCTACTAGCTTGTCAGCAATTTGCTGTTTTAATATCACACACACACACGCACACACACATATACACACGTATGTGTGTATATATATTTTTTTATTCCATGATCAAGATATAATTTATAGGGTAAACACAGCATAGGACCCCTATAGTGGTTGTTGATAATTTTATAGATTTTATACTTTAAAATGATTGTAAGAGTCAGTATTACTAGATGATTCCCTGACAGGTAAGAAAACAATTTCCATGGGCAGAATAGGAACATGAACTACTTCATTTAAAAAATGCTCTTGAGGGGTACCTGGATGTCTCGGTCAGTTAAGTGTCCAACTCTTGGTTTTGGCTCAGGTCATGATCTCATGGGTCATGAGATCGAGCACCATGTCCAGCTCCACGCTCAGCAGGGAGTCTGCTTGAAGATTTTCTCCCTCTGCCCCACCCTCTCAATAAATCAATCTTTAAAAAAAATTGCTCTTGAATGACATAATACTACCTTGGATAAGCATCATATATACTCTCTGGCCACCACAGATTCAGAGAATGGAAATATAGGTGTTCACTTACATGAAGATGAGGTGGCCATACTACTTAATTAGTGAAAAAAAGAATGACTCAAGAGCAACTATTTTAAAATCCGTTATCACTTTTAGAAGACAGTCTTCTCTAATATATAAATGGCTTATCGATAATTCCTTATAACAAGTCAACTTATTCACCCTTACCTAGAATACAGTTTAGAAGACGATCTTGGGAGAGTCAACAGAAACTTACACTGTTCAGTTAGATATGCTTCACTAGGTAAGGAACATATGTCATAAGAACCCCTTGAAAATATTCTCTAACAACAATTATTTCGGTCACACCCTGCACAGCACTTGGGGAGCCTGTATTTGTCTGTGTTAAAGCTACCACAAATGAGAACATAAATACTTCTAGAACCCTGGCGTTCAGTGGGTTGGTAGAACAGCAACCAGAACATGAGGGGCCTCCTGCTACCCTCACGGGCATGGGGTCATGATGCAGCTTGTGGAATGCCAAAATGGTGAGATGGTCCCTGAGAAAAAGTGGCAAGAACATCCACAAAAACCCATGTTTCCTCCCCTCAAAGCAAACACTGAAAAAAGCACATAGCTAAGATGCATTTTGGGACATGGTTTAAATAGTAACTGTTGATCTCATGACTTAATCATCTAATACTATTATACTTAGGAGAAAAAGAAAACCCTTATAAACAAAGCTGAAAAATCTACTTTCAGGCAAATGTACAACTGTGGGAAGGTAAGCAATGTAAAGCTCACGGTGACTTCACAAGCCAAGGAAGCACATGACTCGCCGTGCTCACGTTATAACAGGCACGCCTCTGATCTGTGTCCGAAGCTCTGCGGTACACGATTACTCCTGTACTGACAACTTCTTCTTCTTTATAACCCACACTACATACTGTGTTAGTGTACAATTAAAATTTTAAATTATAGGAAGAATGGAAGTAAGGGAAACTAAGAACAAGGTTATTCAAAGTGCTGCGAAAAGCAAAAGAAAATAAAAACAAAAGCAGCAGCTAGTTTTTGCAGAGGAGTCGATGGCACAGTGCAAAACGGTGAGTACACACGCGACAACTGCTCTAGCAGCGGGGCTGAGAAGATATTTGGAGAAAAAAAGAAATACAAGGGTTTAGAAGATAAATGTAATGTCCACAGTAAATATTAGAGATGTTAGAAGATTAACATCCACTTCAGGCCTTCAGGAGTAAAAAGAAGACATTCCAACAGTTAAGACACTTCTCTGCGGATACCTTGGCTTCTTTCTGTGCTGGGATGGAAGAACTTTCCTCAGTCTCCCTTTCCTGCCCTGCTTTGACCCCGCCTCCCAGCATCTCATACGCCAAACTACACATAAAAGTATTTGCCAGCCCCCAAGCTACCACGCCTCTGCTTCCGCGTTGTTGGTTTCCTGTGCTGAAATACTCTGTCCTATTTCTCCAATTAGTAAAATGATCCTTTAATATCCAGCTCAAGTGGAACTTTTCAGGCTTTCTGACCTCCAGGTCCCGTTCTGTGCTCTTCGTTCTCAGAGCACACACACCAGTGTCCTGCAGTATGTGCCCTCTATGTGCCCGTCTCCTGCGAAGAGCCCTGCCCCAAAGCCCCCCTGGGCCACTGCGGTGGCCTCCTAGCAGGCACCCTTGCCTCCAGTCTCAGACCCCCAAGTATCGTTCCTGGCAGGCGCTACAGCGGGCTTCCCAAAATGCTGGCTGGATCACATTACAACTGCTTAAAACATCTTAATGGCCCCATAGGCTAAGAGATGGAAACAATATTATGGTCACATTTATACCCCAAGGATCACAGGAAAGAACCTTTTAATAAGAGTTTAAAAGGGAATAAACTTGGACAGAAAAGTAAGAGGAACTTAGCATCACCCCAAGCTAAGAAGACTGGTTTCACCCAGTAGAACATATTTAATAATATAATGGAGAAAACTGTAATGGGGGGGCAGAAGCAAAAGAAAGTTCTAAAATAAAATGATAATTATCTCAGTTCTAGAAGAAAAGGATAATTATCATCCTAAATTTGCCACTTATCCTCAACAGTGCTAGAGAGAGTTGATTCAAGATAGGAACAACAGTAAATTAAAAGAAGTATTGTATAATATGTCTTTTTTTTTTCACTAGACTGTTATATAATTTAATTCTCAAATCCTGAAAATTTAGCAAATGGCTAAAATAAATTTCTTCCAGTAAGTGGTGGAAATCAAGATGGGCTACTTGGATTTTGCTATAGTCCAGAGACTGTAGAAAGGTTAAATACTAGGTGTTCTAAGCTTCCAAATTTTACAGAATTTTGCAGTATACTCCTAAGCATGCAGGCCAACACCAGGAACAGAGGCAAACAAGCATCACAACGTCCTAAAAAAGTCTAAATACAAAACAGATCATGACTCAAAATACTATGTCTTTGACATGAAAAGATAGGATCATTATAATTATTTTGAAAAATTTTCATGATCCTAATAAATCTAAAACTAAAGAGTCAGATATGTGACCTTTTACATTTTAAGAGCTTATGCGAAGAAAAGATTAAAGAACAAAAGATTGAAGTACAAACATTTTCAGTTGATCTTATACCAACGAATTACACTCCATGAGCATTTTCTTCTTCTCACGAACATGAAAATCCCAAACTACCCATGAAATGAACCCGGGACCTACCGTGCTGCTGGTAAACCTGTTGGCGTAGGCCGTGATGACCCCACATTTGCTCCCAGTGAACAGCTGGCAACTGTCAGGCACCCAGGCACAACTCGTTACCTTTGAGAGAGGACAACCAAAGATCATTGTGTTGAAAAAGCAGGAGAAATGTTTCTACTTCTCTGACAGTTATTTAAAAAATATATAACCACAAAATTTAATAAATATTTTACTTGAACTGATTAAAAATGTGCAAGATATAATAATATTCTGTAACATTAAGCCAGATGGCTAAAGGCTGTTTCCAAGTTAAAATGTATTCTATCATTGTCTATGATTTTATATTTTTCTGTACACACACACACACACACACACACGGCCATTTGTTCCTCAGAAACTTAAACAAAATGATCCAGGATTGACTAGATCAAGGTTGCGTGTGTGTGTCATGTGCATATGTGCGTGGTTTCACACATTTACCTGATTTTTACTTTTTTTTTTTCTTTTTCTTCTTTTGGTGGGGAATTGGGGTACATATAAGGAGAGAGGTATTGCTTCTAGCAGTTCTAAAGATTGTTAGATAGGAGAAGAAGGAAAGATAAATGTGGAGAAAAAAAATCCCAGATTATTCCTTTGGGACTGTAAGCCCTTCAGTCCTAACCATGGAGGTGCTATTCAAGGCCACTCAACTCTCTGGCCCAATAAGTCTTCCTCTCGCTCTGGGCACCAGCTGACCCTTAGCGCTGGTCGCCAGTGCCTCTGCTCCCATGGGTCCCTTCTCCAGTCCCAGCTGTCCCACAGCCCACACTCCCCTCACGCTGCACTGTGCGAAGGAGACAGAGGTCATTAGCCGCAGATCTCACCCCCTTCCTTCCTTTGTGCCTCAAGTGTCTCAGCGCCTCTCCTGTTTTAAAGGAGGAAGCCCCTCTGCTTTTAAGGGCAGCCCCACCCCATTCCCAGAGTTCCTTGTCATTGCTCTCAGAATTTCAAGCTGTCTTTTGCTGGCTGCTTCTCCTGGACCTGCAAATGTGTTCAAGTGTCTGCTACCTTAAAAATGACTTTCTTTCATCCGGGCTCTTCTTAACCCTCGATACATCACCAGAGTCCATTAGACCCAATTTCATTTTTTGAATTTCTTTCTTGAATAGTTCTATTTGTAAGGATTAATATTTCAGGACTTTTATTCTTTCTCAGAGGGCTTCCAAAGAACAAAGAGAAAGTATATTTATTTTTTTATATATAGAATAAAACTCAGTGCCTTGTGATTACCATATGGGTCTACCGAACCCTTTCATAAATCTGAGTTACATTATAGGGTTTTAATAATTTCATCTTCCCTCTGTCTCGAACCAGTTTGCTGTCATCACTGTAGGAATTTTATTTCATGACTACTCAACAATTATTCCCAACTCTGCTAGAGCAAAACAAACAGGAAAATGCAGAATGATGGATCTCCTGGAAGGATAATGTAATCTGTGAAATAAAATGTCATCTCTTGGTTTTCTGACTGTACTGTCCAAAGAGTGGTGCCATCTTTCAAGAAAATATAAAGACTGGAGATACTGCTTCATACTCTGCTTTTAGCTTTCATTGAACACAGCTGGGAATTCAGAAATTTTCATGTTCTACTGATAACAGAAAAGAGAACAAAACTGACAGAGGACTAGGTTTCATGATTATGAGATCAGTCAGAAGGTGAAGGCAAAGAGATGGCAGGACTCTAATCTCTAATGATGACACTGTGATCGTAGAAGTGAGATCTGAGTGTGCATCCTCATACGATAACATCCCGGATGAATTTTCTCAAACTACAGAACTACTGAGTAGACAATATATTTCTAAGGATGAAAATGAAATGCTCTCATCCAGGCGGTCATTTGAGCCGAAGTTCTTTATCACAGAGTATTTTGCTAAAAGAATCTGGACAATCCTGTTTTGCTAAAAGGACTTAATGACAGTGTTCTTTCATCGTTAATGATGCTTGTGTGCCAAACTTTACATGATAGAAGTAATTTTGCAATGTTCAAATTCTTATTAAAAGTTCTAATAAGGCTGTTTTCCACTGTCCTTATGCTGCTTACTTTTGTTAGTTTACTGATAACCAGATAACAAAAAGTGATGACCTTTTTTTCAGGTATATTGAGGGTTAAGTGAATGAGTCATTGTTCTCCTTTCTTTTACTGCTAAAAATCCCCACCAGTAGAAGCTTGCTAACATGCTCTAACATGCTCAAGGAATGGGGAAATGGGGAAATGGGGAAATGTTAGGACACGTGAATGAATAGGCAGAAGATGTTATGTAGGTAATGGGAGTCAGGAAATGGAAAAGAATTTCCCATGGAAAGAAAGACAGTCACAGAAACAGGGTTTAACATACATTTTAGTATGGGAAAAAGTTGTGGTAGTGTGTGTATATATATTTACATACATAGATATATACCTCTATATACATAGATATACATATGTATATATACATAGATATATATATACACACACACACAACACACACACACAGTATATATACAGTATAAATACAATTGGAGACATTTTTACAACAGCTTTAGAAGAGAGTAGTGGGGAGTACTATTACCCCAGTTTCAAAGAAGAGGAAAGAACCTCAAGTTTGGAAAGGTTAAGGTGCTTGCCGAAGGCTACAGAGTAAATAATAAAGCCAGGGCACTAACACAGATCGGAGGGCTTTAGTTGGGCCTGATGCTCTTTCTACCCATTGTGATGCCTAAACCCCCAGTCTATTTAGCAAACACCAGGTACAGAGGATGGCACTCTGGTTATAGAAAATGACACAGTGACAAAAGGCAAGTGAACACTGAGAAGAAAGCAGTGTTGATTTTGTTCCAACGCTGCCAATTGCTCATGCTGACTAGGTGATTATAATACCATCTCAACGAGATCCTGGGGAGAAGACAAATTTTGGGGACACAGAATAGCAATAGTCAAGAAGTCTGAGCACTGTAAACAAGGCCCAAGCCCAGCGTTATCAGCTTCTGGACTGGATTAACTGCAGAATATTAAAGACTAGCTGTTACCAGTCTGACTCCTTTCCGAAGAATTACACTTAATTTTATGATAAAGTATTTCGTAAAACGTTTACCTGATATTGCTGCGAACTTTGTATGAAGTTTATTGGAGGCTCGCTTTGTTTACTCTTCAACCTTAAAATGTTATCAGCGTATCCCCAGCTCAGGATGGCTGACCACTGAATGTCAGTACTGTTCATGCTTCTCACACCTCAAGAAGGAGACATAAAAGTATCAGATTGCCACCGCTCAACTGTTATGTGACAGCCCCCCCAAAATGGCGGGTTAAAAGCTGAAGTTTACATAGCAGAACACAGTATCTTTCCAGAGCAAATCATCTTTGTATTCATAAGATGGACAGACTTAAGTTAGTTTTATTCCTTTAATGAGAGTGGGATTCTAAGAGTGGAACTAATTCTTCTTCATTCATGGTGTTTTGGTTAGGGCTTATTTGATTTAGTACTAAAATGTCTGTTAAGAAATTTTTATGGAAGGCAATGATAGTCAAGCTTACTCTGTTCATGTTCTGTGACACTTTTAAAAATAAATATAAACTAGACACTGTTTAAATAACTTTGTAGCTACCACCTGCTGAAAAATCAGTGTGGACAACTATCAATGCTAGAAAGAATATTGCTACCCTAGAAGCAACACCTGTCCTGGGAAGGAACCATTTAATGCTGTCAACTGCCAGGGCTTTGCACAGCAGACTGATTTAACAAGGTTCTGCTCTTTTTCTCCTTCTCTTTTTTACAACATAGTTTTATGTCCTTTGGGGATAAAGATGTGGACATTCTGACATCACTTTTCAGTACTATTCATAATCTATGTCTTGTTGGTATGCTGAATATAGCTAATGCAGCATAAATGTTGTAACTGGTGCTGCCCTCGAAATCTGCATTGCTTTAGTCCCTTACAGACACAGAATGTGCTTTATGTATTCCAGCACCCAGCAAAGTAAGCCCGTATATAAAGGAATAAAACAAATACATACTTGTTGAAAGAATCAATAGCACAGTGGAAATGTAATTCACTGATTTTTGTTTTCTTTTGTTGAGTATAATACCAAATGTTGACATCAGTTTTGCAATAAAGGAATTGAAATATACCCACTTAATAAAAGCTCCTCTAAATATAAGCTGCTAGGGAAAGGAACCACATTTCATGAGTCTCAGGCCCTCTCAAATTCTACCGTAACGCCTGGCATGTAGTGGGCACCCAATAGCCCATGTGCTCAATGAATGAAATACATCTAGTAACAGCCCCCAGTTTCTCATTCCAGCATTTACAAGATGCACTGCCTTTTTTTTTCTTTTATCTTTTTTTTTTAAGAAAAATTAACTTCTCCTTTACCTACTAGGACAGTGACTCTTAAACAGGAGTTTTCAAGAAAATGGTGTTTCCAGCATGCTTATGCTTGGACTTGAGCCCCAGAGATTCTGACACAGTGTGGCTCAAATGAGACCCAGGCAAGCATATTTTGAAAAAAAGCATCTCAGGCAATTTGGAGGCACAATTCTCAAGTAAGGGTTTAAGGTCATCAAAACCATCACAGTTACATTGTTCTGTGCATGTATAGCTCAGCAAAACCACACAGTTACTTGATTAAGCAGCGCTCAGCGCCTTGCAGCTGTAGCACGTGACCTGATGCCCATCTGCAAGCAGGGCTCTTACTCCTAAGACCTCTACCATGGGGTGAGCGCTCCTCTTGCTCCTCTGTGCACTGTAACGTGCTGGGTACGGCAGTGAGAGCTTGCACAGTCCCCTGGGGGCCCGGGGTGCTTACAGCCTGATGGACCTTTACTGAGCACTCAGGAGTCAGGCACTGTGGTAGTCATTCCCTATATTATTTCATTTAATCTTTACAGTAAATTACCCTGTCAGGTCAATCCTTTTGTTATTCCCGATTTACAGATCAAAAGTCAGGATGTAAAAGGTTTAAGTAATTTTCTCAAAGTCAAACAGCTACTAAGTGGCAGAGGAGGGATGCAAACTCAAGGCACTGCGCCTCCTGAGGCCAGCACTTTGTATCTGCCGTCCTCCATTGTTGTGTATTATAATCTGTTGTATTATACTACTTCCCCGCACAACCTAGATGCTGGCAAGCCCCAAATACATTCTACAAGGGAATAAAGTATAATTTGAATGAACACAGCTATCAAGGGCTCTGACTATCGTGGCACAAATAAGATAGGTTGACAATTACATTTGACATATTTAAATCCCATGATGCTAATAAGCGGTAACACCAGCCCTTTCTCTTCTGCTCAAAAGAGATAAACTTCAGTCCACTCTAATTTTTTAAAGGTAAATTATTGACATATTTTGGTACTTTATTATTAGTAGTAAATTATTTGCAACACACCTCACAACTAATTGCAACACTGATATTATAATAGTTACGATTAAACAGATTTACCTGATCTTACTAATTCACTAAACTTAGATAAAATGATAAGCAGCCTTACTACTAACAAGTATAAAGGCGATCACTGATTCTATGATATAAACAAGAGTAAGTCTACAAAGAACTGTGGTCCAGCCAGCACGCTTAATTTCTCCGAGTGGCCTCTGTTCGGCACGGGTACTGCACCCTTAGAGTGCAGAGCTGTACGTGGTGGAAGGAGCCTGGTGCGCCATAATCATGTTAAACACAAACAGTGTGACCGTCAGGACGCAGATCTCGTCCACATGCCGGCTTTTAGGCACATCTGCACACACCTGATAGGAACAGTCAAGCATCCTCATTGATTTTAGTGCCCAAAGCCCATGCCTAGGAAGTAGGGAGAGTTCTTTTACATTGACCGAAATGGTTCACTACATTAACCATAGAGTAATTACAGCACTTTTCCATGTGTTGCGAACGAAATGGTTCATTACGTTAACCACAGACTAATTACAGCACTCTTTCACGTGTTGCTGTTAGCGAGTTAGTGCACAGAGGGTGAGAAAAGGATTGCTTTCCAGGCATACTTATTTTTAAAACCTATTTTCAAGGCTATCACGACTTCCTTGTTTTGTTTGTTTTACTCTCATGACTATCCCTTCTGAGGTACTAGCTTTGCTGTCCAAATAACTCTGCTGTTCTGGGATTCAAGAGCCTCACAAGGTACGTGTCTACAAGATGGACACTGTTTGCATCGTGTGAGCATAACCATTTATTCTTGTCTCTGACGACTCCTCTCATTTCAAACGGCACTGCATTTAATCTCCCCCTTTTTTCCATGTGGTATGTTTCATTCCTACTTTGCACTAAATAAGCATAAATTTGAATGATTTTTCACCATGGACTCAAAACTTACAAATAAAATAGTGGCACAGATGAGCTAGCAACATCAAATGTCATGAAAAATATGCCTACAGTGATTCTCATTATGTTTTCTTTTACCTTGTTCTTTGCTGTACGTCATCAGAAGACAGAAATTCTGGGACAAACCACAGATGGCTCTGGTGGGCAGAGCCTGCAGAGAACCGAATCTTTCTCCATGGGGCTGGCTGAAGCAGACCACAGGTACCGGAGCGCTTGGAGAACCTACATACTCCCCCCACTTCAAGCCTTTTATCCACGACAAAGGACTCTAAAACAGAGGAAAATAAAAAGTATGATTTTTTTTAAAAGGTAGTAAATTTAGAATGACTTCTAATTTAAATTCTAAACGAAGAGTAAGCAACCTGATTATAAGCCCTTTGTAGGCAAAAATTATTTTATATATATTTTTACTTCTCCTGTACTTAGTATATAGAAATATATGCTCCTTGTTTCTAGACACAGTGATGAAAATATAGATGAACCCCCAGTCCTCATGGAGCTGCCTTCCAGCTGGGATGAGGGGCAGACAAAAAATAAACAGACGCACACACACCAGGTGCTGAAAGCTCTACGAAGAGGGGGGGAGAGGACTGAGAGCATTGGAGCTGCTATCTTAGATTTGGGGTCAGGGAACTGAGGAGGGGATGTCTGAGCAGAGACGTGAAAGAAATGAGAGAGCAAAGTGGGGCTTGTCTGGGGACAGGCCATCCTAGGTGGAGGGAACGGTCAACACAAAGGTCCTGAGATGGGAATAAGGCAGGTCAGTACCAGGGTCCCACTGTGAGCGGACACACGGCTCAGATCTTCACATGTACCAACTGCAAAGTTAGTCAGCACTAAGCATAGTGTAGATTAAATGGCATTTATTACTTTTCAGGGAGGTGCTATTAAATTATTTTGACATGATAAAAGAATAGAATAGAATAGCTTTCAACTATGAAACACAGCATTGGCGATCTGGTTTTGATAAAACAACACTATCATACTGATGTTTTAAATTTGAATTTTACTGGTTGTATCACTCTGGTTTGTGTTTAGCATGCAAATTTGATGTATGTGAGCTCTGAGCATAAAGAATTTACATGTCTTCTATCTGTATTCTACATTTACTGTATTTAAGTAACATTATTTTAAGAAATGGTTGTCAAAACAAGGTCTGTGAAAACCATTTTCTCTTAAAATGGGTCACAGTTTCCCGCAGTTGGGGATGTGTTGCTTTATCCTTCCTGTGCCTTTTCATTTTCTGCCATTCCCCTCCGCAAACCCTTACAGTTTCCAATTCACGGCCTCCCATCCTCCGCTGCTTTTATGATGAAGAATTTAGGTGAGGTTTAGAATCCATTTTACTCTTTAGGTTTGGCTGCTTTATTTTTTATTTCAAAGTAAAAATTATGCCTACTTTCCAGTTTAAGAGGCAATAGTTTTTACCATTACAATCAGGGGAGGCAAAAACATACGTAAGGAGGCAAAGACATACGTAAGGTTCTCCCTTAGCTGTAAGCCACAACATTCATACTTCTGGTCAGTACTGTTGGTGGAAGATGGCCAAGGCCCTGCCATGCATGTGTGTACAGCTGTACCCACGCTCAGACCATTCTCCAGTCCAATCTGGTGGGCAGGTTCCTGTTAGGCCACTGCCCCGGCGGGCTTTCCCTGCTACTAGCCCGCTGGGGGCTGGCCGCCTGACCTGAGCTCCCCAGAGCCCCCCCTCGTCTCACTAACACAGCACTTACCACATACAGGATATCTCTGTTAAGGGGCTGCAGCGCGCCTTTAGGCCAGGACCTTTCTATTCATTGTGGTGTTCCCTAGAGCCTCGGAGGGGGCCTGACATTCACGGGGTGGAGTCAACTTTTGGTGAATTCTACTGAAATTAAAATGACATACCGGATAGGTAATTTCTTTGACCTGTTCTCGGGTTTCCCTGAAAGCAAACTGCACTAGCAACCCCACAGCCGCGGGAAGCTCTCCTTCAAGGTTGAGCTTGGATCCGGGTCTGCTGGCATGGGCCGACTGGAACAACTGGCGAGGGGTCTGGCCGTAGGTTTTTATCATGGTTTCTAGCGCTCGCCTCTGAACTGGATCTTCAACTGCAGAGACATCCATTCCAAAATATGTCTGAAGGGTAAAAGAGTAAAAGAGAACAAGAGGTATGCAAAAAGCAAGATTGGCAATGACACCAGAGGGGAAACAACAATTTGTTTTTTCCTCTAGGTAGTAGTTTACTCTCCTCTATTTCAAATGGAAATGGTTTGAAAATGTTTTTGATCGGTTAGCATCAGTAAGTAATATAATGCTTATTATGTCAATTATACCTCAATTTAAAAAAATGAGGTTTTTCTTTGGTCTTGTCTTTCAGTGAGGACAGATGAAAAAATAAGCAAGATTTTCACTTAAGTTGATCCAAAAAACCAAGCAGATTAGCAAGTGGATGCATGTTTTCTGTAACTGCCTGTCAGATATTGGTCAGAAAACTAAAGTGAAGACGTTAGTCAAAGTCATTTCAGGTGGTCAACAAAACTGAACAAGACAATGTGTAATTTTTACCTTATGGCAACACAGAGGCAGAAAGTAGAGGACCCTGCCCTGCCCCAACTTTCTCAATTTGTAGAAATGAGGACTAGAAGTTCAAAGCCATTTATATCTGGCCTGAAATTATGTGATGTCCAAATACTCTTTTGTTTTTTGACATTAATATGCTCAAAGAAAGATTTTGATTACTCTTCTCTCAAGACACAGTGGCTAGTTTCATAGGATGATTTTCTGTTGCTAACTGATGGAGGGGCCAAGGGCAGGCTGCCCAAAGATGGACCACTTTGGCATATTGATTTGATTTGATTTTAAAGATTTATTATTTATTTGAGAGAGAGAGAGAGTGCACATGCCGGGAGGGGGGGTGGCACAGGAGGGGCAGAGAGAGGGAAAATGAGAATCCTAAGCAGGCTCTGCATGGAACCTGATGTGGGGCTCGATCTCACGATCCTGAGATCATGACCTGAGCCAAAATCAAGAGTCAGATGCTTAACCAACTGAGCCACCCAAGTGCCCCAAGTATATCAATTATTTTAAATAGAAGTTACTTAGGAGACTGCCTGTGTAAGAAGGAGACCCAGACCCTCCTCTGTCCCTCTGAAAGCAGGAAATAAATTTCCCATGTGAAAGGTACCCTCCCCATAGCAGGAGGTAGAGAGACATCCATATCACCAGAGATAGGAAATTTAAAGTGGAAAAGGCTATATAAATGATGCTTGTTATTTTTATTAATTTACTATCCCAGCCCAAATTCTGTTTAGAGATCCTTACTAATTGAAGTTCCCGAAGTTAAGTTTTCTTTGTCCTATCAATTCGTCACAGATTTATTGTCTCTTTGTCTAAAAAGTGTAAAAACTGCCTGCCTTGGTCATTTCTTGAGGTCTTAATTTCATTATTGAGCCTCTGTGTGCATATAATTAAACTTTGATTTTTTTCCCTATTAATCTGTCTTATGTAGATTTAACTCTTAGCCCAGCTGGAAGATCTTGAAGGGTAGAAAAAGAATTTTTCATTCCCTTCACTCACACACACCACGATGGAGATAATGTGATTATCAACTATTGAGGCATGTTTTCTTACATATATATAGACATTGGTACGGAGCCTAGATTTTTGAGGTCTCTATCTCTCCCTTTTTCCCAGGCAGAAGAGTCAGGAATTTGAACACTAGTGTCACTGAAACCCAAGCAAAGTCTTTGTGATTTCCAGTTTGTAAGCTCAAGAGCAACGCATGTGTGCCTTATGTATCCTCAGAGAGTATTAACTGAATCTTGACTTCCTGTCTCTGTGTTTGCTTTGGGGGTTTTCAAATACGCCACTGAAACTGACTAGAAGGTTGGCAGGGAGAAGTCTGTGATGCGCTGCAGATCCCTTCAGCCTCCTTCGGCCATCTTGGTGAGGCTACCAACGGAGGAGGCTGGAGGACAGACAGCTTCATCTCTCTGGCAGGAGGCGCACGACTGGATAAGAAACAGTCAAACTATTCCATTTTGACCAAGACACTGTAGAGAGAGTGGTGTCCTCCATGAAGCACCATTCTTAGGACATGAAGCTGAAGAGAAAGGTTGGGGGGGTGGTCAGGGCAATAATCAAACTGGAAGACGAGTGAAGATTCAGGACTTGCCATGGTCCTTTTCTTTCTCCCTCAGTGTTGGAATAAAAAAAAAAAAAAGACTTCATGTATAAAGCTAAGTTATGGAAAAAGTCATCTGTTTAAAGCGGTATACAGGAAAAGGTAAAAATGAAGTTAAGATACAATGCTGGTAGGTAGTTCAGGAGAGCATTATTTAGGTTCTAACGAAAACTGTGGGTGATTCTGAAAAAGTGTGGTGAAAATTGCAAGCTCTTTAATGTAAAGAGTGCTATTACACTTTTCTTCTTTGTGTTGTCAACCCCTGGACTCAGATGGAGAGTGATGCACATTTCCTTCTTGGCATCTACAGCGAGCAGTCAGGAACTGGCTACAGATCTGTCACGTTCTGTGCATACCCGCTTGTACAATGTAGATTTAGCATTTCATCAGGCATAGCCAATTTCATTACATACCTAGACATAACCTTTCTATAAATGCCAAAATAAAATTTCAAAGGTTCTTCGGAAGTTAAATAATCTTCAACACACTACTCTCCTCGCCACCGCCCCCTCCCGCTGCCGCCACAAGGTATCAATACTTGTTATAAATGCTTATCTAAGCATAGTCATTCTTAATGGCTGCTTGACTTGGTATACTCAAAAATTCAAATGAAGATTGGAATAATCCTCTAGCCAGGGCTTTAAGAAATTTATTTGAAAATATTGTTTCTCTACATTCTATGCTATCAGTTTCTAAGTGAACCTTATATATTAGTGAATAATGAATTAAGATCAAAAGGCATTTCTACATTTCTTAAAAAGGTTAACATTTATTTACACTTCGTTCTATGGTGGACATACTGTATGAATTTCCTTCCTTATTTATGAGGTTGGTATTATTGTTCACACTTTACAAATTTGTACATTTAGGTACAGAGAGGTTAAGCTATTTGCCCAAGGTCACACAGCCAGCGCAGAGTCACAGGGTGACGGTTTGAACTCAATTCTGAATTCAGAGACTGTGTACTTACTCACTGCACCTTCTCTGGCTCCATGAATTGAATGTTATCAAATTCTTAGAACAATGGCATAAACTCTATCTTTTTTAAAGTTCTAAAGTCCCAAAGAAATAGTGGCAAAAATTCCAGTAAAATGACAATTATATGGCATATATCAGCATGCAGATACTTTTAATGTGAATTTTACATAAGAATAATTAAAAAGATATGCTAGGATTATAGGCACAGAGTATAATGAGGTGAGTGTCAAAATTCCTAATTGCTTTTAAAGTTTCATTTTAGATCAAATATGAATGAAAGTCAAAAATTATACCTGAAGTCTTGCCTTTACTTTATACTACTCTTATGTAGAAAATTATTATTCACCTATCAAATTGTATTATTCCCCTTTTCCAAAACACTTTGCCACATTTCTTTTATCAGAATCATCAGTAAATCTGTCACAGTCTTTCTTCTAGACCTTAGGTCACTTAAGGAATTGAATTTTCTGTTATTTTAGAGGTATTTAAAATAATTACTGAGCAAAATGGACTAAAGAGATTTTATTTTAAAGCTGCTATTCAGGAATGGGTCTCTGGCATACATCAGCCCAGGTACACAGTGCATTACTGTAGGTTCATGTGCGCATTTTCACTGCATTTGTCATGAACGCTTGATGAACCTACGCAGAGAACTGTAGCTGGAGGAGAAGCCCAAGATCAGTCTCACCCTACCTCCTAATTACAAAGTTAGGAAAGCAGAGAGGCTAAATGTCTTATGCAGGGGATTAATAGCTACTGTGCTGTACTCATTGTCTTAGAGTAGCCACTAGGCAACACTAGGCTATAGCTCTGTCCCTATAGTCTGCTTTTTTGCCCCTCATTCCTTGAGGAATTTCCTTCTAGAGGCCTCATCGGGACCCCACTACCATATCCAGGCAGGCACAACCACCCCAACTTTGCTTCTCACCCTGCTGTCCCCACTTGAATCTTACTCACCTTCACATACCCAGAGCTTAGCAAATGAAATGTTTCCTTAATAGATAAGATTTCTTTTTTTTTTAAGGTAGCTTATTCAACAACATCAAAAAGTATACGTGAAAGTGTAACAATTCTACTTCTAGGAATTTATATTGTGCCGTAAAGAGTTAACGTGGCAGGCTTGAACTGCTTTCCTTGGAAAGGCCTGTTTGCAAGGTTGGCCTTTGGCTGGTGTGTGGAAACATGGATTTCAGGACAGTTCCCAACATTTCCTAACTGGATAAGAGTGGCTTACTGTGTCTAAACTGTTTGCACAAACAGTGTGACTTATGCTGAACACCTGCTCTCCTTCTGGGAGCCTGGGATTTCAGTACATGTGAGACAGAGAGTGTTTCCAGGACCAGCCCTTAATTAAAACCCTGGGCTCTGAGTCTCCAATAAGCTGCCCAGCTAGACAACGTCACACCTGTTGTTGGAGGAAGTAGGCATGTTCTTTGTGATTCACTGGAAGAAGACTCCTAGAAACTTGTGGCTGGTGTCCTCCAGCTTTGCCCTAGACATCTTTTCCTTTTGATGATTTTGCATTGTACCCATCACTGTAATAAACCTTCTGTAAATACGACTATTTGCTGAGTCCTTCAGTCCTCATCCAGCCTGGGGATGGTCTGGAGGGACCCCTGGTCAATAGCATCTTAGTTATTTTTAAAGAGGTGAAATATAAAACCTGAAAAGTCTTGGGTAACAGTTCAAGCTGTTGCCAATTCTCTTTGATAACTTGGGTATTTAAAAGAAACAGCCCAACAGCTAACCTTTTATTCAGGTTTGTCTTACATAAATGTATATTTTTAAAAAGAGTCACTTACAGCAGGATGAAAAACGTTGATGGCTTGAACGGAAGCCTTCCCTTTTTGCTTATACCCGAATACCAAGTCAATCCACTGACAGATGTTCTGGGACACGTAGTCAGACTCTAGAGCCTGTCGATGAATGAGGATAAAAAGACGAGGATCGTTACGTGCCCAAGGGGGGAGGTTGACGTGATTAACCCGTTCACCGTTCTGACGCACACCAAAATCAAAACCTAAAAAAGAAGATTAATATTAATGCTTATCTCCCCAAAGCATGCCTCATATGGCCCACTGAGCAGGTCTTAAGAGTTCCCCGAAACAGACAGTATGTGCTATAACCAGGGAAAGCAGAGACAAAGAGAATAGTGACATCACTGTTCATCTACTTACTTACCTACTGATAGAACTATGTGGGCTAATGCAATCCTAATTAAATTTGAGATCTTTCAACTTATTTTTTCTACCACTTTATATCATATTGAAAAAACAGAAGAAAATCACTGCCTACTAATTTCAATATTCCACTTATCGAAACTTCAAATGCAGTTAAGTGCTTAAATAGCTAGTCTGTTCAATTATAAACTCAATTAAAATCAAACAAAGGCTTTGTATAAGCATTTCTGAATTATTGGTGGCAACATCATAATAAATTTAAGACTATATTTAGTAAATGTTAGCATCATGTAGCTTAAAAAAATCCAACTAATACGAAATATACGCATTCCTAAATGAACTATTAACTTTACGGTAAGTTTAGAGGTCTGTCTTAACATTATTTCCACTAAGCATTCCTGTGGATAATAAAATTATCCCAACACATTGAATTAGAAAATTCTTCTGTGATCTAAATAAGCTGTTCTCTAATTGTTTCATTAGTTTGCTAGTGTAAACAAGAATCTCAGAAGTGTTTGTTTAAAAAAAAACAACTGTCCTAAAAGAAATGTTGGAGAAATGTTTTTGTGCTACCTTTTATGGACAGAAAATCTGAACACCATAACAGAATAAAGACTAAAAAGGATCTCTTAAAAGCTGATTACACTTCATATAAAATTAAGTTGCTGTCTGCCTCCTAGACCTTGTGAAAACAGAAGGATATTCGGTAATTTTGGAAGTATTTTGAAATAATATGATGTGAAATATAAGCCAAGGGCTTTTGTAAATGAACACAGAGTGAGGGTGGGGGTCATCTCAGAAAGATCAGCTCATCCTACAGACAGCTGCAGAGTGATTTAAGGCAGACTGGCCAAGAATCTACAGACCTCTGTGCGAGCAGCTTCGGGAGAAGCAGCAGGGATTGACCAACTTAACAATACTGAATGAAACTTCTAAGGGCTGAGCTGGGGTGGGGCTGAACAGCAGGGGGTCTGTATAAACTCAAATCATTCTCAACTGTCTAATGCTCTGGGGACACCTCACAGGTGGGCACTCTTCCCACACAGCGGATGACTGGAGGTACGATGAAAGGCTTATTGGAAAGCCGACAGGAAATGACGTGATGTACATGATAGCAAACAATATTTTCCAAAAATAGCTATAACAACCCTTGCTGTGTTGCATGCTTTTCCAGAATCTTGCTACTCCCCTCACCAAGTAGCAAAGTCTATGCTCTTTCCTTTTGAATGTGGGCAGGCACGGCTGAACAGAATGCAGCAGGAGTGCCACTCTGTGACCTCCAAGGTGAGGTTTGTAGAGGCCATGCAGCTTCTGCTCGTCTCTCTCAGGACACTCGCCTTTGGAACCCCGAGTTGCCAACGAGAAGGTCCAAGGCCGCCATGCTGTGAGGAAGCTCAAACTAGTCCACATGGAGAGACCACATGGAAAACCACAGAACCTACATAAAAACAGATGCCTGCCAGCCCCCAGCTGCTCTGATCCCCTGGCTGGTCCAGCTCCAGCTAATCTGAAGGCAGACCCTGAGCCCACACCACTAAAGGCACCGGGCTGAGCTGCTCCTGAATTTCTGACCTGCAAAACCTGTAATGACAATAAATTTATTGTTTTGAGGCACAAAGTGTTGGAGGTATTTGTTATGCAGCCAGAGATCATGGAAACATACATATAAGAAACCAGGGACAGAGAAAACAAGCGTAGATTGAAATGAGTCCCAAGCCGAAGCTACAGGTACTCCGAACTGCGGGTGCTGACAACTCACTGAGGCATTTCTCATCTGGGCAAGACTATGAACCGTGCTCCAGGTGACTAGTCACATGGGTTCCTAAACAGCTCCAGAGAGGCCCGTTAGCATAGAATAAAATTCTAAAGCAATTTTCCCAACACTAACTTCTCTAAAGATATAATTATCAATTTCATATATTCCTTTTTTTTCTTTTAAAGATTTTATTTATTTATTTGAAAGAGAGAGAGTAAGAGAAGGAGCAGGGGGAGAGGGAGAAGCAGACTCCCCGAGAAGTAGGGAGCCCAACATGGGGCTTGATCGCTGGACTCCAGGATCATGACCTGAGCCGAAGACAGACACTCAACCAACTGAGCCACCCAGGTGCCCCCAATTTCATATATTCCTAAAGGTCACATAAAAATATGAAATTAGGTAATGTAGGAAAATGACCCACAAACGTCCCTCAAAGAGCTACCTGACCTTCTACGTAAAAAATAGGTAAGGTTGGCTGAGACTGTTGGTCGTTGGCATCATAGAAGATTTTGATTTTATCCTCTACTATCCCTTTTTGGTATTAGAAGATTCTGGCTAGGGTGTTTTACTTCTAAGTTGGTCACTCCTCATAAAGTCACTGAGATTTTGGTTAACTTACATTGTGCTTTTAATAAATTCATAACTTTTATAATAAGCTTATGATAACCTTTACAATCAGAAAAAGGAAGTATTTCTGTAACAAAACTAAAATACATGTTTACAAATACCTTTAAGAGTTAAAAGTTACCAATTATATTTAGTCCTATAAAATAGTTAATCTTCACGTTCACTTGGAAATAAAATGATATACATAAATAAAGGTATTTCTCTTATTGGGAGACTCAAATTATAGAACTTTAAAAAGCTGTTCTTTTTTTTAGAAAAGTATAAAATAAGTACAGAATTATAAATTAGAACTGATTTACTGCTATACCTTCACGGTTGACTAAGAACTCAGGAAGATAAAAAAACTCTGGGATAAGTTCTTTGACATCAGTCATGGATTCAAAAGATGAGAGGCGCCAAGTTGTATTTGTAGAATGAAAAGTTCTGTCTGGAATGTCAAAACTTTGATCTATAAAGAAAGACAAACAATGCAATTAAGACACAAAGACCTTATTCTATTTGAAGTTTGTTATAATTAATTTACTTTTGCTACTTTGAAAAGGTTAAAGTGATGTTCATTTTGTTTTTCAGTTTAAAAGAGGTTATTCATGTTCTTGAAAATAAATATTTCTATACAAATTTGAGACCATATTATAGTATTTTTAGTCCGTATTACGATTTCCTAGTACATGTAACTGGATGAATTTATATCATTTACTTGTTTAATTGATTGCTATCTGTCTACCCAAGCAGAATTAAAGTCCCATAACAGCAGGGACCTGAGGTATCACCTACAACGAGCACATACTAGGTACTTGATAATGACTCAGTTATTGCATGAATGAATAAATGAAGAAGGAAAATTAAAGTTCAACTACATAAAACAGTTTTTTTCCCTATCAGAAAGCAAAATTATTCTTTCACCTTTAATAATTAAGACTATTTTTTTCTTTTTTTGCGGGGGGAGCATTGCTTTTAAGAGATAACTGAGCTAAAGAATGAAGTACAATTTCCTATAAATAAAAAAACTAAACACAGTCCCTTATCTGTTAAGTTTTTCTGCTGTAGACTAATAATTAAGAACTGAGTTTTGACCTCTTTCTTGTCAACAGTTAGCAGACTCTAGCCATAGGGCAAGCCTAGAACATGAAATGATATCCAAAGGCCAGCCCCTGAGAACACCAGCTGTGTAGATGCTTCATAGGAACCACGCTGTACCATTTAAAACTCCTTTGAAGTTGCTGAAATTCTGAACTTAGCTTTTCATTTACAGACTGTCACAGACTAATCTCAGCATCAAGCAAGGCACAATTTTAAAAAGATATGCCAAATTTCTTCCCCAAGTCCTTGCTTCCCTGTCTAGAAACATTTTCTATTACTTTCATTATCTTCTCATCTATTCTGTTGAGTCAGTTAGCTCAGGAGAAAAAGTAACCAATCTAAATGGTATCTAGAAAAAGCAATTCTGTAAGGCTATGGTGGAGTCACAGTATCTAGAAGAGAGACTACGGAACTGTGGCACGAAAGAAGCACACTGAGGGTCCTGTTCAGATTGTCAAATTCTTCGTTGTTTCTTAACTTTAAAAAAAAAAGTACTACTACAAATTCCTATAATCTAGAACGTACATGTACTAAACTAGTTCTGAAGCTAGCACTTCTGTCCCCAGGTGATATTTAGCATTGTCTAGAGATATTTTTGGTTCTCACAACTGAACAGGTGGGGGAATGCCACCGGCATCAAGCCAGGGATGCTGCAAAATAGCCTATAATGCAGGGGACAGTCCCCACAACGAAGAATTATGTACCTCAAAATGACTACAGGGCCAAGGCGAGAAGCCCTGGACTAGGCCTGGAGTCTAGAAATAAATTCAAAAGCCTACATAAATCTTTTCCACCTAATCAGATGAAATTGATGGGGACTGCAGTAGTCTCTGGGTTCTTTTTTTAAATCATTCTTAGATACACAATGAAAAAAACTTAGCATAATAGCAATATATATTAAAAAATTAAGAAATTTTTGTTGATTGGGAGTTTTATGTTAATACATTCTTGGGCTACATGAAAAAAATGGAGGGCGGGAAGAGTTCTGTTACACACTGCAGCGGTCCCAAACCACTGAAATACTCTTTTTTATTCTGAGTGCCACTTTTTAATAAGGGCATTTGCAAACCAGAACATGTCCAGAAGGATAATCAGAATAATGACAGATTTGGAAACCAGAGCAAACAAGGACGGCTTACACATTAGTTTTTAAAACACTTTAGTAAGT
This sequence comes from Ursus arctos, assembly GCF_023065955.2. Lineage (NCBI taxonomy): Eukaryota > Metazoa > Chordata > Mammalia > Carnivora > Ursidae > Ursus > Ursus arctos. Next base: position 70,892,944 of record NW_026623089.1, read on the forward strand.
ACAGAAAGTCTTATTTATTTTTTATATTTCTAGCAGCAGCTGGGATAAGACCCTGCATATAGGAAGCTCTCAACCTGATGTCAAATTAACTAAGGATAATAAGCTTGGGGATAGATACGACTGAAAGGGAGAAAGGGGACAGGGCAATAGTCTTCAAATATTTGAACAGCTGTCATGTGGAACATTTGTTCTGTGTACTTATACAGGGACAAATAGAAGAAAGCACCTTCTACAGAACAAGTAGGGACAATAGAAAATTCATTCCTCCAAGAGGTGGCATGTGAGTAAAAATATATAAAGAAGTTCAGAAGGGTTGAGTAAATGAATGGATAATGATCCCACAAAGGATTCTGGGTGCCACCAGGAGCAACTACAGAGTTCATATCACAGCCCTCAGAAATCGATAGGAGAGTATGTCCCTATTTGCACACAAGTCAGTAAATTCACCTCTAAGCAATCTTCTGGCCTGCAGCCTGCCACTTAAAACACTGAGGTAGAAGATTATTCTTATTCTTATTCTTATTCTTATTCTTATTCTTTCTTTCTTTCTTTCTTTCTTTCTTTTTTTTTTTTTTAGAGAGAGGGAGAGAGCCTGAGCAGGGAGGAGGGGCAGAGGAAGAGAGAGAATCTTTATTTTTTTTTAAATTTTTATTTTTTTATTTTGTTATATTAGTCACCATACAGTACATCCCCAGTTTTTGATGCAATGTTCCATGATTCATTATCTGGGAGAGAGAGAATCTTAAGAAGGCTCCACATTGAGGCCTTGATCTCACGACGCTGAGATCATGACCTGAGCCAAAATCAAGAGTTGGACCCTCAACTCTCTGAGCCACCTGGGTGCCCGTGAGGTAGAAGTTTATTAACTAGAAAGTTACTATGGTGAAGGTGGCAGTGTGACTTGCCTATTAGCTAGTTACTTATAATAAATAACAGTAAGATATCTTCCCTATCCAAAGATAACTTATGTGATCTGAAATAACTATTAAATTGAACACCTTTAAAAAGTGAATTGCATACATTTGATAAGGATAAATTTAATGGTATGTGAATTACATCCTAATTTTTAAAGAGTGAATTACATTTTTATAAACTTAGACATGTCTAATTTGCAGCTAAAATTTGACATATTAGCAAGATAATTTGGTTTACTACAGATGTTTTGAAGAGAATTTTATTGAAGAAATAAACAGAACTCTTTTTCCTGTGGTTTGGTTAGTCTCTACAGTCTCAGAAAGTATGTCGAGCTGTTTTTTTTTTCCCCTAATGACTCAATAAGATATTTTAGGTAGTTACAAGCTAATTCTTACCTTGATAGGCTAAAAACATTTTTGTGAACGGAGGCATCCTGACCAGGAAGTGAAGCACGGTGCCACTGTTAGAATAGTGGGAGCCGTAGTGGTAGGGCTGCACGGGAGGCATGGGGTCATCTTCCCTAGCTCCTTTGCGGTACTCCTCCTCCAAGTACTGAAGGAAACAGGAAATCAGACGGTATTCATGAGAGAGTGCTCCAGGCAAAGCTGGAAGAGCCTCACTAGTTTTCTTCCCATCTTCTCTACTACTCCTCCTTTTTAAAAATTATTTTTAAATTTAATTTTATTATTATTTTTAAGATTTTATTTATTTATTTGACAGAGAGAGAGAGCAGAAGCAGGGGGAGCAGGAGAGGGAGAAGCAGGTGCCCCGCTGAGCAGGAAGCCCGACTTGGGGCTCCATCCCAGGACCCTGGGACCATGACCTGAGCTGAAGGCAGACACTGAACTGACTGGGCCATCCAGGTGCCCCTTATTTTTATTTTTTTATTTTGAATGAGAGAGAGAGATAGAGGGAGGGAGACAGAGAGAGCGCACAAGCCGAGGAGGGGGGAAGGGCAGAGAGAAAGAGAGAATCCCAAGCAGGCTCCACACTCAGCATAGAGCCCAACACAGGGCTCCATCTCACAACCCTGAGATCATGACCCAAGCTGAAATCAAGAGTTGGACGCTCCAGACTGAACCACCCAGGTGCCCCTCTACTATGCCTTTGATACTTTTCCATGGCTTGCCCTCCCACCTGTGTCTGGACCTCAGCCACCTGGAGCGTCTCCTCCTTGGTGCCCTGCTGAGGCCAAGGCACTTGAGAAGCTTGTCATAGTCTGCACCTTTACTCTCTCATTCCATCATAGGAAACTCACCGGCCTCCCAGAGCTCTGGCTCCCAACATGGCCTATAATGTTTAAGTTGATCAAGTACTCAATAAATGAGAGCTGCTATTGTCACTAGAGACTTCTGCACTTCAAGATACAATGCTATGTTCTTTAGAGAAACTCTGTAGCAGTGGAAAAGCAATAGCAATGGAAAAACTGTACTGCGTTATTGAAGTTCTTAGGTATTAATGTAACATTTTATGGCTATTTTGCAATGTAGTTATGCTGAGATAAAAACGAATAGAGTGATTTTTCACAACTCCTCTCTTCCCATCATGAAGTAGGAAGCTCAACCAAATATTTAATAGATGTCACTCATCTCCCAAAGCTTCTGTCTGGCTCTGATAACAAAGTCAGGTGATACTGAATTTCTGGAGTCACTTCTCCTTGATTCCATAGCACTGCCCTATTTTCAACCACAGAAGAATCAGGGAGTGACAGTTATAAGACACTTGGAGAGATCTTTCTGGAACTGTGACACAAAACAATGTGAATGCGAGAAAACTGCTTCAGCTCCTCTTACCTTGATACTGCTGTGAAGAATGCAGCATGTGGCTAATGAATTTTTTAAAAAATTTCCAACAGAATTCCATTAATGTTAATTTCTCAGAAATAGATAATTTATACTTTAAAACTTTAAAATCTGGCAAATTTCTCCTAATAAATCAATGCATAATTTGCTGGATATGAGTAATAAGGAATTTTATGCTGCATTATACATAGACTGATATTGTTATATAAATAACACTAGGGGATACAAATAGCAGGTCCCTGAAAATCTGTGTTTTTTTTTAAAGGAATATAGTTATTTATATGTGAATATAACAATGGATTATCAGCTACCAATTTATGCCACAATAAGTGTATTTCTTTTTCCGGGCAAAGTGTTTTCAGAGAATTGCGACAGACAATAATATCTAGAACCATACAGTGATTTCCAATTGTCTGTCATTCAAAGCGCAAGAAAGTAAAAAACTGAAAAATCAATCCTATAAATTTAAAATTAGGTAAAACACAAGTCTATAGAATAAAACTTGAGTTTTCATTTATCAAAATACAAGGAAAAACGAAACCTACCTTGTAGGTGTCCACATAACGATCCTCTTTTTCTTTATATTGCACAGCTATAGGCTTAGAGAGATTTCTGCAAATGAGGACGGAAAAAGATGAAGTATTTTGATCCTGTCAAGATTAAGCTGCCTACATACCTGCGCCGTGTAAGTAAATCTGTGATCGGCAAACACATGGCCCTCAGTTTAGAGCTTACACATGTTGCTTTGCAACTTACAGCCATCATTCAAGATTATGACTGAATCAACTGACATAAGGTAGAATTTTCCTAAACAGAGCCATACCAATCTCAGGAAGTCCTGACTTATGAGTAACCTGGACAAGAAGAGCTGCTGCCGCTCCTCCTCTCCCCGCTTCCTCTACTTCCTCCAGAATCATAACTGATGCTGCCCAAGGCAGCTGATTTCTGCCAAGCCCTGAAGTTCCTGTTTCCATTTTCCAGACCTACAGCCGTCAGGCAGTGAAGACTGAAGGGTGATTTGGATGGGAAATATGATCACGAGGCAATATTATATAATTATTAGACTAGTTACTGAAAATTAAAGCAAAGACACTTAAAAAAAATTTTTTTTAAATTTTAAGTAGGCTCCACGCCCAATGTGGGCTTGAACTCATGACCCTTAGAGTAAGAGTCACATGCTCTACCGACTGAGCCAGCCAGGTGCCCCAAAATGACACACGTTTAAATGACCAAGTGGAGACTTGGAGTGTGAGTACTGAAATAAATGTTTTGTTGTCTAATTTATAGTGACCTCCGGAAGTGACCTCCTTGTTCACAGAGTAGAGAATGTTTGCATGCGTGTGGATGTGTCTGTGCTGGTGTTCACGCTGTAGCAGGGAGGCTAGAGAACGCTAGGATGAATCCTCACTTTTCCAAGCTACAGAGCCAAGTAGTGTCCCTGTGCGGCACTTGAAAGAGCAAGAGGAAAAGATCCAAGAAGGAAGAGCAGCCTCCCTGGCTGAGGACCCATCTGGGCTGGCACTGGGGTGTGGCCATCTGGAGTTTCAACATCTGGCTCAGTAACTAGATCAACCTCAAGATTTGTCCAAATTTCAGTGGGTCAAACCAGGTCTGCTGAGCCAGATATTAATATACTTACCTTCCAGGGATATTGAAATTAGTGATAGTAAACACTAATTTTGTTTTTGAGACCTTTCTAATCCTGAAAAATTTGTTAGAAAGTAAAAACAGTTTTATAGAATAGATACAAATTCACATGTCAAAATAGGAGAAATCATGCGTTTTTTTCTAAACAAGCGTAAATAGGTTTTTTTGAACATCAGTAATACTTATTGTTGTGGTTGAAAAGTCAGAAATTACTGATGAGCAAGAGAGAATAACCCCCAAATCAGCTATAACACTATTACTCACAGGTAAAACATTTTGGTATATACCTTTCCAGTTGATTTTCTGGTTATCTGTATATGTATATTCATGTTTAACATAAAAATAACAGCTTTCCCCACCTATACTATATATTTCCAAAATACCATTTTTAATAGCTGCAATGTAAAGCAGTTTACTCAAACCTAGTGTTGGGCATTGAAGTTGTTTCTAAATTTTAGCTACTTAAAAAAAATGATGTAAGGACTATCCATCCATATGGCCAAATCTTTGCATGCAGTGCCAGGCACCATTATCAGCAATGAACCAGACAGAGTTCTTGCCCTCATGAAACTTACTTCTAGTGGGAACCTGTCTGGTAAAGTACATATTCTTAAGTATTCCTAAAAAAAAAGTCCCAGAAGTTAAGTTGCTAAAACAGAGTATGTGCATTTGAAGAATTCTTTGGCTATATATTGTCATACTGCCTTCCAGAAAGATTGGATCTATTTATACTAGTAGTGTAGAAATGTCTAACTGTCCATCAGCAGTGTATAAAAATGTCTGGAAGATAAATAACATGCCACTTGCTGTTTTTTAAATTGACATATTAAACTCTATCTGATTTCTTGAAAACTGTCTTAAGCTGGGCCTGCTTTTTAGTAGTTATAATTAAAATATTCTTAAAAATATATATTCTAATATACCAAGTAGAATATTTGAAGTCAAATTTTCTTTAAATTACATGAGAGAACTTTTTTTTTAAATTAAATAACCAGAATATTTCCTCACCAACTAGGGCTATGTGGTTACTCTAAAATGCAATTCATTCAAAAAAGGCAGGATAAATGCTTAATTCTTTTGCTTTAATTGCCAAATTTCAAAAGTAAGGAATTGGGGCCCCAGTTATATCCAATGGCGACCAGTAAGTTTGTTTTTGGGGCCTTTAAAAAGTATCATTATTAATTTGAGTGTTTTTTTAAATTTAAATGTGTTTTAATCAAGAGTAGTCATTATTCTTCCTGATACTCAGATTGTCCTATCTTTGGCAGTGAGAACCACTTTAAGTTGGCTCCTGAGTCCTTTATATTTTTTTTTGATTGTGGTAAAAAACACACAATACAAGATTTATAATCATAACAATCCTCAAGTATACAGTTCAATAGTGTTGAATATTTACATTGTTGTATAACAGATGTCTAGAACTTTTTCATCTTGTAAATTCTACCCCCACAGAACAACTCTTCATCTCCCCCTACCCTGTCCATCCCCATCCCCCAGCAACCACCACTCCACTCTCTGCCAATGAGTATAACAATAAGTGGAATGTCACAATATTTGTCTTTTTTGTGGCTGGCTTATTTCACTTAGCACAGTGTCCCCAAGGTTCATCTGTGTTATAGCATATGACAGGACTTCCCTCCTTTTCAAGGCTGAATGATATTCCATTGTATGTATGTACCATAAATTCCCTATCCATCCATCCACAGATAGACATGGGCTGCCTCCCCGACTTGGCTGTCGTGAATAATGTTGCAATAAACACAGGTATGCAAATATGGCCCCCACGTCCTTCTGACAAGACTATTAGTTTCCTTGATTTCTGAAACAACAAATATTCAGGCTCATCTTGTATGTTTTCTTCTAAAAAATTTTAGAAGAAATGACAGAATAGGAAATCACCATTTTGTGATCCCTAGTGAAATAAATAACTGACTTAAGAGATAACCATCAATAACAGAAACAAGTTCAATAGAAGCCTGATAACCATGTATCAATCTGAGCATCATTAGAGTGGGATATCATATGTTTCCTGGGATGGGCAATATGAAGTTCACACCACCACCTATAAAGGATTCTTGCCAAAAAAAGTTGAACCTCAATCTAAGCAAACCTTTAGAACTAATTTCCAGTCTCTAGAAAATACAGAGGCTAAAGGAAGAAGGTAAATACTAACATGGGAATGGGGGCTATCCTACAAAATAAATGACCTGTTTTTCTTCAACAAGTCAATGTTAGGAAAAAAGAAAGAGGAAAACACATACCAAAAAACAAAGGCTTATTCTAGATGTATTTCTTTAGAGACATAGCAACCAAAGGTGATATTGGGCCTGATATAAGCCAATCAACTATAAAAAGACATTTTTCATGTAAGTGGGGAACACTGGAAAATGGACTGGGTATTAGATGATACCATGAAATTATTGTTAATTTTCTTAGATATGATAATGGCACTGCAACATAACACGTAAGAAAGTGTCCTACACTTTCTTAAGAGATGTGTGCTGAAGAACACAGGAATAATATAACAAGATGTCTGTGATTTGTCCTAAAAAAGAAAAAAGAGATGATACAAGTTTGGCAAAAATCTTCATTGTCGAGTTGAAGTTGTGGACAGATGGGGTTTGCTGTATATTCCTTCTATATTGGTGCATGGTTGAAAATTCTCATGATAGGTTTTTAATGAAATAAAGACAGCATATGGACAAAGCTAACAGGTGATAATGTTTTTAGTTACCTGTAGACTGATGGATCACTGAGGTCAAGGGTCTCGCTAACATAGTCAGCAAGTATGAACGGGAACACTGGATACTGCATGAGATCATTGAAGGATCGGCCGGCATGTTTGTTTAAATGAGTCAAATATTCAAAGTTTGTAATTTGTCCAGTATACCATAAATTTGTCAGAGCATTGATGTTGCCATATTCCAGGAGATTAGGGAGGTTATTTGTTAGTATACTGTGGTACACGTCATCACGAACCTGCAAGGGAAGGAGGAAAAAAAAAAACAAAGAGATTTTCTTTTAGGCTATGGATACTTTTCTCCAAAGTCTCCATATTTTAGGTATGTTACTAATCTCAAGATGCCCAAGAAAATACTTGTTGCCCAACTAACATCAACTGATGGAGAACTGAGATTCAACTCTGGGTCTTCCTCAAAGGCTGGACTCTTAACCATTATGTTTTGCTACTGGAGAAATCAGTTAATAAGAAGGTAAGAAAAAGTTTGTATAGAAAAATTACTTACATATAGATCCTGAAAAAAATCAATAAAGGATAAAGAACAATCTTCATCTAAATAAATACAACATGGTATCGTAGAAAGAGCATGGTCTTCTTAATTAGACAGAAGTTTTGTGTTTTGTTTTTTGTTTTTAAGAAAGAGAAGACAATCACTGGTGTCAAATGCTGTTGACAGGTCAAGGAAAATGAGGACCGAGAAATTTGACCATTGGGTTTAGACATGGAGGTCACTAATAACCCCAACCAGAGAAGCTCTAGGTGAAGTAGTGAGAAGAAAACAAGTCAGGAGCATTTCAAAAGAGAACTAGAGGCAGCAAGCACACAACACTTTTTCCAAAAGGGTTTCTATAAAGGACAGCAGACAAACTGCAGTGGAAGGGATATGGGGGTTAAGAAAGGATTTGTAAAAAATGGAATCTACTCTCAAGTTTAAATTACTCTTTTCAGGTTGGTTATGCATTCACTTACTTTTTACAGATACAGTCATTTTAGAGAATCTGAATTTAATACAGTTTCAAAAGACAAAAATCATTCTAATATAGCCAAGGGTTCACTTTAATTAAGGCTAAGAAATAAAGCAATTTTTATTTGATGTCAGAAACAGTGACTCAAAGTTTAAGTAAGTTAAACCTTGATAAAATCAGTATGAGTATAGTTTCACTGCTCCCATGATAATTTCAAAAAATATCTATCAATAAAGCCCAATTTACCTTGGTGTTATCAAATGCTAACAGGAGTGTTCTACCATTTGTTAAAAAGATTTCTACAGCATTGTCTCTCAACTGCCACCAACGCTTATGGACTTCTTTAATTTCTTCATATGTCCAGGAGAAGGATGCTGGTTCCAATTCACCCTGAAGGCTCTAAGACAAAAGAAATAAATGAAAGTGTTTGCTTTACAGGAAATATAAATAATCATTTTAATCTTAGATTTTTATAAATATCAAAATGAAATACAATGTCTTCCCTTTGTGGCAATATGTCAGATAAGATTCCTGACCTGCCCAACCCCTCACGACAAAACACTTCAAAATGCTGGATGAAATTTAAGGAATTACAAAATACAGACTTTATTTGTATTTTTTAATAGACTTTATTTTTTAGAGTAGTTTTAGGTCTGCAGAAACCTGAGCAGATAGTGTAAAGAGTTCCCATGTATTCCCTCCCTGCACTCACAATTTCCCTATGATTATTGTCTTCCATTAGTGTGAGTGATGCAGTGCCTTTGTAATAATTGTTGAGCCAATACTGAAAACATTATTCTTAATTAAAGGCCATAGTTTACATTAGGGTTCACTCCTGGTGTTACACAGTGCTGTGGGTTTTGACTAATGTTTCCTGAAATGTGTCCACCATTACAGTATCATACAGAATTCCCTTGTGCTCCACCTCCTCATCTCCTCCCGCCCCTCGAACCCCTGATCTTTTTACTATCTCCATAGTTTTCCCTTCCTAGAATGTCATATGGTTAGAATTATACAATTTGTAGCCTTTCCAGACAGACTTAATTTTAAAGCACAGCTTGCAAGAAATTAAGGGAAATGAAACCCCAGGAGCCAAAAATAACAAGAAATGTGAAAAGCTGCAGTGAGGTGGAGGTGACACTTTGGCAGCAGGCGCACACCGGGTTCAGAGACTAAGAGACTTAGCTTAACATCCACTTGAAGAAAGAAGATGAAGCACTGGGTTCTCTGGATCAGAGTATGGAAATGAAATTACTTCAGAAATCTACAACCCATTAAGGGACATTTTCTCGATCATAGAAAACACATATGCCCACCAACAGAGGAAGAAGCAGGAGCTTGTCTCTCTTGGACTGGGGTCTGGGTGGAGAATGGAAAACAATCCTCTCCCTGAGAACTCACAACTGGGGGCCTGCTCTCACATGGATCTGGGTTAAAATTGACCTATCTGCATGGCCTGGGAGCTCCCCAGCTTTGACACATAGTTCCCATGCCTCTGAATCTTCCAGCAAAGGCAAAGCGGCCTCCTGCAAATTCAATCCCACTGACTGTAAGCTCACAGATCATCATGCACCAGATGGATATGTTCCTCTCCTATGTGGTCAGCAGAAGGAAGGAAGAGATAAAGTGACCACCGGAAGGCTGGCTCTTCCTGACAGCATTGATCCTAGCCTCCCTCAACAAATCCCCACATTCTTTTTTTTTTTTTTTTAAGATTTTATTTGTCAGAGAGAGAGAAAGAGCACACAAGCAGGGCGAGTGGCAGGAGAAGGGAGAAGCAGACTCTTCGCTGAGCAAGGAGCCTATGTGGGACTCCATCCCAGGACCCTAGGATCATGAACCGAACCACTCAGGCATGCCAAATCCCCACATTCTAGAATGAAGGGTTAGAGGCCATAGGTCTTATACTTCTTACCACCAGTGGGCCCTTGCCAAAGTACAAAATCAAGAAAACTTTAAAAAACATATCTAAATCTTTCGTAAACTGCAATTGAATACACAAATTACATTACCCAATGCTTTTAATAGAAAAATCATGATAAAAGCTTCTACCATGGTTTAAAACTAGTTAGAATTTATCTCATCAAATTAACCTGCATCCCATTTTGGTTTGTTTTCATCAGTTTTCCTTTTGGAAAACTGCATTTACTTACTCTTTTGTGTTGGAACAGGAGCTCAGAGCAAAATTTAGAACGCTATCACAATGACTATCTTATCCCAGGCTCTTCATCCTTCTAAAACCTTATCTGAAATTTTCAAAATTTGACTTGCCCTGTTCTATGTGTGTTACAATATTGTACTGGGTTCCAACTGACTTTTAGAAGTAGGGGTAGGAAATATTGTATTACAAATAAAATTAAACATTTTAATGAAAATGTAATATTTTCATATAAAAAAACAAATTCCTTCTTGTTGAGCATCAACTTTCATTCATTGCTTCAACTCAGCAGATATTAATTAAGCTTCTATAAGCCAGGTGCTCTGCATGAAATACATCTGTGTAAGATGGAAAGTGTATATACATTTAAAATGCAAGACATCAAATGTCACATACAAAGTAGGAATAAATGCTAAAGAGTGGAGGAAAAAAGGACCTTTCACTCTATTAAAAAAACAAGAGTATTTTAAGGAGACTTTTAAACGGGAAAAATGGAGGAGGGTCGGACAAAGATGGCGGAGGAGTAGGGGACCTTTTTTCAGCTGGTCCCCTGAATCGAGCTGGATATCTATCAGATCATCCTGAACACCCACAAAATCAGCCTGAGATGTAGGAAGATACATCTGGATCTCTACAAACGAACATCTCCAGCACTGAATTGAGGTACAAAGCGGGGAGCTATGAATCTGCGCACAGATATCGGAAGATAAATGGAAGGGGGAAGGAGCCGCTGTGCTCGGGCGCCGGGAAGCAGTAGGCACCTGCACTGGGGAGCTGGCACCTCCGAGAGAGCAGACTGAGACCGTGAGCCTGGGAATGCGCGCGACCAGACTGAAAACGGGAGCTCTGGAGCGCTCACAGGAATCGGGGTGGCTGGCAGTATTAGAAGCACAAAGGAAAGAGATGTCCCGGCCCTGGAAGCGAGGGCTGGGAGAGTGGCTGTGGGGCACAACCCGGGATGCTGCAGGGTTTTTAGCAGCACCGACAGAAACAGAGTTAAAGTGGCCAGGAGAGCTCAGTGCAGAGAGACTGCGATCTCTCTGTTCTGAGACAGAGGCTAGGATTCAGCCACTGCTGCTCTGACTCTCAGAGGAGCCACAGAAAACCGCCAGGGAAAGCCGCCAGAGAACAAAAGCCTGGAAACACCGGTTCACATTGTGCCCATCCTCATCACCCTTCGCAGGGGCCGGGGCAACTCTACCAAACAGGGTTGCCTGAATATCAGCGTGGCAGGCCCCCCCGCCAGAAGGCAGGCTAAAAATCAAGAAGCCCACATCCCTAAGGTCCCTATAAAACAAGTGCACATTGCTTGGGTCCTGCTCAATAATTTAGGCTCTGCACATCCCCGAAACCACTCCTCATCAGAATGATGAGGAAGAGAAATCCTCCCCAACAAAGAAAAGATACAGAGTCTGTGTCCTCTGCCACAGATCTAATAGATATGGATATAACCAAATTGTCAGAAATGGAGTTCAGAGCAACAATGGTCAAGATGATCTGTAGGCTTGAAAAAAATATTAACAAAAATATTAACGAGAATATAGAATCCCTAAGGGCGGAAATGAGAGCGAATCTGGCAGAAATTAAAAATGCTATGAATCAAATGCAGTCTAAACTAGATGCTCTGATGGCCAGGGTAAATGAGGCAGAAGAATGAATTAGTGAATTGGAAGATGGGATGATGAAAGAGAAGGAAAAAACGGAAACTTGGCTCAAAAAAATCCAATCTCAAGAATGTAGATTATGGGAGATTACTGACTCCATGAAACATTCCAATGTCAGAATCATCGGCATCCCCGAAGGGTGGAGAAAGAGAGAGGTCTAGAAGAGATATTTGAACAAATCGTAGCTGACAACTTCTCTATCTGGCAAAGGAAACAAGCATTCATGTCCAAGAGGCAGAGAGGACCCCTCCCAAGATCAAGGAGAACAGACCAACACCACGTCAAATAATAGTACAATTCCCAAATCTTAGATCCAAGGAAACAATCTTGAAAGCAGCGAGGGGGAAGAGATTCCTCATATACAGAGGGAGGAACATCAGAATAACGTCAGACCTGTCAACAGAGACCTGGCAAGCCAGAAAGGGCCGGCAAGACATGTTCAGAGCACTATGTGAGAACATGCAGCCAAGGATCCTTTATCCAGCAAGGCGGTCATTCAGAATGGATGAAGACACAAGGAGCTTCCAAGACCGGCAGAAACTGAAAGAATATGTGACCACCAAGCCAGCCCTACGAGAAATACTAAGGGGGAGGTTGTATAAAAGTAAAAAGACCCCAAGAGTGATATAGAACAGAAATTTACAGAGACAATCTACAGAAACAAGGATTTCACAGGCAACATGACAACATTAAAATGATATCTCTCAATAATCACTCTCAATGTGAATGGCCTAAATGTTCCCATAAAATGCCACAGGGTTGCAGATTGGATAAAAAGACATGACCCATCCATTTGCTGTCTACAAGAGACTCGTTTTGAGCCTAAAGATACATCCAGACTGAAAGTGAAGAGATGGAAAACCATTTTTCATGCCAATGGACCTCAAAAGAAAGCTGGGGTAGCAATTCTCATATCAGACAGATTAGATTTTAAACTAAAGACTGTAGTTAGAGATACAGAAGGACACTATATTATTCTTAAAGGATGTATCCAACAAGTGGATATGACAATTATAAATATATATGCCTCCAACAGGGGAGCAGCTAGATACACAAGCCAACTCTTAACCAGAATAAAGAGACATATAGATAATAATACGTTAATAGTAGGGGACCTCAACACTCCACTCTCAGCAATAGACAGATCACCTAAGCAGAAAATCAACAAAGAAACAAGAGCTTTGAATGACATACTGGACCAGATGGACCTCATAGATATATACAGAACACTACACCCCAGAACAACAGAATACTCATTCTTTTCGAATGCACATGGAACTTTCTCCAGAATAGACAATATACTGGGTCACAAAACAGGTCTCAACCGATACCAAAAGACTGAGATTATTCCCTGCATATTCTCAGACCACAGTGCTTTGAAACTGGAACTCAATCACAAGGAAAAATTTGGAAGAAACTCAAACACTTGGAAACTAAGAACCACCCTGTTCCAGAATGATTGGGTAAACCAGGTAATTAAGAAGGAGATTAAACAATTTTTGGAGACCAATGAAAATGAAAACACATCGGTCCAAAACCTATGGGACATTGCAAAGGCAGTCCTAAGGGAAAAATACATAGCCATCCAAGCCTCACTCAAAAGAACAGAAAAATCTAAAATGCAGTTTTTATATTCTCACCTCAAGAAGCTAGAGCTGGAACAGTAGAACAGGCCTAACCCATGCACGAGAAGGTAGTTGATCAAGATTAGAGCAGAGATCAATGAATTAGAAACCAGGAGCACAGTAGAGCAGATCAACAAAACTAGAAGCTGGTTCTTTGAAAGAATAAATAAGATCGATAAGCCACTGGCCAGACTTATTCCAAAGAATAGAGAAAGGACCCAAATTAATAAAATTATGAATGAAAGGGGAGAGATCACGACCAACACCAATGAAATAGGAAGGATCATTAGAAACTTTAATCAACAGCTTTATACCAATAAATTAAACAACCTGGAAGAAATGGATGCCATCCTGGAAACCTATAAACTACCAAGAGTGAAACAGGAAGAAATTGATTATTTAAACAGACCGATTAATTATGAAGAGATTGAAGCAGTGATCAAAAACCTCCCCAAAAACAAGAGTCCAGGGCCTGACGGATTCCCTGGGGAATTCTACCAAACATTCAAAGAAGAAATAATACCTGTTTTCCTAAAGCTGTTTCAAAAAATAGAAACAGAAGGAAAACTACCAAACTCATTCTATGAGGCCAGTATTACCTTGATCCCTAAACCAGGCAAAAACCCCATCAAAAAGGAGAATCACAGACTGATATCCCTGATGAATATGGATGCAAAAATTCTTAACAAGATCCTAGCTAACAGGATCCAATAGTACATTAAAAGGATTATCCATCATGACCAAGTGGGATTCACCCCTGGGATGCAAGGGTGGTTCAACGTTCGCAAATCGATCAGTGTGACAGATCATATCAACAAGAAAAGAGGCAAGAACCATATGATCCTCTCAATTGATGCAGAAAAAGCATTTGACAAAATACAGCATCCTTTCCTGATTAAAACCCTTCAGAGTGTAGGGATAGAGGGTACATTCCTCAATGTCATAAAAACCACCTATGAAAAGCCTACAGCAAATATCATTCTCAATGGGGAAAAGCTGAAAGCCTTTCCCTTAAGATCAGGAACACGACAAGGATGCCCACTCTCCCCATTATTATTCAACATAGTACTAGAAGTCCTTGCAACAGCAATCAGACAACAAAAAGGTATAAAAGGTATCCAAATCGGCAAAGAAGTCAAACTGTCTCTCTTCGCAGATTACATGACACTCTATATGGAAAACCCAAAAGACTCCACCCCCAAATTACTAGAACTTATAGAGCAATTCAGTAATGTGGCAGGATACAAAATCAATGCTCGGAAATCAGTTGCATTTCTATACGCGAACAATGAGACTGAAGAAAGAGAAATTAGGTAATCCATTCCATTTACAGTAGCACCAAAAATCATATGGTATCTCGGAATTAACCTAACCAAAGAGGTAAAGGATCTATATTCTAGAAACTACAAATCACTCTTGAAAGACATTGAAGAAGACACAAAAAGATAAAAAATATTCCATGCTCATGGATCGGAAGAATAAACATAGTTAAAATGTCTATGCTACCCAGAGCAATCTACAGTTTCAATGCCATCCTCATCAAAATACCAATGACATTTTTCAAAAAGCTGGAACAAACAGCTTTTAAATTTGTGTGGAACCAGAAAAAGCCCGGAAACGCCAAGGAATTGTTGAAAAGGAAAAACAAAGCTGGGGGCATCACGTTGCCTGATTTCAAGCTATACTACAAACTGTGATCACAAAGACAGCATGGTACTGGCACAAAAACAGACACAAAGACCAATGGAACAGAATTGAGAATCCAGAAATGGACCCTCGACTTTATGGGCAACTAATCCTTGACAAAGCAGGAAAAAAACATCCAGTGGAAAAAAGACAGTCTCTTCAATAAATGGTGCTGGGAAAATTGGACAGCTACATGCAAAAGAATGAAACTTGACCACTCTCTCACACCATACACAAAAATAAACTCCAAATGGATGAAAGACCTCGATGGGAGACAGGAATCCATCAAAATCCTAGAAGAGAACATAGGCTGCAACCTCTTTGACATCAGCCACAGCAACTTTTTTCATGACACATCTCCAAAGGCAAGAGAAACAAAAGAAAAAATGAACTTGTGGGACTTCATCAAGATAAAAAGCTACTGCACAGCCAAGGAAACAGTCAAAAACACTAAGAGGCAGCCCACGGAATGGGAGAATATATTTGCAAATGAAACTACAGATAAAAGACTCTTATCCAAGATCTACGAAGAACTTCTCAAACTCAATACATGAGAAACAAATAATCAAATCAAAAAATGGGCAGAAGATATGAACACTTTTCCAATGAAGACATACAAATGGCTAACAGACATATGAAAAAATGTTCAAAATCATTAGCCATCAGGGAAATTCAATACAAAACCACACTGAGATACCACCTTACTCCAGTTAGAATGGCAAAAATAGACAAGGCAAGAAACAACAATTGTTGGAGAGGATGTGGAGAAAGGGGATCCCTCTTACAGGACGCAAGTTGGTGTAGCCACTTTGTAAACAGTGTGGAGGTCCCTTAAAAAGTTAAAAATAGAGCTACCCTATGATCCAGCAATTGTACTATTGGGTATTTACCCCAAAGATACAGACGTAGTGAAGAGAAGGGCCATATGCACCCCAATGTTCATAGCAGCATTGTCCACAATAGCTAAATCGTGGAAGGAGCCGAGATGCCCTTCAAGAGATGACTAGTTAAATAAGATGTGGTCCATATATACAATGGAATATTACTCAGCCATCAGAAAGAACGATTACCCAACATTTGCAGCAACATGGATGGGACTGGAGGAGATTGTGCTAAGTGAAATAAGTCAAGCAGAGAAAGACAATTATCATATGGTTTCACTCATTTATGGAACATAAGAAATAGCAGGAAGATCAGTAGGAGAAGGAAGGGAAGAACGAAGGGGGGGTAAACAGAAGGGGGAATGAACCATGAGAGACTCCAGGAAACAAACTGAGGGCTTCAGAGGGGAGAGGGGTGGGGGATTGGGATAGGCCGGTGATGGGTATTAAGGAGGGCACGTATTGCATGGAGCACTTATACGCAAATAATGAATCATCGAACACTACATCAAGAACTAATGATGTACTGTATGGTGACTAACATAACATAATAAAAAATTATTATTAAAAAAAATAAAGGGAGAAAATGGCATCTTTTGGATCCAAAAACGTTGGTTCATATATCAACTATTAAATTCCTTGGTTGCTAAAAGAGACATCCTGAAAAATAATGTAATCGTACTTTTACTAGCTGGGATAAATACTGTGGCAATTGCTAGATAAATCACACAAAATAATGCCTACTCAATTTTGTGGGCTATATTAAATATTTTCATAATTTTTTCATATTATCTGTTTTACAACAAAATTTTATGTTTTAGCTCATTAATTTTTTGAAATCAACTATGTATTCACTATTAAACCACATATAATCTTATTTAGTATATCCTTAGCAATTCCTGGTTTTAGAACTTTTCTGAAACAAAAAGCCTTATTTCTTTTATTACAGGGATCTCAAAACAATATTTTAATGGCATAAAAGCTAATTCAGATGGACAAAAAGTCTTGCAATATAAAAAATGTGAATTAAGAGTCATTTTTGTTATTTTCTGATTAGTATCAGTACTTCCCTTAGAATAAAAATTATGGTAGTAAGGTATGTGAATATCAGGATTACTTAAGTTACTCAATTATACAACATTTTCCTTTCTTTGTGAAGGTAAGTGTACTTGATAGTGAACTGGGAGTGGTAAGGAGGATTTATTTGTTGTTATCGAGGATAGCGATAAAAAAATAAATTAATTAATATAACAGGAGCACTTTTCTTTCATTTTTCATTTTTGTTTTTATTATTTTTATATTTTTTAAAGTTTTTATTTTAATTCCAGTTAGTTAATACATGGTGTTATATAGTTTTAGGTGTACAATATATGATTCAGCACTTCCCTACATCACCAGGTGCTCATCACAAGTGCCCTCCTTCATCCCCAACACCTGTTTAACCCATTCCCCCACCCACCTGCCCTCTGGTGACCATCAGTTTGTTCTCTATAATTAAGAGTCTGTTTCTTGCTTTGTCTCTCTCTCTCTCTCACTTTTTTTCCTCTGCTTGTTCGCCTTAACAGGAGTACTTTCGAATTTGACTCAAAATACTAACTGCTGGGGCGCCTGGGTGGCACAGCGGTTAAGCGTCTGCCTTTGGCTCAGGGCGTGATCCCGGCGTTATGGGATCGAGCCCCACATCAGGCTCCTCCGCTGTGAGCCTGCTTCTTCCTCTCCTACTCCCCCTGCTTGTGTTCCGTCTCTCGCTGGCTGTCTCTATCCTGTCGAATAAATAAATAAAATCTTTAAAAAAAAATACTAACTTCTATGAAATCCAGAGGATTTCATATGTAAGCCAGAGGAGATGGTATGGTCTTCTTTTTAAAAGTATCTTTAAAAGAAAAAGTTTGGAATTAAGACCAATCTATACATAGAGTGACAATACATGAACTCTTGTAGTTCTACTACCTGCTCTCTGGTTATACTAAAGTTATACATTTTGGGAATTTGTCTAGATTTATACAAGTGCAAACTTAAGCCTCTACTCACCGAACTTTCAACTGTATCAGAAGCATTATCTTCCACAAAATACATTCCGCATTTACCTATAGAAAGTAATTGGATATGAGTTTAAAAATATATGTGCACTATTACCATATGTGATTAAAAATATGACCTCTGGAGTCAGTTGGACTGAATTTAAATCCCAGCACCCAGAAACAGTTCCTGTCACTCAAGAAATATTTTTTAATAGTGTCCATGAGATCTTGGGCAAGTTGGTTCTTTGTGTCTTAATCTCCTTATTAAAAAAAGGGGTGGAGGGAGGACTTTATTTCACAGGGTTACTGTGGGAATTACTAGCGTCTGGCACTCAGTGTTAAAAAAAAAAAAAAGTTGGCCATTTACCATTACCCGTACTCTTCTTATATTACTAGCATATTAATTTGCTTTATTTTCTCACATATTAGCTGAAGTCAACTAGTAAACAAATTTTGTAGCAAAAGAAGAATCCTTAATTATTTTTATTTAAACACTCTATACAGCAGAATAGACCTTAAAAGATAGCCCTCAATTTCTCCTGCTTTACAGGCTGGCTGTGTTAACACATGTCCCTACACCATGTATCCAAATGGTAGGAATTTCTCTGGGGCTCTGCATTGTATGCTGGTCACCCTTGAGCACCAAGCACTGCTGGGCTCAGAGAAGGGCACTATCTCTGTCCTCGTGACCATGGGGCTCATCCTGACAAGCTTGAAGCTCTTCATCTTGAGCCTTGGAGGCTGTGGCTTGAGCCTATAGAAGGAATAGGCTTTGGCCTATAGCACTCTCAAATTTGAGGGTGCATCAGAACTGCTGGAGGGCTCACAGAAATGCAGATTGCTGGGTCTTTCCCTGCGGAGTTTCAGACTCAACAGGTCTGGTCTAGGGCCCAAGGATGTGCATTTCTAAGTAGTTCCCATGTGATGCTGATGCCCCCAATTTGGGGACCATGCTTCAAGAACTGGCCTATGGGATACAAACTGGTTCTTTAAGGGAACAGAGACCAAGTGGTGCAACCTATTCCTTCATATCAGGAAAAAATTTCTCACTAAATGTAATTACATAGATATCCATGGATGGACAACCTCGGCCTTTCTCTCAGAAGCACAACAGGGAATATAAATTATGACCTATCTCAAGATGGATATATTTCTTAGTATTCCAATAATTCTTCAGTTTAAAAATCAAAATTGATATAGAGCAAAAGGAACTACTAACATAAAAATGTATACTTATGAGGAAAGTCAACTTCATAAAAATTAAAATGCTATTCATAGGCTTTTTAGAAAATAAGACTGTCATTGCCTCACATTTGTGAGTCACGGGCACTATATACAATGTTAAGGCAAAATCACCTATGCGATGTTAGAGAAAGTGTATCTGATTTAATGGTATTTCATCAAACGATGCTTCAAATTATCTAAGAATAAAGTAAGACAGGGTGAGTATGTGTGAAACTCTTCAAAATGTGACTTACCTAATAACAATTCACCAGCTGTCTCTCTAGATGGTGCAACGCTGATACATCTTCGATTCACTCTGTCAAAACATATTCAAAATCACTATGATTAAATATTTTGACCAATTTTAGAGAGTACAGTATAAGCTTTATCTATCTAGTAAAAGATTTCAGCACAGCAGACTAGAGTTTCAAAAGCATGAGATGTCTTGTCTAAACCCACATGAAAATATTATCTCAAATTTTAATGTTCTAGTAGAGGAGAAAATGAAATTTTTAGAGAAGGCTCATAACTCGTATGCCATGTATATAGAATATAGGGATTCAATTTTTTAAAAGAAACTTCAGTATTTTATATTTCCTAGTAATTAAGCAAACAGTGAGTCATGCCTCTGGTATTTTCAAAGACATGAAAGAATCCTTGTATTCTAGGAAAAACAGGGGATTTAGGCTCAGAAAAGATCTATTCTTTCGTCAAGTCACTCGCCTTCTTCAAGTCTCAGTTTTTCATCTATTAAATGGGCACGATGATAACTGCCACCACCATAACAATGATAATACTATCAATAGCTACCATATACTGACCCATCTGATACTCAACAATATGCTGATAGTTTGGGTATTATTATCTTGCTCATGTCACAGATACAGACACTGACACAGAGAGGCTAAGTAGCTTGCTCAAGATCAGATAGCTAGTAAGACGAGGAGCTAAAATCTGAACCTTTCATCACTGCACTAGGCTGGTTCTCGTGGACGCCACCAGCAGCGCTGTCTGTTTCACAGACCACTACAAAGACAGACGCATGCAGAGAATGGCCAGAGCACGAGGCCTGGAGCCCAATGGATCCACGCTATCGAAATGTCTTTTCCTTTTGGATTTTGGTCATTCAACCTTGTCCTCTCTTGAGCCACGTGTGTAGGACCTTTCTTAAAACCACAGCATTGGGGCGCCTGGGTGGCGCAGTCGTTAAGCATCTGCCTTCGGCTCAGGGCGTGATCCCGGAGTCCTGGGATAGAGCCCCACGTCAGGCTCCTCTGCTGGGAGCCTGCTTCTTCCTTTCCCACTCCCCCTGCTTGTATTCCCTCTCTCGCTGGCTGTCTCTCTCTGTCAAATAAATAAATAAAATCTTTAAAAAAAGAAAATAAAAATAAAACCACAGCATTATCTGAAAAAAATATTACATAAACACTACAATAAACTATTAAACTCATTAACTCCTTCAACAAAAGTGAGAACATCTTGCAGATTCATATTTACCTTATAGACTCACTTGCAGCTTTGTCTTTTACAGTTGAAGAGAAAGAAGAATGAGTTTTATCTTCAAATAGGAAAGAAAGTGGTGGTTTGACCACATCTGTGGAGGAAAAAAGTACATATTGTGTGTATGTAATGACTACAGTTATGTGCTACATTTGTATGTTGCATCAAGAGGTCATTATTACCTTCTGATTTCTGTCTATCCCGAAGGAGATACTTATTTGGAATAGTTAAGTAACATCTCTGTAAACGTCTCCTCTCTCGATTTGGCCCTTCTGTTGGATCCAATTGCCATGAAGTCGGATAGTAGAGGGGGTCATACCAGGCTGCTCTGCAAGTGCAAATAAAAGAATATTTTAAGGGGCAATTTTTGTAGTAGAAACCACATTTCTTAAGATGTTTAAAAATAAGTTCATATTTTATTTTATTTAAAAAATATTTTATTTATTTATTTGAGAGAGAGAGAGAGAGAGAGAGAGAGAACAAGCAGGGGAAGGGAGAGGGAGAAGCAGGATCCCCGCTGAGCAGGGAGCCCAATGTGGGGCTCGATCCCAGGACCCTGAGATCGTGCGCTGAGCCGAAGGTAGACGCTTAAGCGACTGAACAACCCAGGTACCCCAAAAATAAGTTTATAT
This sequence comes from Ursus arctos, assembly GCF_023065955.2. Lineage (NCBI taxonomy): Eukaryota > Metazoa > Chordata > Mammalia > Carnivora > Ursidae > Ursus > Ursus arctos. Next base: position 70,914,404 of record NW_026623089.1, read on the forward strand.
TTTAAATGAAAGAAAATAGTAGAACTACACTGAATATATTTTTAGAATAGACAAGAGGAAAAAAAAAATCACCCTGAATCCTACTACTCTAAACATACCAATTACTGGTAGAGAGTATTTTCTTTCATTTTTAAAAACTGTAGTTATAATTATTATGTATATACATTTCTCTATCCTTTCTTCTTCCATTGGACATATCTTAATCTTTATTTTCATCACTGAAAATGGCTGACTAATGCACAGTGTGGGTGCATTACAATGTATTTAACCCTATTACCATTATTATATATTTAGGTTGTTTTCAGTTCATTCACTAGTATAAATAATGCAGAGATGAAAACCTTTATGTTTATTGCCTTTCTATATTTGGAATATTTTCCTTAGGAGAGAATCACTAAAACAGGATAACTGGAGCTAGAAATAAAACGTTTATAGGACTCCTGACATATGCTGTCAGAGTGTACAATGCCATCAAACCTCTCACCATGGACTAGGTTACATTTCTTCCTGCTGTGGGTATTAGCACCTAAAAAAATGTATAATATAAAAGGTAAAATACAGTATTTAAAGGCTTTAAAAAATCAAATTAGACTCTAGCCATACTGAATATTTTTCTCTCTATTAATTTATTTGTCTTATGTGGAAGAGTGTATTCACATCTTTTGCTCAAACTTTTGGGATCTCACACTTTACTTTTAAGTTGGCATGAATTTTTAGAACTATAAAAAATTAACTCTTTGATATATTTGCTGAAAATAAATTTTCATGTTTTGTTGTTGTTGTTATAGTCGTTAAATACACTGGAAAAAATTAAAGCTCAAATCCATTTATTTCTTCTTGGTAGTTTCTTCTATGGTGTTTGAGCTTAGAAAGTTAACCATCTATCACAGAGTTGATAAATACCCTGTTTTCTTCTACTTTATAAACTTTATGAGTTTAATTCTTTTGTTCACCTGGAATTTCCTTTAGTGTCTAATGTTTAGTGCATTTTAGCATCCCCAAGTCATGCTAATCAGTTTTCTTAACCAAATTTATTTATTTATTTATTTATTGGTGGACCCACTTCCTTTATTTTTTTTTTTAGAGACTAGTACCTTAATTTTCCTCTTTTCATTATCTGTGATGCATCTTTTAAAAAATTTTATTATTAAAGTCTTATCTAGAAAAAGATCTATTTCCCAACTATCCTATTTCAGCGATTTCTCTATTCTTCTGCAAAGATTATATTTTAAAATTAAAGCCAATATATAGATTTTATTATTTGGAAGAGCGAATATCTGTCTTCCTCATTATTCCTTCCCTTACCTCCAAAAATTAAAAAAAAAAAAAGATTCTTATAGGATTATTGAAGATGAAATAAATCACAAGTGATTAAACAAAAAATATTTAAAGTAATGAAATAATGTTATGCATCTTTATTCCGAAATGAAAATAGTGTTTCACATTAAAATATAAAACTGTAATGCTGGACAACCTGAAATGTCCTCCCACTTTGCTTACCTATCATGCGTCAGCTGTTGAATAAGTTCCTGCCAGTGTCTGCTGGCACTCAGATCTACTTTATACATTCCTCTGATATGCTGGATCACCCTTTTTCTCTCAATTCCTTGGGAGAGAGACACTGCCTGGGTGATGTCTGCAGCAATTTTAGATATATCCTTTGATTTTGAGTCCAGACGCTGAAAGAGACTAAGTAAACAAACGAGACTACCCGTAAGTTAAGCCCAAGCGGGCTGTTAAGCAGATACAAAAGCATGATACTGTAAAACTAAAGTATGTGTGAAGTCAAATGAAGTAAAAAAGGCATGACTTTTAGAATATATAAAAACCTACCTTTGTTGATTATTATTAACTGTTTTCTGCCAGGTGGCTTTATTTGTACCTTCTTCAGTTTCATATTTCTTTTGTTCCTAAAAGATTTGGATAATAATATGTAGTATAAAACATATTATTTATCATTTAATATTGGCACTGAGGCCAACAAACTAATTTTAAAACCAAATTAATAAAGGAAAAAAATACTGTCCTCAAGAGACCAGAATGTTAAAATACAATAACCACTTAAATAATGTTATAATTCCCCTTTGTTTCTACACAATTTGGGGCATGAAGTGAGGGTAGAATAGCTAACCGGGGTGCCTAACGTAAGGGGTTTGCATAGTCGCTTGCTTCCTTACTTTGCTTCAAGGCTGATGCTTCAACTTGCTTGTCACTATAAAAATCTTTCCTTCACTGAAAGCTATTGATAAAGGATAACGATGACAATAAAGGCTAAATGCTCCTTAGAATAAGCCTATTTATTCTCTCATAGTAAAAAAGTAATATAAAGTAAAAAAAATCATTTCAAATTTATTATCAATGATATTCTATAATAAAAAAAATTCTTTCATTCTTTAATTATGTTCAATGGGATCTCCTAAGAAAATTTGTCTTATGATTTCACTGACTCACCTCTTTGATCATTTTAATAAGGTCTGCTTTTGTTGTTGCACTGGGAGGGATGCACTTCTGCCCACAGAGTTTTAAAGCATTCATGAGCAGTTCCGCTGTGTCTAGTTCTTCCTCAGTCAGTTCATCTTGGTGATTATGTATCAACTCTGACAAATACAAAACTAACTTGGCTCCATGCTTTAAGAAAAAGAAACAATTTTTTTAAGTCATAAAGAATTTTTATTTCTTACATTTAAATTATTTAACAGTAATTAAGTTAAATTATATCACTAGATTTATTTGGTGGCATCTGGTTTGAATAAAGCAGCTAAAAGAGACATTTTGGGAACAATTGCAAAGATTTGATTTTGCATTGGAAATACAGTGACATTAGCATGTAAGCTAATTTTGTTAGGTAAAATAATGTTACAGTTACATAAGACAGTGTCTTTTTTTTTATTATATTATGTTAGTCACCATACAGTACATCCCTGGTTTCTGATGTAAAGTTCGATGATTTATTAGTTGCGTATAACACCCAGTGCACCATGCAATACGTGCCCTCCTTACTACCCATCACCAGCCTATCCCATTCCCCCACCCGCCTCCCCTCTGAAGCCCTCAGTTTGTTTCTCAGAGTCCATAGTCTCCCATGCTTCCCTCCCCCTTCTGATTACCCCCCCTTTCTTTATCCCTTTGAAAAAGATTTCTATAATTTACTTTAAAATACTTCAAAAAAGAAATGATGTCAATACGATAAAAATATTAACAACTGTTAAATCTAGGTGATGGTTATATGGTACTCATTATACTTTCCTCTATTTTTCTGTTTAGATTTGAAAATTTTCATTGTAAAAGGTAAAATAAAAAAGAAAAAGGAAGGAAAGTGAGAAGGAAAAGAAAAGGAAGGAAGTAAGCTTTTGGGGGAAAATTTTTGGAGAGGATTTGCTAAAGGAATACAGGAAATAAGGTTGGGATAAAGGAAAATAATTCTTAGTTCTTCTCATAGAAAAAAGGAACTGAAAGCGAAACTTTCCTTTAAACCTTCCAGGTAAGAGAATTATGCTTATTTATTCTTTCTCCTTTGATTTCTGCTTGGTAGAACAGAAGTTGGCAAAACTTCCAGAACAAAACCCTTTCCTTGGATTAGCTTGTAAGCAGTCATTATTCCCGAGGGAAAACTAAAGGTGAAAAACTCTAAAACCAGTGAGACGTCGGCGCCAGTTCTGTGTGCATGTCCAGAGAAGGGCTGGTTTAGGCCAGTCTTAAGAACTGCCCTGTAACCAAAATCAGAATGTTACTTAAGGTAATGACAACTGTCTTTCAGAGAGGAAGCCTAAACCAAACTTTGATTCATGATTTTTTAAGTGGCCCTGCCATGCTCTAGATCTTACACCTAATTGTTATGTGTACACTCTGTAGTATTTAAACATTAATTATGCCAACAAGTGAAATATGCAGAATTTTGCTTTTTTAAAAATTTGCATTGATGCAAATATCACTGCATTTGGCTTTGTGACATTTTAAACTGTGAATCATATTAAATGTCAACAAATGAATTTGGAAGCTCTTACATTTTGGGTGGTATTTAAATTAACACATTGAATCACATCATGTCATTTCCCAAAAGCATAAGATGAACATATGCAATGATGAAAATAGCAAAGCTCATTTTAATGCAACATTTTAAATTAGTCAGGAGACAGCTGCTTCCTGACCAAAAGAGAAAAATGAACAGACATTCTGTGAGTAAAAGGCCTGAAGAGTTGGCAAATAAAGAAAAATAGTAAATGACTAGACTATTTTCACATGTGTGTCTTAAAGGTAATGCTCTTGATATAATCGAAAAATAGTTTAGTATTCAGTGACATTCTAAAAATCATCTTGAAAAGCTATCAAAAATGTTTTTATTCATCCTGAAGATCCAAAAGACACGTGATTTTCTTAGACACTGAAGTTGTTTCTAGAATCTCATCTCAACATCTGATCAACACTTTATTGATTGTACCTCCTGGGACTAGAAAAGGTGTTATTAGGGATGAATGCAAAAGAGGGAAAAGTCTTGTTTTCAGCCCTCAAAAAACTGATCTAAGGAACTGTATCTATTAAACACAAATCCTTAGAAGATAATAAAATGCTAACGTGTGTGAAAATAACATTTTCAGGGATGTGTCTAAGAATGAAGAGCTCTGAATGGGCTAAAGAGAGGGAGGAAGGTTTTGAAGGTGGGGAAAGGGAGCTGGGTGTATGGATAAACTGACAGAACAGGTATCCAGGCGGACAAGTAGAGGAGGGAAAGCACTTTGTGCAGAGTGGACAGCACGAACAGAGCAGCAGGTCAGTAAGAATACACAGGATGTGAAGAGGCTGCAAGAGACAAAGATGAGTCGATCTTGAAAAGAGGAGCCACAGACCAAGTGATTAATCAGACTCAAGTTATAACAACAGAAGAGAGGCACTGGGCTTTAAAAATCATGCAGATTACAAATGGAATACAGCTTGTAAGCAGCTCTAAGAAGGCACAAGAACATCTCTACATACTGCTATGGAATGATCTCCAGGATGTACTGTTAGTTGAAGAAAGTAAAGTGCAGAAGAGTGTGTAAAGTTCTCCTTCTTTGTGTTGAGAAGTGTTGGGGGGATAGATAATATATACACTGTATGTGTGTGTGCGCACAGATTTGCTTGTATCTCCCAAAGAAATAGTAATAAAAAAAGATGGTGACTTACAGGGAAAGAGATGGAATGAAGGGAGAGAAAGAGGTAAGAGCTAGAAGCTCTCTGAATGTGCCATGTTTCACAATTTTGATTTTGGCACCATGGAAACATTTTACATAATTTTTTTAAATTTATTTATTTGACAGAGAGAGAGACAAGCCAGCGAGAGAGGGAACACAGGCAGGGGGAGTGGGAGAGGAAGAAGCAGGCTCCCAGCGGAGGAGCCTGATGTGGGGCTCAATCCCAGAACAGGAGGATCACGCCCTGAGCTGAAGGCAGACGCTTAACGACTGAGCCACCCAGGCGCCCCAACATTTTACATAATTAAAAACAAAGTTAAACAAATAAAAACCCAATGAAATCCCTAAAAATAGAAAATGAATGCCAAAAAAAAAAAAAAAAGAACATGACTATTTAGTTGGTGGCACAACTAAGTACAGAAAATTATTTGAAGTGTTTTTACAATAGAGTATTTTCATGGTGTACTCATAATGGTATCCTAAGAACAAAAGAATCATGAAGAAGTCTTAATCTGTTCACTGGGCTTATTATTAGTGATTATGTTGGTCATCTTATTTTGAAAATGTTTTATATATATATATAGAGAGAGAGAGAGAGAGAGAGAAAGATAGCAAATAAGTAAGTATGCTAATGGGATCTGGAATCAAGATTATCAACATTAATAAAAGGAAATACAAATAAAAAAATCCAAGAAAGTGTGAAAATATCAGTAATGAACTCATGATTCACTTTTATTTCTAAAAAGATTTGTATATCGTAGCTTTGTCCACTATGCTGAGAAGAAATAACAACCAAATAGAAATGAGTGTTCCTAGTCCTTAGATTTGTAATTTCTAAATACCATTATCTTATGAAAAGGAAACAGGGGCTTCTTGAGGGAAAAGTCTGGCTCCCGATTCGGGAAGGAATGTGCAAGATGAGCCTGGGATATTCTTCTGTTCCAGAAAGCAAAGAAGTTAATCATATTAACTTGTTAAAAATTGAAAAGGCTATGTTAAAAGAACACAACAATTTGAATCTACAGAGGTGTTAATTTGAATATCAAATGGAATAACAACTGCAAAGGTTTGAAACTACTTTTGTAAAAAATATCGGAATTCATAATGATACCTCGAAAATAAAAATGAATACAAAAATTGGAGGTTGCTAGGGCACCAACTCATTATTCTAATAAACAGGAAAAAGAAACAAGCATTTATTTTGCCTTTCCTATACAGACATATTTTAGGGTAGTCAAATAGTTGATAAGGGAATATTCTTCCCTACAGAAGAATCAGAGCTAATAGATGCTGGTGGAACGAGAAACTCTGAGAAATCACTATTTTGCAATTCCTAATGAAAAAAGTGGATCTTGGCAGCTATCATCAGCAGGGCTAAAACTATGAGGTTAAAGACTGAGGGTGAACTTTATAATGAATGGATCAGGCTGATATCGTCTCAAAAAGCAGGGCAACTAGACATTCTCTGTCTCCTGCTATGTTGTGATGGAAAATGCAAAGCACTCTTAATAAAGTAGTCTTTTAAAAAAACAAACCCAAAGCCAAATATGAAACCAGGAACCGGAATCTAGTCAGCCTTGAAACCTCGAGCCACAAGCATATGATCAGCTAAATCCAGTATGTGGGAAATCCTATACAACAAAAGACCCAGTTTCATCAGTAAATAGACATTTTAAAAATGACTGGGGAGGGTACTTGCCAGGGATTAAAAAGATTTAGCATATGTCAAACAAATGCAATGAATGGGCCTTGTTTGGATCCAGAATCAAGAAAACTATTACAAAAATTATAAATTATAATACACTGGAAAAGTTCATACACTGAGTATTAGATGATAATAAGGAACTGAGGTAATTATTGAATGTGACAAATTTTGTAGAAGTCCTTATCAGTCAGAGACATAGGTAAAGGATTTACAGGTAAAATGACATTTATTTCAAAACACTGCAAAGAAAAATTAAAGCTGGGTAATGGTCATGTGGGTCCTTGTTTGATTTCTCCCAACTTTTACGTATCTTTGAAAGTCTCCATAATAAACTTAAAAAAACCAGGCACTATAATGTGGTTTTGAGGTAGAAAGGAGGTTATTGTAGTGATCTGAGCAAGGGGCAAAATTCTGAACTAGGGTGGGGCAAGTAGAAAACAGTTAAAGATACCAAATAAATGACTGGCTTTGGCGATGACATGGTTTAAGGGAGAGGAAAAAGTCAACCATGGATCCCATATTTCAAGCTGAACTCTGTATAGACACCACTGATGAAAGAGAAGGAAAGTCGGTGTGGGGAAGAGAGGACTGTCAACACCAGGCTGGGTTTTGGCGGATGGCAACTCTGCTGAGAATAAAGGCAGGAAAGAACATCCCTTCAAATTCTCCACAGAAGACCGTGGGCTGGATGTGCTTCTGCCATGGGAGAGGGAAGACAATGCCTTGAGGGCACCTAACAGAATCTTAATAGCAGAGAGAGCATCACTTCAAAACTATAACCCTTTGGTTCTTAATACTATTTATCTGCATTTCCCAGGTATTAAAAGGGATGCCTATCTGTCTGTATCACGTATTACTGTATTTATAGGGGTATAATTTACATACGGTAAAGCATATAGATATTAAGTGTTCATTTCTGAGTTTTGACAACTGTATACATCCATTTTACCACTACCCAAAATAAGATATAGTACATTTTTATTGCCCCAGAAAGTTTCCTAATGCCCCTTTCCAATCAATTCACCTTCTCGCTTCCCCCTTCCTCATGGACACAACTACTGTCCTGAATTCTATCACCATGTCTTAATTCTACCTGTTCTTAGACTTCATATGAATAGAATCAGAGAATATGTGCTCTTTTATATTTTGTTGTTTCTTTTCTAACACAATGCTTTTGAACTTCATCCATAACGGCAGGTGTATCAATTGCTTGTTTCCTTTTATTGTTGTATAATAGACTATTATATATATATATATATATATGTATATATAATAGTCTATTATAGTCTATATATTTGGTTATACATTCTCTTGTTGATTGACATTTGGTTTATTTCCAGTTTTTGGCTATTAGCAAAAAGGCTGACATGGATATTCTTGTACAAGTCTTTTTATGGACATATGGTTAATTTCTCTTAGGTTAATACTTAAAAATGGAATTTTAGGTTCACAGGTTAAATGTATATTTAATTCTAAACAACACTTTAAACTGGTTGTACCATTTAAACTCTCCATCTATCACTCTTTAAGTGTTAGAATTTAGACTCTGAAATTCTTTCAAGTATTTTGATTTTGATCATTCCAAATGATCAACACATTTTTTAAATTTTAACTTACTATAAGCATTTTAAAAAATATAATGTATTGTTGTTTGAGCTACTCAATTTAGATGTTTTATGGATTAAATATAATGCTTTTAAAAAAGAAAACACTTGAAGATTTAGCTAAAAAAGCTACAAAGGATCTTATAAGAGCTCAGATACAGAATTCTTAATCTCAGCACTGGAAGAAGGAATGGGAAATAAACAAAGAGATCAACTTGAGTCTGGTATGGAGCATCTGAAGAAAGACCTCAGGAGATACTTGTTTGGTATGAAAACTATGTTTAGGATGTTTGGCATGAAAATAGAGTTTATCTTCAGTTCTTGTTTTGTTCAATTTTATACTTCACCACTACTTTTTACTTATGAAGTGTTGAGATACTTACTTGCAGGGATGGGCTAAGACAGTCTCGCAGTATTTCCTGATGATTTGGTTCACGAACTATTTCGAAAATTTGCTTTCTCTCTTGAGAAGAGTGCGCCGGTGACAAAATGTGCACTAGGAGTCTGCCAAGCTGCATTCGGAAGGTTTCCTTACAGGACCATAAGATTTTAGGCCACTGCTGCTTGGTACCACTGGTTTTACTTGAACCCTTCAATCAGAACAGGAATGAATTAGGATCCGACTTCTCAAGCAATAATACACTAACCTCTCTACACAGCCCTAAAGAAGATCACAGGCCATGTTTTACTGTAAATTGCTTTTTTAGTAGTAGAAATTAGAATGACATATATCTCCCTATAGAATGGGTGGTTATAAAAGACAGACATATACCAACGTTTATAGCAGCATTGTTCAAAACAGCCAAGAGGTTAAACAATCCAAATGTCTACTGATGGATGAATGGATAAACAAAATGTAGTATGTACATAGAATGGAATATTATTCAGCCTTTAAAAGGAATGAAGTTCTGATACATACTTTAACATGGATGAACTTGAAAATAACATGCTAAATGAAACAAGCCACATAAAAAAGGACAAATATTGTATGAAATATTGTATTGTATAACTTATATGTGGTATCTAGAAAGTTAAATTCAAAGAGACAGAAAGTAGAATAGCGGTTATCAGGGGCTGGGGGAGGGGGGTATGAGGAGTTATTATTTAATGGGTACAAAGCAGTTTGGGATAATGAAGAAGTTCTGGAGATGGGGAATGGTAATGGTTGCACGATAATGTGAATGTACTTATTAGCACCACTGAATTATACCTTTAAGATGGCTAAAATAGTGAATTTTATATTATGTGTATTTTACCACACAAAAAGAGAGAGAAGGGTTAAGAACCTAAGGTCATTTAAATTACCTAGGGCTTAGAAATTTTAAGCTTAAAAAAATAAAAAAGAACCACCAAAAAACAACAGTAGATTGATTGATTTTCCAATACAAAAGAGAAGGAATCATAATGAAGAACTAATGTTAAAACACGGAGTATAACAGTCACAAGAATTGCATAAAAACTGACAGCCAATATTCCTTAATAAGTAGCCAAATAAATGGCTTCAACTGTGGCCCAACTAAGGCTAACTCAATCCTGATCAGATCTCCTGTATCTGGTTTGAAACTGGAATCAGTACATTTTAGAATTTATTCCGAGTTTTGGAAATGGCTCTCCAAATTACCGCCAGTCCTAAGGGCCCTGTGTAAATCATTCAGCTCTAAGTAAAACCTGCAGACACCAAATCTAGTTTAGATTTAGAGATTGGCAGAATCGTGATTCATGAGTGCCACTAGAACTAGATTGACTTTGGGTATCTATGAAGTGTATTGACTGATTCGTTCCCTAGGATCCACTGTAAGTGACCCACAGAAATCCAAGTGCATCAGTGATTAATGAAGCCTGATACTTGTTAGTATTCTGTACATAATTTTGAAGGTGTTAAGATACGCTTAAGCCAAGATCTAACCTTTATAATAATTCAAGAGTAAGTAGACACATAAAACCCTACTCCTCTTGTGTGAATAAACATGTCCCATGCAATTAATTTACTTACGATAGATACTTTGAATCCTTCTACCAGATATGTGAGTATCTCCTTCTGAAATGGATTGAAAATGGAAGGCTGTTCATGATGAACATCTTCTTCAGAAATTTCAGTCTGGGAAACTGAGATCTTGCTTTGAGTTGCATTTTCTGGAGTACTCAAAATGTCAATAACATCTGGATTAAACTCTGAATTAAAAGAAGAATAAACAATTAGTCACATCACTGATGCCTAGCCTTTACAAATGGTAATGAAGCTGGTAAAAGTATTCTACGTAATTACTAATTCAGTTGTCACACTATAAATGTGTAGCAAGTGTATTAGGTGTAGAAGATAACAATATAATAGAGAAAGTCAGTACACCCAAAACAATGTAGAAATTTATACATAATTGTCATATAATTCTAAACCAAATATTTTATTAATGAAGATGAGTTAAATTGCAAAATTACTAAAGTCATGAGGTTTTTGGGGCGCCTGGGTGGCTCAGTTGTTAAGCGTCTGCCTTCGGCTCACGGCGTGATCCCAGAGTCCTGGGATCGAGCCCCACATCGGGCTCCTCTGCTGGGAGCCTGCTTCTTTCTCTCCCACTCCCCCTGCTTGTGTTCCCTCTCTTGCTGGCTCTCTCTCTGTCAAATAAATAAATAAAATCTTTAAAAAAAAATAATAAAGCCATGAGGTTTTTGTACAAATCAAACATAAAGACCATATGATATTTACAAACGGTGGATATGCAGAGCAGTTTTAGTGCATGTGCTATCTCATTAAAGCTGCATGTGATAAATGGTTCAATGTCAGAGTTTAGCCTGGGATCTGGTTGCCCCAAATACAAATCAGAAAAGTTAAAAATACAAGCCTTGGTTGTATTATGCATTTCTAGTGATTAACAATTACTGTTTTCTTTTTCCTATTTTCTTGGGGTTACTTGAACATTTTCTTGGAATTCCATTTTGACTCATGTATAGATTTTTTTTAAAAGATTTTATTTACTTATTTGACAGAGAGAGAGAGAGTACAAGCAGGCAGAGTGGGAGGGAGAGGGAGAGGGAGAAGCAAGCTCTCGCTGAGCAAGAAGCCCAATGTGGGGCTCGATCCCAGGACCTGGGATCATGAACTGAGCCGAAGGCAGACGGTTAACTGATTGAGCCACGCAGGTGCTCCTCTATAGTGCTTTTGAGTGTATTTCATTGCATAGCTTTTTAGTGGTTGTTCTAGGTATTATGTTTTATGTATAAATATATAAATCAGTAGCCCCTATAAAAATGCAAATCAAAACCACAATATAATATCACTATACATCTATCAGAATAGCTAAAATTAAAAATAGTGACAATGCCAAATATTGGTTAAGGATGTGAGGAAAGCTGCATCACTCATACATTGCTGGTGGGAACATAGAATTAGATGGTCGTTCTGGAAAAGTCTGACAGCTTCTTAACAAGAGCCAAGCACACAACTACCGTTATTCCAGAAGAACAAAGCCTTATTTTTATACAAAAACCTACACACAAATGTTTCCAGAAGCTAGCTTTATTTGTAATAACTGAAAGCTGGAAAACAACCCAGATGGTCTTTCAACAGGTGAATGACTAAACAGACTACGGTGCATCCATACTGTGGGAAACTACTCAGCAAAACCAAAAAAACCAACAAACTACCGATACACACAAAACCAGGATGACTCTCTAGAGAATTATGCTGAGGGAAAAAAGTGAACCCTAAAAGGCCACATACTGTATGATTCCATTTATATAGAATTCTTGAAATCATGAAAATAAGAATGGAGAACAGATTGGAGGTTGCCGGGGATGAAGGAAGGGGCAGAGTGGGAGGAGAATGGGTGTGGCTTTAAAAAGGCAACACAGGGGCGCCTGGTTGGTGCAGCCAGTTGAGCATCCGACTCTCGGTTTCAGCTCAGGTCATGATCTCAGGGTCATGAGATTGAGCCCTGCATCAGGCGCCACACTCAGCAGGGAGTCTGCTTGATATTTTTCTCTCCCTCTGCTCCTCCCCCTACTCCGCTCTCTTTCTCTTTAATAAGTAAATAAATCTTCAAAAAAAAAAAAAAAAAGGCAACATAAGGGTCTCCTGTGTGATGAAATGCTCAGTTTCTTGACTATATCAATGTCTGTATCCTGTTAATGACCCTGGACTCTAATTTTGCACAATCCATTGAGGGAAATGAGGCAAAAGGTATATGGGATCTCTCTGCAATATTTCTTAACAACTGCATGTGAATCTACAGTTATCTCAAAGAAAAGTTTAAATACATATATATATTGGGGGTGCTGTACTGTTTTAAACTCAACGGTCACTCCAGGCCCACATACAACACGTTAAAAAGTGGATTTTTATTCAAGACTCTGAGTTCCAAATAAGAAATTCTTTTAATAGTGTAGATGTTAGGAATGAAAAATTAATGCTGTTTACAATTTTGAAATCTAATCAGTTTCCTCTTAAATCATTTTCCTTTAAATCCCATATCTGAGCAAGCTACATATTTATCCTCTGGTCCCACCTTGATAAATAATCCTGTTAACCGCTAAAATGGTGAGCCTCTGCAGCCTCTGCGCCAGCTCTGTCTCGGTCGCCTGGACGGGGTTCTCCTGGCTCATTCTCCGCTGCATCATCACATGCAGTTCGTCACTTGCCACTGAGCGCATTTTCATCAGCAGAGAGTCAGTTTGAGCAATGGGAAATTTTCGAGGACCTTCAAGTATATGAATTAAAAACACCAATGCTGGAGTTAACAGGGATCAAGGAAATTATTTTTCTTGCAGCTTTTTGCCTACTAGACCACGAAACGAATCTTAATCAACACCCAGGGATTTTACACAAAGGGAAGAGCATGATTCAGAGAAAGTGATGCTTCTCCCTCTTTGATGAAGTGCAACAGTACTTCTGATTTCAAAGTCCAAATAAGAATGTTGAAGCTAGTGACATAGCTTAGTGGGATGGATATTATCTGACAAAATTTGAGTTTTCGGAAAAACTCAGAAGAATTAGAAGGGTATATGTAAGTAGTTCAGAATATTCCGACAAAATATTTTCAAATACTGTTTCACTTCCTTGTATTCCAAGATAATCAACAGGTTTTTAAAGCACATCGTGTTTCACCAAGAACATGACTATTTCTGGATAATTACCATTGTTAAATTTTATAAAGTAGTTTTGAGAAGTATATATAAGTGAGATTATAGAAATCAGTCCAGTGAAAGTGAAGAGATCAGAAAAGTGAATATAATTCCAGAGATCTGGTGCATCTTTAGAATTCAATCCTCTGAAAGTGTCTCCTGAGAAATGTTTCCTCAGATTGAACGATTAGGAGTGGCATTCCTGCACCATCACTGCACCTGCTCCGAGAGGTACCACACAAGTAGCGGATCCAGGAGGATACCAGGAGAATGAGTCTTGACTTAATGGGCTGAAGGAGAAGGGCATCGGAAGTTGACCATATGAACCAAAATGACGTCTTGGTAGGTGAGGAATAATGGAACCCTTCATTGGAATTGAACCTTTGTTTTAAGTTATGAAAACATACATCAATTTCCATAGATAGCCTCTATACACATTACTTAAATGACTAACTTATGATAGGTTTTAATGACTCATCCTGTAAGATATTTAAGTATTTTAATAGCATTTTAGATTGTACAGTATCTTAGGTAATCGGTATTTCTTTATCCGTTAATACATTTTGGTAGGTGTAGTTGCCTTTGAGACAAAAACAAAGTAAATAAAAAAATACTCATATCCAGGGTATATTCAAGAACAATATTGTCAGACTATGTTCTTACTTATTTTAAGCAGATTCTTCCTAATGTCTACATCTCTGGCAGCTTTCATGCTGAATAAGCAGTAGATAATCCTAATTCAGAGGCAGAGCACTATACTGAAGAAGGAAATGTTAAGTCTTCACTACTATGCACTTGAAAAAGTGGGTGGGGGCGGTATTTCAGCACTGTGAAGCTACACCAGAGGGGGTGGTCTCAAATGTACTTCTTTCTAAGTCTCCACTCTCTCGTATGTTAAGATGTAGATTAGAAAGTAAAATAGAACTCACCTCACAGGTAGATATTTGTCACTATCTGACATGATATTAAATGTTATTTGTTTACAGGGTTATTGACCATTTTCTCCAGTAAAATATAAGATCCATGAAAGCAGATAAAACAATACCTGGTATGGGGCTGATGCCCAATAGATATTTGATGGTTGAATGAATGGATAAAGAGGGTGGTTCTATGGATTAAATAATAAATAAAATAATGGATGGGGTGCCTGGGTGGCTCAGTCGGTTGAGCATCCAACTCTTGGGTTTTGGCTCAGGTCATGATCTCAGGGTCATGAGATTGGGTCCCGGGACAGGCTCCACCCTTAGTGGGAAGTCTGCTTGAGATTCAGTCTCCCTTTGCCCCTCACCCCACTCATGCTCTAAATAAATAAATAAATAAATAAATAAATAAATGAAATCTTTAAAAAATTAATTAAATAATGACATAAAACACAATGCTTATCTCATACAAAGCATCAAAAGTTGTTAATAGTTGGTATTGTTATTGATGGTTGAAATATAAAGGAAATTCATTTTATGTGAATCATATTAATAACACAACTTATATATTTATTTATGAGAGTTTGTATATATGTATAGCACTTTAAATAATTCCCTAATGCTTACTTCTACCTTCATGCATTAAGGGGATGTTTATATGTTTTCAGAGTGATAAGCAGACAAGCGAAAAAAAAACATACAAAAGAATGTACATTGCTATCCTGTTTATAACAGCTAAAACAAACAAGTAAAAAAAAAGCCTTTGTTTATTGGTAAGGATTAGGAAACAAGATCACAGCAAATCAATATACTAGATTATTATATGTTCAATAAACATAAAGAATATTTTTATTGTGTGTAAAAATGTCTATAAATATATTGATTAGTTGGGGTGCCTGGGTGGCACAGTTGTTAAGGGTCTGCCTTCGGCTCGGGGTGTGATCCTGGCATTATGGGATCGAGCCCCACATCAGGCTCCTCCGCTATGAGCCTGCTTCTTCCTCTCCCACTCCCCCTGTTGTGTTCCCTCTTTCTCTGGTTGTCTCTCTCTGTCAAATAAATAAATAAAATCTTAAAAAAAAAAAAAAGAAATAGAAATCCGTTTACAAACAGAAGGCAGAGTATGATATTTAGGCAAAGTGACATCTCTCTCTTTCATCTTTATCAAGACAAGATACAGAGGCTAAGGACTCCGAGTTTTGTTAACTGTAGCTGGAACCATCGAGGCTGTTGAGCAGGATCATGGCACACAAGAGTCAGGCTGTCAAAAGATTAATCTGGCAATAAAATAGTATCTAACTCCTCCAAGAGTGTGAGCACTTAAAATCTAGATATGACAACAGTGCCACTGAGGAAACTCTGGGCCCAAGCCATGGGTATTCTGGCATTCACAGTCTGAGTAGATCTGTCAATGACCAGAGCATGTGGTGTGTGGCTGGAACACAAGTTGCCGCTGCCGGGCATCCCCACAAGCTCTGCTGGAGGTGCAGGGTGGGGGGGTGGGGGGCAGTGGGGTTGGATGTGTCACTTGTCTCAGCAGTTTTCAATAAATGCAAAATGATCTATTTAGGAAGAAACCATCTCCCCTAAACATTTATCACTAATAAGAACAGCTTGCTTTAAATTTTGGAAGGAACAGGTCATATCTAAATAATGGAAATGATGGAAATATAAATCCTTCTTAGTAACTTTAGCATCATGAATAAATAGACTGAAATGGGCTTTTATAACCATACTGCTCAGAAGCAGAGGAGCTCCAGTATTTTGTATCTTTTGTACCTATAGTGTACACAGCCAATATAATTTTGACTAAGAATGAAGAAATAAAACCCAACATTTCCCAAATACATGTGTAAAACAATGTGGAAGGAATTACAAAGCAACATATAAAGTGGTATTTTGTAAACTGGATTCAAAGAGAATTTAAATAAGGGCCACATTTAAATCAGGAAGAACTGGTGGGAGAGGCCTATGAGAGACGAATCCCAAGATACGAAGGAGCTGGAATGAGCGGATGTGGTGTAGGACACAGAGGGAGAAGCGTAGGCACTCTTGCTCCAGCAGTCTCTAATTCCAGGCCTCTGTGCTTCTGTAAAATGTGGGAGCTGGTCTGGTAGACTTTTGAGGTCTTTTCTCAAGCTCAAACTTTGTAGGACTGTATAAGCCTCATGTGGCTTATAGTAATGGCATTTACTTAGATAGTGAAAAATATAAGCCCAGGGAAAGAGGCCAGAGGAGTCAGAAAAAAAAGGAGAATGGTTTAAAGAAAGGACTAAAGGTCCATCATCCACTTTAAAAGGACTCAAACAAATAAAAAATAAACAATTAACGAACTTCGAGCTATACAGGGCTCTGAGGCTCAAGGTGATAAAAATGCTGGTGTCAAAAGAGACGGATGACACACTATCAGGGAAATCACAGACCAAACAGAAGATAGCAAGAGTGCCACTGTGTCAGCCCAGGCAGGAGCTGATCGAAAACTAAACCAGGGATCTAGGTATAAAAGCGCAGGAGAAATGGCCATGAGAATGAGAAATGTCAGCAAGAAAAAAAACAGCTCCTATGATCTGTGACACTGGCAAAGGTATACTTTCCTATATCAAAAGAGGGTGAATTCCATCTAAGCAGTCACTGGCTATAAGGAATCCTGCAACAGAAAGGTGGTTCAAAAGTCGTCTTCTGGTATGTGGTTAGCTGAGCCTGACTGATGGACTCTATAAAAGGCAGAATTCTACCCAAGACCAGAGAGTTACTGGGACATCCGGTCAAAAGGAGAGACTGTGTTCGGATATTATATTAAGGAAGGCTGTACAGGGGCAATAAAGTTATGTGGATGTCTTAGAAGTTTTATTTACATAGCTCATATTTAGCATAATTGAAACATACTGCTGCAAAAAATGTGTATTTAATAACTTTTCTCTACAAATGCGTTTCTCACATGGTTTTAAAATTTGGCATAGCACTGAACAAAATAAAGTTGTTTAACCCAAGTAGAAGACAGATTTGGATTTAAAAGCCCTTATGACAGTAAGGGTGATTAAGCTTCAAACAAATTACCAACTACTCTGTTTGGAGATATGTGTGTGTGTGTGTGTGTGTGTACACATCCACATCCACTCTACATACACATGTATGCACATGTAGGTGCAGATGCGCATGCAGATCCCGTGTGTGGGAGGGAGGTGTTTATGTCATCTTTCTGGATTATGTGCATAAAGGTCACAGCATATTCTGTGGGAAAAATAAGGAAGTCTAACAATGTTGACGCTTACATGGTGATCTGTACTAATTCACAGCAAGCCCTGAGGTGGCATCCATTCTAACCACGAGCCATCATCTTCTCCCGCCTTCGCTGTTCGACAGCCTCCTACCTGGACCCCCCACTACCTTTCTTGCTCTCCTCTAACCCATTCTCTACACAGAAGCCAGAGTGGTCTTTACAAAATGAAAATCTGCTTATGTCATGGCTTCCCAGATTTTATCCTAATCTCAACTCCTTCACATGGCCTATATGGTTATCTATGCACTGGCCAATGCCGCCTTGGACAGCCTTATCCACATCACGCTCCTCATTCCCTCCGGAGTATTCCACTCTGGCTAAATGACTTTCAGTTCTCTGAAGCTCCGCTTTTTCCTGTTGTGAAACCTCACGTAAGCCATTCATTCTGCCTGCAGCACTCTTTCTCTGACTCTATCTTGCTAGCTCTTTTCTCACCCTTTGTGTCTACACTGAAATCTCACTTCCTCAGAGATTTCTCTGACTCCTGATGGAAACCAGGTTGCCCTGTTCTAGTCTCTACTCCGATCCTCTGCATTTCTCTACTATTTTGTAATCTCTGTGGGTGCAGAATCTGTGTCTGTTTTCTTCATAGCTGTATTTTCAACATTTACACTGTGCTTGGCACGTGGTAGTTGCTTTAGAGATAACTGAATGAGAAGAGCACTGAAATAAATCAGAATGTTTTTTCAAGGAGGAAACTTTTCTCAAATTTTACAGTTTAACTTTTTTTAAAAGATTTATTTATTTTAGAGAGAAAGAGAGTGAGTGCAGGGGAAGGGGAGGGCAGAGGAGAGGAGAGAATCTCAAGCAGACTCCCTCCTGAGCCTGGAGCCCGACAGGGGCTCAATCTCACAACCCTGAGATCATACCTGAGCCAAAATCAGGAGTTGGATGCTTAACCACCTGAGGTACCAGGTGCCCCTATAGTTTAACTTTTGAAACTAAAAAATATTTTTAAAGTGCGAATGGCATCAGAATATAGGAAAGTCAAGCCACCCTCAATTTATAATCATTAAAATATTATTTCAATACTCACCAGCAATGCTCTTCCGCTTTTGAAATACTGCATGATGGGGAGCAGAGGGTAACTGGAATGTATCTGCAAGGTTTTCAGAGTCATGATTTGCAGTGGTCCTTATAAATTCCATAGCAGCTTGGAGAACTCTAAATTGTAGTGCAACAGCCATATCTAAAACAGAAGATACTAGAATGTTTTCAAGGCATGTGGATGTTAATTTTTAAAATTGAGTTGATTTTTATTTTCATGTAACATCTAAACTGCCAATATGTTTTATTAGACGTAAATTTTAAAATTTTGATCAATGTGGGTAGTACTAAACATTTTTAAATGGCCTTTAAAAGAAATTTTAAAGCAAATTTCTAAATGGTCGTTATAAAAAATTCAATGGAAAAATATCAGCTCACAAATTTATTTCATTTTATATCACTGTTTTAAAGAACAGGATTTTTAACATAGAACACAAAGTTTAACCAGAAATTCTCACATTTTCTGTTTCATATTTATTTAATATTTGCCAGTAAAGAAAACTAAAGGGCATTTTTATTCAACATAAGCCTTTTAATACTACTTGGTAAGAAAAATCAGAGGCTTCTTTTAATGATATGTTGCCAGCTACTAATTACATCACGGCATCACTTGTTTAAATTTTGCTACTTAAAAAGACTTCTTTTTAAAGCTGATAATATTATCACAAAATTAAGGATGAACCTTCAGTACAATAGTTTCCACAAGAAAGAGATTAGGGTCAAATAACATTTTTGGCTACTATATAATTCCCTCCTCAATCCATAAAAACAAAATCTTACTTTGTGTCCTCTTGTTTTTGCTATTTTGAAGATACCCAAGCAGTACAATGAGGTCTTCGATAACTCTAAAATATTGTGCGCCTGAGGAACTGCAAGCATGAATTGTAACTGCTATGAAAAGTTGCTGTATATCACAAGCAAGCAATTTGTACTCATTCAAAGGAACGCTAAAGAAAAAGAACAAACAATTTAAGGCAAAGAGAACTGGTTTAAGTTCCCGTTCTTAGAGCATTCACTCATTCATTCAGTATTTACTCATGCTTACTCTATGGCAGGTCATTTGAACTGCATGCTAGACACAGAAATAAGAAAACATGCTTTGACTCCTGTCAAAAAATTGACTGTTTTGCAGAGGACCAGACAAGTAAAGAGATAACTATAAACAGTAAGTTCTGGTAAGGGTAACAGTAGAGATTAATACAAGATACCATGGGAACACATAGGTTCCTAGACCACACAAAAGGCAAAGATTTGGCAGTATTAACAGGAATGTTCTAGAAGGCTCCTCAGAGAAGGTGAATTTGAATAAATTACCTAACCTCTCTGAATCATACATCAAATTATAGTTATTTCAAGAATTAAAAGGGATAATAGACTTGAACTTATAAATACCTATTAAATATGAATTAGTTACTTCTGTCCCCTAATTCTGAACCTTGATAATCTACCTCAGTGTATGATATTAAGCTTGAATACTTCTCTCCATTTATTTTTTTATAAATCAAGCAAGAGTGAGAAATGGTAACTGTTTGGGGCCAATAAACAGAGTAGCATGTAAGCACATCGGTAAGTACAATTTATTAAAAACAAAACAAACCAAACCAACAACAAACTACTTTTAGAAGAAGCCTGTAGGCAACTCTTCCCAATTAGATATATTGTATTATAACCAAGACTAAGTGTTTTGAGAAAATAAAATACTTTGTATTTCTTTGTATTTCTCACATGCTTAGTACAGAAATCCTGAATTTAAGAGGTAACCAGTAACAATTGAACTGAACTCAGTACAAGGACTCTTTCTTGCTCATAGAACCCCCCTGGCCTAGAGAATTACCACCTGTGTACTCTGCCTTCTCTTAAAAAATAAAGATAATAGTTAATGCTTTAATGTGCAGTAAGATGGTACTACTAGAGATTCGTTTTTTAACATTATGCTCATAAAAACGTTATGCTGTACATCATAAATGCAGACACCAAACGCACAAAATCCAAGTAAAAATATAATCTCACACATTTTGTAAAGCTATTAATTAATTTGGTAGGCAGCCATTTGCTAATATACTTCTAGAAACAGGAAATTCATTTATGGTAGTAGAAAGTAGGAGAGCATCATTTAAAACAGGCATTTGAAGTAAGATGGGTTCAGTTTCAGATCTTCAACAAGTCTCTCTTTCCAATCCTCAATTTCCTATTCCTCATGGGGATAATGATTTTTATAAGGTCACAGTGGAAGCTTGGTAAATGTATTTGAGGATAGTTGAATTTATTCAACTTGCTTTCAGGTTCTCAATACTTAAAAGTAGGTCATATAAACATCTTCTTTTTAAGTAAGCTTGTTGAAAATGAGGGAAAATAGTCTCCCCTCCAAATTCAATTAATTTAATTAATTTAATCAGTTTGGTAGGAAAGATATTCTTTGAAAGTGTTTTGAAAAATCAGATGCTCTAATGTAACCTATTACTAAAGTTTCCCCTTTCTTAAGTATTTATCAGATGATGTCATTTTAAATAATGATTTAAAACTTACTTTTTTTCTAATCCATTCAGGGCTGCTACTGTATTACATAACACGTACAGTAGACCATTATCCAGCAACATATCTGCTACCTTGGAACAAGAATTTAATATTTGGAGAAGAAGTAAGAGAGCACTATGCAAGAGCATGTTGTCATATAGAGAGGTCTCTATTAGTCCCAGAACAGGAACGACAGACCACTTCTGAAAAAGTCCTATGTTTTTCACATCTTCCAGGTCAAATCTATAATAAAAAATACACAGTTAAGAGCACATTAGAAGAAATTAACCACCAAATAAGGAAAAATGATTGCAATATGGGTCATTTTGCTAACTGGATTTTGAAGCTATAAAAAATAAATTTGGGGAGCAAGGAATCTCAACCTTTAAGATCAGAGACCCTGCCCCCAATAAAATCAAAATATTGTTAGAAGTCTGTCCCAAGGTAAATATACAAACATTCTATTGAAACATGTATACTATTTCATGGTTTTAATTGACTCCCTTTAATTTGTCCAAGGCCCCTTAGGTGTCCAAAGAAGTCCTGCTTCAGGGGTCTATATAACAAATGCACAGGAAGGTATTATGACCTTATTATTAATAAATTAAAATTATTAACAATAAATTATAATTATAATTATGAACATATAATAACACACAACATACATAATTATATGATTATATGCTGTTACTATTACATAACATATAATAATAATAATAATAATAATAATAATAATAATAATATTCAAGAGACAGCAGCAAAGTAGTAAAAAGAGGTCTAATGAAAGGAATGAATCTTGAGTTCTTCTCCCAATACTATTCACCTCTGTGATGGAAAGAAATTATTTAAGCGTTTTGTACCTTCTTTTCCTTATCTGTCAAATACACGTGGAGACACCTGCCCTACTTTCTTCTCAAGGCTGTTGTGAGAATCAAAGGACATACTGCAGAATTGCTTTGAAAGAGCTAAAAGCTGTATGCAAATGAAAGTGCTACTGCCACTACTGCAGTTAATAAGTAAATTCCTCAAGGTCTGAATTGGTCTACTTAATAAGTAGAAGACACTTAATGTTGATGATGAGAGGGATGCCTGAGATGGCTCAGTAGGTTAAATGTCTGCCTTCGGCTCAGGTCATGATCCCAGGGTCCTGGGACTGAGTACCGTTGGGGGTGGGGTGTCCCTGCTCAGCGGGGAGCCTGCCTCTCCGTCTCCTCCCTGCTCATGCTCTCTCTCTCAAAAAAAGAAATACGTAAATAATGATGATGAGGCATACATTTCTCACCACTCTAACAGAGAGAGCAGTAACAGTTTCACTTTTTGGCCAAACCAGGAATTCCAGGTGTACTCTTCTCCCAGAAAACCTGGAGGCTGAGGGGAGTGGAAAGTTTCTTTATGGATCACTCATGTGATCTCTTGCTTGGCAAACATGAACCACCTTCTTTTCAGCTAACCTTCTCATGTTAACACCATGTGCCAAATCTTAACTAATCACCTTCTTCCCTTTGATGAAGCATTTGTGTCTAATGAATGAAACACAGAGGGAGAAGTTAGAAACAAAATCATATGGAAAATAATAAATTGTGTCACCTGAAAAATGACTTTTAGAGGTTTTTTCTAAAAATGATCAAATAATTTTATTAAGAGTCAGCTCAATAAATTTTATTTTTAAGACATAAGACCCCCAATTATGGTGGAGGAAAGGACCCACTTACTCTTCATCAAGGCCAATACGTCGACCAAAGAACATTTCAATGAAGCATTCTAACAATTCCTGTGTTCCCCGGTGTAGATACAACTGGTTGGCTAGCAAGGAAAAGCCACGGTTCTTTAGGAATTTATCTTTTTGTTCCTTAGATGCTCTATTAAAATATGCATCTAATAGCTAAGAAAAAAAATTAGGACAATTTACATAATGCATTAAATTTTATATGATGTACAGAAATCAAATACTTATAAGTTACCCTTTAATTTCATATGTATAGAACATAGAAAGCTCAAAAAAATACAACTGCATAGCAAAATAAAAATAATCGTTGTTTCTGACTACTTTGGAATGTTAATGATGACTTTATCTCGGAGATCTTTAATACTTTTGTTATGGGGCAACTAACTTTTTTAGCTGAGCATGGATACCTAGTAGACTGGTAGCCTTTGTCAAGTATAAGTACAATATTTGTGCTTTATTCTGAAGGAAAAGAAAATTAGTCAACGTGTGTGTTGTGTGTGTATGTGTGTATCTCCTAGACTTCTACTTCTAGACTTCTTGACAGATTATTTACCCTGAGCACAGGCCTAAATTTCCACCCTTCCCTGGTTTCTTAAATGCAACATATGTAAAACCCAATTAATTATTTTCCTTCCAAACTCACATCTTTTGTGGTTCCAATCTTAGAGCACACAGAGTTCCACCTTCCTAGATTTCACAGTTAATCTCGCTTTTGGCTTTTCCAGCCCTGATTGCCCACATGTAATTATGAAGGTCTCTCCCCTTCATTCCAGTGAATGTCTCTCAAATGTGCATGTTCTTCAACTTCCCACTTCCCCAGATCAGGAACTCAACATTTCTTCCCCAGACTACTGCGCTAGCCTGCTAAACAGAATACTTTCACCTCTCACCCCCTGCAATCTCTCCCTTGCAGTGCTGATAGATGATTCTTCCCCAAACACACATCTGTTTACTGCCCTACTTAAAAAGCTTTCTAATTTTACAGCATGATACCAAATACACCTTTTGCATGAATCCTTCCCTGGTCCCCCAGTCAGAATTAACTGCTTTTCCTATGTTCCCACTCTTCTTTGTTAATATTGCCATTGAAGTACCCATCACAAGAAGTCCTTACATTTTACTTAGTTGAGGTTTCTCCCTCACTAGACTGTAAACCCCTGGAATGTAGAAATTACTCTACTATATATCCCACATAGCAACCAGCTAAACTAGTGTTTTGCACATGGGATAGAAGCTCAATAAATAGTAGGTTGAACTGCAAGTGATTAAAAAAATCCTACTCGAGACAAACTAAAGAAAATGAGAATCTCTGAAAGACCATTTCAATATTGGGTTGTTTTCTAAGGGAAACCATTCATATCAAACGTTTATTCATTCAACACTATGCTTAGTACCTAGTGTACACTAGACACAAGATACCTGCCCTCATGGAGCTGATATGTCAGTGTGGGAGAGTGAAAGAACAAGCACACAGATAGTAGAGAAAGATAACTACAAGACAGAGCTGGGATGCTAGAATGAATGAGGGGTCGGACACTAGAGGGGAGCTATTCTGACAGGTGATCGGGTCTCTGAAAAGGTGACATCTGAGCTAAAACCTGAAGTAAATGTTTAAGATTTAATCCTGCACTGCAGGAAAGATTCCCAATGGACTGTGTGTTCCTTGTAGTTGGTATAAAAAACATATTGGTATGAATCGATATATGGAGGAGAGCTTAAAATCGCATGATAATACATATAAAAATATGACTAAGAAGTAACAAACTACAGTTGACCCTCGAACAACATGAGGGTTAGAGATGCCAACCCCCCTCATAGTTGAAAATCTGCATATAACTTCTGACTCCCCCAGAACTTAACTACTAAAAGGCTCCTGTGGAGCGGGAGCCTTACTGATAATATAAACAGTTGATGAACACAGATTCGGTACGTTTTACCCATTCTATACTGTATTCTTACAATAAAGTAAGCTTGAAAAAAGAAAATGTTATTAAGAAAATCATGAGGAGGAGAAAATATATTTACAGTACTATATTATATTTATTTTAAGAGTCTGCATATAAGTGGACCCACGCAGTTCAAATCGGTGTCATTCAAGGGTCAACTGTATATTGGTTCATTATTCCTTAGGATAAAATAAAGCTTTAGGTCTACTTTAACATATATATTCAAATTTTAAACTATACTTATGTTTATTTTTCTGAATTAAAACAACACATTTAGAGTTTGTCCTTACTTTAATAACTCCTTGCTGTATAGCAGGTGATGGGTGGTTAACGAGGACTAAAAGCGTATCTGCCTGAATGAGCTTGTCCATCACATCTTGAAGCATAACATCAGGCAGGATGAGAAGAACTCCACTTAAGAGCTCGTATAATCCACAGCATATAGGTACCAAACAGTCTTCTGTTACACTAAAACAGAGACCCCAAAAGTCTTACTAACACATATCAGGAAGACTAGTATATAATAATTATCTTAAGAACTGTGAGGAGGAGTAATAATTTTAACATGTGAAACAAAAGTTCATGAAGTTATAAAATGTTTAACTGTGACTAACAAATGTGCCATCACTTTTTTTAAAATGTTATCAGCGATAAGGTTTAGGCACACAGTCTATTGAACGCTATTCTATTCCACAGCTACGATGGGCAACAGGGTGGTGGGCACTAGCCGCCTTTCAAGCGTTCAACAGGCATATGTGGCCAGTGTCTACTGTACTGCACAGCACAGGGAAAACATTCCCATCACCGCAGAAGCTCTCGCGGGATGCTGCTACTTGTTACTACAAATCTTATAGTTTTCCTGAAGAGTTTTTCTCTAGTAACTGTATTACTGAATTAAATAGACCACAAGGCATTTTTTTTTAGTAGCTATTTATGGTCGGGCCTTTGGTAAAATATGGAATGCAATATTATCTAGCATTCAAATAAAGAGAAAAGTACCTTTCTGTTTGTTATTAATATATATGTTGTATATGAGAAGTGACATAATGAAGACATTTCTAGAAGGGTAGAGATTCTTCCAAGGATTGTAAGAAAAAGAGGAGGGCCTGCAAAACCACATGAGTACCTGTGAGTACTTGCAGTTCGGCTGGAGTTTGGCTCATAACCCAGAGAAAAGGCAAAATTCTCCCATTCATCAGTGTTCCTATCAACGAGACTCGGCCAACGTCCAACAGCTGCGGATCCATTCTGCGAAGGAAAAGCTAGCCCTAGGCTTGCAATAGTGCTGTGGCTTCGCTGGAATGAGGCCAGTCCCTTTAGGTAATCAGGTCGGCGGGGGCAGGACTCCTCCCCAGGACTATCCTCATCGGATTTGGGTTCTGCTGCCAATTCTTTATGATCGACTTTGACCCCTGGAAATCCCAACGTTCCTTTTGGGACACCATTGACAGAGGTGCGGGCTGAAAGGGTGGCTTCCATTTCACACACCGCTTTTGAAGACTCAAAGCTACTGACAAACACATCCTTTTTGCCTTTTTTCAGGGTCTCAGAACTCACCAGAGAATTCAGTTTCTCTGCTTGGGAAGCAACATAATTATCTGCAATATTTTGTAACTTGTCAATACTATAACCCAAACTTCCAGTCAGTTTTTGTGGTTGCATTCGAGGTGAAATGGTAGGAAATGCTGGTAGGCTTCTAGAACGCAGCCTGTTGGCGGTCATCCGTTGTGGGATAATATTGCAGGAATTGTTTCCTGGTGAGAGTAGAAAGAAAAATACTCTTTAAAAATCTATTAAGTGGGACCACTTGTTTTCTGCACTATCAGGCACAACCATAGTAATAACCCATTTATCTAGCAATATTAAAAGAATCCACACAGGTTAATGTTCCTAGTAACTAGTGCTTAAAATTCTTAAGCACTCAAACTATTTTTTCTTTTAACTTTTTATTAAAAGCTTCCAAAAATGTATGTCTTTTCCTGTCTCCTTAACAAAATACAGTGTTGACTGAATGATTCAAAGTCATTAGGATTAATGGCTCTACTGTAGTGAAATTAAGTAAAAATTTACTTCAGGCTAGCAATCACTAGGATACAGTTTGATATGGTGGAAAAGTGTGAGTTTTGCAACAAGATAAAACTGGATTCAAGTGAGAGTTTTTTTTTTTTTTTTTTTAAGATTTTATGTATTTGAGAGAAAGAGAGAGCATGAGCACGGGGGAGGGGAGAGGGGCAAAGGGAGAGGGAGCAGTAGACTCCCCTCTGAGCAGGGAGCCCAACATGAGGCTCGATTGCAGGACCCTGGGATCATGACCTGAGCCAAAGGCAGATGCTTAACCAGCTGAGCCACCTAGATGCCCTCAAGTGATAGTTCTCTTAGTTAGGTGGCCTTAAATAATCATTTAATTATTTGAGTGTTAGTTTCTATAAATGTAAAAGGAAGGTTTAGAATATCTGCTTTGCAAGGCTGCTTTAAGGATTAAGTGAGATCATCTTTGTGATGCTCCCAGCATAGTCTCTGGCACGTAACAGGTGCTCAATAAACAGTAGTAATATTCATACTTGTTGTTGTAATTACTAGACTAAATGGCCCTAGACTGCTCTGTCTCTCGTCCATTTCTGTAGTTACTTCTTGATGCTGTTAGTGAGAAGCAAGTTTTTTGACTTCTTGTTACAGCTGTCCAGTTTGCTGCTTTTAATACTCTACATAAGGAGAGACCAGAAAAATCACTGTCACTCTAAGTGCACAGGATAAAGTGAATGCTGTTCAAGGTGCGGTTTGCACGCCAGCAGCATGGAGATAGCAAACACTGCCCGTGTGATTGTTACAAATGCACATTCTCAGGCTCTACCCTGGACCTACTGAGTCAGAATATATGAGGGAGAGGCCCAAAGATCTGTGTTTTAACAAGTTCTCCAGGTGATTTCTTTTGTCTGCTAAAACTTGAGAACACTGATATAAAGTGAATAGACCCTGGATGAACTGTTTTAGAGCACAGGCTTTTTGGCAATAAGAGCTTGATAGCTCAGAAGTTTTTCCTAGTTATTTCTGCATTTTGGCTGGAGAGCTAAGGCTGCCAAAAGATTCTGTTCAACAGACCTGGAAAAAAGGGGGAATGATTGTATTTGAAAATGTTTTAGAGTGATGCACAATGATTTAAGAATAGACGTTTCCTATAAAATTCCAAATAAAACTAATTAAAACACATCCCTCTTCTCTGGAAGAGAGCAGCTGTCAGGAAAGGAAAAGATGCACAGCCTGCTCCCAACTAGGAGACATGCACCTATTTTTCTCTATAAAAGTAGAGATGAGGTAGTCTGTTAAGAATAAGTTAGGAAGACAGAAAAGTACTGTAAGCTTAAGGACTTGAATATACTTGTCATGGAAATAAGAGGGAATTGATTTTGAACATACTGAAGAACGGCAGGGCAGCATTAAAAGGCCAGCTGCAGTTGGAGACCCTTGTAAAGGCAGGAATTCTCTCCAGCAGCTTTTAGCAGCACGGGGATAGTTAGATTGAGGCAAGGTTGGGGTTTTTTAGGTCAAGAATGCCAAAAGGCCACAGGGACAAGGAAGCTGAAGGCAGTATCAAGAAAATGACTGGCTAATGGGATCTAGGCTGGATGGGGAAAACAGGCAGAAGGGAACATGGGATGGTGATAAAGAAACCAGAAAGATAGGAGGTTGTTAGCAGGCAGTGGGATACCGGCGTTTCAGAGCTGGGAAGTGGTCTTGATGATGATGAAGTCCTATGCATACAGGTAGATAAAGTAGAAGGAAAGGTCCCCAGAATCCAAGAACAAGAGGCTAGAGTACTGGATGGTCTCTGTCTAGTACAATGTTTAGGTAGAAAGGAGAGAGTAAGCCAAACAAAGCTTTTGAAGAAAATGGGAAAATAAATCAGAAACTTAATGAAAGACAAATGACTATGATAAAAGGGGACAGAGAATTCCAGAGCAAGACAGCATGCACCTCTTCTGTTTCCTAATTCTCTGGAGTATCTCTTGTTATAGAGTGTGTACTGCTGGTCCCAGAAAGTAACGAAATGCATTCCTTAAATATATTCTATAATTTTGTTTTAACCTTCCATTTATTTGATCCGAATATCACAATTATCATACTGAAAACATGTACAATTTATTTATCTGCTAATATTCAGAACTATATCAGGAAAGGTTACACTTTCATTATTGTGTTTACCTTCAGGCGGTGAAGCAGTAAAACCAGATGGGGTTATTACCATAAATCCGGGGCTAGGAACAGACTTTCCTCCACTGCTGGAATGTCTCAGGTACATGATTGACTGGACTTTCTCCTGAAAGATCTTGCCATCTAGAATCAAAAAAATTTTTGAGACAGTAAAATTTTTTAAAAGGATAAAATGAAAATTTTATCCTCAAAAGCAAATCATTAAATATAAATTTTTACGAAAAGACGTTCAAAGTGAAAAAATAAGGCATGTTTTATACTAACGTACATTTGCTATGCAAGTACACGCTATTATTTCTCATACATACATTTTTTTTACTGTTACTTGCCACATTAACTTTTATTTTCTTTGAATTGCAACTATACTTAGAGTTATTTCTATATTTTAACAGCTAACTGTTCACTTCACTCTTTGAGGAAAGGACTATGTCCTATATTTTTATATATCTCCTTCAATGTCCAATATGACTCCAAACTGGATACCTTCAGCTTAATCTTCCTTTCTGAGCTTCAGACTTGTAAATTCAATGGCTCGATTTCTTAAATGCACCACAAATGCTACAAATCTAAATCTGAATCCTCCTTCTGCCCTAAATTCAGTTCTTTTGTTTTGTTCTCTGGTTCATTTGGCAGAAGCACCCATTTCCTAAGTAGAAGTCAGGATTCACCCTTAACCACTACCTTTCCTTTATCCATGTGAAGTCAGTCTCCAGGTTCTGCTGACTTGATCCTGCTTCTTGAACTCCTCTCATCCCGGCACAGTGCTATAATGTGGGTGCTCTCACTTAGAGGCCTGTCACAGACTTCTAAATGGTATCTGCGATGAACATCTGGTCACCCTCAAATCCCCACAGCTTTCCAAATTCTATCAAATGTCAACCCCTGCTAAGAACCTTCCAGTGGCTCTCTGTTGCCTCCTTACCACTCTGGATAAAGTCCTAGCTTCTTGTCTACAAAAATCTCCATGATCTGTCTCCAGACGCCTTCCAGCCTTCTTTCTGCCATGACACTTCTGAAGCACTTATTTCTCACAGCTCCCAATCAAGCTGTTTGCTTTGTTTGGAAGCCCCTTCCCTTCAACTCCTCCTCAACTTTTAAGGCTCAGAGTCGGCATCACTTCCTTCAGGAAACACCTCCTCACCGTGCTCTCTGCTTCCAGAAAACAAAATATTTCTATCACTGTGCTTTCTACACAATGTCATTAGCTGTTTATGCCTCTTTCCGTTCAATTAGGCTGTGAGCTTCATATGGGAGTGGACCACATTTTACTCATCTTTGCAACTACCCTGTTTCCAGAATCTTGACAGTACTTTAGTCACTAAATGTGTGCTGAATCAAACACAAAGTCATGTTGTCTGTTTTCATTTGGATTTTTACGGCTGTTGAATCATTTCATTCAATTATTACATTCCTAAATGCCTGTTTTACAACCAGTTTTCCTCTCTAAATTTACTATCTAGTTTTCTCATTGGTACATTCTTGCTTGCTTTCTTACCACATTACATTTTCCGGGTTCTTTTAAAACTCTGATTATGCCATCTTTCTCTTATACTAATTACTCTTTCCTTAGTTCTATCCTTTGCTTCCTTTTTCCTTCACTCTCTGTCTCTATACTTTTCTTCAATGGTCTCATCTAGTCTCAGAGCTTCAACTCATTTCTATGTGGGCAGTTTCTCTTTCCTGAATTTAATTCCATCATATTTCTTTGCTCAAAACAAACACAACAAAACAAAGCCCTTCAGTGACCTCTAAATAGAATATAAGTTCAAATTCTCTCGCCTCACATTCAAGGACCCATTTAATATGACCTTAGGTGAAAAAATAAATAAGTGACAGCCTTAAACTATATTTATGGTATTGTTTCTTACTGATCCTTCATAGATCCTTATACTTGGGTAAAATCCATCATTCTTTATTTTCTCTATTCTTTTTCCCTTTAAGTCATTCTCTTTACCTGGAATGCTAATTCTCCAATATACCTCTCAAATTCTACTAATTCTTTAATGCCTATGTCAGATATAGAATCTATTAAATCTTCTTTCTCCACAGCTGTCTGATGAGACCCTCACTCCTCTAAAATCTACTCAGTCCTTTTTTTCTATTTATTAGGTACTTACCAGGTATTGTTTCTTACTATAGTGATTTGAGTACTTGTCTCCTCTCTCCTCTTGGCAGTGAAACTCTCTGAAGGCAGAGACCATGTCTGGTTCATTCTATAGCCCTTTGCCCTGTCCCAATCCCAGTGTATAATTAGGGCAGTTTCTAGCACACAGAAGCCAGTCAATGAGTATCAAACAAATGTGGATTGAGTGGGAAGAAAAATAATGAAAATCGAGATATCCAAAATCTAACAAAAAATGATTATACCTACCTATGTGCAAAGAAAAGTAGAAGTTTGTGGGGTTGTGACAAATGTAAGTATTAGTAGGAGGGTGAACTGCTAAAAGGAAATTGAAGATAATTGTCAATAATTCCAAATCTGGAGGAGATCCAAGGACTTCTGCTATAATTTTCACAAATGATCTACAAACCTCTCGGGGCATGGAGGTTAGCTGCCCCTCTTTGTGTTCCTGAAAAAATAAAAATCAAACTCTCTTTAGATTTCAAGAGAACTGTCAACTTAACTAACATTTTCATTTAAGCAACAGATTCCTTTTAAGACAGTGTTAGTTTACTACTCTAGTCTGACCATATTTATCATTAAACTGAGTTGCTACTTCCCAATTCAAGCAATCCTGCCATTAAAAATTCATTAAAACCAATGACAACTTACTTCTAGCCCATTTATCTTAATTAACAAGGCAACGTTATATTGTGGCAAACGCAAGCATGGCTCAGAAGCCAAACCACCTAGCTTTGCATTCTGGCTTCCCTGCTCATTAGCTGGGTGATTTGGGGCATATTTAATAACTCCATGCCTCAGTTTATCTATAATATGGGAATGATGATGTTACTTCATGGGGTTGTCATAAGGATTAAATGACACAGACTCTTGGAAGAGCACCTCACATCCAATAAGCCCCACATAAATGCTAGCTAATAGTCGCACCATCATGACTACTACCACCACCTCTGTACTACTACGATGGGATCACAAGGAGAAATTCCTGACAGACAAGACTGATTACATGACTACAGTGTGTGTCAGTTTACAAAGCTCTTTCTCCCAACAGCTCTGATAGGTTTTATCCTTCATTTCTAGAATGTGAAGCTCCAAGTGATTATATGACTACCTTAAACCACACAGAAAACATGTAAGTAGTGCAGCTATAACTCACACCCAGACCTCTGAACCCTCTCTGCTGCATCATAAGTGCCTCGTATAAGGCGACCTGGGAGAATGCCAAGCAATTACTAAACATAAAGACAGGTATAAATACATTATTTATACTCTCCAACTCCACCCCCCAATAGGTAGCGGTTGGCCTCTAGATCAAGACCGAGGGAGGTAAACTTCCTCATTTCCCTCTCCCCGTACATGTGATACAAGTGAAAAATGATACATCTCTACACCTACTTTTCTTCTTTTACTCTTGTGTAATTGCTGCATCAGTGCTGCTTCTGCCACAGGAATCATGCCCCTGGTGCCTTCCCCTTCCCTTTACCTTCCCCACCCCAGCCATTCATTCCCAAGTCCATCCCAGGCCATGTTTCCTCAATCTTGACCTCTCCACTGACCCCTTACAAAGAGTCACTGGTATCTACTTCATTAAAAAAAGAATCCCCTGGGGCACCTGGGTGGCTCAGTTAGTTAAGTGCTTCACTCTTGATTTCGGCTCAGTTCATGATCTCAGGGTTGTGAGCTCAAGCCGCGCACTGGGCTCTGCTGGGCACGGAGCCTGCTTAAGATTCTGTCTCTCAGGGGCGCCTGGGTGGCACAGCGGTTAAGCATCTGCCTTTGGCTCGGGGCGTGATCCCGGCGTTGTGGGATCGAGCCCCACATCAGGCTCCTCCGGTATGAGCCTGCTTCTTCCTCTCCCACTCCCCCTGCTTGTGTTCCCTCTCTCGCTGGCTGTCTCTATCCTGTCGAATAAATAAATAAAATCTTTAAAAAAAACAAAAAAAGATTCTGTCTCTCAAAAACAAAAAAGATTCTCTCTTTCTCTCCCTCTGCTCCCCCACCCCCCCAACCAAATCCCTTAACTTGAACTTTGGGAACCTTTTGTTAACTTTCTGTTTCTCTTTTCTTTTGCTGCTAGACTTTTTAATCATTATTTATTCTCACTACCTCCAATGAATCTACCACACGTGCTGCCTAAAGTCCCCAAAACCTGATTCTTGCCTTCTTCATTCTACTGAAATCTTGCAAGTCATTAAGAATTTCTGTCAGTGGCCCTTTACTTGTCCACATTTTCTTTGAACTTCCCACATTATTTGGCTCTGGAGACCACCTTTTTCTTTCTCCCTCTGCCCACCCTGGCTTTCACTTTGCTGTTTCCTGGTTCTTCTCTTAGCTCTTCAACTACTCTTTCTACATCTTTCAACAGTTTCTTTTTCCTGCTTCACACCTGAAAATGGATATTTCCGGAGGTGCAAGCCACAGCCCTCTACGATCCTTCCACTACACTGTTTATCTTGTAGCGCTTATTGGCTTCAATGCAGACAGTCCCTCTCATCCATCTCCCCAGTTCCAATCTTGCCCATCTAAGTGTCCAGTGGTCACAGCTGCTGAATGCCCCACTGTAATCTCAGATGCAGAATGGAAAGCGACAAAACTTGCGTGTTCAATTCTTTCTTTCATGATGCTATCACCCTTCTAGTCTCCAGGTGGAAATTTTGCGTAACATATTTCATTTCTCCTGCAGCTCCTATTTAGACAGAATCAAGCCCTATTAATTCTCTTTACAATCTCCTTCATATTTGCTCCTACTTTTACAGTCCTGTTTTCATCACCTTAGTTCAGGTTCTTTACACTGTACTCATGAACCAAGGAAACTGCCCCATATCCAATATACTACCAATTTATCACTCTTTCTTAAATACTCTGAGATGCTCTAAAAACAGCAATTAAGTTCATTTCTTTATATACTTCCCACAATAACTTACATAAAACAATTCTTAATAACTGTTAATTTGATAATGGGCTCTTTGAATGAAGAAGGATGAAGAAATATACTTTTCAGGAAAAGGAATTGGTACCTCAGTTTTTCTAGCATTTTTATAAATATATAGAAATGAGAATATACATATAGAAATCTCCTAGTTTACAAGTGTTACTTCTCTGACATGGAAGACTGAATAAGAACTTAACACTGTCGCATGAACTCTTTGAAAATTAGTCAGCAAGTTTCAAAATGGATATACAAAAAAACTGATTTAGAGAAAAATTGCTGCATAAATGTTACATAAACTATTCAGCAAGCAAGGGGCCTCCAGAGATCACTATATTGTATTCCTGAAGACGGCAGTCTAATTTGCCACAGGGCCGAAGAAAGACAATAAAATGTTTTTGTTTTTTTAGAATTCACTCATTCAACAAATATTTATTGGGTGCCTGTATGTGCCAGGTACTGGAGTTACAGTGTGATCAAGAAAAAACTATCTGCTGGAGAGGAGTGGGATGGGGGGACTGGCGTAACTACGTGGTGGTAATTAAGGAGGGCATGTGATGTATGGACACTGAGTATTATATAAGACCGATAAATTACTGACCTCTACCTCTGAAGCTAATAGTATATTATATGTTAATTAATTGAATTTAAAATTAAAAAATAATCAAAAAAAGAAAAAGAAAAAAACATTATCCTTGCCCTCAGCAGGTTTACAGAGAGAAATAAACCATAATTTCAGAAATGACGACATGACACTAACAAATGCAGATGTGTGGAGCAAGTTAGGGGAAGGGCAAGGGTTACTTTAGATGGATAGAGAAGGGAGGGCTTCTCTCAGGAAGTAAATTTAAAGTGGAGATATGAAGGACAAGCAGGAGGTGGCCAGATGGGAAGAAAAGGATCAATAACTTCTCAGTCAGAAAAAATATCATGTGCTCTGAGATGGGAAAAAGACTCTCTTGTTTAAGGAAGAGAAAAAAAGCCAGGCGGCTGCAGTGGCATGAGGCTGGTCACCAGAGCATATAGCCTCTCTTTAGATATTGTCAGAGATTTTGGATTTTATCCCAAGTACAACAGGAAGCCACTGATGTCATCCAAACAAAGGCATTAAAAACATAATTACTACTCCCAGGGGATATGTGAACTTACCTGACCTGATAAAGTTCTACTAGATGCCTCGTTGAAAAAACAAACGACCTTGAAAAATATTCTCGTACACTGACCAAAGTGATAAAAGGACATTGCGAAGGCAGAGCAAAAGATTTAACTAGAAACAAGGCCAAAGCACAGACACTTCTGGTGAGGTGCCACTTTTTCATATAATATTTTGGATATGTTTTCAATATGCTACTTCTAGTACATATAATAGATCTTCGGCAAATACATACTTATTAAAACAAAACATACTTGCACTTGTTATTTAAGGAATGTGGAATAAGTTTCAGTTAGCAATAATCATGCCTCAGATAAATCTCACTGGCCACTGTACTATCACCATGCAAAGCTCACAACAAGTGAAAATTTTGCTATTGTTGATATTCAAGAGATTACAAAATTATTATTATATCCCAACATAGAGACACCACAGAAATACAGTAGTTGTTGTTCTATTGTAATTGAGTAGGAATGATGGAAATGTGAAAGTCAAGCTCTAGGAGGCAGGGGTTGAGAAGAAAGAATCCAGGAGAATAGGGAAGATAAGACAGAGAAAAAAAATTCCTTGCATTGCAAGTCCCACAAAAATGTGACTTCACAGTACTGAGTTACTAAACAAATAATTGCGGAAAATATCTCCCAAAGTAAAGTTACGTGCAAAGTAAAGTACCTGCAAAACCTGACAAGTCAGTAGAAAGTGATGGACCACTCGGGCTTTCAGTAACTGCTTAATGTTAAAGACCTGCTGGTGGTGATCTGCTCTGATGAGGACTTCTAAAGCCACCAGCAGCGTTTCCCAGGCTCCTTGCTGAGAAAATAAACACATAACAATCAGCACATGGTTACTGAAAAACACGCTACATGCTTTTTAGAAGACATATATCAGTCTATCACTGCGTGTATATTCAGGGTCAAAGATTAAATTTATCTGAAAAAAGCAAATCTTAACATGTACTCCACACTATTATTATTATTTTTTTAATCAATAGCTCATTTCTAAATACTTACAATTGAAAGCAATATTGCATTAGGTGCTTCAGTACATTAACCTTTCTGCGATGTTATCTAATATATAGTATTCTCCAGAGATGAATTATCTTGAGGGATTTATTCAATACAGAGAAACACATTATCAATATAACTTTACAAATTATTTATTCAAAGAGCATTACTAAAAATGCATAAACTTCTATAATTTGTGTATACAGAACTTAATTAAATAATTTTAGAACAAACTGCACTAAATTGAAAAAACTGACAATGTGAAAATTCTGCATTTTTGGATTGATTTACAAATTTTAAGTACAAATAACAGAATTCTGTGCATGATTACTGTGTATCTTCAAACATCTTTTAAGGTGCCTTAAAAATGACTCCCCCATGTAGAATCAATCTTAAATTACTCTCAATAATGGAGAAAGAGGAATCTTCTATAGATAACTAATATTGAAAGATAATCTTCACCTCATTTTATTGTCCCAAATGACCTTTCAACAAAGCTGTTAACAAAAGACAAAATTAACTGGTTTGGGCTGCAGGTTTTTCTACTTCTCTTGCTATTATTTGATGGTAATGAACAATGAAAAGGCCAAGGAATTGACAGATTTAATCATACTATTATAACCAAGGCCTCTCTCTTCATAAGATAGGGGTCAAAATGCCCTAGAAGAACAAGGCATATGAGAAATGGAGCACAAGGCAGCCCAAGTATGAAAACTTGATTCAGGTTTGAAAAACAGTACCAAATAGAACAGTGGCAAAGTAAACAACCAACCAAAAACAAAAGATGAACTCAGTTAAAAATTATTTAATAGGAAAGAAAACTTTACTTCAAACTCACAGAAGTATTTGTGTGTATTACTACTGAATTCAGTTAAAAATGTTCTGTTTTTCAATCAACCACCCCAAATCAGCATTCTCTTTTTGAAATACTAACTAAAACAACTGTTGACCATTTAGTTAGGTTCGATCTTCTGATCTACAATCGAGTTGTTTACTATATGTTTATATTTATACTGCCTTTGTCTGTTTACATCTGCTATCACTGTACATTTGCTTTTTCTTCATGCAACATTACACATTTTTATACATACACATTTATGATTATTTTTTATTCTGAAATGAGAATTTATTCAGGCTGAGAAAAGAAATCATGACAAATTACAAAGTTAAAAGTTGGTAAGTAGGACAAAGTCCAGAAAAAAGCAATAGTTCAGTTGGCTGCTTAACACAACACTATAATACTTTCCCTCATGTGGGGCTGCATATTTTTTAATTGCTTCTTTTTTTTTCTTTTGAAGAATAATTGACATACAATATTGTATTTGTTTCAGGTACAGAACTTAGTGATTCAATATTTATATACATTATGAAGTGGTTACCACAAGAAATGCAGTTACCATCCATCACTATACAAAGTTGTTATCATATTATTGGCTATATTCCCTATGCTGTACCTTACATCTCCATGTCTTATTTATTTTGTAACTGGAAGACTATACTTTCATATGACAATACTTTTGTAACATAATTTTCTATAGGAAGATTAGAAAAATAATTCTGTCCTTACTCTAGCATCCTTGGTCAAAATTAATCTTTATTAATAATAGATTACAAAGTTTTCTTTAAGCTTCCCAACTCATTATTGATAATGAGTAAATCTGGGGGAAAGTTTTGGCAAATTTAGGAATAACTGATTTTTTAAAAAAAATTCTAAAGGTATATACTTTGAATTGGTCTTTAATTATGTTTGATGGTAATGTTGTTATCTCTAAATAGTGCTAGACAATCTATAGTCTACACTAGAACTAAGGAGCTTATATGAGCCTATATCATGAAGATTGTTTAAAACTAGGGCACTGGGTGCCTGGGTGGCTCAGCTGGTTGAGCATCTGACTCTTGACAT
This sequence comes from Ursus arctos, assembly GCF_023065955.2. Lineage (NCBI taxonomy): Eukaryota > Metazoa > Chordata > Mammalia > Carnivora > Ursidae > Ursus > Ursus arctos. Next base: position 70,952,752 of record NW_026623089.1, read on the forward strand.
TGGCTCAGGTCTTGATCTCAGGGTTGTGAGATCAAGCCCTACACTGGGCTCCACACTAGGCATAGAGCCTACTTGAAAAACAAAGAAACAAAAAAGTCCCCCCCAAAAAAAACAAAACAAAACAGCAACAACAAAAAAAACTAGGGCAGAAAGGAAATAGCCCTGTATTCATTCTCTGGCTGGGTCCTTGTGAGGACCAGTGTTAAGATGCTGTGCCTAGACTTAAGATCACCCATGTTTCTCAACTTATGCCTATAATGAAGCCAAGGCTTCATAGCCTTGCCCTAAATACCCCGATTCAGCTCTACGACTCCTGAGCAACTTGGCTGCCCTACTCAGAAGTATGTACATTTCTCTCTCCTTGACTCGACTCTCCAGACTCTTAGCAGGATCCTCTTTGAGTGTTTATGGTAATTGCAAGTCCCCAGCTGATCTGAATGAGTGACATGTTCTCTAGCATGAGTACTGCTCTAGTTATTTCTAGTCAGGCCAAGTTCTGATCCTAACCCTCCAGCTCAGCATTACCCATGCTGCTCAAAAACTTGCAAAGAAAATAATCTCCACATTTCCATTTATAATTAACATTACATTGAAGTAGTAAGTTTGTTCTGTTCTCCAGAATGATTAGATGAATATTTAAAAGTACAAGTCTCTGTGCAGCAAAGGAAACAACCAACCTATGGAATGGCTGAACCTATGGAATAGGAGAAGATATTTGCAAACACATATCAGATGAGGGATTAGTATCTAGAATATATAGAGAACTCCTACAACTCAATAACAACAAAAATCAAATAATCCATTTTAAAAACAGACAAAGAACTTGAATAGACATTTCTCCAAAGAAAATATACAAATGGCCAACAAGTATATGAAAAGGTGCTCGTCATCACTAAATATCAGGGAAATGCAAATCAAAACCACAATAAAATATCATCTCATACCCAATAAGATGGCCACTATCAAAAAACCAGAAAATAACAATTGTTAGCAAGGATGTGAAGAAATTAGAATCCTTGTACTTTGGTGGTGGGATTGTAAAATGGTGCAGTTCTTATGGAAAATAGTGTAGAGATTTCTTTAAAAATTAAAAATAGAATTACTATATGATTCAGCAATCCCACTTCTGGGTATATATTCAAAAGAATTGAAAACAGGATCTCAAAGGAACATTCACACACCCATGTCCATTACAGTATTAATCACAAAATCCAATCTATGGAAGCAACCTAAATGTCTATTGACAGAAGAAAGGATAAAGGAAACATGGTATATACATACAATGGGTATTATTCAGTGTTACAAAAGAAAGAAATTTTGTCATATACCACAACACAAATGAACATCAAGGACATACACTAAGTGAAATAAACCAATCACAGAAAGACAAATACTGAATGATTACACTTCTGTGACATACCTAAAGTAATCAAATTTGTAGAAACAGAAAGTAGTATGGTGGTTGCCAGGGACTCGGGTGGGGGGCAGGAGAAATAGGGGAAGTTGTTCAATGGGGTAGTTTCAATAGAGCAAGATGATAATGTTCTAGATATCTGCTATACAACAGAGTATATATAGTTAATAATGTACTGTACACTTAAAAATTGGTAAGAGGGTAAATTTATGTCATATGTTTTTTACCATTAAAAATAAAAGCACATGGGGGTACCTGGGTGGCTCAATTGGTTAAGCATCTGACTCTTAATTTCGGCTCAGGTCATGATCTCAGGGTCATGAGAGCGAGCCCCACATCACATCCAGCTTTGCGCTCAGTGGGAAGTCTGCTTGAGATTCTCTCCATCTCCCTCTCCCTCTGCCCCTCCTCCCACTCAAACATTCGTGCATGTGAGCGCTCTCTCTTTCAAATAAACAAATAAATCTTAAAAAAATTAAATAAATAAAAGCACATGCCTTGGCTTTATTCCATATCTTCCAGTCAAGCAATAGCTCCTCCAGCAGTTTAACATCTTGGATTATAGCATTAGACTCTACATCCAATTTAAACTCTCCATTCTCATTGACATGAATAATATCTTCACCACAGCAACCTTCGAGAAGGGTCTATGGGAAATTAGCATTAATACAAGATGCATTAACAGATGATTAATCCAAAAATTCAACAGAAACATTAAGCTTTCAATCTTAGCATTCATAACATTAAATTCAAAGGAAAACTAGTGAATAATTCAACATTTCACAGGGTATCTTTAATTTGTTTTGCAAAACAATTCAAATTAGAAAAATACCAACTTTCAAATATTTGTAAATGATTATTCAGTTTCAAATATAGGTAAAATAAGCATTCTATTTTTATTTTTTATTTTTATTTGTTTTTCTTTTATTTTTTAAATTCAATGAGTCTGTTAGGATTTTAAAACTTTTCCAAAAAGTACTAAGGATTCATGCCATAAATGAATGGATCTCGATATTTTAAGTAGTGGAGGGTTGAGGCACATGTGAAGAGATAGTCTTTTGCCTTACTACTGGTACCCTCAGAGAGAAATAGTTTCACAATGTTACCAAATGCTTTTAGCTAGAAAGGTGTTTAAGTATATGATGATAGCTGGATCAAAATAAAAACTAGTATAGCTTTAGAAAACTAACTCTCTAGCAGCATTGCCTACTGGAAGTGGCATAGTACTGGATGTTCAGAGAACTGGGTTCTCTTCCATAACTGGGAGCTGAGACAAACAGCATCTCTGTGGGTCTTAATTTCATCAGCCTACAGAATGAGGGGCCAGCCCTAAGAGACAGCTCCAGTTCATCCAGATCAAAATTCTATGAGTTAACTTTTTTCTCACACTCTTCTAAAATGCTTTAAACAAGACAAAAATGTAATTATGTAAATGATGAAGAAAACCAGAAGAGTATCTTAGTTTGATTAAATATATACTGTTGAGTTTCCTTCGTTTTCTTCAGGAATAACTGAAACACAAAATTCTGTTGTTGGAAGACTAATGAAGAGAGAAATATCATTGCACAGGAAATTGTAAGAATAAATTTTATGAGGACATACCTTCAAAACATGAAAGCCTACAATGCATTTTTGTTTAATCAACACCTGATGAATCATGGAGAGCCCATTACAATTTTCTAATTCATGTGTTCTCTGTTGGTTATATTTAGTTAATGAGAGTATAACTCTCAATGCTAATGCTTGAGTTTCTTCACAGCTACTGAGTTCCACAACCTAAAAAAATATATATATACATATATATTTTTTAATTTATTGAGAGAAAATTTTAACATGTATGGTTATCTACTATTATATAACATCAATCCATCAGTTTTATTTCAAAGCTGTTTTTTTGCTCACACTTCACTTGTCATTACTTAAGCATTATAAATAAACAAAAATGAAAAGCATAAATCCCATGATCTTTAGTCTCTTAAATATACTATAAATGAACTAAAATAGCATTTGCAACTAACTGTATAAGTCAGTAGCATTTATTAGTGATCTGAAATGTCAGCAATATGCCTCAGGTTTTTGATTAGTCCATCAACAAACAGGCTCTGCACTACATGCTGTGGAAGATAACAAAGTAAAAGGCATGATATTTGCCCCCAGTGGGGCCTATTATCCAGTCAGAAGATAAGATATATGTAAACCACAGATTTGCCTTGTACTTCAATTAAACCAATGCTTCCTGACAACTACTATACATGAAACACACACCTTATTATCACGATTAAAGGAAAAGACGAATGAGATATGAGTGTTACAAGGGTGCAGAAACTATTTCTGACTCTACTCTGCTTGGGTTAGGGAAGCCTCAATGGAGAGAAGATGGCCTGGAAAGACAGCAAAATCCTATTAAGTAGGAACAGCAGGTGGCTGGGAGCGAGAGACAGGAGAAGGGTAAAGGCCTAAAGCTGGAGTTCCTGGTACAGTTCAGACGCTGCAAGTCACCTATTTGGCTGGATGGCAGACGTTCAGTTTAAAAGGCAGCCTATGCATGCAAGGTTTTTAAGGGGACTAAATTTTATTTTTTGTAGGGGAGGAGGAAAAACAGTGAAGAAAGCAAGTGTGACAATATACTTTAGAAGTCTTATTGTCAAGACCCTAAATGTGGGTAAAATAAAAGATTAACCATTTTCTCTAGGATCTAGTCACTGTGTAACAGTAATCATAACAAAATTATGTTCAGTAACTTCATGAAAGAGGGAAAACCAAGGATATACGTTATACAAAGCTATAAAAGTCAGTCATGAAATGTTGATGAGGAGTTAAAAAGCTTTTAATTTTAAAACACTATGGGAGAATCAACTAGGTACTGGATGCAAAAAAAATTTGAAAAAGGAAGAAAAGAAAAAAACAGCTTAGAGTATGGTGAGTCAATGCTGACAAAATATTTATAAGAACAGTAATGATAATATCAGACACTGATGTGCCCCTTAATGCAAAATCAATCAAAGGTGGTGGTCCCATCCAGGAAAGCAAGTCAGTTAGGGAGACTGTGAAAATTGGGGAATGTTGCAGAAGTTATACCTAGGAATAAAATTCTGAGGATGAAAGAAAATCAAGGCTGCTTTAGTTAAACAACGAAATGGACCTTGAGGAAGGAGAGATGATTAGTACCATTTGTACCCTCAACTTAGGATTTCAGCAATCCCTGTAAACAATCAGTATATACTTATTGACTGTCTACTCTATGTCAGGAAAGATATTGTCCCTGCCCTAAGACAACTAAGTAGAACAGATAATGAAACAATTTATTCTAATATAGTACTCATGACATTAGTCAAACTTTTTATATTTCTCCTTCTCTTTAAAAAAACTTCAAACAAACTCAAATTATTTTTTGTACTTATTTGCTGACACTTGTTTTTTTTCCATGCATCTGGAAGCATGCGAAAAACAAGTTTCACAAAACTTATTTTAAAGAATACATTCCTGGGGCACCTGGGTGGCAGTTGGTTTAAGCATCCGACTCTTCGATTTGGCTCAGGGCAGAGTCTGTCTCAGGGCTTGATCTCATGACCCTGAGACAGACTCTGCCCTCAGTAGGGAGTCTGCTTAAGACTCCCTCTCCTTCTGCCTCTCCCTCTGCCCCTCAACCATGCTCTTTCTCTCAAATAAATAAATAAATATTAAATATATATACATATATATTCTTTATCTATGGCCATACCACCTTGAACATGCCCAAATGTCCAAAGAACACCTTTCTTCTTTTTGTTACTATAACATGTATCTTTTTCCTCATTGACAATTTAAACCTTGTACATTTATTAATTTATTTAAATGTAATATCTACATCCAATGTGGGGCTTGAACTCATGACCCCGAGATCAAGAAACAGATGCTCTACATACTGAGCCAGCCAGGAACCCCATTAAATCTGGTACATTTAATATTTAATTGTTCTAATTACATTTCTGGATAATAGAAAACTTCTAAAATCTTCACAAAAAAGAAATTTTTTTCTGCCACCATGTGTGGCAGAAAGCTTGATGACATCCTAAACAACATGTGAGTTTATCTTAAAAGTTTAATATAGTTGATTTATAATTGTTTTTGTAATTTAAAAAAACCACTGAAATTTATTAGCATTAAAGAAGTAGTTTCTCTTCAGATAAAACTATAATCAGTGATTCTTACCCTAGCAAAGAGAAAAACAAATATACCAGTTCCACCAATCTCATGCAGAATGCCTTGAATAGTTTTACATTCAGTAGGTCGGAGATTCTTTAGATGATGAGGTTCTAACAAGATGCTCTGAACTTCTTTTGAGCTGAAGGGTCTTTGGGCAACTTGGGTTTTCATCTGACCTTTAAGTCTAATAACCGGCTCGTAGATGGTATACTGAGCAGGACAGTTAGTTGTATAAACAACTGAAAGACTTTCCTGAAACACAAATATTTTCCTTTAGTACTTAAGCAAAATTTAAGAAGTTATCAACCAGCAAATAAATATCTCAAAGTGAAAAGGTACCCAACAAATTGTTTTCTTTGACAGACACTACACTAAACAAAGATAAACATGAGGAGCAAGGTGGCTCCCCACAAAGGAAAAGATCAGTTTCAATTAGTAGTGACCAGGAGTATAAACCTCGTGAAGGCCGAGAAAGATTACAGCTTTAGTCATTTTAGAATAAACATGAATTATACTTACTGTTGCTACTAAGAACAGCTGAGTCTTATACCACACTCATTTCATACCAGGCCCTGTTGCTTGCACTTACAAATATTAACTGATCTTTACAACCTTATAAGATGAGAACTCTGAGTCAATGACTTCGAAATTTTTGACTTGAGTTTGTTCACAGGTTGGCTACTCATTTAAAAGTGACTGTAAGCCAGATCTTTCCACTAGAATAAAATTCCAGACTATCATTATTCCTAACTAAAACTGAAAAGAATTTACAATATTTCTCCCCCACAGAGGGTAGTTTCAGTCAGGTTCTAACTTCAGGTAGGGAGCTCAGGCTCAGGGAAATCATGTCCTGTGGTCAGTGCCTTCTCACAGAAGCTGTGGGCCTTGGGCTTTGACCACTTTCAACCACGGTGATTTAAATACAGTTTCATCCAGACATCATCTGGTATGTTTGCATACCAACTAACATGACTACACAGTCTACTGTATATGATTATGCTGGGCAAAACAAAACCTTAAACCTGCAGTAGTTTTCATGAGCAAGCGGACAAAATGTTCATCTGCCGGAGACAAGTCCCACCTGGCATCAGGGCCTTGCCAGACTTTCCGCTCATGATTTCACAATCCCCAAGATACTAAACAAGGTTTAAAAAAAAAATGCTTTCTAGAAAGAGTTTTCACATCAAACCCTTCTAATTTTCATTTGTGATAATTTATGTTAAATTTTATGAATTATGTAATTCTTTTCAAGCAAAATAAAAGGATTAAGGTAATTGTGTGTGTGTGTGTGTGTGTGTGTGTGTGTGTATGTGTGTGAAAACAAATGGACTAACCAAAAACTAGAGAGTTAAAATTATTATTATTTGAACAAACACCAGTTGTATGAACTCCTTGGTCTCCCTAAAGCATGGATTCTCAGTGTGTGGTCCTGAACCAGCAGCATCAGCATCATCTGGGATTTTTATTTTTTATTATATTATGTTAGTCACCATACAGTACATCCCTGGTTTTTGATGTAAAGTTCGATGATTCATTAGTTGCGTATAACACCCAGTGCACCATGCAATATGTGCCCTCCTTACTACCCATCACCAGTCTATCCCATTCCCCCACCCCCCTCCCCCCTGTAGCCCACAGTTTGTTTCTCAGAGTCCATAGTCTCTCATGCTTCATTCCCCCTTCTGATTACCCCCCTTCTTTATCCCTTTCTTCTCCTACTGATCTTCCTAGTTCTTATGTTCCATAGATGAGAGAAACCATATGATAATTGTCTTTCTCTGCTTGACTTATTTCACTTAGCATTATCTCCTCCAGTGCCGTCCATGTTGCAGCAAATGTTGAGAAATCATTCTTTTTGATAGCTGAATAATATTCCATTGTATATATGGATCACATCTTCTTAATCCAGTCATCTGTTGAAGGGCATCTCGGCTCCTTCCACGATTTAGCTATTGTGGACAGAGCTGCTATGAGCATTGGGGTGCATATGGCCCTTCTCTTCACTACGTCTGTATCTTTGGGGTAAATACCCAGTAGTGCAATGGCTGGATCATAGGGTAGCTCAATTTTTAACTTTTTAAGGGACCTCCACACTGTTTTCCAGAGTGGCTGTACCAACTTGCATTCCCACCAACAATGTAGGAGGGATCCCCTTTCTCCACATCCTCTCCAACAATTGTTGTTTCTTGCCTTGTCTATTTTTGCCATTCTAACTGGTGTAAGGTGGTATCTTAGTGTGGTTTTGATTTGAATTTCCCTGATGGCTAATGATTTTGAACATTTTTTCGTGTCTGTTAGCCATTTGTATGTCTTCATTGGAAAAGTGTCTGTTCATATCTTCTGCCCATTTTATGATTTGTTTATTTGTTTCTCGCATATTGAGTTTGAGAAGTTCTTTGTAGATCTTGCATACCAGTCTTTTATCTGTAGTATCATATGCAAATATATTCTCCCATTCCGTGGGCTGCCTCTTAGTTTTTTGACTGTTTCCTTGGCTGTGCAGAAGCTTTTTATCTTGATGAAGTCCCACAAGTTCATTTTATCTTTTGTTTCTCTTGCCTTTGGAGATGTGTCATGAAAAAGGTTGCTGTGGCTGATGTCGTAGAGGTTGCTGCCTATGCTCTCCTCTAGGATTTTGATGGATTCCTGTCTCCCATCAAGGTCTTTGATCCATTTGGAGTTTATCTTTGTGTATGGTATGAGAGAGTGGTCAAGTTTCATTCTTTTGCATGTAGCTGTCCAATTTTCCCAGCACCATTTATTGAAGAGACTTTTTTCCACTGGATGTTTTTTCCTGCTTTGTCAAAAATTAGTTGCCCAAAGAGCCGAGGGCCCATTTCTGGATTCTCAATTCTGTTCCATTGGTCTATGTGTCTGTTTTTGTGCCAGTACCATGCTGTCTTTGTGATCACAGCTTTGTAGTACAGCTCGAAATCCGGCATTGTGATGCCCCCAGCTTTGTTTTTCCTTTTCAACAATTCGTTGGCGATTCGGGGCCTTTTCTGTTTCCATATAAATTTAAGGGCTATTTGTTCCAGTTCTTTGAAAACTGTTATTGGTATTTTGATGGGGATGGCACTGAAAGTGTAGATTGCTCTGGGTAGCATGGACATTTTAACTATGTTAATTCTTCCGATCCATGAGCATGGAATATTTTTCCATCTTTTTGTGTCTTCTTCAAAGTCTTTCAAGAGTGATTTGTAGTTTCTAGAATATAGATCCTTTATGTCTCTGGTTAAGTTAATTCTAAGGTAACGTATGATTTTTGGTGCTATTGTAAATGGAATGGATTCCCTAATTTCTCTTTCTTCAGTCTCATTGTTCGTGTATAGAAATGTAACTGATTTCTGAGCACTGATTTTGTGGCAGATTGATTTTTGTGCCACATTACTGAATTGCTCTATAAGTTCTAGTAGTTTGGGGGTGGATTCTTTTGGGTTTTCCATATAGAGTATCATGTTATCTGTGAAGAGAGACAGTTTGACTTCTTCTTTGCCGATTTGGATACCTTTTATACCTTTTTGTTGTCTGATTGCTGTTGCAAGGACTTCTAGTACTATGTTGAATAATAATGGGGAGAGTGGGCATCCTTGTCGTGTTCCTGATCTTAAGGGAAAGGCTTTCAGCTTTTCCCCATTGAGAATGATATTTCCTGTAGGCTTTTCATAGATGGTTTTTATGAGATTGAGGAATGTACCCTCTATCCCTACACTCTGAAGGGTTTTAATCAGGAAAGGATGCTGTATTTTGTCAAATGCTTTTTCTGCATCTATTGAGAGAATCATATGATTTTTGGCTTTTTCCTTCTGGATAAAATTTATGACACTGATAGTTTTGCGAATGTTGAACCACCCTTGCATCCCAGGGATGAATCCCACTTGGTCATGATGGATAATCCTTTTAATGTACTGTTGGATTCTATTAGCCAGGATCTTGTTGAGAATTTTGGCATCCATATTCATTAGGGAAATCGGTCTGTAATTCTCCTTTTTGATGGGGTCTTTGCCTGGTTTGGGGATCAAGGTAATATTGGCCTCATAGAATGAGTTTGGTAGCTTTCCTTCTGTTTCTATTTTTTGAAATAGCTTTAGGAGAATAGGTATTATTTCTTCTTTGAATGTTTGGTAGAATTCCCCCAGGAAAACCATCCGGGCCTGGAGTTTTGTTTTTTGGAAGGTTTTTTTATCACTGTTTCAATCTCTTCATAATTAATTGGAGTGTTTAAAAAATCAATTTCTTCCTGTTTCAGTCTTGGTAGTTTATAGGTTTCCAGGAAGTCCTCCAACTCTTCCAGATTGCTTAATTTATTGGCATAAAGCTGTTGATAAAAGTTGCTAATAATCCTTCCAATTTCATTGGTGTTGGTTGCGACCTCTCGCTTTTCATTCATAATTTTATTAATTTGGGTCCTTTCTCTATTCTTTTGGATAAGTCTTGCCAGTGGTCTGTCAATTTTATTTATTCTTTCAAAGAACCAGCTTCTAGTTCTGTTGATCTGCTCTACTGTACTCCTGGTTTCTAATTCAATGATTTCTGCTCTAATCTTTATCAACTGCTTTCTCGTGCGTGGATTAGGCCTGTCCCTCTGTTGCTGTTCCAGCTTCTTGAGGTGAGAATATAAAAACTGCATTTTAGATTTTTCTATTCTTTTGAGTGAGGCTTGGATGGCTATGTATTTCCTCCTTAGGACTGCCTTTGCAGTATCCCATAGGTTTTGGACCATTGTGTTTTCATTCTCGTTGGTCTCCATAAATTGTTAAATTGATTTTTGATTTCCTGGTTTATCGAGTCATTCTTGAGTAGGATGGTTCTTAGCCTCTAAGTGTTTGAATTTCTTCCAAATTTTTCCTTGTGGTTGAGTTCCAATTTCAAAGCGTTGTGGTCTGAGAATATGCAGGGAATAATTTCACTCTTTTGGTATCAGTTGAGACCTGTTTTGTGACCCAGAACATGGTCTATTCTTGAGAATGTTCCATGGGCATTAGAATAGAATGAGTATTCTTTGGTTCTGGGGTGTAGTGTTCTATATGTATCTATGAGGTCCAACTTGTCGAGTATGGCATTCAAAGCTCTTGTTTGTCGATTTTCTGCTTATGTGCTCTATTTCTGATAGTGGAGTGTTGAGGTCCCCTACTGTTAACGTATTTTTATCTATATGTCTCTTTATTCTGGTTAAGAGTTGGCTTGTGTATCTTGCTGCTCCCCTTTGGGGGCATAGATATTTATAATTGTCATATCCACTTGTTGGATACATCTTTAAGAATAATATAGTGCCGTTCTGTATCTTTAACTACAGTCTTTAGTTTAAAATCCAATCTGTCTGATATGAGAATTGCTACCCCAGCTTTCTTTTGAGGTCCATTGGCATGAAAGATGGTATTCCATCCCTTTACTTTCAGTCTGAATGTATCTTTAGGTTCAAAATGAGTCTCTTGTAGACAGCAAATGGATGACTCATGTCTTTTTATCCAATCTGCAGCCCTGTGGCGCTTTATGGGAGCGTTTAGGGCATTTACATTGAGACTGATTATTGAGAGATATGATTTTAATGATGCCATGTTGCCCCTAAAGTCTTTGTTTTTATAGATTGTGACTTTATGTTCTGTATCACTCTTGGGGGCTTTTTACTTTTATAGAACCCCCCTTATTATCTCCTGTAGGGCTGGTTTCGTGGCTATGAAATTGGTCAATGACTGGCGATTTTGGAAGGTCTTTATGTCTCCATCAATTCTGAATGACAGCCTTGCTGGATAAAAGATCCTTGGCTGCATGTTTTTCTCTGAAAGAGCTTTAAAAATGCCCCCCAACCCTTTCTCTCATTCCAGGTCTATGTAGACAGGTCTGACGTAATTCTGATACCTTTGCCTTGGTATGTGAGAAATTTCTTTGCCCTGGCCACTTCCAGTACTGTATCCTTGGATCTAATATTTGCGAATTGCACTATGACATGACGTGGCATAGGTTTGTCGTGGTTGAGCTTGGGAGGGGTCCTTTCTGCCTCTTGGACACGAAAGCTTGCTTCCTTTGCTAGATTAGGGAAGTTTTCAGCTACAATTTGTTCAAATATCTCTTCTAGACCTCTGTTTTTGTCCACCCCCTTGGGGATGCTGATGATTCTGACATTGGAATGATTCATTGAGTCAGTAATCTCCCGTAAACTACATTCTTGAGATTGGATTTTTTTGAGCCATGTTTCTGTTTTAGCTTTCTCTTCTACTAACCCATCCTCTAATTTGCCGATACGTTCTTCTGCCTCATTCACCCTGGCCGTCAGAGCCTCTAGTTTTGACTGCATTTGATTCATAGAATTTTTAATTTCTGCCAGATTTGCTCTCATTTCCACCCTTTGAGATTCTATATTCTCATTAACATTTTCGTTAATACTTTTTTCAAGTCTACACATCATCTTGACCATTGTTACTCTGAACTCCATTTCTGATAATTTGGTTATATCCATATCCATTAGTTCTGTGCCAGAGGCCACAGGCCCATTGTCTTTTCTTTGCTGGGGGGGGACTTCTCCTTCTCGTCATTCTGATGAGGAGAGGTTGCGGGGTTGTCCAGAGCCCAAATTATTGACCAGGACCCAGGCAGTGCACACTTGTTTTATAGGGATCTTAGGGATGTGGGCTTCTTGATTTTTCAGCCTGCCTTCTGGGGGAGGGGCCTGCCGCACCGGTACTCAGGCAACCCTGTTTGGGTAGAGTCTCCGTGTCCCCTGCAAGGGGGGATGGGGATGGTCACACTGTGATCTAGTATTTCCAGGCTTTTGTTCTCTGGAGGCTTTCCTTGGCGGTTTGCTGTGCCTCTTCTGAGAGTCAGAGCAGCAGTGGCCAAATCCTAGCCTGTCTCAGAACAGAGGGATCGCAGACCACTCTCCACTGATGCTCTGGCCACTTTAACTCTGTTTCTGTTGGTGCTGCTCAACCCTGCAGCATCCCATGATGTGCGCCCCACAGCCGGTGTCCCAGCCCTCACTTCCAGGGCCGGCGCATCTCTGTCCTTTGTGTTTCTAACACCGCCAGCTGCCAGCCGCCCCCGCGCGCTCAGGAGCTCCCGGTCTCAGTCTGGTTCCAGTGAGCACGTCGGAGCTCCGTTTCAGTCTGGTTGCGCATTCGCCGGCTCATGGTCTCAGTTTGCTCTCTCGCAGGTGCCGGTCCGCGAGTCTGCCGGCTCCCCAGTGCAGGTGGCTGCCGCTTCCCGGTGCCCAAACGCAGCGGCTCCCTCCCCCTTCCGTTTATCTTTTGATATCTGTGCGCGGTTTCACAGCTCCCCGATTCGTACCTGAATACTCAGCGCTGGAGATGTTCATTTGTAGAGATCCAGATGTATCTTCCTGCGTCTCAGGCTGATTCCGTGGATGTTTAGGCTGGTCTGGTACCTATCCAGCTTGACTCGGGGGACCAGCTGAAAAAGGGGTCCCCTACTCCTCTGCCATCTTAACTCCTCCTCATCTGGGATTTGTTAAAAATGCAAGTTCCTAGGGCATACTTCAGACCCTACTGAATCCGAAACTCTGGCCCAGCAACCTGTTTTAACAAGTCCTCTGAGTGATTCTGATGCATGCTCAGGTTTGAGAAACATTTCCCTCAAACATGTTTTCTCAATGGTGAGACATTTGGGATAATTCTTTGCTGCATAATACTGCCCTTGCGCTGTGGAACATTTAGCATCCCTGACCACTGCTCAATCATAGTGGACCGCCATTTTTAAATACTCCCCAGGGAGAAAAAGATCATATGCGCAGTATCAAATCATTAGCCAAATTCCATAGGTATCTACCCTACTTTACCACAAATACATATTTAATACCATTTAAGACTTACATGTGTTTTACAAAATAACTGTACTAGAATTTCTCCTTTCCTTTAGTCAAATGTTACAGCTTTAAAACAGTATTTATTTTGATTATGAAATATACATCTCATTAACAACAACAACAAAATACATTTCAAACTAGTAGTCTCCTTCCAGTAAAAACTATCTCTGATCTCTAACTGTACTTCTCATAAGAAGCAAGAGAAGGAGGAACAGAGTCTCATGGCCAGATCTACCAGTTTTTAGTAGATCATCTAAGACCATGAAGGCTCAGCTTTCTAGTTACTATAATGAAAAAAATCCACCATAAGTTCCTAAATTGTATACTAGAATAAAATATCACAATCATGTATAAAAAACAATCTGAGAGTCTCATATAAGCAGAGTTAGCAATATTTTGAAAACTTATTCCTGACTGTTACTGATACTAAAGAATAAATATTCTAAAATCTGAATATATGTAACTAAAACTTATAAATAAAAGTTAGTATTTATTTATAAATATGGAAATGAAATGTAATGAGCAATAGTTTTTAGGCTAACATGTTATATTTTCACTATATCATAAACATTTTTCTTGATGACTAGGAGGTATAAACTAAACTAATACTTAGTATAGAAATACAGTTCTAAGGAAAAGGAGATAAAAATTTGAAACCTGAAAACAAATTCTGAGTATTTCAATTTTAAAGAAAAAAAACATGTTCTTAAGGAGCAAAAATGTTGAGAAAGAAAGAAGAGAAACTTAAGAAATTTAATTCATAGCTAATTACACATTTATTAAACATATATTATCAGTTCCTATAAAGTTAAAACTTAAAAAATGAAAACTTACAATTAAGAGACCAATGTCCACTTCTTTCTTCGTCATAAAAAGTTCTCTGATTTGTTCACATTGCAAAATTTCTTTACTAATGTATTTGGAGTAGTCATTCACGGGCTTGCCATATTTGCATGGCATGATAGATGTATGGTTGGGTCCACAAGCATATAGATAAAAGGCTTCTTGTGAATTAATCTTAGCTCCTGAATAGCAGAAAAATAAAGTTACTTATTTATATCATTTCAACCAGAATTTTTTTTTAAGACTTTATTTTTATTTATTTGAGAGACAGCATGACCAAGGGGAGGGGCAGAGGGAGAAGCAGACTCCCACTGAGGGAGGAGTGGGGAGCCAGAGTGGGGCTCAATCCCAGGACCCCGGGATCATGACCTGAGCTAAAGGCAGATGCTTAATTGACTAAGCCACCCAGGTGCCCCCAACCAGAATTTTTCATAAAAAGGAAGAAATCAAGAATTAATTTTTTGTCAAATTCTTTTATCTCTATAAAATTGATAAAGCCTCTGGGAAACAATCTGAGGGCTTCAGAAGGGAGGGGGGTGGGGGAATGGGATAGGCTGGTGATGGGTAGTAAGGAGGGCACGTATTGCATGGTGCACTGGGTGTTATACGCAACTAATGAATCATGGAACTTTACATCAAAAACCAGGGATGTACTGTATGGTGACTAATATAATACAATAAAAATATTATTATTTTAAAAATAAATAAATAAAATTGATAAAGTCTCAAATTTCAAATTGGTGTCATGAGCAAATAACCTATACCAACTATGGATGGAAAATGAATGAATACATATAAAGTTAACTGTGAAGCTTGTGATAAAATCATAAAATTTCTATTTGTTCCTTAGAGAACAGTTATTTTGGTTTTGTTCTGCCTTTTTTTTTTTCTTTAAGTAAATGGAAACTACACTTCAGTAAATTCCTTTTTAAAGTAAGTGTGGACTGATGTCTCTACTCCTTCCACCCATCTATCAGATATTCAATAAACATCGCCTGAATACTATTATGTGCCAGGTTTAGTGATACATATATATCACTATATATATATATATATATAAAATTTTAAAACATATATTTTCCCCCTAAAATTTGATATTTTTATAGAATATCCTAAAATTATAAGTAAGAGAGACAACCACTCTAAGTTTACTTGTCATAATAATGCATTTTCCAGGATTATAAAATAAAGCTGATTTAACATAAGCTTTCTTTTTGGGGGAGCGGGGTTGGGGTATGATGTACACCCCTACATTAAATGTATATATCAACTATAAGAAGCATCTCAATTATAAAAACATTAAAATATTTTAAAAGTGCATCTTGGCATCTAGATAATATAGTACTTATTAAGTATCAATGAAGGAACAGGGGTTAATATCATCCAGGATAATTTACTAGTTTAATATTTGTTATTTAAAACAAATTAGAAATCCTTTGAAGGAGAAAAATATACCATTGAAGAGGAGTAAATTTCCCAGGTCCCATTTTCCAGCCAATTGCAAAAACTCTTCTTGGGATGATGAACAATGGCCAATCATGCAAAATGTCTTATTGCTATCAGATGACAGACTTGTTCTTCTTGGAAGCACAAAATCCAAAGTAACATCAGGTTTCCTATGTTAAAAACAAAGTTAAATCAATTATTTCAGTGACTCAAGTATTTTACAAGTATGAATGTTTAATAATGGGAAATTCTTGAACAGCTTTCTTGGTTTGGCATCACAGAGCTGGTGACGCGAAGAAAGAGAAGAATGGATTCTGCTGTCCCTTGGTCCATGGTGCTGGCCGTACGCAAATCCCAGAGAGGGGAACGGAACAGAGATGCCTGCTGCTCCTACAGCAGGCTGTGGGAAGTGGGACTGGACATGTGTTGCAAGTTTTCTTTGCCATTTGACTTCTGCACATGTGCCTTCCTGATTTACAGAAACAAACCGACCACCTCCTCCTAACTGACCAAGAAGTCTCCCACTGTGGTAAACTATTCCTAAAATACCATCTTCTATGAAGTCTTCAAAGACTACTCAGAGAAAGAATATCACATCTCTAGGTTTTGTTCTGACTAGCCACTGAAATGCCAGGGCTTCTCTGCATTTTCTGTTTTTTTCAATGCTCAGTCACAGACCTTTTGATTAGTCTCTTGTATTTACAGGAATCCTTACAAAAGACAGAATAGGAAAAGGAAAACTAACATTTTCTCAAAAAGACACACACATGACAAGAGGATTTCATCATCTGGTTGGAAATGCAGAGTGCCAACCTCTACCCCTATTTCAGGAATGTTCTAAGCTCCACGGTAAGATAATGAAAATAACTTATAAAGGTAAAGTTTATAAATAAGATAAAGACTTAGTATACACTGACATGGTTAGCTCTTAATGAGAAATTCTACATTGGTATATCTATTTATTTAAAAACTCTTTCCTAAGGCTTTCTGTTTCACATTTAACATGTAAATTTAACTATTTTAGTAGAAATATTTTATGATAAAGATGTGAGATAACTTTTTTTTTTAATTGAGGTTTACTGACATACAACATTAGAGGGAGGTATTTTCTGTCACAGGCATCTTTCTTGAACCAAATACATGGCCATGACTGAAACACTACTGCCACCTACTGGCAGCATGACTTAATACAGTTTTTAAGGGTAAAGAACGCTTTGCAAGATGAATTCGACAAACCTTAAGTACTGTGTGCCATATGTTCCTACTAGATTTGTGTGCTCAACATTAAATCGCAATATAAACTATTAATAACTTATTTTTTCGTGTCATTATGTATTATAAAAATGCTCTCTTGAAATGTACTTTTTATAGAGATTATTCTATTAGTTCAGAGAGTGATAGTACTAAATTTATATCAAAGGAATAATATATTTGTCCTTGATCACCTGCTCATCATTCTACTAACAGATGAAATCATTACTTACTTTGTATCAAATGGCAAAAACATTCCTTCAAAGTAATGTAGAAATATGTGAATTAAGCAACTATGCTAGCTACCTACAATGAACATCTAAACTCTCATTCTGAGTAAGTCTCATAGTTTATGACTCCTATACCTGTCAGGTGGTCTGATTCAGAAAAAGGCTGTGGAGTGGTAAAACTTCAGGTTCTAAAGCATGGGCTATATTTGAGTTTAAGTTTCAGCTGTACCCCATTCTTCTGGCATGACTTTACCCCACTCTGGGTCTCAATTGTCTCATATACAAAATAGAGGAAACAATATACCTACTTGTTGGTGTTGTCAGGAGGACCAAATGAGGTGATCTGTGAAGTGCTGAATACAGTGCCTGGCACATGCTGACAGCTCAAGAAATCAGGTGAGGGGCCAGGAGAAAGGTTCACTATTCATAGCCCTAACCCCAACTCCAACCGATCTAACTCAAGGTTCTGAAAAAAAATTTACTGACTGGCTGAAGACTGAGAACTTCTCAGAAAATATTTTATTCGGAATATGGAAACCTCAACAACATATTTCCGTGGATTTTTAAAACGAATACACAAAACCTGAAGCCTTGATTTTATTTCTAAAGCCTCTTCTTTCCTGTGGCAGACCCTGGGGACTGATTACCCTAGCCTAGGCCACTCACAGGCCCCTTCTCCTCTGCCTTCCTCTAGCAGTGAGGCTGGACAACTGTAAGCCATCAACTTGACAGCCTCCCTTTCAGAATGACGTGGCACACAGCCTTCCATGGGCCCCTTCGTCTGCCCGGAAGGCCCTGCCCCCCTCCCCTGCTCAGAGCATGCACCATCTCCCCTTGAGGTCTCAGCTTAAATGACCCTTTTCCAAAGAGGCCTTTGCACTACTGGGTATTTACCCAAAGATATAGACGTAGTGAAGAAAAGGGCCATATGCACCCCAATGTTCACAGCAGCATTGTCCACAATAGCTAAACTGTGGAAGGAACCGAGATGCCCTTCAATAGACGAATGGATAAAGAAGATGTGGTCCGTATATACAATGGAATGTTACTCAGTCATCAGAAAGAAAGATTACCCAACATTTGCAGCAACATGGACAGGACTGGAGGAGATTATGCTAAGTGAAATAAGTCAAGCAGAGAAAGACAATTATCATATGGTTTCACTCATTTGTGGAACATAAGGAATAGCAGGGAGATCAGTAGGAGAAGGAAGGGAAAAATGAAGGGGGGGTAAACAGAAGGGGGAATGAACCATGAGAGACTGGACTCTGGGAAACAAACTGAGAATTTCAGAGTGGAGGGGGGTGGGGGGATGGGCTAGCCCGGTGATGGGTATTAAGGAGGGCACATATTGCATGGAGCACTGGGTGTTATATGCAAACAATGAATCATGGAACACTACATCAAAACTAATGATGTACTGTATGGTGACTAACATAAAAGAATAAAAAATTTAAAAAAACAAAACAAAACAAAGAGGCCTTTCCTGATTCACCTCTTAAGTAGCAAATCAGGTATTTTCTGTCTGGGGATCTATTTTATCTCCACAATATTTGTCATAATTTGTATATATGCTTTAAATTGTGTTTGCTTAAATTGTCACATGCTTTATCTATTTTATCTCCACAATATTTGTCATAAAGCATATATATGCTTTAAATTGTGTTTGCTTAAATTGTCAATAGACTGTGAGTCCCAAGAAGGCATGGAACCTGAGTCTTGAGTCTTGTTTACGATTTCCCTCAGGCCCAACTACAGCACATGCCAGATGCACAGTAATTCCTCAATATATATTTAATGAATGAACAAACAAATGAATAAAAATAGGTTCATTTACACTAAGGGCATATGTTATTTCTGTGGTCTAATCTACTCTGAGGGCATTTGAGAGAATTGGGAGATAGTGTTCAGAATGCATCCAGCAAACGGTCTGCAACATAACAGGTATGCAATATTTTACAGTCCATTCGATTACATCTAGATGCTCATCTTGAAATTCAAAACTTGCCTGTCAGGTAGCTTTACCATACCCACTCGTTTCTCTTTCTCATTATTCAACTTAGAATCTGCCTTCCAGCCAGCCAGACCCCATCCCATGTATACCAGTTTCCAATTCCGTATCCCCTTTCAGGTTATTTCCCAACTCTTACAAATTCAAGATATATTATAGCTCTCTCAGGGTTAAATTTTACATTAAGATATTCCAGAAAATATTTCTTATCAACTTGACCCACAATTCTCTTGGTGGGTAAACATCACATAGTATTATACCTGAATCCATCACCTGGTACATTTCAAGGACCCTATCTTAATCTATGACCTGACACACTGGCTTATATTTTTCCCTAGTCATTCTAATTTCTTTTGAAACCCTGACTTAATTTAGGTTTTAGCCTTAAAAAAATTTAGGTATTAGCCTGATTAGCCACTTAATTGAAATAATTCCTTGTGGATTCATTTTATAAATGTATAGGCTTGAAGGACCAAATTGTAGGTTCTGTTCCTTGATCTAACATATATTCTACATAAATGTCTAAATGTCCAGATTCCTGAATGTTCCCTGAAACCCAAATATTAATTTTCAACAGTTACAAATATTAATTTTGTATCAGAGTGATAAGTAGGAAAAAATATCCAACTCTGACCATAGATTCCTGCATTAACATAGAGCACATTTCATCTATAGTTTCCTGTAATCCGTATCAGAAACCATGACAAACTAAACTTAAAATTGTCATTGAAGTTGGTAAGTGTTTACTAAAAACGTTTCAAACCTCTGCCCAGAGATCCATATGGAGATTTTCCCATGGTTATTCTTTTTCCCTTGGGGCTGCTGTAAGTAGGTAAGGACTAAATGCTGCCATTTGCTTGGGATGAAAATATTCTCCTGTGATTCAACCTGTGCCAGTAAAACAGCTTTCGTATCATCATTTGAATCCATGCACATTCTACAACAATAAAAAAAAAAAAAGAGAGAGAGAGAAAGTATAGGCTGAAAACATGGAATTTCTGATCTCAGCATTTAATAAATGTATAACAACGATAATTCTAGATATTTAAATGAGATTAAAAAGCAGTTCTATTTTTAACCTAACTTGAAAAGTCAGTAGGTCTTTGTTTTACACCATAAAATCTGCTTATTTTCTTATATTATTACCTTAATTCATGAGCTAAAATAGATGATGCTCATTTGCTGCTGTTAGTAATTTAGGCATTAATTTTCAAAATTCAATTTGCAAAAAAACCCTTTATCGTTACTATTTCTAAAGTCATTGCTCTCTTTTAGAAATTACAATGTAATATTTAGTTCATACAAAAATTAATACATGGTGTACATAAATGTCTAAATGCCAGGATGTACTGGAGGTCTATCCTACTTGGAGGGACTACTGAGAGAATTAAGATATGATGTATATAAAGCACCAAATAACATTTATAACAAAAAGCATATATCCCCTAAATAACATATTTTTATTTAGTTGTAAGTTTTATAAAAATAGTATATATTATTCATGCTCAATACAAGTAAAAGATTTGTATCTACATTAGTTAACAAAGGAGGTAGGAAAGACAAGATTGCAAGAACTGAAGTTTCTAAGATAATGGCTATTAAATATATAATCTGCTGGGAAAACAGCTATCTGATAATAACATGTTAGGGTGATTGCAATCTGATAGAATACTTCCACAGATAAGACTTCAGCGAGCTTTGGTCTAAAATCTAATTGAGAATTAACATAATCTACTTTAGAGTTTAGTTATAGATTTTTGGATAGAATAATACATTGCTACAGAGGCAGCATTAATAACTATTAGAATGTATCTTCTTTTTAAATAATATTTTTCTGATTTGCTGTAATGATCTTTATTAGCATATAAATTATTTAAATACATGATCTATTCATGGGGAGGTTGAGGATAATCAATACCGAAAGATAAAAGTGCCATTGTGGGGATCAGCCCACACTTGGATCATCAGAGCTTTGGATCCCAACGAAATCATATGAATACATCCTTCTTCTATGAGCCTTTCACCAGGATTTATGTACTCTGCACCTTCCGGTCTGTTGTTCTCTATGATAAAAAAATGTTAGAATAATCAGTAAAGCAGCTGATAAAAACTGAGTGGAAAAGTGAATTTAAAAGAACACAAAGCATGGTTGTTCATTTGCAGTAAATTATTTACCCGGATGTCTGAACTTTGACCTGTTCCAAACAATAGTCCCAAAGTTGAGACATTAACTCCAAAAGGGCACCAGGAGTGAAAACAGTAATTGAGTGCATTAAAAGTTATCAAATGTTTCAAAATACATGATAACTGGTGGCTAATTGTGGCAATGAACAAACCCCTTTGATGTCACTGCAGTGACCTATTACAGTACATGCCACAATTCTTTTATTGATTGGATTGGGCCACTCTGACGTTATGGACCCACCACCATTGTCACACAACGCTACCAAAATCATCCTATAATTATTACAATAGCATGATTTTTTAAAAATTGATTTTAGGGGCGCCTGGGTGGCTCAGTCATTAAGTGCCTGCCTTTGGCTCAGGTCATAAGCCCAATGTTCTGGGATCCAGCCACATAGGGCTTACTGCTCAGTGGGAAGCCTGCTTCTCCCTCACCCACTCCCCCTCCTTGTGTTCCCCCTCTCTCTGTCAAATAAATAAATAAATAAAATCTTTTTTAAAAAATTGATTTTAGAAAAATTGTGTTTAAATATATTCATCTTTAAATACAATTGCTAAGTGATTCTGAAACTCTAAAATGTTTTCTAAGGCAAGCTAATGTAATGCCATATGCTTTGGACTATCTGGTTATTCGTCCTGACTTTAAGTGGTTTCTTACCATGCTAATTCTAGTACCATCTAAGTATGTATGATGAACTGAATCCTTGAGCCATCCACGCTTTTACTACTCTGCATGACTTTACGTAAAGCTATGTTAATGAAGATGTACCAAAATACAAAATGCATGTCTGAGGGTTCAGACTTTCAGAGAGGATGAACACTACCAGTTACTAGACTATATATATATATTTGTTGCCATTTTTCAAGAGGTATAAACACTACCAATTTTTCAGAATACTCCTAACAATACTCCCCTAAACAATAGTAGTCTTTAAAAGGAAGAGTTAAATTCATTATTGTGAGGACTACTGCCCAAGATATGAAATATATAGAGAAGTCATGGCTGATATGATACTAATGTTTCCATATCAAATCTGACTTTGCACAAATAAAAGACTAGAACAAAAACCAGTGTGTATGCAGGTACTGTAAAATAGGAATACAATAAACATTTCTTAATTTAATGCTCACAACAATCTTATGAAGTAAATTTTACTGTCCCCTTTTAGAGGGTGACAGAATTGAGATGTTGAGAGGTTCAATATAACTTGCTCAAGGTCACAAAGTTGGTTTAATAGCAAAGGATATGTTATCACTATAGTATTTTCTTCATCGCTCCCTTCAAAATTTTGGTATATACGCTATTTTTTAAATGCTCTTTTTAAATGTTTATGCAGAGTCATCTTTCTTAAAATATGTTTTCTAATATATTTTTATAATAAAGATTTTAAAAATTTCCCAATGCTAACTTTTCTCAGGTCATTGTGTCTACTTATTTCATTTTATAAGAGCCTGTTTACATTGTGATTGCCACTACTTAAATATGAGAAAGCAATCTGCACTGTTTATTGTGTAGGGGTGACATTTAAGCTCTGGAACTGAATATAGGTGGGTTTAAATCCCTTTCCATCACTCTCCAGCTATATAAGTTGGTCATGCTGTTTAATTTCATCTCCAAATATGGACAGCATGAGCACTTACCTCACTGAACTGTAGTGAGGATTAAAAACATCTGTAGAGAGAGCTGAGCAAAGTGACACCCATGCAGGGGGCACTCAATGCACACGAGACAGCATCGTCACTGACAGGATCACGTGTATGTCGCTTCCGAGCCTTCAATTCTTAGATGGCAAAATTCAATTCACAAAAGCTACCTAATTTTTTAAAAAGTTTGGTTGCCTAGGCTAACCCACAAAAGTACAGAAGTATGAGGTGCCAGTAACACAGAAAAATCTCTGGAGAAGTGGATTCAGAGCTCCAGCTGTGGTTATCAGGTGACATTTCCCACTCTTCAGTAAGGACTTTCCCTTCTATCTGTGAGTCAGCGGCAGAGGACCTGCCCTGAAGGCCTAGTGTTCCGAAGCAGACGCCAGTGGGGTATATAAGCTCTGTGCAGTAAAGAGCTCTGGAGGCCAGGACCCCGTATAAGCATAAACCCTTAACCATCTGTCTCCTCTAGTCATTTCATGCATCCTGTGGCCCCTAACAATTAGCCCTGAATTACTTCTCACCACCATAAACTGCTTTTTAGCAAACAGGTTCTTCCTGCCCTAGGCATATGAGGAATGAGACACGGTTTTGCGGAAGTATTAAAGGGATTCCATCAGTTATAGAAAGCACTGGAATGGGAATGATTCTAGCTCTGGAGAAAGGCTGGTGCATCCAGACACTCTGTGACAGGAACTAGGAGAAGGGTGCCAAGGTAAGATGCGGCACAAGGACAGCTGAACTACAAGAGGGAAAGGAGATGAAGTGGGAATCACAGAGGCCGGGGCGTAGGGAGCAGGAGGATGGAAAAGTGGCTCTAGGGTTACATCCTTTCCTTCTCTAACATCAGGAGCCACCCTAATCCAATAACGGGATCAGGAAAGAGGAAGGAAACGGGGCTGGTGACCCCCAGGGCAGTTGAATATGTGGTGGTCCTGCCACCGCAGCACCCCTGCCCCCCAGCGCCAAGGCAAAAATATACAAGAAAATGAAGTTTTCAAGGCTATGTGACAACCGAGGCTTTGGTGAGTCGGGGCCTGCCATCACCAAGGCACTTGGGGTGAAGAACAAGCTCAGGGCACGCGAGCACGTCACCGTATTCTTCCAGCTCAACCAAAACTGCCATCTGAAAAGGCTTAGTGTACCAGGTAACAGATAACAGGAACATCATACCTGTTCTATCCAAACTACTGTCCCGTAAAATCAAGGATTTGTTTCTTTTCTTGGTCTTCTTTCCTTTCTCCATGGTTCTCTCGGCTTCATGGGTGCACTCCACGTTAAACCACAGTGAGACGCTGAAGCCTTCCGACAGGTGGGGCCAGCAATTCTGGCCCAGCAAGGCCAAGTGGACTGGGGCTACATGCCAAGAGGAGAGCAGCTGCTGAGGGAAACTTGCGCTGTCAGACTCTTTTCTACTCCGGGAACTCCGCGCTCTTCTTAATAATCCCAGGGCCTTACTGTTTAGAATCCCAGGACACTTTTGTGATGAAACGCCATTGCTTAAATTTGGAGTATGCAGGAGAGGGAAGGTTAGGTACTGGGAAGGACTCATCGTAATGTCACTTTCAATAATTTTCAGAATACCCAGAAGAAGAACTTCCTAGAGAAAAAGAAAAATAAGTAAAGTGTTAAGATCATGTATATAATATGCACAAGGTACATAATAATTTTGAAATTCAGGTTATAAATGAAAGTACATACCCACACACATATCAGCATTCCTAGTAAAATACCTTCCTATCTACCATACCATTAAAATGTTCATAAGATGAAATAGAGATTTTATTCTTAAAATACATATTCTCTTGCAGTTAATTTTAGATTTAGGTGCTTTTTGGTATAAGCCTAAAAGTTATGAGTTGATTTTAAGTATTAGATATTAACTACAATAATTATATCTGGAATAATTTCTACCAAAGAAAGATGTTTATTTCCAAGTAGGCTATAGTTGCTTCTCTCAATTATTTTTAAGTGAAGGATAGAAGCAGAAATCTTACAAATTCTCCAGATTTCTGAATGATATTTATAATATGACTGACTTCATAAATTGAGTGGCTCAATTACTTTCCAACTTATTTTACATGACTTTTCCCTAATCAAATAAATTTTCTTTTATCTATTTTTGGTAAACCAAAATAAGGGTTTTTAGGTATTATTCATAAATTACAAATTTTGGGTTAAATTGAAATGCAGAGCATTGTCCACAATAACTAAACTGTGGAAGAAGCCGAGATGCCCTTCAACAGACGAATGGATAAAGAAGATGTGGTCCATATACACAGTGGAATATTACTCAGCCATCAGACAGAAAGATTACCCAACATTTACAGCAACATGGACGGGACTGGAGGAGATTATGCTAAGTGAAATAAGTCAAGCAGAGAAAGACAATTATCATATGGTTTCACTCATTTGTGGAACATAAGGAATAGCAGGAAGATCAGCAGGAGAAGGAAGGGAAAAATGAAGGGGGGGTAAACAGAAGGGGGAATGAACCATGAGAGACTATGGACTCTGGGAAACAAACTGAAGGTTTCAGAGTGGAGGGGGTGGGGGGATGGGCTAGCCCAGTGATGGGTATTAAGGAGGGCAGGTACTGCATGGAGCACTGGGTTAGTTATATGCAAACAATGAATCATGGAACACTACATCAAAACTAATGATGTACTGTATGGTGACTAACATAACAGAATAAAAACAATTGAAATGCAGAATTGTAGAAAAGATATGAGAGGCAGAGAGCATTTAATGAAAGAGAAAAGTAATGACTAAGGAGACGAGTAGAGAAGAGAAACTTAGTCCAATACACCACCTAATGTACACCCTACGCACAAAATAACTAATGTTCATGATGATAATGAGAACTGCACTCAGGGAAAGTAAAAAAACATTCCAGAAATAGAGTCAGTTATCAAGTGCTACAGTGGTGTTTGTTAACTGTATGTTCCACAGAGCCCCTCAGGGTCCACAAGCTGGAGTAAGGTGGTGAACATGGGCAGGGTTCAGGAACATTCAACCTTGCTTCAGAGAAAGTAGCTCCAAGCTTTTCTGTTTTATTTACTTATGCTTCTAGTTGAGTTTCATTATAGAAGTGAGTTTCTCAGCAAAGAACAACTGAAAAGTCACTAAGCTACACCAATGGAAAGAGGTGATAGAAGGTATCTGAAGGGTAGATAATAATTGTTCTAAAAAAAGAATAATCCTTAAAATGGTACAAACTACTCATAATTAAGTTCTCTTTAGTAATCAAAATTATTTAGCATTTCTTAAGCACAATGACCGGGGGTGGGATGAGGCAATGGGACTATGAGCCCAATGATATGGCTGGTTAGCCAAAACAGAAGTGAAACAGTTAAAATATGTGCAAATAATGAAATGATCAAGAACTTTACAGATAATAACATGGAGCTGACTGCATAATAATTACCACACTAAAAGAGAGAGCTTAATGATTTTCAAATCATTTTTTAAAATATTCTACTAGGTATCGGTGAAAAAAATTTAAATTGTAGCATATTTACTGTACAAGGAGATTTCTCCAGAAATATTCTCAAAAGAAGGGTTAGTTCTTCTGAACATGTTCTTGAGCTCATCAAAGATACCAAAAGATCCACCAACACTCTCTGGCATGCTAAATTAAAGAAAGATAGAGGGGAAAAAATTAAAGCCAACACATAATTAAAGGTTCCAAACAAACAATTTCACTGAAAGAGATCAAATACTATTGTCACATCTTCAAAGGATTATAAACAACTAAAAATCCAAAAATGTGCTGAAAAAATAGCAATACCATTAAATGCAATACAACCCACTGACAAAAAAAACAAAACCACTTTTCTTAAAGATTGGTTAGTTCCCAGGAGAGGTATTATTTAAAGAAGCATAAATTAATACAGTATTTGTTAAAGAAGTTGACACTGTCAGTTACCATTAAGTAGTCTGTTACCTTCACATCTTGAAACTGTTTAAATTAGAACTACTACTTTCTAAATTAAATGACATAAATGAAAGCGTAAATATTAAAGATTATGAAAATACTTAAATATCATGAACTATTATTTTGAACACTTTCTTTATTCCATCATGGGGTTTAGAATAAAATATAATGGATGGTACATAAATTCATAGAACTTTTTAGAATAAAGTGACCAATATTTGTAGCACACATTATAGTGTTCAAAGTATATTTACATGCATTATCTCAGCTAATCCTCACCCAAAAAAGTCCTACAAATGAAATATTATCTTCATTTTAGACATGACAGAAAGAATCCTGATGTGCAAGCCGAGGACAGAAGCCTTGTTTCAGCACCGTGTTTTGTAGAAGCGTGAGCTGATGCGGTAGTGGAACAGAAACTTGCAACAAGACTATAAAATAGCATGGACTTTATCCTGTAAGTAACACGAACCCATGAAAGGTTTTAGAGTAAGAACTATGAAAACTAGAAAATAAAGGAAAATAATTAAGTATTTCTCCTGCCTTTCCTTTATGAATTATACCTTAGAGTAACCAAGTAGTTGATGAGAGCAAGTTTTAAGTATCCCAGCTTATCCAAGAAGATGAAATGACAGCACGTTACCATTTTGCAAGTCCCTGGGCTATGACCATCCATGGCTCCTAGCATCCCCCAAAAAGAGACAATCAGACATTACATGCCTCTGAAGGAGGCCTGTAAAATATTCTGGTTGAAAAATAGAACCCAAATCTGATTAGGTTTCTAGATCTTACTGCCAATTAAAGGAAATATAAGACAGAGAGGATCACGTTAAACAACCTCCCAGGGACATAATTGCCAAAATTCAGAATGCAGGAGATGCCTCATGATAGATGACCTGGCTTCTTCAACAAAAAAACTGCAAGGGGGTGAGGGGGGAGCAGACATCTACAGATTAAAAGTTTTGAGACATATCTGCTAACTATAATGTATGAACCTAACTAGGATTCTGATTTTTTAAAAAACACTATAAATAAAGTGTTAGATAATCACGGGGAGGGGGGAAATAATATGATCAAAGTAAAGTTTATGTATGTGCTTAGACTTTTTTTTCCGTTCAAAACTAACAGGTTCCAGTTCAAAACGAGGGAATATATATATATCTGCCTTTGTCTACTACTGAAAACCCACTGAACTAAAAGTACAGAATTACAAAAAGAAAGAAATTCATAACAGCAAAAAAAGTGGGAGAGTCAGTGGGCACTGGGGGCACATCAGATTTAAAAATATTTCTTGAAGACGGAAAGGCAGAGAGATGAAAGAGAAGGCTGTGGCTTAGAATCTCTTTGAATTAAAAAGGGGCTCAGAGAAGTGGAGAGCCCATCTGTCTGTCTACATTCTAGAGAGAACGTAAGGATAGGGCTACAAATGCAGGGATTCATACAAGGTCTGTCTGGAAACACCTACCTCTCTCCTTGATTCTGAATATAGAACACAGATAGCTCCACTTTTACTCTGATGCCCCCAGCCTGATAATTCTTTAAAGAAACTCACTGGATTGCCAGGCAAGGGCTGAGATGGACAGTGGGACATTAGCATCGGGGCTACCAGGTATACATGTACAATCTGCAGATGGGCCAAGTTGCTTAACCAAAGGAAAAAATATGGGCTAAAATAAAACCTGAATGCTATTCACCAAGCCATGCATCCTGGCATTGGGCTTGTGTTGCCCAGATGAAGGGATGGCTTTTTCTTGCACAAAGACACTATTCACTAGCCAAGCCCTACATGTGGAGGACGTGTTTCTCTAATGTACACAAGATGCCATATGAGGTAACAGTAGCCCTAATGGCCCTCCCAAGTGAAGCTTTCTTTATTATGGTATTTGGGGAGCCTCTGACATCCACTGGCACATGCACACAGAGCTCTTCAACAGACTGCCCATTCAGGGAAGACGCCAAATGGGAAAACAAATTTACAACATTAGCTCCAACAGCTTTCTAAAATAGAAATGGGCAAAATAGGTTCACAAAATATTTGAGAATCAAAAACATAAACAAGAAAAACCAAGATATAAAAGATAAACAAATTGATAAACTGACCCTAAAGAGAAAATAAATAATTTAGGGTAGGGAAGATATCTTTCTAAAATGTTAATTGCTAAATCCAGATATATTTAAGGAGATAATATATCCTTACATGAAAATGGAATAACCAGAAAACAAAGAAAAAGAAGTTCTTAAATATTAAAAGATAACTGCCAAAATCAAAAATTGAACAAAAGGTTGGAATAGAATAGAAGAAATCTCCCAAAAACATGGCACAAAAAGAAAGAAGTAGATGTGAGAGGAAAGCTAAGACATATGCAAGATCAATCCAAGAAGGCCCAAGATTACAATTAGGATATAAAAAAGAAGAGAGCAAAAAACATGGAGAGGAGAAAATTATTTTTTCTTTGTGACTGTAAGTTAGACCTTCCTAGATATGACACCAAAAGCACTGTGACAAAAGCAAAAACAGATAAACTGGACTTCATCAAAATAAAAAAATGTGTGCTTCAATTAGACATCATCAAGAAAGTGAAAAATAAGCCAAAGATTGGGAGAAAATATTTCAAATCCTACACAGCTGATAAGGGGCTTTTATCTACAATATATTTAAAAACTCTTAAATTCAATGATTAAAACCACAAATTACCCAATTTAAAAATGGCAAAGGATTGAACAGAAATTTCTCTAAAGAAATCTAAGGAAGATACACCAATGGCCAATGAGCACATGAAAATATGCAATAACAACATTAAGCATCAGGAAAATACAAATCAAAACTACAATGAGAATAACATGGCAGGCCCACTAGGATGGATATAACCAAAAAGACAGGTCATAACAAGTGTTAGCAAGGATGTGAAGAGATTAGAATCCTCATATACTGCTGGTGGGAATGTAAAATAACGCAGCCACTTTGGAAAACACTCTGGCCATCCCTCATCTGGTTATACATAGAGTTACCAATGGACCCAAAAGAAATGAAAACACATGTCCATGTGGAAGCTAGTACATGAGTGTTCGTAGCATTATTCGTAAGAGCAAATAAGTGGTGATGGTTGCACACTTCTGCGAACATACCAAAAAACACTGAACTGTATATTTTAAATGGGTCAACCGTAGAGTATATGAATTCCCCCTCAGTAAAACTGTTATTAAAAGGTAATGTATTGTGGTGAACACTGGGTGTTGTGGAAGACGGATGAATCACAGACCTGTACCCCTGAAGCAGCAAATGGAGAAGGAAAAGCTTTACTTTACTGTATAATCCTAATTAATAAATATAAAAGGAATAATGGAAATAGAAAATCACTATTTGGCAAATACCACAGTATTAACAATTTCAGTCAAGAATCATCAATGGGACACAAACTGAGGGCTTCAGAGGGGAGGGGAGTGGGGGAGTGGGATAGGCCGGTGATGGGTATTAAGGAGGGCACATACTGCATGGTGCACTGGGTGTTATATGGAAATAATGAATCATGGAACACTACATAAAAAATAAGGATGTACTGTATTGTGACTAACATAACATAATAAAAAATTATTATAAAAAAATTAAAAATTTAAAAATTTTAAAAAAAGAATCATCAATGGGTGCTAAGGATTAGTGGGGTAAAGTATGATGAAAAGAAAATATTTACATAGTCTCATTATCTCACCACAAGGTACTTACTAATTATAATGAGAAAACAGTAACTTTACAATGGAGAAACACGGCGAAACACCGCCTTAACTAAGTGATCAAAGTCAACATCACAGTAATAAGATACGGACATCATAAACCACAGTACAATACACTGTGAAAGGCACAACGTCACTTATGAGGTCTGTTTGCCAAAAATGCATCACTCGAATTTAATCATGAAGAAATATCTGACAAACCTGAATTAATGTTTCATGTATGCTAGACTTCTCCAACTAAAATCTAAGTTTCTGTTACAATGTTTCCATATTATATACTCATTATGAATTCCTCAAGTGTCTGTGAAAGTACAGAGTGGAGAGTGGTATTCAATGTCTGATAAAGCAGGAACACGATATTTAGACACTGGGGAATAGTCCTCGCAAGGCCACTGCTATGTACATGACCCTGAACGACTCACTCAATCCCTTGGAATCTAGACATTACTCTATAAAAAATCAAAATACTTATACTATGTTTATTGAACAAAAGAGATGATGCATATGAAGCTACTTTTGAAACCACAGGGCACTATGCCAATGGAAGTCATTATTATCAACTCTTCATTTCATATAACAACAAAATAATTTCAAAGCTATTGTGTAAAACTAACAGTTTCAACGCACCTTGAAAATCAGAATCAGCCTGTGTTAAAATACTCAAGAACCCTCCTAAAAGATTTTTCACAGTTCCCTGAAGATTAAAAAACAAAACATAAGAAATTAAATTTCTTACCTCATGAAAGCATGAAGCAACTGTAATGTCATAATAAATGGTTTGATACTCTATTGTATATACATATATACATATTTTCAAATAACTGGAAAGAATGCTATATGTATAATTAGACACTTTTCATTTTCTTTTTTTTAGGTAGTTTATACATTTATTTTTTTCATACTGTTTTTGTTTTCTGGTTTTTCAAAAAAATGACTATATATTAAATGTAATTTACAAAATATTACCCATTCTCAGAAATATACAAGGATTAGTTAGCCAACGACACTAATTTTTTATGCTGTTTTAGAGAACTACAGAATTAGAGCATTTGTAGAATACCACTTGTAGGTAAAAACATACCTAAGGTATTATAAAAGATAATCATCTCAAATAATTTTCAGACAAGCTGGGTTCTAAATAAGGAGATGAGTGATTGGGGCATGCGTGTGATAAATATTGACCACATTTATCTAAATGCATCGTTTACCTGTTGCATGAGTAGAAAAATATTCTTTTCCTTCTGTCTGATGATTTTCAAAAAACTCTCAAATACGTGGGCAAGTACATCAAGTTTGGCTTTACCAGTAGAAAGCAAATTTAATTCCAGCATACAAATCTCAGGATATATTATTTCCCCTTCAGTGAAGTTTTCAAGCAAGTTCTTTGGACTGCTTACTGTGTTGAAACCTTCTGCTTCTGGCTTCAAGTCTACACCTGAAAGAGGAAAAGAAAAGATGATTTTTATTCCCTAAACACTGAATAAATATTTCAAATCTCACTTAACATTTAGGAGATCTTGTGGCAAAGTGCTCTTTATAAGAAGGTTCTCACACAGGCTTTTCCTACAAGGTGATTTTTTATTACAACAGGCATCCTGTATAATCAAGTCTTGAGGATATTTTGAAGATAAATGAGTAGCTTAAAAGTAATTTTGATATTCAATAGAATTACAAATTTCAACAGTAATTTTTATAGACGTGTGATACAGATTTAACACATTTCCTCTGACACAAGTGGGAAAAAACACTATTCTAAACTTTCTGACCCCAAAATACCTAAATCACAGGCTAGTTCATTTGCCTGCTCAGATCCCTGTGAAAATAACAGGTTTGGCTATCGGTTGGATGAATTCTATACTTTGTCTTCTTCATAAGTGAGAAACAGATAGACACTGTCACTGAATGTTACATTTTGGAAAATTTGACTGCTGTGCTGTTTAAAAAATGTTCCTGTAGTTAAGAAATTTATAAATGTCTATATAGACCAGAGTTCTTTAGATTAAGATCTAATTAGCAAACCTATAAAAGGAAGTCTGTCATTATAAAACGTCAGTACATGGATAAAACCAACACCACTGAACTAATATTTTTTCAAAAGCATTTATCAGAAGGTGGGGTTGGGGGGATGGAGGAAGGTGGTCAAAAGGTACAAACTTCTAGTTACAAGATAAGTAAGCACTAGGGATGTAATGGAAAACATGATGACTATAGTTAACACTGCTGTGTGATACATAAGAAAGTTGTCAGCAAAAGAGAACCTAAAAGTTCTCATCACAAGGAGAAATTTTTTTCTTTTCTTTTTACTGTACGTATATAAGATGATGGATGCTGACTTATACTATCGTTATCATCATTTCATAATATATGTAAGTCAAACCATTATGCTGAATACCTTATACAGTGATGTATGTCAATTATTTCTTAATAACACTGGAAACAAACAAGAATTTAATAAATCAAGTAAGCTATATGAACATGTGTGTGTGGATATATACATATACACATATGTAGATTCTTTTAATTCGTGGCTGTGCTTTTGTTCTTTTCACTCTCTTTATTATACACAAACAAACGAACAAAAACTTGCTATAGGTCCAACAAGCCCTTTCTGTTAGGACATCCGTGATTATTCCTTCAAAGAGAAAACAGACTGAGGAAAACAAGCTGCTGGAAACTTAGTGAAGACTAGCAGTACTGGGACAGTCATAAGGCGAACATTAAAGAGATGTAACCTTCCAGAAAGCTCTTGGCTCCAATAGAGACATCTATTCTGTTCTACCCAAGTTTTAAGCCCAGAGACAAAGGCTCATGGGCAGCCTTAGGGACAAGTCGGGCTGTGGTGAGCTACGAAGAAATCTGTGCTGCGGCATCCTTGGATGTCACAAAAAGATGTCTGTAGTCTTTATAACAACTGCCTGAAGTGCTCTTCCTGTCAGTGTCTGTCTGGAAAGATTTTTTTTTTCATTTAGGCCTCAATATAAACCGAACATCTTCAGTGAGGCCTTCTCTGACCACCCAGTCACTATCACATCACCCTGTTTCATTTCTTCATATTGTTCACTTCTGACACCTACTGTTTGTTTTTTCTACTGGAATATCGATGAAAGCAGGGACTCTCTCTACCCTGTATTCTCAGGCATTCAGTCAATGTCGGCAATAACAAAATATATCCGTTTTAAGTTGCCTATACAAACACCAGAATTTTTTGTCAAGATCAAATAAAATGAAGCAATGCACTTTTTAAATTGCAAGGCAATACAAAATTCTAAAGTGGTATTATTGTAACCATTTTGCTAATTAATAATCTGACTTGTAAATCCAATCACAAGTACTTCAGTGATATTTTACCATCATCTCGGGTTTCACTATCCTCAGGATTGCTCTCACTGTCTGCTTCATAGCCTTCTTCTTCAACCAAAAGTTTGAGGCTACAACACTGAGAGTCGTCAGCTTCTTCTGAAAAATCACCAGGTTGGGATGACAATTCTTCAGATTGATGATTCTGTAAGATCAGTGCAATTAGAAGGCAGAAGTTGTAATATTTGCTCATGTTTAGTAATAGAATGTTTATTACTCAAAAATTTTAAGTACAGCTTCAGTGTCTAAGAAAAAAATCTCAGGA
Organism: Ursus arctos; assembly: GCF_023065955.2. Classification (NCBI taxonomy): domain Eukaryota; kingdom Metazoa; phylum Chordata; class Mammalia; order Carnivora; family Ursidae; genus Ursus; species Ursus arctos. The sequence continues at coordinate 70,987,070 of NW_026623089.1, forward strand.
ATCAATATGAATTATGAAATTATGTTATATATAATTTACATATACATATGCATGTAATATACATATACATATAATACACATAATTTATATACACATAAATTATAAAATTTACGCAGTAAAAATTTCCAGAATCTCTCAACTTTATTAACACTTCAGAAATGGGGGTCTCTAACAGATGAAGCTATAGGTCATTTCAGTTTTACTGAAAAAGAAGTCTATGAAATTTCACTCTAGTTATACAATAGGAAATGACTAAAAACCACAACAACGTGGAGTTATACTTCTTACAACTTAGTGCCAGCAAATAAATATTATTTTTACACATTTGTTCATGGAAAAAGACTTTTTCATAGGATTTTTATAAATAAAATGTTTTATAAATTAGATAACCAGAGTAGACATTAAAATTGTTCAAAAGGATTAATTTTAGGATTTCAGAATCCAGTTGTCTATATACAAGCATTTCAGAAATCAAGAGTTTCAGCATTCATTTCTGGTGCAATATCCTGCAGCATGAAATCTTCCTTTTCTTATAAAAATGCTACCAATATGTTCACTTTAGAACACATTTTCACTTAAAGCATCTCAGAGTACTTTACCACTGCAACATTAATAAAAGGTAGAATAAAGTAGTATTTTAACATTTTCCAGTAAACCAATTGATTCAGGAATATGATAAAGGCATCAGTTGCTATTTCAGTAAGTTTTTTAAACTTATGACAAACAGCAACATGAAATATTGTGGCAGAAGATTATAAAATGTCATATATATGGCTAGACTGCAATATTAAAAGAGAAGTTACATAAAGATAAAGGACAGTTTTATTAAGAAGTTACATAAAGGACAATTAGTTAAAGGTAAGAGAAACATGAAAGAAGAGGGTAGTGAACTAAATATGGATCACAGTTTCATTTTTGTGTTGAGTGATTTAAAATTAAAGCGAATAGAGGGTTCTGGAAATATTAACTGTATATTAGGATAGGATCAGGATACAGGATCAGAAAAGACAGCTGAATCATCAACATCCCTGAATTATCATTTAATAAACTATCAGTTATATGTAAGACTTATCAAATCAAATAATACATTTCTGTCTCACTAATTCTCAGCCAATTGCCAGATTAGATGAAAAAAAAGCATGTCACATTGCTCTCCTGTTTTTTATGAGACAGGGCACTGAGTAAATACTATCCATACCCCAAGATGGAGATACTACCCCCAGAACTCACCTGACCAAATCATGGCCCATGTGTTCTAAACACATTCATCAGGGCCCTAGTCCCATCCCACTCACGTCTGCCTCTCTTAGTCATACCCAAACGACGCAACTGGATCTTATCCATACCTTCTCAGTCATAGCATCACGGTGTTCAAAATCTGCTGAATGATTCCCCAGTGCGACTCGAAGCAGGGCATCAAATAAAGGCTTTGCTAATTCTGTTTCAATCACCTTTGACTGGGAAAGATGGTCCCTCATTTCAAACAGTATGTTTTCCACAGACAAGTTCTGAGGTAAAATAAAGGATACTAAGAATATTAATAATATGCTTTAAAAAATGAAAGTGACAAAATAAATAATATTTACTTAATAAGTAGAAAGCTAGTCCATTTATTTGCAGTAATATGAAAGTAAAAGGGCTATAAATACCTAGCTCCTATACAAATACCTACTGTTACAATTAATAACATTTTTATTTATCAAATGCTTCACTCATCTTATTCTGAATTTCCATGGATCACAAATTAACTGTATCATACACAAAAAAGATTAGTTGAAACTTCAGGGTTTTGGTTAACCATCTCTATGTTTTACAAATGCCTTATTCTTAGAGATTCTGTAAGATTTTAAGAAGTACTTATATTCTAATCCCTTCCTCTCTCCCTTCTGTCTTTGAAGGAAACTCTTGCTGCTTGCCTATGTCCCTATATTAGGTGATGAGGTCATAAAGATGGATATGAAACTGACTTCTCCTTTAAGGAATTCCCTCAGTCCAGAGTAAGGAACAGAGACATGTAGACAAGGCAAGATGACCACACTAGAGCTATAAACAAAGTTATCAGAGAAACAAAAAGAGAAAAGGTGCCTGAGAGACCTGTCAAGAGTCCCATGGGAGGGGTTGTATGAGATGGACAATGAAGAACAAGTAGTAGACAGCAGGCATAGCAGAGGAGGAGAGTATGCTAGGCAGAAGAACACGTCCAGAAGTAATAACAAGGAGCGGCATCTTGAGAAGCTGCCGGCTAGTTCAGTATGATTCATGGGAGGCACAGTGAAGGATGGCAGGGCATGACGCTTGGCAAGGAAGTGAACACAAGACACTGAGGGGCTCTGTATGCTATCCAAAGGAGTTCGGATTTTTAACTGTGAGCAATGTGGAGACATCAAGATTTTTTGGATAGGAAGAAGTAGGGAGACAAGGAACTGCAGTAGGGAGAGCATGTTGGCTGACAAGAACAGTTAGGGATGAGTTATTAACAGGGGGTCTTGCCATATTTGACGTTTCCTTAGAAGTAGGGCCTGAAACTGAGGACTCCCTTTTCAGCTGAGGAATGTTCTCAGGAGAAATCTGTAAGGTCGTGAGGGAAGCAGAATATATTCAGGGATGGGGAGGGGAAAATCCAGAATAAATGCTTGGCTCCAGCCTAATTCCATGGGAAGCTCTGGAGCCTGAACTGCACCACAAAGACCGTCCCCACTCCACAGAGCTACATCCATCCATCGCTGGCTATGAGCATCCTTCCCAGCCTCTACAGAAGAAGGGGCATCTCGCATGAGCCAAGGGCAATCCTTGGGAGATGAGTGCAGATGTGAGTCCTCGTAGCAAATGGCAGACGGGTGCATCAGCTTGGTAAAGGGGATCTGAGCAGGGCACTGAAGAGCATCACACTGAGATTATATTTGAAACACAAAGTCCATTATTACTCTGACATTTAATGCGTATCTAATGCTTTTCGGGGTCGGTAACTTCGACACAGGTGGATTGTGCATTCCAAACTAAACTGTAAGCTTCTTGAGGGCAAGAACTGGGTCATGTACTCCTCTGTCCTCCACAGTACCTGGTACTGTGCTAAGCTTACAGGAACTTCTCAAAACTTAGAATCTTTGGAAAAACAAAATGACAATAGTATTATGTTAGAACTTTGAAAGCTGAACAAAGGACAAGTTATTACCTGATTAGGTAACTCTAATTCCACCTTTTGCTGACTAGCTCTGGAGCTATGAAGACAAATGGCCAGAAGGGCTTCCAAAAGTCGTATGCTCTGAAGTGACGTCTCACTTTCTCGACTTGTAAATACCTTTGCTTCCTCAGGAGCAGCTTCAGCAGCTAAAATATGTCCCACGTTTATGGAAGAAATATGCTGCGAATCTAATTTACTTACACTGTCAGCACTCTTGTTTAAACTACCCAGTTCTGATGGGGTGGGGTCTCCTTTTACAGTCAAAGATAATAAATCTTCCTTCATGGTGATCTCAGACTGAGACGTTCTATTTACATCTTGGTTTGCATGTATATTTAGGTCTCCTTCCCTTTTTCCTGGCTCCTCTTCATGACTTCTGAACAGCTTCTGTATGATCATAAATATTAATTTATGGCACGCCTGGAAACCACCGAGCCTGTAAAACTGTTTCTGGAAAACTGGACTCAACATGTAGATCCAACGACACATGGACCAAATGTCTGCTGCTTGGTGCATATGTTTGGGAGAAGGCAAGACCAGGCTCTCAGGAGGTAAACACGGCAGAACGTGACGTAAAGGCTCACTCGCTGTACTGTCATAGCCAGAAGTATCTTCTGAATCATTGGCTGACTCCCTATCAGATTCTGCTTCTTTACTTACACATAAGAATGCCACACAGAGGAACAGGTTTATCATGTTGATATGAACATCCTGGTTAACAGACTTCCGTTTCTTTGGATAGGCTTCTTTGAGGCTGGCATAAAATTTGCTAAGACTCTGAGGAGAATCTGAGTAAGCTTGCTGGTTACGAAAAGAAGTATCTACATTTAAAGATGACAATTCCTTCTGTTCGACGTCTAGCCCATCAGTACCTGGAATTGAAGAATCTTTTTGTTGTTCCCCTAGGCTGATTATCAGAGTTTCAAATGCTTTTAGGGAATGACTTCGAATACCATCTAAGTAATTTAATTCAATTATTTGATTTACTCCATTACAACTTAAAAACAAATCTCTTATTACCCTGTGAGAGAAAAAAAATACACAAGATTTTACATATAGAAACATCATTTATAAATAGGTACATATACTATTTAAATATGCCATTGCTGCATGTGGTATATAGTAAACACTAATCTAATTCATCAATTATCTGGCTGGTGTTCTTCATTAGAGCAGGATCTCAAATTACTTTCTAAGTACTTTCACAAACATCCCTCTTCAAACGCTGCACATATGACTCCAGCATCATTTAGAAGGAATGGACTACATGCATCCCAAGTTAAATGAAGCAATTCAGGGAAAAACACTTTTCCCCAAATGGCAGGTTCTGTATAAATTTTAAATGCCACAACCACCTCCACACTTGAGATGGACAAACTCTGAAAACAGGCAGGCATGTGTGTGTCCATTTGTTTGTCTGCCTGATGGTTTACTCAGGACTTTTTGTTTGTTTTACATCTGTACCTCATAAAGGGGAGGAACCAAACTACAGATCTGAAGATTTTCAGCTCTGTCTCAGGTGAGTCTCACGGGTCTGGATCACTGGAATCCCAGTAATAACTAATATAAGTCACCTCAGCAAAGATCCAAGTTGTCCACAAATATGCCAAAGAGTTATAAAACTTTCCAATCAAAGTCAGTTCTATTTAAACAACATGAGAATGTCAGAAATTAAAAAAAAATTGTAAAGATAATGATGACAGATAGGTTATATTTTATTATGTTTTTGAAATGGTATATACATTAATTTGAAAGACCAGACTATCAAAAGCAAGCTTTATTTATGTAATTATTTTTTAAGTACCAGACTTGATAATCACAAAATCTGAAAAACTCATTGGTAGAATTCTAAGTAATTTTAATTTTCTTCTTTTTGCTTCTCTGTATTTTCTATTTTTTCTATATACATTGTATATATAATAAATGTAAATGTGGTATTTAAGAAATCATAATCCCTTTAAATCTACTGTGCTGTTAAACAGTTATCATTTGAGGTATGTGTGTATTTTACACAAAGTTGTAAATAAGTGGGTGATACTTTTAATTGTGTACGTTTTACTGATAAGATATTATAAGCCCTTTCTCATGTCACAGCATGTTCTTTGTAAACATTATTTTTAATGGCTAATAATATTCTGTCAAGTAAATATAAATTAAATAATTTAACCTTGCCCCCGCTATTGGATATCTGTGTTGTGTCCATTTTTCCCCTCAGAGGTATATTTAAAACTTTTTTTCCACTGAGAAATTAAAATCAATGGCTCTATGCTCTTCCCTATAACCACTCCAGGAAACGGAAATAAATAAATAGATAAATAGATCGATCAGTCAATAAATAAAGGTAGAGCAAACTCTGACCTGGGATGGGAACATTTTTTTGTTGTTAAACTAAAATTAAATCCTAGGAAAGAACAATGGGTAAAGACATTCAAAAGCCTACGATAAGAAAAAGATATCTGCACACGTGCACACATACACACCTTGATTTAAGCAGAGCAGGCAGGGTTTTTAAATAAATCTGAAGCACTTCCTGAGGTAAACACCGGTCACGATGGCTACACACATGAGTCTGAGCTGATGTGATGCTAAGGTGTTGACAATGATGTGCTAATTCAACTCCTCGCTGGAGCACAGGATGAAATACGGAATTATACAGTTTCCACTGGACAACTACATTCCCTTTCTGGATTAGATTGCAGATGTGGTTTGCAATCTGTACACTACGTAACCTGTCTTCTTCAAAAACAAACTTCTGATAAGCCTCTAAGGCGTCCCATTTCCACAGCAAGTCCTCAGATCCACTGCTGGGCAGGATCCCTTGAAATCTGTAGGAAGGGCTGGATAGACTTGGGGAAGGTGCGGCATCATAGGAGTTTCCCTGCAGTGTCTCTTCTAATTTGGCCAGTTGATCAGGGTCGATGGTACAAATATTGCAAGCTGCTTGTTTGATTTTTTGCGGTGTCTCGGCTCCTCCTAATTGATCCAAAATAAGCCTGTTAAGGATATTCAATATATGCTGCTGAAAATGCTTCAGCGCGGGCAACTGGAAAGCATGGAGCAAAGGGATGATTACGGATTTGGGGTCCATACAACAGCATATTCCGACGCTTTGAAGGCCGGACAGAATCTGGACGCAGGTGCTGCTCAAAGAAGCCTGCTGGAGTAAGCGTAAGCACTGGTGAGCGCACACTGCGATACAACAGCACCGCTCGGGGTAATGAACGTCTCCGTCGGCAGTCTCTTCAAATGGGTTTTTGGAAACCTGGTTTTTAAAAGCCGAAACCAGGAGACCTGAGAGGTCTCTGTGGTGGTGCATAAAGTGAGAATATTCACAGCGTCGGTGCCTTTTCCTTGTACACATTGAATGATGAAGTTGCTCTGATTTCACTTTTTTGACAGTGCTCATGATTTTCATCACACTGTTTATGAGGGCTTTCAGATGTTCTGAGGCCTCAGTGGGAACGCCATCTCTTAAGACCAGCCATTCCATTTGAAGAACGGCGGTTTCAAATAAATTGAATCCGTGGTGCTGAATGAATTCTTGAACCAAATCCATAGCTTGACTGAAGAAGAAGGGATTTGAAGCTGCACTTTGAAGACAACAGATCAGGATCTGCAGAACCCCTTCCAGAAGTTCCGGTAAAAGAAGGGCTCTATGACGATACTTTGAAAACACAAAACCTTCTCGAACCTCCTGTAGTGTTCTCTTTTGTCTTGGTGCAAAGGGGTCAGGCTGCTTTTCTAGGCAAGTTCTAATTTTTAAAGCTGCTCTAAGCAATTCCGTTAAATTTTTCCTAAGATTTTCTGGCATCATCTCTGCAGTACTAATATCTACTGACATAAGATGCAACACTGTTCGAAAAAGCATCCGTTGAACCAAAGCCACCGGTTCTTCAGTCCAACCTGTAGAAAGCATCTGACTCTCCAAATTGTCACTTAGATTACAACAGTCCCCAAAGCCTGCTAGAAATTCAGTCAGTGTGGGCACTACCGTGGCTGCCAGAGCAGAATTACGATTCAAGATCATGTCAAACTTACAAACTTTCTCTAATAAAGATAACAAAACATGACATAAGTCAAAAGGAGAATTATTCATGTGACTGATAATAGACAAGGCAGCTGGCTCACTCAAAATGTCACTGTTTGACTCCTGTCTTGGAATAACCTCCTTGGAATTTTCCAAAGCCATGGTGTCAGGAGGAGTCTGTTCTTTGGTTGATAGGTGGTCAAGTTTAGCTGTAAGGTGGTCGTCTTTAGGAGACTGTGTTACAAAATGCTGTAGCAGACGGGGCCTTCTATGCTTATTCATTGCTACGCTCTTGTCATCTGAATTGGCTTCTGAGTCTGAGGTGGAGAGTCGTGTCTTTCTTGCATCTCTTATCGAATAGCGGTGGGTAGTTTTACGCTGTCGTCTGCTTTTTCGAAAAACGTTTACTGTTGCAGAAACCTGACCAGATGGGGCACTTCCTTCTAAATATAATTTTTCCTGAGTAGATCTTTGTGAACTTGAGTTCTTTTCTTTGGTCAGGATTATATCAGCCGAGAATGGTAGATTAAAATCTGATAAGATAAAAAAAGAAAATTTAGAACACCTTAATATGTTTTCAAACTCAATTTGTATAGGTGATTACTCTCTTACTTATCTTTCACTTTAGGAGTTTTTCCTCAGTTTATTTTTCCTGGGGTTGCTTTCCTTTAGCTATTTGTTATGTCTCTGGATCACTTCCCCCTACACTTATTCTTCTCATGCTATATACCAGGTAGCATTGGTTCAAAGGATACAAATTGATTTTGAAAACAACAAAGGAGAACAAAATTAGGGACATAAATCTGATTTAAAACCATACATTGCATTCTGCCATCAACATAAGAGACTCTAGATTATCTGGGATTTAGCCCTACTGTTCACACCATTTTACAAATCTCCTCTAATAGTGCCATTAATTAAGAAACAGGAGTATATTATATTCTCAAATACAGCACTTAGTTTATATCCCTGATATAACTTAAGAACTTTAAGATGTTCCAAAATTATTTTAAAATCATATAACAGATACCAACTGTTCTCTAAGACTGAGGTTAAAAGAGTTCTTCATTCAAAATATTTACTGACTATTTACTGAACTAGGTACAGGTATCCCTGTTTCATCCTCAGTGCCTAGAACCTAGGGCCAGGCACATGGACCATACACAATACCTATTTCTTGAGGAAATGAATAAATCCTCCTTACTAATTAAAAAGTTAGTAAAAGTAGTCTTTCCCTTTGCAATACTACATAGTAAGATCTATGTGAAAAATATAGTTGCAATTTAGAATGAATAAATAACAATCTATAAATAAAAGATCTGTGCCTTAATTAAGAGAAGAAGGGGAGAAATTAAAAAGAGTCTGACGAATTCTACCTATACAAAAGATGCAGGCAATGAAGACAACTTTCCTAAAAGAACACCAATTGGATATCTTAAGTGATAAACAATTTGTGAATTCTACAAATTCAGAAGAAAATGAGAGCAGTTAGTGAATCAACAAATAAGCAGGATAACAATACTATAAGACCTTAGATAATCCCCTAAAAAGAGAGCTCAGTATCAGAAATGTATTAAAAACGCATAAACGGCATTGAAATACCAGATAGAAGGATTTATGTTTAACCTGAGAGATCGTTAAACATCTCACAATTCACATATCCCAGAAATGGTCAAGAGGAAAACTGTTAAACTGTTAATTCCTCCACTGAAACATTTCAACTAAGTTTCATATACTTAATATATGTGTGTGTGTGTGTGTGTGTAATTTAAAATTTTTTTTCAAAATCAGATACTAAAAATATATGTTGACCTTAAGTGTAATAATTCTATTCAGCCTTAAAACAAAATATTACTTCAAATTAATCCCTTCAAAGAACATTAAAATAACTAAGCTGCAAAAGTCACCAGTAGAGTACTGGTAATAAAAAAGCAGTCTTTAAAATAAGTGAAGGAGGGGTGCCTGGGTGGCTCAGCTGATTAAGTGTCTGCCTTCGGCTTAGGTCATGATCCCAGGGTCCTGGGATGGAGACCCACATGGTACTCCCGCTGCCTTTGCCTCTCTTTCTCTCTCTCTCAAATAAAATAAAATAAGCTAAGGAGCTTTCATTTCTTTCTTCAAACTTTCCACTATCCATTTGTCTAATGAGGTTGCATACCTAGATTGACTCCTTCTGCTAAGCGTTCTGCATCTTCGCATATTTTCTGATCATTGTTACATTTGAGCACCATTGTTTTTGTATTATTAGCAGAAATAAAAATGTGTCTGCCTAAAGAATTTCTCCTGTTGAGTATCATGCTAATATATACTGTTCTGAATTTGAACTGTATCAACTATTAAGGCAGAAGGAAATTTTCCATGAAACTTCTTTCCCCAGTGGAATTTTGGTAACACAAGTGATGTGATAAAAGAAACTTACCTGTTGCCTTTTCTTCTTGAACAGGTATCTTCCATACCAGTGGAAGGAGTGATAGAAGTAGAGTAAGGAGTTCTTCTCTACATGTCAATGCCTGTATTAGAAACAAAGCAATCCTTCATGTTCTGAGGTCACGAGACAAATAATTCCTAGTACCTTGTCTTAAATCGAACCAAAAAATTCTTTTTCTTGAAAGGTTGCATTCGAGAAGCTAAGAATCAAATTAATCTATCTTAAATCCAATTATAGCTGTGGTACTTTTCAGTTTATAAACCTTTCCAAGGACAGAAGAATGTAACAGTATTTGACGGTATTTAGCACATTCTTGCTGATTTTTCCCAAAATAGCTGTTATTACCACCATGCACATGGCAAGAATTTCTCACCTATGAAAAAACAAATTTGCTAGGTGAAAATGAAAAGTTAAGCCCTATTAATTAGCAAACCAATAACATGAAGTTACTAGAAAAACAAAGTCTTCATGCGGTTAAATTAAAACTCAGAGAACACAATTTTAAAAAGAGAAATTGACATTATTAATAAATGATATATATATAGAGAGAAAGACTTATTAGTGAAGGTAATCTAATAAATATGTATTGACTGCACACTACGTCCACAGTACTTACTGTCTTACCCTTTCTGGAGGATATGGTCCTGGAGAAGGTTCCCTCATTTGGTCCATAAAATACATACATACAAACAGTTAAAGAACAATAGAAGGCATGTAGTATAAGTAAGTAGCTGGGTGTGGTACAGATATTCAGTTTAGGAGTTCAGAAAAAGGAGCGATCATTACCAGTTAGAAGTGTGGAAGTGGGACTGGAGCTAGACAGCTAGACTGGGACACTGGGGACATGGGTGGTCAAGGAATTAATGACAAATCAAGTTTAAGTTCCTCACTTCAGTCTGGGGAGGGAGTTAGAGTAATATAATCAGATTTGCTTGTTAGAAAGAGCACTCTAGCCACTGTATAGAGGACAGAATTGGGATGGGAAGGGAAAGGGATTAGAGGAAAGTGTTAGAGGCAGGGAAACAATAATCCAGATGAGCGATAATGATAAACAGAAGTGCTCTACAGTAAAACTGAAAAGGAGAAATATTTGAGAAACCACAAAGAAGAACTAAAATGACTTGCAGTTGATTATCTATGGAGTATAACGGGGAAAAGAAAGATCTGGAAAAACCCGAAGAATTTTGGTTTAGGCAACAAGGTGACTGATAAAGTCCTCACTAAGATAGGAAATTTAGGAGTGATACTAGGTTGGGATAGAGACAATGGATCCATTGTTTAGACATATTAAGTTTGAGGTGTCTGTGGGATATTCAACTGGAGAGAGGTTTTTAGTCAACAGTTGGATATATAGATCTGGAGCTTAAGAAAAAGACGTGAAGTACATAAAAAGACTTGGGAGTCACTGGGGCAGAAGTCAAGGACACAGGAGATTTCCTAGGGAGAGAATGCAGAATGACAAGAGAGAACGGATGGGAATGGAGCTCTGGAGAGCAACACTTCAAGAATGAAAAATAGTAGTGCTGGAGAGAAGCCTGCCAAGGAGGCCGAGAAGTAGCTCCCCCAGAGAGATGTAGAACAAGAGAAATCAAGGGAAGAGAGAAGTTTGGTAAAGAAGAAAGTCAACCAGGTCAAGAGCTGTTGTTCTTTAGTTGTGTTAGATGATAGCAGAAAAGCATTTGTCAAGTAGAGGGTCACTGGCACCCTTAACAAACTCAGTATTAAGGTAATGATAAGGGTACAAGTCAGATTGCAGTAGGCTGAAGAGCTGAAAGGGAATGAGAAAGCAGGAACACATCATTCAGACTATTCCTTCTAGGCCCCTGGTTATGAAAAGGCTGAAAATACTTCAAAAGTAAAATCTGAACTTCTTTTCAGGCTTAGAAGACCCTTCATGACGTGATTCCTATTGACTTGTCTAGTTTCAACTCCCACAATCACCCCTGACCCGTCCCCACATGTCCAGCTCTGAAGGGTTTCCTGAACACCATGGGTCAGGTCTGTACTCCCCAGTACGTCTTCCTCATATGCATTGCTCTTGCAATTCTCCACCGCCATCCTCCCATTTGCCAAATGCCAATTCATTCTTCACGCAAGTCTTAGTTCCTCTGTGGAGAGACTTCTCTAACCCTTCCTCGGGCAAGTTAGATATCATGTTCCTGATTGAGTTCTGGTACAACAAGCAACTTGCTGAACTGTTTATGTCTGAATGCCCGTTTTCCTCCATGATTCAGCAAATATTTACCGAGCCCCTACCATATGCCAGACACTTCGGATGGAGTGGTGAACAAAGAAGACAATAAGCTGACGCTCTAGCAGGGGAGATGGAAAAAATGGATACAAATAAGAAAATTTCATAAAGAATGCTATGCTTATGAAGAAAATTAAACAGGACAGGGATTATAGAGTGACTAAAAGGAAGACATTTAGATAGGCTATTCAGGATGGGCCACTTGAGCAGATACTCAAAGAGAAGAAGGAATCCATGCAAAGATTTGGAGGAAAAGGGCTCCTAGGAAGTATACAAGGGGTCGGGAATGGGCTTGGCTATTTCACAGAACAGAAGCCGGCCAGTATGGCTGGAGTGGCGGGGGGTGAGGGGAAGAGTACCGGAGATGAGACTGGAGGACAGAGGTCAGCGAGGTGGAGAGTGCCAGATCTAATGTGGCCGGTGGGCCATGTGAAGGAGTTTGGATTTATCTCTAAATAGGATGGGAAACCTTTCCAAAAGTTCTTCCCAGTCCTCTCTCAGGGCATGGATTGCTGGGCCCAGGCCCTAGTCCTTAGCAATCACCCCTCTTACCTGATACCCAATGCCTAGTACAGAGTTGGATGTTAAATGTTATCTGTAGGAATGACTTTAAATTCTGGATGCATAGTCAAAATTATTCCCAAGGGCCCTACTTCCATGTGCTCAAAATTAGGGAGACTAAAGATGTCTGGATAACATTTCCACGTACAGCTCATATTGAGTATGGACCTCGACATTTTTAAAGATGCCAGCAAAATGATACGGTCTTTCAAAAAATGTAAACCAATTTTGGGCGCACCATTCCTGCAGAGTCCTCCTGACCTGAGTCTTTATCTTTGGCAGATGAACTAATAACATTCTAACAGAGCTTGCAGAAACCTTAAGAATACGTGAAGTGGCCCAGCCCTTGCTCCACAACAGTACACTGGCAAATCATCATTGCTACGCGAATAGGCATTGCTGCCGCCCAGCCTCTGCATGACACATGGTCTGCAACTTCTCTCACTCCTCCCCACTTAGCTAAGGGGGCCCTCACCAGCCCCGGCAAAACCTCTTTTGTAAAGCTTTTCCTCCCACACCAACCCAAGTTTACTGTCTCCCTCCCTCTAGGACTTCGTGCCTGTGCCCCCATTTCACCAAGTAGATTAGTTCTGGGAAACCATGGGCCTTCCAAAAGAATGAGACTGAAGCAAGTGCAAGATTTTGGTTTTTGCCACCTCTGCTGGAATTGCAGTCCTGAGGAGGACACTGCTCGTCTCCCTGTGGCCCAATATAGCAGTGAGTGAACAACTCTTGACTTCATTCAATCACAGTAATTTCTAACACCATTCATCATTGGGGAAGCTCCTTCTAATCCTCTGGATCTATTACTTTTTTAGGTATTGCATGTTTCCAGATTTACTTATCCTTTCAAGTTCTAAAGAAACCACACAGATCATTCTATCCCTTTTCAAGTCAGAAAATCTTTTTCTCTGATTTGTGGGCACCCTGGCAAACTAGAACTTGCAGTCCTCTATTTCAACCCAAGCTCTGATTTTTCTCTCCCAAGGTCCTAATTAGTCACAGTATCCAGAGGAATGGGGTGTTACCTCATGTCAACAAGGAGAAAGTTCTCAATATGCCATATTTGGCAATGTATGCCATAAACAGATTCCTGACTATTCCTAGACTGTCCAATCTATAGAAATCATACCACTCTTCATTTAATACTTACATTTTTGTTTCCCCTTCTGCAGGGAAAAGGACAGCAACATGCCTTTTTAAATTCCCCAATAGCAATAATAAACAGTAAAATCACTCTCATGCAGGTGATAATTTTTTTTAGCTTGATTCAAGAAACATATTTTAGGTACCTACCAGGTGTCAGGCACTGTTCTTTTCACAGTTCAAGTAATGGTGGCAGGATGGTAGAGGAAGGGCAAACGAGTCAGGGGAAGGGCTGAGATGAAAGGCAGGTGGATGTCTAGGAAGCTGAAAAGGCAGGTGGGAACCAGACCAGTGGGGTTCAAGGACCTCAGGACGACAGGCTAAGCCTAGCACTTGGACTGAATTCAGAATGTGATGGAAGACAACTGAAGTTACTTTAACTGGTACTAATGATATTACTTTAAATCAGCACTTTTTATGCTAATTAAATTTAATGTTCCAGATGTGAGCAGAAATATATGTGTTAAGTCCTTTATTTCTTCTATCAGAATTTTATAATTATTTCTAATGTATGTGTGTACACACACACACACACATATATATATACAAGAACATTTCTTCATTAGTACTGTAAACAGAATCTTTTTTCTTTTATTTTCTAGCTATATAACTGTGGCTAAAGGAAACTGATCTTCTGGATTTTTCTGTATATATCGCTTTAAGAATGGTATTTTTATTTCTCCATCTTTCTCACATTTTAGCTGTCATTACTTTCATGTTCCACTTTATTATTGTGTGTTTTTAAAACATGATAACAAACAGAAATAGTCATAAAGAGTTGTTCTATGTTCATTCTATTGTAGAGCTTTTTCCTAAAAAATATTATTGATTTTTCTACTCTTTGTATATGGCACCCTCTACTCTTAATCTATTTTTTGAGTTTTTGTTAAGAATGGATTAATTTCATCAAATGCTTTTGATGTCTCAGAGAGCTACCTGTACTGCTTTTCCCCATTGATGTCAAACATTATACTCATAGTTCTTCTTGAATTATAACAGGCGTGACAATTTTTTTTGTAAACAGCCAGAGAGTAAACATCTTTGCCTTTTTGAATCATATATGGCCTCAGCTGTACATTCTTCTGTTTCTTTTAACAACCCTTTAAAAATGCAAAAACTATGCTTAGCTTGTGTGCTGTCCAGAAACACATCACTGGCAGCAGGATTTGGGTCTGCAGGCCCCAGTTTGCCCAAAGAGTCCCTGTTGCATTTCCTCCTCCCCTCCCAGCAAAGCAGGGTTATAAACTGGCTGTATTACTCTTTGTTAGGACTCCAGAAAGACTTCAGGTGGTACCTCGTAAATCCCACCAGCTAGACAAAAGTACTACTAAGAATTTTGTGGGCATTATTCCACACAAGCTTTACATGCCTGAAGTAGAGAGGTCTGTTTCAAAAGCAATCACAGATGGGGCTTTTGGGGAATGCGGTGTACTCCATTAAAATTCAGAGGAAACCCATAACATTTTTAAAGAAAGGTGTATTATCAAAAAATACCAATAGCTTGGACTAAAAGGAACAGAGACAATTCAAAATGAATAGAGACCACTGGGACCCCACTTTTCTCCAGGTGTGAAGCAGGGTAAGAAAGCTGCACATTATAAGCCATCTCTTATGGAAAAGAGAAGATGCCTTGGAGGATGGAGCCCAGAGCCCTGGAGAACCACGGATTAGGGAAGCACTCCCACAGAAGAGAACATCCCCTTCCCCAAGAATGGGGTCATGCTTGCCAGGAGCTCAGTGGATCAGTGACTACTACGTGTCTCTGGTCACTCTCCTTTTCGAATACAAGTATCTAGTGTGGTTAACTTGTCCCTACTCATCACTGTATACGGGTGAGTGTGACTTTTGTGTTGACAGGTCTCTCAATCAAGAAGAGTTGTAACCAAAGCACTGCACCTGGAAGCCTCATCTGCATCCAGAACTGATACATATCATGAGATCAGGAACTTCAAGCCTGATGCCATGAAGGGACGATACTTTGAGAGTCTTGTGGGAGAAGGAGTGTGGGAGGAATGCTAATAACTGTGGCCAGAGAGGAGATGATGGTGGATCAAATATGGCCACAAATTATCTTCTCCTGAAATGATGGAGTCTATGCTCCCATTCTTTCATTCTGTGCTGGCCTTATGACTTGCTTTGACCAACAGAATGTGGCAGAAGTGATGTTATGTGACATCTTGCAGCTTCTGTGCTCCCCTCTTGGAATCATGCTTCCACAAAACCATGGAAAGAAGCTGAGCCTCACCTACTGAAATCGGAGAAGCCATGTGGATGAGAACTGAGGCAGCCTGGTCAATGGCCCCCTCCAACAGCCCTGTCTTCTGCCAACAGACTGCACATTCAGAGGTCAGCCCAGCTGACACCACAAGAAGTGGAGGCCGTGATCCCAGCTAGGTCTACCTGAGCTGCCAACTCACAGACACACGAGCAAAGGAATCCTTGCTGTTTTATGCCACTTAGTTTTTGGAACGTGGTCTGTTACACAAGCAATCACCTGATATACTCATTGCTCGGATCTACTAGCCTGGGAGTGAAGGGAGATAACTCACCAGATTACCTGCTCTCTGTGGGTAGCAGCACCGTCTAGTGGTCAAGCGGATACTCTCACTATGCCAAGAAGTAGGAATACCAGCATCCCCCCTACTCCCTCATTCCTGCCAAACTAATCATGAACAGGTAGATCTTGGCATGTGTGTAAACAGAATCTGCAGACTAAAGTAGTAAATTAAAGTTCACTTATTTTAGAAGTCTGCATTATTTTCCTACTGAAATAATTCTCGCTGATAATATTACCAATGACTTGTCAAATCTGAAGAATAATTTTCATTGCCTATTTTCTTGCTTCAAAGCCTCCTCCATGTAAAAAACAAAACGAAACAGACAAAAACCTCCCCAATGTTTTACGCCTCCTTAATATGGTACATGGGGCTTGCCACCACATAGCCTCTGCCTTTCAGTCCTCTCACCGCCCAAACCGCACATACAGCCTTTGCTCTAACCCACTAAACTCCTGTTAGGTCACTGAATGGTCTTCCTTCTCTAGCCTCCAAGGTCCACATTTGCAGTTCCCCTGGTCCAATGCTTCCTCCTTTTCTACATCACTAATTCCTACTTAGAGATGGCAATTTCTCTAAGAACCATTTCCTCATGGCCCTCTCCTTTGCACTCCCCAAATACTTTCACACTGTTCTGTCATTAGTGCCTTTTATCAATCTGTCTGTCTCTTCAAAAGCTAAGAGCTTCTAGTAAGGACAGTCTCTGTTCTTCTATCTCTGTATCTAGCAGAGGTGCTGGCATTTAGTAGATACTTCATGGTCCGCTGAATAAACCAGGGAATGAACTGTGTAGCGTATTTCTAAAGGTCTGATATTTTCCTATTATACTTATTATATATATTACAATGGTAGGTCATTTATGTAGTACTATATATTAAAGTGACAATACTACAAAACTGTAGGAAGAAAAAAGTACTCTCTTTACACAGAAAACAACTGAAAAAGAAGCCTACTATAATTTTTAAATAATGTTTTGTTGATAAATATATAACCTTTTCCAGCGAAACTTCATATTTTACTCAGCAAAATAAGTAACAACTTTTTTTTTGGTCATAAATAGCAAAAGCTATACTTTTATTAAAATCCTCTTTCTACCATAGCTGGGAGTTGTGATTGTTCTTTCATTTCCTGTGTTTAAATGAAACAGACTCACTCCTCGTTCAGTGGGAAGTCTGGCAGGCTAGTCAGTCTACTATAGGTGAGAGAAGCGAGGAGGGCCAGCCACATTGCTCTGGCTGCTCTGAGACACACCCAGATGCCCCTTGCTCGGAGGACACTTCAGTGTTGGGACCCTGGACAAGAGCAGAGATGGCCCCTCAGAATCCTGGCATTTAGAGGTTGAAGGGATTTTCACAGGCACAGCAACCACTAAAACTTGGGAGCCTTTAAAGATAGCGCTTGCCAGGACCATTTCCTTTCCTAGGACAGTAGCTGCTACAATTTGGGGAATATAAGGAAGAGCGCAGAGGACCATAGGGAAGGAAGGGAAAACAGAATGGAAAGAATTCAGAGAGGGAGACAAACCATGAGAGACTCTGGACTCTGGGAAACAAACAGGGTTACAGAAGGGAGGTGGATGTGGGGATGGGGTAACCAGGTGATGGGCACCGGTGTTATATGTAACTAATGAATCATTGAACACTCCATCAAAAACTAATGATGTACTGTATGTTGGCTAACTGAACATAATAATAACAAAAAAATAAATCTAGGTAAAGGGTTGGCTGTGTGGCCCTTGGAGAGGGTTGCAGAGGCCAAGTACTGCCTGCCATTAGTCCATTTAAAAATAAGTAACAACTTTATAGAGCATTCATAAAGTGTGAACAGATATGGAAATTTATATATTGAAGTTTTAAAAAGTAGTATTTATCACACTTGTGTTGGTAATAAATTATTGTGATTTTCTATTACATCAGAATTAAGCTGTATATATTTATAACCAGGGTATAGAAAAAAATCAGAAACTATTATTATCAATTGATATATGAAAACAAATAGTTTTTAAGTTGGAAGAGATCTTTTAAGTTATCCAACTTAACATATTTAAATTGTTCCTGATGAGGATACGGAGATCTGAAGCAGTTAGGTCACAAACTGATGTCACCCATCTCATTGAATACTGGTGCCAAGATTAAAATCTAAGATAACTCTTCCTTTTTCGGTTGGACAAACTTTCTTTCAAAAAACCTGTAGAGGCCTGCATAAAACTTCAACCATGGGGGCGCCTGGGTGGCACAGCGGTTAAGCGTCTGCCTTCGGCTCAGGGCGTGATCCCGGCGTTATGGGATTGAGCCCCACATCAGGCTCTTCTGCTATGAGCCTGCTTCTTCCTCTCCCACTCCCCCTGCTTGTGTTCCCTCTCTCGCTGGCTGCTGTCTCTATCTATGTTAAATAAATAAATAAAATCTTAAAAAAAAAAAAAAAAAACTTCAACCATGGCATCTTTAACCATTGAAAAGAACATATTTTTGCTATTTAAGGAGAGCTATCTTTTTCTTTTTCTTTTTTTTTTTAAAGATTTTATTTATTTATTTGACAGCAATAGAGACAGCCAGCGAGAGAGGGAACACAGCAGGGGGAGTGGGAGAGGAAAAAGCAGGCTCATAGCGGAGGAGCCTGACGTGGGGCTCGATCCCAGATCGCCAGGATCACGCCCTGAGTCGAAGGCAGACGCTTAACGACTGCGCTACCCAGGCGCCCCGAGCTATCTTTTACTGAAGAAAAAACAGATTAACATGTCTGTATATAATAAATCATGACCAAATGAGGTTTATCCCAGGAATGCAAATGACTGTTTCAACATTTAGAAACCATCAGTGTAATTCACCCACATTAACAGAATAAAAAAAAAAAAAGATAGTCTCAGTAGATTCAGCAAAGGCATTTGACAAAATCCGATATCCATTCAGGATAAAAATCCTAACAGGTTGGGAATAGACGAGAACTCCCTTATTCTGATAAAAGGCAGCTAAGAAAAATCCAGAGCTAACATCATGGTTAATGGAAATACTGAATGATTTCTCTCTAAGGTCAGACTCTAGGCAGGATGTTCACTCTCATCACTTCCACCTACCTTTATACTAAAAGCCAATGCAAACGGCAAGAAAATGAATTAAAAAGTACACAAATTGGAAGAGAAGTAAAATTATTATTCACAGATGATTTGATTGTGTACACAGAAAACCCTAGGGAATCTGCAGAAAAATTTCAAAATAAGTATAAATAAATGAATTCAGCAAAGGCACAGGATGCAAGGTCAATGCACAAAAATCAGTTATATTTCTATGAGCAAAAAATGGCAGAAAATAAAAACTTTAAATGCCACGTATGATAGCATCAAAAATAATAAAATATTCAGAATAAATTTAACCAAAAATATACAAGACTTCTACACTGAAAATTAAAAAAATATGGCAGAGAAATTAGAGAAGACTCAACAGATATTTACACCATGCCGATAGACTGAGAAACTCATCATTGTTGTTAATTTTCTCCAAATTGATTTCTGGATTCAATGCCATCACAACTGAAATCCTAGCAAGCATTTCTACAGAAATAATAAGCTCCTTCTAAAATTTATATGGAAATGCAAAGGACTTAGAATAGTCAAACATTCTTGAAAATGAAGAACACATTGAAGAACTTACACATCTAATTTCTGGACACACTATAAAGGCCAGAGTAACCCAAACAGATGATAGATAGTGGAAGAGAAGAGTCTAGAAATAAATCCCAAGTATATGGCGAATTGATTTTCCACAAAGGCGCCAAGGTTACTCAGGGGGGAAAGGGCTGAGTCTCAGGAAGAAATGTAGCTGGAACGACTGGGTAACTGCACAGGGACGAGGGGGAAAAAGGAACGGTAGCTCCGGCCTCACGCTGTACACAAACATTAACTCAACATGGATCGCAGACCTAAAATAAAAATACTAATTAAAAAGCTTCTAGAGAAAAAAAAAACATAGGAGAGTATCTTTGCAACTTTGGGATGCAAGATAAGGATTTCTTAGGACACAATACACACTATTTACACAAAAAAATTGCTGTTCTAAAGGCATTGTTAAGTAATGAAAAGGCAAGCCACAAAGAACATATTTGCAATCCAACAAAGACTTGTATCCAGAATACACTAAAAAAAAAAAAAAAAAACTGCAACTGGATACTAAGCAAACAACCTGACTTTTAAAATGGGCACAAAACTTAAATAGACATTCATAAAAGAGGATGTACAATCGCCAATGAACACATGAACTAGTGCTCAGCATTATGAGTTTTTAGAGAAATGCAAATTAAAATCACAATGACATACTACTTCAAATTCACTTAGGACAGCTAATATTAAAAAGGCTGGCAATGTCAAATATCAGAGAGGATGAAGAACAACTAGAGTTCTCATACATTGCTGGTGAGAATGTGAAGTGGCACAACCACTTTGAAAAAAGAGTTTGGCACTTTCTTATAAACACCTACCTTTTGACACAGCAATTGTATGCCTAGATATTCACCCAGAAAAAATGAAAATATATTCACGCAAAGGCTTTTTTAAGAATGTTCACAGCAGCTTTATTTATAATAGCCGAATGGAAACAAAAGCCAAGTGGTTAAACAACAGGTGAATGGTCAAACAAACTGTGGTATATCCATACAACAAAATGCCGATCAGAAACAAAACGTGGTGAGTTACTGATTTTGCATAACGGATAGAGCTCTGGGACCCAAGAGTACATACCACATGATTCCATTTATATGAAGTCCTAGGACAAGCAACACTACACTTAGATGTTAGAAATTAGAATTGTGGTTGTGCTGCAGTGGGGGAAGGAGAGGCTGCCTGAAAAGGGGCATCAAAACCTTTTTCTAGAGTGGTGCAAATGTTCTAAACTTTGATATAGGCTGTGGTTACACAGGTGTTTGTATTTACTCATTTAACTATACACTTTACATTTGCACATTCACTACATGTAAATTATATAGCAATAAAAAGTCTGTTTAATTATTTATACCAAATATCTATTAATAAAGTCCTTGCACAAAAGTGGAAGGGTAGGAGCTTCATTTGTCTCTTGCTCAGAGTACCCAAGAAGTGCTCCTATTCATGAGAAGCAGATATAAAGCTGAAGTTCCTCCTGAAATGCACAGCTTTGAATCTACTGTTTTGATTTGACCCTAAGTGATTAAACTTGCACAATTAAATTCCCCTTAAAGATCCAAATTATCATTCTCCATTCCTGGTTTAACTAGTTAAATGTTGATTAGCCCTATATTTTTTTTTTAAGATTTTATTTATTTATTTGACAAAGACAGCCAGCGAGAGAGGGAACACAAGCAGGGGGAGTGGGAGAGGAAGAAGCAGGCTCCTAGCAGAGGAGCCTGATGTGGGGCTCGATCCCAGAACGCTGGGATCACGCCCTGAGCCGAAGGCAGACGCTTAACAACTGCGCCACCCAGGCGCCCCAAGATTAGCCCTATTTTTTAAATGGCTATCTATTTGCTCTCTACTTCTACTGTTCCTACTATCATTGCTACAGATATTCCAAAAGTGAATGACTGGGGAAGAGGGAACACAAGATACTACCCTAGGAAAAAATACTGTTGTAATTATGACTTGAATGATTTCAGTCATTTAAGAATACTTTAAAAGATATTTCATGACTTAAAAGAGAAAGCATACAACCTATAAAACAGAAAGTAGATTAGTGTTTGCTTAGGGCTGAGGGCGATGAGAAGGATAGGAGAATAAGTGACAGTTAAAAGGTGCCAGGTCCCTGTCTGAGGTGATGAAAATGTTCTACAATGGACTATGTGACAGCTACACATATCTGTGATTATGCTAAAAACCACTGAGTTGTACATATGGAATGGGTGAATTCTATGATATACGGGTTATATCTTAACATCTACAGCTTTCATTAAAAAACCTACTGAGATTTTGATTAAGATTGCACTGGAATCTATACATCAATTTAGAGAAAACAAGTATCCTTACAAATATTGATTTTTCCAATACATGAAAATTATGTAGTCCTGCATTTATTTGGATTGTCTTTAGTTTCTCTCAACAAGGTTTTATAGAATTATGTACAGAAATCTGTACATATTTTATTAGATTTATTCCTGGGTATTTGATATTTCTGATGCTACTTATAGGGTATCCTAAAAAAAAGGGAAAAAGCACTGAAATGTTCTAACGTGGGTTAAGAAAATGAACAGAGCATGATAGGCTTATAAAATCATCAAAATTTTGAAATAAAAATCACTACACATGATCTAACAAATAATTTTTTCTAATTTTAAAATTTATTTATGGAAAAGCCATACGAAATATAAAAATTAAATTACATGAAGTCACGCACTTAATAAATAACATTCATGAAAAGGAGTAAAAATACATAATATTTTGGAAAGTACTCTGAAAAATTTCATGACAGGTGGACACCACAATGAACAAATACTCCCTGATATTTATTTCTTAGGTTCTGTAGCATATAGTGAAAACAGAGGCATTGTTTAATTTTAGTCTCTGTATTTACCCAATATATGTATTTATTAACAAAATGCTTTGATAGCAAAGAAATTTCAACAGTAGTTAAGTTTCTAACTAAAGCCAGCAACATTTGTAAGTTGAAAAATGTCTGTCATATTGGTGCTACAGAGACCTTATTATCTTTTCAAGTTAAATGAAATATTATCTAACTACATTAATTAGTCCCCTGAAAGCAGACAGTAAATTTTTTCTTTCATAAAATATATATTTGTTTTTTACTAAAATGAAGTAAAGACACAAATCACGTTTGGGCTGCAAGTTAAGCCTGTCTGAGTTATTTAATGTTCTGCATCTCAGTTTTTCATCCACAAAAGAAGGTTGGATGACATCTCTATTTCCCAACTAGCTTTAGAGTTCTGTTAATTCCATAACAAAGAAACAGCAAAATACTGTATGTTCAGACCATACTTTGAGCAAACACAATGAGGTATAAAAAACTGGACATATACAAGCTAAAGAACCCAATAATTATTGGTTTAAGGATTCTCTACTTTCACCCCAGAATTAGTAAACTCTCTAAATATAATTTACGCTAACCTTTCAAAAACATATCTGACATTTATTGAAAGTGCAACTGCTTTTCTGAATCATAATCTTAGGTCTCTACTAATAATCGCAGTTATCTCACACTGATATTAGGATAAAAAGCTTAATATATAGGAGGTCATTTTAGAAAAAAGGCCATTTATAACCCTAAGACATTTCAGACATTTTGAAAAGTATTCAAATAAACAGTATGTTCATAAATGGGGCCACCTGCTTTGTTGGAGTGATGTGAGAGATAGGGCTTTATCTCAAAGAAACTCTCAGAAACTACGCAACCCAGAAATTATGTATCTGTAATCAACTATAATATATTGGTGAAAAAATTATTTGATATGAAAATGTTACCTGATCAATGATAGAATTTAGCTTGGTAAGTAACAGAAATCCTCGGCCGTGGACAAGGTATTGTCCAAGGGTAGCCATGTGTGTCTCCTCCTCTTCTTCCTCCCTGGCCTCCACCCTCTGGATGACCGCATTGCAAAGCCGGTTGACATCCGTCAGAAATTCACGTGCCAATGAGTTACTGTCGATGCTCATGACCGAGCTATCAAATAAATATTACAAAAAAAGATTAGAGAAATAAAAATTTATGTTTAAAACTAAGCGTTTTTAAGGTTGTTTTATTTTTTTAGAATTTTTTAAAAAGATTTTATTTATTTATTTGACAGAGAGAGGGGCAGCGAGAGAGGGAACACAAGCAGGGGGAGTGGGAGAGGAAGAAGCAGGCTTCCTGCTGAGCAGGGAGCCCGATGCAAGGCTCCATCCCAGAACGATGGGATCATGACCTGAGCCGAAGGCAGATGCTTAACGACTGAGCCACCCAGGCTCCCCTAAGGTTGTTTTATTTTTAACCAAAGACTGACTTTAAATTATTGGGCATTGGTGCTTAACCCTATAATATTTTCAGACATAGTTCTGATCTAGTTAGGTGCTCCTTAAATATTCTTACATGGCAGAAATAAGTCATGGGTTTGATAATCCCTGAGCATAACCAAGAACAGGAAGTGAAAGCACCTAGATAGAAGATACACTAGTGAGTAGTAGCAGTTAAAGTAAATCCTGACCTTCTTAAATAGCTTCATTGTAGAATAAAAATAAACCCATTACTTATAAAATATTCTTCCTCTACATGGTTTAAAAATATGAATGGATCTTTTAAAAATATAAAGTGTTCTTCACATGACGGAACTGACAGTCAGTGATACACCCTCCCCCTCAACAACCAGGGTCCAGTTAATGGAGGGAAAAGGATTTATCATCAGGTAAATAAAGATAGAAGAATTCTAGAAGCTGAAGTTATGCCATTTCACTTCTTACTATACATTTAAATCAAAGGGCAATGTGACATTTTAAGATAAAAGAAAATAAAAAGGTAAAGCAGACACTAGAGAAGAAAAATACCGATATAAAGAAAAAAAATGTGTAACTATTTAGAAAGGAAAAATCATGAACGATAAAATTCCCAAAGAATTTCAAAACAGTTTCATCTTAGGGCTAAAAGTAATTTTGAGACATCCAGTAACCTTTAAAAATGTTTTAACCTGGAGAGATTAAATTAAATAAAATGCATATTGTGGAGTCCTTCTTCACCCATTTGGGGGGGGGGCGCCTCCTAGCCCCTGCTGAGAAGGCAGTGGACCACAGGACTGTGCCTATTGCCAAGGGACAAGGACTGCCTTTGAGCCCTAATCAACTGAAGCACAGCTGATTCAGGAGCAGCCAACAAACATGGGGCCGCGAGATGTGACTTGCATGATGCAGCTTGCAAAGAGGCATCCAGCCAATTAGGCTCCTTCTGTCTCATGGGAATCTGAATTAAGGGACAGAGCTGATGAGCTGAAAAGTCACATAAAGATGGGCCTGTGGTAGTCATTATGAAGTAGTTGAGGCTCAGAAGAAGCCAACTGGGTGAAAATGAACCACTAGGATGCAAAGGGAAGCAGATAAACATGAAAGGAAGAGACCAAAGAAATTCCTAATACTACTTTGGTTCCCGTTCATTTTTGGGCCTGATGATTTAAGTCCTGGATTCCCATCAGAATTCTAGGTATTATTACAATAACAATCCCTTCTGTAGCATAACAAAGATCATTATTTTTAAAATTATTGATCACTAGGAAAAAGTATAAAAAATGAAATGTACATTAGTCATTATCCCAAAATGTAGCAATACCCTCTCTTATATAAATATTGGCTTTTTATAAAGCTTTCATAAGGTAAAATTATTCAATAAATCAAATAATTTATAATTTATAATAATATAAACTAATTACATATTATAATATGTACATAATATATAAACTTATTTATATTCAGTCCATAGTTATCCAATTTTATTAACTTATTTCGCCTAATTTGTCACAGATTTTAAGGTACATAATTATTTAGTGTACCACTAAAACAAATAACACTGCCAATTAAAGTATAACACAGTACCTTCTTATCACTTAGAATGTTCCATACAATATTACCTTCTAGGCCATCAAGACCACCCACCATGCACCATTTCTTAAGAGTGTGACACTACTGTTCCTGGGATTATCTTCCAAAGATGCTGACATCATTCTGTAAGTTTCAATGCTACCCCTTTCCTGATCTTACCAAACAGGATCAGCAGAAAGTTTCCGAAAACATTTAAACCCGGAAACTCATCAGATAGAATACCGACAATACATGTAACTCAACTCAAGTGCTGATATGAACAGCTATGACCCAGTTCCCTCACGAGCAGGCAAGAACAATCCCTTCACCAAGCGCAGACAGCTGCCAGCACTTACTAGACACCACTCATTACAAGGCACACTGCAACTTTAGCATATCAAAAATGTGAAAAACTTCAAAATTGTGGTAACAATTAGGGTTTATTTTCTGGAAATTAAGATAATGAAAATTAACATGAATATTTAGGTATGACAGTCACTGAGGAAATAATTTCAATCCCACTTTCTAAAAGCACAAGATGCCAGGTCGGCAAAAAACATTATAATATATGCAGAAATGTACGTTACTCCTGATTTTTAAATGTACATAAAATATAGACATAGTTACATAAATAGGGTATTATATCTATTACCTGTTTTGATTCACATAGGTATTTTGGAAATCTTTTCACATGAGCTCTCTCTTACTCTCTCTTCCTGGCATGCT
Source organism: Ursus arctos (assembly GCF_023065955.2). Taxonomy (NCBI): domain Eukaryota; kingdom Metazoa; phylum Chordata; class Mammalia; order Carnivora; family Ursidae; genus Ursus; species Ursus arctos. The sequence continues at coordinate 71,013,456 of NW_026623089.1, forward strand.
GCTCCATGTATATATAACATGTTTTTCATTATACAGAGTACTATTAACTATGCAGCCAATCTCTTATTGAATATTTAGGCTATTCCTAGTTTTGATCATCATAAACAGAGCTGCAATGAACATCCTTACACTACTTGCACATTTATCCTCTGCGTCCTTGTGGTAGAAATTGCTGTTACTTCTTCATATAATAGGTTTTACACTTTCTTGTTAGGTCTCTTCCAGCGTGTTTTGTAGTTTTTGCTGTTATTCTGAATGGGATTTCATTTCCATTATATAATCTAATTAGGACAGAAAACTGGTATGTAGGAGGCAAATAGGAAGTATATTTATATTGATACAGTAATCATATATCCAAACTTCTTATTGAACTCTCATTAATTTTTTTTGGAATTTCCAGATATAAAACCCTATCATCTACAAATAACAAAAATTCTGAATTCTCCTACCCAATATTCACACACTTTCCACTCTTCTAACTGCATTAGCTAGCACTAACAGAACACCATTGGTAGGGGTGATGGGGGACACTTTTGTCTTGCACATTAAGAAATATTCATTTCTTCCTGCTCATCTAATAAGAATATTGAATTTCACTGAATGCCTTTCAGCTATTCTGAATGCCAACTGAAAAGACGATTGCATGGTATTTTTAAAAGATTTTTAAAAATATTTCAAATACCCCAAAAAGTGCAAAGAACATATAACATGTGGTTATAGGCAATACTCAGATTTAGCAAATATTTACATTATACTATGTTCAGATCAGTTTGTGCGTGTGTGTGTGTGTGTGTGTGTGTGTCCACAAAGAAATCAAACCTTCCAGTACAGGAAAGCCACACCCCACCCCACTTCTTCCTCTCTTTAGTTGATGTTTATCATTTCTATACATGTTTTTATAATTTTTTTTACATGTTTATAGCCATAAAGATATTCAGTATTATTTTAACTATTTTAAAAATGTATATAAATAGTATACTATATGTATCATTTTATAACTTCATTTCTCCTCTCAACATTATGTTTGTTCCTTTAAACCATTATGCAATATGCCATTGTATGAATACGCCAAAATTTATACATCCATCTCTACTAACGAAAAGTTTAGTTGTTTGTACTTTGGGGTTTAATTAATGTCACATAATTATGTCGTTTCAAAGGCTTAGACTGAAACAAGTATTTTGACTGCTCATCTCTATCACATTAAATACTTACCAATCTCTCAACACTTCTGTAACATTTAGAGTCCTTATAATTTGAGCTCATGAATCAGATGAAATAAATATTCTTAGAATAAAGCTTCACCTATTAAAAAAAGACAAACATATTAATGATAATAGTAAAACACAAATAATTTTAACAAAGTTCTGACACAAAAACCAATGGCCAGTCTTCATATTTGATACAAACAAAGCCAATTAAGTTTTTAAACCTCAAGAACACACTAAAAAATTTCTAGAGCTCCAACAATGGAGTCTTGAGAGAGGAAGTGTTGGAACATACTTGATCTGAACAAGGCAACTTGATCACGGCTCCCTACTCCTCTTCTGTTCCCAACTCCTTATAACCTCCAGGTAAGCCACCAGTTAACCATAAAGGAAGGAGAATCCAACTTATCACTCTGCTTAACACTGAATCTAGGAGGCAATGGAATACCATCTACATACATACTACGGGTAGCCAAGTTATCACTCTCCTGTGGGAGCAAAAGGTATTCAAGGATATATGAAAATCAGAAAAATATTAAAACCAAACAACGAATAAACTACCACCAAATTTCATATCCTTGTTGAAGTTTTAAAAATGAATTAACCTTTTGTGTACAATACAATGAAGGCTATTTCTGAATACTAAAGGATAAATTCCTACTTCTGGGGTAGCAACAAATGCTTTTTAGTTTACCTGTTTTCCCTTCTCTATAGTTGTGCCTAGGCAGAGGCATAAAAAATATTTCCTTATTACAGGTACAAGGCAGCCATGAATGTTTATTTCGAAGCACGAGTTTTTAAATCAGAATGATCTTTAATTCCTTCAAAATGCCCAAATCTAGAGAACTTTCTTGAATTCCCTTCAACTTGGCAAACAGTACTCGTACCATGTTATTCTGGGGACTTGAGGATAAAAGAGGCAGGAAATGGGATTAGCTGCTGTTGCGACTACACAGGGCTTTGCGTGATGCAGGAAAAACACATTTTCCCAAACTGGTCAGCCCCATGTCAGGCACACAGCTATCCAAGCACAGGCCAGACTGCACTCCTACTACCCCACTTGGGGCACCAATGGCCAGTGCATCAACTGCAACCGAATGAAAAAGCCCTGGAATGAAGTCTCAATACACCCTCCATACCTGCTCCTGCTGCATCCTCAGTGATACAAATCACCCACCTATTTTCAACTCTAAAATTATAGAAGGGGCAACTATCAATCAAATTATGAGCAGAAAGATGGTATTTTATTAACTGTTGTGACTCTGACTACCCCCTGGTGCGGACTACAACAAGGTGGAGCCATCTGTCTTGAGCTGCAAGTGTGATTCCAGGGAACTCAGCATGGCCATTAGAAGTGGAAGCTGACAGACCACTGGATCTATCTGTTTTTCTCTGCTATCAGGAGACATTTCTAGGCCATGCCGAGGGATTTCTCTAATGCTCTTAAACTGGGATGGCTTCTTTATCTGTATTTTGCACAGCCCAGCTTGGATGTCCATGGAGTTTCACTCTATCCAAGATTGCAATTCTATCAGCCAGCACAGTCGTGACCTCCTTTACTCGGCCACCACCGTCGATAAACACAGCTGCATTCTAACTTTTATCATCCTGTATTACGCGGGGTGCCCATGATGTCTGCAAACAGAGTTTTAAAAAATAGACTGAAGACGTCCTAAGGGCATTATATGTATCTGCCTCTGTTTCTAAACTATACAAACACTCTGTAGGTACTTATGACTGTCTTATCCCCGAGGTCATGAATTCCTTAAGGAAAGGGACCCCGTCTTATTTCTTTTTTCTACTTTATAGCTAAAATGCCAAATTTAAAAATCATCATTATTACTATCATATTCAACTTCTAATGCAACTATTATTATAATGTCATAATAAATAAAACTTGCTCGCAACAATAGTACCAGAATTTTTATATTAAAATAAATGAAAAGCATAATAACAAAGTATCTATAATCATATAAGCGACCTCAGAAAAATAATAAGTTTTTCTAATATGGGGACCAGTAAAGTATAAAACACAAAGGGCCAAAACAAAAAGCAAAAACCTGACAGTGTATTAGCTATACCTCTTAGTTTTATTTCATCAGAAATTTCATTAATATGGCATTTAATTCAACAAATATTTATGGAACATTTATTACCTGCCGGCTACTATTTTTGGCACTGGGAATAGAGCAAAAACAAAATTCCTACCCTCATGGATTCCAGTAAGGTAGAAACAGACAAAAACCAAACATATTGTAATGTCAGGCAGTGCTAAATGCTATAAAAAGTAAAAGAGTAAGGGTACAGAGTGACAGGAATGCTACTTCAGATAGGGTGACAAGGACTGTCTGAAGAGCAGAAGCCTGAATAAAGTAGGAAAATGGGTCACGTGAGCATCTGGGAAAAGTATTCCAGGGCTTTGAGATTAGTTTATGTTTGATGCATTGGATGTTGAGGGCAAGAGAAGTTAAAAAGTATTACAAAGAGTGAGAAAAGTCACTCGTTCCCACTTGCCAGGGACTGAAGTAAGGTGTGGAGAGATGAAACAGAAGTCTTCCCCCGGAACTGTTTCTCCGTAAGAACGGAAGTCTCCTTCCTGCCTGCCTCCCACCCCAGAGAGTCTGCAAGGTTTTTTAAGCCTGTGTGAGGAACAGCACTGCTTAGTGATAGACAAGACTGACAGAAGAGCAGGATGAGAGGGAAAATAAAGTTCAATGTTAGCCATGTTAGGTTTGACAGGTGGTGTGGAAACCAAGCAAAGGACACCAAGGATATGCCAAACTGGAGATCAGGTGGGGAGGCTGGAATTGATGACTCAATATGGGAGTTATCAGCATATAGATGTGTTTAAACAGGACTAGCTGGATGACATAACCCAGAGCAGTGCTGTCCAACAGAACCTTCTGCAATGACAGGGCTGTGGCTAGTGGCTATCATACTGATCAGTGGGGACCTAGAGAATGTGTATAAATGAAGCAAAGAGGAGATTTAGGACTGAGCCCTGGGGTTAGTTAGCATCCCTGAGTCAGGGAGAGGAGGAGAAGCCAGCACAGGAGACTGAGAAGGAGAGCAAGTAGGGCAGGAGAAAAATCAGGAGAGTAGTGCCTCCCAAAAACCAGATAAAGAAAGCTTGAAGCAGGAAAGACTGACCAACTGTGTCAAATATTGCTGAAAGGTTGAGTAAGATGAAAACTGGGAACTGACCACTGCATTTAGCAACATGGAAGTTACTGACAACCTTGTCAAAGAGTGGTCTCAGTGGAGTGGCAAAGGGGGTGAGGAAGCAGAGGCAAGGAGTTTAAGACAGCTCTTTTCAGAAGTTCTGCCATAAAGGGTGGCAAGGAGGTGGGGGGTAGCTGAAGAGAACATGGGATGGGAGAGGTGGTGCTTCTGTTTTGTTTTGTTTTGTTTTTTAACAAGTTACATTACAGCATGTTTGTAACCTGAGATACTACAATAGTATGTTTATATAGCATGTTTCTCCAATGGAGAAAGGAACACAGATGAAAAACTAGAACGAGAGGAGGTAATTACAGGAGCAGTGAGTGGGCAGTATGAAGAGGATCTGATGGACGGGTGCTAGGAATACTGGCAGTTCACGTAATGGAACAAAAAGGATGGCAGAGCACATGAGCACACGCAGGAAGGTTGGTGTATCTGGCAGTGAATGACCAAGATTCAGGTGCTTCTCTTTTCTTAGTGAAATAAACTGCAAGGTTGCCGGCTGAGAGTGAGAAGTAGGAGGAGGTGTTAACTGATGAGTGGAACAGGGTCAAAAACAGCGCCCGTGAGAGACTTCCCACGAGGCTGCCATTAGTAACTAGGATGGAGTTCGGCTGTTCAATCCCTGGACCCGTAGCGCAGTCCAATTCCCCAACATGTTTGCAAGCACGGCATGACAGAACGGAGGATGTCAAATACCTTATGGGAGTCTAGATAGATTACAGGCACAGCATTCTCCCATCTGTGCATGCAGCGTACCTGCCAAAGGTGGAAACTGGGTTATCTGGAAGGAATTATTCTTAGAAAACGCTGGTAACCCTTACTGCTCATCTTTTCCATCCGTAAATATTTGAGAATCTTTTAAATTGATCTCTAGAATCTTTGTGGAGGTAACATCAAGCTCACTAAAGTCTATGGAATCTATGTTCTTGTTTTATAATTTTGGAACTTTCGTCCTCCACTGTCTTCTAAAAGTGTTCCAATTCCCCAGAATTGCTCAAAGATTACCTGCTCATCAATGACATTAACACATTTTCTTGGAATCTGAACCTGTGATGTGAGCTCATTTAGAGCAGCCAGAGGTTCTGGTGCAATCTCCTCTCTGATCGTGGGCTTAAACTTTCTATTATTATTCTTATATCCAGGTTTATTAATCTGTGTGGAGATCATTCTTCATGTCAGAGAAGTCAGAAACAAAACAGAAGCTGAGAAGTTTCATTTACTCTCTGTATACAATTATAGAGTCAGGTTTTTTTTTTAATCTTTAAATTTGAGTATAGTTGACACACAGTGTTACCTTGGTTTCAGATGTACAACATAGTGATGCAACTTCTGTATACTATGCCACGCTCACCGCAAGTGTGGCTACCATCTGGGGGCCAGTTTGTTTCAAACAAGCTTGCTGTTTTCATCTTCTATATATAAAATGTAAAAGGTCAGCCTTAACCTTTTTCAAAACCTCAGCTCATTATTCTCTTAGGGTTGTACTCCTCTTTTATATGAGATATCGGTACCTACATCTATAGATTTTTGTTACATATTCTTCTTTCCTTCTTCTGCACAGGTTATTTTAAAATATGAGCTCATCTGACCACTTGACCTTGCTCTTTTCTTCACATACTATTTCCAGTTGTTCAATAAAAACTCTTCCTATGGCCACCTTACACACACTTTCCCTTCTGGGGACTGTATTCATGGCATTATATCTATCTTTACTTTGAAATTTAGGAACTCTATATTTCTTTTTTGGGGGGAGGGAACCCTGCATTTCTAATTCTCTATATGCCAGCTTTCCTCCATATTCCTCTTCCTGTTTCTTACTTATTCATTTACCATTTACTAAAACACCCACTTTGTGCTAGGCACTAAGAACACAAAATGTGAAAGTAATTTCAGACTCTGCCTCTAAGAAGGTCCCATTATGGTGGCAAAGGCAAACCAATACACAGGGTGTTGTGTACTGAGTGATAAGAGGACACCAAATCTAACTTGAGTAGTCAGGGAAGCTTCACGAAGGATGTAATCTTTCACTAAAAGTTGAACATGTAAAGGAAGAGAGAAAGGGGGAAGAAAGGCATACTGACAGAAACAGCAGCTCAAGTCAAGTCCCTAACAGAATTATGGTTAAGTTTGGTATCAAAATGCAAAATGAGAAGCAGGAAAATAAGGATGGGGAGAGTAGTGACCAAAGATAAATAAAAGGACCTTCTGGTGGGCTGAGAGCTCAGGAGAGGTTGAAAACCATGAATTTCGGGTAGAATCACTTTTCTCAGATGGTTGAGATTCTCCAGCAGGGCTCAGCTGCTTGGATCTAGTAGTAGATAGTGCCGATTGTATCACTGATGTAGAAATGGGAGCTTTGGTGGGTGGAGGGAGGGAAAGAGAACTAAGGTGCAAGTGAGCGAACAGTCCATATGGTCAAAACTGGGATATAGGCTGGCTAGGAAATAGAAAGAGGACAGGCAGATGTTGATACACAAGTTGAAATACAGGCAGGCAATCTCTCTCTCTGAAGAATAAAAAATGAGGGAATATTAAAAAGAAAAAAACCATGAAGGAATAAAGGATATTGGAATTTTTAGATTTCTGAAACAAGCAGTTCCAGATGATAACATCCAGAGTGTAACCAAGCAAGCAGGTGTCTGAAATGCAAGTTAAGGTCACTGCAGTTAAGTAACCACGAGGCTAGTTATTTGGACAGCAGATCATTGTTAGCTCTTTTTTTTTTTTTTAAGATTTTATTTATTTATTTGACAGAGAGAGAGACAGCCAGGGAGAGAGGGAGCACAAGCAGGGGGAGTGGGAGAGGAAGAAGCAGGCTTCCAGCAGAGAAGCCTGATGTGGGGCTTGATGCCAGAACGCCGGGATCATGCCCTGAGCCGAAGGCAGACGCTTAACGACTGTGCCACCCAGGCGCCCCCATTGTTAGCTCTTAAAACGAAAACTCCTTGATGACAGGGATTTTGTCTTTTGCATTTACTGCAAAATCTACAGCATCTAGAACAGTATGTGGCACAGCTATTTGTTGAATTTGTTAAATGAATGACATGGGTCTTTCTCAGGATTCCATTATGTCCACTTGTCTAATTAAGCCCTCATAGTGAGTCGAAATTGGGCTCAGAGTTATCAGCTCCTCATTATCTCCTTAACCTTCTGGAAATGAAATGGTCAATAAAATTAGTCAGTAGCGGCTCTGCTCTTATTGAGTGAGACTCCCCACAGACATTTGGATAGTTGACTATGATATCTTAGCTCTATTCTGTTTCTGTGATTAATTGCCACAACCCATTATCCAAAAGATCACAGAATTAAGCTATCACCCTCAGTCTTATGGATTTTGACACAGTCATTTCCTTGACATGCTGTATAAAACTACTACACCTCCTCCCTACACCAAGTCATTACTGCCTATGTTCTTCAGTTTCAGGCATTTTAAAATACCTTGTCATTTCTGTATTTTAATCAGTGCTACCAAAAATATTACAGTGACCACTAAAAATAGAATCTCAAGCTCAGTAACAGGATAATTAGGGCTCCCTACGTCACCAAGTTCCCCAAAAACTCGATCATTCATTCACCATAAATTCAACCAAGATTTATTACTTACTCAATAAATATTTACTAAGCTGCTTACGCACTCTATTTTCCTAGGTTTTGAATTTGTTGTGAATAGTCAAACAGCATTGTGACAGTGGTGACAATAAAGGCAGAAGAGTGTGAATCTAGCAATAACTACCCGCCACATGGAACTGTGTGATGTTTGGCTTCCTTTTCCATGAAATGTCTATCCCACAGAGTTACTATGTAGAGCTTCGAAGATTATATAACATCAGTAAATATTCTTGGTAAATATAGTTCCCTTTAAGTGCCTAGCACTAGGTGACGGCAGAGAGTGCCATCTGGAGGAAGAAAGCGATCATTACAACCTTTCCCCAGAGCAGTGCATATGGAAATGTCAATGTTAGGCTTTATGACCATACAGTTTTCAAGGAAGCACCGAAAATAAAAGTAGAAAGTACCAGTATATTTTGTCTTTTCCATGTCTTGTGACTTCTACAAAAAAGGAGCAGAGAAAAAAAGACAATAAAAAAGTTTATAATAATGAACTTTACTCTTAGAACGTGATTAGAAATCATACATTTTCCTCATGAAATGGTAGTATCTGAAGGGCTCCACTCCTAACTTTCACCAAATGCCCAAAATCCTGGTAAATTCATTTTAAAAATAATATTATGTCCTTGCCTAAATTTCTTAATTAAAATAATATTAGAGAAATTACCACTGGAAAGAATATTTTTTTAGAAATATTATTATGTACCAAAAAGAAGGAGACTGCTATCAACTGCAGGCTTATTGAGAGGATCAAACACAATATGACGCAGAATAATAAATATTCAATGAATTCTTTTGAATCAGAACCCTGAAAATAAGGGTTGCTCGTTATGAACTATTAATTACTTATGCTACATTATCAATTTAATTATGTTAAATCCCATCTCTCCAGAGGTCAATATATATTGAATATAGATTGATTAATGACTTTCCCAAAGATCTCATATATTCTTTGCAACACATCACTAAAAATTAAAAACCCTTTGGGGAAAATAATGATAACACTATTTCTGCCATTTCATAAGTGAAATAAATAAAGGTATGAATGTGAATAAGTTAGAATAACACATTTTCACAATAGTAGAAACTTTAGACATCATATTCTCCATCGCCACATTCTACAGGTGACAAAAGCTGAAGCGCACAGGTCCACAGTCCCATGGTTAGGTCCCATGACAGTTGTCTTAGAAGTTATATGATATTTTTAGAGCTAATTAACCAGAACTAAAACAGCCAAGTTTAGAAGACACAGCTTTTCTTCTTCTGTCAGGTCAATTAAAAATTAGACAATGGGCAAAGAAGTTTCCTTAACACTAAATACTATCTCTAAATGTTATCCAGAACCTTTACTCGAGTCCGCTAGATTGTAATCTGTACACCTGGAAACAAGCTTCAAAAACCTCTCTGCAAACTTCTGCTTGCTGCACAGAGTGCAACTGCAAGCAGGCAGTAATCCTGCCTCTCTATCCCACACTGTTTCACCCCTCCAGGCAAATATCCTGCCACCCCAAACTTCTCAAGGTGTTCTATAGCTTTCATGTTATCTTTCTCCACGTGTTTCCACATTTCCCATTTATGTCAAGAAGTAAATGAACTGGGGGAAAAAAAAAAACCAAGAAACAAAAACTCTGCTCCTCCTAGAAAGAAGTATTTACATTTTACCAAGAAGTAACACCTTCAGTTCTAAGTGTAATTACAACATAAGAGGGGTAGAAGTTGGCTCTGATGTAGATGTTTCATATTAAAAATGTAGGACTATAGGGGCGCCTGGGTGGCTCAGTCAGTTAAGAGCTGCCTTCAGCTCAGGTCATGATCCCGGGGTCCTGGGATCCAGCCTCTGCATCAGGCTCCCTGCTTGGCAGGGAGCCTGCTTCTCCCTCTCCTTCTCTCCCTGCTTGTGCTATCTGTCAAATAGATAAATGAACAAAATCTTTTTTAAAAAAAAATGTAGGACTATAATAATCCTTAACCAGTAAATGGGGGGGGGACAGTTGTACTGTTCCTACTTTTATTCTGTATTATGCCTTTAGGCTAAGTTAAAACACAAAAATGTGCTGAATGAAATATTTTCAATTAATGTAGAATTGCATAGGCTGATAAAACTCAATAAAATGAAAAGGGCAGTAGTTCAGGGGCCAAGGGTAGAAATCTAAGAAAGCAGTAGACCCAGAAAAGTGAACATACTATTTTTTATCATATTTTGGGGAGTCGACAAACAACACCACCTGCTCCCCTCCCCCTCTCTAAGCCCACAACGTCTTGGTCAACACTCTCTATCGTGCTTGCCTGGACACCTGTGATTGGCCCAGAGAGAAGTCATCATGGCTCCTCATTTGACAAAGCTGGCCCAGGCACCATGTAGCAAGGCAGAATTTTAAAATAAATTCAGAGGAAGTCACACCAAAATGTATCAAAGTTAAGCCCTTCAACAAGCAGTTCATTTTCCCTAAAATAAACAAATTGGGCAACCAGATGTCTCCGAAGAACCTGGGTTTGATCCTAAGCACCACAAAAGAATGGAAATTGAGACACTTGTGGTTATAGTGAGGTGGCAATAAACAGAGCTATGAAGGCTCATCCAGGTAGATCATCTCCCCAGGCTTTACATCCCTGCTAGAAGGAATGTGCTAGAAGTTTTACACTGAAAAGCTCATACATCCTCAAAACAGATCAGGATTTCTACAGAATAATGATAATGATGATGATGATGTAGCTGCCATCTACAAATGACTACTACCCATCAGGCACTCCTAAAAGCGCTCCACTACAGCTATTGGTTTAATCCTCATAACAATCTCATAAGTACAATTATATCCCTACTTGTCGCATGCTAGAAGCTGAAGCAGGTTAAACAACTGCTTCAGGTCACAGAGCTACTAAGTGTCAGAGGCAAGATTCAGACGCAGGCAATCTGTCTGTATTCTGCATACAAATTTTATTCTCCCAGGCAATCATTAACTCCTCCCTCCAACAAACCAGCTCTTCCTTCCTCACTCCTATTTCAGTTGATGGCCTCTACCCAGTTACTCAGGAAGAAACCAGAATAGCACTTATTCTGGGGCCCAGTCGGTTCTTCAGTTTGACAGCAGCCACTTGCTAACTCTATGATCTTGGCTTCTCGGCTTCCTCTCTCTAAGCCTCAGTCTTATCTAAGAACACGTCAAGTAGTTGTGGATATTTAAACTACATGAGATAACGCAAAGAAAATGCACTGCACAGTGCCTGGCAGACTGTAGGAAGATCAGTACTTAATAAGCGATTAGCGATCATTACCTAGAATCTGGTTCTTCCCCTCTAACCTGAACCCTGAGCATCCTCATGCCCTCATCCCTTCTCTCACTTGCAATACTGCCAACCTCTTAACTGGTCACTCTGCCCGGCCTACTTTCCGTTCAATCCAAATTCTACAACTGCTAAAAATGTCATTCACATTTCTTAAAATAAGTGACACTCCAATTCCTAGGGAGTAAGTTTCCAACTTCCTCCTCCTCCTCCTCCTCCTCCTCCTCCTCCTCCTCTTCTTCTTCTTCTTCTATTATTATTATTATTATTATTATTATTATTATTATTATTATTCTCTGTACTTCCCTCACCGTCTAACCTTCCCAATTTCTTGATACATCTCAGGACACACTCTACCACCCCATAATTCCTCCTAAGGGTACTCACTTTCTCAACACTATTTCACTAATGTGTTTTGTCACGTTGCTGCTGCTACAGAAATTCCTATTAATTCCCAGTTAATTACTTTCTACATGCCTCTTAGGACTCACCGCATTGTGTTACAATATTGTATTGCTTCTTTCCAAACTAGATTATACTTCCCTTAAGAAGGGGAATTGGGGCTCATTTGTTAAAAAATATAAAAATCTTTTTTTGCCTAACACAGTGCCACAAATAGTAAGAGCTCAACAAATAAACACCAATTCACTTAATACTAACTTGGATAGAAAACATTTGAATATTCAAATTCCTTTAGGAAATCTTCCCACAGCTAAAGCTCTAAGAAATAAACAGCCACATTTACAAAAGCCTTTTTCCGTTTCTTAGCAAGCATTTAAGGTCCTAAGGAAAGTGCTACAGAAACACGTAAAAACTTCACCAAATTTTTTTTCGATTAAAAACAAAAAACTTCAGCAATAAAATCTTGGGTGTTTATTCTTCCTATGTTAAAGATTATAATGCAGAGTATACAGTTTAAGAGTTATTTAAAATCAATTCTAGAAATAATGGTTTTCCATACCTCTTAAAGAGACACTATAAACATAGCTTGACGTCTTATCCTAAATGTGAAATGAAAATAATAAAAATAATTTCCATAGCAACACCACAATGATCAGTACTTTTTAATACATATTTTGTATAAGGTAAAAGATTCTGTAAAATCAGTTTCAGAAATACTGAACACGGATACGTACAAGCCTTGAAGACACCACATAAGTGTACACAGCAATAGTTTCTTCTTACTCCTCCATAATTCTTACAGTCACAGTGAAAATTAGCTTCATTCTAAAAACCTTTTAGTTGAGGTAGTCAAGTACAGACAAATGCATTTACTGCTATAAAACATTTCACATCAAGAAAGATTAACAGTGAGATCAAATTCAGATCCAGCTGCTTAATCTACTGCTCTCTAACCATCCATGAAGATGGATGGATGGTAGGAGAGAAGGGCATAGGGAGTGAGAGTGATAGAGAACAGAAATAAAAAAGGGATATATATTAAGCAAATGCATTTCAGATTCAACCTACACTTAATATTTTTTTCTGCCTCATTGAGTATCATCACAATTTAGTTTCTACCACCACGGTTTAAATGTAGACACATGCAAAGACAAAGGGTTAAAGCTATAAATGAATTACATACTAGAAACCAAACACTATCACTTTGCATATTGTATAAGGCATCTTTTGGCTATGAGATTACTTTCTTAAAGTGCATTAAAATGTTCAAGAGGTTGGTGGCATAGTAGAAAGAATATTACACTAAAAGTCCAGAGAATTTTGGTTTTTTGTTTTGCCTCAAACACTCTTTAAGGATTTCAGGCAAAATGCTTAACCTTTCTGATCCCCATTCTTCTTATACATATTAAAACAAAAACAAAACTAGATGATCTCTAAATATCTTTTAGGCTGTGAACTTTAAAATATATATATATATATATATTTATTTATTTATTCATTTATTTATTTATATAAATAAATAAATAAAATCTTTAAAAAAATATATATATAAGAGCTGGTTTGTATATATATATATATATATATATATACACAAATATATATATATTCTAAATGTTTCCTTAAATTGTGCATAATCAAGTTTTGTCAAAACTACCTTACCGGGATTCTATTTTTTAGAAATAAAATGTAGAGGGGCACCTGGGTGGCACAGCGGTTAAGCGTCTGCCTTCGGCTCAGGGCGTGATCCCGGAGTTATGGGATCGAGCCCCACATCAGGCTCTTCGGCTGTGAGCCTGCTTCTTCCTCTCCCACTCCCCCTGCTTGTGTTCCCTCTCTCGCTGGCTGTCTCTATCTCTGTCAAATAAATAAATAAAATCTAAAAAAAAAAGAAATAAAATGTAGAGAAAGTAAATATGTTTCAGCTGTATGGAACATATGACTTCAGAACTATTCTCCAAAATATTCAAATAAGGCCAACAAAAAAAACCCTCAAGAACAGTTACCAGCATTACCACCTTTGGAAACATTATTAAAGAGGAAATCCAGAAAACAGTAAAGGACTTTAAGCTTTAATAAACTCTAACTCATAATGCATTAAAGATCTAATAAAGTCTAGACAAGCGAATATTAAAAAGTAGCATAAAAGCAAGCTGATAGGTATAAGCAGCTGTTCTACAAGTTACACCGAGAAAACCTTCTTTTGCCATTGGCCAGGATACACTAAACTGTGCACTTCAGTGAATTAATACCCAGAAGCAATAACAATGAATGCATTTTACGAACTGATAAATGTTTTGTTGCCCTTTCAAATAAGCCACATTAATATAATGAAGGAGGAAATCATTCCTAGCATCGTTTTAATTTCACACTCATCCAAACTCAGTATAATAATTACACTGTTGAAATAATATGTATGCAATTATGCTTATTCTTCTTCCATCTAAGGAACTCAAACAAGTGAACTACAGAACTAATAAGAATTCTGTTGTAGCAAATCACGTTTTGATCGGAGCAATCTTAAAGATGGAAGAGAAAGGAAAAAATTAATATACTATTACTGCTCTTTATAATACTCAAACAAGCATATAGAATTGGTTTCACTGATGCTAAATAAATTACTAAAAACACATTCGGCCAAAAACGAAATGCTACAACAAAAAAATTAAATATACTTAACCAAAATATATTTCCAATAAGCAAAGACACAGTTAACTCTGAAACAGTTAAGCACAAGAACAAATTCCAAAAACATAGCAAATCCATCCCAACAACAATCCTGGGGATGGGACACGGTTAAACCATGTCAAAAAACAGGAGTAAAAGTAGAGAAAAAATAGCCAACAACATTTTTCACAAAACTATAATAATACTAAAATTTACATGGAACCACAAAAGAACCCAAATAGCCAAAGCAATCTTTTTTTTTAGTGTTTTTTAAAATTTTAATTCCAGCATAGTTAACATTCAGTGTTATATTAGTTTCAGGTGTACAACATAGTGATTCAACACTTCTGTACATCACCCTGTGCTCATCATGACAAGGGTACTCCTTAATCCCCATCACCTATTTCACCCAACCCCCTGCCCAACTCCCCTCTGGTAACCGTCAGTTTGTTCTCTGTATTTAAGAGTCTGTTTCTTGGTTTGTCTCTTTCTTTTTTTTTCCCTTTGCTCATTTGTTTTGTTTCTTAAATTCCACATATGAGTGAAATCATATGGTATTTGTCTTTCTCTGATTGACTTATTTCACTTAGCATTATACTCTCTAGCTCCAACCATGTCGTTGCAAATGGCAAGATTTCATTCTCTTTTATGGTTGAGTAATAGTCCGTTATACATATATATATATATACACAACACATCTTCTTTCTCCATTCATCTATTGATAGACATTTTGGCTGCTTCCATAATTTGGCTATTGTAAATGATGCTGATATAAACAAAGGGATACATGAATCCCTTTAAATTAGTGTTAGGCAAAGCAATCTTGAGAAAGAAGAACAAAGCTAGTATCACAATCTCAGATTTCAATATATACAAAGCTGTAGTAATCAAAACAGTATGGTACTGGCACAAAAACAGAAACATATATCAAAAAAGATAATAGAGAGCCCAGAAATAAACCCATGCTTATATGGTCATTTGATTTACAACAAAGGAGGCAAGAATATACAATGGGAAAAAGACGGTCTGTACCGGGCCACTTCCTTATACCATACACAGAAATAAATTCAAAATGGATTGGAGACCTAAACGTGAGACCTGAAACCATAAAAATCCCAGAAGAGAGCTCAGACAGTAATGTCTTTGATACCACCATAGAAATGTTTTTCTTGATATATCTCCTAAGGCAAGAAAAAACAAAAGCAAAATTAAACTATTATGATTACACCAAAATAAAAAGCTTCTGCACAGTGAAAGAAACCATCAACAAAACAAAAAGGCGACCTGCTGAATGGCAGAAGATATCTGCAAATGATATATCTGATAAGGGGCTAATATCCAAAATATATAAAGAATTTATATAAGCTGATACCAAAAAATGAATAATCAGATTAATAAATGGCCAACAGGACCTGAATACACATTCTTCCAAAGAAGACATATAAATGGACAACAGACACAGGAAAAAAATACTCAACATTGTTAATCATCAGAAAAATGCAAATCAGAACCACAATAAGATATCATCTTACACCTGGCAGAATGGCTAGAATCAAAAAGGCAAGAAATAAGTTGAGGATGTGGAGAGAAAGGAACCCTGGTGCACTGTTGGTAGAAATGCACACTAGTACAGCTATGAGGGAAAACAGTACGGAGGGTCCTCAAAAAATTAAAAATAGAATTACCATATAATCCAGTAATTCCACTACTGGGTATTTACCCAAAGAAAGTGGAAACACCAATCAAAAAGATATATGCACCTCTATGTTTATCGCAGCATTATTTATAATAGCTAAGATGTGGAAACAACCCAAGTGTCCATCAATAGATGAATGGATAAAGATGTGGTTTATGTATACAATGGAATATTACTCAGACATAAAAGAGAATGCAGGCTTGCCATTTGCAATGACAAGGATGGAGTTAGAGGGTATAATGCTAAGTGTAATAAGTCAGTCAGAGAAAGACAAATATGTTATGATTTCACTCATACGTGGAGTTTAAGAAACAAAATAAGTGAACAAACAAAGAAAACAAGAGAAATGAACAAAACCCCCAGACTCTTAAATACAGAGGGCAAACTGGTGGTTGCCAGAAGGGAGGTAGGTGGGGGAATGGGTGAAATAGATAAAGGGGCTTAGAAGTACCCGTATCGTGATGAGCATTGAGTAACATACAGAATTGCTGAATCATTATATCCTACACCTGATACTAATATAACACTATGTTAATTATATTTCAATAATAAATAAATAAGAAATAACATGTCAAAGAAACAAAAATACAAGAAGAAGAGGAAAGTTAATATTTCTCAATATTTATCAAATACATAACTAGACTTCAAGCATTGTCCCAAATATATATGACATACAATATATAATATATATAAATTATATAATCATATTGTATCAAATATAATTATATATAACAATATTCACAAGTACCATATAACAGAAATATTACTGGTATGATTTTAGACAGTTGAAATATCCAGAAATAGTCAAGCATGATAGCCAGTAAGTTCGATAAGCTGTTTCTAGAAACTACATTTCTCTGGTCTAGAAGCCTATATTCTTTTCGGCTTCTTAAGAGAGAAGAGACTTTCTTTTCTTTTAATTTTTAATTTAAAAAAAAAATTTTAAAGATTTATTTACCCATATGAGAGTGAGAGAGTGCACAAGCCAGCACGGAGCCCCATGGAGGTGGGGGTGTATCCCATGACCCTGAGATTACGCACTGAGCAGGAACCAAGAGTCAGATGCTCAACCGACTGAGCCACCCAGGTGCCAGAGAGACGAGACTTCTTAAAAGAGACTTTGCAAAAGATACCTTATAAGAAAGTTCAACTTTTCCAAGCCCTTCATTTACATTAATAGTAAAAATAACTTTATAACATTTTACAATTTTCAAGCAAGCTCTCAAGAGCATTTTGTTCATCTATCACAAGAAGTCCATATGTTAGGACCTCTATTTTACTTATTTAAAAAGTTGATCTTCTATAATCTGTCAGCGTCAAAGAATGAAAGGAGAAGATGCCTTAGCAACAAGAAAATAGCTGGAATAAAAATCTAGCAGGTTGTAGGAGATACAATTCTGCAATGTGAGTCAGACTGAGGCTCTGTGCCTAAATCCATGCTCCAGCATCCCTAGATCTTTGATTCCCCATGTAGAGAATAATAAGATGGAATTTATCTCTTGTGACTTTTCAAGCTCTAAAATGTGCTGGCAGTGTTCCTGACGTGTTAATGTTGCATATAGAGAAAGTAACTTTGGTCAAAGCTACTTGATAAAAACGAATTAACACAAATTATTTTTTAAAAAATCAGTGTTACGGGTTCAGGAATCCTGAACTAATAAACCTTATGCTTATGTGCACACGCCCCTCGCCCCCCCCCAAATATGTAGAGAAAAAAAAATGGAATCCTAGAGTTAGTGCACAACCTAAACGTCACTTTTTAGTGTTTCACCAAGTTAGGAATTCTCTCTCTTCAATAAAGATTTTCTATTTCAGCTTTTGATAAGTTGTAGTTATTACAAAGTTTGTCTTACTTAATTTAAAATGTATCTTCCTCTTACTTTCACTCTTTCCATTACAACAAAATTACTAACTAGACCTTACAGGAGGCACTGGTCGGAAATCCAGCTCCCTCCTAGTTTTTAACCCCTCATCTCTATCAGTTTCTTCACTGCCTAAAATAAATATATATGTATATCCTATTAACACCTCCCTCTTTCAAGATTACTCAAGGGTAGTCTCCACTTGAAGTGGTTTTCCTGTCTCACCTCACCTCACCTCTCTGTGTACTGCAGTCTGATTTTTACCCAAATTCTTCTACAAAAACTAGTCAGGCCAAGATCAACAACAACCTTCTAACTGCCAATGGACACATTCCAGTCCTTATCTTATTTGATCTCTCTGAGGAACATAAGGCATATGAGACTACTAATCATTCATTTCTTGAACCTCTCTTTCTGGATTTGTGAGATACCAAATCTCTTTCGGCTTTTCTTCTACCCTGCTAACCACTTCTTCTCAGTCTCCTTAGTCAGAATCTTCTTTGCCAGCTCCTTCATGTCGGTGAGCCTCTGGATTCTGTCCTTCTCCTCACTTCTCTTTGTGTTTTCTTTTGATGATCTCATCCACTTCTAAGGTTTCTAGTATGACCTATATGTTAATGGATTCCAAATCTTCATATAGAGATGAATCCAGAACTTTCAAATCTCCAGACTCTTATAGAACAAAACATACCCAGAACATTTTAGGGCAGTATTATAGGGTTAGACAGAATAATCTTAGGTTAGGAAGCTCCATTCACATCCCTCTAATTTAGGGCTCAATTCATTCATTCTCAACATCCACAGCCCCTTTCCAAGGTGATAACTCCTCTAGTTACCTGGCACTGATATGACAAAACATCTTGATTTGCCTACGACAGTCCTGGTTTATATTTGCTGTCCCAGAGTAATTATTAATGACATTCTTTTCATTTTCAAAATAACACCTGTTTGTTCCATAAATTATATGATCACCCTACTTGCCCATCCAACCTTTCTGATTTTTTGCACACAACAAGATGAGTCTTCCTTCCTCCCTGAATTCTTTACTCCCTAGCTTTAGGAACCCTAGTTCCATTGCTAAGAAACATCCCTATATTCTCTCCCTTTACATAAGAGGATCATTTCATCTCCTCCTCTTAATACATCACTATATACTCCCAGATCCCAGGCCAGGAAGACAAGTTAGCATTATTCTGGTTATCACCTGGTTCCCAAGGTGACTTGTGCCTCATTATTATACCATTTTATCCATTTTTTAAGGCTACATTATAGCTATATTTATAGCTGTCAACTACTGATGTTGAGTTTTTCATCTCCATTTACTGAGAACTTTGTCATACAACTCCTGTCTTTCTCTCCATACAAGATCTCTTATTCTGAGGGCTGCGTTATCTATAAAAACAAATTATCCTAACATACTAGGATTCAGAGCTCTTTGATCACCTTTTCCTTAATGACCCTACTTTGTAGAGGGTGAGCATAGTTTAGCAGGTGAAAAATAAGTATGATAACCTATGGAAAGCATTTAGTGACTAGTATATAGTACTTGATAAATCGTAGCTTTTATTAATATTACAATTGCTGTAATTAGCACTATTAATCTTGGCTACCTACTATCATTGGTCATACTTTGGCCCTTATCATCACCTGCAATTGTTCCAACTCCAGAATCTCAAAGTTAGGACTTCACACCATGTGCCTATTTTTCCATCCCTAGTACTCCTTTACTTCCATTAATCCTACAAGTTACTCATTGAGATTCTTCACCCTCTTTGTTCTGCACATTTATCAGCCCCATCTTGGCTTGGCTGTCTTCCTTAATAAAGCAGGATACCTCTGGTTCAGCCCTTCAGTTAGCAACCTCATTATCACTCTCAGTTCCTTGACTCTATACCACCCCCCAACCCAAGTTCTACATCATACCCTCCCTTCCAATCCCCATCCAGATTCAGTCTAACTATATGCTTTCTGCACCATTATGTAGAGCTACTGGAGAAAACTGTTTAACCATTCTGATTGGCTGCTTTCCTCATTTGTTATTTCAATGGAGTTTATCACTATTCAGCAATTAGGTCAGTGGTCCCTGGTCAAGCCCCTCTCCCAATCACAACAGTAACTTTTCCCATGATACATACCCCAACCCATGTTCTTCCTCCTCAATTTCAGCAGATAACCTGGCTCCTTGGAGACAAGAGATGCCATCCTGGACATGTACCTATATTATATCAGTACCTACTCTCTATTTCCTTTTCTTTTTTTTTAAATATGAAGATGCATCACTGCTCTTCTTCAGGGTAACCCTTTCACCTGCGCTCTCGTTCCCAACCCTTCCATTTCCTCTGAAGTTATGTCTGATTATCTTCTTTCTCTTGCAACTTCAATTTTTGTGACTTCGATTTTCTTTCCTCTTCAATGGACCCTTCCCATCAGTCCACTAAAGTTCCTTGACTCTTTCATCTTTAAGGAAAAGCAAACTTTCCCCAATCGGATCTCCCTGCTCAAGCTTCCACCCACTGTCCTCTCTTCCTTACCAAAAGTATTTGAAAGGATGTGTTTACTGAATGAATGAAGACTTTTTAAATTTGGTTTAGACTTCTGAGTTCTAGACTGACCTATATATTTTGAAATTTTTAATTACATGTGACTCGGTTCCAACAAAGAAAATAACTACTGTTGCAGGAGTTAAGATGGCGGAGGAGTAGGAGACACCTTTTTCAGCCAGTCCCCCGAGTCGAGCTGGATAGGTACCAGACCAGCCTAAACAACCACGGAACCAGCCTGAGACGCAGGAAGACGCATCTGGATCTCTACAAATGAACATCTCCAGCACTGAGTATTGAGGTACGAAGCGGGGAGCCATGAAACCGTGCACAGATATCAGAAGATAAATGGAAGGGGGAGGGAGCCGCCACGTTCGGGCGCCGGGAAGCGGTAGCCACCTGCACTGGGGAGCAGGTGGGGCTTGCGGACGGCACCCAGCACCCGCAAAACAGCAGACTGAGACCGTGAGCCGGGTGCGCGCGCCACCAGGCATCTCGCGGAACACCGGAATCCCGGTGCACTCACTGGATCCAGACTGAGACCGGGAGCTTCCGGAGCGCGCGGGGCGGCTGGCGGCTGGCGGCGTTAGAAACACAAAGGACAGAGACGCGCCGGCCCTGGAAGTGAGGGCTGGGACACCGGGTGTGGGGCGCACATCCCGGGACGCTGCAGGGTTGAGCAGCACCAACAGTAACAGAGTTAAAGTGGCCAAAACATTAGTAGAGAACGGGTCGCAATCCCTCTGTTCTGTGACAGAGGCTGAAATTCGGCCGCTGCTGCTCTGACTCTCAGAAGAGGCATAGCAAACTGCCAGGGAAAGCCGCCAGAGAACAAAAGCCTGGAAACACCAGCTCAGAGAGTGCCCATCCCCATCCCCCCTCGCAGGGGACGCGGAGACTCTACCCAAACAGGGTTGCCTGAGTATCGCTGCGGCAGGCCCCTCCCCCAGAACACAGAAGGCAGGCTGAAAAATCAAGAAGCCCACAACCCGGGCGCCTGGGTGGTGCAGTCATTGAGCGCCTGTCTTCGCCTTAGGGCGTGATCCTGGCGTTCCAGAAAGGAGTCCCTCATCGGGCTCCTCCGCTGGGAGACTGCTTCTTCCTCTCCCACTCCCCTGCTTCTGTTCCCTCTCTCGCTGGTTGGCTGCCACATAAATAAATAAATAAAATCTTTAAAGAAGAAGCCCACATCCCTAAGATCCCTAAAAAACAAGGGGCACGGCCTGGGACCCAGTCAATAATTTGGGCTCTGGACAACCCCGCAACCTCTCCTCATCAGAATGACAAGAAGGAGAAGCCCCCCCAGCAAAGAAAAGACAGTGAGTCTGTGGCCTCTGCCACAGAAATAATGGCTATGGATGTAACCAAAGTATCAGAAATGGAATTCAGAGTAACGATGGTCAAAATGATGAGTAGAATTGAAAAAACTATTAACGAAAAGGTTACTGAGAATATAGAATCCCTAAGGACAGAAATGAGAGCGAATCTGACAGAAATTAAAAATTCTATGAGCCAAATGCAGGCAAAACTAGAGGCTCTGACGGCCAGGGTCACCGAAGCAGAGGAACGGGTTAGTGAATTGGAGGATGGGTTAATAGAGGAAAAAACCAAAATAGAAGCTGCTCTTAAAAAAATCCAAGCCCACGAATGTAGGTTACGGGAGATTACTGACTCAATGAAACGATCCAATGTTAGAATCATCGGCATCCCCGAGGGGGTGGAGAAAAACAGAGGTCTAGAAGAGATATTTGAACAAATTGTAGCTGAAAACTTCCCTAATCTAGCGAGGGAAACAAACATTCGTGTCCAAGAGGCAGAGAGGACCCCTCCCAAGCTCAACCATGACTAACCTATGCCACGTCACGTCATAGTGCATTTCGCAAATATTAGATCCAAGGATACAGTATTGAAAGCGGCCACGGCAAAGAAATTTCTCACGTACCAAGGCAAAGGCATCAGAATTACGTCAGACCTGTCTACACAGACCTGGAATGAGAGAAAGGGTTGGGGGAGCATTTTTAAAGCTCTTTCAGAGAAAAACATGCAGTCAAGGATCTTTATCCAGAAAGGCTGTCATTCAGAATTGATGGAGAAATAAAGACATTTCAAAATCGCCAGTCACTAACCAATTTCGTAACCACGAAACCAGCCCTATAGGAGATATTACAGGGGGTTCTATAAAAGTAAAAAGGCCCCAAGAGTGATACAGAACAGAAAGTCACAGCCAATACAAACAAAGACTTTACTGGCAACATGGCATCACTAAAATCATATCTCTCAGTACTCAGTCTTAATGTTAATGGCTTAAATTCTCCCATAAAACGCCACAGGGTTGCAGATTGGATAAAAAGAAATGACCCATCCATTTGCTGTCTACAAGAGACTCATTTCGAACCCAAAGATGCATTCAGACTGAGAGTAAGGGGATGGAGTACCATCTTTCACGCAAATGGACCTCAAAAGAAAGCTGGGGTAGCAATTCTCATATCAGATAAATTGGATTTTAAACTACAGACTATAATTAGAGACGCAGAAGGGCACTATATTATTCTTAAGGGAAGTATTCAACAAGTGGATATGACAATTATAAATATATATGCCCCCAACAGGGGAGCAGCAAGATACACAAGCCAACTCTTAACCAGAATAAAGAGACATATAGATAAAAATACATTAATAGTAGGGGACCTCAACACTCCACTCTCAGAAACAGACAGAACACCCTGGCAAAAACTAAGCAAAGAATCAAAGGCTTTGAATGCCATACTCGACGAGCTGGACCTCATAGATATATATAGAACACTACACCCCAGAACCAAAGAATACTCATTCTATTCTAATGCCCATGGAACGTTCTCAAGAATAGACCATGTTCTGGGACACAAAACAGGTCTCAACCGATACCAAAAGATTGAAATTATCCCCTGCATATTCTCAGACCACAACGCTCTGAAATTGAAACTCAACCACAAGGAAAAATTTGGAAGAAACTCAAACACTTGGAGACTAAGAACCATCCTGCTCAGGGATGACTCGATAAACCAGGAAATCAAAAAATTAAACAATTTATGGAGACCAATGAGAATGAAAATACAACAGTCCCAAACCTATGGGATACTGCAAAGGCAGTCCTAAGGGGGAAATACATAGCCATCCAAGCCTCACTCAAAAGAATAGAAAAATCTAAAATGCAGTTTTTATATTCTCACCTCAAGAAGCTGGAACAGCAACAGAGGGACAGGCCTAATCCACGCACGAGGAAGCAGTTGACCAAAATTAGAGCTGAAATCAATCAAGCAGAAACCAGAAGTACAGTAAAGCAGATCAACAGGACTAGAAGCTGGTTCTTTGAGAGAATCAATAAAATTGACAGACCACTGGCAACACTTAACCAAAAGAAAAGAGAAAGGACCCAGATTATTAAAATTATGAATGAAAAAGGAGAGGTCACGACGAACACCATTGAAATTGGAAGGATTATTAGAAATTTTTATCAACAGCTATATGCCAATAAACTAAGCAATCTGGAAGAGATGGAATCCTTCCTGGAAACCTATAAACTACCAAGACTGAAACAGGAAGAAATTGATTCCTTAAACAGGCCAATTAATTATGAAGAAATTGAGTCAGTGATAAACAACCTTCCAAATAACAAAACTCCAGGCCCGGACGGTTTTCCTGGGGAATTCTACCAAACATTCAAAGAAGAAATAATACCTATTCTCCTAAAGCTATTTCAAAAAATAGAAACAGAAGGAAAGCTACCAAACTCATTCTATGAGGCCAATATTACCTTGATCCCCAAACTAGGCAAAGACCCCCTCAAAACGGAGATTTACAGACCGATCTCCCTAATGAATATGGACGCCAAAATCCTCAACAAGATACTTGCTAATAGAATCCAACAGTACATTAAAAGGATTATCCATCACGATCAAGTGGGATTCATACCTGGGATGCAAGCGTGGTTCGATATTCGCAAATCAATCAGCGTGATACATCATATCAACAAGAAAAGACTCAGGAACCATATGATCCTCTCAATCAATGCCGAAAAAGCATTTGACAAAATACAGCATCCTTTCCTGATTAAAACCCTTCAGAGTGTAGGAATGGAAGGTACATTTCTCAATCTCATAAAAGCCATCTATGAAAAGCCTACTGCAAATATTATTCTCAATGGGGAAAAGCTGGAAGCCTTTCCCTTGAGATCAGGAACTCGACAAGGATGCCCACTCTCGCCACTATTATTCAACATAGACTAGAAGTCCTTGCAACAGCAATCAGACGACAAAAAGGGATCAAAGGTATTCAAATCGGCAAAGAAGAAGTCAAAATGTCTCTCTTCGCAGATGACATGATACTCTATATGGAAAACCCAAAAGAAGCCACTCCCAAACTATTAGAAGTTATAGAGCAATTCAGTAACGTGGCGGGATACAAAATCAATGCTCAGAAATCAGTTGCATTTCTATACACGAACAACGAGACCGAAGAAAGAGAAATTAGGGAATCCATCCCATTTACAATAGCACCAAAAACCATACATTACCTTGGAATTTACTTAACCAGAGACGTAAAGGACCTATATTCTAGAAACTATAAATCACTCTTGAAAGACATTGAGGAAGACATAAAAAGATGGAAAGATATTCCATGCTCATGGATCAGAAGAATTAACATAGTTAAAATGTCTATGCTACCCAGAGCAATCTACAGTTTCAATGCTATCCCGATCAAAATACCAATGACATTTTTCAAAGAACTGGAACAAATAGTCCTTAAATTTGTATGGAAACAGAAAAGGCCCCGAATCTCCAAGGAACTGTTGAAAAGGAAAAACAAAGCTGGGGGCATCACAATGCCGGATTTCGAGCTGTACTACAAAGCTGTGATCACAAAGACAGCATGGTACTGGCACAAAAACAGACACATAGACTAATGGAACAGAATAGAGAGCCCAGAAATGGACCCTCGGCTCTTTGGGCAACTAATATTTGATAAAGCAGGAAAAAACATCCGGTGGGAAAAAGACAGTCTCTTCAATAAATGGTGCTGGGAAAATTGGACAGCTACATGCAAAAGAATGAAACTTGACCACTCTCTCACACCATACACAAAAATAAACTCCAAATGGATGAAAGACCTCGATGTGAGACAGGAATCCATCAAAATTCTAGAGGAGAACATAGGCAGCAACCTCTACGACATCGGCCACAGCAACCTTTTTCAAGACACATCCCCAAAGGCAAAAGAAACAAAAGATAAAATGAATTTATGGGACTTCATCAAGATTAAAAGTTTCTGCACAGCCAAGGAAACAGTCAGAAAAACTAAGAGGCAGCCCACGGAATGGGAGAATATATTTGCAAATGACACTACAGATAAAGGACTGGTATCCAAGATCTACAAAGAACTTCTCAAACTCAATACACGAGAAACAAATAAACAAATCAAAAAATGGGCAGAAGATATGAACAGACACTTTTCCAATGAAGACATACAAATGGCTAACAGACACATGAAAAAATGTTCAAAATCATTAGCCATCAAGGAAATTCAAATCAAAACCACACTGAGATACCACCTTACGCCAGTTAGAATGGCAAAAATAGACAAGGCAAGAAACAACAATTGTTGGAGAGGATGTGGAGAAAGGGGATCCCTCCTACATTGTTGGTGGGAATGCAAGTTGGTACAGCCACTCTGGAAAACAGTGTGGAGGTCCCTTAAAAAGTTAAAAATTGAGCTACCCTATGATCCAGCCATTGCACTACTGGGTGTTTACCCCAAAGATACAGACGTAGTGAAGAGAAGGGCCATATGCATCCCAATGTTCATAGCAGCAATGTCCACAATAGCTAAATCGTGGAAGGAGCCGAGATGCCCTTCAACAGATGACTGGATTAAGAAGTTGTGGTCCATATATACAATGGAATATTACTCAGCTATCAGAAAGAACGAGTTCTCAACATTTGCTACAACATGGACGGCACTGGAGGAGATACTGCTAAGTGAAATAAGTCAAGCAGAGAAAGACAACTATCATATGATTTCTCTCATCTATGGAACATAAGAACTAGGATGATCAGTAGGGGAAGAAAGGGATAAATAAAGGGGGGTAATCAGAAGGGGGAATGAAGCATGAGAGACTATGGACTATGAGAAACAAACTGAGGGCCTCAGAGGGGAGGGGGGTGGGGGAATGGGATAGACCGGTGATGGGTAGTAAGGAGGGCACGTATTGCATGGCACACTGGGTGTTATACACAACTAATGAATCATAGAGCCTTATATCGGAAACCGGGGATGTACTGTATGGTGACTAACATAATATAATAAAAAATCATTAAAAAAAGAAAAAAAAGAAAAAAAAGAAAAAAAAGGAAAATAACTACTTTCACCAAAGTGATGTGAACTGATGAATTTCATATCTTCAAATCTGTTCCTCCACCTATATTTTCAAATTTAAGATCAATTATCAGCATTACCATTCACCCAGTCAGACAAACTAGAATCCTTAAATCTCACTTTGATTCCTCCTTTT
Source organism: Ursus arctos (assembly GCF_023065955.2). Taxonomy (NCBI): domain Eukaryota; kingdom Metazoa; phylum Chordata; class Mammalia; order Carnivora; family Ursidae; genus Ursus; species Ursus arctos. The sequence goes on from NW_026623089.1 coordinate 71,040,491, forward strand.
CTTTTATCCTGTACCTAACCAAGTCCTTTCTAAAACCTCCCACATCTGTCCCCTTCATGTCTTCCCAGGGCTCCTACCATTGAGGCCTCCTCCCCTGACACTACTTCACAGGGATGTTGTGAGGGTTAAACACAATAATAAATGGGAACGTGCTCTGTAAGATGTGAGGTGCTTAAAAAGATTATTTAATATTATCACATGTTTGCCAAAGCGAGCAAGGGGTTAATATGACTTGTTCTTAAAAAAAAACAATTCTGGGTCTTAATCAGTGCCTTGTTTTCTAATCACAAATTACAAAGCATCTGCTTGGCAATCTGGTCTATAATTTTTCTAGGAATCACTTACTATCAAGATGTTCAATGTATAGTTTCTAAGCTTCACTACCACCCCCCTCCATTTTTGAATTTAAAATATGTGATTCTTCGGGTTTCTGGCAAAAATCTTCTATCCTTTTCACTTTGTAAAGATGAGTGGCTACAGTTGTATAAACATTTCTAAGTATGTGCAGCATTCTCCCTTATCATTCATCTATTTCTTCCACTCATTTAAAGTGGCTAGAAGTTCTCTTATTTCCTCATCCATTTTGAGTTTCAATTTCAAGGAATCACATTTGAATGGAACAATGACTAGCCTTGGAAAATTGTTTAATTCCTTTCTTGATTAATTAAGATGATCACACTTTAAGTATTATTTTTTCATATTATCAAATAAGATTTTTCTCCCCTCCCCCTCACTATAAGACTTGAAAAGCATTCAAAGTTTCCAAATGTATCAGGGCTCTCTCAATTACCATAAATCAAGGCTAGGAGAATTAAGAGAAACAAGGACAAATACTGGTGAGAAGCAGTAGCAAAAGAAAGTAGGATCCAAGAGAATATAGTGTTTCCACTGACTCCAAGATCAGTTTATAACTAGTTATTAACCTGACAGTTTTTTAAAATATACTTCGAGAATATATTTAGGTTGAAAATCCATTTAAAAATATTAGTTTATAACCTGGGTTCTTAATGTAAGGGATAGACCTTGAATTCTAGGAGCCTCATATATTTTTGATACAAGTTTTACAGGCTAAATTCTATTGTTCCAAATACTGCATAATTTGAGGAAAAGATCTCCATTCAACATGTGATGGCCCATTGATTTCAAGCCATCTTTAATGAAAGTAAAGAATTAGGATAATCCCTATATATTACTGACTCATTAATAAAGTATTAAAAATACAGGTCATCTCCATTGTAATTTCACAAATGGCCAAGTGAAGCCACATTTGATAACAAGATTTCTGAGGCTAAAAAAATTCTTGAACTTAAGCCAGTCATCTAAACATAATTTGGGAAAAGATCAATCATTTGAGGTGTTCATGTTAAATACAGGAACAACCTACAAAGGTACTCGAAATTCTGGATTATATTGCTTTCTCTACAACTGAAACTAACAAACAGATGCTCTGAGTGCAAGCAAATAAAAACAAAACTGCCCTCAATGAAACAAATGACTTAGTTGGTCCAAAAGAACTAAAAAGAAAATGAGTAAGAATGAAAAAAAGTTTGCAGTTTATGGGTGAAAATATTAAACCCCTGTTAAAGTCAAGATAATGTAACATCTTCAATACAAAGTCACTGCAATCTATTGCTAATAATCTCTACTTAGATGTCTCCTTTTACTGTCTTCTAGCCAATCCCTCATAAAACTCATATCAATACATGTCTACTTCATCCTTATACTCACCTAGGACAAAAATTTTGGTGTTTCTAAGTCTCCTGTTGAGCCTATCCTTAATTCATCCAGAAATCAACCACTCCACCAGTTCCACTTTGGTCCAAATTATAATCATTTCTGCCCTGAATTATGGCAAGAGTCCCTGAGCTGATATCCCTGCTTCCACTGCTGTTCAATCCTCCCTCTTGCCCAAACAGTCTTTTCTCCATTCCAGCCACAGGGTGACTCTTTTAAAAGTCTGATTATATCTCTTCTGTATTCAAAAGGATGACTCCCCTTCTCACTCAGAGTGTTAGACAAAATCCGTACAAAGGCCTGCAAGGCCTCACCCAACCTGATTTCCCATTCCCACTTACCTGACTTCATTCTACTACTCTTACTTTGCTCACTCCACCACAGCCACATCAGCCTTTGAGCTGTCCTCAAACATGCCCAGTACACTCCTGGCTCAAAGCTTTTGCAAATGCCTTTCCCTCTGGTTCAACACTCTTCCCTGAGAGAGGGGTATGGAGTACCTACTCACTTCCTTCTGGTCTTGGGGTCAAATGCCATGTTCTCCAGGAAGTCTTCCCTGGCTACCTCTAGTTAAAATTGCAACTCTCTCCCCTTATCCTTCCTCTTTCATGCTTTTTTCCTTTATAGTCCTTACACAAAATGACATAGCACATATTTTATTATCTTAGACCCCCCATTAGAACGTAAGCTCCATGAAGGAGGGGATATTTATCTGTTCAGAAAACTGTTTGGCACACAGTATATGCTTAATAAATATTTACTAAATTTATGTATCATTTTATAGTTTACAAACTGCTTTCATGTAAGTTAAATTATATAATAACTCATTTTCTCCTAATTCCTCCTCCTCTCCAAATTCTCCAATCTTTAGGCAGTAGCAATATGGAGGATAGCAAAGAGCTATTAGAAAAAAAGTGGCTGACTATTTATAAAGCTCTTTAAGATAGATACCCCGTATTAATAAGTACATCTATAAAATGAAAGCTCAGAGTCAACATCTTTATTAGCATAAGGTTTCTGGGTGTGGAAGTTTAAAGTAGCATCAGACCAGCCAAGAATCATCAGGAAGAAAAGCCCAATTCAGTTTGTCCTATCAATCTGTTAAACAAACCCTAGGAAAAATGCGAGTTGAATTCAGTGTTCAAGCAAACATTGGTCCGTATTCAATACCAACCTATGCAACACAAGACGCACCTCTCTTAAAATTTTCTATCTGTTTAAAACAAACCTCATCAACTACCAAGTGCTGTCACTGGGTGTGTATGGTCTGTTGAGCATATAGGGAATGTTTTGTTTTGTTTGGCCCGATAAGAATCAAGGCTAGGGAGCGGTTCTTAAAGCCTCTGACCCTATCCCCTCCACTACTAAACAACCCGTTGACCTCCACCCTGTGGGGTCCGGGGGTCTCCCTGGGTTATTTCTCAAACAATTTAATCCTACCATAGGCGAAGGGGTATCTCAGCCAAGGCTCTAGTGATGCCCCGGGACAGACGGCAGATGTCTCAGAGGATCCTCTGGAGTCTCTCGCCCCAGCAAAGGGTGTCTGTCACAGGTATGAGAAAAGCAGCGGACCAAGGAACACGGGGGAGATGACAGATGGGTGAGCACCGCGGGACAGGAGCCCAAGCAGCGACTGCAAGGGTGGTGGCGCGGAAACTGTCAACTCCCGTCGTCGACCTGCCAGCCTGGGCCCGGTCTGGGTGGAGGTAGTGCCACCGCACAGGGCAATAAATACAAACAAGCTCGCAGCAAATCGCCGCCAGCCTACTCGACCTCCGCTCTCCCCGCCCCCCCGCGCGCCGGGAAATAAAGTTGGTGACGGGTGGCCGCCGCGAGGGTCCAGAGGGGCAGGGGGGAGCTCCCGCCAGCCGCTCAGCTGCTGTCAAAGGCTGCCCGGGCGCGGCAGGGAGACATCTCGGAGACCCGGAGCCTGAGAGGACGCCCGCGGACGGGCTTGGGGCCGAGTCCCCCGCGCCCTCAGCCCGGTGGCTGCGACCCCCAGCACAGGCTGACGGCCGCCACCCCCAAACCGCCTTCTCTCCAGGCCATGGATGGTGTCCGGGACCCCAAGCCCTCGGCCAGCGTCATCGGAGCCCAGCGGCCGCCTTTACCTGCTGTGTGGCTGCCGCCGCGCGCTTCCACTCACCGAGAGAATCCCCAGTCGTCGTCGCTGTCGCTGCCGCTGCCGCCGCCGCAGCCGCCGCCGCAAACTCCCAACCCCCGCCCCCTCAGGTAACCCAGGAAACCGGGAACACCACCCCCTCCCTTTCCCTGTCCGGACCCAGACCCGTTCGCCTGCGCGTGCGCGCTTGCCCCGCCTCGCGCGCCCCGAGCCCCGCCCCTCGCTGGTAGGGTAGCGTCGGCGTCGCAGGCGTGACGCGTGGAACTGCCGAGCCAATGGGGAACGGAAGGGCCGGGCCGAGCCTCAAGGCTGGGGGCCTTGGGGTTTCTCCCAGCGCAGGGGAGGATTGCTTCGGGTCCTCTCCATGTCTGTGCGAGGCGAGGCTAGCTATGTCAGACCCAGAGAAAAGCGACCGTCGTTTGAAAAGCATCAAGCACTTGCGCAGCGTCCGCTTCCTCCATTCAACATAGACGCTCATCCTGTCCTCCTTGTGTGGGTCCAGAGGATGGGGGTACAAGAATATGGGAAGGGGTTGGAAGAGGGAGGAAGGGTTACCCACGAGGAAACCTACTCACCCTTCCTCTGGGGCCTGGAAAAAGCCATTTTGCAAAGGTAATGGTACGCTTCTTTCAGAAACGAAGCCACTGTAGAAGTAATTCAGCGCGAATGTGTGTTTTTCAATTTAGCTCCCTTCAAACACATTTGTTACAGTGCGCACTGTCAACATTATATACCTTAAAATAGCAGTGCCTCCTGTAGGTGGGAGCCGTAGGTTTAATACAAGGATGTTTTGGCTGCATCGCTGAGTGCCTGGCCCAGCACATGGCTGATAGGCTGCTGCCACCAGCAGTTTGGCATTTAGGAGGGTACCCCTGGTCACCACCCAGTCTCCGTGACAGTCCATGTGCGGCATGTCAGAGGTACCGGGGACGATCTTGAACGGGGTTCAAGTCCTACCTATTAATACAAACTGTAAGCAAATGGCCTACAAATTGACAGGAATTGGCGTTAGAATCAACAACTTCTGTCTTTTTTGCACAGGAATCAAGAAATAGAAATAATTCAGGATGTAATGTCTTAAGGCTGTATACCAAATGCAATTCTCATCTGACCCAATGACAACCAAAGTAAATAGTTGACCAGTGATGTGATTTGAAGCAGCTCTTGGGGAAGATTCTGCACTTCAAAATACTCCCCACTGACGCCTGAAGTTCAGCCATTAGCAACTTGGGGCAGAGGTTGCCCACTTCCTCTGGCAATCTGTTAGAATGCAAATACTCCAAGGATGCACAACAACCCAAGTCACTAACAAATTAGTGAAAGCGATGTCTTAGGAAAATCACTACTCATTAAAAAAATATATAATGAGCACCTACTATGTGCTAAGTACCCTGCTAGGTGCTGGAGATACTTTGGTGAATTGCCCTGAACTAAAACAGGAAGAGGAAGACAAACTTGACCTGTTTCACAGTTTTACCTAAGAGTGAACCTACTCCTATTTTCACATCAACTTTTACCCACTATCTTAAAAACATCTTTTTTTTTTTTTTTGGACAAAGAAGTCATAGAAATGATAAGTAACAATCCAGTTTCTGTTTCTCTTGAATGCAAGATAATTGATGATCATGATTTTGTTAAAGCCAAACAGAATGAAACAGACTTTGTATTACAATGGTACACAATTAGCCCTCAGAGTATTATTTATTTGTAAAAGGCACAAAGTAATGTCATTTCTAACTATTCTTTTCTCTGTATATCTATATAACCAAGCTACCTCAGTATTAACTTTGTTCAAAAGTATCTTAGAACATAGATATTAAGTATACATAATTAGATAAAACTTAGTTCAAAAGATTTCAAATGAACACAAGAAATGTGTAACCATGTACATTCAAAAGAAGAAAGAAAAAAGAAAAAATGAATAGATATGTAGAAGGAAGCCTTACTTATATATGTATCACACTTTGGAAAACTTTGTAAGTGGGAAGTTCTCCAGCTAATGTGACTCTAAAATTAGATTCTAAAAATCAAGATTTTAAAAGATGCAGTTAATGTACAGTTGGCCCTTGAACAACACAGGGGTTAGGGGTGCTGACCCCTGCTCAAAGAACCTTTGACTTCTCCAAAACTCAACTATTAATAGCCTACTGTTGACTGAAAGCCTTACCGATAACATAAACAATTAATTAACACGTATTTTGTATACTGTATTCTTCAAGCAAGCTAGAGAAAAGAAAATATTAGTGAGAAAATCATAAGGAAAAAACATTTATACTAATGTATTGTACTTATTGAAAAAAATCCATGTATAAGTGGACCTATGCAGTTCAAACCCATGTTGTTCAAGGGGCAAATGTAAATGTGCATTTCTTATTAATTATTCACCAAAATGCCTTACAATAATAATTTCACAACTACATGGATATATAAATCAGAACATGTCACACCTCCACTCAAAACCCTGCAATGGGGGCACCTGGGTGGCTCAGTGGGTTAAGTGTCTGCCTTTGGCTCAGGTCATGATCCCAGTTTCCGGGATCAAGACCCACATTGGGCTCCCTGCTCAGTGGGGAGTCTGCTTCTCCCTCTGCCCCTCACTCTCCTTGTGCGCTCTCTCTCTCTCTCACAAATAAATAAATAAATAAATAATCTTACAACAAAAACAAAAACCCTGTAATGGTTCTCCCATTTAACCCAGGTAAATACCAAATTCCTTATAAGGGCCTACAGAGCTCCACACCACCCAGAACCCCGCAACCTCATCTCTTCCTACTCTCCCACCCCTGCAGACCTACTGTTTACCAAACATCCGAGAGACCTTCCTGTCTTCAGGCCTCTGCACTGGCTGTTCCTTCAATCTGAAATGTCTTTTCTCCAGATAGCCACATGTATAACTCTCTAACCTCCTATATCTTTGCTCAGATGTCACCTTCTCCATAATGTCTATCTCAACATTGTCCTTAACCTTGATAAGAGGAGATTCTGCCCTGGGCCCCACACTTGAGTGTCCCTCATATCACAAATGCCATAGGTTATGGATGGAATTTTTCCTGACCCCTCTTCCCCAAATGCATATGTTAAAATCAAAAGCCACAATGGGACTCTGTTTGGAAATAGAGCCTTTAAAGAGGTAATGTTAAATAAGGTCGCAAAGGGTGGGGGCCCTCATCCAATAGGACTGGTGTCCTTATCAGAAGGCAAGAGACACCAGAGCTTTCCACACATGTGCAGAGGAAAGGCCACATGAGGACACAGCAAGAAGGCAGCTATCTGCAAACCTCACCAGATATCAGGAAGAGAGATCTCACCAGATATCAGCCCTGCTGCCACTTTGATCCTGGACGTCCAGCCTCCAGACTATGAGAGAATATATCTCTGTTGTTTTAAGTCACCCAGTCTGTAGTATTTTGTTAAGGCAAAGCTGGAAGACTAATACACTCCCCAAAATAATTTTAATAAGGACGTACTACATAACTTACACATCTATTATGTTCATCTTTATTATCTCCCGCATATAGAGTTCATGAAGGCGGCAACCTTTGTTCTGTTTATGATGTATCCCAAGTGCCAGAACAGTAGCTGGCACATAGCAAGCATTCATCATAATTTTAGATGAAGTTTGAAACTTCAATGCCCACTGCCCTGCACTGGAGTAAAACTAGTTATTCGAAGAAGTGGTAGAGAGGATGCAGGGCTTCCATTTTTGTAATAGGAACATGGTCGAAATTATACAGATTTCCACATTTGACTACAGATGGGGCAATTGCTATATTAAAAAATTACAGTGGTGCCTAGGTGGCTCAGTCCGTTGAGCATCCAACTCTTGGTTTTGGCTCAGGTCGCGATCTCCGGGTTGTCGGATGGAGCCCCACGTGGGGAATCAGCACTCAGCGGGGAGTCTGCTTCTCTCCCCCTCCTATTATGCACTTGCTCTCTCTCTCAAAGAAAGAAAGAAAGAAAGAAAATATTTTTTTGAATGATATATATACAAATTTAGTTTTGGAGTGCTTTATGTTATTAGGATGTATATGACTCTTTTAAAAATGTGCTTTTTATTAGGCACCTTAAAACCTATGGAAGAAGTCAGTTCTTAATGTCTCCATTAAGCTGTTTAACAACATTTGCTCCTTCTTTTTGCAAAACTTATCAGGTTAGGTTTTAAAAAGATTTTTAATGTAATTTTCTCTACTAAATCACTGATAACTTTTTAAATTCCCCAAAGTATGTATATTTTACTTTAAAAACTCTTCTGTTGTTACAAGATTTGTAAACATCAAAAACACTTTATGAGGTGCTTTTTACAGCCAGTTAAAAGTGTTAAAACAACCCAAATCTCTCTTCTTTGTTGTGGAACCTTCAGGCTGAGTGTGTCTTAGTGCCCTACTTTCGTGTGTAGGAAAGACTGCACTTGTGGGCAGCAGTGTCATTAATTCTCAAAGAAGTTTTTTTTTTCTTTTTAAATTCTGAATTGTCTTTCTTCTTAGAATGGAAAATACTTGCTGTCGTAATAAATGCAAATGTTAAGATGGGTATACAATATAGAAAATGAAACTCTTCTGTGATCTCATCCCAGAAATAGTCACTAGTAAGTGAGGTATATGTCCACGGAGACACACACGCACACACACACATGCACACACACACACACACACACACACAGCTATAATGTTGTCACCATCATTGAAAAAGGAGGAATTTGACTCAATTATTGAGTGTAATTCTTACCCAAGTGACTTACTTGCCATTTCTTATTTTAACAGTTGATATTTGCCTGTCTTAATTCCCAATATGTTCCTGTGCTCAACGAGTTTATGATGAACTTTGAGTTGTAACCTGCATGAGCTGTTCATTTTGCGAGAGCAAACTAAGGCCATCCTACACAATAGACAGGCTAACAAGTGGGAAGAAATTAAGAAATGTTATAAGAAATGCATGACTGGTATCCGTTGCCAAGAGCCCGGGGGATCATAGCAGATTTAAAAAATCTTAAGAACCCTTTAAAGCTCACGGTATCTCATTTAGAAGAGCACGAAAACATATCTGCAAGTTCACAGAGCAGAATATCACTTGACAGTTCAAAGCAATGATTGGAAAGGGCTGGTCAGATTCAAGGTAGGAACAGGTGAAGGTATATATGTGTTTCACTGCCCACTCAAAAAAACCTGCTACATGAAAAGATTCTTAATATGTACACTTTCTCTGTAATTTCAAATACACCACAATTTTGGACTGCTTCAAAAAAAATGTCTCTAACTCTACGCAATACCAGACATAGAATCCACCAGTAATGTTGTTGGATGGATCCATTATTTCAGGCCTTGATTCAACTACAGGGTATTTTCCATGTACTTGCAGTGTCCGAGGCTTTGGGATACAAAGGTAGAGGAAAGACCTGGGACTGCTGGGGACCCCAGACAGGAAGACACGCAGTGACAGTGGAGGGTGATGAGGGTGAGGATTGCGTCATGCACAGGGATTCCTAGGGCACGGTGGCGGGACATCCAAACCCACGTCTGGGATCAGAAAAGCCTTCTTGGACAAGCTGACTCTAGACTTGAGACTTAAAGACTCAGCAGGCTTCAGGCAGGCCGTTTTTTTGGATATGCACCTTTAGTGCCCCAGTCTAGATGAACCATATCTTAAAAATGATAGGAGTATCGTCAGTCTTTCACAAAGTTAAGTTTATTCAATTCAGAAATTCCCCTTCTGAAACTATGGCCGTCCTATTTCTTCAGAATTTAAATAACCTTCCTTCAGGATATGACAACAGCCATGTGTATGTTCAATGTCCTATCTTGACAAAGTGATTGGCAATAAAAAGTTGGCAAGCTGATTGGTCCCTGGAAGGGTTTGTTGCTCTGTTCTTTTTGTCGATGTGGTGGCTGTTATTATTGCTGTTGTTGTTGTAGCTGTTTATAAAATCCACGTGTCCAGAAGCCACTGACAGCAAGGCCAGGACAGGCCTGGCAGGGTGTTCCAGGGCCATGCTCTTCCTCGGACCGGCAGCATCACCTGGGAACTTGTGAGAAATCCAGAATCTCAGTCCACAACCCCAGACTTCCTGAGTCATACTTGGCATTTCAACAAGATCCTCAGATGATTTATATGCACATTAAAGTTTAAAAAGCACCGCTCCAGGAGAGGGAACAGCATGTGTACAAACTGATGAGGGAGAGCACGGTGGCGGGAAGACCCTTTCCAAAGTTGAAAGAGTAAAAGCCACATTTCAAGGAGGGTGAGGGTGATGTTGGCAGGGCAGGCCGGAGGGTGGGCAATGATTAATATTTTCCCTCTGCACCAACTGTACCCAGATAGATAACTGCTCCATATTTCATCCTGGGCATCTTATTTTTTATTTTTACTTTTCTTAGAGGGGGAAGGAGAGAGAGAGTCAGAGAATCTTAAAAAGGCTCCACGCCCAGCTCAGGGGCTCAATCTCATGACCCCAAGATCATGACCTGAGCCGAAATCAAGAGTGGGATGCTTAACTGACTGAGCCGGCTACACAGGTGTCCCCATCCTGGTCATTTTAATCTTTTTTTTTTAAAGATTTTATTTATTTATTTGACAGAGAGAGAGACAGCCAGCGAGAGAGGGAACACAAGCAGGGGGAGTGGGAGAGGAAGAAGCAGGCTCCCAGCGGAGGAGCCTGATGCGGGGCTCGATCCCAGGACTCCGGGATCACGCCCTGAGCCGAAGGCAGATGCTTAACCGCTGTGCCACCCAGGCGCCCCTGGTCATTTTAATCTAAGCCACGTTCCATATTGCTTCCGTTGCTCAATCACTTGTTGCAGAACCTCAAAACATAGGTTAAACTCTTGGAGGGCAAATAAATATCTTGGGCCTATTGGGTGGCAGTTAGTGGGATGCATCATAACTGTAATAATAGGTCATGCTCACTCTCCAGAGTGGCTGGTGAAGAGTCTGTTTTAATGAGGACCAGACACCAGAGGATAAAAATTTACCTAAGCCAGGGCGCTGCTATATCATGTGGACAGAAGGAGCCCTGTCCCGCCTAACAGGTTTGCTATCTCAGGTAGACTTCGTCCTATGCTGCCATAAGGCTACGCTGAAGGTACAAGAGGCACTTAGTAATTACAAGTTAAGATTTAAATTCAAGTACGCATTTCCTCTCTTTTATCTGCCAAAAGAGAAAGTACATCCCAAGTAAGTGTGACAGACAAGCCGGAACACAATCTCAGATAGTCTTCCTTAATTTCCCTGCCTCCTAATAGCTATCCTCATTCTTATTGTTAGTCTTCTCAAATACACTTTGACTTTATTGTGTGGTGAGGACTCTATTTTATCTTTTTGTGTTCGTTTTAAGCAGATAGAGGCTGCTCAATAAATTTTTCGAGTAAATGAGGCAGATAATGATACAGAGGAATACAAGTAGCTGGAAGAATTTTCCATGACCGATGGTCAGTCATGGTCAATGGTTGTTAGAGGATGTGTGTGTGTCTTTTATACTTTAGGAGATTTTATTTAAATCCTGATTTTCGTGCCTGGAATATCAGAATATTTTCTATCTGGGTGCATTCTGACGTGGCATCCTATTTGTTGGTAAAGCACTGTTTTATGCAAAGAGAAATCAAACTTATAAAAATTACATAATCATTTTCCCCAATTCACCATGTAAACTAATCTGAGAGGTTCAGAACCGTCATATATTTGGGATCAGACCTGCGTATTAATGCGGTGTGGACTCCCCTTGAGCCTAAGCTATGTTTACCTATGGAATTCAGATAGTGGGAGTCGTAGGGGTCCCAGTGGGACCCCCCAGGAATAGATCTGCGTGAGTGAGGGAAGAGTCTTCTGGGGAAGTGGGCACACAGGCTTCTCTAATAACAAAACTTAGGTTGCAGAGGGAAGGGATGATTGTATGTACGGCACAGTGTCTGGTATCCAAATTTGTTCTCACCAGCATCCTGGATCTAGCTCTAAGCCCTGAGATTTGAAGATATTTGAAAGGCATCTGAGACTTAAAATGGCAAAGCCTGTTTGTGTAGAGTCCCTGGTTCCAGGGAGCACTACATTAGAATCCATGCAACCAAGTAGTCATATCAGACAGCGGAGAGTGGCCCCATGGCAGGTGGGGGGGGGGGCTGCAGTGTGTTAGCCACAGCAGCGGGAGGCCACTTCATCAGATGTTTGCCTGGAGTCTTAGATTGTAGCACAAACCCTTCTCTCTGACCAGCTTGTGCTGGCATCAGGGCAATAAGGAAACATAGGGCTCCACAAGAACCTAGAAGTCATTTTAGAAACCCTTGACATGGGGCCAACTTTTCTGTTTTTAATGCAGCTGTCCCGTGAGCAAAGTCCTGAGAAAGCTGCATCACTTAGCAGAATAGATGCAGCCCGGACGTGCCATCTTATTGAAAATCAAATACAGAATCTGTTTGGAAGTATACCATCTGACACAGAGAAGTGGTCTGAAACACACAGTGATATTGGGGAAAAACTGCAGACATTATGCTGGAAAATCAATCACTGAAATAGGAAACGAAGACTCCGTGTTTCTAGATTCTAGGACTCTAACTGAGAAACTAGTTTATCAGATACAGCATATTAAAGCATCATTGTGAACTGCAAAGGACCTTAAATAAGTATCTAAAAATATCTGGGCCCAATTAATAATGTACTCTTTTGGATTTTTATCCATAAATTAAAAAATATATATACCATCTTGTCCCTTCCCACATGTTAGTGTAGAATAGTTGAATCAGCAAAACCCCAAGGCAACATCCCAGGAGCAGGGAAGCTCAGCCTTCAGCGAAATAAGAACTCCCGGCTGGTAGATGCTCTCGCCAAAAAGTATTGCCTCCCTAGGGCAAGGGGGAAGTGACTCTGTGGCATGCGACTCTACCCCTCTGGGTGGACTTCGTGGCCAGTGTGCGAGCAGCCACTTGACTCCGATTCTCCCAAATTCTGCAATTTCTGAAAGATACTCCCCTTTCCATCTTCCCCTCCTTCCCCCCAACATCAGACACACTCTCCTAAAGAATCAGACACCAGCAACCAGAAATAAAAAGAATGATTATAGCCCCGCTTCTGTGATCACTGTTCATACAGCACAAGTGTCTTCTCCAGACGTTAAAAGCATCCACCAAGAATGTGAGGTCACCAAATCAGAATAATAGATGACCAGGAAATGTCATGTAAAGCACCATCTTAGGGTCACCCACCCCTCAGGATAACCTCCCCTGATTTGTTTCCTACTCAGCCTGTAGTGTCATTTCTGGAACTCCGCTGCTGACCGGTAATTAGGTCGACTACACAGCACGAGTTTCCGGCTGGGATATAGACAACATGTATTTACTGACAGGTGTACCTCCGCTCGTGATTGGAAACCTGGCTTCGAACCCTGCACTTGTGATCCGCTACGCCCAACTTGGGCAATCTAGTTCTTCATACGTTGAAGCAGCTACCAGGGGAACAGCTAGCCCTCCCACCATAGCTGATTCTTAACGAAGAGAAATGGAATTCAGACATTCACCGGTGGGGAGGATGCACTGGTGGGTACGTGGGGGTTTCCTGAAATCTGGCAGATTCAAGTCAGATACATAAGAGATGTCTTCAAAAATAAGCTGAATCCATGGCCATTGGGGACTGGGTTAGCCAAGGAAGTGAGAAACAGTTGAGCACCAACAATATTCACCTCAAGTGCCCCTGAAAGGGACCCTCTGTGGCTGCCTAACCAGATGCTTGAGAATTAGCGTGACAGACACCATTCAAAGGGAAAGAGAACAGGGAAAGAACGTTTGCCTCCAAATGTCTTAACACCATGCATTGCCTGCATCTTTTCCCCTCTAATTCGAAATGTGGACCTTATTTCACACTAAATTCCTTTCTATTTTCCAGGCCTTTTCTGAACTCTCTAGCATAGAGAAATACAGATGCATAAACTGAAAACTGAAAAGGCATCTTTGCTGTCAGAAGAAGGGCTGTCTCATCCCCCCCCTTTGATATAACTGCTGTTCAATGTGCAGCAGTGGGCCTTCTGCCTTGCACACACAAGTGATTGATTCTATCACCCGAATCCCAGAATTGTTCCAAATAGGTATCTTTTTCCTGACCACTTCTTCAATTGCAGGGAGTGAAGAGGGAGGAAGGGAGGAAGGGAGAATTCATCCCACTCAATGTTAACTTATCAGCCTACGTGGAAAAAAAAAATTCAGGAGTCTTGCCTTATACTCCCTTGTCTTCTGGAGCAGTCCAGAAAACATGCAAGAGAGGAATGTCGTTTATAAGACCTGAAAGTAACTCTGTTGGTCAGTTCTTTGAAGGCAAGGAAGCTCTGTGGATTTATGATGCAGTAAAATTGTCGTAATTTGGCACCAACATCGTTAACGGTGACTATAAAGACATCTTCGGCACAGTGGTACTGTAGGCCAGAAATAACCATGTGGAGTAGGCTAGAATATTCTACCTGCAGATTTTCATAAAAACTCATGCCAATACTGCCCAGATGGAATGCACACATAAAGCATAGGACTTACCATCTATTTTTACCAAGAGTATTTTTAAGGAATTTTTTATCATCTTGGCTCAGGGCTTTCTTTCTCTGTGCCTCTTCCTTATTTACAAAAACCACTCTCCTCAACTGTCATATTTTAAAATCCTGCCAGCTACTTTCTTTTCAGATATTCCTCTAATGCCCCTGGAATTCTGCTTTTTACTCAAAGATATTTTTAATCTGAATAGGAATGATCAAGCACTGCTCTGGTCCACCCTTTAAAGAACCCCATTTAGCTTCCTTTGAGAGATGGTTATGAATCCTATTGGCCTGCTAAAAACGCCCCAATGTTCCCTGGGGTGCCAGTCACGATGATAATTTGGATGATCTCCGTTTGTGTGTTTGTTTATTTTGAGCATTCGGATTGCTCTTTTCTCATGACTGTACAGGAACATTTGTTATTTTACTGATGGTAGAATCAGAGCCTAGAGAACCAGTCACTCACTGAAGGGGAGGGGTAGGGCTGGAATTCGGGATTCTTGGCTCTACACACCCAAGCAGGTCCTAACCAAGTAGTAACTGCAAAACTTACTAACTAGATTTCTTGAAAGGATTTTCTTAGAAGCATCTTGCCAGAGTCTAATTTTAGAGTTCAAGTGTTATTAGCACTTACACATTTCAAGGGGTTTGCAACTTCCCTATGTGGGAAACATACTTCACTGCAGGGCAGGGTCAAATATTCTTTGCAGTGTCTTTGCTGTGCTTTAAATTTCTAGCATTCCTCCAAGGGAATTTATATATGGCTACATTCCCATATTGAAAGTGAACAGTTACCATGCACAATTACCTTTGAGGGAAAAAGATAGGAGTTAGGATGATCATACGACCCAGCAATTCTACTTCTAGGTATAGACCCCAAGAACTGAAAGCAGGGACTTGAGTAGGTGTCTGTAACACTGATGTTCATAGCAGCAGTATTCACAATAATTAATAGGTGGAGCCACCCAAGCATCCGTAAATGAATGAATGGGTAAACAAAACGTAGTAGGTCCATACAATGGCATATCTTTCAGTCTTAAAAAGGAAGTTCTGCCACAGGAACCTCGAGGACATCATGCTAAGTGAAACAAGCCAGTCACAAAGGGAACTATATTGTATGATTCCACTTATAGGAGGCACCTAGTTTACTCAAATTCCTGGAGACAGAAAGCAGAATTCTGCTTGCCAGGAGCTAGGGGGGATGGAGAGTTCATGTTAAATGAGGGCAGTTTTAGTTGCGGATGACAAAAAAGTTCAGAGATGGATCATGGTAATGGTTGCCCAACAATGTGAATGTACTTAATGCCACAGAACTGTATCCTTAAAATGGTAAAAATGGTAAAGATTTGTGTTATATATAATTTCTCTCTCTCTCTCTCTCACACACACACACACACACACACACACACACACACGGAGACAGAACGATTAACCTTGATCTGGAAGGAGAGGGATGGAGAAGTCTTCTCAGAGGACATGGCTTTGTCTTGAAAGATGAGGAGAGGTGTGGCGGGTAGGACAGAAGAAAAAGGCATTCTGGGCTGAGGGAATAACGTCAGGAAGTAGTAAGGCAATTGCAAGGTCATATTCCAGGAACAGCAAACAGTGCAGGCACCTGGGTACTGGCAGGTAAGTTACAGCAGCCGAAGCCACAATGGCGGGGTGCGGGGGTGGATCCTGAATGCTCCTGCGTGCCCTGCAAGATGTCTGGGCTTTATTTTGCGGCCAATGGGAAGCCACTGGAATCCTTGAAGCTTGGAGACATGACCAAGCTTGCATTTTAGAAGTTTCGCAGTTGTGTGAGGAATGGATTGGAGGGGAAAGAGATTAGAAGCAGGGACTCCAGCGGTTAGACTATTGCACTAGCTCAAGGGAAAGATCATGAGAGTCCAGCTGAGAGGATGTGCGAGGAGAGGGGCAGTCAAAGGGCATGTGGGAAACACTGAGAGATGGGGAGAAAGGAGGCTTGTGGAGGATAGCTCCCAGGCTTTAGGCTTGGCTTCATCCATACCCCCAGCCAGGCCGACCCACCCACAGCCTCTCCAGGTCCCCTGGCTCAGAACAATTGCTCAAGACCCACACAACCATGATCCTAAGTCGAGCTTGTTCTTGCCTCGCAATCTCTAAAATCCGGTCTTCCACACTATCCTCAGCCACCTCCCTATTGGATGGGCATTCTGGCTCCTCTTAGCATTCCTTCGAATCTCATCCCGTCTTCCCCTTCCCCCACAACGCCAGCTGTGGGATTTCTTACTTGTCCCTTCATAATTCCCCACTCCAGTTCTTAGCTCTGTGCTCACTCTCCCTTCCTCGCAGACCAGTCTCTGGCCTTCATGATAGGGGGACAGGGAGGGACTTGAAATTTCCTTGGCAGAGATTAGGAATATAATAGAGGCTGAAGGTTAGACAGGGCTAGCAGTAAGGGGTGAGAGAGAGAGAATGAGTGCACTCGGGGTCTGCTGGGTTTCAGGCACCCGGGAGTGCATCTGCACCCATTTATTAAACTAGTCCTTGTAACGTGCCCCAGACATGATGTGCCCCAGACACACCATGTCAGTTTCCTGGCATCCAAGATTCAGAGCTGCAGTCCATCTAGTGAGGGTCTTCGGCTCAGCCCACTCCAGAGGAGTATCTCCATTCTCCTCTTTCTGCACACTATCCGGCCACTCTCTGAGCAAGCTGCCCGTCAGAACCACCTCCTGAGAGCACGGGCGCTGCCGGGAACCCGTCTGCTAATCACCCTCCTCAGTGGTTCTAAAGTTCTCAGCCTATCCCCAGCCTGCTCCCAAAGCAGTGCACACTCTTAGCTGGCACCGGGAAGTCTCAGAAACGCGTTAACCTACCTGCATGGTGATTCCCTTCTTCGGGTGAGCAAGGACCTCTTCCCTTTGGTAGCCCCACTGCAGGCTAATTAGCAACAGTCCACTCGGTCAGTGTCAGGGAAACGGGTCTCCTCCATGCTGCGAAGCAAGCTTCGTCGCTTGTTTGCAGTTAACTTCTGGCTTCCGTTCAGCTGACTTAGGGAAGGATCATTCTCCTGGCATCATAAGAACATGCACAGTTGAGTCAAACAGCCTGGGAGATGGCAGAGGCAAACCCTGCGGCACTGTCTGATGTCACCAGAGGAAGATACGGGAGCAGATGGTGAAGGCAATAGCTCCATGTACCACAAGAACCTCAGAACCCAGCCCCCCCCCCCAGAAGAACGGATAAGCTGCCGAAAGAGGCAATGCACCAAACACTCTGGCACTATAGCTACTCCCATCCAAGCCAAATCGTCCTTGGAAATGGCTTCTTGTCTGCCTGAGGCTGCTTTTGTATTTGGTGATGGAGCTGGGCGATCTCTGTGTTGCCAGGAAGGCGAGTGGCCCTCTCTGCCCCTGGCTCTTTGGCAGGTGGCCACACTCGGATCACATGGGGAATCTGGCAAATCAAGTCCAATTCCCTTGCAGTGGAGCTGCAGCAAGATTTCCAGTTAGTGATTTCGTGGTGGCTCCTATGAGTCAGAGCGCCCTGATTCTCCTGGCAGAGGGGGAGGGCCTAAGTTTGTCCCCAAGAGGGTCATCATTACTCTTGGTTTGAGAATTCTACAGTCTTTGGAGGCCAGAGAATGAAGCTCACCACAAGAACGAGAATCCTGAGCCTAGCCACTGCCGCCAGCCACCTGGTGGCAAACTTTCACCCAGCTGGTAGTGCGGATTTTCGCCCTTCCTTTGTGCTGACATCTGTCTCTCTCCTTTTTAAAGCTGCTGTTATTTCTTGTTTAAAATTTTGATGAAAAATAAATCAGAAAATGAAATAACATTTTGATTAAAAACTGCTGTCGTCTTTTAAATCCCATGCCTATTAGGGATTTCTGAATTTATACTTCTATTACCAAACCCATGTGTGGGTACATATAAAAATAATTAATAGCTCCCCTTTATCGAGCATTTAAGCCAGGGCCTGGGCTAGCATTTTACAAGTATTGTTGTATTTAATCTTCACAACAATTCTGCCAGGGAGGTATTTTGTTCCCATTTTACAGATAAGGAACCTGAAGCTTGCTCAATGTCATACCACTTTCAAATGGTGGTACCAGCACTTGAACCCAGCCCTGTTTCGCTTCCAATAGCGTGCTCTTAACTACAGACTAGACTGCTGTGTGTGTGTGTGTGTGTGTGTGTGTGTGTGTGTGGTACATATATGTATCCATAGACATCATAGCAGATGTGCAGTAAATACTTGATGAGCCAATATTACGTACTTTATGTATTTGCTCAGAACTCTTAGGGTTGTTGCTGTACCTGGACATTGATGCTTATCATAGTATTTTCCGGACACAGATGAGAGCTAAAGAAATTCATATTATAACATCATGCCAGAGCCTAGAACAATGGCTGTTAAAGTGGATGCTTGTAACAGGTATTACCACGTTACTTACGGTTCTCAATTTCCACGCCTGGCTGCGCGCTGAAACACCCGGCAGGGTCTTTATAATTAGTTCCTAAACAAATAACTGTCAATGTATTCTGAGATGTTCTGTGCGGTGTGCGTGTTAGGTCCTTGATAATGAATGGTGACCACGACTCCGCCCCGTGATGTCTATTACCGTCGGGTCACGTGACTTCTCCAGCCACACTCAGTGACAGGAGTGTAGATGACTGTATTTGCCATCCTTGTATCAGGTCTAGTATGACTCAGAGACACACACCCAACAGAGATGTAGGGGTCAAAGGGACCAAAAGAAAGTTCTTTATCTTTCCAAAAGGAAAACTGTCTGAAAGCTATAGAAAGAAACTCTTTAGGAAAATTCTTCTTTACCTTGAAAAGTTTATCAGCTTGTTTCACATGTGGCACACAAAAAAGGCCCGAAGTATTCTGATACATTAAAGACATTCCCAGGATCCCTGAGTGGCTCAGACAGTTAAGCATTTGCCTTTGGCTCAGGTCCCTGGGATGGAGGGTCCTGGGATGGAGTCTCTCATTGGGCTCCCTGCTTAGCGGGAAGCCAGCTTCTCCCTCTCCCTCTACCTCTCCCCCTGTTCATTCTCTCTTTTTTTCAAAATAAGTAAATAAAATCTTAAAAAAAAAAAAATAAAGGCATCCCTCTCCAACTGCGACTTGCATTTTTTGTGATGTTCCCTGCCTCATTTAATCCTACCACAACTTGATGAACCGAATTAATCTCTTCTTCCTGAAAGCTTTCTGGAGGAAAATATATTCTGAAAATATATCTTGGCCCTGTTACGAACTTAGAGACCTTCTTTAATGAATAGGATGCAAATGATTCGTTTGGAAGACAGAGTAACTTTACGGGTTGCTACCATTTAGTTAAACATTCTTCTGCTGCACAGAGTGACATCAATGGCTTGAAAAAGTTGATGCAACGTCCAAAATGCCTGATTTACATTTTCAGTAGCAGTGATCCTCTCTTAGAGGTCCTGATTTTGTCAGATAAACAGGTCAGTTAAGTCAAAAACAGGAAGTTAGATTTACCCTAAGATGCTTCTAACTCGAAAAGTCTGTGCGGTTCTATTATTCTAGTACTAATACTACACTAAGTGGGACGCAGGGAGTATGAAAGAGTTAACTTTCAAAGGTGTGGCATTAATTTCATTTATTTAGAATTTGTATCCTGCCTACTGTTTTGTTTTGGTTTTTTTTAGAATTTATTTGAGAGAGTGACAGGGAGAGCACAAGTGGGAGAAGTGGCAGAAGGAGAGAGAAAGAGAGAGAGAGGGAATCCTCAAGCAGACTCCCCACTGAGCACAGAACCCATCAAGGGGCTCAACGCGGGGCTGGATCCCTGGACCCTGAGATCACGACCTGAGCCGAAGTCAGACACTTAACTGACTGAGCCACCCAGGTGTCCCTATCTTGTCATGGGATAGATCTGAAACATAAACATAATAAAATATAGGGCATTTTAAGATTAATACAATAGAGGCTCTGTAAATGGGTAATATAACCAGTTAATTGACACTAGCTGATTATTATAGTTGGACTCTGAGTTTGGCCCAGATTCCTGGTAACCAATACAAAAAGAGAAATAGGATGGATATAATAGGTCAGACCCCCCCCCAAAATATGTTTTCATCTTTTATCTGATAAAGATAAATGGTATTAAATTGGCATTAAATTAATTGGCATTAGATTCAAGGAGGAATAAGCCATTTATTCCTAAAAAGTTAATGTATTCTTTAAAAAATATCAACAGGAAAACACAAAACTCATTGAATAGTTACCTATTTATAGGTTATCTGCTATTATTATTAGAGACGAGACAGAATGGCATATTAAGACTACGTCTTAAGTTATCAGGAGGGGTGGAGTGTAGAGAAAGCCTCAAGTTATTATCCCTCACCAGCCTTCAACATATGTTCATGCCATTTGAAAGGGCTGAGAGACCATCTGGATGGAGAGACATAGGGATTACTGCCCTGCTGGGGTGGCGTGTCACACACAACTTTACAGAGAGGACTGAACCACTCAATTAAACTCCCTTCTGAGGAATCCTGCTTCTTGATTCTAGGAACTACCATCCCTCATCCCCACCATCCCACCCGCGAGAATCCTTTCTTGCTATAAAAATGGGGGACTCAGGGGCTCCTGGGTGGCTCAGCCAGCTGAACATTTGACTTTTGGTTTTGGACCAGGTCATGATCTTGGAGTGGTGGGATCGAGCCCCGAACTGGGCTCTGTGCTCAGCGTGGAGTCTGCTTGAGATTCTCTCTCCTTCTTCCCCTCCTCCTCTGCAGGTGCACACACACGTGCTCTCTCAAAAAAAAGGGGGGGAGGGGTACTTGGCAGTTTCTCAAAAACTTAAACCATACGATCCATCAATTCTATTTCTGGGTAGATACCCTGAAGAATTGAAAGGAGAGACTCAAACAGGTATTTATATACCCATTTTCATAGTAGCATTATTTACAATAATCAAAAGGTGGAAAAAGCCCAAGTGGATAAATAGAATGTGGTGTATCTACATGATGGAATATTCTTCAGCCTTCAAAAGATAGAAAAATTCTGATGAATCTTGAAGACATGGTGCTAAGTGAACTAAGCCAGGCACAAAGGGACAAATACTATATGATTCCACTTATATGAGGCACTAGAATAGACAAAGTCATACAGACAGAAAGTAGAATGGTGGTTTCTCGGAGCTAGGGTTGGGGAGAATGGGGGATTTATTGGTTAATGGGTACAGAGCTCCGTTTGGGAAGATGAGAAAGTGCTGGAGATGGATGGTTGTGACGGTTGCACAACATTGTGAACGTACTTAGTGCCCCTGAACTGTGCACTTAAAATGATTAAACTAAAAAAGAAAGAGAGGAAGCCTCAGTGTCCGAGGCTGGAAGCTGACAATAGCCCAAGTTGTGCTCCAGTTAGTAAGTGTCCTGGAATTTCCAGTTTAGCCGTCGGGAAGAGAAATTCTTCCAGGCTTCCACACCACACATGCTCTCGGGAAGAACTGCACAGAGAGCTCTTTCTTCGCATCTTGACCCACACATCCATGCCCCTCTGTCTCATGCTGGGGATCCGCTGTTATAGTATCGTCCCGTCACTGCCAAACCCTTGCTCTGAAAAGTGCAGCTTCCTCAAACCCCACACACGCTGTGCTCCCTCTGTGACCCCAAGTTCCCCATCAAAGTTGTCAGGGGCGTTGCGTAACCACTCAGCTTGCTTTCCCGTCCCCTTTGTTTCTTCCTTCCTTCAAGCTAAAAACACTTGAATCCTGCGTGTGCCGTGATGTGTTAGGTGGAGTCCATTGCTGAAGACACAACAGAAACAAATAATGATAATGCAGTGGGGCGCGTTTTATAACATGGGCAATAAATGTACAAAGAAGATTGCAGTTTTCTGTTAAAATGGGATCCAGAGAAGCCCAAGGGAGCTTTATTTTATATATATATATATATTTTTTTTTTTTTTTTTTAAAGAGAGAGCATGAGAAGCAGGTGGGGGGCGATGGTGAGGGGCAGAGAGAGAGAGAGAGAGAGAATCTTGAGCAGACTCCGTGCTCAGCCCAGAGCCTGACATGGGGCTCGATCTCATGACCCTGAGACCATGACCTGAGCTGAAATCAAGAGTCAGAGGCTCAAGTGATTGAGCCACTCATGTGTCTTGCAAAGGGGCTTAAAAAAATTATTGTAAAATATTATAGGTGTAAATAATAATAATAGCTATCATTTATTGAGCTCTATTCCAGTTGCTTTGCATGAATTAATATTAATATTAATATTTAAGCCTCAGAGAAATCCTAAGAGGTCGGTACTGTGATGACCCCTATTTTTCCAGATGAGGAAATTTAGTCACGGAGAGATTAAGAAATCACCTAGTAGCCACAGCTGGGGTGTGCTTGAGCCAGAATTTGAAGCTGGGCAGTCTGTTTCCAGAGCCTCCTTCATAATTGCAACATTATACTTTCTCTCCTATATTAGCCAGAAAGTAAGATAATGAGCTTTCTGTTCTTGCCAAAAACTTTAATCAAATCTTAGTATTTGCCATAGTTCCTGCAGACTTGTAAAAGATAGAAAAGAGTATGGCTGTGCTAAAGGCAATGAGGTACCCTGGATTGGACCCTGAAATAACGACAAAAAAGACATTAGTGGGGGCGCCTGGGTGGCTCAGATGGTTAAGCGTCTGCGTTCAGCTCAGGTCATGATCTCCAGGTCCTGGGATCGAGTCCTGCATCAGGCTTCCTGCTCAGCAAGGACTCTGTTTCTCCCTCTGCCACTCCCCTGCTTGTTCTCTCTCTGTCTCTCTCAAATGAATAAATAAAATATTTTAAAACAAAGACATTAGTGGAAAAACTGATGAAATCTGAAAAACTGTAATGTTTGGTTGTACCAACGTTAATTTCTTAGTTTTGATAAGTGTACCATGGTTGGTAAGACGCTAACATTAGAAGAAACTGGGTGAAGCATATATGGAACTCTCTGGACTATCTCTGGACTAAAAATTACTTGGTAATTTTTCTGTAAATCCAAAATTATTCCAAAAGAAAACATTACGTAAATTAACAACATTATGGATATGAAACCTTATTGATACCTTTCTCCTGTGGCCCCTCCACAAAGGTAATCATTACCTGGAACTTGGTGCCTACCATTCAAAAGGCCTAACACAACTATTAGTGTAACTAACTTGTGGGCCAAAAGAGACACATTATTTTAAAATGTAACTTTTTAACTTTATTTTATTTTATCCCAGTACAATTAACACACAGTGTTACGTTAGTTTCAGGTGTACAATATAATAATTCAATAATTCTTTGCATTTCTCAGTGCTCATGAGATAAATATACTCATAATCCCCTTCACCTATTTCTCCCATTCCCCCCTCCTCCCTCTGGCAACCACTAATTTGTTCTCTGTAGTTAAGTCTGGTTTTTTGTCTCTTTTTTTAATTTGTTCATTTGTTTTGTTTCTTAAATTCCACATATGAATGAAATCATGTGGTATTTGTCTTTTTCTGACTGTTTTTAAAAAAATTTTTTTAATTTATTTTTGTAAGAGAGAGAAAGAGCATGCACACACAAGTGGGGGGAGGGGCAAAGGGAGAAGCAGATTCTCTGCTGAGCAGGGAGCCCGACGTGGGACTCAATCCCAGAACCCTGGGATCATGACCTGAGCCGAAGGCAGATGCTTAACTGGCTGAGCCACCCAGGCGCCCTGACTGATTTATTTCACTGAGCGTTATACTGTCTGGGTCCATCCATGTTGTAGCAAATGCTGTATTTCATTCTTTTAAATGGCTGAGTAATAGCCCATTGCAATATGTAGGTATATATATCCCACATCTTTATCCATTCATCTATCAATGGATACTTGGGCTGCTTCTATATCTTGGCTATTGTAAATGATGCTATGATAAACATAGGGGTGCACATACCTTTTCAAATTAATGTTTTCATTTTCTTTGGGTAAATTCATACCCAGTAGTGGAATAAGTGGACCATAGGGTATTTCTATTTTTAACATTCTGAGGAACCTTCGCCCTGTTTTCCTGCTTGTTCTCTCTCTGTCTGCAGAGTGGCTGCACCAGTTTGCATTCCCACCAACAGTGCATGAGGGTTTCTTTTTCTCCACATCCTTGCCAACACTTGTTATTTCTTGCCCTTTTGCTTTTAGTCATTCTTACAATTGTAAAGTGATATCTCATTGTGGTGTTAATTTCCATTTCCCTCGTGATCAACAACGTTGAGCATCCTTTCATGTGTCTGTTGGCCATCTGTATGTCTTCTTTGGAAAAAATGTCTGTTCAGATCCTCTATTTTTTAATTGGATTATTTGGGGGGGGTTGGTGTTAAATTGTATAAGTTCTTTATATATCTTGATATACATAAAAGATATATCATTTCCAAATATCTGCTCCCATTCGGTAAGCTACCTTTTTGTTTTGTTAATGGTTTCCTTTGCTGCCCAGAAGCTTTTTATTTTGGTGTAGTCCCAATAGTTTAATTTCGTTTTTGTTTCCCTTGCCAGAGGAGACCCAGCTAGAAAAATATTTCTATGGCCAATGTCAAAGAGGTTGCTGCCTGGGTTCTCTTCCAGGATTTTTATGGTTTTAGGTCTCACATTTAGATCCTTAATCCATTTTGAGTTTATTTCTGTGTATGGTGTAAGAAAGTGCTCCACTTTCATTCTTTTGCATGTAGCTAGCTGTCTTGTTTTCCCATAGCGTTTGTTGAAGAGCTGTCTTTTCCCCATTGTATAGTCTTACCTCATTTGTCATAGATTCATTGACTATAAAAGCATGGGTTTATTTCTCTAGTCTCTATAAAAAGCAACACCTTAAAAAAAAAAAAAGAAAGAAAGAAAGAAAGAATTCTTAAGTCTTAAGGCCCTAGGACTTCAGGGAGAGGTCAGGAGTGAGGTTTTCCTGGAGACACTGACCCTCCTACAGCACTGCCAAGAATCCCTGTCCTTGATCAATACTCCTTCACCCTGACCAGCACCCGGCCCCCAGGCTTGGTTCCACTGTTGACCTCATCAAGGAGGCTGCCTATAGGTCATTGTCACTCCCTTCCTGCAGCCCCTTTCACTTGACTTTTCTCTGAAAAACTGGGCACTGAATTTCTCTGAGCTTGAGGTTAAAACAAGAGTTACCAGTCTCCAACAGTCTAGGTCAGCGGACAAGAGTCCTGAGGCTCAGCCATTTTCTGTAGGAGGCATGGTACTGATACCGTATGGCATATCCTAAGGGGTAGAAAGGCCGGGAGGTTCTCTATCGACTCAGCACTCAAGCTCTGCACCTAGATCACCCCAATGAGACAGGGGCTCTTTCTTAGCTCCTGAGGCTATTTCCCTTATGCCTAAAGGTCATTAGAAGGGTGACATTTCTAGGACCTCATTCATCTGTTTATTTAAAGATGCCCCCACTCTCCCACATCTATTTATAAAATGGTAACTGTGAAAGTAGAGATTCACAGAGGCTCTCAAAGAGGAGGCAGAGAAAACCTGCCAGGGAGGCTAGGGGGAAGGCCTGGGGCCTGGCAAGGTTCTGGAAGGCTGACTTGGGAAATGTTAAAAGAGGGGATGTGCCCGCCAAAGTCTCTGGGAAAATAAACAGGCTTATCAACTGTTCTTTGACCTGCAGATACCATTCTTCTGTCAGGAAAAACAGTCTCTTCAGTTTGGGGATT
This sequence comes from Ursus arctos, assembly GCF_023065955.2. NCBI lineage: Eukaryota > Metazoa > Chordata > Mammalia > Carnivora > Ursidae > Ursus > Ursus arctos. Next base: position 71,066,471 of record NW_026623089.1, read on the forward strand.
CCTGAAAGGTAACCAGGGGAACGCAGAGTCCATTTCCTGGGGAAATAGTGTTCTAAATGCTTCCACGTGTACTGTATCTGATGTTAGACTCGGAGGTAGGAAGACTGCAGATGTGAACTGTTTGTTTGCTTTTTTAAAAAATAAAATTGATACAAAAGACGTAATATCCAGGGGAGAAGTAGGGATGGGGAAGGAGTTCAGCTTTTAACAGCTGACAGCGCTAACCTGTAAGACAAGGACACCTGTGTTCGTGCTTAAGTAAATATTTGAGGTGATAGGTTCCTGTTTTCTCTGCCAATTCACCTGATTTCTTTTGAAATCTTTATGAAGTGTACTGGATTGTGAAATGTGTTACAGACCCCTAGAATCACAGCATTTAAGCAAGGATCATCCTAGATCTTGTAGTGAAATACGATTTTGTGATACATAAAGCTAATTCATGCGGTTTTACTCTTTTGGAGAGAAACAACAAAAACACTCACAGTTTTATTAACAACCAAGACCATGACTGTTTGTTTCCCGGTAGAAAAAAAGTTTCTCACGTAAGGCAGTGATATGTGGTCGAGATTGCTGTGAACTGTAACCCAGAGACCGGAGTCCTGCGCCAGTCCCGCGAAACCAGCTATTTGACAGCGGGACTCAGCGCTCTCATCTGTGAATGAGAAGTAAAACTTTTATATGTGATCACTAGGCGCCTGAAATCAATATTATTCATAAATCTGGAAAGTGGACATATGCAAATATGAAATCCACATGACAAGTAGGCATATATGTATATCAACTATACAACATATAGATAAATACTATATAATGAAGGCACCACGGTTAATAGTGTTAAATGAGAAATGTTGCCATCAGAGATTTTTTAGCAAAGGAAATTCTCGGCAGAGGTTATTAATATTGAAACTGGTTGAATATTTATGAGACATTCATCTTCCGAATTAGAAGGGTCTGTGTATTCTATTCTAAATGGTTTTCAGAAAAGGAGTTTAAAGAGCTTTCCCTGGTAATTGTCTCAATGTTTAAAGAGACTAGTGGTGAGCAAATTACTCCTTTCATTTAATCCACTGCTACCTTTGTTGTCAGTCCCATAAGGTGGGGCAGAAAGGGCATGGATGCCGCTCTGGAGTTGTCCTGGTTTCGCCACCTACTAGCTCCGTGTGTGAGCTGGGGCAGGGTGACTTACTCTCTGCACCCCTGGTCCTTCATCGATTAAGTGAGGATGATAATAATGCTTAGAGCTAGTGTCCATGGAAAGTGCTTTATAAGGTGACAAACACGGCAATGATTATTGTTCTAAGGTATCATATTTATAACAGACAAGGTGTTAACATTCTAAGATTTTAAACGATTAATATTATTAATGTTACAACTTAGTGCAGTCACTTGGAAGAATTGCACAAAATCACGTGGAGTGAACACTAGGGTCAGTATGATTTTACAAAGGGGACTTTAGGATGCTGGGAATGTTCTATTTCTTGATCTATGTGTTATTTACATGAGTGTGTTCAGTTCGTGATCACTCATCACACTGTGAGCATAGGATGTGTGCCCTTTTCCATATATGTGCTCTACTTTAATAAAGAATTAACATTTTTGATTTAGTGAAAGTACATACCATGCAGAAAAAACAACAGCAATCAACAGCAAAAATCTCCAGATTTTCCATCTTCCAGAGCTAGTGAAGGGGTTCAGAAAAACATCTTCAAAATGTGCTCCTTTGGCATAGAGATTATTTTGAGTTGAAGGCCATCAAGACTCAGTGGAGTCAGGAAAAACTTTTACCTCTCCCTTAACTACCCAAAAGAATTTAGATAGGTGGTCTAGTCCAGAAAGAGAGCTATTATCAGAGGTAACTTTTTATCCGAAAGACCTACCCATATAGTAGCGTGAACATCCGATTACCCAACATCTGTCTTTATAGTCGTATGAGCTAAACTCCCCACTTTTGGGACCCCTGTCCCATTCCTTAGCTTCAGATGCCACATAAGCCTCCATTGCCTGACTTGCCCATGATCTGCATTGTCTTTGCAGGTCTCCCTCAGATATAATTAAATTTGTTTTTCTCCAGTTATCTGCCTTCTATAATTTTTGCTGTCAGAGCAGCCACAGAAGCTAAAAGGAAAAATTGTCCCTCCCTGACAATAGCCACTCTCAATATTTGAATGTAGATCTTTCCAGAATTTTTTCTCTGTATACACACATATATTGCGAAAACAGAATCATACCACATCCTTTGTTGACCCAATTTTCTCACAGGGCAATATGTCGTAGTCTTTCTGCGTCAATAAATTATCAGTCATTTACCGCATGGTACTGGAGTCTATTTTATCAGTGCCCTATTTTTCTGTCACAAATACTGAGAAACAAGACTTGTTCAGACATCTTTGCTCAGTAGTTGGTTTGTTTTCTAGGGATTCTAAACCTAGGATTGGGGGCCTCTAGGAGGACACATATCTTTAAGGCACAGGCTTTCTTCTAGAAAGACTGCACCAGTGCACATTCCCATCTACGGTGGATGAAAGCTCCCCCTTTTCCCGTCACCTCGCTCAGAGTGGATACTATCATTCTTTTTAATCTTTACCAATCTGTAAGTTAGGTGTAAGCAAGTGGAAGGGTCCGCAGTAGGGGGCTAAGCTCCGACTCTGGGATAGAACAGACTTGGGTCCATCTTCCAGCTCCAAACCTCAGTTTCCCTAAGCTATAAAATGGGGTAAATGATAACATTTCCCAAAGAGGACTGTTCATAGCTTGACACGAGTCGCAGCCACTTCGGACTGTTCTCCCTTCTTCTTCCCTACCTCCTTTGTGGTCCCGTCTCCACCCAGCAGCCTGGACATCCTCCTGTGAAAGTAAACCACATCCCATCACTGCATCACTCCCTTTCTTCAACCTCTTCCTTGACCACCGTCCATGAAGTCGAATCTAAACTCCTTAATCCGTCCGCCCGGAGTCCAACTACGCTGCATTTGCCTGTCTCCCCAGCACATGGCGTCAGGCCTTGCTTTCCCTCCCCCACCTTTTTGAGGCCACGCCAGCCCATTTCAGTGCCTTGCCCAGGCCAGTCCCCGGGGGCCTGTGTGCTCCTGCTTCTTCCTGTCTTCGCCGACTTCAGCTAGAAAACCACATCCTTAGAGAGCCCTTCCCTGCCCTCCCTGCTATTTTCTCTCACAGCATCCTGTTTCTTCCCTCCTCAGTTCTTATTACTATGTGTAATTAGACATGTCTTTGCTTACGTTGGTATTTTCTGTCTCCCCCACCTGCTAAGCTCAATGTGAACAGAGACAAGGCCTTTTTATTTATTTCATTGCTCTATCCTAGTGCTTGCCTCATTAGTAGATGCTCAATAAACACTGGCTGAGCAAATAACCTTTTTACTTTTCCTCTGTTTGGTGGCTTGGACGCCTATAGCACAGTGACATGGCAGGGCAGCGGCCAAACCTTTGTGACCTGTCCACCTGGGTGGCTCACCTGCTAAGCTCAATGTGAACAGAGACAAGGCCTTTTTATTTATTTCATTGCTCTATCCTAGTGCTTGCCTCATTAGTAGATGCTCAATAAACACTGGCTGAGCAAATAACCTTTTTACTTTTCCTCTGTTTGGTGGCTTGGATGCCTATAGCACAGTGACATGGCAGGGCAGCGGCCAAACCTTTGTGACCTGTCCACCTGGGTGGCTCTCCTTCTGTTCTGAGCCTCTGCCAGGCTGTTTCTGATCCCTCCCAACCTCCCACCCCTGAGTTTGTTTTCCAATTGCCTTCTGCTGCTCTGAAATGAGTATCTATGATTTTATGCTGTTCGTTCACTGAAGTGCCTCCCCCACCTTAGGGAATCACCTATTATACTAATCTAGTTTCTCCAAATGGCACTCTGTCGTGAAAGGGGCTGGAGGGAGCTTCAATTAACAGTCACTCAGTCTGTATTTATTTATTAAGTGCCAGGCACTATAATAAGCACTCGGGATACAAAGACCGTATATACAGTACAGCACTTCCTAACTTCAGGGAGCTCACGGTCTAGGGACGGAGACACACCATGGTAATACGTAGCAAATGCAGCAATTTGTTTCCAAGACAAAGACTGTATCCAAGGGAAAGGATGTCTAACTTAGTGTGGCACACTTCCTGGAGGACATGGGATTTGATCTGAGCCAGATAAAGAGGAGGAAAGCATTACAGGCCCCGGGAACTGCCTGAGCCTCGATATGGGACTGAGAAAGCAACATTTCGTGGGCAGGGAGACAGTCAGCAGTTTAGAAAATAAAGTGCACATCAGAAAATGCAGAAAAAGAAGGTGGATGAGCAGGGGCTGACAGAGGAGGGCCGTGGAAGCATGGTTGGAAGCTTGGATTTTGAAGGGATCGCTGGGAGTTTTAATGGGGGTGAGCAGAGGGCTGGGGAGGTGGGGCGACCAGAGAAAATATGAGGATCAGACCTGGGGCAGAGGTAACAGTGAGAGAGAGAGAGTTGGGGACAGTTTTGAGAAGCTTCAAGAGGTACAACCGGTAGGACATGGTTACTGACTGAATGTGGGGCAGGTTGGCTGGGAGGCTGCCGCGGAAAGAGGAGAGTCTATAGCTCGGCTGATGCAGCGATGCTGCGATTCCCTCCACCCAGAGAACACCTGGGAAGCAGGTTCGGCAACCTGGGGGAGTGAGGTGACACGTGAGGTTTGCTGAATCTGAGGTGCTTGCAGGAACCCAGGAGAAGTGCAACCCAGGGCTGCAGCTCTAGGTTTGGGAGTCATCACCCCCACCTCCAAGAGTAGGTGGGAAGCACAGAGCAGCAGGCCCAAAGTGGATCCCAGAGAAAGCCCCACATTCGTTCTCAGCTGGAGTGAGAGAAAGATAGATGTAGTTAGCAGCTCCTCTGGTTATCTATGCTTTCATGCTTGTTAACTTTGTGCCGTTGCCTTCAGACCTCCCCCAGGCTTCGTGGCCGATCTCTAAAGGCGAATAGGAGCTACGATGTATTGAGCGCCTTCCATGTGCTTTGTATATTCTACAAGTTTTCCTTGTACTGATTTCTTGACACCTCACAAAATCATCATGAAGCAGTTCTCATTTTTTGAGATGGCAAAGCTGATGCACAGGTAGGTGACCTGCCCAAGGTCAGACTGTTGATCATGGGGGAGCCACCTGAAATGGGGACAAATCCTTCTGTTTGAGGAAGTCTGCAGCTCATCCTTCCCAAATCATATGTTAAGCACTTTCTTACCTTTCCCTGACTTTGTCTTAGAGACAAAAAGGGCAGCCACAATGTTGCTTAACATTTCCAAGACCTAAAGAATCACTGAAGGAAGAAATAACTTTTTAATGAGGTCTAGATTCCAGTTAGCTTTATAAAGAAAATTTGCTTTTATTTTGTTAAATACTAGTGTTTGAAACTGAGTAAATGTTGCTGAGAATGGCAGGGTGCCACCACTTCGATGTGCACACAATTCCTGTAAATACCTCTTGTTTTAGAATGAGCATATTAGGCGGGAGAGTGCAAACCATGTGAATGACAATGGAGCTCTCACATGTGTTATAAATACTCCATGGTTGAATGGGGCACCTGTGGGACAAGGAAAGCTGTGAGGGTCTTCCCCACCCTCCCTTGGCATTCTGAAGATTGATTAGTATATTATAAAACACTTTTCTTGCGGCATCTGGGTGGCTCAGTTGGTTAAGCATCCGACTCTTGATTTCAGTTCAGGTCATGATCTCAGGGTCGTGAGATCAAGCCCCTTGCCAGTCTCCACACTGGGCATGGAGCCTGCTTAAGAGTCTCTCTCTCCCTCTCCATCTGCCCCTTGCTCCCCACTCATGCTCTCTCTCTCAAAAAACAAACAAACAAACAAACAAAACCCAACAAAAACCACTTTTCCTGTAAAAGAATGTTATTATATAGCTTTATTATGTTGCTTCCTTATGTAACTTGCTTTATCAGTTAGCATCTTATTTTTTTTTAAGATTTTATTTATTTGTCAGAGAGAGAGAGCACAAGCACGGGGAGTGGGAGAGGGAGAGGGAGAAGCAGGGTCCCCACTGAGCAAGGAGCCCGATGTGGGACTTGATCCCCGGACCCTAGAATCATGACCTGAGCCTAAGGCAGATGCTTAACCAACTGAACCACCCAGGCGTCCCTCAGTTAGTCATCTTCGAGAAAGCTTTTTCTGTAAATTTTGTGTAATGTTATATTTTCTGAAGTTATATCCAAAGCTGGATAATGATGACCCGAATAGGGATTCAAAGAAAAAATATACAATCCTTAGGAACGTGAACATCTTATTGACATGGAAATATTCTAGAACTATTTTATATGCTTGCTGGTACAAGAGTGTAATCAAGAATTCTGTTTTAAATTAGAAGTTAAAACTTTATGTACATAAAACAAGTGGCTGCCCAGAGGCCATAGTTTGTCAGTTTAACCTTTTGAAAATATTGCATTAAAATATTATTTATCTAAAAGCTTTCACCCTAAGATCAGGAATAGGACAAGGATTCCCACTCTTGACACTTTTACTCAACATAGTATTAGAAGTCCTAGCCAGAGCAAGTAAGCAAGAAAAAGAAAAAAAGGCATTCAAAGCAGAAAGGAAGAAGTGAAACTATCTTTATTTGCAGTTGACATCTTATCATACGTAAAAAACAAAAACTAAAACAAAAAAGCCCCTAAAGATTCCACCAAAAAAACCCCATAAAAACCCATAACTGTTAAAACTAATAAACAAATTCAGTAAAGTTTCAGGATACAAAATCAATATACAAAAATCAGTTGTGTTTCTTACACTAATAATGAGGTATTAGAAAGAGAAATTAAGAAAACAATCCCATTTATAATTGCACCAAAAGAATAAAACATGTGGGAATAAATATAACCAATGAGGTGAAAAACCTATACACTAAAAACTATGACACTGATGAAAAAAATTAAAGAAGACACAAATAAATGAAAAGAATTTCATGCTCATGGATTGGAAGAGTTAATATTGTTCAAATGTCCATACTAGTAAAAGTAATCCCTATCAAAATTCCAATGGCATTCTTCACAGAAATAGAACAAAAAAATCCTAAAACTTCTATGAAACCATAAAAGACCCCAAACAGCCAAAGCAATCTTGAGAGAGAAGAATCAAGCTGGAGACATCACATTTCCTGATTTCAAACTATATTACAAAGCTATAGTAATCAATACAGTATAATATTGGCATAAAAACAAACACATAGATTACTGGAACAGAATTGAAAGCCGAGAAATAAATCCAAACATATATGATCAATTAATTTATAACACAGGAGGCAAGATTATATAATGCGGAAAGTGCAGTCTCTTCAATAAATGGTGTTGGGAAAACTGGACAGCCACATGCAAAACAATGAAACTGCACTCTTACACCATACACAAAAATAAACTCAAAATGGATTAAAGACTTAAATGTAAGACTGGAAACCATAAAACTTGTAGAAAAAAAACATAGGCAGTCAACTCCTTGACATCAGTGCTAGAGATGATTTTTTTTATTTGGATATGACTTCAAAAGCAAAGGCAACAAAAGTAAAAGTAAACAAGTGGGACTACATCAAACTAAAAAGTTTCTGCACGGCAAAGGAAATCATCAACAAAATGAAAAAAATAACCTACCGAACGCGAGAAATATTTTCAAATCATATGTCTGATAAAGGATTAATATCCCATATATATAAAGAACTCATTCAATTCAATTAAAAACTCTGATTAAAAAACGTGCGGAGGACCTGAACAGACATTTTTCCAAAGAAGACATACGGATGGCCAATAGGTTTACGAAAAGGTGATCAATATCACTAGCCATCAGGGAAATGCAAATCAAAACCACAATGAGATATCACCTTACACTTGTTAGAATGTCTATTATCAAGAAGACAAGAAATAGCAAGTGTTGGCAAGGATGTGGAGAAAGGGAACCTGTGTGCACTGTTGGTGGGAATATAAATTGGTGTAGCCACTATGGCAAACAATATGGAGGCTCCTCAAAAAATTAAAACTAGAATTACCATATGGTCTAGCAATCCCACTTCTGGATATTTATCTGAATAAAATGAAACCACCAACTCAAAACAATATCTGCACCCTTAGTTTATTGCAGCCTTATTTACAGCAGCTAAGACATGTAAACATAACCTAACTGTCCACCAATGGATGAATGGGTAAAGAAAACATGATACATAACGTCTATATAGATAATCTATCTATAATATCTGTATAGATATATAGTATGCATATACATACACCATAATGGAATGGTGTATTATTGTATGTTATACACAATGGAATACTATTCAGCCATAATAAAGAAGGGAATCCTGCCATTTGTTGCACGTATGAATCATTATGCTAAGTGAAACAAGTCAGATGGAGAAAGACAAATACGCTATGATCATACTTACATGTGGAATCAAAAACAAAAAACCAATTCATAGATATATAGAGAACAGATGGGTGGTGGCCAGAGACGGGGGCAGGGAACAGGGGAAATCGTTGAAGATGGTCTAAAGGTACAAACTTCCAGTTATGAAATAAACAAGCCACGGGGTATAATGTACAGCACAGTGACTATAGTTAATAATATTGTTATGTTACATTTAAGAGTTGTTTCAAGAGAGTAGATCTTAGAAATTCTCATTACGAGAAAAAAAAAGAATCTGTAACTGTGTGGTAATAGATGTTAACTAGACTATGGTGATCATTAAATTAAAATTAAAACCATTTTGAAAAACTATTGTGTACCATAGGATTTGAGGCACAAAGGGGAAAAAATTTCTTTTTTTTTTTCCCAGTCTTATATTCAAGTCTACAAAATTTCTTCTACCAATACTGTAATTCATGACTTGGTCATTTTGGTCCTTTCTCTCTCACAGGACACATGTAAACACTCATACAAACACACACACATTCTGCCTTCATAGTCCTTTATTAAAATGCACATATTTCCACTATCATAAGAATAGGTAAAATCTGCTAATAAAAGTCGACTTTGTGGAACGCCTGCTTTATGCATTGTCACGTACTCCATGGGACCCTCCTGTGGGGAGGTGTTTGTGCTCCCACTTTACCCCAAGGAAACCGAGGCTCAGAGAAGTTAAGAAGGAAGTGTCTCTCTGTCAGACTTCACGTGACTTTGCTTCCTGGAGCCTCAGGTTCCTTTGGAGGAAAATGCGAATGCTGATTGTCAATGCTTCAGAGGTCTCCGTAAAGATTACGTAAGACAATATACCTTAAGCACTCACCTCAGCGTTCAAGAAATGTGTTGTTGCTGCTGTTGTTTTTATTATAATGTGATTGGCCGAAGGTCAACAGCTTCCGGGAGGCATGGCTTGCAGCTACTGAACTCCCAGAGCTCCTTCCTCCGGAGGCTGGGCCTCGACACCAGGTAGGTGGGAGCATAAGGGAAAGGGTATCTATTTACCTCTCTGTGACAGATTTTTGAACTACCACAGATACTATTTTCAAAATGTTTCATGGCTTTGGCCTTTCCCATCTGTTGGGCTCGCCCAGAGAAATGGCTGCCGGGCCAGCTCCTTGGGAGACCTAGAAGCGTAGCCCACGGGGAGCCCGGGCCTCTGTAGGCTAACATGGTCTGCTCCCTTGTTTTCTCATAGAAGGAAGATACTTAGTTTGCTGGATGATAGAAACAAGAGAGTAAATGAATGATTCATGTTACCAAATTGTATAAGTTTCATGTGAATGCAAATTATTGTCACTTGGACAAAGTCCCTTTGCCTTTTTAACTTGTTTGCTCTGCTGCCTCTGTGGATGGCAAAGCGCATGTCTTCTAGCTCCCTTTTATCCCCGCAACAGACAACAGAACCAGTGTTTGACTGAATACTTAATTTTGAATTCTTAATTAATTAGTCAACATTTATTCAAGCACCAACTATTTTAAAGATACTTTCAAGACGGGGATTTAAAAAGAAATAAAACACAGCAGTCTGTAAGAGGCTCAGGGTGGCCTGGTTAACTATTCTTAAGAAGAGTGTCTTGTTGAATGCCAAACTAAGGTCGGTTTAATATTTGTTTCTTTGTTATACTCTTCACAGAGATACATGGACAAATCATTGGAAAGTTTCTTCTCCAGACCACGTGACCCCATGTGGTCAGCAAAATGGTTGGTGTTCCAATCACGCTCTGGCTTTCAGTGGGATCAGTGTATGCTACCACTTGGCCAGAGAGGCAACGTTGAAGGTTCAAGTCCTACTGTGTGTACCTGTAGGGTATCCGGGTCCCGATGGCAGGGCGTGTTTGAGTCTGAATCCAAGTCGTAGAGGTAAGCAGGCTCCCTGTAAACAGCATGCACTTTTCGAGTGCTGGCACTGGGTCCTCTGCTCCATGCTTTGAAACAAAATCAAAGCTTGCTTTGGTCTTGACTTCAGCTTTGGTCTAATAATAGTCTGATAGGTATGCCTATGGCAGCCTTTTTAATTTTAACTCTTCCCCTTTAATGACAGGAACACAAAGTCTTTGAATTTCTTGGCATCTGCGAGGTGAGTCATGCATTTTATAGACAGAGAAACTGACAGAGGCATGACTTGCATAAGGCAGGACAGCAACTCCAAGAATCCAGTGAATCCAGTGCCCTGAGGTTGCCCAGAATGACTGGGCCCGCTGCCCGTCTTCTCGTCCCTCCACCGTACCAGGTGTAAACATTAACAGAGAAAACCAAACTGTGGTTTGGAAGGGAAGAGATAGAAGTCAGGAGTCCACAGCATTTGAAAGGGTAGAGGCAGACCCAGGTTGCGTTTCTGTTCTCCCAATTTGGGGTGAAGAACTGCAGGTAGCAGGTTTCTTCCTTCTTACCTGCTCGTGTCCCACGTGGCCTCAGCACTCTTTCCTCAGCAAATGTATGCTGGGTTCTGGGCAAAACAATGTTATAATAAAAACAAAAAAGACGAACCATGACATTGGTTCTAATTACCCCACAGGGTCTTTTTCTCTAAGCCAGAATATCTGCAATCTTGCGTTTTCCTGTTAGGGATGGAGACATTTTACTTGTCAGCCATAGAAATTCTCCCACTTTTTTGGGAATACGGGTGTTAGCAAAAGCATCCATCATATACTGACCACCAATTTTAACCAGATACTGCTGGGTATTTTGTACGGTCTCATTTAATCCTCATGACCGCAAATCTTTATTGAGCAACTCCCATGTGCCCAACAGCATGTTGGAGACAAGAGATACAAAAAAATAAATTGGGCGTAGTCCCAGCCCTCCAAAATGGTAGAGTCTAGTATGGAAGATATAATCAAGGTCAATTTTATTATAATACAATATTATATAAGGGCAAAGAGGTGAGCCTAGTTTCTGCTATGGGAACACATGGGAGAAGACCCCAAACAAGTGTTGGGATGCCACAGACCTCTTCTTGGAGAAAGTGATGTCTAAGCACTATTTGATGGAAATTATTATCTCCAGAGTTATCTTTCAGCCTAATAGAGTTTGGGGAAGGCAGAATACTGGCCCCCAAAGACGCACACATCCTAATCCACAGAACATGTGAATATATTACCTTGTATGGCAGAAGAGCCTTTGCTGATGTGATTAAGTGAAAAATCTCGATATGGGGAGATTATCTTGAGTTACCTGGTGGGCCCAATGTAATCACATGTAATTCCCTGCAAGAGGGAGGCAAGGTCAAAGTCAGTAGTGGGAGACTTAGAAGCAAGAGGTTGGAGTGGTGGCAGGAAGGGGCCACAGAATGTGGGCGGCCTTTAGAAGCTGGAAAAAACAAGAAAACGGATTCTCCTTCAGAGCTCCCAAAGAAACCCCTCTGCCAACGCTTGGTTTTAATCTGCGAGACTCATTTGGACGTTCTAGAACTGTAATAGAATAAATCTGTGTCATTTTAAGCCACTAGGTTTGTGGCAATTTATTACAGCAGCAAATAGGAAACTTGCCCGATGTCAGAGACTAGAGGGGATGAAGCCAGGGTTAAAACTAAGAGTGATATCTGTTATATCTCCATAAAACTAGGGGGAAATCCCCCAAAACCCAAGAGTGACTATTCCAGAGCCTGGACAGTCTTTCCCCAAAGCTTATGTTACTCTTTGAGATTCCTTGGGTATTTGCTCAGCAAGTTTTGAAGAACGAGTCTGGCAGTCTCCTTCCCTGCTCTCTTGCCTAAGGCACAGCGTACACTTATGGGGATAGCAGGAGGGATCAGATGATTCTAGCACGGTAGGATGCTAGATCATCCACGGGTCACTGAATTGTTTCTTGAGTAGTGTGGTGGAAAGAGAACTGGATTAACAGAAGCTCCAGTCCTAGTACTGGTACTAATTAGCTCCAAGGCTTGAACAAACCTTTCACATTTCTGGGCCTCATTTTACTCACATGCAAAACAGGGCTTGCGTAGCATGTTGGGTTTTTTTTTTAATTTAAATTCAGTTAATTAACGTATAGTGTATTATTAGTTTCAGAAGTAGAGTTTAGTGATTCATCGGTTGCATATAACACCCAGTGCTCATTACATCACGTGTCTACCTTAATGCCCATCACCCAGTTACCCCATCCCACCTCCCACCTCCCCTCCAGCAACCCTCAGTTTGTTTCCTATGATTAAGAGTCTCTTATGGTTTGTCTCCCTCTCTGATTTCATCTTATTTTATTTTTCCCTCCTTTCCCCTATGCTCCTCTGTTTTGTTTCTTAAATTCCACATGTGAGGAAAGATAATTATCTGACCCATTATTTTGCTTATTTCGCTCCTAGTTCCATCCACATCATTGCAAATGGTACGATTTCTTTTTTTGATGGCTGAGTAATATTCCACTGTATGTATATACCACATCTTCTTTATCCATTCATCTGTTGAAGGACATCTGGGTTCTTTCCATATTTTAGCAATTGCGGACATTGCTGCTATAAACATTGGGGTGCGGGTGCCCCTTTGGATCCTTTGGGTAAATACCTAGTGGTGCAATTGCTGGGTGGTAGGGTAACTCTATTTTTAACTTTGTGAGGAACCTCCATACTGTTTTCCAGAGTGGCTGCACCAACTCACATTCCTACCAGCAATGTAAGAGAGTTCCCCTTTCTCCACATCCTTGCCAAAATCTGTTGTTTCCTGAATTGTTAATTTTAGTCATTCTGACTGGTGTGAGGTGGTATCTTATCAAAATCCTAGAGGAGAACGCAGGCAGCAACCTCTTTGACCTCGGCTACAGCAACTTCTTGCTAGACACGTCTTTAAAGGCAAGGGAAACAAAAGCAAAAATGAACTATTGGGACTTCATCAAGATAAAAAGCTTTTGCACGACAAAGGAAACAGTCAATAAAACCAAAAGACAACCTACAGAATGGGAGAGGATATTTGCAGATGTCTTATCAGATAAAGGGCTAGTACCCCAAATCTATAAAGAATGTATCAAACTCAACACCCAAAGAACAAATAACCCAGTCAAGAAATGGGCAGAAGACATGAACAGACATTTCTCCAAAGAAGACATACAAATGGCCAACAGACACATGAAAATGTTCAATGTCACTCATCCTCAGGGAAATACCGATCAAAACCACAGTGAGTTACCACCGCACAGGATGGGTTTTGGTGTTCCTTTAGTTTTAACATTCTGCAATTTCTCAAGTCTACCAGTATGTCCTATCCCTCTTCTCCACACACTCTGAAGCCATTAAGCCCCTGATGGGAGTTCAGTCATAGCAACTCGGATGTCAGTTCATTTATTATTTAACCAAGGAAAAGGAAAGAAACCTCTCCTCTTCCAAAGGAGATCATCTTAATTTCCCTGAGTTTCAGAAACTCTGCAGCTCAAGCTGAAAGATGACTCAGCAACTAGCAAAGTTGAAGGGGACCATCTGAGTTTGTAAGTTCTGTCAATGTGTGTAATGAAGTAGTATTTGAATAGTTCTAGATGAACAAGAGCTGCAGCTAATTCTGGAAATGGCCATACTCCAAGCTCTCTGGTGCTGGAGCCTGGAAGGAGAGCTTGAAATAAGATCTGGATCTTTGGCCAATGATCTTAGGGCCCCTGTACACTGGAGTCAAGGCTGCCTCAGATTGTGCGGTCAAACTAAATACAGTGATCCTGAGGCTTTAGCTAGGCCGGAATGGTACCCTGTGGGTTCCAAGCAACCTAATGATAAGACCCATCTTCGAAGCATGGAAACCACAGCACAAATTCCCCTCTACCTTTCTGGGCTGGTCCTAAGTACAATTCTATGCATGCTGTTCCTTGACATTTCTCTGCTTTCTGCGCTGTGGGTGCCCAGGAACACTCAGGAAAACATACTGATTATTAACCTGACCAATCAACAAATAATAAACAATCTCGTGACCTTAACATGTTTTCTTTTCTCGACCTCTCTTTACAGCACTTGACATCTTTCTCATCCTCTTCTAGAACATGTTTCCACCTTATTCTGTGATGCTTTTCTCTATCCACTCCTCTTCTTAGCTGCTCCTGCTTAGTCTCCACCTCTGGCTTCTCTTCTTCCTTCTGCCTGCCCATTTTCACATTTCCATTCTTGATTCTCAACTCTTCCCTCTGCAGGTCATCTCTCTTAATGACCTTGTCCCATCCCAGTGCCTAATTAGCATCCTAATGTGTACCGCCCTGAGGTCGCGGAGAGCTCAGAGCTCTCTTCCCCACCTCAGCCTCCACCTACAGGGAATCCCACCCCTGCCACCTAGAACAGCAGTGCGAATGTGGACAAGTGACTTAAGCCTCAGCTTCCTTATCTCTAAAATGGAGAGAATAATAGAATGTATCTCATGGTGGTGTAATAAGTGCTAAAGTGATTGGCACATAGTAATCACTTGCTCTGTATTATCTGTAATTTTTTTTAAAGATTTTATTTATTTATTCGACAGGACAGAGACAGCCAGCAAGAGAGGGAACACAAGCAGGAGGAGTGGGAGAGGAAGAAGCAGGCTCATAGCAGAGGAGCCTGATGTGGGGCTCGATCCCATAACGCCGGGATCACGCCCTGAGCCAAAGGCAGACGCTTAACCACTGTGCCACCCAGGTGCCCCTGTATTATCTGTAATTTTTATTTGAATAACTGAGCTTTTTAACTTGCAGACTATTAGCACACCTCTCCTCCCTCAAACAACACCTGACAGTCTGTCGCAGGATTCCTGTTTCTGTTGGTGGTATCACCTGCCTTCCCATTGTCTAGACTCAAGAGTTCGAAATCAGCTTTGAACCGCTTTCTCTTTTGTCCCTCTATCTAACAAATTGCCAAGTCCCACCTCTCAGTTCAAATCTGGCTCTTGTGCCCTGTTCCTATCCCTGACAGCCTGATTTACGTTGATTATTGTCATGCTTCCCTAACCAATCTTTCTGGCTCTCACATTTTTCTTACTGCCAGCCCATCCTAAACCTTGTGGAAACGTTCATCTTGGCACATAGCTGTAATTACACACCTCACTGGTCCTAAACAAACTTCCACTGACTCACACTTCTTGTTGAATAAAAGTCAATTCCTCAAAGTAACATTCAGGTTCCTACAAGGTAGGGTTGAGGCTTGGCTCAGATTGTGTGAGGGGGTGGGGAGAGGGCGGCCTTCCGGATGGCACGATGAGGCGTCAGCTCGGGGTGGGAGAAAATATGAGTCACTTGCTTGTTCTCAGTAAGTGGCAGAGAATATATAAAGAGAATGGATAACTGCGAAATAGCAAAAAAAACCAAAAGTCATTTGAGCATGAATAACATTTAATCACAACTGATCAAGCATCTTCTGAAGTGCAGACCCAGGGCTGGGTGTGGACAATGTGGCAGTGAGGGGAAGTAACACAGTCATCACTCTCAAGGACTTAAGGTCAGAGAGACAGAAAGGTAAGTCAACAGCCATTACATCACAGTGTGAAAACTACCGAACTCTTTGGTGGGAATATGGAAGAATGTCACCCACACATGTGGGGGTTGGAGGGCCAGGGGAACCCCTCCTAGAGGAAATGACATCTTAGTTGACACAGAAATGTGAAGACTCATTTAGCCAGGTGAGGGTGAGGGATAAGGGAGGGTGGGGGTGTTCCAGGGTGAGGGGGTCCCCTGGGCCCACCAAGACACAGAGAGACCCTGGTGCACTCGTCCTCGATCCTGTAGGATTGAGGCTTAGCTGGGGGCAGAGGTAAGGGGTGTTGAGAGATAAGGAGGGGGAAGCAGGGGATGGATTAGGAGGAACTCTCTTCACCACGATAAAAGGGTTGGATTTCATTCTGGGGATAAGGGGGAGCCACTGGCAAGGGAATGGCCTCATCAGATTTTCTTTATTCTCAGAAGCTGAGAAAAAAGCCAGGATTTTAGTTGGGAAGAGGCTAAGTACACCAATCGTTAGAACTCAAACAATTTCTCAGACAGTTTCAAACAGTTTTATTTCGGTAATTCTGTTTCAACAACTCAAATAATTTCAGTTTCAAGACACTTGATTGTACTTGGCTCTTTACCTCTGACCCTTGCAGTTTGTAAACAATGAGAGAAGAAATCAACTGATTTATGTGCTGTTGTCTGGATAAATGTTTATTAAGGTCATAATTGTAGGCTGTGGGAGTCAGAAAGGACCTCAGAAGGAGTCGGCTTGAGAATAAAAGCATTTTTTTAATGTAAATATTTTTATTTTTTTAATTTAGTTTATTTAAATTAAATTAGCCAAGGTATAGTACATCATTAGTTTTTGATATAATGTTCAATGATTCATTAGTTGCGTGTAACACCCAGTTTAAAAAAAAAAAAAAGCAAAGCAAAGCAAAGCATTGGTGCTTTTTTCTGGTTTGCTGCTTTAATTTACCTCCAGCCCGCTTCTGTGGCTCCCCTTGAGGTGGAGACATAATGCCTGGCAGGGCACTGAGGTGGTCTTTATTTAGGTCTGGCCAGGCTGATATCCCCTTTCTCAGGGAGAAGAGGTCATGGTGAGCTCCCCACAATGAGTCCAAAGCAGGTGCACTAGGGAAGAGGTGGGATTGAGCTGGAGGGGGTCAGGCATCCTAGGAGAAGGGAACCCAGGCCCCATTATGTTAATGGGTACCACCCCTTTTAGCCCAATTTTGAAAGGCAGAGATACAATCACCCTTCCAGATCCAGACTCAGAGGCTGGCTTAATAGAATTTGGTCCTGTGCAGTACGTGTCATTAGGGAAAAAAATCCTTCTTGCTGGCTTAGTCATTACAGGGGCTACGGTAGCATAATGCGACAGCCCTGGAAAGAGTATTAGTCACAGAGTGAAGATGACTTAGATCTGATTACTTCCCACAGTGAAGGTTGAAGAAGTGGCTCCCTCAAACCCCAAGTATTTTTTTAAGGTTCCTCGAAATTTCAACATCACCGTTATCCCACAATAACTGGTGTCTCCTATTATCTGTTGAACAGGGAGATTGTATAGGTATTATAGCTATTATTATCCCCACTTTAGATATGGGGAGCCAGAGGTTTCTTAACAGAGAGGTTAGGTAACTTGCTCAATGTCACACAGCAGGTCACGGTGCCAGACTGAACCCAGGCAAATCTCTGACAAGACCCTGCACTGTCAAATGTTGCTTGCCCATGAAATATCACTGTTAGATGAAATTTTAAAAAGAGAGATGGTTTATTCACTTATTAGATTGACAAAAACTGGGAAACTGGTTGATGTCTGGGGTGCAGAGGGCTTGGGGAAAAGTGTGCTCTGCTTGCCGCTGTAGATAAAGTGATGGATATCCATCCCTCTTCTCCCTAGCAGGAGTCAGATTATGTAAAGCCAGTGCTTTTCACACTGCAACATTTGTCTGGTGGGTCACAACCCGTGTGCATTTTTCTTTCCAAAAAAATGACATTGAGTACAGATAGAGAATACTATACCTTTCATCTGGAGTTCCGGTTTGTGCCAGAAAAATAAACGGCTTTATTATTTAAGCCAATTTGTGTTGGGATTGTTCCTTTGAAGCTGAAAACTTCCGGAATGATTCACTAAAAGCATGAACTTTTAAAAGTGTGCAATGTTTCTGGAGGGCAATCTGACTCCATGTGTCAGAATCTAAGTAGGGGCGCCTGGGTGGCACAGCGGTTAAGCGTCTGCCTTCGGCTCAGGGCATGATCCCGGCGTTATGGGATCGAGCCCCACATCAGGCTCCTCCGCTATGAGCCTGCTTCTTCCTCTCCCACTTCCCCTGCTTGTGTTCCCTCTCTCGCTGGCTGTCTCTCTCTGTGTTGAATAAATAAATAAAATCTTAAAAAAAAAAAAAGAATCTAAGTAAACACACTCAGCAGTACCGCCTCTAGGAATATATCTCAAGGAAGGCAATAAACGGCTGCCTGGGCAAGGTAAAAGGATGTTGATGGGATCAATATTCTTAACAGCAAAACAGAAAGAGAAATGACCTAAACTGTGTTGTATTCTAGATTCTATGCAACAGAATGCTCTGTCACTAGCGACACGATGAGATTTAAGTAGTGAATTGTTCACATCCTGTCTAAGCATAAAAGACACCAACAGGAAATCAGTCAAGCCATCGAGTTAAAATGAAAAGTTAAGATGCGTGTGTTTTTTTGCAACTGCTGATGATAATCGGCAGAGGCAAAGATCATTACTAGATGCTAAAGCCATTGGGTAAACGATTGTAGGAGGAGGACGTCACATGGTCTCAAAGGAGCTCCCTTGAGGTTATTTGTTGCTTCCAAGGGAGGAAAGGCACCTTTCTATCGAAGAGATCTGGCAGATGCCACTTAACCAAGTGATCAGACTTTGTAACCCCAGCGAGACAGATGGATGTGATGCCTTCTGAAGTTACCGGCCCCACTTAGGTTGCATTCTTGTCGGAAAGATTTAACCAGAACCTAATCAAGGGAAACAGACAAATTCAGATTGTAGGCCATTCTATGAGACAACTGGCTTGGATTCTTGAAAATGTCCATGTCACAAAAGACAAAAAAAGGCAGGAGAGAATATTCTGGAACAGCACTACCCAATAGAAATACGATGAGAGTCAGGTATGTGACTTAAAAATTTTATGTGGCCACATTAAAAAGAAAAGAGACAGGTAAAATGAATGCTAATCATTTTCATTAATAATTATTAATTAATAATTTTAATTAAGAATTCTAATTTTCTGTTTTTAGTCCAATGTAGTCAGTGTAGTATCACTTCAATATGCAATCAATATACAGGACTGCTAATGAGATAACTCACATTATTTTGTGTGCGTGCTGAGTCTTTAGTACAATTGGTTTGGCCCAGCCACCGTTGCAGCGCTCGGTAGCCACATGGCCAGGGCCATCTGTGTTGGATGGCACAGTTCTAGATTACAGAAGATTGAAGAGTCATAACAAGCAAATGAAATGTGGGAGCCTATTTTGGAGGGAAAAAAAATAGCTCTGAGGGAGATTGTGGGGATAACTGGGGGAATGTGTAGATTGCATGTAGTATAGACTGTGGTATTTTTCATATAATTGTATATAAAGTCCTTGGTAATAATCGTACTCAGTTACGTAGGAGAATGATGTTACTCTTAGGAGTATATGCTAAATTGCTTACGTGTGGAGTCTGATGTCTGTAACTTACTTTCTTTTTTATTTTTTAAGACTTATTTATTTATTTGAGAGAAAGAAAGAGCATGAGCAGGGTGAGGGCAGGGGGAGAAGCAGACTCCCCACTGAGTAGGGAGCCCAATACAGGCTCCATCCCAGGACCCCAGGATCATGACCTGAGCTGAAGGCAGACACTAACCAACTGAGCCACCAGGAGCCCCGTAATTTACTTTCAAATGGCTTGAGAAATTAGATAGACCATAAATAGAGATCAAGGTAGATATAGACAAAAAGAGTGAGCAAACGTTAATAATTGGCAAATTCAGGGAAAGAATGTTCAGTTGTTTACTGTACTGGTTTTTTCCCCCAACTTTTTGAAGGTTTGAAAGGTCTGAGAGAAAAAGTGGATTCTAATCTTGATAATAACATCCTGCAGGACTTCACAGTGTATTTTCACATAGATTGTGAGTCGGATCACTTCGGAAGTCCGTGCAGGTAGATCAAGATGGTGTGTTTTATCTTTGTTTTATAGTCAACAAAAACATTTCTTCGCGTGCCAGGCGCAGTAAGTACATTTTCTCTTCTAATTTCTGCAAGAGCTCCCAGAGACAGGCCGTCTCTCCCACTCACCCAAGCTGACACCCAAGGCTCTGGGAGGTCAGGGGACCGCCAAGGTTGCCAAACAAGCAAGCCCCAGAGCTGGGTTTGAAGGCACCTGTGTCCCACTCTGTGGCCTGACCTCGTTTCTCTCTTTGCTTCCTGTTTGTAAGCCGTCTGGGACGGATGCAGACATGGAAGCCCAGAGACGTTAACTAGCTTGGAGGAAGTCACACAGCGACCGAAGGGCAGAGCCAGATGTCAAAGCAGACTTCAGGCTCCCCTTCCGGGGCTCTATTTTCACCACACCTGTGCAACGGCGGGCCCTCTCGCCAACGAACACTCTGAAGTAGGTTCAGGCTCTAATGTGGTGACTCACGTGAGAAGTCTTGGCTCGAGGGCCCTCAGCACAGGAAAGTCATTGAGCTCTTGAAGTGGAGCCAAGAAAAGGCCCACAAGCTCAGAGCAGGCCTCGCCAGGGAGCAGCTTTGTAAAAATAAAAGCACAGCCGCTTCGACTAAATCATCTGATGCCCTGATTAAGAAGCATGAGTTGCCACACCATGTGATCGGGAGGCGGTGAGCGCCAGCCCTGGAGACAAGGTTGGGCACAGATTCTGCCGTCTCGGGTGGGAGGATGGTATTCAGGCGGGATGACGTTTTGGGGCTTGGGGGGGGGGAGGCGCTGGTCAGGCCTCCAGTCTCACAGCTATGCTGCATTTTTAAATGTTTTTTTTTTTAATATTTTATTTATTTATTTATTTGAGAGAGAGAGAGAATGGGGGAGGGGCAGAGTGAGAAGCAGACTCCCCGCTGAGCAGGGAGCCCCATGTGGGACTCTGTCCCAGGACCCTGAGATCATGACCTGAGCCGAAGTCAGGAGTCAGACTCTTAACCACCTGAGCCACTCAGGTGCCCCTGTGCTGCATTTTTTTTTTTAGAAAAAGGAAACACAATTCAGTGTTCATTTAACTTTAAATGAAACTTAAATTTTTTAACGGAAATTAAAATTTTCATTTAATGTTAATTATTTGATTAGAAAGCCGTGTGCTTTACTGAAAGTCTTAGGCTGGAGAACGATGAAGTCATGTGTCCAAGTACTCAAATAAGCAGAAAACAGCGATCACAAATGGCTAAGGGAACTGTGAGTTTTGCATCAGAATAGGCTCAGTGAACCTGGGTGGCTCAATCTGTTAAGTGTCTGCCTTCGGCTCAGGTCATGATCCCAGAGTCTCAGGATCGAGTCCCACATCCGGCTCTCTCCTTCTCTCTCTCTCTCTCTCAAATGAATAAATAAAATCTTAAATAAAAAATCTCAGAACAGGCTCACTGCAATGGGGACTTCTAAAGAGGGCTTGATAGATTTCATTCCTAGGAGGACCATCACTTTCTTTTACCTTCTCTCCCTTTGAGGAGGGGACTCTAGCAGCGATTCACCAAGTAGACGTAAAGCTAAGAAGGTCATCTACTGAGTGTTGATCTCGAACCACCAAGCACTGCTTAAACTGCTGGAAGGAGCTGTCTGGCTGTCCCGGACATAGCAGGGTCCTGGTCAGCTGGAGGCCACCAACTGCTCCACTCTACAGGACCACGTGCATGCTGAGCAGCGTGGCCCCCACCACAAGACCCTGACTCTGACTGTGGCAAGGCCCGTACTTTGGAGTCGCACCTTCCTCTTTTCAAATACCTTCTCAGCTGAAGATTCAGCAGTGTCTGTCAATCTAGACCCCAAAGGCAGGAATGTTCAGAGTTTGTGCTGAGCGCCCACGAGCAGGACATGGATTTAGTCGAGACCCGGGAAGCAGCCATCAGTTTACGGTGATGGTGGTGGTTGGTAAAGCCTACCAGTAGACACCAAACCCCTAGCAGGGTGGTCCTGGTGGTGCGAGTCCGGGCAAGCAACTGAGATCAGTTGTTCTGTCTGCCCGCATGGGCCAGACTGATGAGTTCATGAATTCTGCAGAACTCTGTCTTCATTCTGAACCGTCACCTTCATCCAGACCCATCTGAAAGGATCCTGACAGAAGAGTGGCGGAGCCAGGGGTGAGGGGCTTATATAGAACCCGTCCCATGTGAATCCCCACCAGGCGGTTGGTGTTTGATCGGAGTCTTTACCCTGCTGATCACTAGGAGAAATAGGATTTATGCAGTCAAGAGCTGACAAAAAGGGGTCCCTACATGTGGGCTAGTGACTGCAGCCCAGAAGGGCTTGCTCTCCCCTGGGGCCCCATGCACCCACTGAGCCCCGAGGTGCTTGACCCAACCTCAGGGCCAGAAGAACCTTGTGTGCCCATCTCAGAGCAGAGTCCTCTGAGCTGGAGGTGCTTAAGAGGGAGAAAGCCAGAGGGGCCTCAGCCAGTGGAGCTGTAGGCTTAATGGCGGCCAACACATCTTGTGACTTCCGGGATCCAAGGCTGCTCCTGATGAAAGGAAGAGCTGGAGCTCCCACCACGTACAGAGGCTCAGTGGAGGGTTCTGTTCTATTTCAGGGACACAATGGTCACATTATCCTTAAACGAAGAAAATACACTCCGGGCATAATAATACTGCTTCCCTCGCGCTCTGTCCTATTCTTCCTTCCTGTCCTCACCACACCCTCCCTTACTCTTTGCTCTATTTTTATTGATGTGAAATTCATAGAGCAAACAATGAACCTTTTAAAGCATATGACTCAGTGGCATTTAATGCATCGCAATGTTGTGCAACCATCACCTCTGTCTAGTTTCAAAACTTTTGCATCACCCCAGAACATCCCCGAAGGCATGGAGTGGTCACTCCAACTTCCCCTGCCCATGCAGGCCACGGCAGCCACCGCTGATCTGCTGTCTCGACAAATATTCCTCTCCGGACATCTCGTATAAAAGGAATCATGTGATATGTGACTTCTCATGTCTGGTATCTTTCCCCTCATGTTTTGTTTTTGAGGCTCATCCAAGTTGTAGCACATAACAGTACCCCGTTCTAAAAAATGTGGCCGAACACTATTCCACTGTGTGATGTACCACAGCTCAGCTGGTCTTCGCTGATGGGCACTTGGGTTGTTTCCACCTTGTGACTATCACGAATACTACTGCTATAAACAGTCACACACACAGTTCTGTGAAGATAGATGCTTTCAATGCTCTAGGGTCAGAGGCGACTCCACGTTTCACATTTTAATGAACTGCAGAACTGTTTTCCAGAGCGGCTGCATCATTGTGCACCAACACCTGCCCCACCAACCCCAGTGCCGCAGGAGGGTCTCTTGCCCTCTTGGCCAATGAAACAGAACAAAATCAAGAAAACACTGCTCATCCTAGAACACGGAGACTGCCAAGGGCATTTAAATAGCCGAGCACATTTCCTAGCAACATTCACAAAGTGGCCACAATAAAAGGTGAGCCTAAAACAAACACGTGCAGCTGTTTCCGCAAAGGACCTTGAAAGGCAGAACCAGCTGGTCTCTCCCCGGCGTCTGGGAGAAAAGACTGCGTTAAGGTTGTTTGGCTCCGCACTAGCTCCCCTGGGCAGCTGCCCTTTCCCCATTTGAACGGGTCCATCAGAAGGTCAGCCTGGCTGGACGCCCACCGAGCCTAGAGCACTCACCTCTCCGGCAGGTGGGAAGACAGTGGAGGTGGAAGGAGGTCAGACACAGTTCAAGGAGCACACTGTACTGAACCAACACGGAAGGGATGGCATTTTCGAGCTGGAAAGAACTTTGTGATCTCAACTTGAAGTCAGGCACAAGGTCAACGTTGAGGAAACAGAGGTCCCCCCAGGTTCAGGGACTTCAGCCTGGCCGGTCAGCAGCAGGGAAAGCCAAGGTGAGAAAGCAGGTCCCCTATGCCTGTGTTGTCGACTTGTCCTACAAGGCTCGCCTGAGGAGCTGGTGAAATGCAGATCATCTGGCCCTGCCCACACCAACCGGGCCTGACTCTCTGGGGAGAGAGTCTGTGCTTTTAATACGTCTGGCCAGGAATTTGGGGGAACATGCCACTAATTGTGAACTAGTGTAATTCTTGATTTCATTGCTGACGTTCTCTAGCATTTGAGTGAAAATTTGAAGTCATCGCATTTGTATGATATGTGGTTTCTATTCGTCTGCTTTAGGCTCTGATGGTCTGATGATTTAGGTAGTTTCGGCCAATGAGACACACTCCTGAGCATGCGCACGCACACACGTACACAGAGGGGTCGGTGAGTGGCCCTTTCTTGGCCCATCTCTTTTAACCTTGATTAAAGCAGCTAACCCCATTGTTCTGTACTTCACTTTTGAAAAGGAAGAAAAAAATTAAGTGCCATATCTAATCTGATAAAAATTAAGCAAAAGGCCTGTGTAGTAGGTATTTTTAAAGTCCTGATTTTACGGATAAAGAAACTGAGATTCTGTGAGTCTCAGTTACTTGCTCAAAGTCATGAATCCAGTTAATGGCTATTATGGGTTGAACTGTGTCCCCCCTGCCCCCGCCCCCGCCAAAGATTGTGTTGGTGTCCTAACCCCCGGGACCACAGAGTGTGACCTTATTTGGAGACAGGTTTTTTCCAGAAACAATCAAGTTAAAATGAAATCATTAGGGTAGACCCCAATTTGATATGACTGGTGTCATATAAAAAAGGGAAATTTGGACCCAGACATGCACACAGGGAGAAGACCCCGTAAAGATGAAGCCAGAAATCGGGATGACGTCTCTACAAGCCAAGGAATGCCAAAGATTGCCAGCAGACTACGGGAAGTGAAGGGAGAGGCATAGAACAGATTCTCCCTCCCAGCCCTCCTTAGGAACCAACCCTGCCAACAATTGATTTCAGCTGTCTGACCTTCAGAACTGTGAGACGATACATTTCTGTTGTTTGAAGCCATGCAATTTGTGATACTTTGTATGGCAGTCCTAGCAAACTCACACACCAGCCAAACTGAGAGGCAAACCTGGGTCTGGCCCCATCAAATTAAAGTGCCCATATCCCAGCACTGAGACAACTGCAGAGAGCCCGGAGTGTGATGGGGGAAAGACAGGGGAGCAAAAGACCACCTGACAGTTGCATGCAAGTCTGTGCCAAGATCATGAGGCTGGGGGTGGGGAAGCTGGTTAGAAGTGGCTTCTAGCAGGTGGTGCCTGGAAGTGACTTTTGTGTTCAAGTTGGTTCCAAGGTTATGGTCTAGAATGCGGAACAGCAAGCATGTGTTGAGGCTCATAGATCTTGCCACACACACACACACACACACACACGCGCGCACACACACACACACGAACAGTACCACGGACAGTGGAAAGAGAAGCCCCTAGTAGGCAAACACACTGAGTCCTGGCCCCATTCTATCTCTTGGATAAGTCACATAGTCTTCCAGATACTTGGTTATGCCTACAAAATTGGGATAATAATACCTACAAACCCTAATGCAGGATAATGGACCAGATGCCCGCTGATGATCCATTTATAAGGTTTATGTCTGGGTGGATTGGCTTTAGGGTAGTGGTTTCCAAACTTGGTTCAGCCTGCTGAGTTGTTGAGACATACAGATTCTAGGGTGCCTCTCCCAGAGCCTCTGATTAGGTGGTCTGAGGTGCTGCCACAGAATACATGGGCAAATATGCTCTCCGAGTGATTCGGATGGGCTGCCAAGGAGAGGGTTCTAGAAAGTTGCTGAACATTTGCGCAAACAGGCTGTGCGTGTTGTAAGTAAGGTAGCTTACGTGTGTGGGCACAACCAGATACATAATCTGTCAGGCCCAGTGCAAAATGAAAATGCAGAGCCTCCTTGCTCCAAAATCGAGGACTGCAGGACAGCCACAGCAGCTGAGCATCCAAAGAAGCAGAGGCTTTTGAGTGCGGTTCCTGCGCAACCGTGCAGGTCGCTTGCCCGTGAGGCTGACCCTTTGTGCTGGCTTGACAGGCAGGGAAGGCAGTGAGCTCCCCGCCGCCTGTGTTAGAGCAGAAGCTGCTGGGCACCTCAGTGGTGATGTCTACCCTGGGGAAAAGCAGCTCCGAGAACGCCCACTAAAGCCACTCTATTGCTGTCTTTCCTTTTATCAGATAAAGACACTTCGGGACTTCGTAGATGACACAGCATGGTCCAGGCAAGTCAGCCTAAAAGTCAGAGCAAAGGTCCCTCAAGGCTCATGTCCAACAATCCAATCACAGGGACTTCCTCATACCAAATTCTGCAGCCTGCCCCAGCCAAAGACTACCGTTCTGCTCTAATTTAGACTGGAGAGCAGGTAGGGTCGCAATGGTTGAAATAGTCCCCAGCAGGCAGGGTGCTGCTTGCCACGTTCATTACTTTTCTCATGTTTCCCACACAGCCTCGATGCCAGAGATCACAGGCCCCTCATCTCTTCTGAAGGGTCTATTTCCTTTCTGTCGCGCATACAGCAACGCTGACAGGTGAGAAGAGTGGCGACGTGGTAATTGGATTCCTGCTCTGATGTTATAACACTGCTGCCTGAGAACAGGTGACAGGGAAAATACATGCTTCCATTAAACTCAAGAATCTGAGTAATGTGTTATCTCTTCTCCTTCTGGAGGGAAAAAAAATATGATCTAATTGTTGAGGTTAGTAGCCCGCAGCTCTAGCTCAGAGGTGACGCATCAGTCTATCAGCTATCTGTATATACATACGTATGCATATGTGTGTACTAATGTGTGTGTATATGCATATATGTGTATATATAAATATACGCATATATGTATACACATTTGTGTGAATTGTATCTATAAAACACTGACTACGAAGACAAGTTTTCAGTCAACATTTATTTGGGGGGGAATAATGTTTTAGGGAAGCTATAAACTCCATTCTGAGAAATCTATCACCTGTATGGGGGAGACTGGCTTCCCCCATGACGGCTTGGGGCCGGGGGACTGAAATCAGTTACGTGCAGGTCTCCCTTCCCCACCCCTGCCCCCGGCAGATTTGCCAGGTCACAAAGTTCCTAAAGCACATTTCTCCTTCCCGCAAAGAAAGAGGAATTGGGAGGTTGGGTCGAAGGCCATCAGCTGGGCGTGCCACGAGCATGACCTACAGCACCTCCTCCCCGACGCGTTTAAACTGGCAGGTGAAAGCTTCTATGAGGGGCATCGGGGTGGCTCAGTCGATGAAGCGTCTGCCTCCCCACATCGGGCTCCCTGCTCAGTGGGGAGTCTGCTTCACCCTCTCCCCCCTGCTCATGCACTCTATCTCTCAAATAAATAAATAAAATCTTAAAAAAAAGAAAGAAAAGAAAAAAGAAAGAAAGCCTCTATGAGGGGCGCCTGGGTGGCGCAGTCGTTAAGCGTCTGCCTTCGGCTCAGGGAATGATCCCAGCGTTCTGGGATCGAGCCCCACACCAGGCTTCTCCGCTGGGAGCCTGCTTCTTCCTCTCCCACTCCCCCTGCTTGTGTTCCCTCTCTCTCTGGCTGTCTCTCTCTGTCAAATAAATAAATAAAATCTTAAAAAAAAAAAGAAGAGCTCAGCCGTGTGCAACTTGGCTCTTGCTTCCCCTCCCTTCTCTGTTAGAAAGAAAGAAAGAAAGAAAGAAAGAAAGAAAGAAAGAAAGAAAGAAAGAAAGCCTCCATGAGCAAAAACACACCTAAAAGGGTTTTCGATGCCAGGCTGGCTCAAAGCCCTGGCTAGCACAGCTATAACTCAGTTTACATGTCCGGTGGGATTTGGCTCCAGAATAAGGATCGGGGAGCCTTCACGGTCCATTGGCTGCGTGAGGCTGGTGATGCCTGGTTCAGAGAAATCAGATATTGAGACAAACAGCTCGAGAGTGTGAAAGACACCTGCTAGGTCTTTCCTTGTGTTAACTGGAGGATTGTCTCACACATAGTAATGCCAAGGCCTCACATAGATATAGAGTCAGTAATATTTCAGGCCATTTCTTATGTTATTTTAACGATATGTCCAAGGTGTCTATCTGTATTGAAAAAGTATGAGGAAACTGTATGCACTTGTGTTTTCCCTCATGCCAACAGGCCATCGTTGGGTTTGGTCCCTACATCGTCTAGGGGTGCCTCGCTCCACCAAGAAAGAGGAACTAGTTCTTGCTATTTTAGGAGAAAGGAGTTCTAGCTATTTTAGGAGAAAATAATTCATTGTTTGGACAAATCTTGAAACCCCAACTACAAAATCATGACATGTTTAACTGCATGTTTAAAATGACATTAGAATAAGAGAAAAATCAAGACAAAATATTAAGATAAATTAAACGGCTGTTATTTTCCTGAAAATCAGACTTGCTGTTTTAATTTCCCCCTCTGACTCTAACTCAATGAAGGCGGGTGGTTTCCATGTTTATGAAATGTTGACCGTTGCATGCAAGGTGGAGACCTGTCCTCGACGAGCTTGCGTTCGGCACAGATCACCTTCTGCGGTGAGGAGAAATAAGTTAACAGTGGCGTAAAGAAAACATTTTGGAACTGGAGCGTGGTGGTGATTACCCGATACTGTGAACGTACTTCGTGCCGCTGACGGCACACCTTACTATGGTTACAATGGTAGTTTTTCCCCTAAGTGTATTTTATCGTAATAAACAGATTAATTAATGGGTGCCCATCAGACACTGATTCAGAAATAGAATGAAAAGAAGAAAATTGCACAGGAGCCCTTAGCATACATAGTTCACAGATACACAAATTTTATGATTGAAATCACATTCACTCCAGAAGATCCCCCACATACACTGGGGTGAACCTACAAGGCTAGTGGTAAGGGGGGCATCACATTAGAAGAAGAAAAATAAATAACAGTGACTAGACATCCAAAGGAAATCCTCTAAACCAGAAGAGAGATCTGCAGGGATTGGCAAACTAGGGCCCACTTGCCAAATCCAGCCCATGTCTGTTTTTGTGTGTCCTGTGAACTAAGAATGGTTTTCATATTTTCAAATGGTTGAGAAAAAAATCTAGAGAAGACAAACATTTCGTGACCTGTGGAAATGAAATGAAGTTGAAATTTCAGAGCCCCTAACTAAACTTTTCCTGGAAAGTGTCCATTCGTGGAGGTATTGCCCCAGGTGCTTTGGATCTATGACGGCAGAATCAGGTAACGGTGTCAGTCAGCATGTGGCCTGCAAAGCAGTAAAGGTTTCTTCTGTGGCTCTTTAAGAAGTTTGCCAACCATTGCTCTGGAGGATGGACAGTCCTTCCAGAAGACGGCAGACCATCCCAGAGCCTCAGGGCTTGTGCTGGGGGCCGCCACCTTGATCAAGCCAGCCTACAGAGAAAAGTTCATCAAAGAGAGAGTGAGTCCAGTCTAGTGCCTCAGAAGGGCCCACCCTGGTGAGCTGCTGGAGGCACGGGGATGACAGAGAGGACAGGGGACCTTGTGGGTCCTAGGCTGCTGTGGGTGGCAACATTCCCACCTCCCATGTGCTCCAACACACCCTCTCCCATAGTATCTGCTTCCTGCTTTTTCTCCTTTCAAAGCTTCCGCATGTGCTCAGGATGACTAAGTGTTCTAAACGTACCAGTGTCAGATGGGGAGGGATGGAGGCTCAGCTGAGGACCTGGTGGGTGCCTGATATTTAGTTGTTGGCTCTTCGTCCCTGAAACTCTCCTATGAGGTAGGCATAATGAGCCCCGTTTTGTAAATAATATCAGCTCCTTTTTTTCTTTTTCTGAGCAATTGCCGTGGTCCTTGGTATTCTTCTACGAGCTTTATATAAATTAAATCATTTAATCCTCAGGACAAGTCTATAAGTAGGTACAATTTCTATTCTTATCTTATAATCGTGATAACTTCAGCCAAGGTGTATGATGTAAGTTGCTCAGAAAGAAAACACAGTGTCAGGATTTGAACCCAGTGCCTTGGCACGGAGGCAGAGCCTTCACTGCTCGGCTAGAGCGTCTCCCACTGCAGACAGCACGGAGAAGTTCTGGATTTTGCTCAAGGAAACAGTTGGCAGCAGCAGAGCGCCATCTCAAACCACACTTACCCCACTTCGAATGCCACGTTCTTTACACGGCTGCTTACCCCATCTTCCCTGTGGGCGCTGGGTCTGGCACTCGCGCAACCAGAAAGTGTTCGTTAATCAAGAAACCACTACAATGTCAATTCTAAATCTCCTCTTCTGATACCTAGCAATGAATTTGACTAGTAGTGAAGTGAAAAGTTGTCCTCCTGGATCCGAGTTGGAATAGTGGCTTTTCAGCATGTTCTTTCCGGAGCTGAGAAGAAGATCAACTCCGTTACCATTGTATGTAAGACAATGACTACGAAGACACTCTTGCTCTGATAGATGTAGTGTATCCAGAGAGAGAGAGAGAGATAGAGAGAGAGAGAGAACTTTTTTGGTTCTATACTGACTCAGAGGCTGGGGAATCTCCGAGGGAAATTTTCCGTGCGTAATCATATATTCGTAGAGATCTGTGATTCACGTAGCAAAGACAAGCGCTCATTCTAAAAAAAGAGGGGTTCACAGCAAACAGCCTAATAAGGGAGTCAGTGTGGAACGCGGTTTGAAAGTGTGCCCGAGACTCAAGCTCAGTGCTCTGGGTTCGTGCAACTCCTGTCTGCCTCAAAGGGGTTGTGGTTTGTCAGCAGCTACTTGGAAGAGCAAGGTGCCTTGAAAGGATGTGGAAGACCGGATGCAAAACACTGGAGAGCACAACAACCTCTGTTTCTTGTTTCTTTATGCGTCAGGGGTGGCAGGAGAGAGATGGACCCCTTCCTCTCCTCCTTCACCAACTGCGCTTCCTCCCACCCCTGCCCCTGCTCCCAGTGGGAACCTGCAGTGTAGACTGGAGATGCCCCAGTGACCTTGCTTTGGAGAGTGAAGGAACAGATGAATCAGAGCATTTTGCAGGTGCATAAATGCTACTCCATCGAGAATGTTCCTGCTAATTGCACCCAGGGAGCCCCTGCAGCTTGCATTTCTAAAGGGAAAAAAGACCTTAAAAGCCAATAAGTTGGTGGTTAGGTGCCCTTCTGTACATAAGAGCTGGTATTCATTTTAGCGGCCATTCTGCAAAAAGATATGACAGCTACTTTTTGTTTTAAGCTTTAATCAAATTCCTTCAACCCCTGATTCTATTTTGCAAACACTAGACAGCTGCTTTGAGCCAGGCCCTGTGCCAGCGTCTGGGAGAACAAGATCCAATTAGGCACAGTCCCTGACCACAAGGAGTTCACAGTCTAGCACCTTCTGCGGACCTCTGAGGAGTCAATCCCAAGTGTTGTGCTTGTCGACTTGAGCTTTTGAGGGCAGAAGTGCAGCAGCCCTGGCCTCACAGCTGCATCACTCCTCCCAGGGGGCCCTTCTCTCTGTTCCCCACCCGCAGCCAGCGGGCGGAGCAGTTCTGAAGGCTCTGTAATCTCAGCCACAAAGAGCTACCCCACCCTTTGTCCCGGTGAACCTCTGGTCCACCTGTAATTATCGCCACACTGCAACCTGGTGCTTCTGGTAAGTACAGATTTCCAAACAGTGCTCATAATTCCTGCCAAAGCCATCCTGCCAACATCAGGCATAAACACGGGACTGGGCTGAGGGTTGAGTGCCGGTGCCATAAGATAAACTGATGGGAACTCAGCAACCACCTAGAATAAGATGACACACTCCTATTCACACATGTGTGTGTCTGCACACACACCCCTTCATCCTGCTGCTCTGACCCCATCACTTATGGGATCCCATTCCAAATTTCTAGAAAAAAGAATCTGTCCTGAGCACAGTGCGTTGAAAAATAAGCACGAGCGGTTCAACAGCTTCTCAGACAGATCGACAGGGCCATGTTGATTTTCCTCTGCTTCTTTCACAGGAACACGCCCAGGTGCGGTTTGTCCTGGAGTGATCTCCGGCCCCCGATCCTGGGAGCTGCCCAAGAAGGGTCAAGTCTGCTGTGTTTAGAAAGTGAAAGCCACAGGCATCGTTTGGCAAGTTACCAGTACCCTGCCCAGACTCTATCGGCCGTCTACCAAACACGCTCTGGCACTCAACGAGTTTGGCAGTCTTCAGGGCAACAAAAGATAAGAATGCTAATAACGAATTTCCAAGAATGCACTGTGGTCCAGGTCTTGTGATGAGGACTTTACAGGCGTTGGCTTCTGGAATCCGCACAACCATCCCCTGAAATGATTGCTGTTATCATTCCCATTTCACAGAGGGGATAACTGAGTTTTCCCAAGTGAAACCATTGGCCCCAAGGTCACACATCTAGCACGTGATGGAGCTGGAATGTGAACCGGAGCTGTGTGACCAAGTGAAGGTGGTCACGGGCTGGGAGCGAATCCCCGCCTCATGCTCGCCTCCTCCTGTACGACGCTTGCCCCTGCTGCTCCCCAGGGCGCTGAGCGGCACAGACACAGGGAGAAGCACAGACTCCAGCCCACCCTGGTCCCAGAATGCAGGGAGGACAGGAGGATGTGCTCATTTCTTTGTACTTGGCAACAAAGTCTCCCTTTCCACGCTTTTGGGCCCCAGGATGTTCAGACACCTTGGGTCCCGGCCTCCTATCCTCCCTCAGGGTGGAGCTCGTCTGATTCATTGTACGCTTTTCCCCTCTATCCCCTTGCCAACTGCCGTCCTCGCCACCATTCGGTTTACACACTTACACGTGTACGTACCTGTCCCTGGATAAGTGTGTGCACACATTTACGTACATGTTCTCACATACAGGTGTCCACCTGGCTGTGCACACAGGTGACGTGTGTATACACAGATGCACGTACAGCGTCGCTCTGTGCACGCGATCTTGAGTTCTACCAACGGTACTGTGCTGTCAACTCTTGCCTTCTTTCACAGTCTTCTGGACTATGAAGTTTTCTTCACATTACTGTTCGTAAATCTAGTTTATTGCTTCTGATGGCCCGAAGTATTCCATCCCTGCGCCTCTCTCTGCACCCCTGGTGTGTGTGTACGAGTGTAAGTGCGTTCGTGTGGGAAACAGTTGTTCATTGTCTGTTAGTGTTCACTAAAATGTGTGTTCCTTGGAAGTAGGGACTTTGTTTTATAGCCTCAGCAAATAGAACAGTGCCAGGCCACAAGAGGTTCTTCGTAAATATTTGTTGAATGAATTAATGAGTACACATCCACCACAATGTCCTTTTTCTCTGGAGAGGAACACCTAGGTGCTGCTCTCTTATCTCTGCTCCTGGGAACCCAGCGCGGAGAAGAGGCGCTGGGTTAGGGGTATATTCATATTGAACCCTCCCTTCCCCCACCCCCAGTCCTTCCTTCCCTCTCCCTCCCTCCGTGTCTCCCTCTCCCTCCCTTTCCCTCTCCCTGCCTTCCCCTCTCACTCCCTCTCCTTGTCTGTCTCTCCTTCCCTCTTTCTTTTTTACATTCATTCCACTCAAAGTTCTTTGTCTGAGTCCCCCATAGGCAGATGAAACAAAGGGTATTTGTGTTCTTTGAGGCCTCGCTTCAATTCACTATAAATGAAATCTTTCTCAAAGGCACCATGATTGAGGCGTTATTCCACAGGACCTCAGATCACATATTTTTAACATTTATTTAGATTTGACAAGTATTTACGGAGTCCCTCTCTGTGCAAACCTCTGTAACAGGAAAGGAAGGGGTGAGGAGGAGGCATGAGGAGCAGACCCTGTCCTCAAAGTGGGGGCGCAGGGGGGCAACACGGGGGGAGCACACAGCAGGAGGGAGGACGTGGGCAGCCGGGCACAGACTGGCTGACTATGTCGTGGAATGTGAGGCCTTCTGATCAGTTCTAGAAGCCACTGGGTGCAAATTTGAGAGGAACAGGATATTTATAGTCTCCTGGTATCTCCCCACAAATTAAGACTAACACCATGTGCCTCTTGGCATGATGCACTAAGAAGATAACATTTATGTAGCAGTTCTGCCCAAAGCGCATCATCTGAACCTGATCACAAGGAACAAATCAGGCCCAAACAAGGGCCGTTCTAAAGGCCCCGTGTGCTTCGACATGAGAAAGGAAGCGAGGCTGAAGAGCTATCCCAGATTAAAGGAGACGTGTGTGACATGGTAACTGCAAACACCATGTGATTCTGGGTTGGCTCCTGGAACAGAGAAAGGCAATTTCTCTAAAGGACAGTAGTGGGTTAATTGGTGACATCTGAATATGGGCTGCATAGTAGATATGTTGTATTAATGCTAAATTTCCTGAATATGACAATTGTGTAGTCACTTCGTGTGAGTGTGTGTGTGTGTGTGTGTGTATAGCCACTTTATATATATAACCTGAAACTGAAACCTGAAACTAGCTCTTATAGCCCATCAACCAAAACTGTCCAAACATAATTAGGAACCTGGTCAGAAGAAAGTGACTTTGTGCCTTTTTGAGGCAACTATATATATATATGCTATATATATCATAGATATGCTGATGATACATTATATACGCTTAGTTCCTAGAAGCAAGGGGCAAAGTACGCAATTCACTTTTCAGATGGTTTCACAAAAATATCGGTAATGATGGCATGTACACGGAGGAAAAAAAGATTTTAAAAGGTGGCAAAATATTAATAATCACAGGACCTGAAGGATGTATAGTGTTCATTGTATTTTTCTTGCAGCTTTTCTGTAAGGTTGATACATTTTCAGAATAAAAAGTTTATAAATCTGAGCGTTAAAGTCCGGGATTTAAACACGGAGGCAGGTGTAGTATAAGAAACATAACGACGAGGCACGTTACACCTCTCAGTCACGGTCATCTCAACCATCCGATAGTAGGTATTAATTATTATTAGCGCCCCATTTTGCAGGTGGGGAAACTCCCCCAGGACTCACAGTGAGTATGTTGAAGAGCTGGGACTGAGGCCTGGGAAGGCTGGCTCCAAGAACTCTTAACAGCTGCCGTGTGGGGACCACAGCTGAGACACCTGGTTCACATCCCATAGTCATCACATTCCTGACGGGGGGCCGTGGGCGAGCTACTAGCCTCAGTTGCCGAAAGCGTCTTTTCAAAATGAGGCTTACAGGAGGTGCCTGGCTGGCTCAGTCGATAGAGCATGTGACTCTTGATCTTGGGGTCATAAGTTCAAGCCCCACGTTGGGTGTAGAGTTTACTTAAAAAAAAAAATGAGGGTTATAAAAGCACTTACCTTGTAGGGTTGTTGTGAGATTAAATGAGGTAGAGCATAGTAAGGGCTCAAAAAAGGGCTTGGGGCATAACAAACATATCATCATGCGGAACTTTCTGGAACCTGGGGCCCATAAGGTGGTTGCTTCTAAATTGTATGGGTGACTGAGAGTAATTAGACAGAAACGAGTGACCAGAGAGGTGAAGGCAGCTTTGAGACAGGGAAATTGTTACATGCAAAATCCACATAGAGCAGGATGAACCTTCCATAGGTTGACTAGAAACCACTGCAGAGCGCTGTGGAGTTCTTCCCCGACCACCTTCGCTCGCTTCCTAGGCTCTTCCCGGATCATGCGGTTAAGTATCTATAGCCAGAACTGCCATCGCCTACGGGGAATCCCAAAGGAGACAATATTTTTTTGTCTACCCTATAAAATACAGCTCATTCACTTTTGGGTCCCATGTATACGGATAGAGATCCCCTCGGTGAGAGTGCTTGACCCCTGTCTCTCTCTCTCTGGATACACACACACACACACACACACACACACACACTCCATCACACCACGCAGGGGTCTTCTGGTCTGAATCCCCCGTAAACACGTGTACAATAGCACCGCCCTCTGCCTGTCCACACTAACCGCCACGACCCTGCGGGGCATTTCTGTGGGAGACGATCCAGTTCGCACGAGTCCCTGTGACGACCTCCAGACAGGAGAGAACAGGAACTCTGCTGTTTAAAAGCAGACAGGTTCAGCGGGCTAGCTTGGACTACAGTTGTTCCTTCAGGATAGAAAAAGCTGAAGTTGGAAGTTATTTGTGGAGATTGAATATATATAGAGAGAGTCAGACAGACAGAGACAGAGACAGACAGGGAGACAGAGAGAACTAGAGAATCAATTAGCAGCCTGGAAACGGATTAGCAACCCGATGTCGAGGTTTGGCAAAACTGATAATCAACAGGTAGTGGTGTTTGGGAAATTTGGGATCGAGGAATCCACAGAAAGGGGAAACCTGAAACTAGCCCTCATAGCCCATCAAACAAAACCAGTCCAAACATCACTAGGAACAGGTCGGGAGAAAGCAAACCCAGGAATTTGGGCCTTTTTGAGACAACCATTAGCTAAGGGTTTCCTCTTCTTCGTCAGGGCCAGGAGGGTCTGGTGGAAGGTCCTGCCCAGTGTGAGGGGGCAGGGTGGAGTCTTAGCAGCTGGGCTGGTCGGGGAACAAGGGGCTCAGATATCCTACAGAGGAGACACGACATTGAAAGGGAAGCTTCAGGTCATGAAAACCTTGGACCTCTTTAGTGTGGGTTTAAATTATTTTTAGGTGGTTTCCAGTGAGACGTGAAATGCCCTCTCTAATGATATAACACTCCTCAGTTTAAATCTGACATTATATCCCTCTCTGTCCCTTGCCTCCACCTTGCCCATGTGCTATGACCTCAATCTAGCCCAGGTTCTCAAGATTTTTAAGGTGGACAATCAAACTTAGGTAAACATCCCCACCAGAGAGAGTAACCATGGGCCCGGCTTCCTCCTGACAGTGCATGTATATATTTATGTCAAAGGTACAATCACAACCCTTGTGTTACTGGACTAGTCTTATGTTGAAAGAGAACGCTTTGTTGAGGAGCCTGAGTGCCCTGGAAGGAAGTTGCTCAATCTAAGTGGAAACCAAACCCTAGCTTTGGTTTCCTTGGGAAATTTTGCAGTAACTGCTTCTCTATAATTAGTTAGCATGGGCTTGACCAAGGCCCCAGCCTAGACCCAGCCACAGCATAATAGACATGAGCCGTGAGCAGACCTGGAGCCATCCAACAGCTCATTAGTGTTATCCTGGAGCCCGGAGGCCTTTGAATCTTACAAGTTTGCCTTTGAAGAAACCACCCAGTTTGGGGGGGTTAGCAACTGTTTTTCTAAGTCCGTGGCAGATCCAAGAGAAGGAGGAGGAGGAGGGAGGGAGGAGAGGGAGATGAGGGTTTGGTGCAAAGCAGATTCACTTCCACCTATTGTCGGTAACAGGCCCACATTTGAGAGGGGTTCTGTTGTCAATAAAAGGGGAAAAGGAGTTAACAATTACAGATCTGTCTTTGCTTTGCACTGATGAGGAAATAAGTCCAGAGAAGTTAAGTGGCCCAAGGTTGTGCATTTACGGTAAGTGGCTGAGGCTTCTGGCTTCCCGCCCAGGGCCTGTTCTCACTGCTGAACCACCCCGCCCCCCAATCCCTCCACAAATAACACTGAGGACAGCAGAGTGACAGGTGACAATCCAGCAATCACTCAATCATCTTTTGCTGTTTATTAGGCCGGTAGATTGTGCCAGCACCTTGAGGCCCATAAAGATTTTAAATAATGTCATCTTTCCCACAAAGAGCTTGATCTGTACTTTGAGATGTGACACATATTTAGAATGTGTAAATATCAGTGCAAAACCAGGTCAGTGGAGCGTGGAGATCGACGCCATGGCAATCAGAGGAGGGAGAGTGCTCTTCGAGGAACCTCCCTGGTGGGCTTCACAGAGGAGGTGAGCCCAACCCTGAGCCTTGGAGGATGCATTCCAGACACAAGGGCAGGAGGGCAGCCCGGGACCCTGTAGGAAGTGTTAGCAGCAGAAACAGAGAGTATCCTGGCGTTGGGGTGTATGTTCATACCTGGACCCTCTGGCTTCTCCCCTCCCCCTCCCACCTGACTGAAGGGAAAGTCACAGTAATGCAATAGCTTGTCAATACCCACTGCTGGGTCCTTAGATCAGATCATCAGCACCCCTCCCCCACTAGCCTTCTCTTTGCTCCTCTAGCCCGTGATCTGGCTTCCCTACCCTTCTAAAGGCCACCAGAATTCTCTTGCTAAATAGCCAATTACTACGTCCTCACTCTAACTGCTGTTAGACCCAAGCAACCCATTGCCTGTAGGATAAGTCCATACTCCTTTGCAGGGCAGACCAGGCCCTGCAAAGTCTGACCACGCCTACTTTATGTTCCCTTCCCTCTTGCGTCCTCGGATCCAGCTAGTGTCCTCATAGCCCCTTCCTATAAACATGCATTACCCTCCATGAGGGTAATGAGAGCTGAATCTTCCATGCCTTTCCTGCATAGTTCCTTCCTCGCAGAAAGTCTTTCTGATTATTTATCTTCTAATTTTTCTTTGAGACTCACCTCAAAAGCATCACCTCCTCCATGAAGCCTCCCTTTCTTGCAGCTCAGGTTCCAGGCCCTGAGATCTGATATCATATCGTTGTTCCTGTTCCCACATTTGCTTAAATATCTACCTCTTCTATAAGCCAGAGCCAGGTGCCCAGGGCCTGATTCTGTTTGTTACGCCCAGGGCCTGGTATAGCTCATTGTTCATAGAGTGTTGCTTAACAAAGATCTGCTGAATGAATGAATGAGTGGGAAAGTATGATAGAGTGGAGTAAAAAGTGAAGCCAGATTTTCAGGTTATTGGGGCAAAATGAATAAAGGACACTGCGCAAATGCGGCCCCATGGAGAGGGCAGCTGCCCTGAGAATGGCTAGAGTTTGTCCCTGCTGGGGTCTTCCCCCCTCTGTTACTGAACTCCTATCCTCTGAGCTTAGATTGTGGGTGCAGGGAGGGCACCCCCAGTCTGAGATGACTGCAGTGACCACAACAGCGGACGTTTCACACACATTAAAATACCTATTTTGATGTAAAAGCCAAAAAATAACATAGAAAGTCAGGTTGAAAAAATGAAGTTTGCCATAATCCCATGACTTCAATACAATCAATGACTATTATTTTTCGATTTCCCATCCAGTCTTTTTCCTTATGTATTGCGATGGTTAATTTTTTTTTAAGATTTTATTTTTTTTGTTTGAGACAGAGTGAGAACCTGAGTGAGGGGTGAGGGGCACAGGGAGAGAAGCAGATTCCCCACTGAGCAGGGAGTCCAATGTGGGGCTCGATCACAGGACCCTGGGATCACGACCTAAGCTGAAGGCAGACGCTTGCTTAACTGACTGAGCCACGCAAGTGCCCTTTGTGATGGTTAATTTTGCGTGTCAGTCTCGTGGGCTAAGGGGTGAACAGAGGAGCTGGTTAAACATTATTCTGAGGGTGTCTCTGAAGATGTTTCTGAAAGAGATTAGCATTTATTTTTTATTTATTTATTTTTTTTGGTTTTACAGCTGACGCTAGAGAAAGTACCTAAGTACCTTCTTTTTTTTTTTTAATGTTTTTTCATTACATTATGTTAGTCACCATACAGTACATCCCTGGTTTCTGATGCAAGGTTCGATGATTCATTAGCTGTGTATAAGAGATTAGCATTTAAATCAGTAGACTGAGTAAAGATCGCTTCACCAACGCATGTGGGCATCATTCAGTCCACGAGGGCCTGAACAGAACACGAAGGCACAGGAAGGGTGAATTGTCTCTCTCCTCTTGAACTAGGATCTTCACCTTCTCCTGCCTTTGGCCAGCAGTGCTCTTGGCTCTCAGGCCTTCAGACTTGGACTGGTACTCACACCACTGGCTCCCCTGGATCTCAGGCTTTCAGGTTTGGACTGGGATGACCCTGTGGGCTTTCCTGGGTCTCCAGCTTACAGAGAGCCCACTGCAGGACTTCTCAGCCTCTATAATTGCTGAGCCAGTCCCTCCGAATCAACCTCTTTCTCAAACATCAGCATGTCGTGCATCTAAACTTACACAATGTTATATGTCAATTGTATCTCAGGAGAGCTGGGGGAAAAAATCTCTTTCTACGTCCTTATCAATGTCCTATTGGTTCTGCTTCTCTGGAGAACCCTACTTCATGTCTAGAGTTGCAATTATGGTTTTTTAAATATAGCATATAAGCAGGAAATCAAAATTCTTGAGAACATCTCTTTTGTTTCCCTTCCAGTGTTAGGCATACAATGGGCACTCCAGTAAATAATTTTAGGCAGACTGACATGTGTCCTAAAAGCTTTTCTCGAAGGCAAAATCACCACTGCAGTGACCCTTCCAGAAGGAAGCCTATAATCCATCACTCCAGTGGCCCTGGCTTTCTCTTTTCCTCTCTTTATTTCAAATTTTTCAGTACTCAACCAGTCATTTGGTCAACAAATATTTAGTGAGTGTCAGTGATGGAGTGGGCCCAATGATGGAGTGGGCCCAATGATGGAGTGGGCCCAGTAAGCTAGTCCCCATGCTTACTGCTCTGTGGCTTTGCTGGCCTGCAGCCTGTGCATCCAGCCTTGTGACAATCTGGTGGCCCCAGAGTGCCCTCGAGACCTTCTATTGGTGGCTCATCGCTCAGCACTTATCCAGTTCAAAGGAAAAGTCCACGTGTACTCAGGTTCCTTCTTTTGTGTGTGCTGCACCCAGAAGCAAACTAATTGTCCAGCTGTCCTGAGAACAGCCAACAGTTGGGATTGTGTCAGCGAGTCTTTGTTCAGTTCCTATAAAGGACGGTCTATTAGGTAATAATCCGTTCCAAATGGAAAACACGCCTTTCATAAGGCCTGAAATTAATTATTGCCACATCCCTCTTCAGGCCCACAAACAGTTCTTTCACTATGAAAGAACAACGTTAACTAACTAGAGGGAGTCTCAAAAACATCTTTTCTAGCTTTAAAAATCATGGGATCTGGCCTTGGACACAAGCAAAGGATGACAGCGCGTGAGGAGCGCTTCCTGAAGAGAGGCAAGCCACAGGGGGCCAGTGTGGGCAGAACCGACACCATCCTTGGAGGGCAGCCATGCTTCTCAAACTGCCCTTCTTCTGTGCAGGGAACATCAGTGAGGGTGGGCTTGTGAAGGCGAGGCTGTCACTGGGCAGTGCTTGGGGGAAGGCACCGCCTAATGCAGGTGAAACACCACTCGAACTTAGGAGGAGTTAGTCTCAAATCCTGACGAGAACTGCATGAATCTGTGGTACATCAGAGCTCTTCAGCCTCCCCCACACACTCACAAGCCCAGGATGAGGCAGGAAAGAAAACCAGATTTCTCACACACTAGTGCTCCTAAAGGACAGGCAGCTAATCAGGGTGTCCTCTGGAACTTTCTGTAAGGCACACACCCAGAGACACACAGACACACAGACACAACACACAGACACACACATATATTATCACGGACTGAACTCTCTCTCCCTGATATTCGTATGTTAAAGTCTTAACTCCCAGTACTTCAGAATGTGACTGTGTTTGGACACAGGACCTTTAAAGAGGTATTTAAAGTTAAATGAAGTCATTAGAGTGGGTATTAATCCCCTGTAATTGGTGTCCTTATAATAAAATGAGAGTTGGACATACACACACAGAGGGACAACCATGTGAAGACATAGGGGAAGACAGCCACCTTTAAGCCATGGAGAGAGGCCTTAGAAGAAGCCAAACCTGCTGAAAGGGAGAATACGTGAGCCCAAAATGTGCTACTTTTTGATTATTTTGAGCTGAAGGCAGTCAAGACCCAGAACATTCAGAGAAAAAATTTTCTCTCTCCCTTAATTACCTAGAAGAATTTAAATGGGGGCCTGGCCTAGAACGACAGCAATGGCCACAGATAACTTTCTTATCTGAAAGACTAACCTGCAAGGCATGACAAGCATCTCCTCTTCTCGGGGCCCTGTGCTATGAATCACTCTCCTCCCCCTTGAAGCCCCAGGCCTCGATTCTGCTCCTTAGCTTAGGATGGCACGTAAGCCTTGGTTGCCTGACTGTCTTAGGGTCTCATATTTTTATGGGGCTCCTGCCTGTACAAAATTAAATTTGATTTCCCCCTGTTAATCTATGTTACGCCAATTTAGTGGCTCAGCGAGGAACCTAGAGGGGTAGAAGGAAAATATTTCCTCCCCTACATGGTCGACACCTTGATCTCAGACCTCTAGCCTCCAGATCTGTGAGAAAATTAACTTCTATGGCTTGAGCTGCTTGGTCTATGGTACTTTGTGGTAGCCCAAGCGGGCTAATACACCCACTCGCACACATTCACACACTCTCACACTCACATAGAAACACTCTCACACTCATCCTTACATACACACTCACATACTTATACACCATCTAGACTCATGTATTCAAACACAATCACACATACATCCTTACACACTTATACATACACAAATCACACACCCTCTATACTCATCCTCCCAGACGTGCTCACACTCATCTCAAACACACTCACACATGCTCTTGCTCACACAAATCACATAGACTCACACTTGAACACTCACACGCTCATCCACACAGATGAATACACTCTCTCTCTCTCTCACACACAGACTCACATACTCAAACACTCTTACTCATTCACACTTTCACACACTCATCCACACAGACACACACTCATCTCCCATCGGCACCATAACATCTGTGTAATTCTTGCTCTACTCACACACCCACATCCACACATTACCCTCACACACACTTCCTTGAGCCCAGAGACTTGGGCTGTTGTGGCTCAGGCCTGCCCTGAGGCCTGTGTTGAGCTCATTCCTCTTGCTAGAACCTTGGATCCATCCTGGATCCCTTTGCCTGGAGTCTAATTTCTTGCATTCTGGCACTCCCCGGGTGCCTGGCACTTTGCTCTCCTGTCTCCAACCTTGGCCTGGACAGGAGCTGGGGGGCCTAGATTCTATTGACCATGGGCAAGGAACAAACGCTCTGAGCCTCAGGACTCTTATCTCTAAAATCAGTAACGTAAGCTAGCACAGTGTTTCTCAAAGCGTGGTCCTCAGACCAATAGCATCAGGATTGCCTGGGACTTATTAGAAATGCACATTGTCAGGCTCCACCCAGACATACCGAATCAGAACCTCTGAGGGGTAGAGCCCAGAAATGCACGTTTTAATGTGTCCTTTGGGTAGTTCTGATCCAGGCTAAAGTTTGAGAACCACTGAACTGGAAGATCTCTAAAATTTCTGCTAGGGAATAAACCTCCCAGACTTGCTGTATGCGCTGTGTGATAATTATGGTGGGCGTTATTTATGAAATGCCTTCAATGTGCCCCATTCCCTTCCAAACATTATCTCTACAATCCCCTAAAGGAGGTATCATTAAAAGTGTTTCCCAGATGAGTTAAATGAGGCCCAGAGAGGCTAAGTAACTCACGAGGGGACACACAGCTGGAGATGAGCAGGAGAAGGATTGACGAGGGGCCACCTCACTGTGCTAACTCTACGACCTCACATGGGCTACCACAGTGACAAGTGCCTGACCTCCTCTCAGCACTCAAGGAACATCATTTTCTGGTGGTCCTGTGACCCTTGGGTACCTGCTCTCTCCACCTTAACCTATGTGGCTCACGTCTACCGCTGCCTATATGAAGTACCTTCCAGCTCCTCCCCACCGCCACCCCCAGATCCGCCTTCCTCTGATTTCCACAGTAGTGAACACTGAGGCCTCCCCGCCACTCCCCAGATGCCACAACTCTCAGAGTCAGCTTGGCAACTGTAGGAAAGAGGCTGTCCTCATTTCCAGACTGTCGTGGCCTGGAAAAAATGTATCCTCTCTCCTCACCACCTCCCCTTAAAAGAAAACCTCCTGCAGGCAGATGTGGAGACTATCAGAGTTTCGATCCTCACAAAAATCAAATACCTGTGGGAGAAACAATGCGTTCGTAATGTTTCCCTAGATGAAGCCTGAGGCCCGTGGGCACTGAGCGGAAGGTGAGCCCTCTCCCAGGATAGGTGTGTGTGGGTAGCGGAATGAGCCTGAGGCGTGCTTTGCCTCTTTCAGGTTTTAAAGAGGGGGCCCCACTGGTCCTCTCACTCCAACATCCTGCTCTTCTTAGCAGTGGCTGCTGGCCTGTCCCGCACCAGGAACACAGGGCTTTTGTCTTTTCGCTGCTCTGGGCCTCCACCACACACACAGCAAGTGCCTGATCAATATTTGTTGATTGAATGAATGAATGTTGTCCCATCTACTGGCTTCTACTTCATGGGGGAACCTCACATACGCATGTGCACACACACACACGCACACGCATGCACACACTGCAGGGCTGCTGGAGGACAAGGAGGCCTTGACAGATGGAGGGTGGTGAGGGGCGCCTGGGTGGCATAGTGGTTAAGCGTCTGCCTTCGGCTCAGGGTGTGATCCCGGCGATCCAGGATCGAGCCCCACATCAGGCTCTTCCGCTATGAGCCTGCTTCTTCCTCTCCCACTCCCCCTGCTTGTGTTCCCTCTCTCTCTGTCTGTCTCTATCTCTGTCGAATAAATAAATAAAATATTAAAAAAAA
Source organism: Ursus arctos (assembly GCF_023065955.2). NCBI lineage: Eukaryota > Metazoa > Chordata > Mammalia > Carnivora > Ursidae > Ursus > Ursus arctos. Next base: position 71,110,686 of record NW_026623089.1, read on the forward strand.
AAAAAAAGATGGAGGGTGGTGAGGGGCCAAGACCAAAGCACGAGGCACTGGGGGTGGGGGTGAGAATGTGTCTTTGCACAGTTGAGGTCTGTGAAAAAGAAGCCACGCTAAGGCTAAAGGAAAAGTATCATAAATTAGAAATCGGGCCCATGACCTGAGAATGATGTTTTTCAAATTACGAGTGAGGTCTGCTTACAAAAATTATGATTTGTGTCGAGGGCAGAAAAGTCACTGATGTGAAGAGGGCCCCCGGCCTGTGCACTTCCCTGGGAGTCTGGGTTCACAGCAGCCGTGGGGTTGCCTTGTGGCCAGGGCTAATTTGGTAACATGCAGAGGCGCACCAAGGGGGGTTTCGTGGGCTGGACTTTCACCCGAAGTGACTCGAGCTCTAGTTCCACTTTCTGTCTGCAGAGAATTCCCGCGAGGCTTGTCATTTCAGGGAAGCGTGGCTTTGCCTCACGGCCCGCACCGTGCGCCTTGCACAAGACTGCCTTGCAACAGGACCAGGCGAGACTCCACGCCTTCTGTGAGCAGAGCAAGGCTCAGTCCTCCCACCCCAAGCTCCTCCCCCTCACCTGGGCTCGGCGCCTCCGTTTCAATGGGTCATCGGGAAATTCCCGGTAATTCCACGACCCAGGGCCCAGCTATCAGTGGCATGGGCCGGGCTCACCTTCTCTTTCTATGCTGCCCACCGTCCTCTTCTTGGACCCGCTCAGGTTCGAATAAGTGTGTCGCTACTGCCCTCTAGACGCCGGTAATGGTCGCCGAGAGGGGCGCCCAAACAGAGGAGTGTTGTGGACAAAACCCCAGTTAAGGCAGGCGCAGAAGACGGCAATCCGTCAGCAATTTGGCACAGACAAGCTTGTGTGTGAGGTTAACAAACTAACATTCAGGGAGGGCGCACCACGGGCCCGGCCCTCTGCCAGCTGCCTTCCGGTGGGCAGGTCCGTCAGTTGTAAACGAGGACACATGGCTGCTGGACAGACTGCCTCCCTGGAATGCGATCTCGGAGGAGTGGATTGTCCCAGAGATGGATTTACTCAATACTGGCAGAGGCCACGTGCCCAGTATGACCGGTTTCGCGAACAGCCTTCCTAGTTGTGTTGTGCTCCCGGCTTGGGGGTGTGTTGATGTCCGCTGAGGCTCTCCACTGCCAACACCGGGTAGGGAGAGTCAAGTTACAGGTGTACGTTCCCCCAGCTCAGCGCCGCCGCGAGTGTGGGCGCCATCTAATATTCTTATAAAGCAAGCAATTCATGTTGTTGGGAATTTAAATAACTGGGAAGGGGGCCAAAAGGTACAAACTTCCATTTACAAAATAAATAAGTCTTGGGCTTGTCGCGTGCAGCATGCTGACTATATCGTTAATGATATTGTATTGAATGTCTGAAAGTCGCTAAGAGATTTTACAAGTTTTCATCACAAGGGAAAATACGTCACTCTATATGGCGATGGATGTTACCTAGATTAAGTGTGGTGATCGTTTTGCAATATATACAAATACCAAATCACGATGGTGGACACCTGAAACGAATATAATGTTATCTGTCAATTATAGCTCAATAAAAAGAATTTTCAAAAATAGCCATGAGGTTTTGTCAGTAGTATGTAAGCACAGAGTGGATCTTTGAGTAGTAAATGAATAATATGAAAAGAATACGGCAGAGGGACTCTAATCACTAACCCCATGCTAGAATTCCTCATTCTTCTGCATAGTCCAAGTACTTGTTAGTAATGAGCTGATGATACACTGCCCCGCGGAGAGGAGGTTTTATCTTTGCTTAAACTCCAGATATGCAAGTAAATACTATAAAAATGAAATGGGTGACCAACAAATTCTAGCTTTTCAAAATAGAGGAATTATTCCTCGATTGTATCACCAGGGTATGTCAATGGCAGGAAGAGCCAAGGAGACAAAAATATTGGAGGAGTAGTTAAGCTCGTGGCTGGGATGATCGTAAAACCCGGGTGAAATGAATAGACTATGGAGTCCCCACGGGGTGGCCAGCTTCTGGGGGCAGTTCAGTGATCTGACCTTCCCCCCAGGACCGTGGCGCCCACTGAGGAGAGATGTCCACTGTAGTTGTTTCCTCCCCAACTCCTCGGGCACCCCAGGTTTCCCCTGAGATGGTTTACTTGGCTTAAGGCTATTTTGTTTTATTTCCCACTTTCCCTTTCGAGTCGGGGTCATGGGAACCTCATATGGGGAGTGTGGGTGCCTTCCAGGACGCAGAACTCCTTAGCATACAAAACCCACTTCCCTTAAGATATGGGCAGTTGTCTCAATTTCTTTTTGGAAAGAGGGGAAGTATAAAATATTTATATTCATGAAATAGAATCATTTGTCCTAAAATAACATGTCCGCTTACCTCTGGGCAGAAAGCGTCATCTGCAGATGGGCACCCCCATCTGCTTCTACTTAGGGCTCCGGTGCCTGCCTTCTGGGGGAAGTCTGCAAAAAGAACTGACTGCCAGTTGACCCATGAGCCAGACCCCGGCAATCAGAGGCTTCTCAGCTCCTCCCCTGTCTTTGGAATGTGGGTCTCGCTTGCCTCTCCTGCTCCTAGAGGCGGCTCCAAGGACACCGCCTTGAGATAATGACATGGTGAGAACACCTGCACGGTCTACTTGACTGAACGCATGGCAGCCTCTCTATATAAACTGTTAGGATCTGGTGGGCAGGTGTAGAGATCCATTTGTCTTGCTGCCGCCCGAGATGAGCCTTGTATGTAAATTCCCTTTGCTTATTAAAACTGCCACCAGGGGTGCCTGAGTGGCTCTGTCGGTTAAGAGTCTGCCTTCAGCTCAGGTCATGATCCCAGGGTCCTGGGATTGAGTCCCGCGTTGGGCTCCCTGCTCAGCGGGGAGTCTGCTTCTCCCTCTCCCTCTGCCCCTCCCCCCCCCCCCCCCCGCTTGTGCTCTCTCTCTCTCTCTGTCAAATGAATAAATAAAACCTTTAGGAAAAAAACAAAAAACAAAAATACTTTCACCTGTCAACCTGGAGTGGCCTGCCTCTTTCTTTGGCCTCCCCCTGACCTCCATGTATGTGGGCCAGTTTCAGATTATACTTGGGAGGCTCCTATGAGCGTTGAGAACCAACACGGTTGGGCCAAATCACCCCCTTGGTGAACAGGCAGGAGCCATGCTGTTCCCTCACCAGGTCACCAAAGCCAGGGTCTCGACTCCGAAGGGTCGCCCAGACCTTCTTTCAGGACTTCCGTTGCACCTGCACCACCTGGGGCTCTGCAAACCAGCCTTCATGCTCTCTTCTCGGACACTCAGGAGGGCCAGTGAGGACAGACACCCAGTGTCTACCGGGGTGTGCTGAGTGTGTAGAGCAAGACACACCCCTCCGGCCCACGCTCACGGGTGGGAGGCTGGTGTGTGGGCCCACGTCTAGGCAGCGGAGAGAGTTTGGGCTGGAGACGCATTTATTTTGGGTGGAAATACGTCAGCTTCCATTGCATTAGCTCCATCCAAGCGTACGTCCGTCCATCCAATCATTAAGGTTACGTCCCTGTTATTTACCCCCCTCATTCCAGGCATCGGGAAAGCAAAGAGGAGTAAGACAGAGTTCTTGCCTTCAAAACACTCACAGGCCGGTGTTGGATGTGGACACAGAAATAGGTCATGTCAGTGCCATGCGAGAAGTGCCTTGGGGAGTGCAGGTTGTTGGGCGCAGTGGGGGTGGGGAAGGCTGCTGGCTGGGGGTGATGACAGAAGGAGAAGGAGAACCAGAGTGAAGGTCCCACCCACTCCTGGATCTCCAGGGACCCCCGAGGCAGCACGAGGGAGCAGCCCCTGTCCTGCTGAGTCTTTGCAGGAGCACTTCATCCCCACAGGGCAAGGAGCAGGTGGCCCTCCCCAGACCCCCTGGCTGATACAGCCACAGCTTCCTCTTTGTCACTTCCACATGGCACCCTCGGCCGTGGACAGGAACTGCTGCAAGGCCCTCGCGGGCCATGGGTGAGCAGCTCTGGAGATGGGGTCAGCGGCCTGTGCACACCAGGGGGCCAACCGACAGCCTCATCCTGCCGGCAGCGGCTACACCGACACTCCCAGCCCGCCTATCCGGAGAGCACAGGGCGCGACAGGGACGCGCCTGTTCCCTCAGGTGTGTGCACCTGCCTCCCCCGCCCCCATGGCTGCCAGGCGCAGCCCGTACCCGTGACCCTCAGAGGGATGGAGTTACTCCACAGTCACCACAGTGATGAAGGGGAATGAAGGAGCTTCCCGTTTTCAAGGTTCTGCAATTGGCAATATGAGGACGATCTTTCCCCAACTCTCACAACTAGAAATTCTCTTAATTGTAAGGGTAGCGGATGCTTACAATAAAGCACTCTAAAGACAGTAGAGGTAGTCTACAGTGGAAAGTTAAGTCCTTCTCACTGACCCTGCTAACCCCACCACCACCCCACCATCCCCCACGTTGAGCCACTGTGAAGAATTTCTTGTGTCTCCTTCCAGGCCTTCCCTACGTGTGAATACACGTGTTCGGTTGTTCAGGAATAGGTAGCGGGATACACAGTGTTCTGCGGCTTCCGCATTCACTTATCTCTACATTCTGGATGTATTTCCGTGTTACTCTAGATAACCCGATCTCCCTTTCGTTTTTTATCAATCCTTCATCTCTTTTAAAAGGCAACTGATTATACCAATGAAATGCCCTAAACCAGAACTGGCTGGGGGCTGTCCACCTCCTTAATAGTGAGAAGAGGCAACAGATTGAAGGGGAAATAGCATTAGACAGATCAAGCTCGGAATTCTGGCATGCTAGCTGTGTGGTCTTCGGAGGTGTCTTAACCTCTCTGGGCTCAGATGACTCATCAGTAAAAATATGATTATATACATGATTTAGGCTAAGGACCAGAGTGTAGTAATTATTCAGGAATTATAGTTCTTCTTAAATAGATGGAGAGACAGTCCATGTTGATGGATTGCAAGCCTCAGTGTTAGTAAGATGGTGATTCTCACGGTGCCTGGGTGGCTCAATCTATTAAGCGTTCAGCTCTTGGTTTTGGCTCAGGTCATGATCTCAGGGTCATACAATCCAGCCCCGCATGGGCTCCATGCTCAGCGGGGAGTCAGCTTGAGAGTCTCTCCCTTTGCCCCTCCCCCTACTCTCTCTGTCTCTCAAATAAATAAATAAATCTTTAAAGAAAAAAAAAGATGGTGATTCTTCCCTGATTGATCTATGGACGCAACTAGATCCCTATCAACATCTTGTGAGGTTCTTTTTTTTCCTCCTGAAACCTTTTCAATGATTCTCACCTTCTTGCACATCGGAATCATTTGTGAAGAGCCCTAAAGGAACACTGGGGCCTGATTCCAGCCTCAGAGGCTCTGATTTAAAACGGGGCTGAAACTGACAACATGGGGTTGACTAGAATCACCGGGCTGTGCCGTGGGGTTGCTGTTAGTGGCGTGGGCTGGAGTCACCGGGGAGGTCTCCTCACCTGAAGGTCTGGTGGTCTATGCCTGCTGTAGGCTGGGGCCTCGGGGGGGGGGGCTACCACGCCAGACACCTACACGTGGTCTCCCCATGCGGCCTGAGCTTCCTCACATCGTGGAGGCTGGGCTCCTAGAGAGAGAATCCAACGGGACGGGGGAGGCTGTTGTATCTTGCACGGCCTAGCCTCAGGTATGACACAGTAGCCCCTCTGTAGTCATGGGCCCCCTTAGATTCAAAGGGAGGAACGTAGGTCTACTTCTCGGTGGGAAAAATATCAACATCACATCAACACAAAATTTGAAGAATATGTGGGATGTGGGACACCTGGGTGGCTCAGTCGGTGGGACACCTGGGTGGCTCAGTCGGTGGAGCCTTTGGCTCAGGTCATGATGGGCCCCCTGATCGAGCCCCATATCAGGGCTCACTGGTAAGCAGGGAGCCTGCTTCTTCCTCTCCCACTCCCCCTGCTTGTGATTTCTCTCTCTCTCTCTCTGTCAAATAAATAAATAAAATCTTAAAAAAAAAAAAAAAAGAATATGCGGGATGGGAGACAGTGTTGTAGCCATCTTGAAAAGTACTAGCTGCCACTGGGGGTAGTTTGAACACGCTTGGCCTCATGACTTGTGGGCCAGAGTTTTTATTGTAGTTTACGCTGCTCTGAGATGCACGTCAAATACACGGGACAGGCAGGAATTAACTACATATACATTAAAGCCTTCTGGAAGGTAAAGAGACCCAAAACCCAAAAATCCCTGGGATGTATTATTTGCAATATATAGGACAAAAGGCTAATTAACTTAAAAATGTATAGGGCGCTTATAAGTCAATCAGACTGTCCCAGTTAAAAAAAAAAAAAAAAACTTGTAGAGGCAATTGACAAAAGAAATTACAACCGATAAATATATGTTTTAAAAGTCGAACTCAACTAAGAGAATGTAAGCTTTAGTAAACAACTTTCCCTCGATGTTCATGTGTCTGACTGGCAAAGATGAATAGAAAAAGGAACTATCCCAGAGCAAAAAGGCAGGGAGTAGGTGTTCTCAAACACCCCTGCTGGTGGGAGTACGAACCGGTACAACTTCTGGAAGACAGATGGGCAGTACGTATGGAAAGCCTTAACATTTTGAATAATAGTCTTATTCTAGAGAAATGAATAATAAGGGCCCTTTCATGTAAGTACAATGGTGTTTATTAAGTGTTATTTACCACAGCAAAAAAAAACAAAAAAAAGAGAGAGAGGGAAAGAAAAAAAGAAATATTGTAAATGTTTGTCAATAAGAGAGTTTGTGAGAGTTGATTTCCATTCATAGAATATAATACTTTCACGGCCATTAAAAGTGATGTTCATATGCACATCTATTTAAATGGAAAATAAAAACACCAAAAAGTGTATTAAGCAGGATCCCATTTTTTGTTATACACATTTTACAATATACACATAACACGATTTTACGTGTGTGTGCGAGTTTGTATTTCTGGGATAAAATATCAATGTATTAATGGGATGATCGCTAAATAGTGAGCTTTCTGGTGATTTCTTTTTCTCGTACTTAACCTTGACTTTCCAGTTTTCTAAATGTAAATGTGTTAAACACAGAGAAATAAAAGTAAAATACCATAAAAATTTTTAAAAATTTAAAAATACAGTAAAAGCAAATCTCTATCTAATTTCTACTGAAATGTTCTGTAAAAAGGGAGGTGGGAAGGATGTGTTGAGTGTGGCCTATAGAGCAAACCAGATCCGGAGGCAGGTTCTGCTGAGAGTCACTGACTGACTGACTTTGAGAAGTTACGTCGCTTTGGGCCTCAGCTTCCTGAGTCGTGCAATGGGCACAATAAATTCTACTTCACAAGATTATCATGAGGAAGGAATCCCCTTTCGCATTTACATCCATCAAATGAAAGCTTCTTCCTGGAGGATCCTTCCTGAGCTCCCTTCTCTAAAGTCCTTAATATTTGAACCAATCATTTCGCACCACCTGGCATTAATATCTCCTAAGCAGCTAGACACACGCTTGCTGGGTGAGGACCGGGTCTCACTTCCATAGCGCCTGCATTTTCTGGAATTCTGTGTCATCCTCCACTTAGATGCACTAGGAGCCTGGTCTCTGGAGAAATGAATATAAGCTTCCGGGTACACACAAATACACTTAGGAATACTTCTGTGTGTTCCTCCCAGCGCTCACCACACTGCTGTGGCCGGGTCACCACGGACATCTGTAAACGTTGACTGAGGAAGATAGGACTCCGGGAGGAACCGGGCCGGGCTCTGTGGGGGGAAATGTGCATTAAAAGGCTTAAATATGCTGAGGAGTTGTGACATTCAGACTTCCTTCGGTAGCAGATGAGGCAACCAACCAATATTAGGCAAGTTCTAGAGCAGGACGATGGGAAAGCCTGAGCAGAGTGTTTTGGGGAAGTTGTCTGGGCCTCCGGGCCTGGGAGCCTCCACCTCCACCCCACCCCCTCCAAGCAGGCATTGAGAGGCTTTTCCTGCCCTCTAGCGGTCTCCTCTGGAATTGCCTTTGAGAGGAACAGCCCAGAAGTGAAACCCTGAGCGTCACTCCAGGCTGTCACCCAGTCTCATCTCTTCCCAGCTGTGCTTCAGGCCAATGAGAAGCCAACTGTAGAGCCTGTTCTTTAAGCCCCTGCGGCTCTTCCATCTCTTGACTCTGGTTGTTGTTGTTATTGTTTAACAAAGGCCCTTGCCGGTCCTTTTGCACAGTTAAGGCCTGAGGCAGGAACCCCTGTCCTGGTCCGAGAGGAGGGGGGCGGCCAGCGCGGGGCTTCGGAGCCCGCAGCTGGGCAGCCACAGCTGTGCCAGGAGCACCGGGGCCCGGGCCTCATCCTCCTTCCAGGCTGGTGGTCTGCAAACCTTCAGTTCCCACTAAAGGAAGTTTTCAAAACCAATTCCTCTTAACATTTTTATTATCTTCGAAACATTTTTGTCACAGGTTTGCTTAGTTACAAAGGCATGTAACTTCCAGTTTGTTGTCTGTATTGGCATTTAAGAAGTACAACCGTTATATCACGCTTACGAGCGCATCCAGGGGAACCCGAGTACAAGTGATTTCAGTCCTTTCCGAGAAATCCTAATAAGTCTGTTTTGTACTTGTCTTTCCCATTCCCCACAAAATGCTATTGCTAATGTGATGTGTTTCTGTCCTTGAAAGTCTTTTGCGGACCACCCTGGAGTGAATCACCCAGACTTGAGGGGAAGGAAGGGACTGGGGAGCGAGGCATCCCACGGGGAAGGTCAGGGAGGGCTCTTAGGAGGTGTAGACAGGTCGGGGACAGGCGCAGGGCCACCTTCACTGTTAAAAGTGGACTAGCCTCTATTGTTCTGGGCTCCCTCGCTCGCCTCAGGAGGGTCTGCGGTGAAAGGAAGTGAGGAGCTCAGGGAGGGTGGTCTGCCCCACGCTACCCCTCTCCTTGGAAGCCCCTGAGAAGGAAGATGGCAGCCGGGGCCACAGTGCGCGGATGGACACCAGCACGGGGAACACAGACCCACATGACCAGCAACTGGTGGACAACTGGGCACCGATCGTACGACACCATCCCTTCCCCGGGCTGGAGATGCCAGAGGCAGGGAAGGTCTAGGCGCTCGCTCCAGCCCCTTCCCCACACGGTGCCTGGCCCCCAGGGAGCCCAGCTCCTGAGCTGAGGTCCAAAGGTCTATATCGAAGCCCGACTCCGCAGTCTCGAACTTTCTGCTCTTCTGTTCTTCCGGAGCATCAATTGGCCATTACACGTTCCTTCACGGCACTGAATGTCTCCGTGCTGCACACAGACCCGCTCATTCGTAGGAGGGGGACATATGAGGCTCGACTTCATGCTTCTTTCAGCGGCGTTCTAAATGTTACTATTTATGTTTTTTGAGTCAGAAGACTCAGTGCATGGTGGGTTTATGCCCTTATTATTTATTTTCTTTTTTAGGTGTACAACGTAATGACTCAACAATCATCTACATCACAAAATGCTCACCACAATAAGTGTAGCTGCCATCTGTCACCACGTGTCAACAGAGTTATCACAATACTATTGACTATATTCCCTATGCTGTACTTTTCCTCCCTGTGATCCGTTATTCTTTCTTTTTTTGGAGTCTTAAATTGTGTGTGTGTGTGTGTGTGTGTGTGTGTGTGTGTGTGTTAGGTAAATTGATCATTTGAGGCATCATCCTCTGGGGTGTCCTTTCGCTCTCCATCCCACCCACGGACCCCTGCCTCAGAGACAGGCCACATCCATATGCTCCCAGAAGGGATGTTCTTGGGGTGGTACTGAGCAAGGGTACGAGCTGGAAAAGAAGTGCAAGGCCATGTCTATGGACAGAGGAGCCCCCAGGAGGGCTCAGAGCAGAGGGGGAGAGGTGGGGTAGAAGGAAGAAGGTGGCGGCCCACTGACTGCCCGGCCCCCCTCACGGCACGGAGGGCCAGCTGCACCTTACCCCATCTGCACAAGTGCTGAGGGAGGGCTGAGGGAGCCACTGCAGGCCCGGTAGGCCAGCGGGTGGGGTGAGGAGGCTGCAGAGTGACCAGTGAGGACCACAGGACCAACCGCTCTAAGACACACAGAAGGAGACCCTGAGAAACCGAGCCGCCAAGCGCAGGCACCACCACTGGCCAGCCTGAGACCGGGCGGGGGGTGCTGGGCTGGGGGCGTCCTAAGCAGCAGGTCTGCAAGCTGCAGAGGGCTTGGATTGAGGCCTGTGGGAGAACCCGGAGGAAGGAGGGAGCAGCAAGACTCCTGAATATGACTGAGTTTGAACTCAGAGTGACTAAGAAATTACCGCATTGAACTAGAGTTCCCCTAGAATGAGTTGTCTGCCAATGCAGGGCTCTGAGTCTGAAAATCAAAATGAGCTATGGAGTAAATAGGACTTTTTTGGTACATTTTGTGTACATCTGTATAATTCATACCCCTACTAGTTATGCTGTAACACGTATCCTAATTGGATACAAGTATTCATGAGATGATTATGAGACAGCTTTTTACTTTTTTTTTTGAACAAAACTACAAACATACACAAAAGTAGAGACCACAGTTAGGAACTCCTGTATCAGTTAGGGTCTCAACAAGATAGACGTGCTCATATTAGGATAATTTGAGCAAGGTTTAAGTTATGGCTGGGGTGTGGGGAACCAGTCTGAGCGGACAGGACCAGGGGGTTGTTACCTCCCAGATGCCCAGACAGACTGGGGGAAGAAGTGGTTCTGGGGACCCTGGCAGGGTGGGGGGGGACCCCTGGAGAGGGACTGTGACCTCTGGTCAAGAGATAGAGCCAGCCCTGGTAGCAACTCAGCAGGGAGGGAGTGTCAAGATCTATTCTCACTCTCTTCTTTCCCTCCTTTCCCTGCTAGGAAGCCAGGGGGCAAGTCACCCATAGATGTCATCCACGTGGCTTGGCCTCTTGGGGTTCGGATCAGGATGGGGAGAGTAGATGGACAAATGGAAAGTATCTGGCATAATCCCATATACCAACACCAATACCAACAAGTGTATTAGGTTTCTATCGCTGCTGTAACAAGTTACCACACATGTTTTAACTCAAAACACCACCATGGAAACTCTCCCAGTTGAGGTCAGAAGCCCAGCGTAGGTGTGTCCTCTGCTGAGGGTCCCACAGGGCTGCGATCAAGGGGTCTGCAGGGCTGTGCCCCTTACTGGAGGCTCTGGGGAAGAACTCGCTCCCAGGCCCATTCAGGTTGGAGCAGGACCTGGTTCCTTGCGTTTGTAGGACTGAGGTCCCAGTTTGCTGATTGTTGGCCGGGATTGTTCTGAGCTTGTAGAGGTGACCTTGCTCCTTGGCTCATAACTGCCTGTCTCCATTCTGAAGACACCGATGACCACTGAGACCTTCCTACCCTTCAGCCTCATCTTGCCTGCTTTATGTTTTTGCCTTAGTTGATTCTTCTGCCTTCCTCTTCTGGCTGTCAGGGCCCACCTGCATTGTCCAGGGTAAAGAATCTCCCTGTTTTAAGGTAGCTAATAACTTTAATTCAATCTGCAAAGTCCTTTCACAGGAATACTTAGACTAGAATCTTGGAATCTTTAGGGTGTAGCCGACTACTACAGTGATCAGCGTTTTGCCAATCTTCCATCACAAGCTTTTTTTCTTTTTTTAATTACAGTGATGTTTTAAAAAAAATAAACTATTTTGAGCTGTAACTCACATGCCATACAATTCACTTATTTAAAGTGCACATTTAACAGTTTTTGGTATATTACATTCTTAATTTTTAAAAGTTGTGTAGGGGCACCTGGGTGGCACAGCGGTTAAGCGTCTGCCTTCGGCTCAGGGCGTGATCCCGGCGTTATGGGATCGAGCCCCACATCAGGCTCCTCCGCTATGAGCCTGCTTCTTCCTCTCCCACTCCCCCTGCTTGTGTTCCCTCTCTCGCTGGCTGTCTCTATCTCTGTCAAATAAATAAATAAAATCTTTATAAAAAAAAAAGTTGTGTTAGACTATATATATAACATAAAGTTTGCCATCTTAACCATTTTTGAGCGTGCAATTCAGTGGCACTGAGTACACTCCCGATGTGCAACCATCACTACTATTTACATCCCAAACTCTTTCATGGCCCTAAATAAAAACTCTGAAGCCATTAAGTGAGAACTCTCCATTCCCCTTGCCCCCAGCCCTGGTGACATCTAGTCTACCTTCAGTCTCTGTGAATTTGCCTAATTGAGGGACCTCATGTATGTGGAATCATATATTATTTGTTCCTTTGTGTCTGGCTTATTTCACTTAGCATAATGACTTCAAGCTTCGTCCATGTTGTAACGTGCTGGAACTTCTTTTTATGGCTGAACGAACGTTCGGCTGTAGTCCTACAACACAGCTTACTCATCCTTTCTTCTGTCGGGCATTTGGGCTGTTTCTACCTTTGGTTCCTGAGAAAATGCTGCTATGAACACTGGTGGACAAGTATCTGTTTGAGCCCCTGCTTCCAATTCCTTTGGGTGTATACTTCGAAGTGGAATTGCTAGATACGGTAATTTTATACTTGGATTATTAAATGGCTATCATCTCAGGGCAAATCAGCCCCCAACAGGAAATTTCTTTATTCAAACAAGATAAAGACTTTTTTAACAAAAAAACTGTTTAATTTTCTGCACTGAGAGTTGTACAGCTGTAAACTCAAGGAATTATCCAATACTTGTATAAATCTGGGGAACAGTTAATAAGCACCTTCAGAGGGTTCCACAGTTTAAGAATTGACCATTTGAAACTTTTAGAATGAACCTAGTAAAATGAAAACAGCTATAAAAACTATACAAAATCATGACAGACATTTGATATAGAGGCCTTGATATGGAATGATAAATATAAAAAAAAGTGAAACTAATTCAGGGGGCTGGGCTGGATAAAAGACCTATGTGTTCCCCAAATCGTGTGATTCTTGGGAGTATATCTGGCTCTCAAAACAGTCCAATTATTCAGGGAAAGGCTCTTTCCTGATCCAGGTGCCACTGGGATGCTGAAGCAGATGAGGGTAACTTGGGGACGAGGTACAGCAGGGGAGGGGGTGGGAGAGGGGGGACAGGGAGGAATGAGCTCACTGAGGTTTGCAGGTAAGAGGAAGGATCTCTTCCCCAAGGAGAAAAACAAGCAAATTCTTCCATGTCCTCAAGTGTAAGTGTTCTTTGGCGAAAGGTACCATTTTCTCTTTGGGATTATTAAAGAGCTTTTCTCATTGCTATTGTTAAATACCCTTCTCTACCCTTTCCTCTTGACCAATCTCTTTGTGAGACTTTCCGCTGAGCCTTCTCTACTCCCTTACCCTAACCTTTCCTGACTCCAACTCCTTATGCTCACCTTTCAATCCAAAATTCTTATTGTTTTGCAACTCTGGGAAGCAGCTGGTAAAAGGTAACACTAGGTAACTACTCGTCTGGCCTGGAGATGTTTCTGAACACAGAAACATGACAGATGGCAATGGTCTCTTTAATTACACCAGTGAGCAATCAAGGGTCTGGGTCAGTAGTATAAATACTCAGTCCGGCCCTCTTTGATGAGAAGACAGCCAGCAAGGGCCATGCGCAGAGGGAGAGACAAAGGAGAAATAAGCTCATGTTGACTGTACGTCGGCTCTCACCAGTGGGGGAGGGAGGTGAGGGACTGTAGGGGGGTCATCGCTGGTACCAGCCCCCAGCTATGCCTGAGGTGAGGGAGGTGGGACATCACTGCCAACTGTGAAGCGAGGCCACTCAAGAGACCAGATGCTGGGATCCGGGTGCTTTGTGCAAAGAGGAATACTTTGGTCACCACTGGTGTAACTTAAGGCACTTCTGAAAAATCTTCATTCTCAAACTGACCTGACTGTACACTTTGAATTCCTACCACTGGACACTCTTTTGATTGAAGGCTTTACCTACCAGAGGCTACTGCTGAAATGCCAGTAACTGATCTGGGAGGGGCTGCTCCTCATCGCCCACAAGTATCCACACGGCCCTAAGACAGAGTGGGTTTTCAACGAAGGGCAAGGCTTGCTCACTGTGGTGGGGGCCTTGGGCAGGAGGCAGGTGGTACAGAACTCAGGGGGGAGCAGCTACGAAGATGAGGAGGGAAATCAAAGCACCAAGAGAAAAGAGGGGGAGAGTTAACTCCCTCCTTCATTCACAGCCTTGCCTAGGTGGCCCTGGCTGGTGTGTCAGGGAGAAAACAGGATGGCAGGTGCATCGGAGTGAGGCTGAGCTCATAAGGCCACAGGGGGAGGGGGCAGCTCAGGCCTGGGGAGGCTCTGCTCACCACTGGGGTGCTAAGTTGGGGAAAGGTTCCAGAGCACTGAGATGTGCATACAATCCTCCCTTGGGGGTAGGGGGGTTCCGTCGGGGTGTAGGGGAAGAGGCTTTCCCATTCTGGAAACCCAGGGCATATGTTTTGGGGAACAGTGAGGGGAACACTGTTGGGGCTCAGGCTGGGTAGGACCTGGGCATGGTGGCCACCAGGTCAGATAGTTTTCAGTCTGGACCCTTTCAAGTAGGGTGCTGCTGAATACTTGCAGAGGGAATGAGGCACTCCTGTCTTCATTTCCGCTCTATACAGTCAACTCCCAGCGTGTTGTCAGGGCAACGGCAGGTCCTGCTTCCGGGGGTGGCCAAGCAGAGGTGGGTGCAGCCACCATTGTTCACTGAGCAATAGTTGTGACCTGAAAAAGGCAGAAATCAGTTCAACCGCCCCCAAGAGAGTAGCCTCCAGATGAGCCCCCTTTTTGGTTTCCAGGGGACCAAGCACGTGGGTGCTCGAGGAATAGGAAATCCTCATCACTAAGGATTTGCCAGGTGGGCAAAAACGTCGTTTCCCAATTCCTGAGTTGGGGACTGTGCAGATTTGCCATCAAAGCTACTGAACGGGACTCAGGGAGGATTTTCTAGCTTTGATTAGGACACAGAGCTGGGCTTTTCAAGCACAAAGGGCTCTCTGTCTAGCTTGTCCCTCGGCTTCACACTGGACTGGGGGGAGTTGGGAAGCCAAGGAGGGTGAGTTTGGAGAGAGCAGATTCTGGAGCCGGGCTGCCTAGCTCACCCCCAGCCGTGCCACTGGGAGCTGTGGCACTCTGGGCCAATGGCTTCAGTTTTCCTTATTTATAAAATAGGCACAAGCATAGTACCTGCCTCGTGGGGTTGCTATGAGGATTAGTGACCCAATGAGCACACAGCAGAGAACGCTGGGTCGATGCAGGTGAGGTACCCAGCTCCGGGTAAGCACCACATCCCCATTCGTGATTATTAGGAGCAGCAATTACTATTGTGGCTGTGAGGCCACATGGATGGACTTTTAAAGCAGCAGAGACTGTAACACGGATGTTCCTATTTGGAACCTGAAGACCACATCCTTCTAGAGCCAGCCCAAGATTCAGTGCTTTCCCTCACCCTGCCCACCATCTCCACCTCATCCCCTGATGTTTTCCACGTGACTCACCCTCTAAATAATGAAGACCCGTGATGGAAGGGACTGTGTCTCACCTGCCACGTGATCAGGGCTGCGAGAGGCCAGACAGGTAGCAGCCAGGATGTGGGCTTGGAGCCTCATGGCACCCCCAGCCCCAGAACAGTAAGAGCACAGGTGAGTTACCTTGGGGACACTGAGACAGGGCCGTGGTGACGCCATATAGCCGGGTCTGCTTGTGGGGGTGGAAGGTATCCGTCTCTTTGGAAATGGCAAGATCTACAGCAATCACGGAATTCCTACGGAACACCAAAGGGCAGAGGGTAAAGACCCATCTGATGGCCCAACCCTCTGTCTACAGGGCAGCCTCTTCTGCAGTTTTGGGGACAAACTGGAGGCCACGTCGAGACACACTGGCCTGCCTTCTTAGCCATCCCTCCCTCCTCCTGTGGAGGGACACGCCTGCGTTTCTCTGGCTTCTTCAAAAAGGACAAAGATTAGCTAATCTCTCCCCTCAGCTCTAAATTCCAAGCTGAGAAAGCGACTTTCTATCCAGATGCCCCCGGCCACAGCCGCCTGCTCGGTCTGACCCTTTGTGCAGGCAGGGGTGGTCAAGAAGGGGCTGTGAGAATACTGCAGCTTATGAAGCGTAATGAAGGGGCGCCTGGGTGGCACAGTCGTTAAGCATCTGCCTTCGGCTCAGGGCGTGATCCCGGCGTTCTGGGATCGAGACCCGCATCAGGCTCCTCCGCTATGAGCCTGCTTCTTCCTCTCCCACTCCCCCTGCTTGTGTTCCCTCTCTCGTTGGCTGTCTATGTCAAATTAATAAATACAAATCTTAAAAAAAAAAAAAAAAAAAAAAAAAGCATAATGAAGTAGGGGCATGGTGTGGGCCTGGAGCCCACCCGCCAAGGGACCCCGGGCCAGCTCCTGGGGAGAGAACAGACACGCTCCAGAAGTCCAAGTGGGTGCCCGTCCAGGAGCATCCCGGTGACAAACAGCAGCTCCTGCTGCCCAGGCATCCTCGGCCCTCACTCTTCTTGACCCTCCTCTCCTGACAACCAGAAGGGTGAGGCAGAGGGCGGGCATCTCTGGACACTGGAAGGTCAAGCCAAGGGGCCACGCGGGGAGGGCTTAGCCTCCCAGAGACAGGGTGGCAGGGCAGGCTCCCCGGCCCCCGCTGACGTACGTCTTCCAGTCCGTGTAATACAGATGCTTCCCGTAGCTGGTGACAGCGAAAGGGTACTGGAGTCCTTCGAGAACCTTGCGTCTGCCGGACTGCCCGGGCTTCAGACACTCCACCCGATTGGTGCCTGTGCGGAGCGAAAACAAGGCATTCATTGTGCACACAAGAAACGGCCCCTTTGTGTCAAGACGAGTAACGAGGGCAAGGGTGAGAGAAGTCAGTGCGACGATGACAGATCCTGGAGAACACATGTGACCTGCTCTTCAACAGTGGAAAGCTTTCTCTCTCCTCTGCCTTGCCCCCTCGCTGGTCAACCCCCACCTCCGCTGGGGGACCCACACCTGGTTCCAACGTGGACCAGAGCAGAGGGGCCGTTCCTTGCTCCACCCATTCCCGGAGCAGCTGGGGACTTAGTTGGAATGACGACGTCCTCCAGCTCTGGCTCAAGTCCCTAACCCCTGAAGCCTCCCAGGCCCTCCCTCCCTCCCTCCCTGCATTCAGAGCCCTTACCCCAGAGGCAAGATGCACTCCCTACACCCCCCGTGGCAGCTGACAGTATTGGGGACAGGGCAGGTGCTCCACAGACACTTGACAGATGACTGACCGTGCTCCCTGATGGAGCATCCCGCCCACACCCCTCACCGGAGGGACACCCCAGGGCAGGGGCTCACAGCAGGACTGCACGCCTTTCTCTTCCTTGGCTCCAAGTCCTGCCTGAGCCCTTGGGGACCGACGCGAGCTAGAGGAATGTAAGTCATGAATTGCATAATAGATAGATAATACTAGGACGAGGACAGGCTCTAGGGGTCAGCACACTTTTTCTCCAAGGGCCAGATGGTAATTAATTTAGCTTTTGTGGGCCAAGAGGCAAAATTGAGGACATCCTGGAGGCATTTATGTAACCTCTTAAAATGTAACATTTAAAAATGTAAAAACCATTTATAAGACCAAGGTGGTACCAAAGCAGGTGGCTGGCTGGATGTGGCCCATGGGCTACGGGTTGCTGACCCCTGACTGAGCTAATCGAGAACTCACCCTGGACAGTGAGGGTTAAACCTAGAGAAACAATATGTTTCAGAGCAAAGATGGGCAGCTCTTTTTGTGCGGGAAAGTAAAAGAGCTATCTCACGCCCTCTTCCCCAGAGACTAGCCCATAGTGGGTAAGGATAAATGTTTAGTTTAAAGAAAAAAAAAAAGCACTGCTCCAACCCCAGGAGTCAGGCCTGGGGCTTTCTGTCACCTGCATCCACCCAGCAGAGCTGAGACGAGTAGGCATCAAATGTCAGCCCGTTGGGCAAGCCCAGGTCGTCCTGCACGAGAACCCTCCGGTTTGTGCCGTCCATGTAGGAAGTTTCAATTTTGGGGCTATCTCTGTTCCAGTCGGTCCAATAAAGGTTCCTGGAGGAGGAAAAGGAAGGGAGAGAGAAAGAGTAATAACGAAGCTGGATGAGAAGAAGTTTATGAAAACAACTTTCAAAAAACCCACGATGAAGACATTAGCAGGCGTTCAAACACAGAACGGCTAAAATGGGTCTGGAGGCGATAAGACATGTTCTCCTTTGCAAAGAGACTTAGATTTGGTTCTTTGTTTCAATTTGATGACCCTGTTACTGTGAATTCACTTCCCTTAAACATAACTGACATCTTCTATCTTGCTAAAGCGGTTCAAAAAGACAGCACAAAACAGAACACTGCAATGAGACAAACACGTGGGAATTCCTGTCTGCTGTCCCTACACAGGGGCGCAGAGCATCTGCCATCAGGGAGGTGGCCATGGGGCCACAAAATTAGAGATGTGACCTCACAGGGAAGGGATCAAAGTGTGAAAGTGCTGAGGGCCTGGTGTGTAAGATTCAGAGCCTGTTGTAGGGAAAAAGAGAGAAAGCACTGATGTGATGACAAAACCCAGGAAGGGGTCTTCCAAGTGTCCATGGTGTGTTGGCCTGAGCCCCGGGGGTACTTATGCTCCTCGGATACCCTTCTGGGGTTGATATAATACAACACAGGTGTTGATCCACATTCAACTCAAATGGAAATAACCAGTTTCTGAGCTGTCGACTTACAGAGTCCATTCCTAAAAGATTTAAAAGTGGAACATGGGAGGGGGGTGGGGGACTGGGATAGGCCAGTGATGGGTATTAAGGAGGGCATATATTGCATGGTGTTATATGCAAACAATGAATCATGGAACACTACATCAAAAACTAAGGATATACTGTATGGTGACTAACATAACATAATAAAAAATTATTAAAAAAAAAAGTGGAACATGGGATCAAGTCCATAGTCACGGGGAATTGGGATAAATGTGCTGGCATTCCACTGTGCGTGTCTCTAAGCCACCCACCGAGACCTGTTCATCCCGTGACACATTCATTTCGGGAGAGCAATGCCGGAGTTAGAGCCTAGTGCTTGAGAATATATAAAAGAGCAGTTGCACACGGAATAGACGCACACCCAGATTTACACAGTTACCCTCGCACGGAGTCCGTTACGATGCCTCTGGGATTCACCAAATCGGTCTCAAACAGCACCCGGCGCTGGGTGCCATCCAGCCTTGCAACTTCTATTCGATCCAAGTGAGAATCAGTCCAGAAAATGTTGCGGCCAAGATGGTCAAGGGCGATGCCTTCTGGACTTCCAAGATCTAGACCCAAACATAGGACACTTCTGGGTTTAGGGTTTTCTGATTACTCTGTGTTATTTCACATGGTGTTCAACCCTTGCACTTCGGGGAAACAAATGGGAATGTGGAATGCTTGTTGCTTATAAGTTAACCAACACTCAAAGTGATGAATTAAAAAATGTCACTCATTCACTTGGTGGACATCTACCCTGTGCACCATATTGGAAACCAAGCCCATAATCACATGTAAGCTGTGGTCCCAGCTTCCAGGAGCTTGCAAGCAATCACAATTCCAACTGAGTTCTGGTTTTATGGGAACACGGAGGTGGACATTGGACTTAGCCTGGGGAGACCCAGGAAGGATTTCTAGGGGAGGTGACATCTTGTGAAGCTAGCTCTCAAAGGACCAGCAGGAGTTTGTCAGGCAAAGACCCTGGATGAGGGATGCCAGGTAGTGGGACCAGCACATAAGTATAAAGGAAGAGAGGACATGGCTTGAAGTGAACTCTGCATCATTTTGGATGGCTGGAGTTCATGAGGATGGGAGAGCGGCCAGCAATGAAGTTAGGACGCCCATGTTAAGGAGCTTACAGCTTAGCCCACGAGCAAAGGGGAGGCATAGGAAGATCCTAAGATGGGAATGGAATGAATGGATTTGCCTTATTCATTAGTTATTGGGGGAAAAGGATCATCTCAGAGAAGTAGTACCAAGAAATCACTGCTGTTATTACTTTTTTTTTTTTTAAAGATTTTATTTATTTATTCGACAGAGATAGAGACAGCCGGCGAGAGAGGGAACACAAGTGGAGGAGTGGGAGAGGAAGAAGCAGGCTCCCAGTGCAGGAGCCTGATGCGGGGCTCGATCCCAGAACGCTGGGATCACGCCCCGAGCCGAAGGCAGACGCTTAACCACTGTGCCACCCAGGCGCCCCTGCTGTTATTACTTTTATACAAGTATTAGAAGTGCAAAGAGGGGGTGTCAGTGATCACAAGTAACACTCCCAGAGTCCTTAGTAGGTTGTAAGTGACTGGTGTTCAAGCCAGGGGTTGCCACAGGGTAAGCCGAATGCAACATGAGCCTTCAGTGCCCACCTGACCTAACCACAAGTTCAAGACTGCAATGATTCCCTGACTACAAATAAAAGCAAATTAAACATTAGATCCCTACCAGGGTTTTATCGGTCACTTAGGATTCTTTCCTAATCTTACTGATTCCAGAGCTAAAGGTCACTTAGTATGGCTGGAAGCCAGGAAGGGAAAAGGCCAAGGATGAAGCTACCCTACCCAAGGGATCCCAGGTTTGAGGAAATCATCCCCACACTGTGTTTTTTCGTCAGTGTGTAAGCGGTTTACAGCCTCTGCTCTCTCGTATCAGCCTTCACTAGACTCCTAATATGACCTTGACTGTGGATGCTGGACACACCAAAGCCCTGCCCCCCGGAAAGGATGCCTGCCAGAGGAAGTTTATAAAGAATGAAAAACAGCCTTTGAATAAGGTTTTTATTACTCAAACCAGAAGTAGAGATTTGTGAAGTATTAAAATATTTCCCACATCCCTAGGGGAGAAGGGGCAGGGAGCCTGACCTCCGAAGACCTCTTCTGTCTTTCAGACAAAACCAGAATAAACCATTCCGGGGTATATCTGGTATGAGCACAACCTCTGCCAGTGACATGAGCCTCTCAGACACACAGAAAAGTCGGGGGAAAGGCTATTCAATGGCACTATTTCAAAAGTCACCCAGGGGCATCCAGAAACTCCGTGTCATTCTGTCTCCTTCTAAACAGCTCTGGTCCCGACTTTGAACCCAAGAGCAATCAAACCTCCTTTTCCAACCAGGAAAATACTTTCTTTTTGAACTATCACACCAAAGAAAGGTCTGGAAAACCTCACCCTTTACTGTGCAGTCAGGGCAAGAAGGGAAGACAGCAAGGTGGTATTTTCCATACTGCTTATGTCAAGAGGAAACAGATTATGATATTTATTAAAGCTATTTGCTTAGGAGTTTCACTCAAGGAAAGAGAGAGATGCTTAGCATTTGGACCACATGAAATAAAGAAGAGCTCCCCACCCCCCCTTCACTCACTAGGGAAGCACCAACCTGTACCATGACGAAGACTGGAATGGAAGATTCTTTCTCTCATTTTAAATAGGAGAAAATTTACCCCTGGTGATCTTCCCTCTACAAAGATCACATTCTAGTTTCATTCTGTGTTTTCAAAGTGGACTTCTGCCTGGAATGTTTCTGACTGAGCGGAAAGCCTTCTTGGATGATTATCAGTTCCAGAAGCAACAGGAAATAGCAGTGGTGACCTACTCCCCTCTTCCACTGGGTTTGGAAGTCAAACCATAGATAACAGCAACAACATTTTTAACAGAGAGAGATGCAAAACGGCATTTTCAAAATTCTGTTCATTAAGCCAAACCATGCAAACTGGCAGACATTATTTAAGTAGCACCTTGGCTTCTAGAAAAGGATGCGGGGTCTATGCCCAAAGCTAAACATACTTAACTCAAGCTCAGCTTGATTCCTGCTCCTGCTGCATCACCTTTTGTGAAGGAGACAAGGAAGAAGAAAAAAAAAACCTTCTGCACAGGCTGTTCCACAGGCACAGGCACATGGACCCTTCCAGAATATCAATTGTTATGGAACCATTAAAGTGGAAATTGGAAAAGCGATATTCAGCCCCAGTCGAAAGAAATACCAAACGAAGCTCATACATTTTGAAGGCGTAGCTTTGATCTGAGAGTTTTGCCGAGGAAGCAAGATGATTTTACACAAGACCTATCACCGGCACAACAATGTCTTTTGATCGAAAATATCTGCAAGTCAGCTGATGAGTTACTGACTTAGCAACATGTAACACTTGACCTTGTCGGTAAAGGGGAATTTATACAGGCCCTTGGGGCCTTAATCTTGATAAAACATATCCGTATAAAATAGTCACGACTTGTTGAATGTAGGCATCACATAACGCACAGAGTCCTTGACTTAAATCGACTTCTATGACTTAAGGAATCGAGGTTAAATGTTGAAGGGAGGCTGTGCCAAAGTGTTATGCACTTCATGATCGGTAATGCCAACTAACAATTGAGGAATGTCTATGAAAGTTCAGGCTGCTTTGCTGTACTCTGTCACAAGCAGCTTGAGCAAGAGCCAGTGGGGGTAAGGTAGAAAAGGACGCCCCCCACCCACCATGATGCCACAGCTTAAAGTGACAACTTTGGCTTGAAAACTGTCTTGGGAACAGACAACTATCAGGGATAGTATTTGCCAATATGCTTGTAATCCTCCCCACTTTATGATGCACCCGCCTAATGGAGCACACAGTAGGGCAGACATTCTAAGAATCAATTTTAGGCTCAACACCAAAGTGGACGACTGAGTTCGGCCCTTACTGCTCATTAAAACTTCCTAGATAAGCTTTTAGAGAAAGGCATGGGCACTTAACTTGTTTTAATTTTATTCTTCTTAGGCTAGCAACAATGCCCAGCTAAGATGTTCATGATTTAATGATGAGTCCTTGGAGGACTTTTCAGAGAAGGCTGGAAAGGGTGGTGTTGAGGCCAAGAGCCCAGTCCCACTCAAATCACTATATCCTGTATGCAACCATACACTCCACCCCTCTGCTCTCCCCCAAGAGCCACTTGGGCTGCCAGAAGCCAAACCAAGAAGGAAGAGTGGTATTTGCTCGCCTACCTTGTCGAATGATGGTGGTTGGCTCTCCACCATGCAGACTGGCTCTCCCAATGGAAGGCTCACTGATGTCGGTCCAGTAAACCATCTTGTCCACACAGTCGAAGGCCAGTCCAATGATGACTTTATCCTGGAAGTACAGACAGCATAAGAGTGGCCCACTCACTAGCATCCAAGTGACCAGTGATGGTGGGAATCTTTCATGGGCGCACAGGCATCTGGACACCCTTTATTTTTCTTTTAAGATTTTATTTATTTATCTGATGGAGAGAGGCATGAGAGAGACAGGGAGGGAGAGAGCAAGCAAAAGCAGGAGGGGCAGGAGAGGGAGAAGCAGGCTCTCCACTGCAGGGAGCCTGATGTGGGGCTCGATTCCAGGACCCTGGGATCATGACCTGAGCTGAAGGCAGACACCGAACCGACTGAGCCACCCAGGCGCCCACGGACACCTTTTTAAATGAAGTGTCTTCAAGTCTTTAGTCTACTTAAAATTGCTTATTATTGAGTTGTAGGAGTTCTTTATGTAGTTAAGATAAAAATCTTTTGTCATATACATATATAAGTGTGTGTATGTATGTGTATATAGATTTCAACTCATTATGTCGTTTGTTTTCTCACTTTCTTTTTTTCTTGTTTGTTTTTGTTTTCATTTTCTTAATGGTGTTCTTCAAAAGTAAAAGTTTAAAATATTTATTAAGTTCAATTTATTGTTGTTTCTCTTAGGACTAATGCTTTTTATATATCATCTAAGAAATCTTTACCTACCTAAAGATCATTTTTAAAAAAGTCGCAGATAGGGCGCCTGGGTGGCTCAGTTGGTTAAGTGTCTGCCTTCGGCTCAGGTCATGATCTCCAGGTCCTGGGACTGAGTCCCGTGTCAGGTTCCCTGCTCAGCAGGAAGCCTGCTTCTCCCTCTGCTCCGCTCCCTGCTCGTGTGTGCGTGCACTCTCTCTCTCTCATTCATGTGTGCACATTGTCTCTCTCAAATAAATAAATAAAATCTTTATTTAAAAAGATAGAAATATTGGAAAGAAAGAGGTAAAACTACTCTAAGACAATGTTTGTTTATGTAGAAAATCCTGGGGAATCTATAAAACTATTGTAACTACCAACTGAATCCAGTCCAAGGCTGCAGGGTACAAGGTCAATATAAAAAGGTATTTCTACCTAGTAGCAAAAAATAAAAGTTTTAAAACAGTAATGTTTATAACAGCACCAAAAACAAAGTATTTAAGAACAAATATTTCTAAATGTGCAAGATTCTATACTGAATACCATAAAACATAAGTAAATGAAGAGACAAGTTAGTCTAATAGACTGTAAGATTTAATATTGCTACGCTCTCAATTTTTCCTAAATAGAGTTAAAGATTCAATGACATCTATATCAAAATGCCAGCAGGCCTTTTCCCCCTTTGGTGGAAACAAGCTTACTCTAAAATATCTATGGAAATGCAAAGTGACTATAGAAAGAACTCCTACAACTTAGTAACAACAAACAAGCCAATTACAAAATGGGCAAAGGCTCTGAGTAGACATTTTTCCAAAGAAGATACACAAATGGTCCATAAATGCATGAGAAGATGTGAATATCGCTCATTAGAGAAACACAAATCAAAACCACAATGAGACACCACTTCACACATATTGGGATGGCTACTACTGAAAACCAGGAGATAGTGTTGACGAGAAGGTAGAGAAACTGGAATCTTTATACTGTGCTGGCAGAAATGGAAAATGTCCCGGCTACTAAGGAAAACAGTACGGCAGTTTCTCAAAAAAAAAAAAAAAAAAAAAAAAAAATCTGCAGAATTACCATATGATTCAGAAATTTCCAGGCCTGGTTTACGTTCAAAAAGAGTGAAAGCAGGGCCTCGAGCAGGTCTGTGCACACCCATGTTCACAGCAGCATTAGTCACCATAGCCAATGGGTGGAAACAACCCAAGGGTCCCTCGATGGATGAATGCAAAACAAAATGTGCTAAATCTACACCACGAAATATTAGTCAGCTTAAGAAGGAAGGAGATTCTGACACCTGCTATAACACGGATGGATCTTGAGGACATTCTGCGAAGTAAGCCATAGGATTCCGAAGCATGAGGGACCCGAGAGGAGTCAAGTCCATAGAGACAGAAAGTAGACTCATGGTTGCCCTGGGGAAGGATGGAGTTATTATTTAATGGGCACAGGGTTTCTGTTGGGATGATGAGTGGATGGTGGTGATGGCTGCACCATCATGGCGAAGCGGGTAAAATGGTAAAACTACACAAAAAACAAATACATTAAAAGAACACAGTGAATATTAACCCTGTTGTTTCCAGCGCCCTCCCCTCCACCTATCCCACCTCAATCTTTCACAGTTCCACTTGACACTTGGGCTCCACCCTTCATTTTGGGGGACAATGACTGTCACAGGGAGCTCAGCCCACTCCCGCTACGAGAGCGCGTGCCCCAGAGGACACAAAGGAAGAATCTAGGTTTCAGTGAGGCAACAGAAGAACACAAAGATCAGTTACTCATTCAGCAAATCATTTTTGAGCGCCAAGCACTGCTCTGGCTCTGGGAACACCACTGCGAAACACATACCTCCGTGAAAGAGAGGGACAGTTGCTGGTCTTGTGTGCTTACGTTCTTAGCGGGAACACACACATCAGATACAGAACATATATGTTGATATACGATGTATCGAGCAGTGCTACGGTCAAGACAAAGCAGGATAAGGAGATGAGAGCAGTGTGGACACGGCAGCCAGGACAGGCTTCCCAGAGAGGTGATGTGCCAACAGAGGTGAGGCAGGGAGTGCACAAGTGTCTGGGAGGGCGAGGACTCCAGGCAAGGGGGCAGCAGGTGCAAAGGCCCTGAGATGTGGGTATGTGTGGTGTGTTGAGGACCAGCCAGAAGGCCAGATGGCTGAAGCTGGTTGGGGGGGGGGGGGCGCGGTGACAGGGAATGGGGTGGGAGAAGTGGCTGGGGGCCATGGGAAGAACAGGATTTTATTCTGGGTGAAGGGAGAACCCATCAGAGGGTTTCATGTGGGGGAAGAACATGAATCCAATCAAGGCTAATGACAAGAGATTTTGAAAAACCTCTTCACTCCTTAGGGGACCTGAGGGTCCCCCTCTGCCCTGGCAACCCTGACCGAATTGTGCCAGAAGCCCCCAAGTCTCAGGTCTGGTTTCTTGCTGAGGGGGGTCAGAATTGCAGATGACAATGAACGGCTTTTCAGAAGTGTCCAGCGTCCAACCTCGGGGAGCCTAGGTAGTTCAGTTGGTTAAGTGTCTGCCTTCAGCTCAGGTCATGATCTCAGGGTCCTGGGATCGAGCCCCACATTGGGCTCCTTGCTCAGCAGGGAGCCTGCTTCTCCCTCTGCCCCTTCCCCTCCCCAACCCCCCTTGTGCTCATTCTCTCTCTCTTGCAAATATTAAAAAAATAAAATCCTGGGGCGCCTGGGTAGCATAGTCGTTGGGCGTCTGCCTTCGGCTCAGGGCGTGATCCCAGCGTTATGGGATCAGGCCCCACACCGGGCTCCTCCTCTGGAGGCCTGCTTCTTCCTCTCTCACTCCCCCTGCTTGTGTTCCCTATCTGGCTGGCTGTCTCTCTGTCAAATAAATAAATAAAATCTTAAAAAAATAAATAAATAAAAATAAAATCCTAAAAAAAAAAATAAAGTGTCCAACCTTTAACAGATAAAAATCCCTAACTCACAAAATGCATCTCTGACACTTTGCAAAGCTCAAAGCTAAAGCCTGTTATTGCCTCAGGGCAGATATAAGGATCTAGAGTTGATGGTCTGCCAAACATGAGCCACTATACTAATTTAGCAGGAATGGCAAGGTCAGACCTGGGAGATCACACAAACTGGACTCCTAACTCGTGTGATGCCCCCACCCAAGGGGTCAGACACCACAGTGGTCTCTGCAAGGCCTTCCTGCTTCTGCTCCCTTCCCCTCCTGGAGCTCCACAGGCAGCTCGAGGATACGGTGGCCCCATCCAGAGATGGACACCTGGGGTCACACGCAAATCAAGAGGCTCCCGAGTCCAGAGGCCAAGCCCCTAACTAACTACCCCCTGCTTGATTTTCCGGTCACCGAAGCAGAAGCTGTCCCCAAGTGCAATTAGCCGGCACTCACCGGGGCGTGGAGCATCGTTTTGGCTTCTGTCTTCTGCATGGTGCTTCCTTCCAGGGGGAGGCGCTCGATCTTTCCAGTCTGAGCAAAGAGTAAGTGGGTCCCAGGGGGCAGGGGGATCACGGCGGTAGGAACGGAGGGTCCATGGTGAATCGGGGGAGCCACGGTACTCAGACCTGGGTGGCAGGAGAGGTCAATGAGCAAGGCCTCCGTGCGGCAGGAAAGCACACACCAATGCATGTGTGTGGTGCACGCACGCACGCACACACGGGGTCATGCCACCTTCACGGCACCACAAACTGCACGGCCACACAATGCCCATTGTACATTTAAAAGCACAAGGAGCAGAAAGACCACAAAGGGCATATGTGAAGACGATAAGGCAAGGCATGGGTTCAGTATTAAAGGTCATGTGAAAAACAACAACAACAACAACAACAACGGCTTAGGCTTCCCCTTACTAGAAACAGAAATAATGTAACCATTCCTGCTCTGCTTTGGACACGGGCTGCCACAGTGAACCAAAACGACAGCAAGAACAGGCCCCCCAAAATCCCTGCCCCCACGGAGTTCACCCTCCAGGGGAAGGTGCTGAGCTTCCCAAGGCTGGAGGGGCTCTCAAAGCAAACCTGCCCTACACGCCCTGTCCCACGGGGCGGGTGACTCACAGACCCAACCCGACGAGTGGGCACATGCCCCTCCTGCCCCTTCAGGAACAGAAGGATGGTTAGGGGCTCATTCTCCCCCAGGTTCAGCCTAGCCTCCTGAACTCCGACCCTGATGCCTGGCACCACTCTCTGGCTCCCCCGACGAGCAAATGTTCTGAGAACGGACAGGCAGCCGGCGTTGCAGGGGGAGGGGGCCCGGAATGGACAAGTCATGGCTCTTCTGGGGCTCTGTCTCCGGCTCTCTGAAGAGAGAGAGCTGGACCTGGTCCTCGCTGGGGCCATTTCCACTTCTTTCTCCTGCCTGCCTGTCTTGCCCATTGTACCCAGTCTGTGACACAAACCAGGCTGGCTGACTTCTTTACTATGTCCGGAATCCAGCCCTCCTCTCCAAACTCACTGCCAGCAAAGCTGGTAGTTCCCTCGCCTGTTAGGCACCTGCTGGGGCCTGTCACTCCAGCTCCGTTTCTACCCATCAGCCAGCGGTACTTCTAAAACCCGAACCTGGTCACATTGATGCCTGCTCAAGACCCTCCCTGGGCTCCCGGCTGCCCTCAGGATCAACCCCAGATCCCCTGCTGGGCACGCGCCACCCTTCCCTTGGTGCCCCTTCCTCTCTCCGACCTCTCAGCCTGCACCTGCTGACACAATCGGCCTCCTCAACGCCAGCCTCCCCGGAGCTGCTACCTTTGCCTCTGCTCGGTAACATACTGCTCTGCCACAGTTAGCCCACTGCCGCCGTCAGCCTCTGGGTCTCTGGGGCCCCTCCTCTCTCACGGAGCTCCTCGCCCTGCCCTGCACTTGTTCGTCTGTCCTGCGAGGTTCTGGGGACTGAGGAAGCGGAGGTGGAGGCAGACTGGGTCCCGAGCAGCACAGACGGCCGGCCTCATGCTCCCCCCACTCCCGGCCCCGCACCTCCCAGGGAAGGCCTTCGGTTGGCCTCTTCCAAGCCTGCACATCCCAGCCCGCAGCTGTTGGGAGGCCAGGCGGCCACAGTAGGGAGTGTGCCCTGGGGGACCCACAGTACACATACCCCCTGCTACCAACGCAGTATGCCTGCAGCCGGTCCCACCGGCATTTGTACACACAGGTGTGCACAGAGAGGAAGAGAACAGGTATGAGGAAAGGGTGGGGGGACAGAGAGATGGATGGAGTGGGGGGCATGATGAGGGAGACAGAGAAGAGGGGTGCAGAGGGCAGACAGGAAGGAGGGAATGGGTCCGGGCTAGTGGAGAGGTGCAGGATTCAGGGCAGACAGAACGTGTCACCTGTGTCCTGGGCAAGGCCCCCAGGGATGCTCACGGGCAGCGGGACTCTGGTCCCCGAGGCCCTTCTCAGACCCAAGCCCAGCGCCGCACTGCTCTCCGACTTACAGGGGGGCCTCATCCCGGGCCTGGTCCTGGTGCCCTCCAGCTCACGGCCGTCGCGATCCACGCACCAGCACTGGCCCATGCTGCCGTGGCACTGGGTGGGCACGTAGTGCCCGTGCTCGTCACACTCAGGAACAAACAGGCCGTGCCGCTGTGGGTCCGTCAGCCCCGCTGCCCCAAGGATGTGTTCTCTCTCCAGCTGGCATCGGGTTTTCTCCATTTCTACGACAGAGATAAGCACAGAGGAGGCAGTCAGCTGGGTCACCGGGCGGCATCCACTGGCCGTGGCTGCGGGAGACCCACGCCAGACGCAGACCCGTGAAAGCTCATCGCTGGGTGTTATGTTGTTCATTTTCTAAAATTTAAAATATCGTATTATTTAATGGATGTAACAGTCAAGAAGATTATGTTTTCTTTTCTAAGTGATTTTTTTTTCAGTTTATAAACACTGAGGCAAAACTGACACAACAGAAAATTAGTTACTTCAAAGTGAACACTTCAGTGGCATTTAGTCTAATCACGATATGATACAACCACCACCTCTGTGGAATTCTGATTCACTGTCCTCGCTCCAAAGGAAAGCTGACACCTAAAAGCAGTTTGCTCTCCACTTCGCCTCCTCCCAGCCCCTGGCAGCCAGCAGCCAGCTACCTGCGTTCTGTCTCCATGGATTGCCTCTCCCGGACATTTTCTATAAATGTGACACATACGTGTCATGCATACGACATGTGACCTGTTGTGTCTGGCTGCTCTCAGTCGGCAGGTTTTCGGGGTTCAGTCACGGTGTAGGATCCATCAGGACGTCACTCCTTTTTATGGCTGACTAGTATTCCATGGGATGGCTAGACCACATTTTGTTTATCCATTCATCACTTGATGGGCATCTTAAAACAAACTGAAATCTGTTTTAAGAAACTTTGTTTCTCTGAAATTTGTCCTTTGTATCATCTCGAGCTTCCTGATTATCCACATTGAGTCGAGGTCAAAGATTTGGGAGACTAAACACCCCAGAGCACATTTTCCGACATTTGTTTCCTTTTTACGATGAGCTTGTGTTTGGCATGAAACATGGCCTCTTAACCGTGTAACTCAGATCCCCAGGTAAGGAAATACTTCTCTATCTGTGGGGAATGGCCTGGAATCAACGATTCCCCAGTACGCAGAGCTATAGCTGGCTCCACACCGGCTGGAGTGCGGCCACAACTCTGCAGTTGTGTCATGGAAACAACCGCATTTAATACATAAATGAATGAGTTCCAATAAAACTTTATTTACAAAAACAGTGGGCCAGATTAAACCTGTGGGGACTGTAGTTATCAATGCCTGCCCTAGGGCATTACTAGTTATGTTATGGAGATATTTTATATAAATATGCTAATTCACATATTAATATGTGTTAACTAATACATTAACGTATTAATATATATCGTAACGTTAATATATACTAACATATATTGTAATGTAATACGTAATAATCTGTTTCACAGAACTTTGTGTCTGAAAGTGTTTTTAACTCTCGGTTCCACCACTGTTGGTGTTATCCTGGGCACGTCAGCAATGCTGAATAGGCCGCACCCCTCACTGTCGGACAGCAATGGCGGCAGTAACTAACCTCACGTATTATTGTGAGGAGTAAGTGAAATATGACGAGACAATGCGTATACAGATGGAATTTGAAATTCCACACTCAAATGTTTACTTGTGATTATATCTACACATGGCCTCCACAGTGACATTCAGTGTGCGTGTTGCCAGTAAGTATTTAAGGTACCTTCTGTCTACGCTGCCAGTTCTCACGCTAGCCTGCTTTGTGTAGTTGCTCCCGTGGTCAGAAGCAGTGAGCGGGCCAGGAATATGTGCGTTGAACCTGGCAAGGGAAAAGTGGGTATGCTTTCGCTTTGTCTTATGGGCTAATATTAAAAAACAAACAAACAAACAAACATCTTTGATGTAGAAAGAGCCAAATAAATTTGTGTACGAAGACACAAATAAGCCACCTGCTTGAAGATGTTGGGTTTTGTTGGCTCTTGGAAGTAGAAGTTGTTTACTTCCTCAATATCTTGCACGGGCACAGGATTTTCAAGTTCCCATATCAACTGTCTCCATTCACACGTGTTGCATTTAATTCTCTACCAGAATCGTATGCACCAGGCAACTCCATTTTTTATACCAAATGAGAGTCTCAAGGCTCAGATTGGTGAAGGGGCTCCCAGGCCACACCACTAGGAGGTGGCTCAGCTCAAGCTAGAACCTGGGTCTTTGGATTCCTGGCCCAGTCCCTGCCCCTCTGCACCCATGAGTCCAGTGCCCAGAACGGCTCATGCATACTGGACGTGTTATGTCAACAGTGATATATACAAGTGAGCTTAATGCACTCACTGAAATTATCTGTGGCCCTTAGACTCGGTTTCCTTCCACTGACATCTGTAGACGGTGTTGTGTGTGCTATCAACAACACCAAACGTTTAAGGAAGTAGGGGTAGCCCCATTTTATGTGGCTGACAGTTTTGTGTTGACGTGGTGTTTGGCTAACATACAAAATCTCAAGTGATCCCGAATTTATAGTGGAACTTTTCAGAGTGTATCTTGAACTTATAAAGAGGAGGAGAAAACTACCAATTGTGACTCAGGAAATGGAATTTCAAGTGTGTTTATGGAAAGCTGTGATGTCACTGAGTTTCTTGGGATGGCTTCCCAGCCTGGCCAGCAGGCAGCAGGAGTATCTCCAGTGGAAGCCCCCTGCTGAGGGTCTCACCCTTCCATGGGGAATTTTCCATTGCAGGCGGGATGGGGAGGGGACACACATTTCCTGGCCCTGTTTCTGGCTGATAAAATGACAACTTGGGCAGGATTTCTTTTATTCATCCAGCCTGAGGAAGCAGTCAAGACCTGATATTTTTCCAGCGAAGAGCAAGAAGTCTGGGTGACTTTCTCAAGATTGGGGACAAAGAAAATGAGAGAAAAATCAAATAGAGAAATCTGAAAAAAGCACCTTTTAAATCTCTTGACTTGCGTTTCATTTCCTTGCCTGATTAAATTTCTTTCTCTGTGTTAATTCAAATAAATAACTATTGTAGCCTCTGATATACTCAGTGGGGTGGAGGAGCTCGTCTGGGGAGACCTTACTTATTCAGCTTCTTGCTGCATCTCCCACCAGGGGGCCAGCTGCTCCTAGGGGCTCTTCCACACACCTAGATTTACCTATAATAAAAATAATCTAACAGTAGAGACCGTAAGAATGTTTTTTTTTAAAAGGGTCTTACTCAATTTTGAGAAAAACTGCCATAGAAATCTCTTATATAAGGAGTTCAAGGAACCTTTTTTGTTTTGTTTTGTTTTTTTAAAGATTTATTTATTTGACAGAGAGAGAGAGAGACAGCCAGCGAGAGAGGGAACACAAGCAGGGGGAGTGGGAGAGGAAGAAGCAGGCTCCCAGCAGAGGAGCCTGATGTGGGGCTCGATCCCAGAACTCCGGGATCACGCCCTGAGCCGAAGGCAGACGCTTAAAGACAGCCACCCAGGCGCCCCTCAAGGAACCTTTTTGTAAACCAAACAATTATTCAGGTCTCATGTTCTTTGTTTATAAAACCAAAGGAGATGAATTATAGAATTTCTTAAGCCCCCGTCGAGCTCTAACTGGGAAATTCAAGTTTTCTAACATTGGGTTTGTTTGAAGCAAAGTGCACATGAAACACAAACGACAAGACATACGACAAACAAAAAGTGTCCATTAAATTGTTCCTCAGTTTTCTTTTCTTTAAGTTGTATTATCCTAAATGCTTTCATCTTTCCTTGCAGCCCTGCCCTTTGAACTTCTGAAAGATGTGTGGTGTGTCTTTTGGTGAAACATGCTGGTAAGTGTGACTGGTGCCAAGTGTGAAGAGATGTGATCAAACATCCGTAGGCTTGGTATTTGCCCTTAAGGACCAGGCTTTACAACTCTAGCCAGGACTTTGTATATGCCTCTTTGATCCGCTAATAATCCGCTCTCCTACTTTCCAAACCTCTAGACAATTATATTCCCCCAGACAAAGTCGGTGGAGGTGGTAGCCAGCTGCCAAGATGGCCCCAATCTCCTGCCTCCTGACATTCTCACATTTAGGCAATTGCCTTTCACACTGTCAGAGGGTTGGCCTGTGATTAATAGTATCACCAGAAGTGACAGCTGGTCACTTTCCAGATAAGGTTACAAAAGACCGTGGCTTCCATCTTGGATGTGCTCTCTCTCTCTCTCTCTCATCACTTGCTCTGGAGCGAGCCAGCTGCCAGGTCTTGAAGGTCACTGAGGCAACCGTGTGAAGAGACCCAGGCTGTGAGGACCTGAAGTCTTCAGTCCAACAACCCCTGAGGAACAGAGGCCTGCCAGCCACCACGTTGATCCCTCAGTTCCTGATGAACCTCAGAAAAGACTGTAGCGCCAGCTAATACGTTGACAACAACCTAATGAGAGACCCTGAACCAAGACCACCCAGCTAAGCTGCTTCTGAATTCCTGACCCTCAGAACTGTGTGATAATATTTATGTTTTAAGCTGCTAACTTTGGGGATCCTTTATTACAGTACAATAGATAACTACGATTAACCCTTGAACAACACAGGTCTGAATTGTGGATTTTTTTTTTTAAGATTTATTCATTTTAGAGAGAAAGAGAGAGGGAGAGGGAGAATCTCAAGCAGACCCCAAGCTGAGCATGGAGATCGATGCTGGGATCTATCCCTCCACCCTGAGATCATGACCTGAGCTGAAACCAAGAGTCGGACGCTTAACTGAGTCTCCCAGACGCCCCTGAACTGTGGATTTTTTACCAAACAGTATGTAAATGTATCTTCTCTTCCTTATGGTTTTCTTAACAGCATTTTCTTTCCTCTAACTCACTTTATTGTTAGGATACAGTATATAATACATATGTAACATACAGACTATGGGTTCATCGACTGTTTATGTTATCAGTAAGGCTTCTGGTCAACAGTCAGCTATTAGTAGTTAAGTTTTTGGGCAGTCCAAAGTTATACACAGATTTTTCAACCGTGTGTGTGGCGGGGGAGTCAGTGCCTCTAACCCCCGTGTTGTTCAAGAGTCAACTGAAATATGGTGGCCTTCAACCTTTCTGGCCATGACCCAGAGGAATACATTTCACTCAGCAACTCAACACATACAGGCAGTTATGTGCGTGCGCACACCCTCACCCACGCACAGAGACTAGCGTCATTTCATGAAACGATATGTTTTCCTACTATGTACACTCTACATACTCGGATGTTTTCCTGATTATTGTTTTCTGTTCTAGTCCATTGAAAAGAAAAGATAATAGTCTACTGAACCGATTTCACAATCCACACATGGGTTGTGGGCAAGAGTGCAGAGGCGTGGGGGGAACAAATCGAATTTCTTGTCTTGCCTGTCATCGGGTGACACTGCAGTAGCAGTGACCGTAACTGACTTGACTCACCCTCAAAGACAGTGTAGTTTGATTTTTTAAAAACTCGTCCCCACTTTACACACTAGGAACCAAATTACGTGCTGACTGTCTGATTCCCTGCACCTCACTGTTGGGCAGTAGGAGTCCAGATGACACTACATGTTATTTTTCTGTTAATATTTCATAAAATATTTTAGTTAGACAAAATTTAGAAAAATATGATGAAAAGCTCTGTGTTCATATTCCACCTGAAAAAAAAATAATTAGAAATAGGAAGGCGGCCCCTGTGCAGCCCTCCTTGATCCCAACTGCCTCTCTCCCACCGTGCAGGTAACCGTGAGCTCTAAGTTTTTGTTTTTCATCCCTATATATGCATTTTGTAGCTTTCTTACATATGTATACACATGTAGGTTTATTTTCATACAGCGTTCCATTTTACATAAAAGGGATCATAGTGTATACGTTCTTCTCTACTTTTTTCCTGCATAACATGTTTTTGAGATTTATCCATCAATCCTAGCTCATTCATTTTAACTGCTGTTTATTATTTCATTGTATGAAATGTACCAAAACTCACTAGTCCATTCCTCCTGCTGATAATCGTTTAGATTTTTTTTTTTGTTACCAACAATACTCGATAAACATTCACATATATTTCTAGCGCACATTCTCTCTTGACAATATAACTAGATGTTGAATTTTTTAAAAGAACAGGATTGAATACATAAACACTCCTAGCAGCTAGCTCTTACTGGTTTTCTCCTTGTCCTGTCTTCATATCCCAGCCTGCAGGGCTGAGTTTGTTTCTGTTTAGTTAACAGAGCCTTAGAGAAGGGGCAAGGAGTGAGGTGAAAAACAAATACCAAAAACCAAAAAATGAAACATCTGCTTCTTTTTGAACTGGCGATACGAAGCAAGCCTAAGGAAACGACGAATGTTAGTCATTTTTAGCAGCTGCTGGAACGTCTTGACTGAGATTATCACGAACTCTTCTCTATGTAACCGGCCTATCAGAATTTATGGGCAGCGTGACAGTTTTTACCCACAACTTCAGGAACAAGAAGCTTGGCCCTGCCTCAGTTCATCCTGGCTGGGGGTTGGGAAACATTTCCCGTCAAGGGCCAGGTGGTAAATATTTCAGGCTTCGCATACTTTATAGTCTCTACCACAACTGCTGAACTCAGCCTTTGTAAAATTAAAGAAGCCACAGACTATACATAAACTAACAACCATGGCTGTTTTCCAATAAAACTTTATTTACAAAGACAGGAGCTGGGCCAGATTTGTCGTGCAAGTGGTAGTATGCAGATCCTTGTTCTCATCAGAAGAAAACAATGTAGACCAGAAATGTGCGGTATTATATATCCAAATTTTAACTTTAATCGATTATTTTTCTCCTTTTGGATGGGCAACTATCCTAAAAACTGGTCACACCTGGCCCTGTGGAGAGTGTGGAAAAATAAATACTTTTATCTACTGCTGGTAGGCATGGAAACTGGTGCATTCATTTGTTTTTCAACAACTACAAATCGGTGAGCATCCTCCTGGGCCACGTACTCCTCTGGATACTGGGGACATAGGAATAAAATGCATAAGCGCCCTACACTCACGGGCTAACATTGGAATACTTACTCATTGCTTAAAAAGGTGATGGTAAAATGGATATTTTGTTGAAACCTTATACGATTGTGTATATATAGGACATACTGAGAGTAGCATAAATATATCTGGCCAATAACAGCAGCAGTAATTACAAATAAGTAATCACATGACTCCAGTCTGAGGTGTCAGGTATATTCTTAATCTCATGATGGAATATCATGTGACTTAGGGGACCGAATCCAGGCTGGAGTCCATCTGACAGACCTGGGTTTGGGTCTCTGTTCCAGCACTTAACTACCAGTGGGACCTTGATTACGGCTTTATCTTTTTAAGCGTCATCATCCTTTGTGTAAATGGAGATTGCAATCGTGTTCATTTTCTTTCTTTTTTTTAGATTTTATTTATTTATTTGCAACAAGATAGAGAGAAAGCAACAGAGGGGGAGGGAGAAGCAGACTCCCCTCTGAGCAGGGAGCCCGATGCAGGACTTGATCCCAGGACCCCAGGATCCCAACCTGAACCGAAGGCAGATGCTTAACCGACTGAGTCACCCAGGCGCTCCCATAGTTGTCTTTTTAAAATGAACACGACTGGGGCGCCTGGGTGGCTCAGGCGGGTAAGCATCTGATTCTCAATTTCGGATCCGTCGTGATCTCAGGGTCATGAGATTGAGACCTCGTCGGGCTCCAGCTGGGTGTGGAGTCTGCTTGGGATTCTCTCTCTCCTTTGCCCCTCCCCCCCCACACCCACCCCTATTCGTGCTCTCTCTCTTAAAAAAAGATGATTATGAACATTACGTGAAATAGGATGGGTGAAGCAACTAGCACATAGTAGGTTCGACACAAATGGCAGCCAATTACACTTCTTCATTCAACAGCACATGCTGAGTGCCTCCTAAGTACCCAGATTGATTCCAGATATGGACCTAGGACTATCATTATCCTTGTGGTCTAATGAGACACCACGCAAGCCTCGGGTCAGCAGGTAACTTCAGAAACCGCACTTCCAGATATAGTAGGTAATACGGACAATTCTGTAGAATCCTCAGCCTGCATTTTCACCCAGTGGTGGCCTTTCACCCCTGCTCCCCACCCCTACCCCATGACTCCCAGGAAGCCGGGATGGCTTAATTTTAACCTGTGAACTTGACTGGGCCACAGGGTGGGGATATTCCAGATATTTGGTCAAACATTCTAGGGGTTTCTGTGAGGATGTTTTGGATGAGATTAACCCTTACCTTCATAGACTGAGTAAAGCAGATAGACTTCATCCAATCAGTGGAAGGCTATAGAAGAGAACAAAAACGCTGGCCCTTCCCTGAGTAGGAGAGAATCCTTCCTTCCCAAAGACCTACGAACCTGGGACACCAGCTTTTCTCTGCCTTCAGACTCAAATGGAAATATTGGCTGTCCTGGGTCTCCAGTTTGCTAATTGTAGATCTTGGGACTTGCAAGTCTTTACAATTGTGAAACCAATTCCTTATAATCTCTTTATAAACAAACAAACACACACACATGTGCGTGCACACATACATATCCTATTAGCTCTGTTTCTTTGGAGAACCCTGACTAATACAGAGCAGTTCTTACCCTGAACTGCTTGCTCAAGTTACAAGGATGCTCAGACTCGAGGTTGCCTGTACAGTTATGGTCTGTGTGGCACCCCCTAGAGTTGGGCAGTGCACAACCTGCATGGTTGTACACTGCAGCTGTGCTCTGATCTCCAACCTTAACAACGCCGGAGACTCTCCATAGAGACTCCAACCTCCCCACCTCAGCTCCTCTCCCGGGGGAATGTACTCAGTACTCACGAATACGGCAATGGCCTACCAGCTCCAAACGTCTCTGACACCTTACCTCCAGGCACGCAGTGAAAGCCGTCTCCGTGATAACCAGGTTTGCACTGGCACGTGAAGGAGCCTGGAGTGTTGTAGCAGAAGGCATCAGGGTGACATCGGCTTGACTGGCATTCATCCACGTCTGCAAAACAGTCACCAAGCCCAGGGGACAATGAAATTTCTTCTGGAATTCATAGTTTACACAATAATTTAAACCACTTGCTCAACCCTGGGGGACTTTGTTTCTGATCTGGGAACAGCGATTTAAAATTTACTAAACATGACTCATCAGAACACGAACTCTCCAATTTCTATCTAGTGTCTTTATAAATGTGTTTCACTTTGATGATAGAGTTTTCATGGAAAATCAAGCATGCAAAAGGAAAAAAGAGAAGATTCTTTTGCATTATAAAACGAGCCTTTCTCATCACAAATGAGAGCTTCAAAAATGTTGGAGAGTTTGGAGACATTATTAACGGCTGACAGAAAAACCTCAAAGACAAGAGAAAATTCACATGTTCAAAAACGCAAAGAAAATATCTCAGAAATTATAATCTTAGAGAAGCTTGGACTTTTCAGGAATACTGTAGGCTGTAATGTTAAGCAATTTTGCAAATCAAGGGGTGGGGGTACTTTTTTCACAGTTCTCTTACCTAAAATCATCTTTAAGAACAGCTTGGCAGCCAACAATGGACTGACCTCAGGTCTAAAAGAATTCGGTGCAATCATTTATTCTTTGACTGTAGTCATTTATTCCTAAGGGCACTTGGCTTGTGTTGGAGCAGAAGGTGAGAGCAGGCCAAGGGAATGACTATATATATCTTACTAAACAAAAAGCTGGACCTCAAGCCCCACGTATCCAAGAGTTGTTTGCCTTTTCATGAAAGAAAATCTCCTCAGTTCCTAGCAGACAGCAGGAGTCTAATTGTGGCCTAAGTGAGCAAGTCACGGAGAACAAAATAGTAGGGGGGAGGCTAATCGTCTTCCCCAATGAGAGCAGCCCGCAAAGAAAAACGCAGGGTTCACACTACTGCAGAGAGACAAAATGCAGCCCATTTATCCAACAGAGTTGAAAGAATAATTCTCTGAATTTCCACATGAGTTGGTAATTGGCAGATGGGATTTTTTTTTCAGGTTCCACAGAGAGAAAAATCAGAGCAACCACGCACCTTGGCAGGCTCGGCCATCCCCAGAGAAGCCTGGCAGACAGGAACAGGTGTAAGAGGACCCTCCCGTGTAGAGACACTGAGCCCGCTGGGGTATGTCACAGTCATGGAGGCCAGTCATGCAGTAGTTGATGGGGCGCTGGTCCACAACAGCTGCAAACAAAAGGTTGACACACAATGTTGGAAAGAGGCCCCCGAGCGGTCCCGGTGCCCTTCTAAGCAGTTCCCTCTACATCAGTGGGTTAGTCCACTGAGGGGAACGTGCCTAGATCCCAGACCTCCAGACATCCTGTCAGGCTTCCTCCTCTGCTCCCCACTGGGTTGATACCCCTGGACTTCCTGTTTCTACCACCTGCCTCTGATCAGTCTTCATAGATGGACACCAGGGCTGGTGTCTGGTACGCAACCTCAGCTTCACCCCAGGGCTCTGTCTCAGGCCGCTCTCCACACCAGGTCCCCTAAACCCAACTTTCCTTTCGCCTAGACGCAGAGGTGAGCCACGTGTAGGTGTGTGTACACACTTCCTGTGGCCACTCTGCTGGAGCATTTGGAGCCAAGGATCTAAGACTTCCACACGGTGTCTTGACCCTTGGCGCACCGGGCAGGTAGAGCACTGACTACGAATGCTGAAGGCAAAGTCACCCATTTTCCCGGAAGGAAGGAGAAAGAAATATCTCCGGGGCAGTGAGAGCTTCTGGTTTTAAAGCTCTAAGACCCAGGTCAGAATCCTGTCCCCTAAAATGTCAGAACAGAACCCTTCCTTCCCTCCAAGGAGGCCCTTGGTGTCTGGATTATCCCAAGGACAGAGGGCTTCTCCTCCTTCTCCTCCTCACTGAATCTTCCCAAGATTGATTCCAGTTTTTCTTGTCTTTGAGAGAGAGAGAGAGAGAGAGAGAGAGAGAGCTCTAAGCACTGTCAGGGAACAGGTCAAGGAAAGGATCCTCTTCAAGGGTCCAAGTTTCTGTCTGGAAAACAGTCACCCAGATGACACCTAACAAGTCCAAGAACACACTCTGCTTCCTTGGACCCTCCTGTCTTCTCTCCCATCCCCTCGTCTCTAGTGCTCTTCTTTTCTCTAGGGT
Source organism: Ursus arctos (assembly GCF_023065955.2). Lineage (NCBI taxonomy): Eukaryota > Metazoa > Chordata > Mammalia > Carnivora > Ursidae > Ursus > Ursus arctos. The sequence continues at coordinate 71,150,808 of NW_026623089.1, forward strand.
CCACTTCCTCCACCCCCAACTCCTTCAGCTTAGACTTAAAACAAATTACGGTCCCTCAAAGGTAGGGAAAGTACACGCAGACAAAACCACCAGGAAACAAGTCTCACTCTGCTTTCTTTTCTCTATCTCTTCCAACACATACTTATGTCATTTTAGCTCATAGGTGGTCATTTTATAAGTGACATTTGCTCACAGCCTCGTTTTGCTTCAACCTAATTAACAGAGGAGACCCTCCGTACAGGGCAAGCACATATAGTTCTCAACGTTCCCTCCCAGCCATTGTCATTATGCATGCGTTTCTATAATCTTCAAATCATTTCTAAAAAAAGGCAATTTATAACTGAATTTTTTACATCACGGTTTTTTTTATGGAAGACCACTTTTCCATGCCAAAGCAATCTGCTTCTTAAAGAAATTTTAAAGCCAGCTTTACCATTCCAAACGGCCTGTTTAATTTTTAAAATAAATGGGGGTGGCTAGGTGGCTCAGTCGTTAAGCATCTGCCTTTGGCTCAGGGCATGATCCCAGAGTCCTGGGATCAAGCCCCGCATCAGGCTGCCTGCTCTGCTGGGAGCCTGCTTCTTCCTCTCCCACTCCCCCTGCTTGTGTTCCCTCTCTTGCTGGCTGTCTCTCAGTCAAATAAATGAATAAAATCTTTAAAAACATTTTTTTCTAAATAAATGACGCATTTTTTAGTGAGGTTTCACGTCAGTTAAGAGGAAAAGTATCTTCTACGGTTCTTGACGGCGAGCACACAGCCCACAGCCCTGACAGTGTGCCTCAGTTCTCACTCAAACGGAGTTTCTAGATGGTCTCGCAGACAATGTTCATTCAGAGAGGGGTCAGGACAGTCACGGAGCACAGTGGCTGCCCCGAAAACCTAAGCCACCAGAGGGGACATCGGGGCGCCCCGCTGTGCTTTCCTCAAAGGCTCCCGACCTTGCCGAGCTGGAAATTTCTCTACAACTCTGATCCCACCCAATCCACTAATGGGCAGCTATATGCTGGGAGGAGGGGGGTTTTCTGGAAAGGACAGAAAACCAGGCTCAAATGAGAAATAAAAATTAACTAGAATTCCAAGTAGACTGTAAGTTGGGGTTGTGCGTTTCTAGCGCCTCCTTTTCTGAAAAGAAGCTTGGAAAAGGACGGTGCCCTGAACGGGAAGGAACAGAGCGGCCTGGCCTTCTGAGCTGCTGCCGCCCACCTGGCAGTTGTCCCCCAGAGACACCCACAGGCTGGCTGGGGCTGGAAATGAGGTGACGGGGGAGAAGGAGGGAGACGCCAAGAGGGAAAGACAAGTGAGGGAAAGAAGTCACATGTAAAAGGAGAGAAATGTATATAGCGTATAAAGAGCTCTAAGGACGGTGGTTTCCCTAGTTTAAGTTCTGAAAATAAGGTCACAAAAGTGAATGATTTACAATAATTTCTCCTAACAGTATGACAGGCAGGGAAGGGAGAACACTGGGTGAAGTGAGGCCAAACCTAAGGCCCTCTTCCTGCCTTGAGGGACGGGCAGGTACATGGTGTTGTGCACTGCACAAAGACACCCACGTGAGGGGTTAACGGAACCTCAAATTTCCCCATGTTCCACACACAGAGCCACGTATCACAGGGCTGTGGCCATGCAGAGGGGGGTCGTCTATGTCTTCACATAAAGATGATTCATGAGCTGTTTCCGTTGTGTGAACATACTCTGCACATTCTAATTAACTTTACAGTCAACGGTGGAAAAAAGAAAGGTCTCGGGTTTACAGGAAATGCCGAAAACGCAAGTCCACAAGGCAGCCCCTCCCACGCGGGATACCGATCCTCACAGAAAGATCATTACCCCTGGCCAGCCCACATCCACTGCACGAGCCCCAGCCCTTCACAGTTGGCAAGGCACAGCACGGGCCTCCTAAACGGTCCCAGTTCTCTTCTCTCCCTTCCCTGCTGCGACCTGGAGGAAACCCTTTCCAACCCAGGCTGCCCACGCAGGACAGAGCTGTCACGAGGAATTCTGGCAGAGGTGAAACTGCCCATTAGATGGTGACGAGCCAGAGTGATGTGTTTGAATGCGTTCAGGCAGACTTGGTTTTTTACCCCATGAGCCACCTCTCCACCAGCGAGTCTCAAAAGAGCTGAGTAATAGGGGTTGAGAGCCAAGCGGGATGGAGCTGCGTGAGGCCTACAGGCAGTGGGAGAATCAAGAAACCTCACAAGGCCCGGACCCAGTGGCATATCTTCAAGTGGTCTTCACATTTGTTTCTGAGCAGGGGGATCCACCATTCAAACAAAATCTCACTCAGAATTCGATGTATAGAGAAATGAACGGCTGGAGGTCAGGGCAGAGGACAAATATGGCCAGGCTTCCATGGACCCTCACCAGCAGCTCCCGAGGGATCTCCAAGGGCTCTGGGGGACACAGTGAACCCATGATCCAGTCCGAGGAACTGAGGTCCAGACACATGAAGTGTCTTCCCCAAAATCCAATGCCTCGGAGTAGACGTTTGCACCCCCCACCTCCAGTGAGCGTGCACGTCTGGGATGGTTGGCCACAGAAACCCAGGACGTCACGCCTCACAGCCATCTACCCCAGGACTGCACCCCCCACCCCCCAGGTCTGAGTCCGGATGTAATGTAAATGGTGCTGTCATGAAAAATAAACGTCTGAATTGCCTTCATCTCAAAAAAGCGGGGAAGGAAGTCAGGCCAGATACACAGAAATGGTTGTGCTCTATTGAAAAAGAAAAAGAAGTAACCTTAGCAGAGCTGAAATCTGCACTCTGTGCAAAGGGGACTGGCTTCTCTAAATCCACAGATGTTTGGGTCACATTCAAAATATGAGAACTGCCTGTTCCCTTCCGCCCTCAAGCCATCACCTCACCCTGGGACCTCGGCAGCCTCATCTGAGCACGCTAGGCTTCAGTGAATAGCAAGGAAGGGGCAAGGAGGTGGCTCACTGACGCCATAAAAGAAGAATCTGTTTTAAAATTGAAAAGAAATGCTGAGCTCAGATGGCCCATTCAGCATGCTGCCCTCCAGACCCGGAAATCTGCAAGAATCTTTGAACTTAAAATTCTTGGAACCCACAGGTCAAAGTGCGGCAGTGAGAAAAAAGTGGAAAAATCTAAACAATCTGGCTCTTTGTGGTTGGCCTACAAGCACCACCCCTCAAAGCATCACCAACCTAAAGCATTATTAGCCTAATGAAGACCTTCAACTCACTTCCTTTGACAAGGCTAAGAAGTTTTGCCACGACTTGCGGCTTACAATGACGTTGCTTATTCCTTAGACGTATGACCCTCAGGTAGGTGAAGGGAAGGAGTGAAGTCTGATTCATCTCTGTAAACTGCTTCCCGGAACAACAGAAGCCAGCACCTGCCATCTCAACCAGGATAATTACCTGGGGCAGCACCTTCATTCACACAGGTGCGAACACACACCGTATGGGTAAGTTTTGAAAAGTTACCCACAGAACTTACCCACACACGTTCCCTCCTCTGAAAATTGGTAGCCCTCCACACACTCGCAACGGAAGGTTCCGGGGTGATTATTGCAGATCGCATGGCTCCCACACACCGAGGGCTGTTCTGAACATTCATCGATATCTACAACGAATTTTTTTAAAAAAATGCAAACCTTTAAAAAAAACTTCAAATATCAGTAAACATATTTTGGCCTGTAAATGGATCAATTCTAAAACAAACTTTTCTATATTCCAAAAGTAACATTAATAAGATTTTTTTTCTATGTATTTATTTATGGGGGAGGGGCAGAGGGAGAGAGAATCTCAGGCAGACTCTGTGCTCAGTGTGGAGCCGGACGCAAGGCTCAATCTCACCACCCTGAGATCCTGTGCTGAGCCGAAACCAGGAGTTGGACATTTAACTGACTGAGCAACCCGGGTGCCCTGATAAGAGTTGTTTTTTTTTTTTTTCCTGTGCATAACTTTGGAGAGCGATCCCGAGTAGACGTGTGCTTCCCCTGCCTCTCCTGGAGTTAGTTCCTGAGCCTGGGGTTGGCTAACATCAGAATGGCACACACACGTCAGAAAGCTGTGTGGACAAGTGTCCAGACTGTGAATACGGCTCCTAAAACTACAAGCATATTTAAATGTGCTACTCAAAAATATTACCTTTCTCCACTTACAGGTGCAAAGCAAAGCTGAACAATTTAAAGCCTAACTGTGAATTTCAGAATGTTGTCTACAGCTTAATGCACTAAAAGGAAGGCCATTAACTCATCACACTGTAAATGAACTGGTAGGGTGATGTCCTCTCATGACAACACCAAAGCCATCACATGGGATAATGCGAGCCAAAAAAATATACGCCTTGAGCAGGATGTAGCTAGGTTCAAATCCTGCCTCCTCTAGTTACCAGCTTGTGTGGTCTTGCGCATGTTACTAACTACCCAGCCTCAGTTTCCCCGTTGGTAAATGAAGCATAATACTACTGATCTTGAGGGGTTCTTCTGAGGATTACAGAAATTGGAGGTAAGCCAGACGAGCGCTTAGTATGCTCAAGAAAAATAGCTATTATTATAATTTTTAGGGGTTCATCCTATACAACCAGCCATGGGGATGGAATTGGCCGATTCTAGGGACATGGCCCTCAGATGGCCACTGTAGCCAACACCACAGCAAGGCTGGCTGGCCCAGCCAAGAAATCGGGCTAACTCGTCATTACCCTGATTATCTGTCCACTGATGGGTTAAAGTAAATACAATCACACAAGGTCTTTCCTATGCCAGCCTCATTCTCAGAGTGTATACAGTTACTTCTGGCATTTCTAGAACCCTGAGACATGGGGACGTCATTTCGTGATGGGCTGAGATCATACAAGTCCCCTCCTCTTCTCACCCTCCTCCAATGCCTTCACGTGAATCTTTCACACTTGGAAGACAAAAGCCTCATGCGTCCACCTCCGATGGCCAGCCTAGCCCGTCTCTTCATTGGTGACACAAATACCCTGCTGGCCTATTGGACCACGTTGCACAAGATAAGCATTTTTGCCACATCAGCCCCAGAGCTTGAACTCTACCCATAAAAAAACCTAAACCAAATGGTATTCAGCTTTTAAAAAATATATTGCAATGCATGTTCCTTTGCAATGTTTGCGAGATACAAGATCTCACACAAGAGGTCCGCTCTGGGCACAGCCGGAAGGTTACGGCACAGAGTCTCTCCCAAAGCAGCCTCTTCCATGAGTCGGAGCTGGGGTGCGGCTACGGGAATATTTAGCAAGCGTGGACTCCACAGTTCCATCCGCCAGCTGCTGCTCCGACAACACAGGAGAAAAAAAAAATCAGTACAGCTTCCACGGTCTCTGTGCCCTAAGTCTCAGAGGACACTCCCAGCACAGATGTCTGGACACCCTGTTCAGACTGCCGGGCTCCACAGCTCAGACTCCACTGCCAAAGCACAAGAGCCCAGAGCAACCGTTTTCAATCACAGGGACAGAGCGAAATCACCGGGGGAAGCGTTCCAAGTTCTAGTCCCCGCTGGGGGTTTGCGGACAGGGAAGCTGTGTGTTTCAAAAAAGCTACTTTAGTGATTGGAAGGGTGATCAATCCCTTACGCCCTACCTACTGCTGGCCAGTAGGACCTGGGGGCCCATGGGATGAGGGAGGGGATGGTCTCCCCTGGCACATGAAGGTCTAGACCTCCATGAAGGTCTCTCACTCTCTGTATATACATACATATATATATATATATATTTGTGTATATATATATATATATATATATATATATATTTGTGTATATATATATATATATATATATATATATTTGTGTATATATATATATATTTCCCCAAGCAGGGTGACACCTTTTCTGTAGAGCAAGACTCCAGCAGTTTCCCCGCCAAGAGATCAGAGTCCTTATAGTGAAATTCTTCCCAATGTCTAATTTAAATCCTTCTGTAAACTGAGGCTAGGACTTCAATCCTTCCTTTAGTGGAAACGGTGAATTGGTGCTAACTGCCCCTCATAAAATATCACAAAATCCACTTCAAGTTTATTGTTCTCTTCTCTGGGAAGAGATGTCCTTGCACGTAGATCGTTCTCCAGCCCAGCAGGAAAGTCCTGGATTATTTGTGTAATTACTGCTTCCTTTTTTATTTTTTTCAGAGTGGCTACTCTTCACATATTTTCAACAAATCTGTATTTGCCCTTTTTCTCAAGGCCGGACTCTTTGAGAAGAGTCTCATGATTGATTTGTTAAGTGCCTTGTGTGTACTCAAAATTACTTGAAGAGAGGTTATCCAAAACGATGTCTACAGACTCCCAACTGAGGAATACGTGGGAGTCATTCTGCCAGGCAGCAGAACTCAGCGAATCATCTGGAAACCTTCTCCAAAGTACATTGGAGAGTCACTGTGCAGCATCTAGCCAACACCAGGCTTGTTTGGGATGTCGTCTATCATTACATCAACGTTACACACACTGAATTACAAAGGTTCATTCTCATTCTCTTCTAAGTCACTTTCCAGATCGAAATAACACATGACGTGATTTGCTTAATGCGATTTCCTACCAACAGCCTAACGTCTCCATGCGGTAACACTCCGAGGCATGTTCTAGTGACCCCAAACAAAAAGGAGCCTGACTGGGAATATACTCACATTCCATGGTCCTAATCTGCCAGAACGAGGACGAACTAGAGAACAAAAGCAAATCCACACATGACCACCTGTCTTGCCGAGCGAGCACATCGGAGGGTTTTCTATGATAGCAACAGATTATGTAACGTATGGCTGGTTGTGCCTTGTGAAGTGAAGCAAGCACTCCCACTACGATCTGCTCAGGGACCAAGAGTGGAAGAATTAGCCAGAGGTCATGGGTCAGCAGCAGCGTGTTGGGACATCCCCGTGCTTTACTCACATTCAGTTGGCTTGTGAAGTTGAAGCAGGGCCACATAAAGACTAAGGAGGTATATGCTTCCACCAGAGAGGTTACGGATCCCCATCCCCGCATGGTGCCCGTCACCATCTTCCTGGCTCTGAGAGGGCTCTGCTCACGCACGCACGCACGCACACACACACACTACCCGCTGCTTCAAACTGGCCTGAGCCAGTTCAGCCATTCAAGACTGTTGGGCTCTTTGGGAAAATTCTGGAAAACTCTGATGATTAGATGCAAATAGGAAATCTGTCCCCTTCCCAGTTGCACATTACAAGGAACGTGAGCCTCGGGCTGAATTCCACCATGCCATCAGCAGGCTGGCTCAACGGTTATACAGTCTGTTACTGTAAGCGCAAGTCCCTGCTCCCCGTGATTTCAGATGCCCCAGTGAGCACCTCCCGCAGAGTTTCACTCTGCGGCAAACACAGCAACATACGGAGAGTAGGACCTGCCAACCTTTACGTTAAATCAGCACATGAAATCTGCCACTCATCAGAGGGCTGGATTCCAGACCTAAGGCCGCTGTTCCCCAATTTCAAGGCTCACCAGATTCCTTGACCCCAGTCATTCAAGGGGGCTGTTCATCTTGCTGGCCAAACACATGTGTGCATGCCACTCTTTCACTGGGGGACTTCCTTCTAGCATCTCCCACATCTGCTAACGAGCCCTCCACTGCAGATTTAAGTGGCTCTGGTCTAAGCGCTTGACATTCCGGCACTCGTTGCCTCTGCTGGCTGGACGCTTTGCTGAGTCAGGAATCAACTAACTGGCCCTTGGTAGTGGACTGAAATTTAGTCACAAACGTAGAAGTATCCAGGGGCACCTGGGTGGCTCAGTCAGTTAAGCGTCTGCCTTCAGCTCCGGTCATGACCCCAGGGTCCTGGGATCGAGCCCAGCATCAGGCTCCCTGCTCAGCGGGGAGTCTGCTTCTCCCTCTGCCTGCCTCTCCCCCTGCTTGTGTTCTATCTGACAAATAAAATCTTTAAAAAAAATCTTTAAAAAAAATAGAAGTATCCCGTTGTCGTGGGTAAGTATTCAAAATTAAACTATTAATCAAATAAGTTCAGTGAGAAGGCAGAATACGCATACGTGAGCCAGACTCAAGTTCCAATGTTCCTGTGTCACCGGCGCACTGTGATGAGCCACAGTGTTTCTTAGCCATAGAAACAGGAATGAACCTGCCACCCAGTGGAATGGCCACTATCAAAATAAATATATAAATAAACCACAATAACAAGTGTTGGCGAGGACATAGGCAAGTGCAGCCCTTGTGTGCTATTGGCGGGAATGTAAAATGGTACGGCTGCCACGGGGAACAGTGTGGCAAGTCCTCAAAAAATCAAACATGGAATCACCCTATGACCCAGCAATTCCACTTCTGAGTATATGCCCCCAAACACTTGAAAGCAGGGGCTCAAACAGGTATTTGTACATCCATGTTCATAGCAGCATTATTCACATTAGCCAAAAAAAAAACAAAAAAACAAACAAAAAAAAAAACGAAGCAACCCAAGGGTCCATAGACAGACAAATGAATTAAAAAATGGTAGTGTGCAAACAATGGAATGCGATTCCTGCCTTAAGAAGGAAGTTAGTTCTGACCCAGGCTACCATGTGGAGCCTTGAGGACATTATGCTCAGTGAAATAAGCCAGTCACAAAAGGACAAGGACTGTGTAATACCACTCTATGAGATACATAGAGGAGTCACATTCATGGAAGGTAGAATGGTGGTGGCCAGGGGCTGGGGGGACAAGGGAATGGGGAGTTGTCATTTAATGGGGACAGAGTTACAGTTCCACAAGGTGACCACGGGAACCCCAGGTGCGTCCCCTGGTGCTTCCCTCACCCCCGCTCCCGGACACCTCCTCCCAGCCTCCTTCCCAGCCCTCATAAGCCAGAAGGGATGGCTATACCGGAGCAGGTCCTTCCGTCCCCTCGGAAGCCGATGGAACACTCGCAGGTGAACTGAACCCCAGGGCCAGGGCGACAGGCCGCGTTGGTGTCACACCCGTGAGTGCCAATGTAGCAAGGGTTCTGCAGGGCATCCGGGGAGCCCTCTGTGAAGGAGAGACATGGAAGCCAAGTGAGTGATTCAGGAAAGGCAGCAGGTTTCCTCCTTCCGCAGAAAGTAAGGCCCGGCTGATGACCCAGAGAACGGCAGAGGGTCCCGGAACAAGAAACCAGGCGACTCCTGTGCCACCCTGGGGCAGGATCAGCAAACCACGTCCCTCCAGATTCATGCCTGTTTTTGTAACTAAAGTTTTATTGGAAACCAGCCACATCCATTCACTTGCATATGGTCTGTGGCTGCTTTCGTGCTACAATGGCAGAACTGAGATCTTGCGACAGGCACCGTAGAGCCGGCAAAGCCTAGAATGTTTATTGCCGAGGCTTTTAAGAAAAAACTATACCACCTCCGATGCCTAGAGCCACTGCTGTCAAAGGAGGAAGAAAGACACCTGCCCTCCTTCTGCTTTATGGAGCTAAGCAAGGACAAACGCGGCCAGCTGGAGAGGTGACCTGGGTATGCACGGAGTACCAAAAAGAACTGAAAAAGAGAAAAGACCCTTAATGCCAGACCCCAAACATACAGAGCCCGTGGGGCTTGAAGATTCGGATGATGTGAAGTCTGACACCGAGACGGCATGCTACTCTCCAAATGCCCGCTCCTTGCATGTAGCCAGAAGCATCCACAGACCAGACCTCGGCACCAGCGACGTGCTACCACAGGGCAGGGGGTGCTGTAGGCTCTGCGCCTGACTCTCATCAGACTCTATTTAGATCTCCTCAGGCCTGAGCACACCTTCCCAAGGCTGAGCATGACAGTGTTCGAGATGTCCCGCCAAAGCCAGCCGTAGCCTTCGGATGGCCCACTCCACCCCACACAGAACAATGAAGAGGCCTGGGGTTAGCAGAACAGAGATGTGTAAGTTTTCTGAGAATCATAGATGACGAGATTATTTATTTCTGTCGGGACATATTTTAGTGTCCTTTTCTTCTTACTGAGAGTAAAAGATGAGAAACAACACATGGAGGAGAAGGCAGAGATGTGCAGGCAGAGACACCATGCCCAATCTGAGCTTCATTCCTACCCCGCACAGGACCAATGGAGTTGCTTAGCGCATAGCGCAAGATCTTCTCCTCCTGGTTGTACAGGACAAACACGCTGTCCACGGAGAGCTGCTGGGTGTTGGGCAGGGCCGGCCGGGAGGTGTCGTGGGTGCACTCCTGGAAGGTGATGGTCTGGCGCCACTGGTAAGTGTAGATTTTGGAAGGGGCAGCGCCATCTTGCTCAGGCTCCATCACAGTGTACTCCCGCGTGGAGGAGGATGTGATCACTGGGATGCGGTGGGGGAAGAAGGGAGACAAACAAGGCAAGAGGTTTAGTCAAGGGCTTTAAGACCATGGGCAGTATTCCCTGCCCAGATGAGAGATCAGATGAACGGGATACATAAGACCACTCACTTCTGCGTTGGGACTCATGGTGCTACCTAGATTTCCCATTCTATTATGGTATTGTTTGCATTAGTAATATTTACTGCTTTCTCTCATCAAATGCTCTTTGTAAGTTCTGAAGCCACCCAGAACCAAGCCAGAGATTAAGGTCTGCTGAAAAGAGTACATGCTTAAAAGCAGATACACCTGAACCCTGCACCACGGCTCACAAGGTGTGAGATCGCAGGCTGGTTACAATTTCTTTAGCCCCTGTTTCTTTACAGCATGGGTTGGGGTGAGAAGGACATAATGTGTGTAAAATGTCTGGACCCACGCAGGCTAACACTACTAAGACACACTACCATTTATGGAGCATTGACCACGTGACTGGCAGAGAACTCACGGCTTCATATAGCTTATCTCACTTGGGGTTCAATAAATAGCGGCTGTTACGTATAACCCTAGATGAAGCAGTTCTTAGACACTAAAAAAGAAAAAATGAGACACTAAATGGGTGTCAGTAGCCAATTTCTGAAAAATTACTAAAATGCCATGAGCAAACGTCAACAGAGAAGAGAGACAATCTTCCCTGCTCAGGAGAGAGCCTGCTTTTCACTCATATGATGAAACACTCAACTTCCTATTAAAAAAAAAAAAAGAATAAAAGGCTCTTTATATCTGTGTGCTCTGCTGCAGTTCATAACAAAAGCCAGAGGATAAATAAAAGATTAGTGTAAGCTGCCTCTTGTCCAGCTCCCACGTGCTACGTTGCCAGAAACACCATCTGGTCGCAGGCTGACTGCAGACTGGGGTCCTGCTGCTCATTCCACGTCCTGGTCACCAACCCTCGTGGTCCCCAGGAGAGCCCCATCAAGCCACAGAGCCATGGTAATTAGTACAACCTTTCTGGATGGCAGCTTAATGAGAGCCTTTAAAAAGTTGTATTGCTTGGCTCAGCAACTCTATTTCTAGGAACTGAATCTTAGAAAAGAATCAGAAATGTGGTCAAGATTTATGATGAAGATGGTCCTTTCAACTCATTATGAGATGGGAAAACTGGAAATAACTTCAGCTTCGGAAAATAGAATGGTTTAAATTAATAGACATATAAGAGAGTAGTGCAGATTCATTAAAAAGTGTTTTCAAAGCCTATTGAATGAAACTATAAAATATTCAGGATTTGAAATTAACTGGCAAATGAAGATATAAAAATGGGGTATAATTGAAATTTTATTTAAATAAAAAACTATATACCCGGCTGTAGAACACATAATAATATTGCACCAATGTGAAGTTTCCTGACTGTGATCATTGCACTGTGTCCATACAAGAGAATGTCCACGTTCTTAAGAAAAATGGGTGACTTATTTAGGGAGTGGAAGAGCACAATGACTACAATTTACTTCCAAAGAAATGTATTATTTGTAAAATACACACACACACACACACACATATATATATATATGAGAATGATAAAATAAATATGGCAAAATGTTCACAATTGGTGAAACTGGGTAAATGGCAGGTGGAAACTGTGCTACTTTCAACTCCTGTGTAAGTTTGAAATTATTTAAAATAGTACATTAAAATACAGATATATACATATATACATATGCACATATATTCACATACAGATGCATAGCCATGCTGTACCTTATATCCCTCAGACTTACAAGATCTATGTTGAAATATTATATATATATATATATATATATGGAGTATTTTTTAAGACTTTTATTTTAAGTAATCTCTACACCCAAGGTGGGGCTCAAATTCTCAAATCCACAACCCCAAGATCAAGAGTGCCATGCTTCCCCCCACCCCAGCCAGCCAGGCGCCTCTGCTAGGGTATTTTATATATAAATGGGGGAAAACCTGAAAGGAAATAATTTAAACCTAATAATAATTATGTCCCAGTTTTACCATTATGCTTAATTTCTTTTTTTTTTTTTGGTACTAATTTTCTATTAGTGTGTACTATGTCTGTAATTAGGGGAAAAGGTGATTTTAATAAGCTAGTGCCAGTCTATTTCCTGCTTGGAAGCCCAGGGGATGGCCCTTCCCAGGGCCACTGTAGCAGTGGGTGGGTCTGGGGTCAGTGGAGAACTGGGGTGGTCCCCCCAACCCTCCCATCACCTCCCCTTCACCCCGACATCCTCACTCCCTCACCCCCACTCCCCACGCAGCACTGGCAGCTCACCTCCTCACCCTCACCTCCCTTACGCCTTCACCCCCCAACCCTCCTACCACCCCATCTACCCCCTCCCCCTCCCTTATCTCTTCCCCCTCCCCCCTTACTCCCTCACCTCCCACTCCCCACGCAGCACTGGCAGCTCACCTCCTCACCCCCACCTCTCTCACCCCTCACCCTCCAACCCTCCCACCCTACCCCATGTACCCTCTTCCTCTTCCCCCCTCCCCCTCACTCCCTCAGCTCCCACCCCCCAAGAGGTGCTGGCAGCTCACCCCCTCACCCCTGGAGGTGGCACTGGCAGGTCACCTCCCTCACCCCCACCTCCCTTTCCCCTTAACCCTCCACCTCCCTTACCCCCTCACCCTCCACCCCCCACGCAGCGCTGGTGGCTCACCCCCACGAGAGTAATGGTAGAGCTCCGTGTAAGGTTCGATGTGCACGGAGGAGCCGAACGGGATGTGGGGCACGTGGCCCTCCAGCTCCGTGTTGATGGTCAGGTGTCCATGCTCGTCGATGCCACTGAACTGCTGCTTGATGACCAGCTTGCCCGGGTAGCCCACGAAGGTCACCTCGGCCTGGCGAGTGAACTCGCCTCCTAGAAAGTAAGGTCAGTCATTCTGCCGTCTGGGAAGCCCCCTCGTGTCAGCGCTAGGCTGGGGGTGCTGCTCACGAAGGAGGCTCGCCCCTCCTCCATAGGCGCCTTAGTTTGGTTGGGACGAACGGAGCTGGTGATGCTGAGGACAGAGCCGGGACGTCCGCGTGGCCCAACTGAGTCACGCACGGAGGAGAGAAGCTGCTTCCCAGCCCCACACCAGCCTCTGAGATGGGGCTGGCTCAGGAAAAGTGCTGGAAAAGGCAAAGGACCGGAGTCTGACTCCCAGCTGTGCTAGGCAGTGACTGAGCAAACGGGAACAAGGTACCTACACCCCCAGAGCCTGCATTTCTCGATGATACAAGACTGATGCAGGCTACGTTGTGGAAACTGGGTGAGATAAGTACGTGAAAAAGTGCTCTGTCAAATGTCAAGCGCTCCAAGATGTCAGTGATGGGGACGACGGCTGGAACAGCTCAGCGCGCTGCTCGGGACGGCTGAGTCGCTCAGGGCAAACCGTCGCCGGTCCCAGAAACCACCTGGGGAGCACGCACTACGAGTGCTGGCTCGGCAACTCCCCTCAGTCTGTGCAGCCCCAGACACGCAGCAAAAATACCTGCCCTGCTTCTAGATGCTTCTTTTCCACGTTTGCATACTCCCAGGGGCTCATTCTGGCCAGCAGCCCTGGAGCCAAGAACGCTCTTTACATTTTTAAACGGTTTATTAAAAAGTCAAAAGAACAATATTTCATATCATATATAGTATCATATATATTTCATATATATTTCATATATATAATATGAAAATTATATGAAATTTAAATGTTAGTGCCCAGTAGTAAAGTTTCATCAGAACACAGCCACGCTTACTCGTTCACATATTATCTAGGGTTGCTTTTGCGCTGCAATGACTCAACAGAGTTGAGGAGTTACAACAGAGATCATATAGACTAGAATATTCAGGCAAAGCAAATATTTACTATCTGCCCCTTGGCAGAAAGTGTGACAACTCCTGCTTTATGGTAAGTACCCAAGTCCCCGGCAGATATCCAAGTGCTAACCCAGGTCCTGGGGCAGTTAAGGGCCACCGCAGTAACAGAGATTGGCTGTGGCAGGGAATTTGTCAAGTCTCCCTCGGCGCTGCTGATGTTGATGTCCTTATGAAATATCGCCAGTTTAAATTAACTCACATACAAAGCAACACCAGTCTGAAAAGCTGTGCAGGGAAGGAGTAGCTACGTCTGTGGGTCTCACTGCAAAGCTCAGCTGTGTCTGCAAAGGAAGGAGCATGCTGCACGAGAACATGAACCCGGTTATAATACTCAGCCTATATATGCCTGAGGGATAGAGAGAAAAGATATTAGGCCATCCATTTGATATCTTACGGGTAGGTCCACCCTTTTTCAACTATATGTCCTCTCCTTTTTTAAAATGGCCACATTTCAGGAAGCTATGTATTTATGCTCTGTAACTTTTGGAGGGTGAACCTTGCAAAGCCTAGAGACCCTGCTTCAGTGTTTCTGCAAGAAAGCCGTGGTTGAGGCTCCAGCGAGGCGAGGCAGCGGGGAGAAAGCAGATCTAGGCAGTCAGAGGCAGCGGTGGGTTCCTGTGACCCAGAACAAGAGGCCCTGGAGAGTGGCTGGAGAGGAAGGACACAGCCTCTTGCACCCAAGCTGTTCCAGAAAAGGGCCTCCAGCATGCACAGGGGAGCTGGCCTCAGCAGAACATGGGAGAGGTCACAACCACACTATGGAAACATCCCCCCCCAACCATCTGCCTGCGTGTCCGCTAAAAACTGAACTGTCCCTGACAGGGCACAACCTCCAAGAAGCTCCAAAGAAAGTGAGGTTTGCTAAGACTTGGGAGGATTATGTTTATCAGGCTTAATTTTCCACCTAGAAATGACAGGTTCCTTTTCTCCAAGCAGATACTGAAGAAATGTCAAATATCAGATTAGGTTGGTTGGGAATTTGGAGGCAGGCTTGATAAATAGAATGAGGAAAACTGGGAGAGCCCCATACTTCGGGGTGCTCTGCTGGAGACTTCTAAATCTTCAGCATGAAATCACTCCCTGATCAAAATGCAGTTCTAGATAGCCTTAGTGAGTACATATTAATGAACAAATTACTGATGATTTTACCTCGACATCTCTTTCTGGAGCCACAAAACGCTCATCAGGAAGTTGTCTGCAGACATGGACTTCCCCTTCCATTCACCCCCAGGCTCCCCAAGCAGCACTAATGGTAATGTCTGAGATAGATTACCTGTGATGCTGAACCCATTCTTGAACCCATCCTGTTCCACTGCAAACATCCATCCAATGATGCCTCCAACAGGGGCCAGAGGAAGCAGGGAATAGCCAACAGTCTCGGGAATGGTGCTGATGGCTGTGTAGGAGCGCCCGTGGTTCATCACCACGTACGAGTGAAGGTCGGTGTTCTCGAAGACGATGGGGACCGGGTCGTTGCCCACAAAGATCCTTCCTTTCACCTTGCCGTTAACTCGCTGGGGGGAACCTGAGCACGAAACAAAGAAGCCAGCCTTTTCAAAAAGAATAACATGCCTGGTGGGACCTGTACCTATAAAGGAAAGAGGCAGAACAGTGTTGGGGTAAAGGGCTTTGGGTTAAGTGAAAGTAATTGTTCTCGAGAGGACCGTCCCCACGACTGTCTGTGAGCCTTAGAAATTCCAACATCCTGCCTCCCTCCCATGCTGACCCATAACCGACATCGCGGAAGTCGCTCCAACGGGAGTGCCTGTGCGATGGAGGAACCTCAGGGGAAATACAATAATCTCGGGAGAAGAACAGTGGCACGGGTGATCGAGAACTAGGGGATCCTATCACTGATCACTTTGGAGCGTTTAAGGGACAGAATGAGTCGTTTCGCTGGGACAGAGGGTCAAACTGGATGGTCCTGGGGATCTGGGCCGTTCGGCAGCCTCATCTGTCGCACATCTTAATACACAGCTCCGGCTCAAATACGGTTCTCTCCCTGAGGGTGAGGACCGTCGGTCTGGGTCCTGGAGCTTCGTTTGGCCCAAGCTCCAACAGACGGGACACCGCAGACATCACGCGTCACACAAACACGGCCAACGGCCCGGACCGGCTCGTGGACTGCGGCGTGTTCGTGGTCGATTGTTCCATTCAGACAACTGGCAAACACGTGAAACCTACTGTGGAAATTTAAAAGCTTTCTCCATAAATTACCAAACAGTATATAGAGAATACTGTTTTTGTTTAAAAACACATTCATAATAAATGTCAGCGTATACCTCGGGGAAAAATACCAGAAGAGATATACACAAAACTGCTAACAGGGGTTAACTCAGGGCAATACAATAAACATTCGTTTTCTATAATATATGCCTCTATGTTTTGTGAATATCTATAACTTGCATATATTTCCGTTGAATCAGGAAAACGTAAGATCTAAAGAAATGAAGTCGTTCTTGTATTCAGATAAGAAAATGGAAGGTTACCATATGACCCAGAAATTCCAACTCCGAGGTATAGTCCCAAGAGAACAGGAAACCTAGGTCCACACAAAAACTTGTATGCAAATGTTCTTAGTGGCATTATTCATCATGGCCAGAACGTCCATCACGTATAACCGTGCAATGGAATGTGCAGCTAGGAAAAAGGAACGAAGTCCTGACGCCTGCCAAAACACGGATGAACCTTGAAAACACCAGGCTAAGTGAAAGAAGTCAGACACAGAAGGTCACGTATTGTATCATTCTGTGGAATGAAATGGAAATGTTTCAGAAGAGGACAACCCATAATGAGAGGAAGTAGATCAGTTGTGGACAGGGGCAGGGACCTGGGGGATTGAGAATGACTACTAACGGATACAATGTTTCTTTCTGGACTGATAAAAATAAAAATGTTCTACCAAATAGGGGTGATAGTTACACAACTCAGCGAAGAGCCTAAGACCCACCAAACTCTGTGCTTTAAACAAGGGTGTTAATTATATCTTTAAGAGAACTGAAGGAAGAGGTAAATAAGTCACCTTGGACTGTTCAGGTTTGGTGCAGAATTAAATTCGATCAGTTATCGGTTGCACATACGTTGCTTCTCTTCCTAGATTGCCAGGGACAGGACGTTCATACCCAGCTCCTTCCCTTGGGCCTCAGCAGAGTTTTCCGCACACAGTAAGTTCCCGGTAATGTCTGTTGAATAACACTGGACAGACGGGCTCGCATCTGAGCATCCTCGCCCATGTTCAGAAGACCTTTTGCTGTGTTCTATACACCCCAGGTCATTAAACAGGGTCACTGACAAGCCAAGGCATACTCAACACACACAGTATTTCTGCACACAAACTGTGTCATTACACTGGGGAGTGCTATGAAGTTGGAAGACTAATATCAAAAAAATGCATCCCCCAAACAATCACAGAAACAAGCAGGAAAGCCAAGTGAAGGAAACCAAACAAATTCTTTCCACCAAACCTTGAGCCAGAAAAATGTTTCAAAAGTAGCAAGAATCCAACAAATATTTAAACCACAGAACTATTATGGGGGCGTGTATATAATGTCAAAATATGGAGCTGAACAGTTTGTTATAGCTGAGCTTGCCACCAAACACAGACTGCTCAGCACTTCCAGCTCTGATATTCGGCGTGGAAAGAGCTAAGGAGGTTGCTCTTTGAGAATGAGCTTTCACTGCAGATTCTGGAAGCTTCTCACAGGATAAGAGAAGTATAAAAGCCAACCCTAAAACAAAGAAGCAAAGGCACATCATGCCTGGGGTGGTGAGATACAAGAGAAAACATTTACAGAAGTTCGAAACATCCACCCAAATTAACATGAAAAATTCACATAATTTTCTTTCATTGCTTCAGACGGTATTTAACAAAACTCACTTTATCTCCTTGTGACCCGGAAGGAAACTTTTTTTAGCAAATTAAATTAACTGATTTAACTACAGCTAAGGCTGGGGATGTGAAAAACAGAAACCATTCCTCCAACTGAGTTTTATTTAGTCAAATTTTGCAAAGCAGTTGAGGTTTCTCATTCAACAAGAGGCAAATGACCAGTGAGTGACAAGTGAGGTGACTTGGCGTCTGAAGGGACAAATGTTCAGTATAGTAGGGTTTTTGCTGCTTTTGTTTTAATCTTAGTTTATGGCCCCAGGCTTCCAGAGGTCTCACTCTCTGAGTAAACCATTATCCCAACCCTCTAGACTTTCACGGAGAAGATTCTCCTGTTTACCCGAGAGCATCAAGACTAGTCGGTCCTCCTAGGGGCAAAGCTCAGAACAATGTTGACCCAGAGCTGATTCCATTCCGGAGTCAGCCCCACAATGGGTTTGGCACTCCAGAATTAACTGGTGCACCCCTTATGCTCTGCCATCATCACGCTGTGATTTTAGGGACATGAAGAAAGGACAGCCTGAGGGGAAGGGTGATTGGAATACACTTCTCCCCACTACAAACTCTGGTCCACGCCTGCCCACTGTGGCCCGGCTGGGGTTTAACAACCATTAGGACACTCAGATCTGTGAGCAATGCCACAGAGGAGGTTGGAAAGAAAGAGAGGGAAACGAGAGGCATTAACGATGCCTGGTCCAGGCTGCATTATTTCAACACTTCAGCCTTGGTCCCACACTAAGGGCAGTTGTGAAGATGGGCTCCCATGGGCAGTCATTTCCCAGATGGAGAAAACTACAGCATAAGAAAGAAAGACACCTCACCCTATTAGAAAAATGGGCATTCCCTGAGAAACCCCCTTTAGAGAAGGATGAGAAAGGATGGGAATGAGAGATTAAATATCATTTAAAATCTAATATCTACTAAAAACACTACACACCTTTAGAGATCTGGGTGAAGGCCAACATTTCCAAACAAACCCCCAAAACAAAAACTCCACTCCCTCCTTCTCCCCACGCACAAATGGAACACATAAAAGCCAAATACCTTCTTTTCTTTTTTGAGAGAGAGAGACAGAGCGAACAGAGGCAGAGGGAGAGACAGAATCCCAAGCAGGCTCCACGCCCAGTGTGGAACCCGACGCCGGGCTCGATCTCACAACCCCGAAGTCCCCGAAGCCAAATACCTTCCGCAACACATTGCCGGCCGTTCCCAGTGTAGCCAGCCGCGCAGCTGCAGCAGAATCCGGTGGCGAAGTCCCTGCACTCGGCATGCACGGAGCACTGGTGTCTGTTGTGGGCGCACGTCTGGCGGGAATCGGTGTTGTAGCTGAACACTGTTCGGAGAAAACACGGCACACCTGTCAGCACTTGGCACGGCAGCGGACCGGCTTCGTTATTCCGTGCGCTCTCGAGCCTTGCAGGAATTCCCATCGGCGCGGGGGATTCTGGGACTGCGCTCACAGCCCGTGGCTACCGAAGCCCTGCGGTGGTTCCTGTACTCCAACCACCAAGGCAAACGGGTCTGAAAGCAGTCTGAGAAATCACACGGTGTTATTTAAAAATGCTATAATCCAATGTACTAGATCACTGACTCCACATTATCACTGGATCACTACTAGTTTACTGCCCCCCACTATCAATCTTAATATGGTGTCCAGGAAATGTGGTCAGATTAGCTTCACATTTTGGGACAGACCTTAATTTTTTTTTTTTTTTTTACTATCTTTTACTGTGGCAAAAAAATTATATGTAAATAAAATTTGTCATTTTAATGACCTGAAAATATTCTTAAACTTTCCCCTTTTTCTCCCAAGGGGAAAACTCAGAAGCTCTTACATTCAGAAGCTGATTAGAAATAATTCCTTAGTCATACTTGGTCTAAAGGTCTTTGACCCAAGAAACAAAAAGAATTTCTATTTCAAATTCCGACCTCCCAGCTTCATTTCGTTAGATTTATGAACTAGCTCATTAAATTGAATAATCCAGAGCAAATTAATTTGGAATGAAGTTCAAAAGCACAGGGGGGAACGGGCTTTTAGAAGGGATAATGATCCAATTTATAATGGAGTGTTACGAAGGAAGATAACAGTAAAGTTTAACCTCAGGTACACACTCAGAAGGGAGTTTCCAGTGCGTACAAAGGTGGCGTTTGCCGCTGGAACACTTGGGCCCTGAGCTGAGCACATAAGACGTGACTGCTTCAGCTCCAGCTGTGGGCCCAGCTCCCAGCGGGTCCCTTATGGCCTGCGTATCTGTGGGTGACTTTTCAAATAACACCAGGAACGTACTGCTGCCTACAGAAAACTGACCTTTCTAATAGGAACAGTGAAATAAAACCGTGGGATGGAGGGACAGAAAAATAGCTGTTTTAGACACATTTGGGGTTCAAATCTAGGCTTTTATCAGGACCAAGTACTACGCCACCCTAAGTTGTTGGTGCTAGCTATGATCTCATTTCAAAGTGATGGCTTCACAGATGAGAATTCCACAGACACCTAGATAGGGGAAAAGCAGAATAAGACTCCAGACTCAACATCAGTGAGTAAACATACCCCACGTGTCTGGGGGAGATCAGTCTGGAACGACATCAGCAAGTAAACATACCCCACACATCTGGGGGAGGTGAGCCTGGAACCAGCTATAAGAGCAGAGTGTGGTGTGCTGAGAGATGTTAGCATCGCCCCAGGAAATCCAGGGTGCGGAGGCGAGCCCTGAGACATGAACCCATGTCCTCATCACGCCATAAAGGGTAACTTCTCCATGTCTGAGCCTTACAAGTAAGTAAGCACACTTCCCCTGGCCACCAGATCTTGTCCATGCTTTGGGATTCTCAAAAAAAAAAAAAAATTAAAACAACTGCTATGAAACAAATCAGAAGTAAGGAGAAATTAAAATTGAGTGAATTATGTGGAATGGAGTTGATTTTTCTGGGGGTCTTTTTTTTTTTTTTTTTTAAGATTTTACTTATTGATTTGACAGAGAAAGAGGCAGCGAGAGAGGGAACACAAGCAGGGGGAGTGGGAGAGGGAGAAGCAGGCTTCCCGCTGAGCAGGGAGCCCGATGCAGGGCCCGATCCCAGAACACTGGAATCATGACCTGAGCCGAAGACAAATACTTAACAACTGAGCCACCCAGGCGCACCTTCTGGAGGCCTTATAACTTCACAGTAGAAGCAGGAAAGACTTGCAGTGAACATCATTAGAGGCTTGGACCATCTCATTTATGTGAATGTTAGTAGATTATATGTCAACCTGAGGGGTGAATCAGTTCTTTTATAAGACAAATCAAAGCATGCTGGCGCTCAAATGGTTTTCCCTCAAGATGTAGCAAAAATCCGACAGAATATGATTAACTAGAAAAGACTGTATTTTAAAAGTATCTTTAAAAGGGGGATCTATTTGTTTGGCATTTTTAAATCTTCACAAACCAACTCTGAAGCTGACAGGACCTGGGAGGAAAAAATAATCAACCATCCTTATTCCAAAACCAAGAGGAAATAAACGTCAAAGATAAACGGTGTAAATAGCCAAAGAAACTTCTGAAATGTTTTTTCAGGTGGGTGAATATATTTCTGATCCCAGAAGTCACAAATAAGAATATCTGACTTTTAAAATAATTCCAAAGCTCTTTTCTCTTTAAAACAGACAAAAAGGGAGTCAGAGGAAACTTGAAAGAGCGCCCGCTCAGCAGTTCCCCTGTAACCACAGCCCTAATCCCCAAAGATCCCTTGGAGTCTTTGAAGCCGTCAGGCCCATCCTGCGAAGCCCTACAGCTGCCCAGCTGCGAGGGCCGTCCCTACATCTCCAGCTCTCATCCTCCCAAACCACCATAGAAGGCACACAACCGACACCCCCAGCAGGACTCCTGGCTGGAAACCCAAGTGTCCAAGGACAGACCAGCTGTGACGTCAATGGCCTTACCCACTCCTGTCTCCTCAACTTCGTCCACATCTATGACCTGCGCGTGCTGCTGGGGAAATGTCTCTGCTGGCGGCTGGAAAGACCTGGTCCTCTCCGTGGGAGGTCCGGGGAGTCTCTCGGTAGGCAGGCGGCGGGGGGAGAGGACACGGGGCGCACTGTGTGTGCCTGGGTCTCCCCTTCTCCGAGCCTCGTAGGGGAAAGGTGTTGTGCTCACGTCCTCCAGGTCCAGATGTGTCACCAACTCATAGTCTTCATCATCGTATTCCGCTCCGTCATCCAGTCCAAGGCTCACGTCGGAGGGCACCACGCCGCTGGCTGTGGCCGGGCTCCCGATCTCAAACACCCAGACGCCCTGTTGCCCCGAGTTGCTGCTCCTGGAGGAAGGACAGGTTTCTTAGAAACAGGCCAGCAACCCACAAACTGCCCCCACT
This sequence comes from Ursus arctos, assembly GCF_023065955.2. Lineage (NCBI taxonomy): Eukaryota > Metazoa > Chordata > Mammalia > Carnivora > Ursidae > Ursus > Ursus arctos. Next base: position 71,173,142 of record NW_026623089.1, read on the forward strand.
AACAGGGCAGAGGGAGCCCTGGGGATCTGTGTGTCAGCCCACTGCCTACTTGTCTTGGTCTCTGGTTCTGGCAGACAGCTCCTAAAATCCTTATAATCTCTGCAGTGATAAGACTGTCTCTTGTATGCTAATGACATGATGGGCGGCTGGGACCCTAGGGAACTTCAGGATGGGGGCTGGACAGCAGAAAGACCTAGGCATGATTAGAACTTTCAGCCCCATGCCCTGACTTCCAGAAAGGAGAGAGGGGTTGGCACTGAGTTAATCACCAATGGCCAAGGAGTTCATCAATCATGCTTATGTAATAAAAACCCCCAAATGATGAGGCTAGGAGAGCTTTGGGGTTGGTGAGCACAGGAGGGTGATGTGCCCAGAGCTGGCATGGAAGCTTCAAGCCCCCTCTCCCTCCGATACCTTGTCATATGCATTCCTTCTATTTGCCTGTTCCCGAATTGTATCCTTTAAAATAAACCGGTGATAATAAGAAAAGTGCTTTCCTGAGTTCTGTGAGCCATGCTAGCAAAATTAGGGAACCTGAGCAGGGGGTCCCAGAAACCCCCAATTTATAGCTGACTGATCAGAAGTACAGTGAGTACAGTACCTGGAACTTTTGACTGGTATCTGAAATGGGGCCGTCTTGTGGGGTCTGTGCTCACCCTGGGCTGTCTGCATCGAAACCCAACTGAACTGTAGGACACCGAAGCGATGTCCAGACACTGAGAGAATTGGTAGGTATAGGGGGAAAAAAATCTCACCTATGTGGTATCAGAAGTGTTGGGAGTGAAAACAGTACAGACTTGGATTATCAGAAATGCCAACTTTATCAGCCGTGGTAGCTTGGACAGGTCTCAGTTTACCTCTTCCTGTCCCAAGGATATAGTGAAATGCAAATGAGATTCAGAATCTAAAGCCTTCATGTAATTAAAAAACACAGTAGAATGACCCTAATCTCTCCTTCCTTCTCCACCATTTTTTACTGTGCCTACGCATCTGTGATTGGAAGCGCTCCTATCAGAAACTACGTAAAATGACCAGCTTATACACGGGAAAGAAGGGACAGACGTTACCCAGTAGAGAATCCTGAGCAAAACATCGGGGTGGGACAGGGGATGAGGAATCGAGAAAGTCCTGCAGAAAGAGGGTGTGTCCCAGTCTCTCTGTCCCAGGACTCCAGGAAAGGCAGTGGTGTGCAGGAGCTCATGAGAGCCCGTTGTTTTATTTTAGTAATTTTGCAAGCCAGTTATTAAACAGAGCCACTGGTAAAAAATTAAATCACATAAACTTACAATTACAGAAATGATATTAAAAACAAAGGCCATAAATACTTGAAACTCCTCACGCTGAATTATTTTACTATTATCTATGTTCTGGAAGTTATTGAAGTCTATTGCATCTGTATGGTGAGAAGAATGGTTCTCTTCTCAACTCCATATTGAGCAACATGACATGCCTGGCTGGAACCTGGCCATGAAAGGAGTATTCATACCACAGAAACAGGCAAGCACTATAAATGAGGGCTACCCCCACCCGCACAGAGCCAGGTGCTAAGCACACCATTAAGTCAACGGCAGGTAAGTTTTAGACTCAATTGGATAATATGAAATTGGGAGGGAGGGCGTTCTTTCTCACTTTTTAAGGCATCATGGGAGAGGAAAGATTCTAGTTTTAGAAAAAAGCAGTTCGAGCTCACCCTACTTTTGCCAAATTCCACAAAACAGCCCAAGAGAGCACTAACTCTGTTGTAAGAATTTCTTCCCTAGTCCACGTGGGGGGAGAAGGTTTTTCTCGGCCTTGGGTTCATAGCAGGAGACAGGGTTTGAATAGTGTTTACTTCTAACTTTATACTTGCAGAGGAGATGGGAGAAACTTTCAAATGAGCGTGATATGTAAAAAAGAGGATGCCTGTTCATTCTGACAGTGTATTACTTTGGAAAAAAGCACTACATAATATAAACAACTATATACAAAACTTAAATCTGTAGGAGCATTTTTAGGTAATGTTCTCTAGTGCCCATTATATCATCCTTAATAAAATAACAAAATGATCATTAAGGGGAGACTCTACTGCAGAAGAAAACGGCATACTTGGCCAAATTTCCAAGTGATTCTCTGTCGTTAGCAAATATATTATAAGCTCCTTCGCTCTTCCAGAGTAATCCCTGTACACCTTGACTGAATGCGACCACAGCGGGAACTTGGTTCTCGTCCTTCTTTGAGAATGTCGTATAGAACTGCAGACCGTCTTCAGGATAGAGGAAAATGGCATAGGAGCTGGAATCAGAGGAAGCCAGAACAGCCTGGAATGTGTTTCTCTGTGAAGATGAGTTGAGATTCAGTTACTCAGGAACGTATCGATAGATCGTAAATTGTTCTATTCCCCAGACTATACAGAGAAAGCCGAGAGCTGGCAGTATTCTCACCTTACTCTAAAAGAAGTATTTTTGTAGCAAGAACCAGGTATTCCAGGATGGCTCCACTTAAATATCTCTAAGGCTTTGTCAACATGAAATTTTCCAATTAATTAATGAATCACCTTCTGCATGAAGGGTAGCCAAAAATTATAGAGGGTACCTCTGTATGGTAGCCGAAATCTCATGCCCCTTAGCAAATTCTTACCCTTTGAATTTGTCTCCATGGCCATTAAACATATGAACCATAGTCATCATTTGTCATACATTTATTGAGCCCAAGCAACATACAGCAAGAAAAAAAAAAACAAAAGCCAAACATGAGCTTTGGGAGAAAACAGATCTGGACCCAGATCTTTGTTCTCCTCATCATGGGTTGTGTGACCTTGAGCACGTTATTTAAATTCTCTAAGCCTGGATTTCTGAATTTGCCAGATGGAGAGAAAACCATGTACCTCACAGAGATGGTAGGAGACCTATGTGAGATATTCAGAGCCAGGCACAGAGAAAGTACTCTTTCAGTGTTAGTACCTTTCCTATAAATACATGGTCCCCATGCTCAAGAATTTCCAGTCTAGATGGGAAGGCTGACGTATGAAGAAAACGTTGCAAAATGGGGGATAGATTCTATCATGGAGTCGTGTGTGAGCACGACAGAAGCCATGGAAAGAAGTGCCCGAAGCTGGGGGGTGGGAGCACAGGAGGCTATGCGAGTCTAGAGGACCAAGTACAGTTCAACATTAGTAGTGGGAGTCAGGGAGAGGACACTGCAAGCAGAGAGGACAGCAAATGCAAGATCCTGGGGCAGGGGTGGGGGGTGGGGGTCACGATCAGAGAATTGCGAACAATGTGATACAGCTGCTGAAAAGGGTGTGCAGAGAAGGAAGGGTAAGGGGAGATGAGGCCCAAGTGGGGGGCAAGGGCTCTGTACAAGGAGTTGGGCGTTCATCGCTCAAGTAGAAGGGACACACACTTGAGAAATGTAAGGCTGTAAGCGGTTTTCAAGTAGAACACTCAGAAAGATACAAAACGCAAACTGTGTCCTGCAGGCTCATAACAGGCTTTCCCAAAGTGGGACATAATGTATCTTATTTGGGAGGGAAAAAAATAGAGTATGCCCAAAAGGTTTGGGGACTGCTGAATTTTTTTAAAAAAAATTAAGCAGGTTTTTTTATTGCAGGACTTTTCAGAGTGAGTCACCAAGGGGGAGATAAAGTTTTGCATTTCCCAAACTTATTTGGCCAGGGGAGGCCTTTTTCTCAAGGACTATCTTGTAGGAATGGTGTTCTGTGGTATCCACTTTGGGAACTACCAACCTGGAACATCCCCTGTTTAAATGGAGTGCTTTTGGACCTTTCCAGTTTCTCTCTTTCTGTAATACTATAAAAATTAAACAATGGTGGAGCAAAGTTATTTTTTTCTAAGGCGAAACAGGGGCATGTCCCAAAAAGTTACTTTAGGCCTGGCTTCTTGACCTACCCAAGTGTCTCCCTTCCTTCAAGGAAGACCAAAGTGTACAAAATCAACCTGCTGACTATTTGTCCTTGTACCCGGGACAGTGCTTACCTTGCCTTCCTGGTCAGGGTCCTTGCTGGGCCCCTGGTAGGGGGCCACGGATTCCCAAGTGACAACCACCGCGCTACTGGGCTGGAAGGACACTTCTGGGAACCCTCTCTGGACACACTCTGCGGCCAGCTGAGTGACGGAGGGGGATAAGTCTTCCCGATAATAAACCTTCCCAAGGCCATCTGTCGTGTCCAAGTCCGCCAGAAAAGGTGCCACGACTCCAAAGGTCGGTGGGAAGAACCCCGGATAGGATTCTTTGGCTGGGGGTTCACTCATGGCAATAATGCCATTTGTGGTGACCTGTACAAAACAAAGCATAGTTAAGAGGAGAGCAAGGAAAAAAAAGAAAAGTCTTCCTCAGGGACTCTGAGCTTCCGCACACAGAACGCTGTCACAGGTACCCCCAGTCTGTCAAATACAACAGAACTGGAGAAGGACATGATACTGAATTATAAAATTCAGCACTCCTCTCCTGAGCAGATGGCCTGGTGGAAGGAGCACGGGGCAAGAATTACAGGACCTGACTCTGCCTTATACCCATCACTGGACCTTGGACACGTGTCTTGAACTTCGAGTCTTGGGTTTCCCATGTGTACCTGCTTCGTACTCTGCAAAACGCCACTCAAACCTAAGCCATTATTAAAGCCTTCACTTTACAAACTTCACCCAACAAACTGCATAATCGTTATATACAGGGCTGGGCTGTGGGTCCCAAAATGGGTAGAACACAGTCTCTCCCTTCAAGGAACCCACAATCCAGAAGGATAGGGGGGAGGGCGGACACACACACAGATGATGACAAAATGAGTAATGGGTCAAGAAGTCACTTTGGGGGCACCCGGCTGGCTCAGTCAGTAGAGCATGCAATTCTTGATCACGGGGTCATGAATTCAAGCCCCACTTTGGGCATAGATCTTACTTAAAGTAATAATAAATAAGTGAATAAAATAAATTGAAAGTGCATCTCTTAAAAAAAAAGAAGTAAATTTGAATGGAGCATTACAGTATCATTAATAATTGCAAAAGTTTAATGTGTCAGAATAATAGCTAACACTGAATGTTTACCATGTCCCAGGCGTCTTGTCAACACTGAATCCTCAGAAGAACTCCGTAAGACTAGATACTAATATCATCCACATTTTTCTGATGGAGAAAATGAGGTAAGTTAAATTCATCCAAAGTTACCAGTTAAGTGTCAGCACTGGGATTTGAACCCAGGGAGCCGGACTCCAAAGTTGGCCCTCTTAATCACCATGTACAGCCTTCTTGAAATCAGTTCTAAGTGCCTATAAAAAGAGATCGGTATTCTTATCCAGCTAACCCCCACACTGCTTGAGAAAAAGGGAAGGGGACAAAAAGCCCCTTGATTGTTTGAGGGTACTCGGTGGTGGGGTACCTGGGTCTCCTGCAAAGCCATGCTAAGAATGAGGCTTTGACCCCCCTCTCTCTTCCTTGTTAGTGTACAATCCGCTGATGACTTCAGTGCCCTTTTTACTTCGAGAATCTGTGAATTTTAAAAAAAGATGCCCTAATCAAATGGGAGAGACTTTGCAAACGGCCCCTTAGTCTGTACTTCTAAGAGGCCGTGGATCAGAGAACATGAATGCAAAAAAGGGGCTCTTTCCTGTTCAGGAGTTGATTGGAAGGCCTGTGGGTTTTCCAAGTCACTTATTTCCCTCCCTCCTCCCACACAGCCTTCTCCCCCACTCCCTTCAGACCTCATTACTAGAGGAGGGGGTGGGGTGGACACAAAGAAGAGGAAAGGTTCAAAGGGGTGGAGTGGATCTGGGCCCCGGGGAAGGGAAAGGAACAAGGCACAGGAGTTCTGGGAGTTCTGGGAGTTCTGTGTGGAAACCCTCCCTTCTGACCAGTCTCCTGGGCTGTTAACTGTTTAGGGGCATAATTCCCAGCACCACCTGGCCCCAGCAGTGATTTTCTGGAGCGTGCCGGCAGGCCGAGGAGGCAGTCAGGGAGGGAGCTCGGCCAGCTCGTTTCTCACCCTCTCGTCCCGGCAGCCCATCCACACATCTCCCGGCACGGACATCCCGGTGGGGCTGACGTGTGGGGGCGTGGGAAACAGTTCATTTTCCCAAGCCACCAGAAGCTGGCAGTTACCAGCCGCTAGTGGGAAGCGATCACACGGAGGCCACATACGGAAAACTTAGTTTTAAAAAGCTGTTTTCCAGTGAAATTTAAGTCAGCCCAACAATTCTGAAAACACTCCCGGTGTCTTTTAGTATTTAGAATCTGGGCACAGGACTGTGTGTCTTATCACAAGGAATGCTTTGGGAATCGAGTTTTTAGACAAGTATTGAGAAGCACAGCAAATGCCTTGGACACAGACCACATAACCCTCATTAGTATCAGTACTGGAAAATTATTTTTCAGGCCTTTTTATGGCATATGCAACTCAACTGTTGGTGATAATGAAAGATGACATCAGAGATAAATGTCACAGACAGAACATCCAGAAGTTTCATTTGACTCTTAGCTTTAAACTTCTCCTGAGTCAGTGTTTGCTTGTTTGAGATATACCAATGCATGGCTGACTTGAACAATATTCTCTGACATTTGGGTGCCAGTCCCACTGTACAAATCTGATGCTTTCATCGTCTTGTTCCTTTTCTCCATCTTCTTAAAGTTGAGCAAGTCGATGGAGGCACAGGGAGCACGAAGGGAAAGGCCTATAAAGTACTTAGGAGGCCAGGAGGGCGGACTTGGGTACTACAATCTCCAAGGGGACCAGAGTGGGGACCACTGAGAGATTCATGCCATTCTCCCAGTTGCTTAAGACAAGAAACTGGGGAGTTGGCCTTGATTCCTTCCCCTTTCTCAACCATGTCCTGTGTGTCCCACCTCTGAGGTCCCTGACACTCTCTCCATCCCCATGACCGGCAGCATCTTCCCCCCACCGCTTCATGCATTCACATGACTGGCTTGCTCTCACCCTCTGGGCTCAGTGAATTACGGCCTCTAAGAGAGCCTTCTCCTTCTATCCAGTGTAGGCCCCTCCTGCTCACCCCTCCTTCTCCCTTCCCTCACTCCCTGACCCCCCATTTCTGTCCCTGCTTCCTGTTTGTTTCCTTCCAAGTGCGGACCACCATGTGGGATGACCTTATTTGCTCATCTGCTGGCTCTCGCTACTTTCCCCATGAGGTGGTATGTCCCTTCAAAAGCTGGGACCGTGTCCACTTTGGTCACTGCTGTAGCTCAAAGCTTATACACTGCCTGGCGTGTGTTAGTCCCCTCCCTTCCTGACTTCCTCCAGAAAAAGGGGGTCCCCTCCCTTCCTGACTTCCTCCAGAAAAAGGGGTGGGGCGGTTCAGACAGAATAAGGCCTGAATACCAGGGCTGTTCTAGAAATAGTGCCTGAAGGTGTGTGAGTTCCACTCGTGAGCCTCATGAAGGATCAGAGCATTATGGGTTGCGGTGGTCCTTCCCACTGGAGCGCCACACCAATTACTAAAACAAAGAGCATAAATATGAACTGATGACCTGAATCCAAGAAAGTCTCCAGATCCAACCACCAGTTTACAGGAAATACAGGGGACAGAAGAACATGTTCAGTAATACTATAGGGACACGATCAGCCAAATCCAGAACATGGGACACTGTGAAGGACAAATACCCAGTTTCTTTAACAAATATATTTCAAGAAAAAAGGTGGTGAGGGCAATCTATAGATTTAAGAAGTCCTAAGAAACCTATCTGCCAGATCTGGGTCCAACTTAAGCTGGACTGGGTCTAGCATGAGGCCCTGGGTGAATACAATTTTGTTTTAAGGCTGAACAAACAGGTTAATCCTACCAAAGATAATCTTGAAATACAGTGGCCACAGTGGAGAACTTTTAACCTAGATAAGCTTATCCATTTATGAGGTATCCTAGAAAAAAAGGAGTCTCAGCCAAGCACTCACCATAAAAAGTAGAGGGAAAATTATTTTTCCTGCTCTACTGCTTCTGGTGACCAGGATATGACCTGCCAGGACACCCTACTCACTCCAGAGCATGCAGATGGAATCCTGGGAAAACTGGCAGAAGCCAGCAAAGGGTGAGACTTCTTGCCAAAGTCAGCTCTCCCAGATCTCTATCTGCAGAGCCTGGTTGAGAGAGGAAGGTCAAATTTCATGTTGTCCTTTCCTTTCCAAATTCAGATTGGCAGGCAAAACCATTTGTAACAATTAGGTCTTTGAATTGTGACTTGCGAATTTACTTTTGGGCACCCATTGACTGTTGATCTTTTCTCTCTAGGGGGTAGCTACTGCCTTCTTATTTATCTGGTTTTGTGTCAGGTTGGGGCGCCCCCAAAATTTGGTCAGACAGAGATGTGTGTTGTCCTCCATTTGCGGCTAGGGTCCTATCAACTATTGCCAGCTCTCAGGAGAATTGTCGAAGTCTTTGTTTCTTTTGGTTATCTTTGGGAGTGCCTAGAGGAGTTACCTTGGGCAGGTAGTATTCTTTGCACCCTCCTTGGGGGATGCCTCTTGCATCCAAGGGATTAGTTAATACTGCTGGGAATATAAATTGTTTCTGCCGGCTGAAACCTGACGAGATATTTGAAAGGACTTTTTAAAGTTGCTCTACGGTCAAAAGTTGGCCAAATTAGAAGCTGACATTCAGAGATGACAGGAATATGTTTTTAGGCCTTCTCACCTAAGCTAAAATGAAACTATGTACCCAGAGGAAAAGAAAAACATTCTGAAGTCTTTTGTGGAAGGATTTACTAAAATATACAAAGACACAGCACCTCTAAATCCATAACACAAGAATCTTTTCATTTTCATTTTGGTAGAAGACCTTCCCCCAATATAAAGAAGCAAACTGAAGATAATGTATTTAGATGGGAGATTCAGCCCCTTGATATCATTAAAGCTACATCCCAATCGTTTACGGAATTAAGAGCAACTGTCCTTATGTTACAAATCTTTGTAAAACCAGAAATACGGCTCTAGAAACAATCCAAAGTCTACCTATCATTACCATCCCCAAAGACTCCCTATGCATCTCAGAATGCCTGCACATAACGTAAAAGATCAGAACTTTGGAAACAGAACTGTCTTGCTTTGAAGAAAAGCAAGGAGGAAAAATTTAAATAGCAAAGTCCGTAGACTTCTGATAATAGACAAATACACCCTAAAACTCCTAGAAGAAAACTTGCATTCCTTCTCTGTCCCTAGCAGATGTAACTTTTAGCCTGTCTTTGAAATATAAACACCCCAGGAGGTAAATAAAACACAGCCCACATTCACCTGAGACTGAAGAAAAAAAGGCAGGGGAGGAGGAAGCTTTTTCAAAATATAAACAGTTAAAAAAGCTCACTCGCCCCAAAACTGGTCCACAGCCTCCATAAAATTACTTGTCAAAGACAAATACACATTTTAAGTCTCTTCCACAAATATTACTAAAAAGCTTTAGCCACCTGCCATCTGACCAGGTAAACTTTCCATCTGCCAGAAACAAAATTTGGATCCAACTGTTCTTTCATAAACTAGTGAGTTTTGCATTATCATACCAGTCTCACCGCTAAAATAAAAGCTAGGAGATCTCTGTTTGCATTTGTCTGCATGTTTATGTATGTATATTATAAATGTGTAATTAATTTTTCTTCTATTTCCAGACAATAATGCAAAAATTAATTTGTAAAGAGCTCTATTTAATTGGCTTAAAGACAAACACGAATTATATCAATCAAGTGTACTCTCAGAAACACAGAAACTAACCCAAATGTTTTTCAAGTTCATGATCTAGAATAATCTTTGATAAATAAAAGCTAGTTTAAGTTTGTTGGTTTAATTAAAACAAGCTTGTCTTTGGCGTTATCACTATTAAATATAATACTTTTATTCCACATACGTTTACTAAAAATCAAATAAGCTCCTGATATCTCTGTTACAGAGTTTGTCAGTAAAAAAGATACCATAAGATATCCCTAAAGCTGTTTAAGGTCTCATGAAGTTTTCATGACTAATCTAAATGTAATTGTTCAGAAAGAGAGAGTTAAATAGATGCAAGTAAGATAAAAATTTATAAATTAACTTTTCAAAAATAATGCTGCTTGATGGTATGTCTACTTAAAAATAGTTTCCAGGGGCACCTGGGTGGCTCAGTAGGTTAAACATCTGACTCTGGATTTCCACTCAGATCATGATCTCAGGAGCATGTAATAGAGCCCTGGGGAGATTAGGTAAAAGATGGTTGGAGGAGAAGAAAACCTTAGTATCCTCTGGTCCCAGGAATTCAGCTAGATAGGTATCAAACCATTCTGAACACCTGCAAACTTAACCAGAGACATAAGAAAAGAATAGCTGCAACTCTACAAACAGAAAAGCAGCCGCTTTCTGCAAGAATGACAAGAGAACAAGAGGCAGTACTGACCGCCAGAGACCTAATCAGTACAGACATAAGTAAGATGTCAGAACTGGAGTTCAGAATAACGATTATAAAGATACTAGCTGGGCTTGAAAAAAGCATAGAGGACACTAGAGAATACCTTTCTGGAGAAATAAAATAACTAAAATCTAATCAAGTTGAAATTGAAAAGGCTACTAATGAGATAAAATAAAAAATGGAGGTTCTAACTGCTAGGATAAATGAGGCAGAAGAGAGAATTAGTGATATAGAAGACAAAATGATGAGAAAAAGAAAGATAAACAACTACTGGATCACAAGGGGAGAATTCAAGAGATATGTGATACCATAAAGTGAAACAATATTAGAATAATTGGGATCCCAGAAGAAGAAGAAAGAGAAAGAGGGGCAGAAGGTATACTGGAACAAATTGTAGTGGAGAACTTCCCTAATCTGGGAAAGGAAACAGGCATTCAAGTCCAGGAGGCACAGAGAACCCTACCTTAAAATCAATAAAAATAGATCAAGATCCCGATATATAATAGTGACACTTGTAAACCTCAGAGACAAAGAGAAAATCCTGAAAGCAGCTTGGAACAAGAGGTCTGTAACCTACAAGGGTAGAAATATTAGATTGGCAGCAGACCTATTCACAGAGACCTAGCAGGCTAGAAAGGACTGGCATGATATATTCAGAAATGAGATAAATGAGAAAAATAAGCAGCCAAGAATACTTTACCCAGCTAGGATGTCATTCCAAATAGGAGAGATAAAAAGCTTCCAGGACAAATGGAAACTAAAAGAATTTGTGATTACCAAACCAGCCCCGTAAGAAATACTAAAAGGGATCCTTTAAGGGAAAACAGAACCCAAAACTAACATAGACCAGAAAGGAACTGAAACAACATACAGAAACAGTGACTTTACAGGTAATACATGGCACTAAATTCATATCTTTCAATAGTTATTCTGAATGTAAATGAGCTAAATGCCCCCAATCAAAAGAGAAAGGGTATCAGACTGGATAAAAAAACAAAAGCCATTGATATGCTATCTGAAGAGACTCATTTTAGACCCAAAGACAACTCCAGATTGAAAGTGATAGGGTGGAAAACCATTTATCAGGCTAAGGGACATCAAAAGAAAGCAGGGCTTGCAAGCCTAATCAGACAAGTTAGATTTTAAGCCAAAGACTGTAATAAGAGATGAGGAAGGACACTATATCATAATTAAAGTGTATATCCAAAAAGAAGATCTAATAATTGTAAATATTTATGCACCTATCATGGGAGCAGCCAATTATATACACCAATTAATAACAAAATTAAAGAAACACATCAATAATACAATAATAGTAGAGGACTTCAACACCATCTCACTGCAATGGACAGATCATCTAAGCAGAAGATCAACAAGGAAACAAGGGCTTTGAATGACACACTGAACTGGATGGACTTCACAGATACATTCAGAGTTTCCATCCTAAAGCAATAGAATACACATTCTTCTTGAGTGCACATGGAACATTCTCCAGAATAGACCACACGCTGGGTCACAAATCAGGTCTCAACTAGTACCAAAAGATTGGGATCATTCCCTGCATATTTTCAGACCACAGTGCTTTGAAACTTGAACTCAATAACAAGAGGAAATTTGGAAAGAGCTCAAATACGTGGTGGCTAAAGAGCATCCTACTAAAGAATGAACAGATCAACCAGGAAACTAAGAAGAATATTTTTTTTTACAGATTTTATTTATTTATTCAACAGAGATAGAGACAGCCAGCAAGAGAGGGAACACAGCAGGGGGAGTGGGAGATGAAGAAGCAGGCTCATAGCGGAGGAGCCTGATGTGGGGCTCGATCCCATAACGCTGGGATCATGCCCTGAGCCGAAGGCAGACGCTTAACTGCTGTGCCACCCAGGCGCCCCGACTAAGAAGAATTTTTAAAAATCATGGAAACAAATAAAAATGGAAACACAACTGTTCAAAACCTTTGGGATGCAGCAAAGGCAGACGTAAAAGGGAAGTATATAGCACTATAAACCTATCTCAAGAAACAAGAAAGGTCTAAAATACAAAACCTAACCTTACACCTAAAGGAGCTGGAGAAAGAACAGCAAATAAAGCCTAAACCCAGCAAGAGAAGAGAATTCATAAAGATTACAACAGAAATCAATGAACTAGAAACCAAAAGAACAGTAGAGCAGATCAACGAAACTAGGAGCCTGTTCTTTGAAAGAATTAATAAGATCAATAAAACCCTAGCCAGACTTATCAAAAAGAAAAGAGAAAGGACCCAAATGAATAAAATCATGAATGAAAGAGCAGAGATCACAACCAAACTGAAGAAATACCAATAAGAACATATTATGAGCAACTATATGCCAACAAATTAGGCAATCTGGAAGAAATGGATGCATTCCTAGAGACGTATCAACTGAAACAACAAGAAACAGAAAACCCGAATAGACCCATCACCAGTTAGGAAATCGAAGCAGTAATCCAAAATCTTCCAAAAAACAAGAATCCAGGGCTGGTTGTCTTCCCAGGGGAATTCTACCAAACATTTAAAGAAGAATGAATACCTATTCTTCTGAAGCTATTTCAAAAAATAGAAATGGAAGGAAAACTTCCAAACTCTTGCTATGAGGCCCACATTACCTTGAATCCAAAACCAGACAAAGACCTCACCAAAGAGGAGAATTACAGACCAATATCCCTGATGAACATGGATGCCAAAATTCTCACCAAGATACTAGCCAGTACAGTGCAACAGTACATTAAAAGGATTATTCACCATGACCAACTGGGATTTATTCCTGGGCTGCCAGGGTGGTTCAACACCCTGCAGATCAATCAATGTGATATACTTTATAAATAAAAGAAAGGACAAGAAACATATGATCTTCTTAACAGATGCAGAAAAAGCATTTGACAAAGTACAGTATCCTTTCTAGATTGAAACTTTTCACAATGTAGGGATAAAGAGAACATACCTCAATAACATAAAAGTCATCTATGAAAAGCTCACAGCAAATATCATTCTCAATGGCAAAAAACTGAGAGCTTTTCCCCTAAGGTCAGGTACATGACAGGGATGCCCACTATCACCACTGTTGTTCAATATAGTACTAGAAGTCTTGGGGCTCCTGGGTGGCGCAGTCGTTAAGCGTCTGCCTTCGGCTCAGGGCATGATCCCGGCGTTCTGGGATCAAGTCCCACATCAGGCTCCTCTGCTAGGAGCCTGCTTCTTCCTCTCCCACTCCCCTTGCTTGTGTTCCCTCTCTCACTGGCTGTCTCTGTCAAAGAAATAAAAATAAAATCTTAAAAAAAAAAAAAAAAGTACTAGAAGTCTTAGCCTCAGCAATCAAGCAACAAAAATAAATCAAAAATATCTGAATCAGCAAAGAAGAAGTCAAACTCTCACTCTTCACAGATGACACGATACTCTATGTGGAGAAACCAAAAGATTCCACCCCAAAATTCCTAGAACCCACACAGGAATTCAGCAATGTGGCAGGATATAAAATCAATGCACAGAAATCAGTTGCATTTCTATACACTAACAATGAGACAGAAGAAAGAGAAATTAAGGGGTTGAGCCCATTTACAGTTGCACCCAAAACCATAAGATACCTAGGAATAAACCTAACCAAAGAGGCAAAGGATCTATACTGAGAAAACTGTAGAACACTCATGAAAGAAATTGTGGAAGACACAAAGAAATGGGAAAATGTTCCATGTTCATGGATTGAAAGAACAAATATTGTGAAAATATCTATGCTACCTAGAACCATCTATACATTCAACACAATCCCTATGAAAATATCATCAACATTTTTCACAGAGCTGGAACAAATAATCCTAAAATTTGTATGGCACCAGAAAAGACCCCGAGTAGCCAAAGGAATATAGAAAAAGAAAACCAAACCTGGTGGCATCACAGTCCCAGACTTCAAGCTCTGTTACAAAGCTGTAATCATCAAGACAATATGGTACTGGCACAAAATCAGACACATAGATGAAGGGAACAGAATACAGCACCCAGAAATGGACCCCCAACTCTATGGCCAACTAATCTTCGACAAAGCAGGAAAGAAGATCCAATGGAAAAAAAAACAGTCTCTTCAACAAATGGTGCTGGGAAAATTGGACAGTCACATGCAGAAGAATGAAACCGGACCGTTTCCTTACACCATACACAAAAACAGACTCAAAATGGATGCAAGACCTAAATGTGAGACAGGAATCCATCAAAGTCCTAGAAGAGAACACAGGCAGCAACCTCTGTGACCTTGGTTGCAGAAACTTCTTGCTAGACATCTCCAAAGGCAAGGGAAACAAAGGCAAAAATGAACTATTGGGATTTCATCAAGATAAAAAGCTTTTGCACAGCGAAAGAAACAGTCAACAAAACCAAAAAAAAAAAAAAAAAAAAAAACAGCCAACAGAATGGGAGAAGATATTTGCAAATGACATATCAGATAAAGGGCTAGTATCCAAAATCTATAAAGAACTTATCAAACTCAACACCCAAAGAACAAATAATCCAGTCAAGAAATGGGCAGAAGACATGAACAGACATTTCCCCAAAGAAGACATCCAAATGGCCAACAGACACATGAAAAAATGTTCAACATCACTCGGCATCAGGGAAATACAAATCCAAACCACAATGAGATACCACCTCACACCTGTCAGAATGGCTAAAATTAACAAGTCAGGAAACAATAAATGTTGGGGGGTATGGGGAGAGAGGGGATCCCTCTTATACTGTTGGTAGGGATACAAGCTGGTGCAGCCACTCTGGAAAACAGTACGGAGGTTCCCCAAAAAGTTGAAAATAGAGCTACCCTGTGACCCAGCAATTGCACCACTAGGGATTTACCCCAAAAATACAAATGTAGTGATCCGAAGGGGCACCTGCACCCCAATGTTTATAGCAGCAATGTCCACAGTAGCCAAACTATGGAAAGAGCCCAGATGTCCATTGACAGATGAATGGATAAAGAAGATGTGAGATATATATATATATATACACAATGGAATACTACTCAGCCATCATAAAAATTGAAATCTTGCCATTTGCAATGGCAGGGATGGAACTGTAGAGTATGATGCTAAGTGAAATAAGTCAGAGAAAGACAATTATCATATGATCTCACTCATATGTGAAATTTAAGAAACAAAACAGGATCACAGGGGAAGAGAGGGAAAAATAAAACAATACAAAATCAGGGAGACAAACCATAAGAGACTCTTAATCATAGGAAATAAACTGAGGGTTGCTGGAGGGGAGAAGGGTGGGAGGATGGGGTAACTGGGTGATGGACATTAAAGAGGGCACATGATGTAATGACCACTGGGTATTATATAAGACTGATGAATCACTAAACTCTACCCCTAAAACAAATAATACATTATTAATTGAATTCAAATAAATAAATAAAATGTCAAAAAAATTTTTTAAAAAGAGAGAAATTAGGCCCTGCGTGGAGCTCTGCACTGAATGTGGACCCTGCTTGGGATTCTCTCCCTCTCTCTGCACCCCCCCCCCCGCCAATCCCCCTGGCACAGGTGCGCACACCCTCTCTCTCTAATTAAAAGAAAGTTTTTAAAATCTTTTTGATAACTGGAAACCTTAAAGTTATACTGAGAAAAGTTAAATAATGGATATTCACTGACTAGCTAGATCACTTCCAAATAAAAGAAAACACTGAAATATTAATTACTGAACCTGTGGCTTTCTTTTACAGAGGAACTCAAGATATTTGGGTCTCTCAGTAAATATGTTCTGTGCCACACTGGAAATTTTATGGGGCGCCTGGGTGGCTTAGTTGGTTAATTAAGCATCTGCCTTCGGCTCAGGTCATAATCCTGAGGTCCTGGGATCCAGCCCTGTATTGGGCTTCCTGCTCAGTGGGGAGCCAGCTTCTCTTCTCCCCTGCTTATGCTCACCTTCTCATGCTGTCTCTCTCTCACAAACAAACAAACAAATACATAAATAAAGGAACATTTACTATTAGGAAGAATATACTTCTGGGAATTATAAAATGTATTTATAAATTTGTCCATCCAGTTGCTTACTTCTTAGTTTTCAATAGGAATTAGGGATTCTAATAATTAAGAATTCTTTTTTTTTTTTTTAAAGATTTATTTATTTATTTATTTGACAGAGAGAGAGAGAGACAGCCAGCGAGAGAGGGAACACAAGCAGGGGGAGTGGGAGAGGAAGAAGCAGGCTCCTAGCAGAGGAGCTTGATGTGGGCTCCATCCCATAACGCTGGGATCATGCCGTGAGCCGAAGGCAGACGCTTAACCGCTGTGCCACCCAGGCATCCCTAAGAATTCTGATTAATACGTGTAATTAAGACCACTAGAAATAATAAGGGTTTTTAAAACATGCCACAATATCAATGTAGTGTACTTATGGAGAACAAAAACTGAGGCTTAATTTTCTTTTATCTGCTAGAAAGACAAAGTTTTCTTGGACTATTGTTCTGCTTTTGATAAGAGATTATGAAAGGTTTTTCTTTACCTTTTAAGTAATCTACCTGGAAAGCAAAGATTTTTGTCTTGCCAAAATAACTCATAGTGCTTCATGTTGTCTTCCTCAGGACTTCGATTACTTAAGAAAACCCAGTCTTCTCAATAGTAAGAAAGTGAAGTTTTGTTCACAACTATGTAACTTTCCGTATTTGTCCTTAACATTGTCTATTGTTAGTTTGACTAAATAGATAATTAAGTATTAAATCATAATCATCTGTGATCCTATTTAATCAAATGTGCAAGCCTTTCGACATCTTCTAAAAATCAAATTCTAAACGGAGTTTTCTTGACCCCAAAGTAATTTTAAGATTTCCCAGAGGGTCTCCATTAAATCTCAAAGGATTTGTCTCTCACCTTGTAAAAGAAAGATTTTAAATTACACGGGGTTCATTGTCAAATAAGTGATGTTAAACCTTCTTAGGTTATATTGTATGGATGCATGTTATTAATATAAGTGCTCTAGAAATTGTATGAAATTCCCCAAAATCTGACATGTCCTGGTATAATGTTATCCGTCAGAATTCCATTTGTTACCTTAAAATGTTGTATGCCATGGAAATAATCAAACTTTCTTGTCAGTTCCATTATGATTAACTCTCATCAGATCTTTAGTCATGGTCCTTTTACATCTTTTGTCACGTACAGACTGTTATTTTAATCTGACGCTTTTGCAAAAGTACTCACCTTCAGTAAGATTCACAGGAAGGACTCTGACAAGTACTCTAGAATTTTCTGATAACTTTTTAACTTTATTTCTGCTTATCTTTCTGATAACTTTAAGATTATGCAATCAAACTGGCTACAAATTTCCAGAACCAATTAGAGAATCTGGATTAAAGCAGAACAAGAATTCATAACATGGGATTGAATGAAATGATGAGGATTATTTGTTTTCGTTTTTGATTTTTACAAATTTTTCTTTGAGACATTGCTGGTTCCTTAATGTTTTGTTTTTTTCCAGCTTTAGGGAAAGCATTTTTACTTTTTCATTTTGTAAAGTCTACCTTTGTAAACATAATTTAAACATGCCTTATTCTCCCTACCTGATCCCTCCAGAACGTAGAAACTTACTGAGTATTATTATTTTCATACTATATAGTTACTCGCATAAGTTCAATAAGAATCTGTTCTCTTTGGACATAATTGGAAGTATTGGTTGTATTACTAAGGCTTTGACTGGAATGTCAGATTTGAGAACGTGCACAGGGGCGCCTGGCTGGCTCAGTCCATAGAGTGTGTGACTCTTGATCTCAGGATTGTGAGTTCAAGCCCCATATTGGGCATGGAGCCTACTTTAAAAAATAAAATGCTTAAGAAAATGTGCACAGAATCAGATAGGACCAGACAGCTTTCAGACACTAAAGTTGACTTTACAGAGCCAATAAGATCCCCTTGGAGAAAGCAGCCTGGTACCGTGCTTCTAGGGCTCCTGGCACCCCAACCAGGTTATTAAGGCAGTCACTTCCTGGCAGCCCCGGGAACCTCAGGATGTCCTGGGGACCTCATGAAGAGAGAAATTCACCCAAATCTATAGGTATTTCAGCCTAAGTCTGATGGTTTGACCTTAGCTTGGCTTCTTAGTCTGGAGAGGCTTTTAAAAGTCCAACCTAAGATTCCTTATGACAAGTTCCAGCAGGGGCACCTGGGTGGCTCAGTCAGTTAAGTGTCTGACTCTTGGTTTAGGCTCAGGTCATGATTTCAGGGTCGTGAGATGGAGCCCCATGTTGGGCTCTGTGCTCAGTGTAGAGTCTGCTTGAGATTCTCTCTCCCTCTCCCTCTGCCCCTCCCCCCACTCACTCATGCATGCTTTCTCTCTCAAATAAATAAATAAATCTTAAAACAGCAAGAACAACAAAAAGTTCCAGCAAAGCAGATTTTAAAAGAACCTATACAGTCAATCATTATTTTTGCTGCACTTAATGCAAATAATCTGGTCAAATTTAATTTTTCAACTTATTTTGCAAACAGATAGGTTTGCATGATTATCTTTGATAGAAATAAGGGTGATTGTTTCAGTAGAAACTCGTAACACAACCTTGTGGATGTCAAATTCTGCTCCTGTTCATTGTATCTGGGGTTTTGTTATATCACTGTAAACTGGACTGGATCCTCAATTCTTTATGTTGCCTCAAATGTCTGGCTACACTCCAGACTAACATTTCCAATTTTCTCTCCCCCTTCTGATTTGGACTCACTAAGAACAAAGACTGCCTTTGAACCTCCTTGTAAGGGACTATCCCAGGTCCTCCTTACCGCCCAGAGAGCAGTTAAACTTCAGGGACTTGAACCATGGGTCCCTATCTCCCAATTAAAAAGGGTTCCTCCAGACCCTTGGAACTGCACACCAGCTGGAGATATGAAATTAATATCAACTAGGGAGGCTCCTCCCCAGAAGCGGATGTCATCTTGAGGTGGACAGCCCTCCCAAGGTCATGGATCAAGAACTTCACCTCCTGGGGCACCTCAGTGGCTTAGCTGGTTAAATGTCCGACTCCTGATTTCAGTTCAGGTCTCAATCTCAGGGTCATGAATTCAAGCCCCATAATGCGCTCCACGCTGGGTGTGGAGCCTACCTAAAAAAAACCCCAACAACAGATCTTTACTTCCATATGAAGTTTTTATTCCTTTTCCCTTTTCACTACTTGTGTTTTCTCTCTGAATGCATGGAAAGACAATGCTTCCAAAGTGTGGTGCCTATATCAGAATCTACCGTTAAAGTAGTACCTACCCAACAAAAAATCCTTAGACTCCCTGTCCAACATTGTTCTTGATAATAGGGTAGCCCTTGATCACCTTTTAGCTGAGCAAGGAGGTGTGTGTGCTATGGCCAGCATCACTTGCAGCACTTGGCTTAAGGAAGTGGCCCCTTCAGTGGGGTCTTTCTTAGAATTATTTGATTCTGATTGGTTTGGTTCTTGGATGCCATGCTCCAAAGTGTACTCTAGACATTGGGAACTATCCTGCTTGTAATAATCATGGCAGTCTCCCTGCAACACTGGATTCTCTATAAAGCTTTAAATGCATGTTTGCAGCCACTAACCACCAAGCAAATGATCTTAAGACTAACTCATCAGAAAAGAAACAAAGGGAATAGCTGATTTAAAGAATGTAAACCTACCTAAGGTCATGACCTGCAAACCCTCCAGAAAGATTCAGCAAAAAGACGTAATGACCTGTGAATACCACACAGACGATGAGAAAGAGAAAAATGCAAGAACTCCAGAACTGGGAGAAGCACTAATGCCATACATTTTTATCACATCTCTCAGCCTGAGAGCCTGATCAAAAGGGGAGAATTGTTAAAAACCAAACAGAACCCCACAAGATAACATGCCCAAATGGAGTTGCTTATGCTAAGCTCCACATCAGCAAACCAAGACTTAGCTTTCGTTTGTTCGTTTGTTTCAGAGGTAGAGTTCAGTGATTCATCAGTCTTATATGATACCCAGTGCTCATTACATCATGTGCCCTCCTTAATGTGCATCGCCCAGTTACCCCATCGCCCCACCCCCTCCCCTCTAGCAACCCTCAGTTTGTTTCCTATAGTTAAGAGTCTCTTATGAACCAAGATTTAACTTAATTACAGTTTTGGCTCTCCCAAAAATGGAATCTGAAACCAATCAGGAATCGCCTGACTAGCACTAGTTAGAAAATCTCTCGGACAGACCCTTCCCATCCTCTAAAGGAAAGGGACCTTGCAGTAACCAATCCCATTTTTCACCTAGTATGACTTCCTTGTTCCTCTTCGCTTCTGGCTATGAAAGTCTTTCATTTTGTACAGCTCCTCAGAGCTCATTTCTATCTGCTAGTTTCGATACTGCCCAATTAGAATTGATTTTTGTTTGAATAAGCTCTTAAAAGCTTTTAATATGCCTCAGTTTATATTTTAACAACAGCTGACAATTAGTACCTTGGACCCTGACTCAGGTGCCCTGACTCCCAAAGGCACCCCCACATTCTTTGCTGTAGATTACACAACAAACTCTTACGGATTGAATGTATTCCTGAGAAAGCCTGTCTGAATTATGGAGAGAATAATAATAATAATAATAATAATAATATTATTATTATTATTATATTACTGTCTAAACCACTTCTTTATTGAAAACAGCTACTTCCAGTCCATTGACCAATGTAAATATTGCCCTGAAATCTTACTTACAGTTTACACTGGGAAAAAGAAGCTCCTTTAGCAAAATTAAACTTCACTTCAGTGTGTTACTAGCACAACTTAATGCCCCCCAAAAGAACATATCTAGGGGCGCCTGACTGGCTCAGTCAGTGGAACATGCGACTCTTGATCTCAGGGTTGTGAGCTCGAGCCCCACGTTAGGTGTAGAGCTTACTTTAAAAAAAATGAATGAGTGAAAGAACGAACATATCTATTCTCTCACTCCAAAGACCTCACCAAACAACAGGCTCTTCACCCAGTTGCACAGGGCAGAACACGTCACTTACACCACAAAACACCCCAGGGTGAAAATGCCCAGCACCACATGGCTAACAGCTGGAGCTACTTATGTAAACTGTTTCAACTCAGCTGACATTATGAGGAGGGTGGACAGAGCAACTAACTCATAATGGGGAGTGTTCCCCATTTTAAAAAGCACTTCTGTTTCACAGCCATCTGTAAAGACAGCAGGAATCACTGGAGACAGTCAAAATGCAGACACTCAATAAATTACATGTTAGATCCTTTATATTCAAATGCACACTTAAGAAGTTGAAAGGACCATCTTCTTAGGCTTTAATGAGTCTAGTAGCAGTCCCCAGGGCAGAAAGCAGCCTGCACCAGTGGGGGAAACCTTCTCCAAAACAGATGTGGTTAAGAATACTGGAGGT
Source organism: Ursus arctos (assembly GCF_023065955.2). Lineage (NCBI taxonomy): Eukaryota > Metazoa > Chordata > Mammalia > Carnivora > Ursidae > Ursus > Ursus arctos. Next base: position 71,194,857 of record NW_026623089.1, read on the forward strand.
AGGCACAAATAAGAAACAAATGGGGTCGTTTTACAAATGCAAATAGCTATACTGAGAAGACAATGAAATTGCCTGCAGTTGCAAAAGCGACCTCCATGGGTGGGAGGAAGCCGGAATTTAAGGTAAAATCATTTGGGGTAAAGCACAGAAAGGCAACAAACATTTACTGAGTGCTGTGTCTAAGGTTCTTTACTAAAGCTGTCCGCATTTTTTAAAATGTCATACAAGCATCCTTCTTTTCACATATATAAAAAAGACAACGAAATGAGACTTAATTTAGCTTGATGTCGCATAGCCAGCAAGCGATGGAAGCAAGATTTGAACCTACATTTGCTGGTGCCCCCCAAAAAGGTTACTTTGCTCTTTCTGTTATATTTGGCTGGCTAGTTCAGAAGAACTGTGAGCCAAAGCTTCACGTGACGGCTTCATGGATAAAGCCTGGGTAGCTAGAACAAGTGAAAAAACTAAAAGGGCCTAAGGAAAGAAAAACTTGAGAAAGAAGCCCAGGAAACAGCCAAGTCCATAATACAATCAAGGAGGAGGCTGACTGATTTCAAGCCTAGGACAACTAAGGGACCGAGGGCCTGACCCACTTTCATGGTACTGTAAAGTTTATGAAGCATCTTTATTCCAGTTATTTGATTGGATCTGGTAAAGCAGGCATTAATATCATCTTCATTCTCCACTTGAGAAAAAATGAGTTTCAGTTTATAGGTCTTGCCTAAGATCATACACTAGAAGAAGTGCCAGAACAAAACTCTTGGGTCCAAACTGCACATTTTTTCCATTAACCCCACAGAGCCAGGGAAATGGCTCTGGCTTGAATTAGAAATAAAAACAAAAGTCTTAGCCTATAAAAACAAGGGACAACCTAGGGGTAATAGTTAAGAGATGTGTCAGTGTTTTCAATTTAATCCAGTTAATATCTAATGAGAGACTCTGAATCAGTTACCCATCTCTTCTGTAGGAAATTTCTACCTAAGTTACCTTCCAACATTTAAAAATGGCTGGAGTCTTTAAATGTTCACTTCTAGTGTGTCTATCAAAGACGGGGTAGAAATGTCCCTCAGTATTCCAGAACAGGAGCCAGTTAGGGAAGAGTGGGGAAGGGCTTGTACAAATTCTCAGTCACTGGGGAGAAGCATGACACTTTGACACTTGGGAGCTAGATATCAGAAGTTTACCAACTGGAACCCCAGAAACTCCCTTAATTTGGATACTTAACTTGAACACCAATCCCTTCATTTGAACATTAGAAATTATAGAGAAAGAATTAAGTCTCCATCTGCCTTTCCAGAATGAGCCATATGTCAGTATCACCCAAAAGCCCCAGTTGAGGAGGGAAAGCTTCTCCTTACAGAAGTACGCCAGCTAATAAATGTAGAAGGAATAATAGAAACAAAAAAGCAAGCAACAAAACAAACTAAAACACTACTTGGCAGCACTTAATTTAATAACTGATTGAGGCAAAGATCATCAATGGATGCTAAGCATTAATTGAAAGGTTGGTGGGAAAGGGGGCAGCTGCATAAGGCTGAAGTTTCATCCCATAGCTTGCTCGCTGTTCACAAGGGGGAAACATGACAGACCTGATCTGGCTGTCATCTCCTTAACAGTAGCAGCCAGTACAGCAATGACCAGACATCACTTGCCTCCTGATGTTGTAAGTACGACATATACAACTTCATTCAGGAAGTATCCTAAATAAGGTTTAACCTACTCTATAATAAAACATTAACATCCCAAATAAAAAATGAGCAAAGGATTTGAACAAATGTTCTCCAAAGAAGATACATAAATGGGCAATAAGCACGTGAAAAGATGCTCAACGTCATCAGCCATCATGGACATGCAAATCAAAACCATACTGAGATAGAACTTCACACCCATTAAGTGGGCTAGAATCAAAAAGTCAAACAATAAGAAGTATTGACAGAAGATGTAGAGAAATTGGAACCTCATACGTGGTTAAAGGGAATGTAAAATGGTGCAGCCATTTCCAAACTTTGGAAAACAGTTTGATAGACCCCAAAATATTAAACAGAGTTACCATATGACCTAGTTCGGGGAGGAGAAATTTACCCATACCTTCAAAGGTTCATCTGACTGGTCTAAGAATTAAATTGACACGAGACAAATTAACAGGACAAAATGAAATTTAATTTCGAACATACAGGAATACCACATACAGGGGTGTTCCGAGACAGGAAGGTAAAATGAGGTATATATGCCACCCTGCGCTGGGGAATGAGATAGGAGAGTGGGAGAATTCACAGGACAATAAGAGCAGATGTTTGGTAATTAGATGTTTGCTCTGCCACATAGATGGGTCACCCAGAAAAAACTTATCTCTGATAAAAACTCTCATTCTGGGAAGGACTCCCCAACTTACATTCTTCTAGGTAGTTAAGGCGTGGGCAAATGTTTCTCTTGAGCCCATTGGATCTTGATTGCTTTCTGCTCAAAATAACCCACATGCTAAAGTGGCACACTTAGGGAGACTCGTTTTGAGCCCCTTTACTTGCAATTCCACTCCTCAGTACAGACTCAAGAGAATTGTAAGCAGATGTCCACATACAGACTTGTACACAAACATTCATAGCGGTATTATTCATAAATAGCCAAAAAAGAGAAACAATCTGGATATCCATTAACTTATGAATGGACAAAACAACAATATTATTCAGCCATAGAAGAATAAAGTACTGATCCATGCTACAACATGGAGGAACCTTGAAAATGTTACGCTAAGTGAAAGAAGCCAGTAACAAAAGATCACATATTGTATGATTCCATTTACGTGCAATGTCCAGAATAGGCAAATCCATAGAGACAGACAGTAGATTAGTGGTTACCAGAGATCAAGGGAGTGGGGGTGCTGGGGGAGCTGGGGTGTGACTGCTAAAGGATATGAGGGCAATCAAGATATTCCGTAGTTGGACAGTGGTGATGGTTGTACAACTTTCTGAATATACTAAAAATTGCTGAATTGTACATTTTAAAGGGGTCAATTTTATGGTATGTGAATCACAGGTCAATAAAGCTGGTATTTAAAAAATCAAGGAGGTATATAAAATCAGGGGGTGATTGTACATATACATATGTTTGTACATTTGATTATCTCTCTGCAAGGAGATAAAAAAACTCGTGAACAGTGATTGTCTCTAGGGAGGGAAGTATGGGGCTTGAGGCCAGGATGGGAAGGAAATTTCCCTTTTCCCTGTTTTTACAAGTTCTTTTTTTTAACCATTTGTACCTAGTTCCAAAATTAATTTAAAAATAAAATTGTACATGTTTTTTAAAGAAAAAAAATGTTTAATCTGGATATTTTCAAGATTGCCAGTTTTCAAGAAATACAGAAATGGAATTAACAAGCCAAACTACATTATGAAGAAACAGTCAAATGCAAAAGATGGAGCATTCTACAGGACAATGGGCAGTGATTCTTAAATAAGCTGATGAATGGAATGGGGGAGCTCAAGATTAAAACAGATAAAGACGGGCACGTGGGTGGCACAGTCAGTTGAGTGTCTGACTTTTGGATTCCACTCAGTTCATGATCTCAGGGTCCTGAGAGCAAGCCCTGTCGGACTCTGCACTCAGCGCAGAATCTGCTTCAAAGTCTTCCTCCCTCCCCCGCTGCCCCTCCCTGCTCTTGTGCTCACTCTCTCTCTAGATAAAATAAAATCCTAAAAAAAAAAAAAAAACAGACTAATGAGACATATTCAAATGTAATGCTTGTCTTTCTTTAGGCCCATCTGAGTAAGCCTAGCTATAAAGGACAGCTTTGGGAATATTGGAGAGCTCTGATATGGAATGGCCATAAATTGATAATAGGGGATTATTATTGATTTTGTTATGTGTGATAGTAGTAGGCTGGTTATCCAGGGAAATGCTCTTATTATTTTAGGAACGCATACTAAAACATCTAGTGACGTAAGTCACAAAGACTGTAATTTACCTTGCATACATCAGCAAAGGGAAATTAATGAAACAAATATGGAAAATGCCAACAACTGTTACATTTAGGTAATGTGCCTATGGGTTCTCATGGTATTATTTTCTTCCTTTGATGTGTGTATTTGAAACATTTGTAATTAAAAGTTGAATGAAAGAAAAAAATGTACTTGAGGACAAAAGCAGTTACGAAACCTGCTCCACAGGGGCTAAGAAGCAACTTCTCTCACAGGCAATGCAGTAGTGAGTGGTGCGTGCGGTGGAGAGGAGTGTGATGCACTGGTGAGTCCAACTGTGCAGCAGTGAGTCACGGAATGCACGAGTCACCTTCGGGAGAGCAGAGACCATACGTGAGGCCACTTCCCACTGCAGCCCCCAAACCTAGCCCAAAATTGTACGGAACAGGGGCTGATGAGATACCATCAAGTGAATAAGTGAAGAAAGGAAAAGAAGAAAGTGCTGTTCAACGTGGCATAGTACAAAGACCGCAAACCTGGAAGTCAGAGGATCTGAGTTCAAGTTCCAGCTCATACTTACCAGCTGAGTGAATTCTTACAGGTTCCTTAGCTTTACGGGTCAGCTTCCTTCTCTACAATAGGAAGCTCATCCCATGACCTACCTGAGCCACCTTGCAGGGCTGCCGTGTGTCTCAAATGAGATAACACGTGAGCAAGCCTCTTGCTCCCACCTTCTAACTAGGTCTGGAACCCACAACCCTCATCCACACGCCACCACCTCTCATCTGAACCCTGGCGACAGGCCTCTAGCCTTGGAATTCACTCTTCCTCCTCCGCCCTGCCCCCCCACCCCCGCCTGGGAGGCAGCATACATTTTTAAAACTTTTTATAACCAAACGACTCACAAGGGAAAATTTCAACACACAGAAGAACAGCACACGAACACCCATATACTCATCCCTCAGCTCCCGCAATTTTCAACAGGCTCCAGTTCCTGATTCACTCATTCCTCCCACACATGTGCGTGTTTATTTTTTCTTTTTTTGAAGTATTTTAAATGAAATCTCAGACATCAAATTATTTCACCTGTCAATCTTCCCCTAGGCATCTCTTCTAGGAAAGCAATTTGTCTCAAAGATGTCCTTTTATGGCCACTTTGTTTCTATCAGGATTCAACAAGGGCCTCACTGGCCACTTGGTTAACAGGCCTCTTAAATCTCTTTTAATCTATTCCGGTTCTCTGTCTTCTTCTTCTCCCGTGCCATTTATTTGTTGAAGAAAGTGGGAATCTTTTCAAAATAAATCATGTTCCTCCTCTACTTAGAAAGCTCTAATGGCATCCCGCTGCTTGACAGAGTAAGATGAAAAATGCCTAGTCATTCATTCCTTCAATAAATCATAATAGAGCACCCACTATGTGCCAAGGGGATGGGGGTGAATATGGCAGGCGAAACCCTGCCTTCACAGGGCTCTGACTCTAGGGGGAAAAGAGAGCCAACAGACAGGTAAGGGAATAAATGAACGACCTGGTTTTTAGATTGCGATGCATGCCATGAAGAAAATAAGATAAGATGGGGGGAAAAAGTCACAAATGGGGGTCTGCGAGTGGGCAGAGCCCGCATGACAGGAAGGTGCAGCCACGGGACATCAGGACTATGCGTCCCAGGCAGAAGGAGGCCAAGTGCCAAGACCCAGGTGGGACAAGCTGGCTGTGGTGGGACGAGAGAAAGCAACCTGGTGTGGCTAGAGCCTGGCGGGTGCCAAGATCGGAGAGAGGGGTGGGGGCGCAGAGACCAGCTGGGCGGGGCCAAGTGAGGCTTTGGGGGCGTGGCGGGAAGTTTGGAAGCCCTGCGATGTGAAGGAAAACCCTTGGAGGGCTCCGACCTGGGGGTGACAAGGTCTGATTTAGCTCTCCCGGGTCCTCCTGCAGCCCTGCCCTCGCGCACACTGGCTTTCGTACCATTTCTGTGACGTAATAAGCTCCTTCTCTCTAAACTCATGATCTTATACACAGTTACGTTTCCTCTGTTTGAACCACAGTCTGCCGCCCACCTTCTTCACAGGGCTCACCTCTACTCATCGTTTAGTTCCAACTGCGAAGGTTCTCCTGAACCCTTCCAGCTCAGGTGCCACCACAATCTAGGGACTTCTCCCCTGTAGTATGCATCACGGGGGCAATTGGTCAATTATCGGTATAATTATTGGTTTAATGCCTGTCTTCCCCAGCAGACTGCAAACTCTGTGAGAGCAGAAACAACATTGGTCTTGTTTCAATCTGCTCTCTGAAGCCTAGCCCTGTGCGGGGCATAACAGGCAGTAAATTAAGTATTCGCTGAATGAATCAATGATGTATCTTAACACCACCCTGCATTTTACTAGAAGTAATATCCAGTGTCCTGAAATGGTACATGTAATTATTCAACACCTGGTCACTCAAAGAATATTAAAAATCCAAAATAAGATGGAGCTCAGAGATAATCTTGTCAAACCTCTTCATTTCATAAGTAACAAGACCAGAAACAACAAGAATGTGAGAAATGAAGTGATCTGACTTCTATTATAAGTTGATCAACAGGGGCACCTGGCTGGCTCAGTTGGTGGAGCATGTGACGCTTGATCTCAGGGTTGTGGGTTCAAGCCCCATGTTGGGTGTAGTGATTACTTAAAAATAAAATCTTAAAAAAAAAAAGTCGATCAACATCATGACTCAATTTCATTTTAGCCCCCACTGGAAATCAATACTCTGTTAAGTATTCTATGGTTCAAGCAGGGCCTCTGCAGACCACAGGGTGCCTTTGGGTAAGTCAGACCCAGGCGCCCTTTCCTCTGAGTGGCCCCACTCCCATGGTGAGGCTTAGGGCTTGGTGAGCAGCCTGTGGGCTGGGCTCCAGCTCTCACTTGTCCCCTTGCCCATAGCCCATGTGCTGAGAACCACCTTCACAACCACAGGGACTGGCCCTGGGCCTGACCAACAGATTCATAAACTTCCTATGTGCCAGGAGGTGTGGCACCCATATGGGGGACAGTACCGGGAATATGCCACAATCTCTGGGAGCTGGGTGGGTCCGCTTCTCAGGACTGGGATGGGACCCCCAGTGCCCTCCCATCAAACCTGTGCCACGGGCCCAGCCTGCCACCCCCAAGGAAATTCTCAGGACCATGTCAAATGTGGAGAAACCCCTATTTAACGTGAAGTTTTCTGTGAAAGAGCTTAATAGGAAAGCCAAGAAATATGATAAAGAAGGAAAGGAGGAAAAGGTCGAGGGTCCAAAAAAATGCTCAGGAGAGCAACAAAATGTTGCAAGAACACACACTGAAAATGCAATCCACCAGAAGAGCCAAGCAACTAATTTCTCGAGCAGGAGTGCTAGGCTTGATGGTGTGGTGCAAGCGTTCAAACTGCACCGACAGTGGGCAAGGGAACAAAGGCCATGGCCCTGTGGTTAAGTGTTGGGATGCCACACAGCGGGGTTTGAACCTGGAAAAGATTTCTGCCCCGATGGACAGTGTGAACACCAATCTGCAATGCTGGATGTTTCCACGCAGCAAATGGCAGGCACAGTGAAGAGCAGCACTGCAAACAAGCCCGCAAAACCAAGTCCACCAGCTGCTGCAAGAAACACCGAGGAAGCCGACCTCGCTCTCCTTGATCTCCACACACAACCGCCACAGGCTCAGGTGCCGTCAGCACCAGAGTGTTGTTTCCGTGGAACGGACGTGCTCGTTTACGTGATCAAGAGTCATTTAAAGAACTGGTGCTTCCGTTTACTTCACTGGCTTCTGAAATATGTCGCGTGTTTATATAGATAAGTTGCACTCCAGTTACACTAAGAACACAGTGTATGGCCAGCAAGCGTAAACACTATTTGTATGGAATGTTTTCTCTTGCCCTGCTGTACTTCCCAACACATTAAGAAATTCCAGGGAGCTGGGGCGCCTGGGTGGCTCAGTCGGTTAAGTCTCTGCCTTTGGCTCAGGTCATGATCCCGGGGTCCGAGGATGGAGTTCCATGTCTCCGTTCCCTGCTCAGTGGGGAGTCTGCTTGTCCCTCTCCCTCTGACCCTCCCCCACCCCTGCTTGTGCTCTCTCTCTCACTCTCTCAAATAAATAAAACCTTTAAAAGGGGGGGGGAGGCGCCTGGGTGGCGCAGTCAGTTAAGCATCTGCCTTCAGCTCAGGTCATGATCCCAGGTTCATGGGATCAAGCACCACGTCGGGCTCCCTGCTCCGTCGGGAGTCTGCTTCTTCTTCTGCCTCTGCCCCCTCCCCCTGCATATGCTCCCTTTCATGCGTGCTCTCTCTCTCAAATAAATTTATCTTTTAAAAAATTTTTTAAAAATGCCAGGGAGTTTTCGCCTTGACAGATTTTATGGTTCTGTACGTTAGTGTAAAAGTCCAAGAGGCCTATTTTTGTAGGTGCCCCTGACAGAGCTAGCATCAGCCTGTTACATATGAAACATCCTTCTTCAAAGTTACATCAAAAATATAGCACCAAAGTACTACAAGAATAAAGTAGAGAATAAAGGTTTTGGCTTTTTTTTAAAAAAAGACACAATCTCAGCTCTCAATGAAGAAGAAAGCCCACAGTTTGAGAGCACACTACCACATGACACACTGCTTAAATACATTAATTCAAGGATGTTCACAACTCCATGAGAAAGGCAACGAGGCGTCTGTTTTACAGATGAACACACCAAGGCTTTCAGAAGCTGGATAACTTACCCAGGATCCACAACAAGTAAGTGGCAGAAGGGAGATTCAAGGTCACATGTCTTGGGCTCCAGAGATCTCCCTTTTTCTACATTATCTACTGATACTCCAGGTGAACAGATGAAGATACGTGAACATTCGTCAATATATTAAGCTCCAAAGCAGACAGCACTGGAGTTAGAGTTCTAAAGACTGGGAGCTGAATGCGGTCTGCTGGCACGGGTCATTAGGGAGGAGGAAGGGCTTGCGTTGACCCTGAGAGAACGGGAGAGATTCTGAGCGGTAAGAGGTAGATAAAGTGGAAGAATAAAAGAGTGAGCAAAAGGCCAAAGTAAGGCATATTTTACTCTTTGAGAAGGGTTAAGGCAAAGCTGGAAATGAAGCCAGAAGGGTAGGCTGAGGCCCTGAACCCAGGCCAAAGAGTCCATGGTCTTCTGAAGTCAGGGTCGGGGGACAGCACCAAAGAAGCTGAACACAGCTGGACAGTGTCATAGCCAACATGACAAGAGAGTTACAGAAGGGAGGGCCTGCCATGGGGGTGTAATGGGGAACTGAGCACCATTTTATTCGAGCCAATGGGCAACTCTAAGTCCTCACCTTTCGGGCCCATTTAACATGGTGGTTCACTCCCTCCTCCTTGATACACTTTCCTCACTTGGCTTCCAGGACTCCTCCTGGTTGCATTTCCTCTCACCTCACCGGCCATGCCCCGTCAGCCTCCATTGCTGTCTCCTCCTCTTTTCCCTGACCTGCTGGAGGCTCCCTGGGACCTCTTCTCTCTCTACATATAATCCCCTAGTGGGCTTCATTTAGTTCTCTTGTTTTCAATACCATCTCTGTGCCGATGACTTCCAATTTTATATCCAAAGCCTAGGCTTCTTTCTAAATTCCAGACTCCTATCCAACTGTCTACTCCATCCCAGACCGCTGACATTTGTAGTATATCACCTACTAAAATACTATATAATTTACTTTATTATGTTTGCCGCTTATTTTCTTGGTCCCACTCCCTCGCTAGAATGTGAACTACTCGAGGATGGGATTCTTTGTTTTGTTCACTTGTATTTTAAGTGCCTAAAATAGTGCCTGGCACATAGTAGGCACTTGGTGAGTGTTTTCAGACTAGATGAATAAAGGAATGGCGTCAGGCAGCCTCAGGGCAGTGCAAGAACCCTCACAAGGTCCCACTAGCAAGGAAAAGCAAGGGGCAGTTACAGTAGCTGAGGGGAGGAGGGACGTGAGTACTTGTCACTTTGCCACGTGGAACCTCAAGTGACCAGATAGGCATTTGGGTAGAAACATCTGGTAGGATTTTGGAATTCTGGGACCAGGGTTTGTTATTATTTCTTCATCTGAAAAGAAGGGCATGTTGCTTTGAGGATTAAATAACCTAAAAGTAGCCAAGTCCCTGACACACGGAGATACACTCACCCAATAATTGTTTTCCTTCTCGGGGACCGTTCATCTTCTCAGCCATGTACCCAGGACAGTACAGACCACCTAGCTCATGCGCATATCTCTGTCAATTCACCTGTTCACTCAGGACCATCACACACTGGATCCCCCTCGACTTCTGGGAATGCAGCCCTTCCTTGTCAGCCCTCTTTGAGGATTGCCTCGCCCAGGGCCAAACTTCCTTCCAGGGCAGCCCTTACCCAATGATTGATCGATCGACTCTCATCACTGTGAGGGCAGAGGTCCAGCACTCTCACACGGACTTGACACAGCTCGGGAAAGCCATCCCACTCCAGAGCTCCCAGGGGCTGGCTGCGACCTTTGCTGGGACTGCAAGCCACGCAGTGTCAGCCTCTGCTCAGTCCTTCCTCCCTCCCTTCCACTGGTGTGGAGGTGCTCGCCGCCCCCCCCCACCAACTCCCCGTGAAATAACCTGCCTGCTGATCTCCATTTCAGACTCAGCTTCCTGGGAACCCAACCGGTGGCAGATAAAACATCCAAGAGAGCTCTGAGATCCTTTCTCATTGAAATGCAGATTAAACCTACATAGACCTGGTTTGAAAGAAATCCTTTTTTAGCAATAGATTTTCTAGGTTTTTAGAATGTAATGTGGTTAGTCTGATGCCACAAATAAAGGAGGGGAGGAGGTTCCAAATTTAACAATAGAATTCAGTGGGTCTGTTAAGAGACAAAAAAGAAATTTTATTTTTATTTTCAGTGGCCCCTAACTGGTATTTAACATTTCCTTCCATTATGAATGTAGGCAACAAAGCATAGCAGTAACTCTTTATGACCTCGCCACAAATAGAAGTCACAGATATTCTCCTATCACCTTTTCGTCATGGCAGGTGTCTTCAAATATTGTTTACTGTCCAGATGATCTTGAAAATTCAGTAATTATCTGACCCCCCCCCAACGGACACACTGTTACACCTATTTAATATGGCTAAAAATAAGCACACATGGGGCGCCTGGGTGGCACAGCTGGTTAAGGGTCTGCCTTGGACTCAGGTCATGATTCTCGAGTCCTGGGATGAAGTCCTGCATCAGGCTGCCTGCTCAGCGGGGAGACTGCTTCTCCCTCTGCTCCTGCTCTCTTTCTCTCTCAAATAAATAAATAAAATCTTGAAAAAACCACATATATTACTTCAGACAATTTTTGTTTTAATATTTTTATCTGGATTTCCTGGGCAGTCCTGCAGATTTTAGTTTATGTAATTAAAAATACTATCCTAAGAAGGGGTCTTACAGGCTTCACCAGACTGCCAGGGCAGCCAATTCACAAAGGCAACACTCTCTGTGGGTAGAGGCTTTAAGGACTCATTCTTTTCAGGCAAAGCCAGCGATCTGCACGTGGGTGTCGTCCAAGGCGCAGTCTGCCCTGGCCAGACGATGAACACAGCCATTTCACGGGCAGGATAGGCTCCAGCCGCTGTTTGTGTTGTCCCCACCACCCGCCCTCCCCCCGCCCCACTTCTGGAATGCGCGCAGCTTTATATGAAATCCACATGGTGCGGGGCTGGGGAAGGCGGCGGCACGAAAGTACTTTACCAAATTGACAGCGTCCCCAGGCCCGGCCAATTCTGAGAAGGCTCCAGAGAGCTAACGGCCACCTGGGCCCGCTCCCCAGTGAGGGCCCCCCATGGTGACAATGCTCTGCTACAGGAAATTGGATCTCCGGGTCGTCTTGCTTTCCCAGTCCGAAACTCTGGACCGAAACGAGCTCAACTGGAGAGCAGACTCATTGCCAAGACATATCCGGAGTCCACACACAAGCGCAGGCTGTCGGCTAAATTGGCGGGGCAGAGGCTGGCTCTGGCGGTCTTTTCCTGCCCCGGCACCTACGGAAGTCCCAGGGCCCGCGCACCGCCTGGGACCCAGCTCTGGCTTTTGCCGTGCTGAGGCTCCGCGCCCACTCATGGTTCCTACCGGATCGGGTCCCGTCCCCAAAGGCACAGGACAATAGCGAGACGCGGACCGACTTCCCGGCGGCGGAGAGGAAACTCCGCCCGTGGTGCTGGGGTCCCCGGGTGCCGGGGTTCCCCGGGTCGGGCAGGGCGCGTGCGGGGCCGCACAAACAGGGCGAGCTCTCCAGACCCGCGTGCTCCTCTGGCGATAGTGGCCAGGCGGCGCAGAGTCGTCGGCGGGCCGGGCGGAGGCGGGGAGCCCGCTTGGGCCGGGAGACCCAGCGCCGCGCCCCGCGCCCCCGCGGCCGGCGGGTCCCGGTCCCCGCCCACGACGCCCACGTCCGTCCCGCCCTGCGGGCGCCCCCACCAGCCCCGGCCTTCCTTCCGACGCCGGCTCGGCCCCCACACCCTCCTCCCCGACAGCCCCCACCGCCTGCCCCTGTTGCACTCACGTAGACCGAGTCGATGTCGGATCTGTCGAAGAAGCGGAGCGCCCGCCTCAGCTCCAGGGCTGGGGAGACGTGGTCGTCCCCAGCCTCCAACTCCAGGTCCCCGTGTCCCGGGCCGAACGGGAAGAGCTCTTGGCGGCTCAGGCAGCCCCCGGGCCCCGCCAGCAGAAGCTGCAGCAGCAGCGTCCGCGTCCACGCAGCTCCACTCCGGCGCATCGGGGCCAACATGTTCCCGAACTGCTGTCCGGCAAATCTAGCGGCTCCGCGGACCAGGCTGAGGAAGGCGGAGACGTAACCGGACGCCCTTCTGCAGCCCCTCCACGCCTCCCGCCTCCCGCCTCCCGCCTCCCGACGTTCCCACCCCGGGAAATAGGGGAGGAGAACTAGGGGAGATGGGGAGGGCCCCGCCCGGTCTACAGGGCGCGCCGCGGAGGCTGCCCAATGGCCGCGAGGGGGAGGGCGAGGGGCGCCACCGAATCCCCCTGCGGTTCTGGCAGCGTCGCCCTCGAACCCCGCGGGGCATAGGCGCTGGTGGCCGCGATTTCCGAAACCAACCCTGTTGCCACGGAAAAGCAGAGCGCGGGACTTTGCACCACGGTCCTCGGGTCAGGGTTAAGGGGGAGGGCGGGCTACATGGACATGCTCTGGAATCAGGAACATAGTCGACCCCAGTTCTGTTTGGCGTCCGGAGGCGGGACTCACTGGGTCAGACTCTGGTAGGAAGAGGGGGGTGGGTGGGAATTAGTAAGAAGGAACTGGACCAGGAGCGTGTTCATTTACTCATCCATCCAGTTTTTCAACGTTACTGAGCGTGCCATCTTTGCTTGGTGATGTGGAAGTTCGGCCAGACATGGGGTGCCACCCTCCGAGACAAAGTCACGAGTGTATGAGATAATTCGGTGTTAGGTGAGGTGGGGGTTCCCAAGTGATAAAGGATATTAGGGCTGGAATAATTGGCCAAGGAGAGCTTCCTGGGGGATGTGGGAATCAAACCAGGTCTTCTGGAAGGGACGGAATTTCATCAGGAGGCTGGGGAAGAGACATTCTGAAAAGTGGAGCTGTGAGTGGATTCAAGGCACCATCCCCCCCAGTTGAGAATTTGGAAAGCTTTTGGAAGGAAAGCCTTAATACCAAACCTAGGAATTTGAACTCGCTCCAACACTCAGAGAACTATTGAGAATTCCGGACAAAGGGAGATAAGGCATGTAAATGGTGTCCTAAGTAATGGGTTGATCATTAATTTGGCATTGGGAGGTCATCAGAGGGCTGTTGAAAGGGAAAACAGGGGTGAGGGACAGTGAGAAAGGAAAAGGTGGAAATTGAGAAGAATTGAATCTAAGAGGCATTACAATGAAAGAAGGAATGAGACCTGATAATGATTTTGATATGGGGGTTAGGGAGAGAAGTTAGAATTGGGTGTAAGGTATTGAGCCTGCAGGATTGCAAAACCAGGGCTGCCTTTTGAAGTCAGGGAGAAGGACCAGGAACAGTGGGAGTTGGGTATGTGTTTGCTGTCAGACCTCAACCTGGAGAGGTCAACAGGGCACTTCTCTTGCCTGTCACCAGCTAAAATTAAGGATGTAGGACCCAATTTGAAACAATTCTCCCAATAAACAGCAAATTCAATATAATATTTAAGGAGCATGAGTCCTGAACCAGTGGAAAACATAAAAAACAAATGAAACCCACCCTCTGAACATAGTCTTCGATCAACTCTTGACATCTTTTTCATCACAGAAAACATTTATTAAGTTTCTACAGGTATCAATTCGTTTTGCAACCATAATAACCCTAGGAGGCAGAGACCGTCCCCATTTTACTGAAGAGGGGTATAGAGATTCAGAGAGGTTTAAATCATTTTGCTAAGGTCACACAGCTGGAAGCCTGCAGGTGACCCTAGGTGGTCCCACCTTAACCACTACATTAAATAGCTTCTGTATTGCTACATTTTTTTCTCTTGTTAAAAAGTGACTAATGCTGCTTGCAATCTGTTGCCAAATCCGGTGGCTTTTCCTTCAACTCCCTCCCGGAATTCCAGCGCTGGGAGCCCCTGTCCCCTGCCCCAGAAGCACTTCCTGACTGCACTCCATGCCATCCCTAGCTTCAACTGCTGCATTTCGGGGCTTCCAGGCCCCAGTACTGCCCGTTCAGATTGCCAAGGACTCTGTTTAGAGGCTCCTCTTCGTCCTCTGGGCTTACCTGCAGACAGCATGGGCCCCGTAACACCCAGCCAGCTTTTTCCTGCCTGTGCCTCAGACTCTCCTTCAAACCCCCCACTTTCTGTCTCACTTCAGCGCTACACTGAAGCTGTTGCTTGTGCCTGGAATGCTCTCACCCCTCTCACGAATTCTCTCCGTTTTTGGTACTCAGACAGCTTCTGAAACTCCTATTGGTTCATGGAATTTTCCTCGGCTCATACAAGAGCAAGAGCAGTTCTCCAGGATACTGGTTCAAAGCACCAAGACCATTAAGACACAATCACTTTTGTAATCAGCTCGCGGTCTGTTGAAGAAGACAGACAGATACAGCAGTTACATGGTGAGATGTTAACTCGTTTTAACAGAATTAATACCCCTAACAGTTGCCGAAGTTAGTAGCCTCCAGCAGATGTGGGGAGATGAGATTTGCAGAAGTTAGATAATGCACCCAGCTTCATAGTTAGTGGAAGAGTCAGGATTTGAATGTTTTCAAATTTCAGTGTATCTGGAACTGAAGCTAATACTCTTTCTGCCACACCCTCCTGCCTTTCTAGAAAAGGAGAGGTTTCTCCCTCAATTTCCCTCCACAAGGTAATTCTGCTCTGTTGTTTATACATTATGTTCATGCTCTATTTACATGTTCATTTATTGCATCAGAATGGTCTTGCTTAAGCAAGTCTACTATATACTGTAAACTGTCTGCCTTTTCCTATTTATAGCCCTGCACTCACTGCACATCACTTGGGGCTGGGGAATGTGACATCTACACTGTGCTTCTGACTGGGACAATGTGGGCTGGGTGCCAGCCACTCCTTTAGGATTTCTAGTTTTAAATACATTTAAATACAAAATCTTCATCTTAGAATACTTAATTTTATGTTGTGCCCTGGTCATTTTCTAAGTGTATATTATAATTACATACTTTTCTCTGGTTGTTTCGTGTGGTTTTTTGCCCCTATATAAGCTCTTTGGGGAAAGGCTCATGTGTTCTATTCTTTTCTAGAGTTCACCGAGCCTCACCTAATGCTGTGTGCACATTAATAAAAGTTAATAGTTTGAAAACTCAGTAGTACTTTTAAGAACCATTTGATATCTGGAGTAGCATATGTACCCACAAGGACATAATATGCCAGTTTTTAAAAATTATCTTTTATTAAACCCAGCACTTTAGAGACTTGCACTTTTTCACTGAGTGCTATCATCCGGATGAGACAGGAAGACAAAATTCAGGAAGCAGGCTATATCTATAAGAAACCAAGTTAAACTTTCTATGTGGTTTATTCAGACAAAAGTTCAGGCAACTGAGTGGGGAAATAGCTCAGTTGGCTATTTCACTGAAAAAGACATCTGTTCTAATCTCACTCTCTTGTGAGGTTTGGCCACCGACCACATATGCATGGAAGATTCCTTTATTTACTAGATGTTATGTAGAAATAAATGCGTTACTGTTTCAATTCCAGGGGAATTCACCTAATTTGTGAATAAGATGATCACTATTTTAAACAAGTTAACCTCAATTCTTATCTCAGATAAAGATAACATAAATGAAATAACCATCCCCTAACAAAGGAAGAGAATTTTTTGTGAGAGTATTTCTGTAACTATGTCATGTTCCAAAACAATGTTCATCCCAAGACAATATTATAGGAAACTAGTACGAGATTGATCCAAACAGTTTATATTTATGGCTTCTCAGCTCCTATTCTTAATATCATTTTCTAACGATGGATTTTCATATGTTAATCACTTTTTCCAATCTTTATTGAGGTAAAATTGACAATAAAACTTGTATACATTTAAGGTGTACAGTGTAATGATTTGACATACATATGTGAAATGATTACCACGATTGGGCTAATTAACACATCTATCATTTCACATAGTTACCATTTTGTGTGTGTGGTGAGAACACTTAAAATCTACTATCTTAGTGGGGTGCCTGGGTGGCAGTTGGTTAAGCATCTGACTCTTGATCTCATCTCAGGTCTTGATCTCAGGGTCTTGAGTTCAAGCCCCATGTTGGGCTTCACACTGGGCATGCCTACTTAAACACACACACACACACACACACAAAACACTACTACCTTAGCAAATTAGCAAGTATACAATACAGCATTATTAACTGTTGTCACCATACTGTACATTATATCCCCAATTTATCTTATAAACTGAAAGTTTGTGTCCTTTGGCCAACACTTTCCCATTTCCTCCACTCTCCAGCCCCTGGCAACCACCATTCTACCCTGCTTCTATGAAAGAATAGCAAAGATTTTTAATGTTGTAACCCATATTCATTTTAGATGCCTCACATGAATGTTTCATTGAAAATAATGCTGATTTAGCAACAGCAATCAGACAAGAAAAACAAATTAGAGGCATCCATGTTGGTAAAGAAGAAGCTAAACTGTCACTATTTGCAGAAGAAATGATACCATATATAGAAAATCCTCAAGACTCCACCAAAAAACTACTAGAACTGATAAATTAATTCAGTAAAGTCATGGCATATAAAATAAATATACAGAAATCTGCTGCATTTTTATACAGTAATAATACAGTAGCAGAAAGAGAAATTTAAAAACAATACCATTTACAAGTATACCAGAAAGAATAAAATAGCTAGGAATAAACTTACCCAGAGGTGAAAGACCTATATTCTGAAAACTATAAAACACTGATGAAAGAAATTGAAGATGACACAAACAGATGGAAAAATATTCGTGCTCATGGATTGGAAGAATGAATAATGTTAAAATGTTCATATTACCCAAAGCAATCTACAGATTCAATGCAACCCCTATTAAAATACCAACAGCATTTTTCACAGAACTAGAACAAAAAAAATCCTAACCTTGTATGGAACCACAGAAGACCCTGAGTAGCCAGAGAAATCCTCAGAAAGAAGAAAGAAGCTGGAGGTATCACAATACCAAGTTTCAAGATATACCATAAAGCTGTAGTAATGAAAATATCATGGTGCTGGCACAAGTATAGACACATAGATCAATGGGACAGAATAGACAGCCCAGAAATAAATCCCACAACTATATGGTCAATTAATCTATGACAAAGGAGGCAAGAATATACAATGAGGAAAAGATTAATCTCTTCAATAAATAAGGCTGGGGAAACTGGACAGCTATATGTAAAAGAATGAAATAGGACCACTTTCTGAACACCACACACAAAAACAAACTCAAGATGAATTAAAGATTTAAATGTGAGACCTGGGGGCGCCTGGGTGGCACAGCGGTTAAGCGTCTGCCTTCGGCTCAGGGCGTGATCCCGGCGTTATGGGATCAAGCCCCACGTCAGGCTCTTCTGCTATGAGCCTGCTTCTTCCTCTCCCACTCCCCCTGCTTGTGTTCCCTCTCTCGCTGGCTGTCTCTATCTCTGTCAAATAAATAAATAAAATCTTTAAAAAAATAAAATAAAATAAATGTGAGACCTGAAACTATAAAAACCCTGGAAGAGAACACAGGCAGTTATTTCTGACATCAGTCATGGCAACATTTTTCTAGATATGTCTCCTAAAGCAAGGGAAACAAAAGCAAAATTAAACTATCAGGACTACACCAGAATAAAAAGCTTTTGCACAGCAAAAGAAACCATCAACAAAACAAAAAGACAACCTACTGAATGGGAAAAGGTATTTGAAAATGTCATATCTGATAAGGGTTAATATCCAAAATACACAAAGAACTTATACAACTCAACACCAAAAAAAAAAAAAAAAAACCCTAATTGAAAAATGGGCGGAAAATCTGAATAGACATTTTTCCAAAGACATACAGATGGACAAGACACATGAAAAGATGCTCGACATCACTAATCATCAGAGAAGTGCAAATAAAACCACAATGAGATATCATCCTAGAAAGGCTAATATGAGAAAGAAATAGCAAGTGCTGGTGAGGATGTGGAGAAAAAGGAACCCTGTGCACTGCTGGTGGGAAAGCAAACTGGTGCAGCCACTGTGGAGAACAGTGTGGAGGTTTCTCAAAAAATTAAAAATAGAATTACCCTATGATCCAGTAATTTCACTACTGGGTGTTTACCCAAAGAAAACAAAACACTAATTTGAAAATGTACATGTACCCCTATGTTTAGTACAGCCTTATTTATAATAGCCAAGATATGGAAGCAACCTAAGTGTCCATCAATAGATGAATAGATAAGGAAAATGTAATACCCATGTGCCTACTGGAATATTATACAGTCATAAAAAAGGATGAGATCTTGCCATTTGAGCCAGCATGGGTGGACTTAGAGGATATTATACCAAATGAAATAAGTCAGACTGAGAAGGACAAGTACCATATGATTCTGTATATAAGGGGAATCTAAAAAAACCCAAATGGATTAACAAACAAAAGCAGAGCCAGACCTATAAGTACAGAAAACAAACTGACGGTTGCCAGAGGCAAGAGGGGTGGGGAGTTGGGCAAAATGGGTGAAGGGGAGAGGGAGATACTAGTTTCTCTTTATGGAATGAATAAGTCATGGAAATAAAAGGCGTAACACAAGGAATATACTCAATGATATTGTAATAGTGATTTAACAGGACAGATGGTAGCTATACTTGTGATGAACATAACATAACGCAGAAATTTGTCAAATCACGAAGTTATACACCTGAAACAAATGTAACATTGTGTGTCGACTTTCTCAATAAATAAATAAATAGAAAATAATAGAGATTTGTGATGGGTCATACACATGACCTAAGATTGTCAAATAGCATTCAATCTGAGTCAAGTGCAAATAAAGATATTATTTCTTCTTAATTTTCTTTTAAGTAGGCTCCACATCCAGCCTGAATCCCAACATGGGGATTAAACTCACAGCCCTGAGATCAAGACCTGAGCTGAGATCAAGTTGGAAACTTAACTGTCTGAGCCACCCAGGCAGGGACCCTTCTTAATTTTATTTTGTTATTAAATCCTCAAGTCTTATTCCCATGTGCTAAATTCAGTGTAACCAAACTTGAACATGGCAAATTTGCATAAATAAATAAATTCAGCTTAAATTGTGATGACTGATTGATCATAATGTACGTCACTATAACTGCACTCACTCACACGGCAAGAAATTTGTTAGACCATGATGGCTCATTACTTTGTCTTAGCTAATTAGATCACAAGTATTTACAAAACTATATTTGTAAAAATTTCCTTGTTGGAATGTGATTGAGCAATAGTCACCATTTGGCTTCTGGTTCTGTTTGATGCTGAGACCCACTAGCCACTTAGCGAAGTGGGCAGGGATCAGATCTTCTAAAATTAAGAAAAAAAATTGTTACACATTTCCTTATAAGATCTTTATGAGATCAAGTGCGCTTAGCAGGGTAAAGTGAGTATGTTGAACTAAAACATCATCAGACTAAATATAGGCCAGTGGTATAGACTCCGTGTCATCTCTTTAGTGCTTAGATGCTATACTTAGAATCTGTACCTTCTGGGGTAAGGTTGCATTAGATAGTGTTCTCTGGATATTTTACTTTTCAGTAAAATAGATTAGACAACTGCCTTTAGGGAATTATTTTAGAGGATACAAAAGACATCTTCAAGTCCTGATTTACTCACTGGTTTTAATTTTGTTTGTTTAACTTAAGGTTTTCCTTCCAATTAAAATCAGAGGGCACCGAAGTTTGTGAGTTACGTAAAAGCATGTTTTGATATAGCAGAGAGAATTTCAGGAGGCTAGAAAAGGTAGAACGATACAATTGAGGACTGAAAAATAACAAGATATTGGGAAAACCAGGGTACTTAAGACACAATTGGCCACTTCACAATCCCCCTAGGGTCACCCAGGTATAACCATTCAAGTATTCAAGACAAGGTACACATTTGTTGCTAGACTTTTTTGATGGGTTAATTGACCCCTAAATAATTTTATCTAGCATTTATATTTATACCTTCAGTAACCCTATACTGATCATGCGTTCATTGATTACCATTTATTGAGCACCTCCTATGTACCTGACACTGTTCTAGGCATTGGGACACACCGAAGAAGAACAAAATATTCTAGTGGAGGGAGATGACAATAAAGGAATGAACAAGCAATTAGATATTGTGTGAAGTGGTGATGGGTAAAAGCACTATGAATAAAAATAATTAGGAAAAAACTTAAGAGTAGAGTGATGTGGGTGTGTGTGAGAATAATTCTGTTTGGGAAAATCAGGGAAGTTCTCATCAAGTGTCTGTTCCCCTGGAACAGAGGCCTGAAGAAGTGAGGGAGTCATATGTGGACAGGAGGATGGAGCATTGTTTCGAATATGCAGATCTGGTCCAACATGAATGATATATTAGTGAACAATTTCAGCATAATGCATTTTGCATTTGCACATGCAAAATTTTATCTTCGAGAAACACCAGATGAATACAGAACACTGCGCGCACTTGAACTGAGCCATGTAGGAATGTGGAAAATGCACACAAGCCCATCTCTCGACCGGACAATGGGCCACACCCATCCCCATCTGGGGTTATGTACAACTTTCCGTCCAGTTTCAGATACTCCTTCTTCCATCCCTTTCATGAACTTGCAAGCAGCCCCTTCAGCGGGCTGCCCTAGCCCTCTGGTCCCAGTGATCCTCTCCTTAATGACCACCTAGCCCCCTTTGTATTTTCCCTCTGTTCTGTGTTCATTTTTTTCCTCTCTTTATCTAGTCTCTTTCATTTTTCTCTTTTTTGTTCTCTTCTTCTTGCACCCTGGCAGTGGGCCTGGGGGCAGGGCACATAGTTTCACAGAAGTTTCAGATGTTTTTCAAGGGGAAGTGCCCTAGGTACTGTGGTATGTATGCATGTCTCAACCATGTAACATGTGTTAAGTTGAGATAATATGCAAATTTCTATACACTCTTGCCACTAAAGTACATATACACTATTTTGTATTTACTTTTTTCCAGTCAACGCTATGGTATAATGATTTTCCATGCTGTGACACAGCTTTCATAATTTCATATGCACTGTATTTATTAGAGCATAATTAATCTGACCACTTCCCAACTGTTAGCATTTACGTCGTTTCTAATTTTTTTGGCTATACATTAATCACATCTGCAGTAAATATTGCACTTTCTCTCTGGGGATTATTTCCTGAAATTCTCTTCCCCAAAGTGGGGCTAAAGGATGTGAACATTTTTTTTAATCAACTTTATTAAAAGTGATTTATAAGTAATAAACTGTCATAAGGATGCGAACATTTTCATGGTCCTTGGTATGTCAGTGTTGGGAGTGAAGGCAAAGGGAGATGAGAAGTAGGACGGGGACAAAAATCACCAACATTGGAGAAATAAGATGCGTGTCTTTTAACCTTTCTACAGATCCAGCTCCAATGGACTTCCTACAAAAGCCTTCCCAGTTCCCCCCAACAGAATTCATCCTTTTCCTATATGCTATTTGTCAATGATTTTAAAAACACCTCATCTTGGCTGAGAACTCTTTAGTTTATACAAAGTGTATGTGCAATCTCATTTATTCTGCCATATTTTTTATCCCCATTTTATACATAAGGAAACTGAGAGAGTAAATATCTTGTCCAAGGACACTGAACCAGCAAGAAGCAATGCCAGGTAGTTGAACACAGGGTCCTTTCCATTACAGAGATATAAAAGGACAACTCCTATCAATGGTGAGCTTTTTATTTTGGCTTTTGAAATAATGCTGACTTCTCCACACAGCCTCTCCAAGAAGCCTGGCAGCCTCTCCAGCTTTCAGAAACCCCACCAGGGACAAGAACAGTGATTCCCATCAGGGTGGAATGGGAGGTGGGAGCCAGGGAGGAGGGGAGGAGAGTCATAATCACCTTCTACAGGGGCGCCTGGGTAGTGCAGTCGTTAGGTGTCTGCCTTCTGCTCAGGGCGTTCTGGGATCGAGTCCCACATCGGGCTCATCCGCTGGGAGCCTGCTTCTTCCTCTCCCACTCCCCCTGCTGTATTTCCTCTCTCTCTGGCTATCTCTGTCAAATAAATAAAAAAAAATCTTAAAAAAAAAAAAGTCATCTTCTAAAGATTCTGATAAGCCTGGGGATGTGACAGGATCTGGGAAGGGGATGGAGAAGCAAGTGCTGCTGGCAACTTAAAAGATAATCTGGTAAACTGCCTAGATGGAGAATCACTGATCGAAATTTAAGATTTGCCAACGGTCCATGTGATCATGTTTGCTCACCTGGTTCCATTCGGGATAATTCCCATCAAAATGGAATTTCCTATCTACAGACCTTTTGTTTGTTTGTTTGTATATTTACGCATTGTATTTTTCTCTTTTTTAAATTTAAATTTCATTAATTAACATATAATGTATCATTTGTTTCAGGGGTACAGGTCTGTGATTCACCAGTCTTATTTAATACCCAGTGCTCATTACATCATGTGCTCTCCCCAATGTCCGTCACTCAGTTACCTCATTCCCCGACCCCCCCTCCCCTCCAGCCACCCTCAGTTTGTTTCCTAAGATCGAGAGTCTCTTATGGTTTGTCTCCCTCACTGGTTTTGTCTTCTTTCATTTTTTCCTCTCTTCTACTATGATCCTCTGCCTTGTTTCTTAAATTCCACATATGAGTGAGATCATATGATAATCATCTTTCTCTGACTGACTTATTTCACTTAGCGTAATATCCTCTAGTTCCACCCATGTTGTTGCAAATGGCAAGATTTCATTTTTTTTGATGGCTGAGTAGTATTCCATTGTGTATATATATATCCCACATCTTCTTTAACCATTCATCTGTCGATGGACATCTGGGCTCTTTCCATAATTTGGCTACTGTGGACATTGCCTCTATAAACATTGGGGTGCAGGTGCCCCTTCGGATCACTACATTTGTATCTTTGGAGTAATACCCAGTAGTGCATTTGCTAGGTCTATTTTCAACTTTTTGAGGAACCTCCATACTGTTTTCCAGAGTGGCTGCACCAGCTTGCATCCCTACCAACAGTATAAGAGGGATCCTTTCTCTCACCATACCCCCCAACATTTATTGTTTCCTAACTTGTTAATTTTAGCCATTCTGACTGGTGTGAGGTGGTATCTCATTGTGGTTTGGATTTGTATTTCCCTGATGCCAAGTGATGTTGAGAACTTTTTCCTGTGTCTGTTGGCCATTTGGATGTCTTCTTTGGAAAAATGTCTGTCCATGTCTTTCGCCCATTTCTTGATTGGATTATTTGTTCTTTGGGTGTTGAGTTTGATAAGTTCTTTATAGATTTTGGACACTAGCCCTTTAATCTGGTATGACTACAGACCATTTAATTCTGACTACAAACTATTCATTCCTATACACACACGAAAAGGTATAAGAATAAAGAAAATTTGAACCCATACAATGGAAGCAGATCAAGGAAGGGCATTTCAATCCCTCTTCATTATAATCCTGGAAAGAAATGTGTTCTACTAATGGCTGATTGGCCCAGTGGGAAAAGCGCTGGCCTAGAAATCACGCATGCCAATAAACATGAAAACCAACAGGTTCTTAAAAGTATTCTCCATATTTACCTAGTGAAAGACTCCTGGGAATTTCCCCTTCCCTCCTTTATCTGCTGCCTGGGACGCAGATGTGTTAACCAGAGCTCAGCAGTTGACTGAAACCATGAAGCACACCCAAGGAGAGTGCTGTAGCAATCTGCAAGGGCCCCAAGGATTTCATGGAGTTGCCCCACTGCTTGCACTGGTGACTTCCAGACTTCTCTTATGTGAGAGAAGCATCATAGTGAAGGGCCAAGCTCAACACAGGGGACCAATAACAGAGTCCCCTCTACTGAGATACCTCAACCCCTCATAGCTGATGGCGCAAGCTTCCCCAGCAGGGTACATCCTGATACTCAGCTTTTCCAATGCTTGCAGGTTGGATCTGGACTTTGCTCTGACAGGAGCTCTTGTATAGGATCCGGTCTGGAGTGAGGGTATGCGAGAGAGGAATCTACACCTACACGGTCACTAATGTACTAATGCAGGTGCCCACCTAGAGGCATCCTCAATCTGCCCATGGTGAAGGATTTCACCCAATTTGTCCTGGACTGATATTTTTATAAAATTTAATTACAATGAAAGATACAATTAAAATAAAAAAATTCAAAGTGCTAAATCTTACATTATTTAATTATTAGATTGAACAGACGTAAAATCACTCTATCAAATTGCTACAAACCTTTCTAATTACAGATACTCTCAAGTTCTGTACTTGCCTGGCTAAGTCTGGTAACCATCCACAGACTAGCTCTGGTCTGTAAACCACACTTTGGGTAGCATGGACTTTTTGACCTATACCCAGAAGGAATATTATGGGTGTGGTATGTATATTAATTGAAATGTCTAGTCTAGATAGAGTGAATAATTCTAGATTTGGTAATTTTTACACTAAACAATGCTAGTATAAACGGAAGTCATTTGAAAAGGTCACTGCTGATTAGTTTTCCCCAATCTGTTGGAGGCAGTGGAGTGGAAAGCAATTCACTGAAGGTCTTAGATCCTCTGCTCCCATCTATATTATTCTCATTCTCAACTTTAAAATGTGTTGTAATTTTAATTGTAAAGCTCATCAAATCATACCTGTGAACCCTCTTTTCAATGTCTGACTACAGATTGAATCAGATTAATACGAAAGAAAAAATGATTCATAAAGACAAGTCAGCCTTAAGGGTATGTGGAGGGCAAAGGGATAATTTTTAGTGATGGGAAGGGAATGAAAGATAGATGTCAGGTGACAACTTAAGTGGGTCCTCTACCAAAGAATTGGAAATCATCTGATGGGCAAATGGATTTATTATCTATAGTGAAAGCTGCTTTCTCAACAACACGCTAGTGTTCTGAGACATTCCTTTACTTGAAGCCCAGAAGGTGTTCACACTGCAAGTCAATGCATCAAAACAGGATTCGGTATGGGTGAAGAGAATGCCTTTCTTTCTTCCTTCCTTCCTTCCTTCCTTCCTTCCTCTCTGTCTTTCTTTCTTTCTTTCTTTCTTTCTTTCTTTCTTTCTTTCTTTCTTTCTTTTTCAAGATATTATTTATTTGACTGAGAGAGAGAGAGAGACAGCCAGCGAGAGAGGGAGCACAAGCAGGGGGTGTGGGAGAGGAAGAAGCAGGCTCCCAGTGGAGCAGGGAGCCCGATGCCAGGCTCGATCCCAGGACCCTGGGATCATGCCCTGGGCCGAAGGCAGACGCCCAACGGCTGAGCCACCCAGGGACCCCTAGAGAATTCCTTTCTTTTGTAAAGTGAGAGGACGGTAATTTTGAAAAGATTGCTAGAAAAGGAAAAGCAGTGTGTATGGGCTGAATTTTATCTCCCCCAGACGTCATATGTTGAAGTCCTAAGCCCTAGTACACCAGATGTGACTATATTTGGACATACGACCTTTAAAGAAGTAATTTAAAATGTGGCCATTAGGATAGGTCACTCTAAGAAGAGGAAATTTGGACACACAGGAAATACCAGGAGTGCACACACACAGAAAAAAAGACCGTGTTGAAAGGCATCAGGACAGCAGCCTTCTTTAAGCCAAAGAGAGAGGCTTTAGGGGGGGGAACTAATCCCCGATGACGCCTTGATCGTGGGCATCCAGCCTCCAGCACTGGGAGAAATAAATGTCTGTTGCTTAAGCTGCATGGTACTTTGTTATGGTAGCCCTAGTAAACCAAACCACAGTGTGACACCTCAAATTTCTGAGTATTCTCAGCCATATCTTTCTTTTTAACTCTGTGCATCATGTTTATGGCTATGTATGAACATATACCCAGGCAAAAAAGACTGGAAGGAAATCAGCAACATGCTGATGACACATGTATTAGGATGATTCTATTATAAATGACTTTTGCATCCTCTATTTTAAAAAATGTGACAGTTCTATTCTTTTTCCCATTTTTAAAATGACTTTTATCTTGAAATAGCTTAAGACTCACAAGAAATAGGTGGATCATTTTGTTTTTTATTTTTTTAAGAAGTATTTATTTATTTTGGAGAGATAGTGAGTGGGGAGAAGGGTAGAGGGAGAAAATCATTCATCAGACTCCCCACTGAGTGTGAAGCCTGACATGGGACTCAATCTCACAACCCATGTGACCTATGAGATTATGACCCAAGACATCAAGACCTGAGCTGAAACCAAGAGCTGGATGCTTAACTGACTGAGCCACCCAGTTCCCCCTTAGTGGACCATTTTAAAGAAGGAATGCAATAGAGCTTGAGGATCTGGAAATGGATTCCTTTGAAACTATCCAAGTTTGTGTAGCCCTTGGAGGGTATAGCCAACACAAACTGCAGTTGGAGGCCCTGCCAGTTACAGAACTCTTATTTGACTCATTTACTTGTTATATCCCATTCTGCATCTGTTTGATCATAACAACCGCTTGGTCTGCTTGTCCAGCCCTCTCTCAGCTGTTGTTGACATCTTGCTCATTCTAGGTCTAGATCAAGTGCTCTGAATCCCATGAGTCTTTCCTGAACCCCCAACTCTGTGATGAATATGAATTCCTACTTTGGCCTCCCTATCTTTTAGAGTAAGATTGCTGTTTTGTATTATACTTAGTTCTCTATGTTTTTGTGGACTCCTCATTGCATAAATATTTGCTGAGTAGCTACTATGTGTAGGCACAGATCTGAGGAAACAGTAGGAGACAAAACAAAGTCCCTCCTCTCATGATGCTTTCCATAGGTGGGAAGACAGATAATAAACAAACAAAAACCCACAGTGTCCAGTGGTGACCAGAGCTGGGAAGAATAATGGAGCAGGGTGAGAAGACAGAGAGAGGGAGCTGTGGGTAAGAAGAAGGCATGCTAGTTGGACGGGACATTGAGGAAGTCCTCTCTAATGAGGGGACACTAGCCCAGTGATTCTGAAAATGTGGGACCAGCAGCATCAGCAGTATTTAGGAACTTGTTAGAATGCACATTCTCATGCCTACCCCAGACTTACTGAATCAGATACCCTAGGAGTGGGCCCCATATCAGTGTTTTAACAAGCCCTCCAGGAGATTCTGATGCTGGCTAGAGCTGAGACCCACTACATAATTCTGTAAGACTCTGGTCAACTGGCATTTATATGATCATTTCTAAATTCTCCTCTAGAGCTTGATGTAGGGCCTTGCACACATTAGTTGGTCACTGAATGTTTTTAGAGCAAATGGAGTAGGTACTTTTCTTTGCTGGAATTGTTCATCCCAGCTTCCACGAGGAATAGTGATGTACATGTCACACATCCATGATGCCTTGGTTTCATACTCTCTTCTCACTTTTCCTTGCTCTCTTGCCAATAAATAATAGGTGTTATTATTTATTCCCTATTTTATTTTTCCTTTCACTTTGTCTTACGTATTCCTTCTCTTTCCTTCTATATCCTCTAATAAACCAGAGAAAACCCGTGTACTTCCCCTTCAATCCACACAGCCCTGACAATCAAATTCCTCCTAAACACAGCCACAAAGTTCCTACTCTTCCAGCTGAAAGTAAAATGGTAGTCGTTCACTCATTCATTCGTTTGTTCCTTCAGCATCTACTATGTGCTGGACATTGTTTTAGGCAGGTGTGGTAGAATCTTTCTGTAAAGGGCCAGATAGTAAATATTTTAGGCTTTGCAGGCCAAGAACTAACGTTCTCAACTCTTTTTTTTTTTTTTTAAGATTTTTGTTTTTAACTAATCTCTATCCCCAACGTGGGGCTCAAACCCACAACCCCGAGATCAAGAGTCTCATGCTCTACCAGCTGAGCCGGCCGGGCGCCCAGTAATGTCCTCAACTCTTGAAGCAGCTTTTCTCACCAAAAAGCTAGTAATGATTTTTGTATTTTTTTTTCACATTTTAAAATGTAAAAACCAGTCTTAGCTTATTGGTAATATGAATGCTAGGGTTGAGGTGAACTTGGCCCTGGGCTGTTGTTTGCTGACTCCTGGTTTTAGGCATTGGGGATATAGCATTGAATGGAATAGATGATCATTCCTTCTGTCATGGAACTTACATTATGGTTGAGGGAGACAGAAAATACATATAATTATATAATATGTAAGAAAGGCTTAGTGTTATGGGGAAAATGTAGAAAAGTGGGGACATTGGGAATGTGGTAGAGGGAGGGAAGCAGGAATGTTAAATAAGATGGCGAGGGAAAGCTTCAATGAAAAAAGTGTCAACTGAGCAAAAACTAAAAGAAAGTCAAGGAATGATCCATGAGGCTGTGCTGAGGAAGAGTATTACAGGTAGAGGGAACAGTCAGTGCAAACGTCCTGAGGTCAGAATATGCCTGGTATGTGAAGTGGCCAGCGGGGCTAGAGACAGAGTGAGAGAGGGGAGTAGTAGGTGGGGTCAGTGTGTATACTCATGTGTTATATGTGTGCACGTATGTGCGTGTACTTCTGTGGTGTTTGGGATGTGAGGAGAGAAGCAGCTGTTGCCAAGGAATGTTCAGGGGTACCACCTTGTACCTGGTACCTGGTACCACCTGAACTCTGTCTCATGTGCTGAGCCTGATTCCATTCTGCTCCTCCCAATTAAACCAGAAAGGATCTGATATCAGCCCTTGTCCAGAGTCATTCCACCTGATTCTCAGCCATGGCTTGATCCAGATCTGTCACTGTTCCTGACCAGAGGTAGGAATACAGGCTGATAAGCAGCTTAGGGCCTTGGTTCTAAGGGAGAACTGAAAACTCCACTAGAACATTCAGGTAACCTCTCAGATTTGAAATGAAGGAAAAAATAAAGGATTTCCTGTTAGAGTTGAAAGGTTTTGGCTTTGAAAGACCACATCGGAAAGGGTTGGATGTTCGGTGTGGTTGTTTTCAGGATCTCTACTGGAGGAGGGAAAATAAACCACTTCCTGGGAAAGGAAGGACCTCCCCTCCACCCCCCAATTATGTGTATCAAGAGGAAGGGAATGCAGGTGGCTCTGTTCTAGGACATCCTCAGGCATATCCAGACCAGCTGTGACTTGGGTTGTCAGAATTCAGGCTTAAGAGGGTATGTTCTATGCCGAAATAGAAATAGAAATGGACTTTGGGAGTTGAGCCTCATTAACTCTTGTCTTCATCCTCAGTTCTCTCCAGTGGGCCTGCTACATCCCATCCTCCATACTATTGCCAGTGTGAGCTTTCAGAAAGGACAATCTGATTGCGTCTTTTCTCTTTTAGTGACTCCGAGAACTGTGGAATCCCTAGACCTATGAGATTTTAAGCAAAAATCGAGGGGGCCAATGCTGAATTGCCAACTTTTAATTGTTACTATTGCTTAATGATGGGACATTTTAATATGAAAATATAGAATGACAGTTTCAGAATAAAAAAGAGTCTTTTTAATTGAACACAATTAACTATGAAAATTTTGCTTTATAGAAATATGCTTTATACAAAATTCACTTCATATTTATATGTATAATTATAGATTGTGCTGTATGCATATAGCATGCAATTATAATGCATATACTTTTAGACAATCTTACTGCTGAATAGGCAGTTAGACATGAGCTGGAGGCAAGGATGGTTATAAAGAGGTTACACATTAGGACTCTGGAGGCACAACGTCCTGACTTTGTGGCTTCCAAGACCCCTCAATATCATGGCTTTGTGGCCTCCAAGACCCCAAACCTAAAAGACCAAGAGCCAAAGGTGCAGAACATGCATCCTCCTCTTCACCCTCTGCCCTTGGGTGACCTATCGCTTCATTAGCATATATTTACACTGTGGTTTCCACCCCCTATGGGAAAAATGGCCATGTCAGTTCTGGCAAGAACCTCGTAGGACCAAAAACTTCCTTTGCCATCTGGTAGGAGTCCCTTAGAGGTTTGGAAACCTCGGTAGGAGACCGCCCTACCTATGATCCATAATCCATGCAAACATAACCCCGGTGCAGCTGCCGTCTCTGGGCCTGCCCGCTCTCCCACCTTGCGAGTGTACTGTCAATAAACCGCTTTGTGCTTGCTACCTTCCTTCTGGTTATATTTATTTGAGAGTGGATCTCACCTAAACCTTTCGTGGGGAATCCAAGAACAGAGACCTGCATCTACATGACACAGACTCTCCCACTGGTAACATTAACACAGACTAACGAAAGGTTTGTCACGCATAGAGCTGGCCCCAGAACTGTGC
Organism: Ursus arctos; assembly: GCF_023065955.2. NCBI lineage: Eukaryota > Metazoa > Chordata > Mammalia > Carnivora > Ursidae > Ursus > Ursus arctos. Next base: position 71,225,555 of record NW_026623089.1, read on the forward strand.
TTGTGAGTACCGTCGCAAGCGCGAGCGCCGAGATGGCCCACGAGGCCCTTCCCGCCTCTCATGCGACACTTCACACGGGCTGCTCCAGCCATTTTGCACCTGAGCCCCACCCCTTATCGTCCCAGCCTTGTGTGATCTCCTGCTCATCTCTCAAATCCTGCTCAGTTACTTCCTCTGTCGGGTTTTCTTTGCCCTTCTTCCTTTTAGACGACAGACTTGATGGAGCAGGTGGATAGCCGCGGCCGCCACTCCCGGCAGGCCCCGCGCCGCCCGCTCCCGGCAGGCCCCGCGCCGCCGCCGCAGCCGCACGCTCTCTGCAGGTCGTGTCCTTCTGTTCGTACCTGCGCATGAGGGTCCCTACCCAGCTGTGAGAACAAGAGGCCACATCACGTCAGTAAGGTATAGTCCTAAATGCCACTTGGGGAGGTAGACAGATGGCTGGGTGCCTGCCAGACCCTGGAAAGCTAGGGCCCTTTGGACCCGCTTCCGCTCAGAAACCCAGGGCCGCTTACCGTCCGTGCTGTTGCCATCGGGTATGGTTCTATGAAGGGCTGCCCCGCGCGGTGTAGAACGGTTAGCAACAAATACGGCCTCCACCCGCTAGAAGCCAGGCAACACAAATGTCCCCAATTTTACCAGCTGTCCCCAAACCGCCCTTTCCCCAGGAGGACGACTGTGGTGAGGTGGGGCAGGCCATAAACTGCTAGTAGGACGTACTGGTGTTTAACTTTCCGGCTTGACGGGGGAGTACTAGTCTAAATCCACTGACAGTACCAAGTAGCACTCATTGAACTTTTGTCTTTAGCGGTACAACCCTGTGCAGTAGACATTAGCGTGTTTTATACAAATGAGGAAGAAAATAGCCTGACACCCTTAAATCAACTGAGGTACTCGTTGAAGACGATACAAGGCTATCTGCTCCTCCCCTCCCATCTTTGGTCCTCCACCCGGAGGTGCCGCCAGGGGTGGGAACCTATGTCCCAAGTCAGGCATTAAGTGGTAGAGCCTGGACCCAACTCAGGTCTGACTCCAAAGGCCTTCTGCTTTCTAATTCTAAAAGTGACTATTTCTGCTGTCTAGAATCATCAGAATATGTCTTTTACAGCGCTGTGATTAAAAAGCATTTGGAAAAATGGCTATGTATTACTGCCTTTTTTTTTTTTTTTTTTTTTTTTTACAGAACATACAACATTAATTAGAAAGTCTGGCAGGTCTATGGAAAGACTTTCACAAACATTATTTTAAGCTGTTAGAACAAAGTGCTTTTCTACTATATGACTAGTTTTCAGGTATCATTTCTTTACCTAAAATATGCATGTTTGGAACCTATTGTATTTCACAACCTGGAAGTAATGGTATGCCCACATACTTCGAGAAAGAATTATACAAAACTGCATACTTCATTGCACATTATTTGGGGGTATATTTTGCAAATGAAACAGTGGCATAGTAGTGGATCTGGCTCTCCTTTTGAGGTAGGACCTCGTAACCAAGGCAGGAGACCCCTTTGCGATGCCATTCTGTAACCTTCATGCAGCATCACAACTCTGCTGAGGGGTCTTGTATGAAGTCCTACCTAGAGTCTCCTGAGAACACATCTCCTCCTACACAAACAGCTCCATCATCTGGATCACAGCACTCAGGAAAAACCACATCAGGATCCCCAGGGAATGGGAGTGCTGGACAAGACTCAGCTAAAACCAAGCAAAGGAAAAGAAAAAAAAGCACTACAGCACTACAGCCTGTGGTGTTGAGGCTTAACAGTGATACCATCCAGCCCTGCCACATCAGAGAGGCTGTTTGATGCTACAGCCACAAGATTGGCCCCTTTTCCCCACTCACAAGTGCCTACTGCGGGAATGGGATGGCTTTTCTGGCCTGCTGGTGGGACTGTGACTGCAACAACAGGAAAGGCAATGTTAAGGTGATTTCTTTTTCCCTCTTAGGACAAAATAAAATACAAGTTTACCTTCTCTGTAAAAATAAAACAAAAACCCATAAAACTTTGATAATAAATGTAAATAGTAACAAATAATGTAACATCGAGAGTACCATAAATGTTGGCATTCTAAAACGTTACATCACTCTTTGAAAAGTAATGAGAGAAATCTTAATTTAATAGTGTGGTTTGAAAACCATTAACATCTATTTTAAATGATATGAATAAACTAATTAAAATATGGGAAAAAAGATTTTATCGCTCATGCCCTGGAATAGTATCACTTTTATATCTTTGTCATTGTGTTGATAAAGAGAGTCCCTCTCCCTTACTAGACTCCATATTCCTGGTTTACGTCTAGGTCCTGCCACAGGAGAAAGCACATAGTAGGTGCTCATGAGATTCTTACCAAGCTGAACTGATTTTGAGCAAAAGCTATCCTGTTCAAAGCAAAGTCTCCTTAATGAGAATCACCCAGACATGAGCCAACTGGATAACAAAACCTGGGATATTAGCATCAAATACTATATGGGAAACCAAGTCATTATTCCCAGCGTTCAGAAAGGTCCTGAGAGGGAAATGATAGCTATAGATACATGTTTAAAACAAGTATAATTTTTAATTGTTGCCCACAAAATGGAGTCTTCATTTGTTCAGATGACATTATTCCACAGATAATACTAAGAAAAAAACACAGCTGATTGTCATATTGTTAAAGAAAAAAAAAGCAAATGAGTAAAATAGTGGTTATGAAACTGTTACTGATATATTATCTTTAAAAAATGGGACATAATGTATTATGGGTAGATTTTTTATTTTTATTTTTTTTTTTAAAGATTTTATTTATTTATTTGACAAAGAGAGACAGCCAGCGAGAGAAGGAACACAAGCAGGGGGAGGGGGAGAGGAAGAAGCAGGCTCCCAGCGGAAGAGCCTGACGTGGGGCTCGATCCCAGAACGCCGGGATCATGCCCTGAGCTGAAGGCAGACGCTTAACGCCTGTGCCACCCAGGCGCCCCTATGGGTAGATTTTTTAAAACCTAATACAAAAACCTAAAAAGAAAATATTTTCTGTAAGTGGTGTAACTAAGGTGCAAAATGCACTCTTCACTTAAAACCTGCTGACATTGGGGCTTACATGGGGTTCTATGTAATGCACACACATTTCCTTTCAGCCTAGAAGCTCTGTGGATAAGTAAAAAATGGACAGAAACTCCTGAGTCCTTTTAGTCTTGCAAACCCAGTAATTGCATGGACCTCATATCCTTCATTCCAGTTACAGGAGCTGAAACTAAAACAATCTGCAAGCCACTCATTTCAGTTCAAATATGGTGCGACATTTTGGCTCAGGACACACACCCCACAGGGTTGTTATGCAGCACGGGAAGGTTTGCAAAAGTCAAGACTCATCTTCTTCCAGGAACTAGAGGGCTAAATATTTACAAATGTAAAGAGAGACTATACGCCTGAGACCCTCTCAAGGGAGGAGTGGTTGATTGAGAGTGTCTTTTTTTCCTTTCTAGGTTTACATTGAAGATATATTATGGCAAAACAAATGATGAAAAATGAGAAATGTGTCCAACTGGTTGTTTGGACAGCAGCATCAGCTGGCTGGTTTGGTCCATCTGCAGAGCATTTTCAGACTTGTTGGGCTGTCTTTGCATCAAATCCATCCTTTGCCACTGTCTCGTAATATTAGGGCTCACCACACCACAGAGCAGCTTTCTGCTCTCTCTGAGCCTTAGCAATTAGACCTGAAGAGTGAATTTTTTCTTCTTTTTTTAAGTTGTATTTTAAATTAATGCTACCACTCTCCATTGTGGTTACTTTTCACCAAAATATCTAGATTTAGGAAAAACCCTTTCTTTTATAAATTACAAGAATAATGCTTCACTGTTACAGACAATTCAAATATTCAGAAATGTATAATGTAAAAAGGAAACTTTCTCCTTCCCCCTGTGTATATTCCATATCCAGAGGTAATTTGGGATTTATATAAGGAACGTAGCCTCTGGAGTGTGTGTCCCAACTCTGCCACTTTTATTGGAAGACTTTAGGCAAGTTCCTTGACCTCCTTGTGTCGTAGTTTTCTCATCTGTAACATAGGGACAATTATGGAACTCACCTTATAGGGTTGTTGTGAGGATTCAATAAGTTATGACATGTGAAGTGCCTGGAACAGTGCTTGGCACATAATAAGCACTAGATGTGGTAGTTACGATTATCAGTAGTGATAAGACTATAAGCACATACTGTGTTACTTAGGATATAGGATTAGCTGCTGTAATAGAAACCCCAAACTACAGTGGCTCAAGCAGTATAGAAGTTTCTTCCTCTTTCTAGAAGCAGTTGGAGGACTGGGCAGGTAGCCTCTGTTCTGTGACGTTTCATCTCCTAGAAGGGGTCCTTGTCTGCATTGAAGCGTTATCTCTGGGGTCCAGCTGCAGGAAGGGAACAGAGGAAGTGAACGACAACTAACTTCCTTTTGAAGGATGTGACCATTTAGTTGTATGTATCACTTCTGCTCACATCCCATTGGCCAGAATTTAGACCTTCTGCCAAACCTGGCTAAAAAGGAGGTTTGGGCTGTCCATGTAAATGCAGGATTAAGCTACATTGCCCCCTGGGATCTTCATACCCACCCAAGCTAATGTAGTCTTTAGCTGCCCACTTAAAATGGACAGGAATGACAGACCAGAATTCTATCACTAAATGAAATAAAGCAGGGATACTGAAAAACAACTAGCAAGCTCTGCCTCGCTCTTTATTTAATGGTATCATTTCATGCATATTGCTTTATACATAGATTTTTTTTCTCTTAGCAATATGTTGGGTAGGTCTCCCTATGTTAGTATATAGGTATCTCGTTTATGTTGCCTGTCAGCTCCTTGTATTCCAGGGAGTAGAGGTCTCACAACTCACTGAACCAAGCCCGAGATTGTTTTTGATTTTTCCTCTTACAAAGCTTACATGTGTGTCCTTCTACGTAGATATGTGTGCAATTTTTTGCTAGCACTTCTGTAACATAGGTTATAAAGTGAGTTAAGGAAAAAGCGTGTGGGTTTAAACTTTGTTACGTGCTATAAAATTCCACTCTGAAAATATTTTGTCAATTTGGGCTTCTTCAATAATGTATAAGAGTCTTCTTATCTACAGAGGAGAAAACTCTCCTTTATAGATACAGTTGTTTCCATCTGACAACCTTGGGGAGAGGGGCTGTAGCAAGAACCCCCTATCTCACCCATAAATGATAGTCTTGATTTATAGCTAGCTCAGTCTGAGGGTATAGAACAGGGACAAAAGAAAGGAAGAAGAAACCTGACATTTATTGAGGACTAGGTATTATTATTATTATTTTTAAAGATTTTATTTATTTATTTGAGAGAGATAGAGACAGCCAGCGAGAGAGGGAACACAAGCAGGGGGAGTGGGAGAGGAAGAAGCAGGCTCATAGCAGAGGAGCCGGATGTGGGGCTCGATCCCATAACTCCGGGATCACGCCCTGAGCCGAAGGCAGCCGCTTAACGACTGCGCCACCCAGGTGCCCCAGAGGGCTAGGTATTATTATTCTTACTTTATATGTTTGGAAATAGAGGCACAGAGCTGTTATGTACTTTGCCTAGTTCACCTAGCTAGTAATGCCTTGCTCCTCTCTCTTTGCTACCTCTTTTTGGAAGCTTTCCTCATTTTTTCTTCTCTTAAATTAACTTTATTGACGTATTACATACAATACAATTCACCAACCTTAAGTATGCAATTTGGCAGATTTTATCAAACGGATACAATCATGTAACCACCATCACAATTATCCTGCGGAACATTTCCATCACTCCCAAAAGATCCTTTGTGTTTGTTTCTTTTGATTTTTCCACAGTCAATCCAGTCTTCCACCCAGCCACTTTGTCTCAGTTTCCTCATTTGTTAAATTGGCTAATAATAGCACCTACCTTCTGTGGTTTTTGCAAGGATTAAGTTATTGCATGTAAACTACTTAAAACAGTGTCAGGTCCATTAAGTATTAGGGTTGTGTTTGCTATTCTTCTTTCACAATCATCTTCATCACTTGTTACTATGTACCCATAAGCTAACTAAACTGGATTTCATTGGCACTTTGAGATTTTCTTGCCCAGTACCAAAAATAACTGTCCAGATTATACAGAGTAGGTAGCCTCAGGGGAATGGGGGACAAGAGCTATCATAGGGCAACTACCCCAGGCTTTGATTCTGGGACAAAGTTGTCTAATCCATAGAGGGAGCCATCGGGAGCATGTTTTTGCAGATTTGCATTGTTATGCCCTTTCATCACAGTGGGGGAGAATTTGGCAGGAGAGGTATAGCTCTACACTAACCTGCTGAGAGTGTGAGCAAATATCGTGTTCCCATCATTAGTTCCCACTCAGTCTTCGAACATTTGGCTCTGTTTGATCAGTGGAATTTCACAAATACAGCTTCTTGTGTGCCCTATACATGTATGGCACATTGTTGCAGAACTAGACATGCTTTAAAGTTAACTTGAAATCCATGTATCTTTTGCAATGCCCAGGATTGTTAAAGTAGCTGCATTACGTTCCTGCAGACTTCCAATACTTCCTTCCTTCCTGGCCAGAGTGTTGGACTCACTTCTCAAAGTACTGGCTGATGGCGGCATTGTGCCACAGCAACCTGGGAGGAAGCTCCACAGAGCTGGAAAGCAACACAGGACATCTGGTCTGACCTGGCCAGGCCACATAATGCTTTCTGCAGACCTGCTGTCTACACAAGGCCTGAAACCCTGGGATCACACAGCCTCTACCCTATAAGCAAAGACAGAGACGGGGCAGAGAAATTACAAGTGAAAATTATTTATTCATAAAGAAGAAGAAAGAAAAGAGGCAACTAAAACAAAATTGTAGTCCATTACAGGGAGGTTTTTGAAGCTCCTGGAGCTTTCTCATAAGTTCCATGAGGGCCCAAATGGTGTCTTACTTACCTTTGTGAGCTCCTCAGCAGAAAGCAGGCACACAGTGGGTTCTGGGTGAACTTTCTTCTCCCTTGGAAGCCCTGCTATTGGACAACCTTCCTCTTCCATATGCAAAAATCCCCAAGATCCTTGTTGGACTCCCTTCTTTGTACCCACTCTGCATGCTGGTGTCCTCTGAGTTCTCTCCTCTTCCTACTTGAATGTCCATTTACAAATGATTTCATGTGCCCTACTGGTTTAAATGTCCTTGTTTGTGCTGTGAATCTCCTAAATCTCCAACTCCAGCCCCGATCTCTCTGTTGAATGCCTGTTGGATATTTCCACTGCTGTCCCATAGACATCTTTTTTTTTTTAATTTTAAGATTTTATTTATTTGAGAGAGAGTGAGTGAGAGAGAGAGAGCAGAGCAGAGCAGAGGCGGGGCAGAGGGAGAGGAAGCATACTCCTTGCTGAGTGGAGAGCCCAATGCGGGGCTCATTCCCAGGACCCTGGGATCATGACCCAAGCTGAAGGCAGATGCCTAACCAAATGACCCCCTCAGAAGCCCCCCATAGACATCTTAAATTCAGTATTTCCAAAACTGGAAATTGAAATTATTTCCTGCAAGTGTGCTTTTCCACCTGATTTCTCATCTAGGTCCATGAAACTATCTTTCCCTACTAGCTCTGCCCAGAAACATGTCTTCTTTGATTCCTCTCTTTCCATCTTCCCCACATGCCTAATCAGTAGTAATAATTATAGCTAATATTGATTTAGAAGGTCCTATGTGCCAGACATTATACTAATCCTTGATATTTTAATTTAGTATACCAATTATGTTAGGTAGGTACTCTTAGCAGTATTTTATAGGTGAGGAAACTGAGGCACATATTACTTGCTCAAGATCACAGAGTGAATAGATAGCAGAACTGAAACTTGGATCTTTTTAATTCTAAAGCTTGAGTTCTTCACCACCTTGTGCCACCTTTGATCACATGTCCTAAACACTCCTCCCTTCTGCATCTTGCCAGCCCCCTGCCCTGGACTGGCCTTTTTGGTACTTGTATCATTTCTCACAAGGACCAATGTTACCCCCTATTAGTGTCTGTGGCTTCTAGCCTGCACCTCCATATTGCTAGCACAGTGAATTTGAAAACTTTTCAATGGTTTGGTATTGTTTGTAGGAGAAAGCCTGACCTCTTCAGCATGGCAAAAGGAAAACAAAGCCCTTCGCCCAGATTTTTGCCATCATCTCTCTGCTTGCCCACACACATCCTGTATTTCCATCTACTCCAGGATGGGTCATGATCTTTCATTTCTTAGGGACTTTGTCCATGTTGTTCTTTAATGGGGACTGGCCTTTCTACCTTACACATTTGTGAATTCTACGTGTCCCTTAAAATTCAGCTCAAATGACAACTTCCCTGTGAAGACATCTGTGATGTTGTGATTGATAATAAGAAATATGTATTTGGTCTTTGTCCAGAAACCCTAAAACCCTGGGAATTTCCTAGGTGATATGAGCCATAAAGATCTCTTTTTATTCATAATAAACTCCTTTCAACCACACTGAGTTTATGTTAATAAGGTGACTTTTTGAAAGCACTAAAGATTGAGGGCTGGATGGCAGGGCAATAAACTATAACTAGAGTTGGAACTTTCACTCCCAACTTCAGACCTCTGGGGATAGGAGTGGGGCTGGAAGTTGAGTCAATTACCAATGGCCAATGATTTAATCAAATCATGTCAACATAATGAAGCCTCCATAAAAATTCCTAATTTAGTGTTTGTTCACTTATCTGACAAACATTTATTTAATACTTGCTCTGAACATGCCTTATATTAGGCATTTGGAGAGCTGCTGGGTTGGTGGACATATGGAGGTGTTGGGAGGGTGGCCTGCTCGGAGAGGGCTTGGAAGCTCCGTGTCCTTTCCTCCATACCTTGAACCGTGCATCTCTTTCATCTGGCTGTTCCTGAGTTGTATCCTATTAGAATAAACCAGTAATATAATAAGCGACCTGTTTTCTTATTCTTTGAGCTATCCTGGCAAATTATCAAACTTGAGAAGGGGATGGTGGGAACTTCTGATTTTATGGTTGATCAGAAGCACAGGTGATGAGAAGGGCTTGTAACTGGTGTCTGAAGTGAGGGCAGTCTTGTGGGACTGAGCTCTTAACCTGTGGGATCTGATACTATCTCCAGATAGATAGTGTCAGCATTGAGTTGAACTGTAGGACACCCAGCTGATGCTGGACAATTGCTTGGTGTGAGAACCCCCCCCCCACACACATTTGATGCCAGAAGTATTGAGAGTAGAGTGGTAAATAGAGGAGAAACAATGAGTTTTCCCCTTCCAAAATCACAGCCCTCCTAGGCAGAATCAAATGTTCTTTCCTCCATGCCTATGTTACTTTTATTTCTTTAGTAAACTGTAGCAATAATTCCTTTATTTGCATGTTACCATAGAGTCCTTGCTGACAACATACCGTTGCCACGTCTCTTCTAAGGTGGACACATTGCCGTTGTTGCAAGTAGATATTTAGTCATTCACCCTTATTCATTCAATAAAGTCTTACTGAGCTCCTTCACTTAAATCTCAGATACTGTGCTAAGTGCAAGGGGTGGGAAATTAGTAAGACAGGGAAGATGCGTTGAAGAGCTCTGAGCTCATATTAAATACACTTTTGTTATTATGTATCTTATAGGGCAGGGACCAGGCTCTAATCACATATGTATTTCCCATGCCTAATATAAGGTGTGTTCAGGGCAAGTGTTAAATAAATGTCAGATGAATGAATGAACCTGAATTCTGCTCCTGGTCTAATTTATGGATTGAAAATAGAAGTGAGGAGTGAGGATAAAATCTCTCTTAAGAGCCTGGCCTCTTGCTTTCCAACTAACATCCACCGAGAATTCCAAAACCCGAAAGCACGCTTGCAGAACCAGCACTCCACAGGCAGCAGTGGACCCCACACGATCTATTTAGGGGCCCCTGGCTTGAGGCCCAGATAAAATTATTGCGATCATGATGCCAACTGATAGAACTTTCATAGACCATGGACAGGTAGGATTTTGTTTTCTGCTATTTATAGAACATTTTTTTTTTAACCTCAGTGAAGCCTTTAACATAAAAATGGGAAGTGCAGTTCACTTCCAAACCCCTGAAATTACTTCCTTAGTTCTCATGTTCTAAAAACCAAAAGGAATTACTCATTGGTATTTGTGGGAAACCTCTACTAGGCTTGTCAAGCAGTCATTATCGGTGGAGGAGAATGAAGGGCACGTGAGATGACAGTGTGGGTCACAGGCAGGGTGTCCTCTAAGCTGAGCCAGTTGAAGAGTTGATGTCATCAACATGGAGCAATTTTAGTGACCACTGTCCTATCTCCAGGAAGGTTGGAAGACCCTAGAAAACAGAACTAGCTCTCAGGATGATAATTCACCACTAGGCCCCTTGGTTCCAGAAACTAGGCAAAGCTGCCACACTGGCCTAAGCCAATGACAATGTACAGCCCCTGGCTTCCCACAGCTTTGTCCCTGCAAAGCTAAAACCAAGCCTAGAGTAAGGACAAGTGGGAAGAGACAGTCCTTTGTCATCCCTCAGTTTTGGAGAAAACCTTCATGAATCTCAGCATCTTTAGTACCTGTGTGACTTGCTTCTCAGGGTTTCAGGTGGAGGCAGGCCTCTGGGCCAGCCCTGGGAAGCCTGAGGGATGAAGAGGGTCTGGGTCTTCCTCTGTCAATGTGCATGTGTGCATGTGTGTGTGTGCATGAGTGAGGGTGAGTGTGTGTGTGTGTGTGTGTGTGTGTGTGTGTGTGTGTGTGTGTATGACTATTTCTGATCTCAAACCATCCCTCACATCTGCTCTGTCATTTGAGGCCTGTGAAAGGCCACCTGAGCTCTCCTCTGTTCACCCCTCCTCTGTGTCTCATAGCACACTTTCTCTTATGATAATGACCATTTCTTGGTTGTATTGTGGTCATTTAACTTTTCTGCCTGACTTAACTGAAAGGCCCCTGAGGAGCATACAGGATCCAGTCTGGCTTAGAGTTCTCAGCACATAGTGGGTATTTGACAAGTATTTCATGACATTTGAATCAGTCCCATGCTGAGCTCCAGATGTTCTTCAGCATGTTCTTGGAGAGTTTTCTCTCCCTCATCCCTCCCTTCAGCTCCATAGAACACCTACTCAGGCAGGCTGGGTGGGATGGGAGCAGCAGCTCACCCAGGCTTTGTCCAGGTGGACTCTGTTGCCACTCCACACAATGTAAACCCCACCAGGCCCCTGGGTCCCTACAAGTCACCACAGAATGACTTAAGGCAAAATCTGGGGGCCAGAGGTGCTGTCTCTGCTGTCTCTGACAACATCTCAGCCCTCCCAGAGCCTCAGTTTCTCATTGGTGGCTTGAGGGGCAGCACCTTTCTACCCACCCCACAGTGTGTTGGGAGATGACAACAATGACAGCCTTTGAAAAGCACCAGGTGATGCACAAACACCAAGTAACATCACTATAAAAATAGGTCTGGTCTTTTTGGGGAGAGAAAAATGTGTTATCAGTGTCCTACAAATAATCATTGAAAGAGGAAGAGGAGAAGGTATTCTGAGACTTTCTGAAGCTGTTCCATATTGTGGAAATGAATCCGTGGGGCTCGTCATTGGCAGATCAGGCTCCACAGGTGTAACTTGCCCAGGGAAATTGTGAAGGCTTCTGTCCCCAACCCAGGAGGGCCAGACTACAGTGGGAAGAAGCTTTCCAGCAAAGCTGCTGCTAGGTGTGTAGATTGTTGGTGCATGCAGCTGGCACATCTTTTCTTGTTTTCATTTCACTGTGATTATCTGATTTTAGTAGTTGTTGGAGGTACATTTCTCTTCTGAGGGAGAGGGTTGTGCTGGGTTTGCATGTAGAATCACTTCTCAATTTCTCCAGACCAGTGGCCTTTGCTTTTCCCCTTTCCCTTCTCTAGTCTTTGGTTATTCTACTAGATGTTAGTATTTGAAGGGAGCATAGATTGGAGGGGGAAAGTAAGTACAGTTAAAATCCAGGGCATTTGAGGAGTCCAAGGTGGCAGAGGAGTAGGAGACCTTAGTTTTGTCTGATCCCAGGAATTCAGCTAGATAGCTGTTAAATCATTCTGAACACCTGTGAACTCAATAGGAGATCTAAGAAAAGAATAGCTACAACTCTACAAATAGAAAAGCAACCACTTTCTGCACAAATGACAAGACAGAAAAACTCACCTCAAAGAAGAGAACAAGAGGCAGTACTGACTGCCAGAGACCTAATCAGTATGATTATAAGTAAGATGTCATAACTAGAGTTCAGAATAATGATTATAAAGACACTAGCTGGGCTTTAAAAAAAAGCATAGACGACACTAGGGAATTCCTTTCTGGAGAAATAAAAGAACTAAAATCTAACTAAATTGAAATAAAAAAGGCTATTAATGAGATGCAATAAAAAATGGAGGCTCTAACTGCTAGGATAAATGAGGCAGAAGAGAGAATTAGTGGTATAGAAGACAAAATGATGGAGAATAAAGGAGCTGAGAAAGACAAACAGCTACTGGATCACAAGGGGAGAATTCGAGAGATAAGTGATACCATAAAGTGAAATTATATTAAAATAATTGGGATCTCAGAAGAAGAGGAAAAAGAGAGAGGAAGAAGGTATATTGGAGCAAATTATAGTGGAGAATTTCCCTAATCTGGGGAGGAAATAAGCATCCAAGTCCAGGAGGAACAGAGAACCCCCCTCAAAATCAATAAAGATAGGTCATCACCTCAACGTATGATAGTCAAAAGCAAATCTCAGAGACAAAGAGAAAATCCTGAAAGCATCTCAGGACAGGAGGTCTGTAACCTACAAGGGTAGGAACATTGGACTGGTAGCAGACCTATCCATGGAGACCTGGTAGGCCAGAAAGAGTGGGCATGATGTATTCGGGGTGCTAAATGAGAAAAATACACAGTGACGAATACTTTATCCAGCTAAACTGTCATGCAAAATAGAAGGAGCGATAAAAAGTTTCCAGGACAAATAGAAACTAAAAGAATTTGTGATCACTAAACCAGCCCTACAAGAAATATTAAAAGGAACCCCTTAAGCAAAGAGAGAGCCCAACAGTGACATAGACCAGAAAGGAACAGAGACAATATACAGAAACAGTGACTTTACAGGTAATACATGACACTAAATTCATATCTTTCCATAGTTACTCTGAATGTAAATGGACTAAATGCCCCAATCAAGACACAGGGTATCAGATTGGATAAAAAAAGTAAGAACCATCTATATGCTGTCTTTAAGAGACTCATTTTAGACCCAAAGACACCTCCAGATTGAAAGTGAGGCGGTGGAAAACCATTTATCATGCTAATGGACATCAAAAGAAAATTGGGGTGGCAATCCTTATATCAGACAAATTAGATTTTAAACCAAAGATGGTAATCTTAGTCCAAATCTCATGAGAACTCAGTCCAAATCTCATGAGAACTCAGTCCAAATCTCATGAGATCTCTTCCCAATCTCACCAGACCCGCTTCCAAATCTCAGGAGAACTCACGCACAACTCATGAGATTTCTAGCCACATCTCATGAGATCTCAGTACAAATCTCATGAGATGTCTTCCAAATCTGGCCAGATCTCAGTTCAAATTTCATGAGATCTCAGTCGTAGTCTCATGAGAACTTAGTCCATATCTCGTGAGATATCTTCCAAATCTTGCCAGATCTCAGCCCAAATCTCATGAGATCTCACACATATCTCATAAGATGTGTACCCAAATCTCATGAGATCCCCATCAAACTCATGAGAATAGTCCAAATCTCCTGAAGTCTCTTCCAAATCTCACCAGATTTCTACCCAAATCTTGTGAGCTCTCATTCCAAATCTACCCAGATCTCAGTCCAAATCTTGAGAGTTGTGACACACATCTCCTGCGATTTCTAGCCAAATCTTGTCAGATCTCATTCCAAATCTACCCAGATCTCAGTCCAAATCTTGAGAGTTGTGACACACATCTCCTGAGATTTCTAGCCAAATCTTGTCAGATCTCATTCCAAATCTCTTGAGGTCTCACTCCAAATGTCCTATGATCTCATTCAAATCTTGTGAATCTCTGTCCAAATCTCGGCACAACTCATCCAAATCTCGTGAGATCTCATGCACATGTCATGGGATTTCTAGCCAAATCTCATGAGATCTCAGTCTAAATCTTGTGAAATCTCTTCCAAATCTTGCCAGATCTCAGTGAGATGTGGATGAGTTCTCAGGTGATTTGGACATAGTTCTGCTGAGATTTGGAAGACATCTTAAGAGATTTGGACTGACATCTCGTGAGATTTGGAATAGATCTCATGAGATTTGGCCCGAGTTCTCACGAGATTCAGACTGAGTTTTCATGAGGTTTGTGCTGAAATTTTGTGAGATTTGGAAGAGATCTCACAAGATTTGGACTGAGTTCTCAGGACACTTGGACTGAAATCTCACGCCATTTGGGTAGAAATCTCACGAGATGTGCATGAGATCTCACAAGATTTGACTAAGATCTGGCCAGATTTGGAAGAGATATCATGAGACTTGGATGAGTTCTCTTGAGATTTGGACTGAGATTGGTGAGACTTGCATGAGATCATATGAGATTTGAACTCCGTTCTCATGAGATATTGACTCAGATCTCACGAGATTTGGCTAGAAATCTCTTGAGATGTGCAGGAGTTCTCACCTGTATTGGTCATAGTTCTGGTGAGATTTGGAAGATATCTCATGAGATTTCTCACAAGATTTATACTGAGATCTTGTGAGATTTGGATGAGATCTCAAGAGATTTGTACTAAGATTTAGGAGAAGTCACCAGAAATCTCAGGGGACGTGCGTGAGAGCTCACAAGATTTGGACTGAGATCTGGAGAGATGTGGATGAGATTTCATGAGATTTGGACTGAGATCTATGAGATTTGGCTAGAAATCTCAGGAGTTGCATGTGAGATCTCATGAGATTTGTACTGAGATCTGGAGAGATTTGGATGAGATCTCACGAGATTTGGACAGATATCACCAGATTTACTCCCAAATCACCTGAGGTCCAGCAAAGGAAAAAGGTATATTTACTTTTTTTTTTCCCCTTGGGTGTTTTGAGGCTAATACAGACAGCCTTAATGTTCTCAAAGCCCAGGAAAGCCCCTAGAGACTCTGCCTCTGTTCTCACCAGTTCTACCTGGGAGCATTTTGCTCTTTCCTTCCCCCACTGCCTCCTGTTTCTCTCACCTCTGGATGAGAATGAATAAGAATCCATTGGGCCCATTCCTCCTGAAGCAATGCTCCCTTCTTACCTGCTTGAAGTTAGGATGCTTCAACACCAGATATTTCAGTGTGAGACACTTTGTGTCTTCCTGAAGGTCGTGTCTGGGACCAATTATGAAAGTAGAATTCTGCCCCATCCTAACACATGCATTCCCCACTGAGATAAGAAGTGCCAAGAATGCTCTCCTAGGGAGTGCTGGTTGCCCCCAAGGGCCAGGGTGTTTGGCCACAGAGCCAACGGGTTTTGGCCCTAGGTGTCAATGGCTGGGCCTGAGATATCATGAGATTTGGATGAGATCTCTCAAGACTTGGACTGAGATCTCCTGAGATTGGTTGAAATCTCAAGAGATTTAGGCTGGGATCTCACAAGATTTTCCCCATGATCATATGATGTCTGGCTAAAGAAAGAGATATCTTTTTCTTTTTCTGGGTGGTTGTGTGGTTAATACAGACAGCCTTAATATTTTCAATGCCTGGAAAAGCCTTTGTGCTCTCTTGTCTTATTTGGGGGCCCATTGCTTCTCCCTTCTCCTCCTGCCTTCCTCATTCTGTCATTTGGGTTTAGTGTGAATAAGTGTTCACCAGGCCCATTCATTCTGAATTCAGTGCTCCCTAATTACCCCCTCTTTCCCTAGGATGTTGCAATACCAGGGATTTAGGTGTGAGACGGCTTGTTTCTTCCTCTATGTCATGCCTGGGAGCATTTCTAAAACTGGAGATGATGGACATTTTGTCCAATTCTGGCATGTGCCATCCGTACCTACCTAAGGGGCACAAAGCAGGCTCTGCCAGGGAGTTTTGACCCTAGATCTTACTGGCTGGCCTGAGGTCTTATGGAGCTTGAATGACATTTCATGAGATTTGGACTGAGATCACTTGAGATTTGCCCCAAGATCACGTGAGATCTGGTAAAGCCAGGAGCTGCCTCCTTCTGCAGTTGGTGAATCTCACAGTCTGTCCTGAAAGGCTGAACTCCTAGGATAGCATCCAGGGAGTCTTCCTATGTGTTCAAGTAAGCCAGCTCTCAAGCTCCTTGACTCTTCCTGTAACTAAATTCCTCTCATATTCCTCCCTTCTCACAGATGTCAATAAGGTTCCTTGAGCCCATTTGTCCGTATTTCGGTGCTCTGTTTGGACCCCAACATCAGAATGGCATCTGTGGGCTTTGTGGAATGCCAGGTGTTCCCAGTTTCTCCAGACAGGAATGTCCATGTGCTAGCAATTATGCTGCCTAGGCCTCTTCTCCCATTCTTTACGTTGTCTTTTGGTTTTGTCAACCATTTCCTTTGCTATGCAAAAGCTTTTTATTTTGATGAAGTCCCAGTTGTTTGTTTTGGGTTTTGTTTCCCTTGCCTTTGGAGATGTGTCTAGCAAGAATTTGTCGAACAGGTTGCTGCCTGTGCCCCTAGGGTTATGAAAAGATGCTCAACATCACTTGGCATCAGGAAAATACACATCACAACCACAATGAGACACCACCTCACACCAATGAGAATGGCTAAAATGAACACCTGTGGAAACAACAGATGTTGGTGAGGATGTGGAGAAAGGGGAACCATCTTACACTGTTGGTGGGAATGCAAACTGGTGCAGCCCTCTGGAAAACTGTATGGAGTTTCCTCAAAATGTTACAAATAGAGCTACCCTGTGACCCATCGAATGCACGCTTAGGTGTTTATCCAAAGGATGCACACATACTTATTTGATAGGGCACATGCACCTGATGTCCACATCCTTCAAAACCAATTTTGAGGGACCTTCTTGCCCTACCTATCCTACAGTCCCAAGAACTCAGCTGGACTCCTCAGTTTCAAGCAGAGGATATTGCTCTAAGACACTGTCGTCTATGGACATTGAAAATGATGTTACTAGTCCAATCTCCTAGCAAGCTGGCCATCTCAGGAATAAGAGACACCAGTGTGCTTTGGCTAAAGGAAACCCTCATTGGCTACACCTGGGAGTCTGTCAGCAAGAGGCCTGCATTTTTCATTCACAAAAAGAGAGAATGCTTTCAGCCTTGGCTCTTTCTCCTGCAATTCCCATCAGTAGATTGAGGCAGCAGTGGCTCAGTGGTAGCAGGTGGGTTCTTGCGACTGATGCTCAAGTGTTTGGAACTGGGGTTTGGGGCAATATTCTTTGAAAGGGCTCTTTCTGTATTGAGCAATTCCCAGAGCATACTTCACATGCATGAACCTCCTGCTTTTCAGAATGCAGGCATCTAGGTCAGTTAAGAGTGGACGGGAAGCTGCCGATCACCACCTTTGTCGCAGCTGGTTAAGCAGCAAGCCTTCAGGGACCACACAGCCAGATTCGTTTTGTTTTGTTTTTTGTTTTCCAGGGTGGGGGAGATATCAGACTCTGATTCACTCATATAGGAGAGGACTAGAGTGCGAACTCACCAGCAATCCCTGAGGGCTGGCTGTGTGAGTCAGAGTCCCATCACCACGGAATATAAACCAAGAACTTATTAGAAACATAGCAAGGTGATGGGGATGGCCACAGGAAGACTAAATTTCTATATTTAGAACAGGAATGGGATACATCTGGGAATGAGATGTCTAAATTTGTTTGTATTGCCCCAGAAATGAGGCCAGCACCCACCTAAAACCTCTTGCCCAGCCTACACATAAACATGCTTTGCTGGTCACCTTCACATGTCCTAGGCCTCTCACCATCCAGATAGTTCTAGAACCAATCTTGGAGGGCCCCAGTGGCCATACCTATCCCACATTCCCAAGGAGTCTGCTAGACTCCCTAGTTTAAAACAATAGGTGAAATTGCTCTGAGACACTGGCTCATAATTGCTCAAAAGGTGAGTCTAGTTGTGGAAAAGAGCAAAGGAATGGAAAGGGCTACACAAAATGCCCAAGTTCTTCGTGACAGCTGAAAATGGGATAATGTTCAGAATGGAGCTACTAGAGCAATCTCCTGATGAGTTGGCTTTCTGAGGAATAAGAAACACCTCTGGACTCAGGCAAAGGGAAACCTCTACTGGCTACACCAGAGAGTTAGTCAGCAAGAGGCTTCCATTTTTCTTTCCGAAATAGGGGGAAAGCTTCTGGCCTTGGATATTTCTCCTGCCCTTCAAGTCAGTGAATAGAGACAGCAGTAGTTCAGGGGAAGCAGGTGAGTCCTCTCTGCTGATGCTCATGTGTTTGGAACTGGACCTTGAGTTAATAGTCATTGAATATGCTCTTTCTGCACTCCCCGGGACCTGGAGAATACCTGCCCACACCATCTGGTCTTCAGAACAGAGGCATCTCAGTGAGTCAAAGAATAGAGCAAGGTGGCTATCCATTATAGTACTCACTCCATCCAGTGAAGCAGCAAGCAATTAGAAGAAAGAACACCAGTTTCCTTGGTGATGTTGGATACTGATTGCTCTCATTTACACAGGACCAGAATGGAAGATTGCCACCAACCACTGAGTGGTGGCTGTGTGAGTGATAGCTACATATCCCATGAAGGTCTAGTTGGAAATACAGCAAGCTTATGAGAATGGCTACCAAGAGGGCCAAAGTTCTCCATTCCAATGAATTAAATCTGGCAAGGTGTTTCACTTGGTTTCCCTTTGCTACAGAAATGTGCCCAGTTGCCTCTCAAAACCTCTGGCCGAGACTACACACAAACATCCGATGCTGGCATATTAAAATCCCCTATCCCTCCCAATGTCCATCTATTTCTGAGACCAAATTGCAAGTGATCTTATCCAACCTAATGCACAGGCCAAAGGACTTGGCCAGACTCCCAGTTTAAAGGAGAGCATATTGCTCTGAGACACAGGATCTAAATGGCCCCAAGGCTGAAACTAGTATGGAAAAAGAACCAAAGGGTGAAAATGGATACAGAGGGCCAGAGTTCTTTAATGGAGATGAGAATGTGACAATGTTGAAAATGAAAGGACTAGCACAATTTCCTAGTGAGCTAACCCTATCAGGAATAAGGAACACCTGTGGACTTGGGCAAAAGGAACCTCTGTTGGCTACACCTGGGAGCCCTGTCAGCTAGAGGCCTGAATTCTTCCTGCTGAAAGAGAGTGAAAGCTTCTGGCCTTGACTCTTTTTCCTGCCCTTCCCATCAGTGAAACAGGTAGCAGTGGCTCAGGGATAGCAGGGGTGCTTTGGGGGCAAATCTCCAGTATTTGAACTGGGACTCTGTGCACTATTCCAAGCAAGGGCTTGTTTCTGTGCAGGCCATGCCATGGAGTGTTCTGTGTATGGGTGAACTATCTTCTCTTCATAATGAAGGCATGTCAAACACCCAGGGGAGGGAGACAAGTTGGGCACATATCAGCAGGTTGACACCAGCCACCAAGAACTAAGCAGGTCTGTGTTTGCGTCTGTGCTAATTATATGACTAGTATGTGGTGTGGTGTATACGCATGTGTGTAGACAGTGTTGTTTGAGTGTGATACGAGTCTGATTAGTGTTCTGGCTTGTGTGGTGTATGTGTGGTGTATGTAGGTATGTTGAATATGTGGGTGTAGCTGTGTGGTAGAGGTGTGGTGTGTGTGTGCAGTTCCTGAGTGGTGTGTATGTGGTGTGTGTTTTGTGTGTTGTATGTGTGGTTTGTGTGTTATGGAGATGTGTTTTGTATGGTGTATGTTTGGTGTTTGTGTAGTCTATATAGGTGAGGGTATGTGTGGTGTGTATGTGTGATATACATACAGTGTGTTTGGTGTATGTGCTGTGCGTGGGTTATTTGTGTGCTATATACGTGGTGCATGTGTGGTGTGGTTTTGGGTGGTATCTGTGTGCTGAGTTTGGTGTATCCATGGTGTGTGCATGGTGTGTGTGTGGTACATTTTTACGAGGTCTGTGTGGGGTCTGTTGGTTTGAGATGCATGGTGTGTGTGGTGTATTGTGGTGTGTGTATGGTGTGTGTGTTGTGTATGTTTGGTGTGCTTTTCCATGGAAAAAGTGTTGTGAGTTTCTGGTATATATGTGGTGTGTGTTATGTGACCTGTGCGTATGTAGTATATGCATGTAATTTATGTTGCATGCTCAGCGTGCATTATATTGTGTATTTATGTATATGTTGGTTTTTGTGTGGTTTCTATGTGTTTGGCATATGTCTGGTGTGTGTGTGTGAGATAAATATGTTGAATTTCTATGGTAAGTGTGTGGTGATGTGAGGTGTGGGTGAGTGGTAGAGTTGTGGCATGCAGACGGTGTATGTAGGCTGTGTGGGTGTTGTATGTGTGGTGATTTTTCATTGCATGTGTAGTGTGCATGAGGGGAATATGTGGCATGTTTGTGTATAGGTGTGTGTAGTGTATTTGTGGTGTTGTGATGGGTTTGTGTTTTGTAGATTGGTGTGTGTTTGAGATATGTGTTATGTGCGAAATATGTGTAGTCTATGTGTTGTATAGGGTGGTGTGTGTGGTGTAAATGATGCGGGTAGGTGTGTGTGGTATATGTGTTTTATGTGTCATGTATGTGTTGTTTGTGATGTACATGTAAATGGATCAATGTGTGGTATAAATCTGGTATGTGTGTGTTATACAAGTGGTGTCAATGTGGGATGTGTCTGGCATCTTTTGTTGTGTATTGTTTGTATAGTGTGTGGTGTGTGTTTGCATTGTATGGGTGGCGTGTGTTGTAGGTGTGATGTGTCTGTGATGGAGGTGTTCTGTAGGTTTGGTGTCCTTTGGTATGCGTGTACTATGAGTGTTGTGTGTGGTGTTCATGTGTTTTCATGGTGCACATGTGGGTGTGGTATATGTGTGGTACCTGTCTGTGTGTAATTTACATGTGTTGGTGTTGTATGTGTGATGTGACTATTATGGGTAATGTGTGTTCAGTTTCTGGGGTTTCTTTGCGGAATGTGTGTTTGGCATTTGTGTGGCATTTGTGGGGTTTCTGTGTGTGTAGTGTTTGTGTAATTATGTGGTACATGTGTGATGTCTGTGTGTGTGTGCATGTGTGTGCAGTATATGTGGTATTTAGTATTTGTGGCATGCATGTCCATAGGCATTGTATGTGTGTTTCCTATGTGTTGTGTGTGTGAGGTGTATGTGTGAGGTATTTGTGTGGTATAGGAGTGGTGAATATGTCGTCTATGAAGTATGAGTGTGGTGTTTGTGGTGCGTGTGAGTTTCTGTAGGATATGGGCAGTGTGTGCCTTCTGTATGTGTGTGTGTAACATCTATGTTCTGTGTAGGTGATGTATATGTGTTAAATATATTGGGCGTTTTTGGTGTGACTGTGTTGTGTATGAGGTAAATGAAATGTGTGTGTGTGGTGTATGTCTGCTGTGTATGGTTTTTGGCTGGTGTGTGTATAGTAGGTGTGTGGCATGCATTGTGCATGTTGCATGGGGTGTGTATATAGTGAATTTGGTGTGTGTTCTGTATGTCTGTTATATGTGTGTGCTACGTGTGTTGTGTGAGAGTTTTGTGTGTGGCCCATGCGTGGTGTATATTGCATATGTCCATTGTGTGTGTGGTGATTGTGTGGTATATGTGTTTATGTGTGTGTAGTGTAGGTGTGGTGTTTGTGGTGTATGTGTATTCTGTGTGTTTTATGTGTGAAGTGTGAGTGCAGTGTATATGTGTTCTGTGTATGAGTGCTGTGTGTATGGTGTATGTCTTGTATGGGTGTGCTCTATGTGTAGAGTGTAGGTGTTTGGTGTATGTGTGCTGTGTGCGTGATGTGTTGGTGCTGTGTCTGCAGTCTATGTGTTGTGTGTGGTGTGTATGTGTAGTTTGTGCTGTTTGTGTGAGGTGGAAGTGTGTCAGTGTCTGCTGTTTTTGTGGTGTCTGTGGGATGTGCATTTGTATGTGGTATATGCAAGAGTGAGAGTTGCATGAGTGTGGTGATTGGTCAGTGCACTGACCACAGTACTTTAAGCAGCAACTGTATAAGGACAGGAGGGCCATCGTTTTGGGGGCTATCAGACACCTACTATGCTCGCTTATCACAGAAACAAAGTGAGAACTCATTAAAATCTTCAGATGATGCCAGTGTGAGCTCCATCACCCCTGAATGTGAGCAAAGACCTACTTAGAAATATGGAAGATTATGGGAATGCCTACTAAGAGGATCCACGTTCTACATTTCATACAAGAATGGGGGGAAAAACCTGGGAAGGAGAGAACTAACTTTTTTCCCCCTTACCCCAGGAATGATGCCACCTCCCACCCAAACCCTATAGTTTGGCCTACACACAAACATTTTCTGCTGAACCTCTTCAAACACCCAAAATTTCCTGATGTCCAAATTGTTCTGAAACCGAATTTTGAGGGGCTCTGTGGCACAACATAACCACAGTCCTAAGAACTCTGCATGAGTCCCAACTTTCAAGCAGAGGATATTGCTGTGAGTCACTGGCTTGGAATGGTCCCTTGGGTTAATCTAGTTTCAGATAAAAAGAAAAGTGTAGGGGAATCTGGTTGGCTCAGTGGGTTAAGCATCCGACTCTTGGTTGCAGCTGAGGTCATGATCTCATGGGTTGTGTGATGGAGCCTCATGTCTGGCTCTGTGCTCAGTAGGGAGTCTGCTTGAAGAGTCTCTCATTCTGCTCCTCCCCCAAGTCATGTGCATTCTCTTTTCCTCTCTTTCAAATAAATAAATAAACCCTAAAAAATCATAAAAGGATCAAAATGAATACACTGGAGGTTAAAGTTCATTATGAGAGATGAGTATAGCCTAATGTGGTGAATGGAGTTGTACCATCTCCTGGCAAGTGGGTCACCTCCAGAATAGCTAACACCTGTGAACTTGGGCAAAGAGAAATCTCCACTGTTTACGTATCAAACCCTGTCAACAAGAGACCTACGTTCTCCCCTCAGAAAAAGAGGGAAAGCTTCTGGAGTTGGCTGTTTTCCCTACCTGTCTCACTGGTGGATAGAGACAGCAGGAGTTCAACAATATCACCTGGGTGCTTGCCACTGATGCTTAAGTGTTTAGAGTGGGACCTTGGTGCAGCATGCTTAGAAAGGGCATTTTCTGCACCCACCAGGTCCTGGAGCATACTGCACATGCATGGCTTATCTGTTCTTCATAACGAAGTCACCTGGATCAGCCAGGCGAGGGAAGAAAACTGCTTATTGAGCAATATGCTTACACCAGCCGGCCAAGCAAGTGCTCAGGAGCACAAATGCCACTGTTCTTTTGGGATATCAGACACTGATTGCTCTCCCTTACCACTGGATCGGAGTGGGAACTTGACACCAATCCTTGGGTGCTGGCTGTATGGGGGCCCCATCACCCCTGGATGGGAACAAGGCCTAGTTAGAAATTATGCAACAATATGGGAATGGCTACAAAAAGAGGGAAGTTCTACATTTCAAAGAGGAATGGGAAATATTGGGGAGAGGTCTTCATGTCCACTTGCCACAGAGATGAGGCCAGCTCTTTTCCCAAAAGGGATGGCCCAGCCTACACACAAACATTCTCTGCTGGGCAATGTCAAATGCCCTAGGCCTCATGATGTCAAGATAGTGCTCAAGCCAAATTTTGAGTGGTCCAGTGGCCTAAACTGTCCCATGTTCACAACCACATGACCAGGCTCCCAAGTTTGTTTCTTGTTGTTTGTTTAGATTTTTATTTAAATTCTAATTAGTTAACATTTAGTGTAATATTCCTGTCAGGAGTAGAATTTAGTGATTCTTTACTTACCTACAGCACCCTGTGCTCATCCTGACAAGTGCCCACCCATCACCCATTTAGACCATCCCCCACCAACTCCCACCACCTACCCTGTTTGTTATCTATAGTTGAGTATCTCATGGTTTGCTTCCCCCTCTCTTTTTTTTCCTTTCCACATGTTCATCTGTTTTGTTTCTTAAATTCCACATCTGAGTGAAGTCATATGTTATTTGTCTTTCTCTGACTGACTTATTTCATTAGCACAACACTCTAGCTCCATATGTCACAACTCTACATACATGTCTATATATGCCACAACTCCTTTCTCCATTCCTCAATTGACAGACAGTTGAGCTCTTTCTACTGTTTGGCTATGTTGATAAGTCTGCTCTGAACATCAGGTGCATGTGCCCCTTTGAGTCTATATTTTTGTATTCGTTGGGTAAGTGCCGATAGGTGCAGTTGCTGAGTTGTTGGGTAGTTCCATTTTTAAGTGTTTGAGAAATTTCCATGCTGTTTTCCAGTGTGGCTGCACCAATTTGCATTCCCCCCAACAGTGTAAGTGAGTTCCCCTTTCTCTGCATCCTCGCCAACACCTGTTGTTTCCTGTGTTGTTAATTTTAGCCATTCTGACTGGAGAGAGGTGATATCCCCTTGTACTTTTCATTTGTATTTCCCTGATGATGAGTGATGTTGAGCTTCTTTTCATGGGTCTGCTGGCCATCTGGATGTCTTCTTTGGAAAGAAGTCTACTCATGCTTTTTTGTCCATTTTTAAAAATTGGATTATTTATTTTTTGAGTGTAGGTTTTCTACTTATCCTAGTTTTTCAATGTTTTCCTTTCAAATTTTCATGCTATCTCCCTTCATTTTCATTTCTAATTGTTATGGCTAAGGAAAAAATGGAGCAATTAATTTTATATATTTATCTTGTATCCAAACAGCTGCCAAAGTCACTTAATGCTAGCATTTCTATAAACCTTGAAGCTTCCTAGTTAAAAAAATCCAGTGAAAAACACTAACAGACTAAAAATGACTTGATATTTTCTCCAAATATCATTCTGATTATTTTTTTCTTATTGCATTTGTTAACCTGCAACAATATCAATATTATTGGTAGTAAAATCAAGAAAACTGATTTTAACAAAAATACCTTTTCCGGGGCGCCTGGGTGGCGCAGTCGTTAAGCGTCTGCCTTCGGCTCAGGGCGTGATCCCGGCGTTATGGGATCGAGCCCCACATCAGGCTCCTCCACTATGAGCCTGCTTCTTCCTCTCCCACTCCCCCTGCTTGTGTTCCCTCTCTCACTGGCTGTCTCTATCTCTGTCAAATAAATAAATAAAATCTTTAAAAAAAAAAAGAAAGAAATACCTTTTCCCGTTTTACCATTTAGGTTCCTCTTTTTAGGCCAATAATTTCTGATTCTTTAAGTAGGCTCATTGTTATTGTACTTCAAGGTTTTATTGGATAAGCCACTTATGAATTTTGTCCAGTGATGTTTTTTCATCTCTTGATATCCTATGGCAGTCTTCTTTCTTGATGTAATTCTTATGTTGGAAGATTTTGATATCCTGAATTCATTGGGTCATGATGCGTGCTTTTGATACTCTGCTCCTTTTTTTGATAAAATTTTATTTTATAAACACTTCATTTATAAACTTACAAACATGCTAGATGTTTATAAGTGACATTTATAGACATTACAAAAATCTTTATCAGTTTGCACAGATAGGTAATATTGACTTGATAGAATCAATTATGGAATTTTCTATCTTTTTCTATACCTTGAATTCATTTAAGTCATTTGAATTATCTATTTTTAATGCTTAGCTAACTCTGTGAAGCTATCTGTTTCTAGTGCTGTATTACTATTTTCAATATTAGGATTGATTATAGATATATTCATCTTTCAAGTTGAGCTTGATTTTAATTTTTGAGGTATCCTTGGTCAAATTTTGTAGTTCTATTTCATCAGAAATCGTACTGTGATACAGATATAACAATACAGAAAGTTATCCATCCTCTCTATATTTTTAAACTTACTTTTAGAGTTTTACCAAGTATAATAAATAATAATAATAAATGTTTTCCCTATTTATGGTTTATGACATTTTCTCACTTGGGACCTTGTATGTTTTTTCACTATTCCATGTTAATGAAATGTATGATTACTATGGTGGTTTTTTAAAATGTATTTTATTTTTATTTATATCTATTTTTTAAAAATTTTATTTAGTGAACATCAAATGTAATACTGGTTTCTGAAGTAGAATTCGGTGACTCAGCACTTATATACAATACCCAATGCTCATCACCACAAATGCCCTTCTTAATGCCCATCACCCATCTAGCCCATCCCCCACCCACCTCCCTCCATCAACCTTCAGTTTGTTCTCTATGGTTAAGACTTTCTTATGGTTTATTTCCCTCTTTCCTTCCCCCTGGCCCTATCCCATAGGTTCATCTGTTTTCTTTCTCACATTCCACATATGAGTAATGGTCAGACCATGTGGTATTTGTCTTTCTCAGACTGACTTCTTTCACTTAACATAATACACTCTAGTTCCATCCACATCATTGCGAATGGCAAGATTTCATTCTTTTTGATGGCTAAATAATATTCCAGTGTGTGTGTGTGTGTGTGTGTGTGTGTGTGTACCACATCTTCATTATCATGGTGGTTTTTAAAACGGCTTTTTATTTTAAATTATGTATTACATAATGCCCCTCTTTATTCTGATTAGTGCTCTTAAGTTTATTTTTATTTTTATTTTTTGTGCTGTTAAGTTAAATTCCACCTTTTCTGATATCAATATTGTCACCTCAGCTTTATTTTTCTTTGCATTTGATATTTTGCTTTTTATTTTTAATCTTTATTACACCTGCTATGACTTGTTTTTATAAACAATATATTTAATATGCAGTCTTCAATTCTTATTTGATGGAATTCAGCTCATTCATAATAAGTATTTTAGTTACTTCATTAAATTTTATGCTTTAGATCTACTTTTTAGTGATTGATTGTTTCATTCTGTTGTTTATTCTTCTGTTTCCTCTTGGGTTTTTTTTCCCCCCTGGTTTGATTCTTTATTCTTTCCTTAAAATGTTCTAGTTAATTAAGATGTTCTATTTTCTACTCTCCTACTCCATGAATGGTTACTACCATCCCTGTAACATTTACAAATTTCTCAACCATTATGTAGAAGAAAGAGGACCCCCATGTCCCCTGTCCAACTGCTTTGTTCCCCTGCTGCATCTCTTCACAGGAGGAGAGGTTTTCAGATGCTCTACTTCCTCTCTCTTCCTCAGCAGGGAAGACCATTAGAATGTTTAATTTGCCTTCTCTCTACGCCCCTCCAATCTTAGGCTTTGTAGAGGCCCAAGTGCCAAGGCGATGGAAGACAGGCCAGGAAGACTGGAGGCAGTGGTAAGCTGCAGTCGTCCACAGTACTGGAAGCTGTGACAGTGCAGCTTGCTGCCACTGGAGGCAGTGGTGAGCTGCAGTGGGTCAAAGAACAGGAAGCCATCACAGTGCAGCTTGCTGTCACTGGAAGCAGTGGTTGAGCTGCAGTTGGAGAGACCCAGGAAGGCGTGACACTGCAGCGTGTTCTACAAGAGGCAGTGGTGAACTGTAGTCTCTGTTCCCCCAGGCATGTGTGGTGGTAACAACCCCCAGAGCAGTAGACAAACTCATCATTGTGCACCGTGTCCTGGGGCTTGATTATAATGGGCTGTCAGATTCGTGCAGGGAGGTCCTCCAGGTGAGGGCCCGGAGGGTGGCATAAACCAGACCCCACTATAAGCTGCATTTGGAACAGATGAGTTGAGGGTTTCTTTGGCAGAGTAATTTCACTTTTCCAGAAAAGGCAATGTCATTGGTCTACTTTAGAATGAAGATAATTACTACTAAGAAAAAAGTATGTGTTTCCCTTTCTCCCAGAAACTGAAGCAGGTGTGCAGTCTATAGGTCAGAGGTGCCGCCTTCTCCCCATCTGACAACACTTCTCTGCTCTGGCTCCACAAGATCCGAGATTTTGAAAAGAAGCATCTGAGTCAGTGATGCAGCTTGTCACAGGACGTCAGCGTTCAGGGAAAGCAGCAGGTACATTTGGCGCAATGTCATATCCATGTCAAAACTGGAGGTAAAACCTCTTATTAACCCAAAACCTCCTGGGCTTTTCTCTTTTCTCTAGTTAAATCACAAAGTAAAATTTAAGTAGCTGTCAGCATTCTGGATTTGGTGCAAGACTTACTTAATTTCCCTGCAGGTAGAACGTTGCAGGGGATCATGTATTCTCTGTTCATTTATTGCTTATGAATGTATTTTGCACATCTGGTTCCTAGGAAATCTCTTTTATGAGAAAGGGAAGATGGGATTAATTCTGTGTCTGTTTGTTCCTTAATCGATCAGTGTTTATAGCGCGGGGGTGGGGGAGGCAAATGAGGGAACAGACTCAACCTTAGAGCACAAGCTGAGACACAGCTGGAGAGCTGACAGAGCACCTTCTTCTGTGCCGCCAGCCTCACACAGCACACACAACCCCATCATCTGTTCCTGTCACTCCAGTTCAGACTTCTCAGAGTTGCCAGGCTGAGAACTTTGTTGGTGCTTCTTTCTTTGCGTGTGAAATTTCAAAACTGAGAGACGGAAATGACATGTCATCAGAACCTCTGTTACTCTTTTATGTCCTGCTCTTCTTCTAATCAGTGAAGTGAGTTGGACCTGCTAGTGGAAGGGGCTATCTGTGTGTTTTTATTTCCTGGTTTAATTAAACAATGGGAAACAATCTTCTGAAATATTAAAAGAATCCTTTGTGGGTGTTCGTGTATTTCTCTTGCGTGAACCACATGCCGATATTAGAAATTATTTTTTAATGTAAAACACAGCATCAGAGCTGTAACAGGGTGTGGTGCCCTTTGTGAGGGGGACACATGGAGGAGTGTAGGTTCCTTATGAGTTTGGGGGTGGCTCATTGTGCTCCCAAAGGAAATCAAGCCCCCTGTTAGCCTTCCTGAGGGGGTTGCTTACCTTGTGGCCCATCCAGGCCTCTGAAACCATGACCCAGTGAGTCACTTGCGACTTGAACTGGGGAATTGATGAAGAAAGTAGAATGAATGCTGGAGGTTGCCTGCATCCTTTGGACTCAGACAACTCCATGTAGCAAAGGAAATCTTCACCTGTGAGGCATGTCAGGATCCCTGAGGGTATGGGCTTTGCTTCATGGGCTGAGGTTGTGTCTTCATCCTTATCTGGACCAGAGCCATGTGGTCTGGCTATGGAGATCCAGACCCTTACATGACCAAGTCATTATTATTATTGTTCTTTTAAGAAAGCAATATAGACATTGACTTTGAGATACACATATCAAAAGGAAAAACACAAGGCTATATATATATATATAGAGAGAGAGAGAGAGAGATTGAACTTGTGATATCTCTCATTAGTATGTGTCATGTAGGACTGCCCGTATGAGAAAGACCAAGGAATTGTATTTTCATAGAAGTGCACTGTGCACACGGAGTGTTTTATTCTATCATTTGACTTCTCCCTCTGAAGGGAAAATAGAGTGGTGACTGGAGCTTGGTTTCTGATTTTAAGGAAGGGGAGACCAGTGAATTGAAAGAGCAGTGTTTATGCTGACATGGTGTTCAGTGCCCAGAGAGTGAAGGTTTGAAGCTTGGACTTGGAAGCGTGGATGTTTGTGGAGGATGTTGTCCGAGTTTCCAGCACATTGAGTCATGTGGCTGGTCTGCCTAATTGGGCCAGTTTCTGCCTTTCTAAGGGCAGCTTGAAAGTGACTTGAAACCTGAGGGCATTTGCAGAGTGGTCTGGATGAGACACCTGTGTGGGCCAGTGTAGACACAACCCAGGGAATTCCAGAGGTAATGATGGGCACATTTCTGAGGCTGGAGATTGTTTCTCTGTGAGAAGGATTGAGCTGGAGTGGAAAGAAGTCACTGGGTCTTATGACTCACTGAGCAGGTCCGAGCCTGGCCGGGTAGTTGGATCTGATAACTGGCAGGTTGTGACGCCATGATTGTGGACTCTCGCTCTTGATGGACAGGCCAGCTTGCGAGAGGGACAGGGACTGGGGTCTCCCCCCCACCCTGCCAAGGCCAGCACTCCTGCTGCAGATGTGATGAGACAGTTGCTACCTGTTTGGTTCTCAAGCCCTCAGCTGAGGAGGGTGGTTGGTGGGAAGCAGCCCACAGGCTGCAGTATCGTTTCTTGCCCAGTGTGCCGCCTGCTTCCTCTGAGACGCACAGAGATGTCCTCTGCCCGGTGTCTGTGAATTCAGCCAGCAGAGCACTTCTCCCAGAGCCACACTCCTGAGAAATCCTCCTCCATGGTCCTGTGCGTGTGGAGGAGGTCACTTCTCATTTGGAACTGAAATCTCTGCTCTGCCGTTAGGTCCAAGGCCACAGAGGACCTCAATCTCCGTGAAGGTCCAGTTCTGCATGGGGCCTGACGTGCGAGATTGGGCCGAGCCTGGGCGTGTGCTGATGCTGCCGCAGGATCCTTCCTGAGAACTGTGCAGCAAAGCCTGGTTTGTGAGGACGTCACAGGAAAGAGGGACAGGTGCACTGCTCTGCCTGACCACAGGAGGATTCGGGACATCAATCACAGGTGGTTGGTGCAGGGAGGAGAGAGGTCTGTTTCCCGCACCTTGGCCAGAGGAGAGGTGGACCTGGGGATGCATCTCTGCTCAGCTTTCTCAGATGAGCACCTCAGGCAAGAGGAGGAAGTGTGTGGTTTCAGGTTTCATGTGCAGGTGGATTCCTCATATGGCTCGTTTTCCTGATGGAGTTCAGGGTGCAGTAGGACCCTGACCCCTTTTGTCCCGGGCATCCTGGCTGTGCAAGAGCCCTGGGACAGCTTTTCCCCTGGGGTTTGGGACCAGGACATCGGAGGGAGTCAGTGGTGAAACCATCAGTGGAGGCCTCCGTTTCTCTCCTGCTGAGATGGACTGGTGACTGTGATAACTGCTATGGAAATGTAAAGCAGGAGACAGGGCAGGGGTGCTGAAGGGGACGTGGGGGTGATGTTTGCGCTTCACATAGGGGACAGGTGGGAATTCGCTAGGAAGGTGATTCTTGAGTCAAGATCTAAAGAAGGTGAGTGATATCACATCAAGAGCATTCTGCATGGGAGGTTAAGCATGGGCAAAGGCCCAGGGCAGGAGCATAGCAAGTATGTCTAGAAGCAGCAAGAAGGGTCCTGTGGCCACAGGAAACAGCTTAGGACATGACCTGAGGGAGGTGACAGAGGGTGACAGTAAGCCATTGCAGGGCTGTGACCGCATGGGACCCTGTTTTACTGGGCTACCTGGCTACAGTGTGGAGAAAGATGACACAGGTTTGAGGATGGGCAAGGGAGGTCAGTGGTGAAGCTTTTCCAGGAACTCAGGCAAGAGATGGGCTCCAGTGTGGACCAGACAGGTGGCCATGGAAAGAGTGGTTAGTCGCATTCTGGGTAGGTATTGGAGATGGAGCTCACAGGATTGGCTGATGGGTTAGATACTGGGATTGGGAGAAAGGAGGAATTGGGGTAACTCCCAGCTCTTGTGGGTTGTCCTAAGCAAGGGAAGGAGGTTTCTGGGGGTAGGGGGTAGGGGATAGTCCGTGTTCCACATACTGAAGATCCACCTTTCATGGTGAATCTGCCGATGTTATTGTCTGGGAGAACATTTCACATGTACTCCCTCAGCAGCTTTCTTTTTTTTTTTTTTTTAAAGATTTTATTTATTTATTTGACAGAGAGAGACAGCCAGCGAGAGAGGGAACACAAAGAGGGGGAGTGGGAGAGGAAGAAGCAGGCTCATAGCGGAGGAGCCTGATGTGGGGCTCGATCCCAGAACGCTGGGATCACGCCCTGAGCCGAAGGCATACGCTTAACCGCTGTGCCACCCAGGCGCCCCCCTCAGCAGCTTTCTAGTACAAGTATCCCCCACTTATTTAAAAGTTCATAGGAAGACACTTGGCCTTTTGGAAAGATCTGTGTTATCACCTGGCTTCCGTAACAGGAAGTAACTGAGGAGGATTTCCCTCTTATGAAAAAAGTCGAAAACTGAGCATCGCATTCAGCATCTGTTTTGTGGGGAGCCACTTACAGAGGCGGCGTGCACCCCAACCAGCTCCTTCCTGGGACCCGCTCTCCGTGTCTAGCCACCAGCACTTTGAATCGTGTCTGTGAGCATCTGCTGTGCTTATCTCCGTTTATGTTGGGCATCCACTGGGAGGTTGTGTGCTGAGGCCTACGAAAAGCCAAAGAGAAGTAATTTTTGGAGTCTGAGCATGCTCACTAATTTTTTGTATAAATTAATGGTTATTCCTTCTTCAGTTTACACCATTTCTGTTGTAAAAGGTTTCCTAGGAACAGTGTACTTTCAAAGAGCGGGGGAACCTGTACCCCATCCTGCAGGGTTAGCTTGAGTCTCCATGCTGCACAGAACATTCCATGACTTAATGGATTTTATCACTCAAACACTGAGCCTTTGACCACCTTCACCTGTCCCCGTACCCCTTCCCCGAATCAGGCACCCACCAATCTGTTTCAGTATCTGTGCGTTCGGTATTTTTTTTCCATGTGGAATGTATATGAGGGCATCTGGTAACTGTCTTTCTGTGTCTGGGGTACTTAGCATAATGCTCCCAAGGTCTATGTCCCTGTGCCTGGTTATTGTGAATAATGCTGCAGTGAACACGGGAGCGCATCTATCTCTTTGAGGGAGTGTTTTTGTGTTCTCCAAATAAATACTCAGTAGAGCCGTTACTGGGTCATGTGGTAGCTGTATTTAGTTTTTCAGGAACCTCCATACTGTCTGTCACAGGAGCTGCACCAATTTCCATTCCCATCAACAATGCACAGGGTCCCCTTGTCTACACACCCTTCGCTACACCTAGTGTCTGTCATTGGCGTGATTACTGTTCCAACAGTCGTGAGGTGGTAACGATTGTGGTTTTGACTTTCATATCCATGACGACAGTTAGCGATGTTGAACAACGTTTCCTGTGGCTGTTGATCACCTGTGTGCCATCTTTGGAAAGTATCTAGTCACATATTCTCCCCATTCTTTATACAGGTTTTTTCTTGTTGTTGTTTTGTTTTATATGAGTGTTTTGTGTATTTTGGATATTAGCCTCTTCTCCCACGTAGATTTGCAGATATTTTTTCTCATTGGCTAGGTTGCCTTTTAAGTTTTTGATGGTTTCTTTTGCCATGCAGAGGATTTCCATTTGATGTTGTTCCACTTGCTTGTTTTTGCTCTTGTTGCCTTTGCTTTTGGTGTCCAATCTATAAGAGTCTTCACCAAAACCAATGTCAAGAAACTTACTACCTGGGTTTTCTTCTCAAAGGTTTATGGATTCAGGTCTTATGTTCAAGTCATTCATCCATTTAGAATTTTTGTGTGTGGTGTAAGTGATCCAGTTACATTCTTCTGCATTTAGTGTCCAGTTTTCCCAGTAGTGTTCACTGAAGAGAGAGTCCTTTTCCCTTTGTATATTCTCTGCTCATTTAAGACCATATAGGTGTGGGTTAGTTTACAAGTGGTTTTATTTTTTTTTTTTTTTGGACTTACAGTTTGTTGGGAAAATCTTTTTCCTGTAGGAATATATGCAGTGTGGACTTTATTGATTACATGTTTATACTATTTGTTATGACATTTCTCATTTGTGTTTTTGTACATAAGTAGCTGATCTGGAGCTTTCAACAGGTTTAACATTTGGGCAGAACTTCTTAAATAGTATTATATTCTTCCATCAGATACCAGATTGTATCTGATTGTCTTATTTTGTGATGTTATCAGTTGTGATGATTGATATCTATATTTCCTTTTCCATGATAGGTTTATTAAAGTGAATTTAATGTTTTTTAAAATGTGGATTCTAAATCACCCTTATTTTATAATATATATTTATATAAAACATGTTTAAGGAAATGCATTTATTCAAATCAGCTATTGAAACAGGACATAAATATTATTTTTTTAAAGATTTTATTTATTTATTTGAGATAGAGTGAGAGAGAGAGCACAAGCTGGGGGACAGAGGGAGAGGGAGAAGCAGACTCCCCACTGAGCAGGGAGCCTGATGTGGGGCTGGATCCCAGGACCCTGGGATCATGACCTGAGCCAAAGGCAGATGCTTAACTGACTGAGCCACCCAGGTACCCCAGGACATAAATATTATTAATTTCCATTCAGAGTTCATAATAATTCTATTAGAGGTAAGTTTAAATATTCCTTTAATGTACTGACTCTAATGAATAACGTTTGCCAAAAGTGCTATGATTATCCGTTTCGGAGCTTTCTTTTCTGTTCCATTGACCTGTCTGTTTCTATGCCAGTATCATACTGTTCTGAGGACTACAGCTTTGTAATCTAGCCTGAAATCCGGGAGTGTGGTAACTCAGCTCTCTTCTTCTTTCTCTAGGATGCTTTGGATATTTGGGGTCTTTTGTGCTTCCATACGAATTTTAGGACTGTCTTCTATTTCCTTGAATAATGCCATTGGAATTCAGATGGACATTTCATCACATCTGTAGATTGCTTTTTGTACGATGGACATGTTAACATCATTAACTATTCTAGTTAATGAGCATGGCATTTGCTTCCATTCATTTGTGTCTTCTTCCATTTCCTTGACCCATACATTCCACCCACCTGCCCAATATACACATTTTTCCTTTTCCACCATGTGTTCAGTGTACCAGGTCTTTCTCATTCTTGGTTACTTTTATTCCTCGTTTTTTTTTTTTTTTTCTTGCTTCAAGTGTAAATGGCATTGCTCCCTTAATATCTCTTTGGAAAGTTTGTCATCAGTCTACAGAAATGCAACAAGTTGTGGCTCACTTGGTTAATCATCTGCCTTTGGCTCAAGTTATGATCCCAGGGTCCTGGGATTGAGACCTGCATCAGGGTCCCTGCTCAGTGGGGAGTTTGCTTCTCCCTCTCCCTCTGCTGCTCATCCTGCTTGTGCTCTCTCTCTCTGTCAAATAAACAAATAAATAAAATCTTTAAAAAAATACAAAATGCAACAGGTCTCTATATATTGACTTTGTATCCTGACGCTTTACTGACTTTGTTTATTCTAACAGTGTTTTGGTGGAAACTTCAGGGATTTCTACATATAGTATGTCATTTGCAAGTAGTGACAGTTTTCCTATTTTGATTTCATATTTTTTCTTTTTTTTTCCTTTTTTTGTCTAAATGCTTCGGCTAGGCCTTTCAATACCACGTTGAATGAAAATGATGAAATGGGCATCTTTGTCTTGTTCTTGATCTTTGTAGAAAAATTTTCAGCTTTTCACCCTTGAGTATGATGTCAGCTGTGGGCTTTTCATACATGGCCTTCGTTGTGTTGAGGAATGTTCCCCCTACACCCAGATGGTTTATAGTTTTTATTGTAAATGCATATTGAATCTTGTCAAGTGTTCTTTCTACATCTATTGTAATAATCATATGATTTTTATGTTTTACTTTGTTAAGATTCTGTATCCCATTGGCTGATGTGCAGATGTGGAATCATCCTTGCATCCCTGGAATAAGTCCCACTCAATCGTTTTGTGTGGTTCTCCTGATGCATTGTTGAGTTCAGTTTGCTGATAACTTGTTGAGGATCTTTGTATCTGTGTTCATGAGGAATACTGGCCTTTCCTATTCTTGTAGTGTCCTTGTCTTGTTTTGGTAGCAGGTTAATGCTGGCTTCATGAACTGAGCTTGGATTTATGCCCTCCTCTCCTATCTTTTAAAGAGTTTGAGAAGGGTTGGTATTAACTCTTCTTCTATGGTCTGGTTGAACTCCTCAGTGAAACTGTCTGGTCTTAAACATTTGTTTGTTGGGAGCTTTTTGATGATCAAATCGATGTTTTTACTAGTGGTCAGTCTGTTCAGATATTTTTTCCTCACAGTTCAGTCTTTCTGGGTTTTGGTAGGAACTTCTCCATTTCTTCTAGGTTGTCCAGTGTGTAGGCCTCTACTTGCTCATAGTACTCTCTTAGGATCCTTTGTATTTTTTGGTATTCATTGTCATGACTCATCTTTCTTTCCTTTCTTTTTTTAAAGCTTTTCACATTTTTTAATTTAAATTCAATTAGTCAAGGTATAGTACACCATTAGTGTTTGATGTAGTGGTCAATGATTCATTACTTGAGTATAACACCAGTGCTTATCACCACACGTGCCCTCTTTATTGCCCATTACCCAGTTACCCCATCCTCCCATGCACCTGCCTTTCCACAACCCTCAGTTTGTTTCCCAGAGTCAAGAGTCCCATATGGTTTGTCTCCCTCTCAGATTTCTTTTCATTTATGTTTCCCCCTCCCTGCCCCCATGATCCTCTGTGCTGTTCCTTATATTCCACATATGAGTGAAACCATATAATAATTGTCTTTCTCTAATTGACTTATTTCACCCAGCATAACACCCTCCAGTTCCATCCATGTTGATGCAAATGGTAGGTATTCATCTTTTCTGATGGCTGAGTAATATTCCATTGTATATACAAACAACGTCTTCTTTATCCATTCACCTGTTGAAGGACATCTTGGCTCCTTCCACAGTTTGGCTATTGTGGACATTGCTGCTGTGAACATTGGGATGCAGGTGCCCCTTCTTTTCCCTACTTCTCTGTCTATGGGATAAATACCAAGTAGTGCAAGTACTGGGTTGTAGGGTACCTCTATTTTTAACGTCTTGAGGAACCTCCATACTGTTTTTAGAGTGGCTGTACCAGCCTGGATTCCCACCAACAGCGTAAGACAGTTCCCCTTTCTTCATATGCTCGCCAACATTTGTTGTTCCCCATCTTGTTAATTTTAGCTATTCTGACTGGTGTGAGGTAGTATCTCATTGTGGTTTTGATTTGTATTTTCCTGATGGCAAGTGATGTGGAGCATTTTTTCACGTGTCTGTTGGCCATTTGTATGTCTTCTTTGGAGAAGTGTCTGTTCATGCCATCTGCCCATTTCTTGACTTATTTGTTTTTTGGGTGTTGAGTTTGAGAAGTTCTTTATAGACTTTGGATACCAGTCCTTTATCTATAATGTCATTTGCAAATATCTTCTCCGATTCTGTACGTTGCCTTTCAGTTTTGTTGATTGTTTCCTTTGCTGTGCAGAAGATTTTTATCTTGATGAAGTCCCAATAGTTCACCTTTGCTTTTGTTTCCCTTACCTTTAGAGATGTAACTTGCAAGAAGTTGCCGTGTCCAAGGTCAAAGAGGTTGCTGCCTGTGTTCTCCTCTATAATTTTGATGTGAGACAGGAATCA
Source organism: Ursus arctos (assembly GCF_023065955.2). Lineage (NCBI taxonomy): Eukaryota > Metazoa > Chordata > Mammalia > Carnivora > Ursidae > Ursus > Ursus arctos. The sequence goes on from NW_026623089.1 coordinate 71,262,601, forward strand.
ATCATCTTTCTTTCCTGATTGTATTTGAGCGCTCTCTCTTTCTTGCTGAGTCTAGCTAAAAGTTTGTCAGTTTTATCTTTCCAAAAAAGGCAGCACTTATTTTCATTGATCTTTTGTCATTTCATCTCCATTGGATTTATTTCCACATTCCTTTTTGTTATTTCCATATTACTACTAATTTGGGGGTTTGTGGGTTTTTTTTTCCTACTAATTTCCCTTGTAAAATTAGGTTATTAGAGAGCTTTCTTGTGGATGGACAAAGACCTGAATTTTTATGAAAGTCCCCCTCAGAGCTACTTTTGCTGCATCCCGTAAGTTTTTGTACATTCTCTTTTTCTATTTGACTCAAGATACTTCTAAAATTTCTTTTGATTTCTTCTTTGACTGTTGGTTGTTCAGTAGCATGTTGTTAAACCTCTACATAGTTTTGGCTGTCCCATTTTCTTCTTGTGACTGATTTCTGCTTTCATATCATTGTAGTTGGAAAAGATTTGAACCAGAAGGTGAAGGGAGCATTCAGATTAAAGGTTTGTTTCCTGGGGTTTTTTCTGAGGGCAGAGCACAAGTTCTGTGGGGACAGAGGAAGGTTTTGTGAAATGGGGTTGAATCTTTCTTAAAATTACTACCACCATGCAGGCTGTGCAACACTGTTCACACCATAGTCCTGATGGACTTGTACTTCCTTAGAAACATTTTCTAGAAGGTGCAGGAGTGGTCTTCTCTAAAAGAATGGTGCCATTTGGGTTCATGGCATGGCCCCAGGTCATCAACTAGGATGTGTGGTATCATGGGGGATTGGCACCAGGCTTTCTGTTGGAAGTGACAGAAATAGGGCATGGTGAGCTTCATGACAATCGCCGAGGTCCCGCGTGACCCACTGGGTGTTGGCGGTAGGCAGGGTAGTGGGGTCTTTGGATCTGTCTCATCAGATCCTGTGGAATTCAGGGACAGCCTCCTGTCTGTTGAGTTGTGTGGAGATAGGTAGACAGCAGTTTCTGGCCAGGCACAAGAGTCACACTGGACTGCCCCCAGAGGGGCAGTGTGTTGTAGGAGCCACTGCCTGGTTTACATGAAAACTGACCAGGGTCTGTGACTGTGATTCCTAACAGCTTCAAGGGCTGAGGTGGGTGGCAGTGGTGCACACATCCTAGGGTTGTGGTCAGGACTCATCTGGAGCCCACTGAAGTCAGCCGCGCCTGGCATGGAAGCCACCCAGTCACTGTAGCTGTGGGCAGTGTGGCCATGGCACTTTCATGCAGGCTCCCATGCTGCCGCCTCCTCCTTTTCATCATCTTCATGGTCATGAGCCTCTGCTCTTGCAGAGGTATTGCCTTCCCTCCATCTGGCCCTCCTCCCTGGGGCCCTGTGCAGCCCAATGACAGGGTAGCCTTCTTGAGAGGCAGCTCTGGCCCCTGTCAGTCCCCTGATGGAACACTTCCATGGATCCCCTGTGAGGAGAGGATGAAGCCCTGCTGGGGAGGGGGGCTGCAGGTCCCCAATCAGGAAACCCGTGTCTCCCTTTTCAGGCTGGTCCGCCCTCCCCTCAGTCTTCCTCAGGGAAGCTCTCCCCACTTCTTGAGCTGACAGCCCTGAACTTAAAAATGAGTATTGTTCTATATTTCTCAGTGCCTTAATTCATCCATGGCATGTCTTTCAAACCTGTTAGTGGGTTTTCAGCAGTCCTTGAGGGCTGTCTGCTCAAAGAAGGGATGACCTGGGAGGAGCAGCTTTCCTCCCACCTCTCTCAGCATGTCCCTGAGCCCTTGGGCCAGCTGTCCCACTGAGGGTTGAGGGACCTGAGCCAGCTCATCCTTAACCCAGGCCCTGTGTCAGCTGTGTAGACTGATGTGTGCCAGTAGTGGTGGGCAGCTGGCATGGGCCAGGGGCAGGCAGTTTCTCCTTCTCATTCCTTCACCCCCTCCCTCCCAGAGGTAGCTCAGAGCAGCCTCCAAGCCCTGCATCTTGAGATCTCATGACCTGTGCCTCTTGCCTTCCGCTGGTTACCTTGGTGGTTTCCTGTTGCTTCTGCCTCCCATACCCACTCCCGAAGCAGTTCCTGAATCAGGGGAGGGGTCATATCCTTGTCTGTACTTGGTCCTCTTCTTGTCCCACAACGAGCCCACCCACCTTTGTGTCTTCCATGTATGTGCTTGGAAGCAAGTCCATCGACAGGGAACCTATCGGCCAAATGGATCCAGGTAATGACCATTGAATTAGAGATCCAGGATATATAAAAGACCTGTTCTGAAGCCTATCCTACACTCTATGACTATCTTGTACTAAAACAGAAACAACACTAGCCTTCTGGATTGTGAAGTGGCATCTGTCTCTACTTACACTCTTGAATGCATAGGTGCTGAGCCTGGACAAAAAGGGACGATGGCTCCTGTGGGCTAGGATTCACAGGTAAAGTATAAGAACTCAGTGAAATTTGAATTCGAGGCATAGAGTGAATAATTATTGTAGAGTAAATATTCCCAAGTAGGGCTTATGAAACTTACATAGCAAAAGCTTTTCAAATAGGTTTCTGAAAGAGAAGTCTTCTTTTTAAAATTTTTTGTTTTAATTCCAGTAGAGTTAACATACAGTGTTATATTAGTTTCAGGTGTACAATAGAGTGATTCAGTAATTCTCTATATTACTCAGGGCTCATCAAGAAATGTGTTCTCTTAATCCCCTTCATCTATTTCACTCCTCCGTCCATCCACCTCCCCTCTGGTAAACATCAGTTTGTTCTCTGTTGTTAGGAATCTGTATTTTGCTTAGTCTCTTTTTTCTCCTTTTTTTTTTTTTTTGTTTCTTTCTTAAATTCCACATAAGAGTGACGTCATATGGTATTTTCTTTCTCTGATTGATTTTACTTCGGATAATACTCTCTAACTCCATCTATGTGGCTGCAAAAGGCAAGATTTCATTCTTTTTCATGGCTAATAGTCCACTGTGTGTGTGTGTGTGTGTGTGTGTGTGTACATATCTAGCATCTCATTTATCAGTTTATCAACAGACACTTGGGTTCCTTCCATATTGTTATACTATAAATAATGTTGCGAGAAACATAGGGGTGCATGTATCCTTTTGAGTTATTATTTTCATAATGTTTGGGTAAACACCCAGTAGTGTGATTGCTGGATCATAGGGTAGTTCTATAATTTTTTGAGAACTTTCATACTGTTTTCCATGGTGGCTGCAACAGTTTGCATTTCAGCCAACAGTGCAAGAGGGTTCCCCTTTATCCACTTCCCCCAACACCTGTTGTTTCTTGTGCCATTCTGACAGGTGTGAGGTAATATCTCATTGTACTTTGGATTTGCATTTTCCTGATGATGGGTGATTGTGAACATCTTCACATGTGACTGTTGGCCATCTGTATTTCTTCTTTGGAGAAATGTCTGTTCATGTCTTCTGCCTATTTTTTAAGTGCATTATTTGTTTTTTGGGTGTTGAGTTTTTTCAGTTATATCTATTTTGGACACTATCCCTTTATTGCATATGATATTTGCAAACATCTTCTCCCATTTGGTTGGTTGTCTTCTTATAAATACATTTTCATTGTTCTTCTGCTGTGCAGAAACTTTTTATTTTGATGTAGTCCCAGTAGTTTATTTTTGCTTTTGTTTCCTTTGCCTCAGGAGACGTGTCTAGAAAAAATGTTGGTTTGGTCCATGTCAGAGAAGTTACCATCTGTGCTCTCTTGTAGGATTTTTATGGCTTCAGGTCTCACATTGAGGTCTTGAAACGGCTTTGAGTTTCTCTGTATGGTGAAAGAAAGCTGTCTAATGTCATTCTTTTGTGTGTAGCTGTCCAGTTTACCCAACACCATTTGTTGTAGAGACTGTCCTTCCTTTACAATATTCTTGCCTGTTTTGTCAAAGATTAATTGGGCATATATTGTGGGTTTATGTCTAAGCTTCTATCCTGTTCCCTTGGTCGCTGTGTCTATTTTTGTGACAGTACCATAATGTTAGGATGACTATAACTTTGTGGTATAACTTGAAGTCTGGAATTGACTCCTCCCACTTCTGGGAGGGCTGAGTTGAGGGCATGAGTTAGGCTTGATATCAGATTCAGGGTTTGCAGACACGGTGCGGCTGAAATTGGGGATTGACTGTGATAAGCTCAGGTTGGCATTCAGATTTCTCCTGTTTAGAATCCTTTCTAGAGTCCTAAATGCAATGGTTCCCTTCTGTGTGGCAGGTTGAGTCCTCTGGTATTGCTCTGGTGTCCCGAATCCCTGGGGCTTTGGAGCCAGCCCTCTGGGGATGGACCTCTCAGAAACCAAACTAGGGTTAGGGTTAGGGCCTAGGAGCATAGGAGGTCCAATCTGCTGGCTGTGTGGCACCTTGGCGGGTGGTGAGCTGAGGGCGTGGGTTAGGGTGAGTGTAAGTCTCAGGGTTTGCGGTCAGGGGGCTGTTGAATGAGGGGGTTTGCTGAGATATCTCAGTTGGCATTCAGATTTTTCCTGCTCTGGATCCTTTCTGGAGTCCCAAATGCCACAGTTTGCTTCTGTGTGATGGGCTGAGTCGACTGGTTTTGCCCAGGTGTCTCAAATCCCCAGGGCACTGGAGCCAGGCCTCTGGGAATGGACCTCTCATAAACCAACATAGCGATAGGGATGGTGTTAGGTGCATTGGAGGTCTGATGTTCGCTGTGTGGCTACCTTCCAGGAGGGTGAGTTGAGGGTGTGTGTTAGGGTGATTGTCATGCTCAGGGTTTGCTGCCAGGGGGCGATGAATGTGGGGGTTGGGGGGGGGGTTGACTCAGGTTGTCATTCAGATTACCCCTCTTCTGAATCCTTCCTGGAGTCTGAAATGGCATGGTTTCCTTCTATGGGACAGGCTGAGTCCTCTGGTATTGCTCAGGTGTCCCCAACAGCTGGGGCTTTGGAATTAGGCCTCTAGGGAAGGACTTACCAGCCCCAACCTAGGGTTAAGGTTAGGGCCTAGGACCATGAGAGGTCTGATCTGCAGGCTGTGTGGCTACCTTAGCTGATGGGTAAGTTGAGGGTGTGGGTTTGGGTGAGGATCAGGCTTGGGGTTTGCTGCCAGGTGGCCGCGGAAAGTTGGGGTTGGCTTTGATTGGCTCTGTTGGGCATTCAGGCTTTCTCTACTCTGAATCCTCTCTGGAGTCCCAAATGACATGGTTTTCTTTTTGTGTCAGGCTGAGTCCTCTCGTGTTGCTAAAGTGTACCCAATCCCTGGGGCTTTGAAGCCAGGCCTCTGGGTATGGACCTCTCATAACCCAACCTAGGTTTAGGGTTGGGGCCCAGACTACGGGAGGGCCGATCTGCTGGCTGTGTGGTGACCGTCCTGGGGGCTAAGTTGAGGTCATGAGTTCGGGTGAGTGTCAGGCTCAGGGTTTGTGGCCAGGGGGTGGCTGAACTTGGGGTCTCCCTGGGATGGCTCATGTGGGCGTTCAGATATTTTTGCTCTGAATCCTTTCTGGAGTCACAAATGGCATGGTTTCTTACTGTGTGGCCAGCAGATTTGTCGGGGATTGCTCAGGTGTCCCCAATCCCTGGTGCTTTGGAGCCAGGCCTCTGGAAATGGACCTCTCAGAACCAAAAATTTGGTTAAGGTTAGGGCCTAGGAGCATGGGAGTTCTGATCTGCTGGCTGTGTGGCAAAAGTCCCAGGGCCGGGGGCGGGGGGAGTTGAAGGTGTGGGTTGGGTTGAGTGTCCGGCTCTGGGACAGGGGCTAGGGTGCCTCTGAAAGTTGCGATCCGCTTGGATTTTCTCAGGTGGACATTCAGATTTCTCCTGCTCTGAATTCTTTCTGGATTCCCAAATGGCACGTTTTCATTCTGTGTGGTAGGCTGAGTCCTCTGGTATTACTCAGGTGTCCCCAGCCCCTGGGGCTCTTGAGCCAGGCCTCTGGGAATGGATTTCTCAGAACCAATCCTAGGTTTACGTTTAGAGCCTCTGAGAGAGGTCCAATCTGCCGCCTGTGTGCCTACTTTCCCATGGAGGGTGAGTTGAAGGTGTAGTTCGGGGTGTGTGAGGCTCAGGGTTTGTGCCTCTGGTGCCGCTGAATGTGGGCGTTCAGTTGGATTGTCTCGGGGAATTCAGATTTCTCCTGCTCTGAATTCTTTATGAGTCCCATGGCATGCTTTTCTTCTGTGTGGAAGGCTACGTCTTCTGTCATTGCTCAGCAGTAGCTAATCCCTGGGGCTTTGGAGCCAGGCCTCGGGGAATGCACCTCTCAGAACCCAACCTAGGGTTAAGGTTAGGGCCTAGGACCATAGGTGGTCTGATCGGCCGGCTGTGTGGCCACGTTCCTGGATGCCTGAATTGAGGGCATGGTTTGGGGTGAGTGTCAGGCTCAGGGTTTTCAGCAAGTGGTGCAGTGAAAGTGGGGGTTCGCTGGGATTGGCTCAGGTGGACATTCACATTTCTCCTGCTCTGAATCCTTTCCGGAGTCCCAAATGTCAGGTTTTCTTCTGTGTGGCAGGTGAGTCCTCTGATATTGCTCAGGTGTTCCCTATCCTTGGTGCTTTGGAGCCAGGCTTTTGGAAATGACCTCTCAAACCAAATCGCAGGTTAGAGTTAGGGTTAGGGCCTAGGAGCATGGGAGTTCTGATCTGCAGGCTGTAAGGCAAATATCCTGCAGATAAGTTGAAGACATGGTTTGGGGTGAATGTGAGGCTCAGGGTAGGTGGTCCTGGGATTCGTTAATGTGGGGTGTGCCGGGAGTGGCTTAGGTGGACATTCAGATTTCTCCTGGGAATCCTTTCTGCAGGTCACAAATGGCATAGTTTTCTTCTGTGTATGGCATGCTGATTCCTCAGGTATAGCTCAGGTTTCTCCAGTCCCCGGGGCTTTGGAGATAGGCCAGTGGGAAGGACCTCTGGCAACTGAACCTAGCATTAGGGTAAGGGCCTAGGAGCATGGGAGGTCCGACCTACCGGCTGCATGGCGACCTTCCTGGGGGGCTAAGTTGAGGGTGTGGGTTGTAGTCAATGTCAGACTCAGGGTTTGGAGACAGGGGTCCACTGAATGTGGGAGTTCCTTGGATTGGCTCAGCTGGACATTCAGATTTCTCCTGCTCTGAATAACTTCTGGAGTCCCAAATGGCATGATTTTCTTCTGTGTGGCAGGCTGATTCTCTTGGCATTGCTCCGTGATCCCCATTCCCTGGGGCTTGGAGCCCAGCCTCTGGGAGGGAATCTCTCCCCACCACATCTTGGGTTAGGGTTGAGATCTAGGAGAATGTGGGTTCCAAGTGCCAGCTGTGTGGCGACCTTCTCAGGGGCTTTGTTGAGGACGTGGGTTGGAGTGAGTGTCAGGCACAAGGTTTACGGCAAGGGGGCCAGTGAAACTGGTGGTTCGCTGGCATTGGCTCAAGTGGACATTCAGATTTCTCCTACTCTGAATCCTTTCTAGAGTTTCAAATGGCAGGTTTCCTTCAGTGTGCAGACTGAGTGCTCTGGTATTGCTCAGTGGTCTCCAGTCCCTGGGGCTTTGGAGGGACGCCTCTGGGAAGGGACCCATGAGAACCCAACCTAGGGTGAGGGTTATAGCCTAGGAGCATGGGAGGCCCGATATTCCATCTGTATTACAACTTTTCAAGGGGGCCGGGTTGAAGGCCTGGGTTGCACTGAATGTCAGGGTCCAGGTTTGTGGGCAGTGGTCCACTGCAAGTGGAGTTTTGCTGCAATAGGCTCAGTTGGACATTGAGATTTCTCCTGCTCTGAATCCTTTCTGGAGTTCCCAATGGCAGGTTTCCGTCTATGTGGCTGTTGGAGTCCTCTGGCATTGCTCAGGTGTCCCCAATCCCTGGGGCTTTGGGTACAGGCCTCTGGGAATGGACCTCTCAGAACCAAAGCTAGGGTTAGGATTAGGGCCTAGGAACATGGGAGGTCCGACTACCAGCTATGTTGTGACATTACTGAGGGCAGAGGTGAGGGCCTGTGTTGGGTGAGTGCCAGGTTTGGGGTTTTTGGCCAAATGGCCGGTGAAATTGAGGGTTTCCTGGCACTGGCTCAGGTGAGCATTCAAATTTCTCCTGCTCTGAGTCCTTTTGGCAGTCCCAGATGGCATGGTTTCCTTCTGTGTGACAGGCTGCTTACTCTGGTATTGCTCAGGTGTCCCCAGTAACTGTGGATAGAGACAGGACTCTGGGAATGGACCTCTCCGAATCCATCCTAGGGTTATGATTAGGGTCTAGGAGCATGGGAGGTGCGATCTGCAACTGTGTCTTGTCCTTTCTGGGGGGCAGAGTTGAGTGCATTGTTTGGGGTGAGTGTCAGGCTCAGGGTTTTGGGCCAAGGGGCCGCTGAATGTGGGGTTCACTGGGAATGACTACGGTTGGCATTCTGATTGCTCCTGCTCTGAAAAGTTTCTGGAGTAACCAAATGGCACAGTTTCCTTCTGTGTGGCAGGCTGAGTCCTCTGCTTTTGCTCAGGTGTCCCCAGTCCTTGGAGCTTTGGAGCCAGGGCTCTAGGAATGGATCCCTCAGACTCCACCTAGAATTCAGGTTAGGGCCTAGGAGCATGTGAGGTCTGACCTGCCAGCTGTGTGGCGACGTTCCTGGAGGGATGAGTTGAGGGCAATCATGTAGGTTGAGTGTCAGACTCAGGGCTTGCAGGAAGGGGGCCCTGAATGTGGGCTTGGCTGGGATTCGCACAGTGGGACATTCAGATTTCTCCTCCTCTGAGTCCTTTCTGCAGCCCCAAATGGCAGGTTTTCTTCTATGTGGCAGGCTGAAGCCTCTAGAATTGCTCAGATGTCCCTAATCCCTGGGCGTTTGCAGCCAGGCCTCTGGGAATGGACCTCTCAGAACCCAACCTAGGGTTAGGATTAGGACCTAGGAGCATGGGAGGTCTGATGTGCCAGCTGTGTTGCAACCTTCCCAGGGGGCTGAGAGGAGGGCGGCGGTTGGGGGTGAGTGTCAGGCACAAGGTTTGCAAGGGCCTTGGAGGCCTGTGAATGTAGGGGTTTGCTGGGATTGGCTCAGGTGCACGTTCAGACGTCTCCTGGTCTGAACCCTTTTTCAGTCCCAAATGGCCCGTTTCCTTCTGTGAGGCATGCTGCATCCTGAGGTATGGCTCAGGTGTCCCCAGTACCTGGGGCTTTGGAGCCAGGCCACTGGGAATGACCTCTGAGCACCCAACCTAGCTTTAGGGCATGGCTTAGGAGCTTGGGCTTCCGATATCCTGGGTGTGGCGAAATCCTGGGGGGACAGTTGAGGGCATCTGTTGGGGTGAGTGTTAGGCTCAGTGTTTGAGGCTAGGGTGCTACTTACAGTGTGGGTTCTCTTGGATTGGATCAGGTGGGTATGCAGATTTCTCCTGCTCTTAATCCTTTCCGGAGTCCCAAATGGCACGGTTTTCTTCTGTGTGGTGGGCTAATTCTTGTGGCATTGCTCGGCGGTCTCCGTTCGCTGGGGCTTTGGAGGCAAACTCATGGGAATGGACTTCTTGGAACCCCACACAGGGGTACGGTTCAGGCCTGGGAGCATGGGAGCTCCGATCTGCCAGCTGTGTGGCGACCTTATTGAGGGCTGAGTTGAGGGCGTTGGTTGGGGTGAGTGTCAGTCTCACGGTTTGCGGCCAGGGGGCCTGCGAGTATGGGGTTTTGCGGTGATTGGCTCAGGTGGACAGGCAGATTTCTCCTGCCCTGAATCCTTTCTGGAGATCCCAATGTCACAGGTTCTTTCTGTGTGGCATGCTGAATCCCCAGGTGTGGCTCATGTTTCCCCAGTCCCTGGGTCTATGGAGCCAGGCCGCTGATAGTGACCTCTGAGAAACAACCCAGAGTTAGGATTAGGGCCTAGGAGCATGGCAAGTCCAATCTACCGCCTATGTAGTGACATTCCCGGGGAGCTGAGTGGAGGGCCTGGGTGGGGGTGATTGTCAGGCACAGGTTTTATGGCCAGGGGGCCAGTGAAACTGGGCGTTCACTGGGATTGACTCAGGTGGACATTCAGATTTCTCCTGCAGTCCCAAATGGCACACTTTCCTTCTGTATGGCAGACTGTGGCCTTGGAGCCAGGCCTCTGGGAAGGGACCCCTCAGAGCCCATGCAAGGGTGAAGTTGAAGTCCTAGGAGCATGGGAGGTCCGATCTGCCAGGTGTGTCGCAACCTTCCCAGGGGGCTGCGATGAGGTCATGGGTTGGGGTGAGTGTCATGGTCAGGGTTGTCGGCCAGTGGGGCAATGAAAGTGGGGCTTCGCTGGGATTGGTCCAGGTGCACATTCAGGTTTTTCCTCATTATTCACAATAAGCAGACATAGAAACAGACTTTGGGAGCATTATGCTAAGTAACTCAGACACAGAAAGAAGTATACCAGATGCTCTCGTGTCCATTCCACATGGGAAAAAAAATACCGGACACACAGATCCTGAGACCAGATTGGTGGTTGCCAGATTCAGGGAAGGGGCGGGGGGACAGGTCAAGGTGGTCAAAGGCGCAATGTGTGAGTGATAAAATCCGTAAGTCATGGAATGTTCTGTGCAGCATGGAGACTCAAGCTAACCCTGCAGGATGGGGTATAGATTCTCCAACTGTTTAAAAGTACAGTGTTCCTAGGAATCCTTTCACAACAGAAATGATGTAAACCAAAGAGGGAATTACCACTTATTTATACAGAAAAATTAGTGAGCATGCTCAGACTCCAAAAATTACTTCTCTTTGGCTTTTCGTAGGCCTCAGCACACAACCTCCCAATGGATGCCCAACATAGACGGAGATAAGCACAGCAGATGCTCACAGACACGATTCAAAGTGCTGGTGGCTAGACGCGGAGAGCGGGTCCCAGGAAGGAGCTGGTTGGGGTGCACGCTGCCTCTGTAGTGGCTCCCCGCAAAACAGATGCTGAATGTGATGCTCAGTTTTCGACTTTTTTCATAAGAGGGAAATCCTCCTCAGTTACTTCCTGTTACGGAAGCCAGGTGATAACACAGATCTTTCCAAAAGGCCAAGTGTCGTACCAGGAACTTTTAGAAAGTGGGGATACTTGTACTTGAAAGATGCTGAGGGAGTAGATGGGAAATGTTCTCCCGGACTCAAACATCAGTAGATCCACCAGGAAAGGCACCTTCCTCAGCATGTGGAACATGGACCACACCCTACACCCAGAAACCTCTCCTTCCCCTCATTCAGGACAACCCACAACAGCTGGGATTTACCCCAATTCCTCCCTTCTCTCATTCCCAATATCTAACCCATTGGGTCACAAGCCTGTGAGCTCCATCTCCAATACCTACCCAGAATAGGACTAACCACTGATTCCAAGGCCACAAGTCTGGTCCACACTGGAGCCCATCTCTTGCCTGAGTTCCTGGAAAAGCTTCACCATTGACCTCCCTTATCCATCCTCAACCCTGTGTCATCTGTTCTCCACACTGTAGTCAGGCTGGCCCAATGAAACAGGCTCTTATGGGGTCATAGCTCTGCAATGGCTTTCTGTCATCTTCTGTCACCTCCGTGAGGTCATGACCTAAGCTGTTTCCTGTGGCCAAAGGACCCTTCTTGCTGCTTCTGGACATACTTGCTATGCTCCTGCCCTGGGCCTTTGCCCATGCTTAACCTCCCATGCAGAATGCTCTTGATGTGATATCACTCACCTTCTTTAGATCTTGACTCAAGGATCCCCTTCCTAGCGAAGTCCCACCTGGCCCCTATGTGAAGAACAAACATCACCCCCACGTCCCCTTCAGCACCCCTGCCCTGTCTCCTGCTTTACATTTCCATAGCAGTTATCACAGTCACCAGTCCATCTCAGCGGGAGAGAAACGGAGGCCTCCACTGATGGTTTCACCACTGACTCCCTCCGATGTCCTGGTCCAAATCCCCAGGGGAAAAGCTGTCCCAGGGCTCTTGCACAGCCAGGATGCCCGGGACAAAAGGGGTCCACCTCCTGCACCCTGAACTCCATCAGGAAAACGAGCCATATGAGGAATCCACCTGCACATGAAACCTGAAACCACACACCTTCCTCGATGACAGGTGAGCACACACACTTCCTCCTCTTGCCTGAGGTGCTCATCTGAGAAAGCTGAGCAGAGATGCATCCCCAGGTCCACCTCTCCTCTGGCCAAGGTCCTGGGAAACAGACCTCTCTCCTCCCTGCACTGCCACCTGTGATTGATGCCCGGAATCCTCCTGTGGTCAGGCAGAGCAGTGCACCTGTCCCTCTTTCCTGTGACAAACCAGGCTTTTCCTCATAAACCAGGCTTTGCTGCACAGTTCTCAGGAAGGATCCTGCGGTAGCATCAGCACACGCCCAGGCTTGGCCCTAGTCTCACACGTCAGGCCCCATGCAGAACTGGACCTTCACAGAGACTGGGGTCCTCTGTGGCCTCAGAACCTAACAGCAAGAGCAGAGATTTCAGTTCTAAATGAGAAGTGACCTCTTCCACACGCACAGGACCATGGAGGAGGATTTCTCAGGGATGTGGCTCTGGGAGAAGAGCTCTGCTGGCTGAATTCACAGACACCGGGCAGAGGACATCTCTGTGTGTCTCCGAGGAAGCAGGCAGCACACTGGGCAAGAAACGAAACTGCGGCCTGTGGGCAGCTTCCCACCAACCACCCTGCTGAGCTGAGGGCTTGAGACATAAACCGGAAGCAACTGTCTTATCACATCTGCAGCAGGAGGGCTAGCCGCAGCAGAGGGGGAAGGCGAGACCCCAGTCCCTGTCCCTGCAGCAAGCTGGCCTGCCCATCAAGAGCAATGGTCCACGACCATGGTGTCACCACCTCCCAGCTATCTTATCCAACTACCCGGCCAGGCTCGGACCTGCTTAGTGAGTCATAAGACCCAGTGACTTCTTTCCACTCCAGCTCAATCCTTCTCACAGAGAAACTATCGCCAGCCTCAGAAATGTGCTCATCATTACTTCTGGAATTTCCTGGGTTGTGTCTACACTGGCCCACACAGGTGTCTCAACCAGACCACTCTGCAAATATCCTAGGTTTCAAGCCACTTATAAGCTGCCCTTAGAAAGGCAGAAACTGGCCTGATTAGGCAGACCGGCCCGGTGACTTGATGTGCTGGAAACTCAGACAACATCCTCCCTGAACATCGACGCTTTCCAGGTCCTAGCTTCAAACCTTCACTCTCTGGGCACTGAGCACCATGTCAGCATAAACACTGCTCTTTCAATTCACTGGTCTCCCCTTCCTTAAAATCAGAAACCAAGCTCCAGTCACCGCTCTATTTTCTCTTCAGAGGGAGAAGTCGAACGATAGAATAAAACACTCCGTGTGCACAGCACACTTCTATCAAAATAGAATTCCTTGGTCTTTCTCATATGGGCAGCCCTACGTGACCCATACTAATGAGAGTTATCACAAGTTCAATCATCATATATATATATATTTGACCTTGTGTTTTTCCTTTCGATATGTGTATCTCGAAGTCAATGTCTATATTGCTTTCTTAAAAGAACAAAAATAATAATGACATGGTCACATAAGGGTCTAGATCTCCACAGCCAGACCACAAGGCTAGGGTTCAGGTAAGGATGAAGACACAACCTCAGCCCATGAAGCAAAGCCCACACACTCAGAGATCCCAACAGGTCTCACAGGTGAAGAGTTTCTTTGTTACACAGAGTTGTCGAGTCCAAAGAATGCAGACAACCTCCAGCATTCATTCTGCTTTCTTCATCAATTCCCCAGTTCAAGCAGCAAGTGACTCACTGGGTTAAGCTTCCAGAACCCAGGGTGGACTACCAGGTAAGCAGCCCCCTCAGGGAAGGCTATCCGGGGCTCAGTTTCCTTTGGGAGCACAATGAGCCACTCCCTGAGCTCCTAAAGAACCTACACTCCTTCTCCATGTGTCCCCCTCACAAAGGGCACCACACCCTGTTACAGCTCTGATGCTGTGTTTTACATTAAAAAATAATTTCTAATATCGGCATGTGGTTCACGCAAGAGAAATACACGAACACCCACAAAGGATTCTTTTAATATTTCAGAAGATTGTTTCCCATTGTTTAATTAAACCAGGAAATAAAAACACACAGCCCCTTCCACTAGCAGGTCCAACTCACTTCACTGATTAGAAGAAGAGCAGGACATAAAAGAGTAACAGAGGTTCTGATGACATGTCATTTCCGTATTCTAATTTTTGAAACTTGACACACATGCAAAGAAAGAAGCACCAGCAAAGGTCTCCACCTGGCAACTCTGAGGAGTCTGAATTGGAGTGACAGGGACAGACGGTGAGGTTGTTTGTGCTGTGTGAGGCTGGCGGCACAGAAGAAGGTGCTCTGCCAGCTCTCCAGCTGTGCCTCGGTTTGTGCTCTACGGCTGAGTCTGTTCCCTCATTTGCACTCTCCCCCGTCCCACTATAAACACTGTTACATTAAGGAACAAATTATATGTTACAAACACACACAGTAAATCGCATCTTCCCTTTCTAGTAAAAGAGTTTTCCTAGGAAACATATTCAAAATACATTCAAAAACAATAAATAAACAGAGAAAATGTGATCCCCTGCAGTGCTCTTCCTGCAGGGAAAGTATGTAACTCTTACACCAAATCCAGAATACTGAAAGCTACTTACGTTTGAATTCATGGCTCGACCAGAGAAAAGAGAAAAAGCCCAGGAGGTTTTGGTTAATGAGAGGTTTTACCTCCAGTCCTGACATGGATATGGCATTGAGCCACACGTACCTCCAGCTTTCTCTGAACGCTGACGTCCTGTGACAAGCTGCATCACTGACTCAGACGCTTCTTTCAAAACCTCAGGTCTCGTGGAGCCAGAGCAGAGAAGTGTTGTCAGCTGGGGAGAAGAAGGCACCTATGATCTATAGACTGCACACCTGCTTCAGTTTCTGGAGAAAAGGAAACACACACTTATTACTTAGTAGTAATTATCTTCATTCTAAAGTAGACCAATGACATTGCCTTTTCTGGAAAGCGAAATTACTCTTCCAAAGAAACCCTCAACTCATCTCTTCCAAATGGAGTTTGAGTGGGGTCTGGTTTATGCCTGCCTCCAGGCCCCCACCTGGAGGACCTTCCAGCATGATTCTAACAGCCAACTACCACCAACCCAGGGACACGGGGCACAATCCTGATTCGGTGGCCCGCTCTGGGGGTTGTTATGGCCACACCTGCTTGGGGGAACAGAGACTACAGCTCACCACTGCCTCCTGTAGAACACACTGCAGTGTCACGCCTTCCTGGGTCTGTCCAACTGCAGCTCACCATTGTTCCCAGTGACAGCAAGCTGCACTGTGATGGCTTTCTGTTCTTTGGCTCACTGCAGCTCACCACTGCCTCCAGTGGCAACAAGAGGCACAGGCATGTCTTACAGTGTCTCACACAGCAGCTCACCTCTACCTCCAGGGGCGGCATGCTACACTAGCAAATCTTCCAGCTTCTCTCGCGCTCCAGCTCACCTCTGCCTCTATTGGCAACAAAATGCACTGGCACAAGTTCCATTGTCTCATGCTGCAGTCCACCACTGGCTCCAGTGGTCACAGCCTGCAAGGGCATGTCATCTAGCATCTCGCACTGCAGCTCCACACTGTCTCCAGCGGTGGCGAACTGCATGGGCATGTCGTCCAGCTTCTCGCACTGCTGCCCTCCACCGCCTCCAGTGGCTGTGAGCTGCACTGGCAGGTCCTCAAGCATCTCACACTGCACTGCCTCCAGTGGTCTCAAGGTGCACTGGCACTTCTTCCATGGACGTGCACCCCAACTCCACACTGCCTCCAGTGGTGGCAACCTTCAAGGGACCGTAGGCCAGCGTCTCACGCTACAGCTCACCACTGCCTCGAATGGCAGCAAGCTGCAATGCAATGACTTCCTGGGTGTCTCCAATTGCAGCCCACCACTGCCTCCAGTATCGGAGGCACTGTGACTTCTTCCTGCTGCTGTGGCAGACCGTAGCTCACCACCACCTCCAGAGGCAGCAAGCTTCACTGTCACAGCTTGCTGCCATTTTGGCGGCCTGCCGCTCATCAATGGCTCCAGTGATGGCAAGATGCACTGTCACGGCTTTGTCTACTGTTGAGGACTGAGGCTCACCGCTGTCCTGGGATCGAGGCGGCTTCAGGCTCCCTGCTCAGCCAGAAGCCTGCTTCTCCTCTCCCACTCCCCCTGCTGGTGTTCCGTCTCTCACTGTGTCTCTCCAATAAATAAATAAAATCTTTAAAAAAAACCTGTCTCAATAGACAGTGAAGGCCACTGTACGATAGAGAATGGGTCCATTCAACAGGAAAATGGAACAATTATAAATATATTTGCACCCAACATCAGAGCACCTGAATATGTAAAGCAAATATTGACAGATCTGAAGAGAGAAATAGACAACAAAACAATAATACTAGGGGAATTCATGACCCCACTTTCAACAATGGATAAGCCATGTAGACAGAAAATCAATATGGAAACAATGGACTTCAACTATACTTCAAATGGACTGACAGAAACATACAGAACATTCTGTCCAATAGAAAAAGAATACACATTCTTCCCAAATGCACATGGAACATTCCCCAGGATAGATTACTTTTTAGTTCACAAAACCAGGGTTAACAAATTTCAGAAGATTGAAATCATTTCAACTATCTTTCTCATGACCTTGGACTGAAACTAGAAATAAAAAAAAAAAGAAAGAAAGAAAAAGAAAAAAACAGGAAGAGCGGCGCCTGGGTGGCACAGCGGTTAAGCGTCTGCCTTCGGCTCAGGGCGTGGTCCTGGCGTTATGGGATCGAGCCCCACATCAGGCTCCTCCGCTATGAGCCTGCTTCTTTCTCTCCCACTCCCCCTGCTTGTGTTCCCTCTCTCGCTGGCTGTCTCTATCTCTGTCAAATAAATAAATAAAATCTTTAAAAAAAAAAAAACAGGAAGAAAGAGAGAAATGTAAGACCTGAAACCATAAAACTAGTAGAAGAAAGCAGGGGGAATTTGACATTAGTCTTGGTGATGATTTTTTAAATTTAATACCAAAAGCCCAGGTAACAAAAGCAAAAATTCACAAATAGGACTACATCAAACTAAAAAGCTTTTTGCACACAAGATATACATACAAGCCACAAAATGAAAAGGCAACCTATAGTATGGGGGAACTTATTTGCAAACCATTATCAGGTAGAGTTAATTTCCAAACTATGTAAGGAACTCATACAATTCAATAGCAATAAAACAAGCAATCTGATTTTAAAAACAGGCATAGGATCTGAATAAAGATTTTTTTTCCAGAGAAGACATACAAAGGCCAACAGGTACATGAAAAGGTGCTAAACATACGAATCATCAGGGAAATGCAAATCAAAACCACACTTAGATGACGCCTCACCTCTAGGATGGCTATTATCCAAAAGACAAAAGGAACAAGTATTCATGAGGATGTGGAGCAAAGAAAACTCGTAGATCATTGGTGGGAATGTAAAGCGCTATGGCTATTACGGAAACCAGTATAAAGCTTTCTCAGAAAATTAACAGTAAAACTAACATATGATGTAGCAACCCCACTTCCGGATCTCTATCCAAACAAAATGAAAACAGAATCTCAAGAGATATGTGCAGTCCCATGTTCATTGCGGCATTCTTCATAGTTGACAGGCTATGGATACAACCTACATGTCTGTGAACAGAGGAATCTATACACATATTTTTTTATATTGTATATAAGTGTATACTATGTATATACATATTATATATATTGTATCTATGTATGTATATTTATAAAAAGGAATATTGTTCAGCCTTAAAAAAGGAAGGAAATCCTGCCATTTGTGACAAGATGGATGAACTTGGAGGACTTTACTCTAAGTGAAATCAGCCAAACACAGAAAGAGAAATAGTGCATGATCTCGTTTATGTGGAGCCTAGAATAGTCAAACTCATAGAAGCAGAAAGTAGAGTAGTGGTTGCCAGGGGCTAGGAGAACGGAGAAATGGGGAGATCTTGGCCCATGGGAATGAAGCTTTAGTGATGCAAGCTGAATGTATTCTGGACATCTAATGGACAACACTGTAACTATAGCTAACAATATTGTATTGTATACTTGAAATTTACTAAGAGGGTAGATTTTAAGTGCCCTGACCACAAGAAAGAAAAGATGCAAATTATGTGCAGTAATGGATATGTGAACTAGCTTGACTGGAGTGATTATTTCATAATTTACATGTATAGGAAATCATCAATCTAGAACCCTTAAATATATACAATTTTTATGGTACTTCAAATTCTAAAGGAACAAAAATGTTTTAAAGATAATGTGAATTGTTACCCTTTTGGAAAAGGTACATAAATATCTACTTAAGCTAAAAATATATTCTTCAATTCCATTCTTGAGAATCAAATATAAAAATAAAAATATTCATACACAAAAATTGACATATAAAGGATATTTATGGAAGCAGTACTTATAACAGGTAATAACTACTCATCGGTGAATAATCATCAATAGGGAAATGAAATCAAGCCAAATACATAGATAAATATATACGTACCTATTAGTCCCAGTGACTCAGAATGATTTCTGTGAAGTGTTACTAAGGAGGAAAATCAAAACACAAAATGTATATGAAACACCTCATATTTTGTTTAAAAAAATAGCAAATCATTTCTGTGATGGGAGAGAGCAGATAAAATGTATAAAAGGATACATGCAAGATTGTTCACATGAATTGCCTCCACTGGAAAGAAAGCTGCTCTGGAGGGAGGAGGGGGAAGGGAGGAGCTATCCAAAAATAGGAGGAATAAAAAAAACTTCATTTAAAAATATTTGTGTGGGGGTGGTTGTTCACGTTTATGCATCAAAGATGTGCATGTTCAGACTTATGTATCAAAATAAATTAAAGTTTTTAAAAGACTGTAGCATTTGAGTCTATAAAAGCAGAAACTGTAGCATAAAATAATAATGCAACTAAGATTAAATTTTTATTACATAAATCAACATAATTGGGCTGCACTCACCTATTGGAAGAAAGACTTCGAATGGGATCATGGAACAAAACTCAGTTCTATGTTTAGAAGAGATCTAAAACAAACTGGTTCATCAAGATCAGAAGTTTTTAAGTGACCAAGTGTCCATTAAGCAAATGAAATAACCGAAACCATACATATAGAAATATCAAATGGAAGAGCACTTCATCATGCTAGTGGATAAAATTTACAATGAAGATAGAGCAAAGATAAATATCTACGTACCAAATAACAAGTATCGACATTCATAAAGCCAAAAGCAGAGGATTTGCAGGGAGAAGTAAATACAGGTTCATTAAGTTGCCATGACTTTTAAGGCTATGAAAAAGGCAAAATAAAATCTACTTAGGTAATTGAGAATAGTAGTGGATCCAATGAGAAAATATATATGTGAAATGGGGCTCTGCTTTCTTCTGTGGGGGCTCCTCTGAAACACTGGCCCCCAAATGACCTTAGTACCTCCAAACGGACAACGTTTCATTCAAAAGACAGGCAGAGAGGCAGGGAGGGAGATAAGGAGAGGAAGGAAGAAAAGAGGGAAGGGTGGAGTACTGCGTGCTGAAAGGAAATTGTCCCACGCTAAGCTGCGAAGGCTTGGGATTGTCTGCAACTGCAGCCCAGCCTAGCCGGACTAGGACACTCCAAACCTGAAGTGGCAGGAAGAAGAATGTGGAGGCTACGCAGCCCCCTCAGACAAGAGCCAGGAGACACAGATACTGCAGGGCAGAGTGTGGGGCCTCCAGGTACACACACGTTTGCCTGTGTGGACGAACCACTTAGAAAAAAGTTGCAGCAAGCATGACAATTTGCCCTTCAAGACTTCACTGTGACTCAACGTCACACCTGAGGAATCTAATTTGGTTACAATCCTATAAAGTCCGCATCCAATTTCCCAACTGTTTCAAAAGTCTTTTCAAGCTGTTCTGTTTTGCTTTGTTATTACCTAGGATCCAAAAAGGATCCAGAATTTATATTATTGTCATGCCTTTTAGTCTACTTCAATTTAGAACAATAGCCCCTCTGCCTTTGTCTTGTCCTTAAATGCACTGGTAATTTTTTTAAAAGATTGATTAAATGATTGCATAGCAGCAGGAGCGTCGAGCTGTGGCAGCGAGGGGCTGCGGTTCTGTGGGGAATCCATCTGCTGGACAGCAGCTTGGTGGAGAACGTGCTGCATGTCGGGAGAAATCCCAGCCATAGGATTGCTTAGGAATATGCCTGAGATGTAAGAATATCTATCTGGATCTCTACAAGCAGAAAAGACACTGCTTTTTGCAAGTGGTGGCGTCAGACCACTCCGGATTTTACTCCGGGGCATCTTGCTTGGGTTGTGGTTGATAGTTTGGACTCTGCTTGTTCACTCAGCCATCGCTTGACAGAATTTCTAGGAGGAACCCTCAACAAAGAAAAGAAACAAACAATGTCCTCTGCCACAGAACTAATGGGTATGTGTTGAAGCAAGATGTCAGAGACAGAATTCGTGAAAGCAATCCTAAAGTCAATAGCTAGGCTTGAAAAAAAACGTTAGTCACCAGATATAATCTCTAAGAGCAAAAATGAGATCTAATCAGGCCAAACTAAAAAATGCTATGAATGAGATGCCATCTAAACTGGATACTCTAACCACCAGAGTAAATGAGGCAGAAGAGAGAATTAGTGACATAGAAGAGAAGCCGATGGAAAGGAAGGAAGTGGAGAAAAACAGAGATAAGCTGGTAGTAGCCCATGAAAAAAGGATTGGAGAGATTCATGATAGCATAAAATGTTCCAATGTCAGAATTATTGAGATCCCCAAGGGGGTGGAGAGAGAGGGAGGGCTAGAAGGTATATTTGAGCAAATCATAGCTGAGAACATCCCTAATCTGGGGGAAGGAAACAAGTATTTTAGTCCAAGAGGCAGTGAGGACCCCTCCCAGAATCAATAAAAAGAGATCAACACCCCCAACCTCTAATAGGGAGGCTTGCACATTTTACAGCCAAGGAAAGAATCCCAAAAATAGCCAGGGAGAGGAGGTTCCTTCCGTATGGTGGGAGGACCATCAGAATCACATCAGACCTGTCCACAGAAACCTGGCAAGCCACGGATTTCGAGCTGTACTACAAAGCTGTGATCACAAAGACAGCATGGTACTGACACAAAAACAGACACATAGACCAATGGAACAGAATAGAGAACCCAGAAATGGACCCTCGGCTCTTTGGGCAACTAATCTTTGATAAAGCAGGAAAAAACATCCGGTGGAAAAAAGACAGTCTCTTCAATAATTGGTGCTTGGAAAATTGGACAGCTACATGCAAAAGAATGAAACTTGACCAGTCACTCACACCATACACAAAGATAAACTCCAAATGGATGAAAGACCTCGAAGTGAGACAGGAATCCATCAAAATCCTAGAGGAGAACATAGGCAACAACCTCTACGACTTCGGCCAAAGCAACCTTTTTCATGACACATCTCCAAAGGCAAGAGAAACAAAAGATAAAATGAACTTGTGGGACTTCATCAAGATAAAGGCTTCTGCACAGCCAAGGAAACAGTCAAAAAAACTAAGAGGCAGCCCACGGAATGGGAGAATATATTTGCAAATGATGCTACAGATAAAAGACTGGTATCCAAGATCCACAAAAAACTTCTCAAACTCAATACGTGAGAAACAAATAAACAAATCATAAAATGGGCAGAAGATATGAACAGACACTTTTCCAATGATGACCTACAAATGGCTAACAGACACATGAAAAAATGTTCAACATCATTAGCCATCAGGGAAATTCAAATCAAAACCACACTAAGATACCACCGTACACCAGTTAGAATGGCAAAAATTGACAAGGAAAGAAACAACAATTGTTGGAGAGGATGTGGAGAAAGGGGATCCCTCCTACATTGTTGGTGGGAATGCAAGTTGGTACAGCCACTCTGGAAAACAGTGTGGAGGTCCCTTAAAAAGTTAAAAATTGAGCTACCCTATGATCCAGCCATTGCACTACTGGGTGTTTACCCCAAAGATACAGACGTAGTGAAGAGAAGGGCCATATGCACCCCAATGTTCATAGCAGCATTGTCCACAATAGCTAAATTGTGGAAGGAGCCAAGATGCCCTTCAAGAGATGACTGGATTAAGAAGTTGTGGTCCATATATACAATGGAATATTACTCAGCTATCAGAAAGAACGAGTTCTCAACATTTGCTGCAACATGGACGGCACTGGAGGAGATAATACTATGTGAAATAAGTCAAGCAGAGAAAGACAATTATCATATGATTTCTCTCATCTATGGAACATAAGAACTAGGAAGATCGGTAGGGGACAAAGGGATAAAGAAAGGGGGGTAATCAGAAGGGGGAATGAAGCATGAGAGACTATGGACTCTGAGAAACAAACTGAGGGCCTCAGAGGGGAGGGGGGTGGGGGAATGGGATAGGCTGGTGATGGGTAGTAAGGAGGGCACGTATTGCATGGTGTACCGGGTGTTATATGTAACTAATGAATCATCGAACTTTACATCAGAAACCAGGGATGTACTGTATGGTGACTAACATAATATAATAAAAAAACATTAAAAAAAAAAAAAAAAAAGAAACCTGGCAAGCCAGAAAGGGCTGGCAAGCACTAAGTGAAAAGAGCATGTAGCCAAGAATACTTTACCTAGCAAGGCTGGGATTCAGAATGGATGGAGAGATAAAGTGCTTCCAAGATAAGCAGAAACTAAATGAATATGTGACCACCAAGCTAGCCCTGCAAGTAGTATTAAGGGGGATACTCTAAGTGAAGAGAGACCGCAAGAGTCAGAGACCAGAAATAAACAGAGAAAATCTATAGAAACAGAGACTTTACAAGCAATACAATGGCATTAAATTCTGATCTTTCAGTAGTTACTCTGAATGTAAATGGGATGAATGCTCCCTTGAAAAGACACAGGGTTGCAAATTGGAGAAAAAAGCAGGAACCATCCATATGCTGTCTACAAGAGACTCATTTGGAGCCTAAAGGCACCTCCAGATGATAAGTTAGGGGATAGAGAATCATCTACCACGCTAAAAGACCTCCAAAGAAAGCTGGAGCAGCAATCCTCATATCAGACAAATAAGATTTTAAACCAAAGACTGTCATAGGGATGAAGAAGGACATTATACTGTATTTAAAGGGTCTATCCAACAAGAAGATCTAAGACCATATCTATGACCCCAACACGGGAGCCGCCAATGATAGAAAACGATAACCAAGGTAAAGAAACATCTGGATATTAATACTTTAATAGTAGGAGACCTCAACACTCCCCTCACAGCAATGGACAGATCATCTAAGCACAAGATCAACAAAGAAATAAGAGCCCTGAATGACACATTGTACAGGCAGACTGTAAATAAAGACAGAACAATCCATCCTAACACAACAGAATACTCACTCTTTTCGAGTGACCATGGAACATTCTCCAGAATAGACCACATACTGGGTCACAAATCAGGTCTCAACTGACACCAAAAGACTGAGATGATTCCATGCCTATCTTCAGACCACAATGCTGTGAAACTGGAACTCAAGCACAAGAAGAAATTTGGAAGGAACTTAAACACTTGGAAGTTAAAGAGAGTCCTGCTCAAGAATGATTGGGTCAACCAGGAAATTAATGAAGAACTTAAAGAATTTATGGAAACCAATGAGAACAAAAACACATAGGTCCAACACCTATAGGATACTGCAAAGCCAGTCCTAAGGGGTAAATCCATAGCCATCCAAGGCACTCTCAAAAAATTAGAAAACTCCTGAATTCACAAGCTAACCTTACACCTAAAGGAGCTGGAGAAAGAACAGCAAACAAAATCTAAACCAATCAGGAGAAGAGAAATAATAAAGATTAGAGCAGAGATCAATGCAATAGAAACCAGAAAAACACTAGAAGAGATCAACAAAACTAGAAGCTGGTTCTTTGAAAGAATTAATAAGATTGATCAACCTCTGGCCAGACTTACCCAAAAGGATAGGAAAAGGACCCAAATTAATAAAATCATGAATGAAGGGGAGAGATCACGACTAACACCAAGGAAATAGAAACAATTATTAGAAATTATTATCAGGGGGGGCCTGGGTGGCACAGGGGTGCCTGGGTGGCACAGCGGTTAAGCGTCTGCCTTTGGCTCAGGGTGTGATCCCGGCGTTATGGGATCGAGCCCCACATCAGGCTCCTCCGCTATGAGCCTGCTTCTTCCTCTCCCACCCCCCCTGCTTGTGTTCCCTCTCTCGCTGGCTGTCTCTATCTCTGTCAAATAAATAAATAAATAAATAAAATCTTTAAAAAAAAAGAAATTATTATCAGTAACTATATGCCAACTGATTAAGCAAAATGGATGCATTCCTGGAAACTTATAAACTACCAAGACAAACAGGAAGAAGGAGACAATCTGAATAGACCAACAACCAGTAACAAAATTGAAGCAGTAATGAAAAACCTGCTAAAAAGCAAGAGTCCAGGGCCAGATGGGGAATTCTACCAAACATTTATTTATTTATTTTAGAGAAAGAGAGTATGGCGTGAGAGTGACGGGAGAGCGGTGCGAGAGGCAGGAGGGGTAAGACAGAATTGTGAGCCCATGCTGCACTGAACACAGACCCTAAATGGGGCTTGATCCCACAACCTCGAGAACACATCCAAAGCCGAAATCAAGAGTCAGTAGCTTCACCAACTGAGCCACCTTCCATCTCCGTGGGCATTTGTGTTCCATTCCCTGCTATCTCCACCACCATTGTGCTGAACACTCCTGAAAACTCCCCTTTGACAAACCAGGCCAGAGCTTCCAGGGGTCAGTCCGAGGATGAGCATGCTAGGTGATGGGTGCACCTGCGGCCTGGGATGGGTGCTGCTCACTGTTCTCCTAGACGGGGGTGCCTGTCATCCTTCTCTCCAGAGGACCTGCGGGGGCCTCCATGTCCTCAGGCACCTGAGGGCCACTCGGCCCAGCAATTTGCCTTCTCAAACAGAGGACAGATGGGGCATCTTTCTCCGGCCAGGATTATGAACCGTGACCCTGAAAAAGGAGAGCTCTCCTGGGATTCCTTGCCCAGGCAAGGAACCGAGGCCACAGTGTATATGACGGAGCCAGAGCGGCTGGGCCTTGGAGGTAATGAGTGCCTTAAGCCAGCGTTGCACGGGACATGTAGGAGCAGCAGCCCCTGCTTCTTGGGGAGCAGTGATGTGTGTAGAAGGAGGGAGGCCAGGGTGGAGCCTTCCCAGCCACACCACAGTCTCTCCCTTGGTCCTGAAACAAGCAGGAATGGAGCTGCGAGGACAGAGGCTCCAGGAGGATTCCCATCCAGGGAAAGGGGACCCACAGCCCCTGGAGGGCACTGAAGCTGCCAGCCCCGCAGACCCGCAGGCCATTTGCACAGGATCACCTCCAGCGCTTCCTTAGCATGTTGATGGTGTTCATGTCTAGACAGTGATTAGCCCACTCAGTGCTGGTGCATTTCCAGAGGCAGACTAGAAACCTTCCAGTGTCTGCTAGTGGGTCAGAGGACCCCCGCCCAGAGAAGCAAAGGATGTTCCTCTTCCTCTGGAGCTGGGGAAGGCAGCCACAATCCTGGGACAGCACCTGGTCCAGGCATGTGTTCTTTCTGAAGCCCCCGCATTGAGTGGGCATTGCTGTGCCTGAGAAAGCCCCCTCAGCCCTAGATTAGGAGCAGTAAGGGGCTGTCTCTGGCCCTGGCCCAGGATCACAACTCAAAACCATCCTGTGAGAAGGAGGACGGGTCTCCTTCAAGAGCCAGGCAGGGGCCTGGCCCCTCTCTCCACCTCCAGGGTCCAGGAGGCCTGGGATCCTGCAAGAGTTCTTCACTCGAGGAGGAGTCATGGACAGCCTGTGTGTCTCTTCACCCCAGCAAGTGAAAGAACCAAGCCCCAACGCTCAGTTTCCAAGAGAAGCAGAATTTCCATGTACTCTTCAAGTCCAGATTCACTGTGTGCTGCAAGGATGACTGCATCTCGCCACCAGGTAAGTGGGAGCAGGGGAAGGGCTGTCTAGGCCTGGGGACAGCCTCCTCCCCTCTTACGTGGCCTTGGGCGACCCCAGGGAAAGCCTTCCTTGTTCTCCTTCCCTCAGAGGGAGGAGCTGGCTTCATTCTGCTGGGGCCCGCACCTCATCCTCACTGCTGTGGAAGAGCCACACACTGGAATCTGGTGTCAGGAGTGTGGTCTGCCACTGCTCCTAGGCTCCCAGCCAGGGGCCTGGTGGCTGCATGGAAGGGCTAGATTGCTTTTGGGGGCGGGGGGATACTCACTGGCGACGCCACTCACCATCCTCCACTGCACTCTGCAATCCAGGCTCTGAGCCCAGTGTTCGGTCAATCACCAGCACCCCACATGTTCCTGCCATGGGAGGGATCATTCAGCATCACCCCATTGCACAGAGGAGGAGAGCAAGGCCCAGACAGGGGAGGCAAATGGCTCCAGTCACAGGGCTGGTCAGCAGAGGAGCTGGAAGGCCAGCCCTCCCAAGCCCCTGCTTGTCCAGCCACAGACTCCCTGAGCCGAAAGTGAGCCCTCCCCTGCCTGCCCAGTCCCACTGGCCCCTGAGTTTGATGATGGCCTGTTCTTCTTGGCCCTGAAGGTGTTGCTGGCCAACTAGGAGGGGGAGTCCAGCTGGCAGGACAGGCTATAGCTACAGGACAGAGTGACACGTCTGAGGTAGCAAGAGCCACACTCTAGTCTCGCTCCCAGAGCCTGCCGGGAGCGGGAATCTGGGTGTCCTAGGGCCAGCACGCAACAGGTGTGCTGACCAGAGAACCATGGCCCCCAGGGAGAGTCCACTCTGCCCTCTCCCCACTCCTGCCTGGCCACACCTCTCCTCACCGTGGGGCTCCAGGACCCGGAACCAGGCCCCATAGGGCTGCTCAGGCTCCAGCTTGTAATGATTTTGCAGCCCCTGGAGCAGCTGGATGTCCTGAGGCTGGAAGGAAGACTGGCTACAGACAAGGACTGGGTTGGGGAGGATGTGGGGCCTCGTTGGGGGCAGGATGGGGCAGGGGCTCAGTCCTAGGGCCCTTGCTCTTGTCTAAAAAGGGCTGAAATCCCTGAATGCCCACGGGGTCGCTCGTTACATAACAACCCCCTCACACTTGGGCATCCTGGTGGTGGGCCCCTCCTCTCCCGCCCCTCGGGCCTCCTTCCTGCCCCTCTGACTCCAGCCAGGGCTCTGGCCAGGGACAGGTTAGACCTCTGTCTGGGGTCCTGCCAGGAAGATGTGGCAGAAGGAGGAGAGGAGAAGGGGAAGGGGCTGAATGATCTCCCTGCCCTGAGTCAGCCTCCACTGCTGCCGCTAGGTCCTCTGGCCCAGCCATGCACTTCGCTGGACCCTGGGAGGGAGTCTGCATTCCAGGCCAGCTGGGTGGGGGGTATCCAGTGACCTTCACATCCCCAGATGTCCAACCCACCTGGCCTGGCGCCTTGAGGCTTGCCGCCCCAGAGTGGACATGGTTCTGGGGCTCAGCAGACTTTGGGGCCACAGAGCAGTTGGCGGTGTTGAGGGAACATGCGGAACTGGTCAGGTGTGGAGCCATCGGTCTCGTGCACATCAGCCGCAGGGCTGGGTCAGGGCACAGGGGCTGTGGGCAGGTCCCCAGTGCACACCTGGCCTGCCACACCCGGCTGGCCCTCTCGGTGGAGAGGCCTGTGTGACTGGTTCACCTGTCCTCCACCTACCCTGGAGGACTGGTCACTGTCATGCATTTCCATGTCCAACCCTCAGGGACAGTTGGGAACCTGAGGTCAAGAGAGGCAGGGACTGGCCTAAGACAAATGAGGGGTGCAGAGTCCAAGAAGCAGGGCTGCTCTCCAGTCCTAGGCCAGCCTGAACCCTCCCATGAAGTTCACGTTAGGGGTGAGAGCCCCTAAGATCCTTGGAATAGTTTCCCACCTCGTCCCTTGTGAGGACACAACCTTGGGCTTCCCTGGCACGTAGAGGCATGTGCACCTGCGTGCACACACACACACACACACACACACACCACACTCTGACTGCACAGCTGGGGGACAGAAGGGAAGGACACCCTGGGAGGGGGGGTGGGTGACGAGGAAAGAAGAAAGAGGTCAGAGACAGCTGGGCCACGGAGCAGGGACATCAGGACTCCGGGCAATAACCCAGATCCATAGCATGGGGAGGGGAGACACACCGGGCTGATAGTGAGGGGGTCCCCAAGGGGTCCAGGCGGATTGTCAGGGCACTGGGAGAGGAAGGGTCAGGGTCCAGTGTCCATCACCACCCTCGGCACCTGGAAGTAAGAAGAGACCCCCCAAGTCTGGACAGGTCTACAGCACAAAGGCCTCAGCTTACTCTTCTGTCAATTGGGCTGTAGAGGGGGGAGTACCTAGGGTCCCACAGGCTTGTAGAAGAGCCTGCTGGCCTTGGATCTTCATCCCTAACCCACTGTGTTCCCAGTCCTGGGAAAATGCTTTGTACTCCCATGAGGTCCTTCTGAGCAGAGGGCAGCCTGGGGGCTTGGGGGGCTGAGGACCTGGGTATGCAGAACGTGGCACAGCACTGGACTACTGGTCTGGGGACCATGGTCAAGACCCTCCTTGTTGCAGCCTCAGGGTCCCCATTTGGAAGAGGTTCCAGAGTCAGTGCTCTGGCCAGGGTGAGGAGACTTTAGAAAGGAACCGAGCACCAGGACAGGAGAGGGAAACGGGGACAAGGGAGGCTTCTGAGGTTTCTCACATCACCCCCAAAGCCCAAGGTCCTGCTCCTTGGAGAGACACGGAAACAGAGAGACAGAGACAGAGACAGAGAATGAACACAGAAGAGAGGGAACCAGGAGAAGTCACAGACTTTCCTCAATCAGCTTGGAAATGACATCCCATCATTTTGCCCCATTCTATTCCTGATAGCAGAGTTACACAGGCCATCCACCCGGGAAGGGAGGGGATTCCACAGGGATGTGTGACCAGGATTCAGGAATGCCGGGAACCACTGTGGGGACTGCCCAGCACATGGGCGCAGACGAGGCCCTGGGCCTGAGCCTAAACCTAGTGGAGCCCCTGGAAGTCTATGTCGCAAGGGGACAAGGTTGGAATCAGTTCATTGCAAGGTTCCCATGGGGGCTGGGAGACAGGCAGGAGAGGGTTGGCTTTGCTGGACCCCAGAGCAGACCCGGGACCCTCTGAGCTGTGTTCCATGCCCCGCCCAGCCTCTGGTTCATCCTTGCATTGCCCAGTGTGTGCCCCAGCCTCCTGTGACAGCGGGCATAGAACAGATCCAGAGGTTCTACCCCTGATGGATCCCTAGAAATAGAAGCCAGACACCCCACTGTGCAGACGAGGAGCCTGGGGAGGCGCTGAGAGGCACAGGGTCTGTGCAGGGTCACTGCTCTGGGCATGAGCAGGAGCCCGATCTGAACCCAGCTCTATGTCCTCACAGCGGGAACACCAGCTGCACCCAGGCCTCCTGGGGGCTGTGCGTGGCTGTGTGGGTGTCACTCCATGGATGGGGCATGAGGTGGAGGGTGAGCATTGAGCAGCTTGGAGAAGGGAGCCCTTGGAGGCTCTTGTGTGAGGAGGAAGTTGCATAAGGGGACCCCAGACAGTGGTGACCTCACTTCCCTGACAACAGAATTTGGAACCTCGGTAACCAGGCACCCACATTCCAGGGACAGCCCCCTACCCGGCTCATTTCGTTGGAGATCCTTGAACAAGAACGCGTTTGTGTTTGCAGCCCAAAGTCCAGAGGCTGCAGGCTGAGGAAATGCACCCTGCAAACATTTTCCCTCACTGGGGATGTCGTGTCAGGGTTCCCCGACGCCTCTGGCCATTCGGCAGGAAGGACCAAAAGGTGACACCTGGAGGCCCAGAGCTGGCCAGCCCGGCCCCACACCGCTCTGATCGGACCTGTGCAGCCCCAGGTCCATTCCTCATGTACGTGTGTGTGTGTGTGTGTGTGTGTGTGTGTGTGTGTGTGTGTGTAAAAAGGGCTCATGTAGGGTGGGGCCACCCTGAGCGGGTGCAGGCTGATGAGGGGTCAGATGCCTGATAGTTGGGTCATGTTCACACCCCAGGTCAAGGCTGGCTGGGTGGGACGGGGTGTGCTGGGGCTGTGCCCTTCTGCCCAGAGTTTATCCTGAGAGTCCTGCAGGTATGGGGACTGTCCTGGGGGCAGGGCTGTGCACACACAGTTCTGGGCCTGATCTGGGAGCAGCAGGGGGAGTGGGCAAGAGGACAGTGAGGATGGCCGGGCAGGGCTGTGATGGCTCTGGTCCAGCTACCGGTCCCTGTCTTTGCAGAGTGCCACAGAGGACAAAGGTAAGAGGCTGACGGACACCCACTCCATCTCCCTGACAGACGGAGTGACTGCAGAGAGCTCTCCAGGAGCAGGTGCTGGGGATTGCCTGGGGAAGTCCTCTGACACCACCCAGACCACTGCCCATGGTGGGCCTTCGCTGGACTCTGGTCTGGGAGCTGGAGCCCACAGAGGCCGAGCCTGAGGGGGAGAAGGCTGGGGCTGGGTGTATGTGGGTGTGTGCACATGGGTCGGTGCTGGATCATGCATGGAGGAGCCCCCAGAGGCTGGTGTGGGGCCAGAAGCAAAGGCTGAACTCAGAGCACCCAGCTGGTGGACTGCAGTCAGGGAAGGCATCCCAGTGAGGCTTCCTTCCTGGCTGCCTCTTCTCTGGGAGGCCCTGGGCTGGGTTCTGTCTCTGCAAAGGCACAAGGACAGGCAGGCACGCACGTGGGTGAGCTTTTCTCCTCTCACAAGTGTGAACCCATCTGATGCCTCAGAGCTGCCTCCAACTGCCCCTTTCACGGATTTGGAGGAGCCCCGTGCAGGAGCGGGAGCCAGCGCACCCCCAGAGCCGGAGGACAGTCCAACTGTTGCTAGGAGGGCCACCTGCAGCAGCTGCTCAGCATCAGCAGCTCTGGAGGGAGAGGTGGTGTCCAGAGTGACTCCTGCAGGAGACCGGGAGCCAGCAACTGACCTCACACCTATGCAGAGAGAAATGAGGTGGGAGAGCCTGAAACCCTGCAGGAAGTGCCAGAGCCTCTGCCGGGAGAGATGCCACCAGAGGAGGGACAGCCTGAGCCTCTGCAGGGAGATAGGCCACCAGAGGAGGGAGAGCCTGAACTCCTGCAGGGAGAGCCTGAGCCTCTGCAGGGAGAGGCTGAACCTCTGCAGGGAGAGATGTCACCAGAGGAGGGAGAGCCTGAATCTCTGCAGGGAAAGCCCGATCCCGACGCACCCCCCTCCCCAGACAGTTTCATCCCCCCCCCCATGTTCTTTTCTCTGGTATAGTAACTTATTTTATCTTTTTTTTTTTAAGATTTTTATTTATTTATTTGACAGAGATAGAGACAGCCAGCGAGAGAGGGAACACAAGCAGGGGGGAGTGGGAGAGGAAGAAGCAGGCTCATAGCGGAGGAGCCTGATGTGGGGCTCGATCCCATAAGGCCGGGATCACACCCTGAGCCGAAGGCAGACGCTTAACCGCTGTGCCACCCAGGCGCCCCTATTTTATCTTTTCATGTTCTATATACTGTATATTATTTGTTTTAAATAAAATTATTTGTTTTCGATTGACCAAATCATGAGCATTAAGTACATTCCCAACGCTCTGCCACCACACCACAGAACACTGCTGCAGAATATCTCATTCCCCAAAAGAATCCCTGAATCAGGAGCCCTCCCTGACCATTTTTCCTCCAGCGCACACCCTGGAACCCCCTAAGCTGCTTTCTCTCTCTGTTCCTTTACCTATTTTGGATGTTTCTGTAAGTGGAATCACGCAATAGGGACCTTTGTGTCTGCCCACCTATTTTCAAAGGGGACTCGTTTTTTTTGTGTTTATTTGACTAGAATTTCCCTTACTCGATGTTGAAATCCCCGATGGATTACAGATGAGAGGTAATCACAAAAGCCTCTTTAGGAATTATGGGCACAGTCTCGGGGCCAAGGCCCCTGTTCCGGCTGGGACACCACAGCCTGGCCCCAGACAGGACATGGCTGGTTCCTCCTGCGGCCCACCCAGAAACCAGGGAAATGCAGAAAGCTGGAAGACATACCACAAAGGGCAAAATTATTGCTCACAACCCAAGGCCAGAGAAAGGTTTCCCATGCTTCTGGTCCAAACCATGATCCAAGTCACTGGGTTCCACAGGGACAGAGGCCAAACACATGCAAGTCCAAGGGGGAGGATAGGCATTCGGGGAGTACATGTCAGAGACGCGGGGACCTCCAGGGGAAGGACTCCAGCAAAGGAAACCCCATGGAGGCAGCGCTGGTCACCCTCAGGCCAGCAGCAGTTGTCTAGTCTGGGGACCAGCAGCCCTGGGGAGAACGTGAGGAAGCGGAGGTCCCCAGCAGAGCTTCAGGTCTGTGTTCTTTCTGTCAGTGGCTGGCAGAAGAGGGGGCACCATTGATGCAGGAGAGAGCCCTCCACAGAGAGGAGGGGGCAGGCGCTCCCCCAGTGGCTGGTGCACTTGGGCGGGCTGAGGGGTATCAGCGGACAGCAGTCCCTCAGCTGGGCCCCCTCCTCAGGCCCACCACAAGCCTGTCTGGATGGCCTTTGTCCCCCAAACACAAAGTCTGGCCCAGGAACTCTTCCTCAAACCCCGACTCCCAATCGTTTATACTCAGCTCAAGTGACAAGAAACAGCCAATAGTTTAGGTGGTGTTGGGCACACAGAAACATTTGTTTTTCTAGCCCATGCTGTAACATTGCTGACATTTTTAAAGGTCTCAGGCTTTGATTCAAAAACGGTAGGATGCCGGGGACCCCAGACAGCTTTCTGGAAACCTGCCTCTGTGCCTTGCAGCCCTCCCATCCCACCAGCTCTGCTCAGAATCCCTCCAGGCCACAGACCCACAGTTTTGGGTCCTCAGATGGCCCAGACGACGTGCCTTCAAAAAGCGATCCATGCGGGGCAGCAGGACACAGTGAGGATTCCAGCAATCCCCCTCCCAGAAAATGAGGGTACTGCTGGATGAGCTGTCTGACTAGGGATAGTCAGAGCTTCCAGGCCCTTCTTCCCTAAAGCTCCTCATCATTCAGCCTTTCTTCCAGTGATTCTGCTTGGTTTCTATTTGCCCCAACTGTTATCCATTGCCCTAGGCAGCAGAGACTCACATATGCCTTTAAATGTTTTGGACAGTGAATGCCCTCCAGTAGCCACCTCACTGCGGGAGAGCTGGTGGCAAGGAGGAAGTCACAGAGGACTCCAAGGGTCTGGACCTGGTGTTTCCCTCTCCTGAGATGGGGACACCCGTGGGAGGAGCAGGTGGCCAGCTGGTGTGGGGGGCAGGCACCTGAGGTGGGCAGAAAGGGTAGGTGAGGCCCGAGGCCCCGGGGTGTGTGTCTGGCATCTGGACTGAACAGGTTTTCAAAGCTGCAGATTGGCTGGGATCATATTCAGGCTGAGGAGGAAGA
This sequence comes from Ursus arctos, assembly GCF_023065955.2. NCBI lineage: Eukaryota > Metazoa > Chordata > Mammalia > Carnivora > Ursidae > Ursus > Ursus arctos. Next base: position 71,295,901 of record NW_026623089.1, read on the forward strand.
TGAGGGGAGCAGAGGGGACTGAGGAGGCTCGGCTTAGACAGGAGAGGGCTGAGCCACTCCTTTGAGGGAAAAGTGGGTCAGGTCCAGACTCATAGGGACAGAGCTTGAGGCCACTGTGTTATGTGAAATAACCCAGGCCCTAAAGGACCAATACTGGAGGACCCCACTTGTGAGGGACGGAGAGCACTCCAGTTCATAGAGGTGGAAGGAGCTGCTGGGTGCTGGGGCTGGGGAGGGGGAATGGGGGGTTAGGGTCTCCTGCGTAGAGGTTCAGTTTGGGATAATGACGAAGTTATGATGGTTGGAGGTGGCATGTGCAGGATAGTGAATGTACTTATTGCCACTGAATTTTACACTTCAACGTGCTTAACGCTATCAGTTCTATGTCCATTACACCACAACGGGAAAGTAGTGAGTGAGAGGATGGGGCCATCGCCAGTCCCAGGAGGGCCCAGGAGCCAGGATCCTATATCTTAGTTCTCGCTCTCACGCTCTGCCCCTTGCTGGTGACTGAGCTCACAGCAGGCACTCAGTAAATGCTTGCTAAGACGCAGTGCAGGCAGATGTTCCAGGGAGAGTTCACAAGCGCAAGTCCTCCCATGGGAAGTGAGGAATCCCAATAGGACGTGCATCCAGACGGAGCCAGTGCCCACGTTCCACAAACACCAGCACAGAAACAGCCATTTAAAAGCAAGGCAGGAACCGGGAATAACCCAGAAGCCTCCGTGCCCCTGCAAGCTGAGTTCGTGGCCATGGCCGAGGCCTCTGGTGGTCAGGGGACTGGGGTTCTGAGAGGTGGCTCTGCGCACCCCTGACCCTGAAGCCCCGTGGCCGCAGCGCGGCACGAGTACTGGGAGGGAAGACCCCACCAGGGCCTGTTCTAGCTCCACGGCTGCTGCAGGGCCGCTCCCAGCCCCACCAGGCGGTGTCTGTTTAGAACCAAGGAGAAAACCTTTTCCCTCAATTGTTCTTTTTAAAGATGGCTGCCCGGCATTGACACAGAAAAACATCTGACATAAAACTAGAGCCGTTCACAGCTGCAAATGACCCAGAAGTGATAAAAATGCACCGACCACAAAGAGAGGAACTTGTGCCCCCAGGCAGGCCTCCCGTGAGCCCGTGTGGTGGGAGCCCTGGACGCGCCGCGTGGGCAGTGCTGGGCTCCACAGTCTCCCTCAACGGGACAGAAGTAGGAACCTGCTCTGACAGCTCCGCTCAGAGCAGCACCCCCTGACCGAGACGGGGGCAGCCCCTCACGAGTTCCAGATGTCCTGGTCATTCTTGGGGTCAGCCCAAATCTCAGCTTCTTCATGACCCGGGGCCAGCCCAGCAGCCACGGGTCTCACAGGTCCTCCGGGGACAGCACCGTGAAGGGCTTGTGGTCCAGCAGGTACCTGTTCAGGTGGCTCTCGTTGGGCCACACGGCCTCAATCCCACTGGCCTTGTCGACCATCATCACCTGCTGACAGGCCGAGGTCAGTCGGTGAACCTTCACCTCTGACCCCCCAAAAAAGGCCCCCATGTAGTAAAAGTTGCTCTGGTCCCTGGGGATGTACGCCTGGGACTGTGTCCAGTGCTTGTAGCTGAAGTTCTCGCGGGCCAACCCATAGAAACAGGGGTGCTGGGTGCCAAAGAGTGGGGACAGGATCTCCACGCCCATGTGGTCACAGAACTTCATGTCCATGTCTGCACACACCAGGTCAGCCACCTCCCAGAGGAATCGCTGCTCCCAGGAGCGGCTGACCATCGCCATGCGATGCACGGACAGATCCTCCCAGGGTGGGGCGCCAGGGACCTTGAGGACCACCACACTCTGGCTCTCCCGGAGCGGCACACGGGGCCGGCAGCTGGCTGGTCGGTGAAGACATAGTAGGTGACCCTGTGTCCACCATGAAGTGCTTCTCCGCCATTGGCAGGAACAGCTCCAAGAAGACCATGTAGCTACAGGGACAGGGGACAGGGCTGGAGGAGGGTCACTGCCAGAGGCTGGTGGCAGAACCCCAGAGCTGGGGGCCATGGACACGTGCACCTTCTTTACAGGGGCAGGCCCTGAGGTGCTTTAAGCAATAGCCACCTTCTGGTCTGTCCTGAGCAAATCTGCCAGTGGGGCCTCCCTACCTTCTGATCCCAGAGATGGGGGCCATCAGTACCCCATCGAACAACAGAGAGCTTGAGGCTTCCGAGGCTGGAAACAGTCAGTATGCTGAAGCCAGGAACACTCCCCAAGTGCTGAGCTCTGGGGCATCCGAAGATGCCCTCCCCTGACTGAACCCCTGCAGGTCCTGTCCCCACCTGCCAGGAGTGGAGCACCTTTGGGCACAGCCCTTGTTTCTATGCCCTACAGACTGGGTAGAACCAGAAGGGCCAGCCACCTGCCCCACTTTACTTTGAGTGGGCTGTGGCTGGCCCCCACAGAGCTGTCTCTACCTCCTGTGGGGTCTTCCCTTGAAGGCTACTGGGCATCCTGCTGACAAGGTCCTCGGTCAACCTCTGGTATTCCTAGGAGGGGTCACCTTGAACTCCCCTAGCTCAGGAATCAGGTGCAGCCCGGGGGCAGGGAAGGGGAAACAGGACCCCTGGAAGAAGACAGGGCTTGCTTAGGCCCCAGCCTTGAATCCAAGGGTGTAAGCTTCTGGGTCCAAGTCTGTATCTCCCTGGTCCCAAGAAGTCAGAAGTCTTGTCCAACTCGACTCATGTGGCTGGTCTCCCATGGAGAGGACTACCTGCTACCTACCATGGGAACAGCAACTCCCTACCATGGGGACAGCAGCTCCCCCATCATCAGCAAGTATGGTGAGCACCCCAAGACTGATTATTTTGCTCAGGCACCAGGTAGGGCTACTTCCCTGTACCTTCCCCATACCTGGTAGGTTAGTAAATTGCTCACACAGGAAAGGCAGGGACTACACTTAAAGAGGGGACAACTACACACACCCCTCAGGGGGCAAGTCCGGGCCCAGCCAATGCGGGAGAAGACAGACATGAAGCAGGGAGAGAGAAGAGTGGTCCTGGCAGAGGGCACAATGAATGCAAAGGCTTAGAGTCAGGCCTGAGGCACATGTGGGACAACCACACACCTGGGGGCCTATGAGGGGCCGGGGGCTGTGATGGGAGAGGTGAGGCTGGAGAAGACAGGCAGGTGGGGAGCAGACCACAGAGAGGTTCACAGGTTATGTTCCAAAAAGATCACTCTGGTTACTGGAGGAGAATGGGCTCTGTGCAGTGCTGGACAGGGAGACCCAAACCCTCAAACCTAACCCTAACCCAACCATAACCCTAACCCCTAACTCTCTAACCTCTAACCCCTAACCCTTTGTCTTTAACTCTAACTAACCTTAACTCTTTACCCTTAATTTTATTCCTTACCCTGAAAATATATCTATCCCTACCCCTCCAGCCCCAATCTCTGAATAATCCTTTCTGTAGTCCCAGCCAATGCTCTTTAAACCACTAACACCAACCCAAATCAAATCATCTCAAAATCAGCAAAATACATTCCTATAACTTTTATAAAACAGATACACGAAACCCCATCAGAATAACTTCTATATGAAACCAAGAAGACATAAGTGTATTGTGTACCATCAGCAAGTGTCTTTTTTTTTTTTTAATGATTTTTTATTATATTATGTTAGTCACCATACAGTACATCCCCGGTTTCCGATGTAAGGCTCGATGATTCATTAGCTGTGTATAACACCCAGTGCACCATGCAATACGTGCCGTCCTTACTACCCATCACCGGTCTATCCCATTCCCCCACCCCCCTCCCCTCTGAAGTCCTCAGTTTGTTTCTCATAGTCCATAGTCTCTCATGTTTCATTCCCCCTTCTGATTACTCCCCCTTTCTTTATCCCTTTCTTCCCCTACTGATCATCCTAGTTCTTATGTTCCATAGATGAGAGAAATCATATGATAGTTGTCTTTCTCTGCTTGACTTATTTCACTTAGCATTATCTCCTCCAGTGCTGTCCATGTTGTAGCAAATGTTGAGAACTCGTTCTTTCTGATAGCTGAGTAATATTCCATTGTATATATGGACCACAACTTCTTAATCCAGTCATCTGTTGAAGGGCATATCGCCTCCTTCCACGATTTAGCTATTGTGGACATTGCTGCTATGAACATTGGGGTGCATATGGCCCTTCTCTTCACTATGTCTGTATCTTTGGGGTAAACACCCAGTAGTGCAATGGCTGGATCATAGGGTAGCTCAATTTTTAACTTTTTAAGGGACCTCCACACTGTTTTCCAGAGTGGCTGTACCAACTTGCATTCCCACCAACAATGTAGGAGGGATCCCCTTTCTCCACATCCTCTCCAACAATTGTTGTTTCTTGCCTTGTCTATTTTTGCCATTCTAACTGGCGTAAGGTGGTATCTCAGTGTGGTTTTGATTTGCATTTCCTTGATGGCTAATGATTTTGAACATTTTTTCATGTGTCTGTTAGCCATTTGTATGTCTTCATTGGAAAAGTGTCTGTTCATATCTTCTGCCCATTTTTTTATTTGTTTATTTGTTTCTCGTGTATTGAGTTTGAGAAGTTCTTTGTAGATCTTGGATACCAGTCCTTTATCTGTAGTGTCATTTGCAAATATATTCTCCCATTCCGTGGGCTGCCTCTTAGTTTTTCTGACTGTTTCCTTGGCTGTGCAGAAACTTTTAATCTTGATGAAGTCCCATAAATTCATTTTATCTTTTGTTTCTCTTGCCTTTGGGGATGTGTCATGAAAAAGGTTGCTTTGGCCGATGTCGTAGAGGTTGTTGCCTATGTTCTCCTCTAGAATTTTGATAGATTCCTGTCTCACATTGAGGTCTTTCATCCATTTGGAGTTTATTTTTGTGTATGGTGTGAGATAGTGGTCAAGTTTCATTCTTTTGCATGTAGCTGTCCAATTTTCCCAGCACCATTTATTGAAGAGACTGTCTTTTTCCCACCGGATGTTTTTTCCTGCTTTATCAAATATTAGTTGCCCAAAGAGCCGAGGGTCCATTTCTGGGCTCTCTATTCTGTTCCATTGGTCTATGTGTCTGTTTTTGTGCCAGTACCATGCTGTCTTTGTGATCACAGCTTTGTAGTACAGCTCGAAATCCGGCATTGTGATGCCCCCAGCTTTGTTTTTCCTTTTCAACAGTTCCTTGGAGATTCGGGGCCTTTTCTGTTTCCATACAAATTTAAGGACTGTTTGTTCCAGTTCTTTGAAAAATGTCCTTGGTATTTTGATCGGGATAGCATTGAAAGTGTAGATTGCTCTGGGTAGCATGGACATTTTAACTATGTTAATTCTTCCGATCCATGAGCATGGAATATCTTTCCATCTTTTTATGTCTTCCTCAATGTCTTTCAAGAGTGATTTATAGTTTCTAGAATATAGGTCCTTTACGTCTCTGGTTAAGTTAATTCCAAGGTAACGTATGGTTTTTGGTGCTATTGTAAATGGGATGGATTCCCTAATTTCTCTTTCTTCGGTCTCGTTATTCGTGTATAGAAATGCAACTGATTTCTGAGCATTTATTTTGTATCCTGCCACGTTACTGAATTGCTCTATAACTTCTAATAATTTGGGAGTGGCTTCTTTTGGGTTTTCCATATAGAGTATCATGTCATCTGCAAAAAGAGACATTTTGACTTCTTCTTTGCCGATTTGAATACCTTTGATCCCTTTTTGTCGTCTGATTGCTGTTGCAAGGACTTCTAGTACTATGTTGAATAATAGTGGCGAGAGTGGGCATCCTTGTCAAGTTCCTGATCTTAAGGGAAAGGCTTCCAGCTTTTCTCCATTGAGAATAATATTTGCAGTAGGCTTTTCATAGATGGCTTTTATGAGATTGAGAAATGTACCTTCTATTCCTACACTCTGAAGGGTTTTAATCAGGAAAGGATGCTGTATTTTGTCAAATGCTTTTTCGGCATCGATTGAGAGGATCATATGGTTCCTGAGTCTTTTCTTGTTGATATGATGTATCACGCTGATTGATTTGTGAATATTGAACCACGCTTGCATCCCAGGTATGAATCCCACTTGATCGTGATGGATAATCCTTTTAATGTACTGTTGGATTCTATTAGCAAGTATCTTGTTGAGGATTTTGGCGTCCATATTCATTAGGGAAATCGGTCTGTAATTCTCCTTTTTGAGGGGGTCTTTGCCTGGTTTGGGGATCAAGGTAATATTGGCCTCATAGAATGAGTTTGGTAGCTTTCCTTCTGTTTCTATTTTTTGAAATAGCTTTAGGAGAATAGGTATTATTTCTTCTTTGAATGTTTGGTAGAATTCCCCAGGAAAACCGTCCGGGCCTGGAGTTTTGTTATTTGGAAGGTTGTTTATCACTGACTCAATCTCTTCATAATTAATTGGCCTGTTTAAGGAATCAATTTCTTCCGGTTTCAATCTTGGTAGTTTATAGGTTTCCAGGAAGGATTCCATCTCTTCCAGATTGCTTAGTTTATTGGCATATAGCTGTTGATAAAAATTTCTAATAATCCTTCCAATTTCAATGGTGCTCGTCGTGACCTCTCCTTTTTCATTCATAATTTTAATAATCTGGGTCCTTTCTCTTTTCTTTTGGATAAGTCTTGCCAGTGGTCTGTCAATTTTATTGATTCTCTCAAAGAACCAGCTTCTAGTCCTGTTGATCTGCTCTACTGTACTTCTGGTTTCTGCTTGATTGATTTCAGCTCTAATTTTGGTCAACTGCTTCCTCGTGCGTGGATTAGGCCTGTCCCTCTGTTGCTGTTCCAGCTTCTTGAGGTGAGAATATAAAAACTGCATTTTAGATTTTTCTATTCTTTTGAGTGAGGCTTGGATGGCTATGTATTTCCCCCTTAGGACTGCCTTTGCAGTATCCCATAGGTTTTGGACTGTTGTATTTTCATTCTCATTGGTCTCCATAAATTGTTTAATTTGATTTTTGATTTCCTGGTTTATCGAGTCATTCCTGAGCAGTATGGCTCTTAGTCTCCAAGTGTTTGAGTTTCTTCCAAATTTTTCCTTGTGGTTGAGTTCCAATTTCAGAGCGTTGTGGTCTGAGAATATGCAGGGGATAATTTCAATCTTTTGGTATCGGTTGAGACCTGTTTTGTGTCCCAGAACATGGTCTATTCTTGAGAATGTTCCATGGGCATTAGAATAGAATGAGTATTCTTTGGTTCTGGGGTGTAGTGTTATATATATATCTATGAGGTCCAACTCGTCGAGTATGGCATTCAAAGCCTTTGATTCTTTGCTTAGTTTTTGCCAGGGTGTTCTGTCTATTTCTGATAGTGGAGTGTTGAGGTCCCCTACTATTAATGTATTTTCATTTATATGTCTCTTTATTCTGGATAAGAGTTGGCTTGTGTATCTTGCTGCTCCCCTGTTGGGGGCATATATATTTATAATTGTCATATCCACTTGTTGAATACTTCCCTTAAGAATAATATAGTGCCCTTCTGTGTCTCTAACTATAGTCTGTAGTTTAAAATCCAATTTATCTGATATGAGAATTGCTACCCCAGCTTTCTTTTGAGGACCATTTGCGTGAAAGATGGTACTCCATCCCCTTACTCTCAGTCTGAATGCATCTTTGGGTTTGAAATGAGTCTCTTGTAGACAGCAAATGGATGGGTCATTTCTTTTTATCCAATCTGCAACCCTGTGGCGTTTTATGGGATGGTTCAAACCATTTACATTAAGACTGATTACTGAGAGATATGATTTTAATGTTGCCATGTTGCCAGTAAAGTCTTTTTTTTGTATTGGCTGTGACTTTCTGTTCTGTATCACTCTTGGGGCCTTTTTACTTTTATAGAACCCCCCGTAATATCTCCTGTAGGGCTGGTTTCGTAGTTACAAAATTGGTTAGTGACTGGCGATTCTGAAATGTCTTTATTTCTCCATCAATTCTGAATGACAGCCTTGCTGGATAAAGGATCCTTGGCTGCATGTTTTTCTCTGAAAGAGCTTTAAATATGCTCCCCCAACCCTTTCTCTCATTCCAGGTCTGTATAGACAGGTCTGACGTAATTCTGATGCTTTTGCCTTGGTACGTGAGAAATTTCTTTGCCTTGCCGCTTTCAATACTGTATCCTTGCATCTAATATTTGTGAATTGCACTATGACGTGACGTGGCATAGGTTTGTCGTGGTTGAGCTTGGGAGGGGTCCTCTCTGCCTCTTGGACATGAATGTTTGTTTCCCTTGCTAGATTAGGGAAGTTTTCAGCTACAATTTGTTCAAATATCTCTTCTAGACCTCTGTTTTTCTCCACCCCCTCGGGGATGCCGATGATTCTAACATTGGATCGTTTCATTGAGTCAGTAATCTCCCGTAACCTACATTCGTGGGCATGGATTTTTTTAAGACCATCTTCTATTTTCATTTTTTCCTCTATTAACCCATCCTCCAATTCACTAACCCTTTCCTCTGCTTCTGCGACCCTGGCTGTCAGAGCCTCTAGTTTTGCCTGCATTTGGCTCATAGAATTTTTAATTTCTGTCAGATTCGCTCTCATTTCTGTCCTTAGGGATTCTATATTCTCAGTAACCTTTTCGTTTATACTTTTTTCAATTCTACTCATCATTTTGACCATCGTTACTCTGAATTCCATTTCTGATAATTTGGTTACATCCATATCCATTATTTCTGTGGCAGAGGCCACAGTCTCACTGTCTTTTCTTTGCTGGGGGGGGCTTCTCCTTCTTGTCATTCTGATGAGGAGAAGTTGCGGGGTTTCCAGAGCCCAAATTATTGACTGGGTCCCAGGCCGTGCCCCTTGTTTTATAGGGATCTTAGGGATGTGGGCTTCTTCTTTAAAGATTTTATTTATTTATTTATGTGGCAGCCAACCAGCGAGAGAGGGAACAGAAGCAGGGGAGTGGGAGAGGAAGAAGTAGGCTCCCAGCGGAGGAGCCCGATGAGGGACTCCTTTCCGGAACGCCGGGATCACGCCCTAAGCCGAAGACAGGCGCTCAATGACGGCACCACCCAGGAGCCCGGGTTGTGGGCTTCTTGATTTTTCAGCCTGCCTTCTGGGGGAGGGGCCTGCCGCGCCGATACTCAGGCAACCCTGTTTGGGTAGAGTCTCCGCGTCCCCTGCGAGGGGGGATGGGGATGGGCACTCTCTGAGCCGGTATTTCCAGGCTTTTGTTCTCTGGCGGCTTTCCCTGGCGGTTTGCTGTGCCTCTTCTGAGGGTCAGAGCAGCAGCGGCCAAATTTCAGCCTCTGTCACAGAACAGAAGGATTGCGACCCGTTCTCTACTAATGTTCTGGCCACTTTAACTCTGTTTCTGTTGGTGCTGCTCAACCCTGCAGCGTCCCAGGATGTGCGCCCCACACCCGGCGTCCCAGCCCTCACTTCCAGGGCCGGCGCGTCTCTGTCCTTTGTGTTTCTAACGCTGCCAGCCGCCAGCTGCCCCGCGCGCTCCCGGATCTCCCGGTCTCAGTCTGGATCCAGTGAGCGCACCGGGATTCCGGGGTTCCGCGAGATGCCTGGTGGCGTGCGCACCCGGCTCACGGTCTCAGTCTGCTGTTCTGCGGGTGCCGACCGTGAGCCCGCCCGCTCCCCCGTGCAAGTGGCTACCACTTCCCGGCGCCCGAACGCGGCGGCTCCCTCCCCCTTCCGTTTATCTTCCGATATCTGTGCACGGTTTCATGGCTCCCCGCTTTGTACCTCAATACTCAGCGCTGGAGATGTTCATTTGTAGAGATCCAGATGCATCTTCCTGCGTCTCAGGCTGGTTCCGTGGTTGTTTAGGCTGGTCTGGTACCTATCCAGCTCGACTCGGAGGACCGGCTGAAAACGGTGTCTCCTACTGCTCCGCCATCTTAACTCCGCCCCAGTGACGTAAGGTTCTCTATTTCAGTCAGCTGGGATCAGTAAAGGTGAGGCACAGACGCCACCGGCAACAGGATCCAGCGGAGTACCAGGGCCACGGAGCACAGCACTGAAGGCGGAGACCGAGGAGCCATCAGCAAGTGTCTTTTAACCAAAACTTCAAAGGTTATTCAACATAGTGAATCCAAGCAATGTTATATGCCACGATATTTTTTTTACATAAAAACATGTGGTTATGTTAATTGATGCAGAAGAGTTTCTAACCAAAACCCAATGTCAGTTCATGATTAAACACTCAAGAAAGTAGGACAAAGGGTAATTTGTTCAATATACCTACAGCAAAGATATGCTCAATTTTGAAGATTGACAACTCTACTCTGAAATCACAAACAAAGCCAGGATTCTAGCTTTTACCTCTTGCTCAATAATGTGCTGAAAGTTCTACCCAGAAAAACGAGGCAAGAAAAAAGGCATCCACGTGTGAAAGGCAACAATAGAACTATGTTTATTCAGAGACCAGAGATGATAACATCTTATATAGAAAGCTTCCTAAAGAGTCACCAAAAGTGACTACAGCTAGTCACCTAATTCAGCGAAGTCACAGGGCAAAATATCAATACACAAAATCTCTCTTCGCTGGGGGCGCCTGGGTGGCTCAGTCGTTAAGCATCTGCCTTCGGCTCAGGGCGTGATCCTGGCGTTCCAGGATCGAGTACCACATCGGGCTCCTCTGCTGGGAGCCTGCTTCTTCCTCTCCCACTCCCCCTGCTTGTGTTCCCTCTCTCGCTGGCTGTCTCTCTCATCTGTCAAATAAATAAATAAAAATTAAAAAAAAAAATTAAAAAAAAAATCTCTCTTCTCTGTATACACTAGCAATGAATCATCCAAAAAGGAATTTAAGAGAACAATTCCACTTTCGGTAACATCAACATTGACAACATACTTAGGAATAAATGTAATTAAGGTGCAAGTCTTGTACATTGAAAATTACAGAACACTGCTGATTGAAATTAAAGAAAACCTAAATAACCTAATAATTGTGAAGACACCCCATGGTGAGGAAAAGACGTACTATTGATAAGGCGGCAATAGTACACAATGCAAAGTGCAGATTCAGTGTTTTTCCCAGGAAAATTCAGAGAGGCCTCTGGAAGGAAACACATAAACTAATCTAAGGTCGTATGGAAAATCAAGGACCACAAGATAGCCAAAACTATCTTGAAAAAGAAAATCAAAGATGGAAGCTCATACCTCCCGATTTCAAATTTTAATACAAATCAACAGTAAGTATTATGCTAAGTGAAATAAGTCAAGCAGAGAAAGACAATTATCATCTGGTTTCACTCCTATGAGGAACATAAGGAATAGCATGGAGGACCACAAGGGAAGGGAGGGAAAACCGAAGATGTCAGAGAGGGAAACAAACCATGAGAGACTCTGGACTCCGGGAAACAAATTGAGGGTTACAGAAGGAAGGGGGTGTAGGGGGAATGGGGTAACCGGGTGATGGGTATTAACGAGGGCACGTGGTGATGAGCACTGGGTGTTATACGCCAACTAATGAATCGTTGAACACTACATCAAAAACTAATGTACCATACGCTGGCTAATTGAACATAATAAAAAAAAAGGCAACAGCAAATAAAACATTGTGATACTGTCATAAAGGTATGAACACAAATCAGTTGGATTTAACTGATAGCCCAGAAATAAACCCCTTCATCTATGGTCAGCTGAATTTTGACATGGGTGGACAAAATTACATTGAGGAGAGAATGGTCTTTTCAATGAAAGGTGCTAAACAATTAGTTATCCATGTGCAGAGGATTGAAACTGGACACTTACTCACACCACGTATAAACATTAACTCAAAATAAGTGAAAGGCTTAAATATAAGAGATAAAATTATAAACTCTAGAAGAAATAAATGGGGATAAATCTTCATGACCTTGGATTTAGCAATGCTTTTAGATCTGACACCACATCACAGGCGAGGAAAGAAAACATAGAGAAATTTAATTTCTTCAAAATTAGAAACCTTTGTGCATTAAAGATAGCCCACAGGATGGAAGAAAATATTGCAAATTATTTAGCTGGCAAGAGTCTGTTATCCAGAATATACAAAGTGCTTTTACAACTCATTAACAAAGGACAACAAAATTTTAAAAATGGACAAGGGACTTGGATAAACGGTTCTCCAGAGAAGACATAAAAATGATCAATAACACACGAAAAGATGTTAAACGTCATTAGTCAGTATGACATGCAGATTTAGACCACAGTGACATACCCTTTTACACACACTAGAATCAGTATAATCAAGAAAACAAAATAACAGATGTTGGCAAGGGTGTTGAAAAACTGGAACCTTTAACCTTGTTTGGGAAATGCACAATGGTGGTGCAGCCTATATGTAAAATAGTTTGCATTTCCTCAAAAAGACAAAAATAGGATTGTCATACAGTTCAACCATTCTACTCCTGGAACTGAAAACAGTTGTTCAAAGAAAACCAACAACATGCACACAAATACCCATAGCAGCATTTTTCACAATAACCAAAAGGTGGATGCAACCCAAGTGTCCATCAACGAATGGATACACAAAATGGGGTAGATCCATAAATGGCAATATTGTTATGCCATATAAAGGAATAAAGTAAAATCGTGCATCTGTGGAAAACAATATGGTGGCTCTTCAAAAAATTTAACACAGAATTCCGCTTCAGCATATGTACCCAAAAGAATTGAAAGCAAAGACTTGAGCAGGTATTCATGTTCCCTTATACAGACAGCATTTTTCAAAACAGCCAAAAGGAGGAAGCAACCCAGTGTCCACTGACAGATGGATGGATAAACAAAATGTGGTATACACACAATGGAACATGATTCAGCCTTAAAAATGAAGGGAGTTCTGACACAGGCTACAGCACGGCTTGAACCTGGAAGTCATTTCGCTGAGTGAAATCAGCCAGTCACAGGACAGATACCGTATGATTCCACTTACGTGAAGTATCCAGAGATGCAAAGTAGAATGTGGCAGCAGGGCCAAGGGCAAAGGGGAGTTAGTGTTTAACGCATACAGAGTCTCCCTCAGGGAGAGTGAAAAAGTTCTAGAGAATGATGTACAACCGTGGGAACTCAGCTAAGGCCATAGAACTGTGTACCTGACATGTTTTCAGTGGTAGATGTTATTTATGTGAATGAAGGACTGATACATGTCACAGCATGGATGGACATTGAAAACAGCCCCAGTGACAGAAGCCAGACAGAAAAAGCCACTCAGATTAGAACCATCTTGCTTAAATCTGTCAAAGTTACCCAAATAAGGGAAAGTCTCGGAAGCAGTTCCAGAAAAAGAAAACTAGATCAGAATGGAGAAAGACATCTCAGACAGTCGGGCAGGTGGTGACAGTTGAGGTGGGCCGGTGGTCTGGGTTATAATGTGGGAACCGCAATGATTTCCTCACTTGGGGTTATGTGGTGGTTCCACGGGAGTGTCCCTGTTTTGGGTAAAACACACCGAAGTATCCCGTGTGAAGTGGCAAATGGGGTAAGGAAATGACATTTGTGCTGCAGCGACAAGTTTACCGCACGCTTCAGATCTCTACAGAGGAAATCGCTCTCCCAAACAACCAGGTCAGCACCACTCCAGAGAAGCAGAGACGACATCAGACTTGGCGATGGAGGCCAAGCCCTCCCAGATTCGGTTCACCCAGCGTGGAGAGGCCACTCGCCCTTGCGGGAGGCCACATGTTAGCGGGAGACTCATGGCAGGATTCTATCGGTGGCCCCTGTTTCTCGGGCGCAGAAGCGGCGGGATTTGGAATTCCAATTTTCCACAATGCTGCACCGAAGAATGGCTGGAACTGTGAACATGCATGCAGGGAAACCTCAGCAAAGTGGCCTGGGGATGCCGGAGGGGAGTCTGGAAGGGGAGGCCGGCCACTCGGTGTCAGCTACAGACCCAACAGGGAGCCCTCCGCAGGGCAGACCCATCAGTTACAGGCCCCAAAGCGCAAGATGAACGCTTCGTTTCCTCCACGAAATCACCACCCCTGCAGCCCAGCCAGTGAGAAACCTCCATCACCCCCGAACCCTGCTTTCCTCCGGTGGACTTGCCTGCAAAACAACCCTCCCAACTTCCTCCCCCTCCTCCTAGAAATAACGTCCCTTTCCTTTGTTTCTCGCACTTGCCTGTGATGTGGCGGTAGCTTACAGGTCCCAGATGGCAATTCTCTGCTAGTCCCAAAAACCCATTCTTGCTGGTAAAATAACCAGCAGTTTTCGTTCAAGGTTAACAGAATTGAGAAATTCAGTCAGCTTGCAGGATACGAAATCAACATCAAAAATCACCTGCGTTTCTACGCCCCAGCGGGGGGAAGACAAATTCAGAGACCGACCTCATCCGCACGTCCATCCAAAAGAACAAGATGCCTAGGAGTACATGTAGCCAAGGAGGTGACGGACCTGTTCTCCGAAACCTGTAGGACACTGACGACAGACATCGAGGGAGACACGCGGAGATGGGAAGAGACTCTGCGCTCATGGAAGAACCGATCCTGTGAAAATACCTCCTCTCCCCAAAGCCGTCTACAGAGTCCCCGCTGTCGCTACCGAACTTCCAGCGGCGTCCTCACAGACGCGGAGCCGACAACCCTGAGGCGGGTGTGGACGCAGGGAAGACCCCGCAGGGCGGAGGCTGAGGGAACACGAGCACCCTGGCAGGCGGCTGCTCCCTGACCGCAGACTGCCTGAGAAACCCCAGGATCCGAATTCGTGTCCGCATAAACACAGAGGCGGAGCGGATCCGAGACCAGAAAGGGAAGACCCCACGTCACCGCAAAGTCAAGGAAACCCAGCGGTCTACACAGTGCGCCCTTCCTCCGCGGGGTCCTGTGAGCACGGACCCCCTCAGCAGTCCCCGCTCAGGCGGCTTCTCCTCACCTTCTCCCCCTGGGGCGGGTCCTGAGGCCGGGCTCTCCTCGGTGTACACACGGACCCACAGCCGCCACTGCAGGTCCTGTCAGTGTGGACGCGACCCCACGTCCCCCCAAACCTCCACAGTGCACCCTTCCTCCGCGGGGTCCTGTGAACACGGACCCCCTCAGCAGTCCCGGCTCAGGAGGCTTCTCCTCACTTTCTTCTCCAGCGTGATGGTGGTGGTGGTGGTGGGGGGGGTGACCCGAGGAGGCCTGGCTCCTGTCGGTGTGGACGCGGCCCCACGTCCTCCCCAGCGGGTCCTGTCACTACGGTCCCAGCCCCATATCCTACCCCAGGCCTCCACAGAGGGTCCTGAGGAGGCCGGGCTCCTGTCAGTGTGGATGCGGACCCGCGTCCTCCGAAAGCCCCCACAGACGGTCCTGAGTAGGTCCGACTCCCGCGCCCCCTGCGGGCGGTGGAGGCAGTGCAGGATGCGGCGCGCTCAGTTCAGAGGAGACACCCGTCACCGCCCCGGGTCTATCCCAGTTTTGGAAATTCAGACTGGAATCGAGCCCAATATCCCCTGACATCTCCAGAAATAGGAAAAATCAATTGGGAGCTATATGGAATTAAATCAAATGCAGGTAGAAACTTTACAACTTCTACCAAAATTCATTCAAAGTTGTAGATAAATTTAAAATGCAAAACTATCAAAATATCAAAAAGAAAACATAAAGGAAAATCTACATGACCTTGGGTTTGGTGAGGAGTTTTAACACACAACACCAAAGGCCAATCCACAAGTGAAGAAAATTGATAACATGAACTTCCTAAAATTAAAACTTCTCTGTGAAAGACCTTGCTCAGAAAACTAGAAGACAATCCACACATGGGGAGCAAATATTCACAAAACACATATCTGGTAAAGGATCTGTATTCAAAATATACAAACACTCTCAGAACTCAACAAAAAGGAAATAACCTAATCGATAATGGATAAATATCTGAACAAATGCTTGGAGAAAGAAGACATACCAATACAAAATAAGCATGCAAAAATATGCTCGACATTCTCTATCATTAGGAAATTACAAATTTAAACAGCAGTGAGATAATGCTGCACGCCTTTTAGAAATGCTAAACTCCAAAAAATGAGAATACCAATTGTTGGAAGGTGGCAAATGACACGAATGCTCCTTCCCACTGGGGGAAATGCTCCCTGCGGCCACTGTGGAAACAAGTTTGGCAGTTTTTTTGGTTTTTTTTTTTGAAGCTAAATAAGTCTCACCTTAACAGCTCACAATCACACTTCTGGTATTTATTTATTTTTTAAAAGATTTTGTTAATTTGACAGAAAGAGAGAGAGCCAGAGAGCACAAGTGGAGGGAATGGCAGAGACAGAGGAAGAAGCAGGCTCCCCACTGAGCACAGAACCTGATGTGGGGCTCGACCCCAGGCCGCTGGGGGGGGATCATGACGTGAGCCAAAGGCAGACGCTTAGCCATCTGAGCCACCCACACGCCCCACACTTCTAATATTTAGACAACTGCTTTGAAAAACTGTTTCCAAACAAAAACTAGCATGCAGTTATGCACAGCAGCTCTATTCATAATGGCTAAACACTTAAAGAAATCAGGATGTCCTTCAATAGATGAATCCATAAGCAAACTGGGGTGCAGAATATGCCACCCTAAATATGCTTCTTTGGCACAAGAATTATTTGAGGCTGATCAATTTTAAGAAACAGCAGACACAAGAGAATCTCTGAAAGCTGAGCAGAGGTTGTCACTTGGTGAGTGAAATGTACACTTACAAAGGAAAGCTCCATTTGTCAGGGTTTCTCCCTCTCGGTACCAGGAACAGAACAATGACTAAATCTCAACGCACTCTTACCAAAGGAGAAGGCACAGATTTAAATCTGCATAACCACCATACCCTCCTTTACTGTGCTTGGCCTGGTAATGTCCTTTAGCTGGCCTTCCCACCACCCAAAATCTTTTTGTCTTTAGCTGAAGATGGCATTTAGGGTGAGGGCTGGGCCACTTTGAGGAGTTACTCCGTCTTCCCGGGTGTCTCCCATGTAAACAGGACGTATGCATGTTACTAAAATTCTGTTTTTCTCCTGTTAATCTATTCAGCAATAAAAAGGAACGAATCCCATACAAAGACATGGATGAATCTTACATGTATTTTGCTAAGTGAAAGTGATGAGGGAGCAGAAGCCTGGCTGAAGACAAAGCAGAAGCTGACACCCCACAACCCTCTCCCCATGGGATATACGTGACTTTCCTCAGGCACTCCTGGCTGCCCTAAAGGAAAAACAATAGTTAACTCATAGAGATCACAATCCTGCAAGACAGGAGTCTCCCTCAGTTTACAAATGTCTCAGCAATCTCCAAGAACAAAGCATTTTTATCAATAACCTAGCTTCCAGAAGGATATGTAGATGCAATGAAATGTTCTTATAACTTGCAGCCCATTGACAGATTCTTTTTTTTTTTTTTTAAGATTTTATTTATTTATTTGACAGAGACAGCCAGTGAGAGAGGGAACATAGACAGTGGGAGTGGGAGAGGAAGAAGCAGGCTCCCAGTGGAGGAGCCTGTGGTGGGGCTCGATCCCAGGACTCTGGGATCACGCCCTGAGCCGAAGGCAGACGCTTAGCGACTGAGCCACCCAGGCGCCCATCATTGACAGATTCTTGAAGCGGGCAGTGTGTAATGTTCCTCCACGAATCTCCCATCTATCTTAATGCTTATACCTTGCTAGGGGGGAAAAACAACCTTAACTTGACCATGGCAAGGCCTCCAGTATCTTGTAGGTCCTCTTTAACGTATGAAAATCATTTTGAAACCTCCATTTTCCTTAACCTCCCCCAACCCCATAGTATATAATCAGCCACCCCACACAACCCCTGTAGCAGCTCTTTCCGCCCATGGGGCATTTTTGCACCAAAGACGTCTCAAGAATTCTTTCTTGGTCTTTGGCTCCAGACTCCAACCCACTGAACCTCACCTATATTCCAAAACTACATCATTGAGACAAGAACCCGGCTCTCCCTCATCAAGGTAATGAAAGAATCAAGTGGCGCAGGTTCGAAGTATTCCTGATGAGGCTCTGGGATATCGGTTATATATCTGATTATATACTATGGGGTTGGGGGAGGTAAGGAAAAAGGGAAGTTTCAAGAAGATTTTCATACGTTAAAGAAGGTTCACAGGATACCGGAGGCTTTGCCATTGTTGAGTTAAGTTGGTTTTTTTCCTCTTAGGTAGGCATTAACACGAAGATAGTTGGGAATTTCCTGGATTCCTGGAAGTATCTGTCTATGGTCTGCAGGTTATAAAGACATTTAATTGTATTTACATTGCCTTTTGGAAGCTAGGTTACTGATAGCTTTGTTCTTGTAAACTGCTAAGACATTTGTAAACTGAGGGAGACAAGTCTTGCAGGATTGTGGTCTCTATAGGTTAACTATTTCTTTTTCCTTTGGGGCAGACAGGAGTGCCTGAGGAATTTCACATACATCCCATGGGGGGTTGGAGGGGTTGCGGGGTGTCAGTTTCTGCTTTGTCCTCAGCTTCCTTTTGTTGCCTCATCATTCCCCACTATCCTTCATGCTGGATACCTGCCACCGTGCATTTGTCAAAAAGTGTTCACATCCCAAAGAACAAATTATAATCTACTAAAATTATTTAGGACGTGGGAGTATCACAGGATGGTGTCGGGACCAAGGCCAGGGAGCCAAGGACCAAATGTGCCGCTTTGTCATATTATTTTAAATAAAAGTTACTTAAGAGACAGTCTCTGCAATGAGGACACTCAGACCCTCCACTGTCCCCCTGGAAGCAGGAAATCTATCTCCATGTGAAGATGTCCCTGTACCAGGTAAAGAGACTTCGACATCTCCAGAGATGGGAAACCTGGAGCCCAGAAGATTGTATAAACAGCCCTTGTTATTTTTTACTAATTTACTGCCCCAGCCCAAATTCTGTTTAGAACTCCTTACTAGTTGAAGCTTCCAAGATTGTTTCCTTTCTGCTCTGAATTCCTCACAGTTTTACTTTCTCTTTACCCCAAAAGTAAAACAAACAAACAAAAAACCTGCCTGTCTTTGACATTTCTTTGGGTCTCAATTTCTTTATTGGGCCTTGGGGACATGTAATTGTACTTTGCTTTTTTTTCCTTCTCCTGTTAATCTGTCTCATACCGAAGAGGGAAATTGACCAGAGCAGGCCCAGGCCAGGAGGCCCCGAAGATGGAAAGTTACTAACAATAAGCTAGAGATAACCAGAAGCCCTACTCCAAGCAAGAGATAAACAGCCGTTTCTGCTTCTGTAAACAGGCTTCCCGCCACAGGCTCCCTGCCCTACTGTTCCTGCCTAAAGCAGCCCCCACTCCCCCAGTTCAAACCCACCTACCAGCAGTCAGCATAGCCCTCGGAGTCTGACTGCCTGCGGTCCCCTATAAAAGCCCTGTAACTTCATTGCCGGGGGCCCAGAATTTGGAGCACAAGCTCATCTGGGTCCGCCCACGCAAAATAAATCCGAGTTCTCCTACTTCTCCCAGTGTCACTTGGTCTCTCCCGGGTTGGAATACACGCATGCATTGCCTTGCATTGTCTGCTGAGCACATTCAATCCCCACAGGTGAGACCTTAATACCATTCCCTAATAAAAGGAGCCAGGGATCTTTGAAGAAATTGCTGACACCAGGACTGAGACAGGATAATCTTGAAGTAAGAGAAAGTAAGGAGGCACCAAAAAAAAAAAACCCACAAAGATGGAATTACGTCAATGGAAAACAGGAGCCAATGGAGAGCGCTCTCAAACACCAAAGCAGGAATGAGCCAGCAACCAAACACTGAGCTACTGGAATATAACCAGCAGCCTAAAATGACTACCCAGGTGGGGGCGCCTGGGTGGCGCAGTTGTTAAGCGTCTGCCTTTGGCTCAGGGCGTGATTCTGGTGTTCTGGCATCAAGCCCCACATCAGGCTTCTCCAGTAGGAGCCTGCTTCTTCCTCTCCCACTCTGCCTGCTTGTGTTCCCTCTCTTGCTAGCTGTCTCTCTCTGTCAAATAAATAAAATTTTTAAGAAACAAAGTAAAATAAAATAAAATTAACCCAGGTGGGTAAAAATGAATGAGTGGTTAAAAAGGAAGCCACAGGCACAAAATGGAGTCACTTATGTTAAGAAACCCAGACCAGCAAACCAAGGTTTAATGCCTAATCTAACTGCAATTTCACACACACGTGCCCCATGTAACCTTTAACCAGTCAACCCGGAAAGTGTACTGATTGGCCCCTTCTGGCCCGATTAGGAGGGCAACTTTTCCTAAAACAGCACATCTTTTGCTAGTAAGTTCCTTTTTTCAATTGTCTCTCAGCCTTTAAAAACGTCCCCATCCCTGCAGTTCAAAAGATCTCCTTTCTATTTGCTAGGTGGGATACTATCTGATCAATGAATCCTTCGATAAAGCCAATGCGATGTTTTAAATTACTCAGTTTCTTTTTTTTAAAAAAGATTTTATTTAACAGAGAGGGAGAGAGAACAGGCAGAGGGAGAAGCAGGCTGCCCACTGAGCAAGGAGCCCGATGTGGGACTCGATCCTGGCCAGGACTCTGGGAGCCGAAGATAGCTGCTTAACCCACTGAGCCACTGAGGCATCCCTCAGTTGCATTTTTATTAACAGATTACATAGGTTTTCTACAAACAGGGCTGAATAGCCCTCTCCTTTCAGAATTCCAAATAACAGATGTAGCCAGCCATCCATCAAGGAGGTGGGGCTCACTCCCCTGTCCCAAAGTGTGGGCTCAGCCAGTGTCTTCCTGCTCAAGAGGAACACTGTACGCACATGGGAAAGAGTAACTTCGCGGCGGGGAAGTCAGACCAACACTGCCGCAGCCAGCCGACCGGCGTTAACATGGACAGTGACAAGTGGCCTCCAGAGCATGTCCTTGGATATAAAGTGACGACAGTTGTAATTAGTAGTTAGAAATTTTTTAAATTTTACTTTTTATTGCCCACTATATAGACTTTTGTTCTTGTTGTTTTTGTTGTTCGAATAGTGAGTGAGGCACTAAATCTTAAGCTCAGATAATTAACTTCTTGAGTTGTAAGAGGCTTTCTGTGTATGGGATGGTATCAGCCTATGTACAATGAATTTAATAAATTTAAGTATTATAAGATTTTTGCACATTTTGAGCTCAGTAAATTGTGAATCGACTGTTCCAGATTTCCTTTCTCCATATTTGGAAGTATAGTTTTGTGAAATTAGTGTCTTACCTTTTTGATGCACTAGATCATGTTTTGTTTTATTAAAACAAAAGATGGAAACATCTTTCCATGTTTTGGAAACATGTTTCCATCTTTTGTTTTATAGGAAAGTGATTAACATATAACTCTGTTTGTTTACATTTTTTATCACTGTTATCCAATGCCCATTTTATGTTATTTTATAAGTAAGTTTACATGTCACAGAATAAGTATCTGTTTATGTAATCTACATGTGAATATTTTACTATCCCACACAGTCATTTAACCTTATGCTAAAATTTACCACTGTGGGTTGAATGATCACTATTCACCAAGCATTTTTAAACATATTAATAAGTTAGCATAATGAGGATATATTTGGGTTAATAGGATTATCATAGATTATTCCCCAAAGAAATATAAATAATGATATTAGTGTATTTCTTATGGAACGCACTCATAAAAAGAACTTTAAGAAATTGTGGATAGTGAATAATATATTTCTCTAATAGAAATTTAAATTGTATCGTATTTTTAAATAAAGTCTTTACACTAATTGATATTTAATATGGATGAAAGTTGCACAGATTCACATAAATTAAAAAGTTATGATAAATGCTAAATATTTTATCTAAATAGCTTTTCAAGAAACAGTTGTAAATATGTGTATATTAAATGGCTGTAACATGGAGTTTGTGGCATTTTCTACTCAGTATGCATTATTCTTTGTTTTTTGTGTCTGTGAAGCTTGTACTTACTATACCTTTTTATACCATAATTTGCTATTATGGGGCTTTACATTGTGTTTAACTGAATAAGAACTTTTTTCTGATTTTGATTGAGTATAATTTACTATTTTATGATTTCCAATATGATGCTTTCATATTATCACTGTAATGTCTATGTATTAAATTTATAATATAACTTAAGAAAAAGGAATTTTTAGAGAGATTTCAGTTGCAATTTTCATATTTCATGCAACTGAAAACATTTATTTCTAGGATTTGGAATATTATAGGACATGTAGGATGAAAAAAGATGGTATGACATAATTGTATTTGTGAAATTACAGAAATTTTGTCCATTAATTTTATTTTATTTTATTTATTTATTTTTAAAGATTTTATTTATTTATTCGACAGAGAGAGAGACAGCCAACGAGAGAGGGAACACAAGCAGGGGGAGTGGGAGAGGAAGAAGCAGGCTTCCAGTGGAGGAGCCTGATGTGGGGCTTGATCCCATAATGCCGGGATCACGCCCTGAGCCGAAGGCAGACGCTTAACCGCTGTGCCACCCAGGCGCCCCTGTCCATTAATTTTAAAGCATTGTTGTCATTTTAGTACTCTTTTAGCAGTTAGGTATTTGATACTTTAAAACTTGATTTACTCTGAAAATTATGTACAATGTTTTATAATAATCTTCTTTATCCAGTGCCTTTAACCTTGATTCAATACGTTTGTAGCCTCAGTTATCCTTCCTTCCGTTATACCCCATAATGCTTTCATAGCCTAGACATCAGTTTCTTTTTTAAAAATGTCAATTTGATCAAGAGGTAGCAAGATCAGTAGAGTTGCCTATGGAAGACGGGCTTCTTAATTAATTAAAGAATGTTTCCTGGATGTCTACCATGGGCCAAGTGTTTTTAGCCCCTGAATATACAGTTGTGACCCCGTCAGACGAAGCCCTAACCAGTCCCAGCATTCTGTCTAGATGGGGTGGAGTTAAGAACCTAATTAAAATAGAGATACAGAGAAATATGCATTTAAGGATGGTTGTAGTTAACTAGTTGTAGTTAACTAGTACTTGAGTTTGTGTAAAGATAAGGTGGTTATTATTGATTTGAGCTGAAGCAACTGACAATATGTTAGAAAGGTTAAAAAAAAATACTTTGCAGCATTGTGACCTCTATTTGACTTTTAAGTTCAGGTAGTAATTATAGATAGAATAAAAGGCCTTAATTTTTCGCTTTTCTTGCTAGTAAAGGTACATTTATTTTTAAATGCTCGTTTAGAGTAATGTTTTATCATAACATTACTGTGAGAAAATCCCACTATGTATTTGCAAGCAAATTACTGCCCATTTTTAAAGTTGTATTTTACAATTTAGTATAAATATTTTCGGCCTCAATCTTATCTTCATAATCACTGATATTTTAAATTTGGCAATGAATATGAAATTACTTTCTGATTTGCAGAGTGATTGTATTGTTACTTAAAATGCTTATTAATATATGGGAAGGTTGGAGTCTCCATTTTTCTGATGTTTAAATTCTTGTTACTTATTTTGATAGCATCTAGTAAGAGGAGATAGCATTCATGTGATTAAACAAATTAAAATATACTTTGAAGAGTTTTTTTAATTGTTAAACTTTGTCGTCATGAGATTAAGTTTTGGCCTGGTGTTCAGTTACAATATGTACTAACAAACGTAATTATGAGGTGAGATAGTCTTAAGTGTGATATGTAATGCACCTGCATATAAATGAAAATGGCACACACAGAGACACTGTGCTGTAAGGAGCTGTACCAGAAGGTTTACGAGGCCATGTGAAATTGCACCTAAAATTGTGTTATTAGTGGGGCGCCTGGGTGGCACAGCGGTTAAGCGTCTGCCTTCGGCTCAGGGCGTGATCCCGGCGTTCTGGGATCGAGCCCCACATCAGGCTCCTCCGCTATGAGCCTGCTTCTTCCTCTCCCACTCCCCCTGCTTGTGTTCCCTCTCTCGCTGGCTGTCTCTATCTCTGTCAAATAAATAAAAATAAAATCTTTAAAAAAAATTGTGTTATTAGTGACTGTGCTAAATTTACTTTACTTGATGAATAAATGTATTTACTCTAATCAAAATTGCTTTGGTTTAGATGTCTAAACAATTTCCCTCTTTTGAAATGTATTTGTGATGTCTACTATTGATGGGGGGTATTCTTGGACTGCAGGGGTTGATGTGTTTATTTTATAGTCTGATATGATATACTGATTTTGTAAGTGATATTTAGGTAATTCTAGTTACTGTGTATTTGACAACCTTCTAAAATGTTTTGCATTAGTGCTTTTCTTCATTAATTGAAATATGCTAACGAACCCATGGTAGTTTAAAAATAACTTACTTATTCAACAAATATTTGAGTGCATGCTGTGTACCAGAAACTACAGGAATAACTAGGGATTCAAAAATGATTGAGACAGAATGTTAACAGAAAAAAGCATATGCACTGCAAGTGAAAAGGTATGGAACAATTTTGCATGAATATTTATTTTTCTAGCATGTGGATTAAAATCTTTGGAATCAATCTTTTAAGAGAAGTGGACTACAGGAGAAACAAATTGACTTGGGTGTGAAAATATATACTATAATTGTAGTTTTGCAGGTATGTGAAATTTCATGAATGAGTTACTTCACCAGTGACCAAATTATTCTATTCATTCATTAATCAGAAAGAGACGGTATTATTGAACATCTACCCTATTTGGCTTTGGAGATTTTGAAAAGCAGCATGAGACAGTAACTGTCCTCTAGATATATATTGTTTGGTAGAAAGAAAAAACTATTGTAAATGTGGGATAAAATGTTCCTGGAGCTGTGCTTGATACTTACCAGTACCCAGCAGGGCTGTGAAAGAAGGGAGTCAGTTCTGATAACATAGGAGAGGAGGGGGAAGAGGTCCTGTGATTCACAGCCTCATAGCGATATGAGTCAAGGCTCTGGGGGCTGGTGGTGCTCCTTTCCTAGGCCTGCAACTATGTACCGTGCATGAAAAGCAGTACTATGTGTGGTAGTTTCTTCTCTTGTGAGGGCTGCCTGCCTAACTGCTGAGAATAACCAGGAATCCCACTGCCATGGTCCCCTAGTTATAGCCATGGGGAAGGACTAAATAAAAGCTGAAATGAAATAATATGCAAAAAATAATAGTAATAAAGTTGAAATCACGGCAAAAGTAATCACTTGAGGATTTTGTTAAAAATACCGATTCTGATTCAGCAAGCCTCTGGATAGGCTCTGTGATACTCCTGCCCATAGACCACACGTTGAGTAGCAAGACTTTCAAAAAGTCCTTTTGGGGTGCAGTGTGCAATAGAACTTGGGGCGCTTTGATTGAAGCAACCAGAGCTGTTTGAAAGCCAGGAGACAGTATGGTGAAAGAAAAGAATGTGAAAAAATACAGCCAGCAGGTAATACTGGGCATTTTCGATTGGAAGGAAAGTTCATCAGCTATGTCAGGCCATCAAACCTTCCTCCTACAGGTCTTCAGAGTCCTGTAATAATAGACTTGTCTTTCTTCTATTATATGTGCTGTTGGTGTGTGTGTGTGTGTGTGTGTGTGTGTGTGTGTGTGTGATGCCCACTGTGCCAACTGAAGAAAACAGTCTTCATGTACCTTTAATTACATTGTACTTGCTGCCTAACAACATTCTAGAGATGCTTTAGGCAGAAATGACATGGTGCAATTGGTTTGAATGCTCTGAACTGTTTGAAGTCAAATCTGTATGTTTCTAAGAGAAGTTAGGAAGGTATTCATAGTTGTTATTTATTAAGCTAATTTAATTTGGGATGGGTACAAAGAAGATGATGAATGTGGAAGCATCATATGGGTATTTGGTAGTCTATGGAAGAATAAAGAGTATCACCTCATACATTTTGAAAATTGTAAGCTTAAGGTCAATAGGCTTAATTTACAGCTTATAGGGCTTGGGCGCAGTTCCAATAATAGCCTTATTTTTGTGAATTTGTAAATAACCCGTAACACTGTAAATTTTAGTTTTCATCAGTCTTAAATTCCGTTCACCACTCCCTATTACAGATGACTGTAACCCATCCAGGTTATGCCAGAGGCAGAGAGAACAATCTCAGCTATGGGCTAGCCTGACCACTCTATCAGCAATTATTGCTGCATAACACCCTAAAATGTAAGTGGATTAATCACTGCCCCTTATTATTTATATGGATTTGCAAGTCAGTTGATCTTGGCAGGACTTACTCATATTTCTACAATCAGCTGGCGGGTCAGCTAAGTTAGGGACTACAGTGGGATGTGAATTGTGAGCTCGTTTAGGATGGCTGGGAAGACATGTCTCTCACATCCTCTCAGCAGGCTAACCCCAGCATTTTCTTTTGCGGGTAGTAGGGATCCAAGAGAAGGCCTGGAAACATGCAAACAGATTTCAAGCTTGTTTGAGTCAGGTTTGCTATTATTGCCAAATCCAGAGTCACCGTGGGAGGGTATGAGAAGAGGCCGTGATTCAGGGAGGCCACAGCCCAATCAACCACATGCTCTGATCTCAGACCAGCTCTTGTAGGGCAGCAAAATATTGAGTCTTAGCTTGCCATGGTCCATGGTTTCATCAGGCAGCAAGGTCAGATCAAGTGAGACGATGTGGATACTAATTCTACTGATTAGAACGGAGGCATCAGGACAAGCAGCATATGCAAATTTTAAATCTCTTTGATCATCTCTCTTTCTATCTTATCCAGGTTTCCACCCTTTCCCTCTCCTGAGTAGAAGCCACTGGGCAGTCTCCCAGTGCTGCAGTCTTCGATCTGCTGTACTATGTTATACCGCGGGGACTGGTTTGGTATCCAAAGGTGCCTTGTCTTATCCATGAGCTTCCTTGGTGAAGACTGAAAGTCAGTTGATTTTCTTCCAAGTGTGTACAAAGTACAATGTTTCCATGACCAAAAAATGATGCAAAAAAGTACTTTCTATTACATATTATAGTTACCAGTTCACCAGTGGATGTTAAAACTGTTGTTTTAATTGAACCAGTAGTTTTGGTTCAGTTTTTAGGAGCAGGAGCTATTTAATCTAAAATACTATTTGAACCTCAATGCGCTGTTTCATTGTTAGTTTAACTGGATTTTAGTTTTTGTTAATTAGAATTTCACATTAATTTATTAGCTGTCATTTTCTCCCTACTGTATTTTTCTATTAGTAGTATATACAACACCAGTGAGGGTGAAAATTCTTAAGAATAATGTCTGTTTACTTCATAAGTCCCCTTTCCTCAGCTTGATCCCATGACCCCAAGATCACAACCTGAGCAGAAACCAAGAGTCGGACACTGAACTGATTGAGCCACCCAGACGTCCCTCTTGGAATTTTTTTTTTTTTAAAGATTTTATTTATTTATTCGACAGAGATAGAGACAGCCAGTGAGAGAGGGAACACAAGCAGGGGGAGTGGGAGAGGAAGAAGCAGGCTCATAGCGGAAGAGCCCGATGTGGGGCTCGATCCCGGATCGCCAGGATCACGCCCTGAGCTGAAGGCAGACGCTTAACCGCTGTGCCACCCAGGCGCCCCTCTCTTGGAATTTTTAATAGGTACTGTACCTGAGTCTTTATTAAAAACATGTGCTACCTACCTACTTCAGATCTTAAACTTAACAGCCCTGGCTAGAGTTTTCAGTCTTTGTTTTTCCCTCTTTCCTAGCGGTATCTGTAAATAGAAGAACCAAGATTTAGTTTTACTACAATGAATTACGATAACCACTCTTTGACAAGCACAATTGGCCGTGGGAGCGTTAGTACCATTTTCCCCCTTTATGTTACTGATATCAAACCCATTTATTCCTCACAAAATCTTTTTGTGAAAGTTTTATTTCAAAACTGCAGATTAGGGAAAGGAATGTGGAGATTAAGTAACTTGTCCAAGTTCAAAGTTTATTATGAGGAGTTCCACCTACATCTAAGAGGCCGAGGTGCTCAGTTACCACACAGAATTGGCCTGCTTCCCAAAGCTCTGACTTCCTTGATGAGAGATATCTGGATTAGTAACAGTATGTTGCACCATGTGCTATCTTTGTAGAAAAAAACATCTATAATCGAATTAAACACTGAAAATATTACCCAAATTTAAAATGTGGGATTATGAGCTCTTACTCTTCACGGAGATGGCTGCATGTTAACGTTATTAAAAGGCCAAAACTAAAAATCGGTTTGTTCTTCTTCGTCCAAGTGTACAACATAACCCAGGAACAGAGATTTTAAATATGTACTTAAATATATAGGTTAGTTAGTTATTTGCAGCATGATGATGGTTTTCTGATGTTGTAAGACAATTTTGAAAGGACACAGATTAAAGGAGTAGAAGTATCATGGTGGAATCATGTTCAGATTATATACATGAAATTAAAATTTTAACTTGCAGCTAAACAGAAAGATTTCTCATGAATATATAGACAAAGTATATGAATGCTCTCAAGATATTACCACGTATGGAAAATTTTATCTTTATCTTTTTTGTTTTCACAGCTTTATTAAAGTGTAATTCAAGACTTGTTAATAAATTTGTGATTTAACTTTGTGAGCTATCACCACAGTCCAGTTTTATAATCTTTCCATCACCCCCAAATGGTCCCTCAAATCCATTTGCACATTTCACAATTCTTAAAAGGCCTGCAAGAGGAACACACACACACACATACACACACACACACACACACACACACACACTCTCTCTCTCTCTCTCTTACTGCTTCAAGAGAGAAGAAAAATCACCTAGTACCACCTAGTGGTGTTTAAGTAGATAGCAAGTTGGTATTGGAGTTAGGAATTCCTCAGATTTGAGATCCTTTAACAGGTTCACTAAATCAGCTACAAATATTTATGGTTTATAATTGAAACTCAACTTGAAAATATTCACAAGCTTATCTTGAAAATATTCACAAACTCAAAATATTAAGAAGATCCTTACTAGATACATTTTTAAAACTTTAATTTTAAAAGCGAATGATATCCTTTCTTCAAATGAGAGTTTACTTGGGGCTTCAATACATTTTGGCGATAGATGCTTAAAAGCCTTGTTGGAGGTAGGGACAGGAGGGCAGGAATCTAGCCTACTTGCTCCCTGACCCGATGCAATTAACAATGTAAAGAAAACACTGGAGAAATATACAAATATAGAAAAAGTGGTTATCTCCAGGATTGGCAAATGAGTGAATTTTTCCTTTTGATTTTATTTTTCTCTTGAGTATGTATTTATAATTGAAAAACCTCTAATAAGCTCAATTTTCAAAAGTGAACATCAAATTTCAAAATATTGCAAAAATGTCCAGCAACATCCCTGAAAAACAGTGATTTTCCATAATTATTCCCTTATTTTTCTTATTGGTGGCAGTAAGTACATCGCTTACAGGGGAAGATTGAGGGCAGTGGTCAGTTAGGGGTTCCTGTCTCAGCCTCCCAGTATGACTCCTTGCTGGGGACTCCACCTGGCTTCATTGGAGCTCAGCGTCCCGAGATTAATTAAATCACGGTCAACAGTGTTATTATAGTGAAATGCAGAGATTTCTGATAATGTGACTAGAAAGCAGTGCTTTATTGCAAGAAAATTACTTAGAGAAACAATGATCTTGACAAAGAGTTATGTGTTTAGAGATATCAAGTTGAATAATAATAAATGCCTAATTTAGATTCCAGTTCTGGCTCTGATTGTTACTATCTGTGTGACCTTGGGCAAGACACTTTGACTTCCTTGCCCTGAATTTGTTTCTCAGCTGTATACTGTGGATAATAAAAATACCTAGTTCACAGGGTTGTTATAGAAATTAAATAATACATGTATGCCATATATTAAGCACTCAACAAATGTTAATATTGCTACTCTTATTTTACTATTAGTATTATTTTCCTAGAGTGGTGCGGCTTATCCAGTGACTTGGGAGAACTGATCACACCACTCCAGTGGGTGTAGACAGGAAACAAGGTATGGTGCTGTCCTTGGTGCTGAAACTACCCTGTGCATCACAGCAAGATTGTTTTGAAACCTCAGGATACGTGATTCCTGGTCCAACTTCTCCCAACAATTTTGAAGCAAGTGAGAGTAGAAGTGGAGGGAAATATGTGTGTCCACGTGAACACACCAACACACACACAGAGGGAGAGGGAGGGAGAGGGAAGGAGAGAGCATAAGCTCCTGAGAATTTGCCTGGGTGAGGGGTGAGAAGAAACAGTGTTTGACATTGTTTCCAAATGACATTGCTTGCTGTCATCAAGGAAGGAAGGAAGAAACAAACTATGATCAGAAAGACTTAGGGGTCCCCAGAAAAAGAAAGACCAGACACAAGACAAGTCATTTTAAGCCCCCGGCTATTTTCTGTGATCTATGTCCAAGCACATTTTTGCAGACCTTCCTAGGAGGTGTCAGAATTACAAAGAAATACAAAAACCTCAGTAGTTAAGGGTTTGAAGGGAACAAAGGAAGTACAAAAACTAAGTGTCTACCAGGTCGGGAAATAGCCTAACCATATTAGAGACAATAAATCAATGGTAAAACTCCCAGTGCTGTTTTAAAAGTAAGCAAACATTTAAGACCTGCATTCCTTACCCAAGATAAGGAGCCCAAGATCCCATCTAGTTTCTACTGGCTCTCAGAAAGCTGCCCACAGGCCCTTGTCAGACAGTTATTTCTGACAAGGAGCACAAGCTTCATTACCATAACATGGAACACACGTGGAGACATGCTTTCTAAGTACACCTGTGCAACCTCAGAACACTTTTTCATGCAAGGACAAAGCTCCCCTTTCTGACTATTTATCCTAAACCCTGAATAAAAATTAATCCCCTCACCCCTGCTCAGCAAGTTATTCCCCATGATCTCCTGCGTTGCTGCAAATAGTTTCCTTTGTGTGACAATCCCCCTGGAGTAGTCTCTATCTGTAACTCACCAAGGAGTGAACTCATATTAGTTCTGGTGTCACAAGACACCTTGCATTTGGCAGAGAGTGGTGTGTGTGTCTAGGGGGCAGTTTATATATTTCTTCCCTCAAGCTATCCTTGCTGTACTTCCCTATCACAGTATCGAATCACACTGAGATTAGCACCTAATTACTAAACTGCAAGGTCCCTGTGGGCAGAGCCTGTGGCTTGTACTCTGTGAGGACCGTGTATAATGCCTACATCTTAGCTCAGGCTCCCATATCACAGTACCATAGACTGGATAGCTTACACAATAGGAAATTACTTTTCACAGTTGTGGAGTTGTAAGTGTGAGATCTGTGTACCAGCATGTTGGTCTTTTTGCTGTGTCCTCACATGTAAGAGAGAACAGTATATGGGTGGAGGGGGAAAAAGAGCAGGAGAGAGAGGGAGAGAATGAAAGAGATTTCTGGTGTCTCTTCTTACACGGACACTAATTCTAACCCTAATTACCTCCCAAAGGCCCCATCTCCAAACACCATCTTATTGGGGTTAGGGCTTCAACATATGGATTTGGGGGGGGTGGAATTCAGTGCATAACAGCTTATAAAATGTGAAGCACACAGTGTCACACCAAAGGACCTCAATAAACAGTAGTTACATATAAAGGGGAGCTGTAATCTCAGCCTTATTATTTGGGTGTCAGCACATAATTCTACTTATTCTCCATGTTGCAGACCACATGAGATGAATTTGGTAGCTGTACATACAGCTTGCTGTCTTTGTTTCCTCAGGCACATGCACCTGTTCAGCATAGAAGATAAGCAGATTGTGCTGGGGTGGGAGTGATCTAAAGATGGGAAACACATTGGGTTAGAGTCTGAGTGCCAGAAAAGGTCTGAGTGTAGCTGCACTGAGGGATGATTTTTTGGCTGCAGCCCCTGTAGAGTGTATCCTACAAGTAGTTTAATATGGCATGCAATAATAACACTAATTATATGCTTGGTGTTCTAAGCGCATTATATATGTTGACTCATTTTAATTATTACAGAAACCCTAAAGGGTAAAACTAGCAGTATAACAATTTTACAGATTAAGAAACTGAGGAGAAAATAAGTAAAGGCCTTTGACTAAGGTCCTACAGTGAGTGTCTCGGGAAGTTTGAACCCAGGCAGTCTGGCGCTGTGCTCCTAACCACCACGATATAGTCTCTTTCCTGAACTTTCCGCCATATATACAATTAAACCCTTTCTTCTTGGGATCAGCGCCCTAGCCTAGACGTCAACTTCCTCTAGTTAATATCTGAAGACTGTGAAGAGTGATGGCAAAGGAAGAATTAGGGATGGGCAATGAGAAGGGACTTTCTTTGGCAAAGGGACTCCCTCCAGTAAGGGAAGTACAGTGTCTTTAAGGAGGTAGGTGCAGGGATGCCTGGGTGGCTCAGTCGGTGAAGTGTCTGCCTTCAGCTCAGATCATGATCCCAGGGTCCTGGGATTGAGTCCTGCATTGGGCTCCCTGCTCAGCAGGGAGTCTGCTTCTCCCCCTCCCTCTGCCCCTTCCCTGCTTATGTGCTTCTCTCTCTCTCTCTTTCTCAAATAAATGAATAAAATCTTTTTTAAAAAAAGGTGGGTGCAGCCCATCAGGCAAGGGCAGAAGAGGTTCATGGGGGAGGGGAGCATGTTGAAGATGCGGGGTAGTCCAAATCTTCTAAATCCTGCCATATATTCTTAAATTCTTCATATCCCACTCCTTGGTGACCAATGCCATAACTGCCCCATAAGGAGAAATCTTGCTGTCAACAAGGTGAAGGAATTTGGGCCCCAGTTATCTCAGCCATGGTGACAATCAAGAAGAGTCTTTAGTTCATCATAGTCCAGAGAACTTCAGGATGTGAACTTCTTTCTTTCTCTCTCTCTTTCTTTCTTTCCTTTTTCCTTCCTTCCTTCTTTTCTAGAGAGAGACAGAGATTGGGGGGAGGGCAGAGGGAGAGAATCTGAAGCAGACTCCACACTGAGCACGGAGCCAGATCCAGGGCTCGATCTCACGACCCTGAGATCATGACCTGAGCCAAAACCAAGAGTCAGTCCCTTAATCAGGCACCTTGAACTTCTTTCTAGTTAAACATTTTGGTTTTGTTAGGAGTACCCACCCCACCATTTTGAATTTTTCAAGGTCTTCACACTCTTCTATGGCCAGAGAGGAGCTCAGTTTCCCTAAATGTCCTTCAAAGATCAATTCATCCCATGTGATCCCAGGAGTTAATTTAGTTAGGTGATTCACCACAGCATGCTATGGGCTGCCGTGGTCTCATTTCCAAGCATTAACATGGTTTCCACTGCCTTCAGCCCAAAGACCAATGCCAGATTTTTCCATTTCCCTGAGAGTCTACTGCCGGCAATGACCTCCTGATGATGCAATATAAATATTGGACCCAGACATACAATCATCTGCATTAGTTTCCCAAGACTGCTGTAACAAATTGTCATGAACAGAGATCCTGACCCTGTCACAGTTCTGCAGGCTGGAATTCTGAATTCAAGGTTTGGGGCAGGGCCATGCTCCCTCTAATAATAAATTAATAAATTTGTTAGTTATTTGTTAATTAATAGTTTGTTAATAAATTAACAAATCAATCCTCAGGCAACAGGGCTCCTGTGGGCAGACTCTCTTCTTGCTATGGGCTACCTTGTGTCAGGACTCAGCTTAATGTGGGCCTCAGATATACCCAAATTCCTCCTGAGTTCATGAGAATAGAATATTTTTAAAAAATATTTACTTATTTATTTCAATGAGAGAGAGCGCGAGTGAAGGGGGGCGGGGCAGAGGAAGAGGGAGAGAAAAACTCAAGCGGACTCCTTGCTGAGCGGGGAGCCAGATGTGGGGCTCAATCCCAGGACCCTGAGATCATGACCTGAGCCGAAATCAAGAGTTGGTCACTTCACTGACTGCACCACCCAGGCGCCCTGGCAATGCTTTAAAATGAACAAATAAGCCTCTTCCACAGCAGGTCTGGGCACCCTTCAATGTGCTGTGTCTGCGAAAGCCCATGTAAGAGTTGTCTCTCAGGTCTTCACAGCCTGCTGGCACCGTGGTTGTGAGCCTTGTTGGTTTTCATAGCTCGATGGGTTTTTTTTTGGGGGGGAGGCATCATCTCTTAGGTGCAGGTCTTAAAAGTTGGGGTACCCAATGTGGGGCATGAACCCTTTGCTCCTCAGGGAGAAGCTCAGGGTTTTCAGTTCCCTCCTCGTGATGGGTCTCGGTACTGGGGGTGTGGTTTATGGGGAGATTATGTCTCAGTCCTTCCTACCCCTTCCATGTGCTTTTTCCCCTTATCTGGCCACTTGTTTTTAGGGTATTTTTCCCACAGGAAATTGTTCCATATAGTAGTTTCCTCTGTCACCATCTTTAATCAAAATCCCTACAATACATTGTAATTTGAACAGCACAACTCCTTCAGTGTTGCTGTGATACGATGTCATATCAGTTGTCTGATCGAACGTCATCTTGCAGTGGATGAGGATGCTGATTTATGTCTGTCCACATTTCACAGTTCCAAGGATTTGGCCCCCAGCACATCACACTGTTGGTGTAGCTGTGACCTTGTTTCTTGACTGTGGGACAGAACTTTGACACTTTCCTTCTTATCCTTCTTCACATGAGCCATGCAGAAAAAGCGTAAGAATACAATATGTTTTTCTTGTCAGCATCACTTAGCTATTGACTTTTTCTCTAGGAAAAGAGATTTAACAAACAGCAAAAGCTATTTAGAAGGATTCCTTTCCTGACACTTTCATAAGAAAATAACAAGTTTGTTAAATTTTCCTTTCTCTAGATGTGACTGAAAGTTCCTTATGCATTCCTGTCCATTTTTTGATTAAAAGCATATCAAAGAGGTAATCGTATTCTTGCTGTCTTATAAAGGCATCTGGCAATATATTTTTTTGTGCTACAGTGGGAAAATCACACAGAGGAATAAATTTTTTATTGCAAAAGGAATAAATTTGGAACTTGGCGGAAGAATTTAACTTTCAAATGTATGAAATTATAGTGCAAAATAGACCCTATGGGTCCAAAAAAGATATTTCTGCTGGTAAAGTAAATCAATGATCTTCATTCGTATGAGCAAATCAATATTCCTATAGGTGAAAATACATTTTATTTGCCAGTTAATGTGTTTTCTTTCCCTCGCTCTACTATGAAGTTGGATGAGTTCCAAATATCTAATTAAATCATACTTTGCTTGGGATGTCATCTTGCCAGATCACTTAAGAATATCAATGCCTTTGATGTGAAGCAAATTAAAAACTGGCAGAATCAAATCTTAGTGAACCCTGATAAATATTATATGCGTATATGTAATGTATTGAGGTCGCTTATTTCTAAATATTAGCTGCAAGGTGGACAATATATAATCACTCTGAGTTAAAGGAAAGTGCAAAGAGCACTGTTTAAATTTATCTCATTATGGAGAAACATTCTGCAGAGCATTCTTCCGAACTCAACACTATAGCTCCTTGGTCACATTGAGAGGAACTGGGTTGATATGTCTATGTACATTGAATACATTTGAAAGGAAAACATTTGCAAATGAATTTAATTGAATTTTTTCAAGGGCTGGCCTGCACTCAAAGCATTCTAGAAGGCTTACTTCGATGAATAGATCAGTTCCCGAAACCACCGATTTCAGTTCGCTGTAGTTGCCCTGTGAACACAGGCACGTGCACACGAAAGAGTGAGGTCTCTTAGAACTGGGCTCCATTCAGTCTCGACTGGGATGATACACCAACCCCATCAGGGCACAGTTCTCAGCTGGCCAGGACCATCTGTATATTGGTCAGTTGGTTTTATTCTGTTTGGTCTCATTTTTCCTCAGATGCCCTATTGGTCAGGAGGAGGCTCATGGAGGAAAATGAGAATGACTCCAATCACGTTCACTGCGCTGGGAGGAACTCTTCACGGCACATCAGTGCTGTCCTCGTTCTACTGAAGAATAGCATTTGGATGTTTGTATGCTAGGAGGCAATCGTGTTTGCTTCTTAAGTGAATACTGTTTTTGCAAAAGAATTATATGAAGTGACCACTTTTTGTTTTTCAAGAGTTAACTTCAAACAAAGCAAAGAGCAATTTTATTTAAGTAAAAATGAGTTTATTTGGGAATAGCAGAGGAATTGCAATTTGGAACAAGCCAGGTGTGGTGAACCATAGGCAAGTCCAAAGAGAAAAAGGAAGGTCTGCTTTTCCTAAGTTTTAGGAGGAAATTGGAGAGGGTTGTTTTGAACAAAACTGGAGAAGAAGAAGAGTTCAGGGTTGTGCTGGTTTCCTACTACCTGAAAGCAGTGATAACTGTGTTGGTGCTGGGCAGGCAGGGATCTTCCTTCCTTTTCCTTGAAGCAGGAGATAAGCTCCTATGTGAAAAATGTCCTTCCTTATCAGAACAATTCTTCTCTTCCTTCTCGCGGCTGATGATGCAGGCTGCCGTGAGTGGTTTGTACGAGAGAGCTCCCTTCTTCACACAACTTAGGAATCACTCTCCCATATATGCTCTCAACACCATTGATTTTCTTCATAAACCCTTTCTCCCCATAGACAAGAAAATTTAAAAATTAGCCACTCTGTGAATTATAATCAATTTCAAGTTGGTAAAGTCAAGCTGGATACATGCAGATTGTATAGACGTTATTTAAATTCTGATGGAAGATAATTTGAAACATTAGTTCTATCTTTGGGCATCTGAGTTGCTCCCTGCTGTAATGATTCATTCCAACTTTTCTTTTTCTCTTTGCCACTCTGCCAGTATGCTCTGGAGCTCTTCATAAAAACATCCCCAACACAGTTTGGGCTGAAGAGTTTTGAAAGATGTATTTACTTCTCTACAAGAACTCTATCTGGTTCCACAAAGAGTATTTATCTTTAAACTTAAAAAACCTGCACATCTTTTTTGTAAGTGACAAAAACAAACAAACAAATAAACAAACAAAAACTCTCCACTTCTACCTGCAGTGTAATGGAGTTTGTATCCAGAAAGCAGATATGAAATCAGTTTGGAGTATTTTTTTATAGCAGTCCTTTTGAAAAACCGGCTATTGGTCTTTTGTGCAATAATTACATATGAAATTCACACTGAAACACATTCACAAAATGGCATGTCCAAGTCACATGTTTTTACTGGGTCAGGTGACCCAGCCATAGGAATGCCCTTAAAAATGAGGGGTGTGCACGTGTGTGCATGTGTGTATGTGTGCATACGTGTATACCTTGTATACCTGTATATACATATGTATATGTGTTGCATGTGTGAATGTGTGTATGTGTGGGGTGTGTGTGTGTGCATGTGTATATGTGTGTGCGTATGTGTATAGCGGGAAAGAGAAAAGAATTGCTGGAAGGATCAGCCCTCTACCCCCAGATGTTGCTGAATCTGGCTCCACTGGGGAAAGATAACTGGGAGAGAGTCTTTGTTTGTGTTGTCCCCTGCAATCCCTTTGTTTTTACATTTCTAACCTGTGCATCCTCCCTTTCACCATTCCCTAGTCCAGACTTCATAATCCCATAGGCGAGGTTTGGAAGAAGCAATGCAGAGGGCACCCTTCACAAAATTCTTGCCTGCTTCATCTCCAATTTTTTGTCTACCTTGGAGCTTGTCATGCCCAGCTCGTGATTGATGGTGACGTGCAGCGTGGGGCCACTGGGATGTGTTTGATGTCAGGTGGTCTGCCCCAGGAGCTCCGGGGGAGCCAGTGGGCACATAGATTTAGGAACCCGGGGGGAATTAACACACGGGAGCTATTTTGTTGTCTGTATAGGAACCTCCTGTTACCTGCACCCGTCTAGACCTTGGGACTTTCATGCAGGGGGGGATCAGAATCACTGGGAGCTTTAAAAAATCACATATTCTTGGGCCTCACCAAAATCATATTCTGATGCTCCACCGTATAGCCTGGAGCCTATGTTTTTGGAAATCTAAGCAGGAAGTTCTGGTGATTAGTCAGGTCTTGAATCACGAACTTGAAGCCTGGGAGCTCCGTCATCCTTAAGCTTTCTCACATTCCAGGGATACATTTTGTCTGCCGGGAGGACATGAGTAAAAAACCCAGTACGAGGAATTAAAACCATAGGAAATAGTTAGTTATCAAATTAGGTTGTCTTTAACATTTTGTTTTAAATTGCTTGACAAAGAAACTGTAAAAGTTTGGAAGTGTTTACATGAGTGTCTGGTGGCTTCACCACCAATATCTGACGTGGGTAGAAAGGATGCTTGGTTATTGCACGAGGGTCATGTTGTATAACCAGGGAAGGACCAGGACTGAGAGACAAGATGACACCGTAGCTGGAGCAGGACAGCCCGCCAGGCTTGCTGATGTCAGCAGTGGTGGCCCTGGCATGGTTCTGTGGTTTCATGTCTCATCACAGCCCGGGGTCACGCTTTCAAGAACCAGCCATCAGGCACATTTATACCTTGGGGAGAGAATTAGATGTTCTGTTTTTCTTTCATTCTTTCTTTTCTTTTCTTTTCTTTTCTTTTCTTTCTTTCTTTTTTTTTTTTTTGAGGAAAGTGAAGTTGTTCACTTTCTGATTTAACTTTCAGTGATATCATATTGAGATGTTTCTTTTTGTTTCTATTGGCCAGAGAAAAAGCTGTCAAGGAAGGATGTACAACATCGTGCTACAAAGGTCAGTGAAGTTGAGTGTTTAAGAGCCAGATTCCCAAGCTGGCTGCAGTCTGCCTAGACTCAGTCCTGGCTCAGCCACTGATCACTGTGCCATTACTCTATTGTCCCAATTGGGTCATTTGTCCCATAAAATGCTCCACATTTCTGCATTTGGCAGATCAGTTATTCATGGCATTGTTCAGCTTGTCCCTAGACCCCTATATTTTCCATAACCAGGTAGTTACATCTAGAAGTTTAGTTTTTAGGAACAAATTTTTTATGCTATTTCATTCTTAAAATTCAAACACAGTATTCGTGCTTGTATTCTAACTATTGTAATAAGCTTGCACCATCGAATTTATAGCTTAGGCTCAGATATATCGAGTAATTTAGGGAACAGCCTGGCGACAAAAAGATTCTCCCCACAAGATAACATTTGTTTGACAGGCTAAGCTGTCCCCAAGAAAGATGTTCTTACGTGGGGTCTCAACTTATTCAAATATTAGTTTGGTGTGGAAGTAAGTCAGAGGATATGTTTAACTGTGATAAAGACAAGATAACTCCATAATGCAGTAAAAAAAACCCATATTTTAAAGACAAGAACAACTAGCTTTGATCCAAACTTGACCACACTTTAGGTGACTTTTTGCAAATATTTAAGGTCTTAGAGTATTGGTTTTTCATATGCAAAAATGGCAAAAGAGCTTCTTTCTAGGGTGGTCTTTAGGATAAATAAACTGAAATTTTAGGATAAATAATAGAGCACACACAAAGCATCTACTATAGAGATTTGCCTTCATAAGTGTTAATTTTCTTTTTTTTTAATTTAAATTCAATTAGCCAAGGTATCGTTAGTTTTTGATATAATGTTCAATGATTCATTAGTTCAGTATAACACCCAATGCTCATCATATCACGTGCCCTCTTTAATGCCCATCATAACTGTTAATTTTCTTTCCTTCTTCTACAAATATTTCTTGAACAACCACTTGACATCCAGCTGCCTGTCAAGTGTTACTACGGGGCTCAAAAAGAGTATAAATAAGGTAGCATGGAGCATGGTGCCTAGCACAAAGTATTTCTCAATAAATGTATTTTAAATTTGAATTGGAAGCATGCTGTCTGTCCCAATGCTGCTTCAGTGCACACACACACACGTATACACATACATACACACACACTTTACCAAGTGAGGCTGACAGGGCTGGAGTTCTGTGGTCAGAGTCCCCACTGAGAACTGACACGATGGGGAAGTTCTCATAGAGAAGGGACTAAAGCTGAGACTGGAAAAATATAGGAGCGTCTGAACGAGCAGAGAAGATTAGCAAGTTTACTCAGATTTGAGGAATATGGTAGGTGAAGGAGTAGAGAAATGTAAGCAAGGGCATTTTTCTCATAAATAGGTACCCACACTTGATTAAAAGGAAAATGCACGAAAAGAAGCAGCAGAAAAAGCTGGACTTCTGGATTGTGGTAACGTTAAGGAAAACCTCAAATGCCACCACATTAAGCAGTTTAGATTTTATCCTAGACCACAGGAAAAATACAAAGGCTCAAATGTCTTTTGATGAAGGAGGTATGTAGAAAAGTTAATTTAAAGACTAATGGATTGGGAAGAAAGAATAATGGACTGAAGGATATCAGTTAGGAGACGGTAGTTAAAATCCTGTCATGAGGTGAAAGGGTCTTGAGTGACTTCTTGTTCATATGGGTTTAGATCGTGGAAGTATCAGTACCAGACTACGTAAACACGATTAAGTAATACTCGAGGCATATTGATTTGGAGTTCTCAAAAACTTTTTCCCCTAATGCCTTGGTGGCTTGGTGGGAAGGATAAGTGGAACCAAGGATTCCTTGGATGTTGGGAGGACTTCTAGATCCTTCCAGACTGACTGGTTCAGGGTCTTAATGGTCTTTGGTGTCAGATAGTTAATACGATCTCCCTGGTAAATGGGAGTCATAATGTAGGTAAAACACAGTGACCGGTACACTGCATGTGTCTGATGAATGCTGGTTAGTTCCCCTCGGGTGAAATTTGGTAGCTAAGGGAGGACTCAGTTTTTATACTACGGTCATAGCAGGGGCTGGATAGTTTCCCATGATGGCCATTAGTCCTTTATCTGTTGCTAGTAGGCCATAGCTATTTTATCTTTAACCTAGTCTAGTGGGAAGAGGATAGACTTCATGGTAGAGGTAGAACCAGGAGGGAGATGGGCTGGTCATGCCCATAGGCTCCTCCCACTGAATGCCTGCTGGTAACCCTCCCTGGCTCTAGTTGGGGGAAAAAGCATTATATCAGGTAAGGTACATCTGCATTTTAATTCTAATGGATGTTTTACCCTTGCATATAATGCTATTCCTTAACACCTCCTTGTAAGTAAAGTCAGTCTTATTTTGCAGCTGAGGTGAAGATACTCAGTGTCTTTATCGTTATCACCCTGGGAGATAGGACTGTTTATGTTTAGTCCACTGAGCTGTGAGTCCAGGCATTCTCCAGGGACAGAACACCTTGATGTGAATTATATTTTGTGAAATGTAAATTTTAGCACCGAAACACAGCAATCTTTACTGTTATTGTTGAAATATCAGTTACTGTAACTGGGCCAACTACCTTCAGCAAACGAGCAACCCAGATTCCTCAAGATGGTAGATATGCATGGAGAAACTACCTATCTGACTACAGCAAGGTTCTGTCTATGCAGATGTGCAGTTCTGCTCACCGATTTTGTGGAACCAATTTGATGAGAATGAGGGTCAAGCAGATGGATCATTACTCTTTTGGATTGATTTTTGTTGTTTTCAGTGAGCGAGTAAGTGAATGAGTAACGAGTACACGTGTTCGTATTTTTATACGCTTCATCCAGAAATAACTACCTCTCCTTATTGCCCCAAGAATCCCAGAACAGACCTTAGCTAAAGAAAGTAAAATGGAAATGGGCTGGAGGGAAAGGAGCCACTTCCTCTGGAATGCTGATGGAATTTCCTGCTGGCTTTCAACACCGGGTGGCAGACGTGCTCTTGTAAAGGGTTGATGATGGCGTTTGGACAGCAAGTTGTCCTGGCGGAGACTCTGTGCTCTCTTAATTAAATAGTCGCCCCTCACACACCAAGGCCACACAGGATATTCTTGTCAAGACAGGCATCGATTTTGCAATCCATGAAGATCATGTTTTTCCATTATTGATGGCTTGGCTAGGGATGCTTTTTTTGAGGCCTTTCTATTCATTTCAGTAATGGAGTGGGGTCAGGAGGACCACCACCTCTCACTGACCTTTCATTTAATAATGGTGAGCATTGGGAAAAAATGAGATCTGATTTTAAACACAGACGCTATGCTTGATACTAAAAACCTTTGCCTAAGAATCTTGGTGTCCTGGAAGAGGCGAAGTGAACAAACAGTGGGATGTACTTTTCCGTCACGACTGTGGAGAGAGAAATGTTTCATTGCACTTGATGGAACTCCAGAGGCAGGTTGGCCCTCAGTGATCATCTAATGATTAGAATCTCTGAGAAGGAGTAACATTTGTAATCTTAAGCATGAACTAAACACACTCTTGGATCAGCCTTACCACCGTAACAGCCCCCGGTGGTGGTTTCAGCAACGCAGAAAGAGCCCAGGGGCTCCCATAGCCATTCTCCCCTCCAGGCTGGTAGGACGTTTGGGTGTCTTCTGAATGGTTCCTCCTTTGTGTCCTAGGCTGAAGGACAGCAGCGGTGTAGGGTGTCATTCATT
The DNA here is from genome assembly GCF_023065955.2 of Ursus arctos. Lineage (NCBI taxonomy): Eukaryota > Metazoa > Chordata > Mammalia > Carnivora > Ursidae > Ursus > Ursus arctos. The sequence continues at coordinate 71,337,901 of NW_026623089.1, forward strand.
AGTAGCCTTCAGCTTTGCAGGTCTGAGTTATTATACACTCAATAAGGCACCGAGCATAAAGCACTAGGTTGATCAGAGTTGAGAAAGGTTTAGGATTTTGGCATCCTCTCAGGAAGCTCTGACTTTGGGAGGCGTGGAGATTCACTAGTCGCCAGAGTGTAACAAGACAGGGGAAGGAGTCCCATGAGCAGATGTCAACGTTCCCCATAGCAATCTTTCTATGTTTTCCAATTCTGTGGTGCGCTGCCCAGATTCACTGCTAAGCACTGAAGAGTTGAGTGTAATGGCCTAATTCTTCCCGGGGAGGGACTGGAGAAGCCGACCCCAGGGGTGTCAAAAGCAGGTTCTAATTTCTGAGCAGTGATAGAGAGGAAGTCACATCTCTGTCTGAGCACAGGGCTACTCTTTGTGGAGGTCTCAAGATATCATAGTGTCACTGCTGAGGCTGTGTCTCTAATGGTAGATTAAAAAGTGAGAATGTTATCTCTCAGTCAAATGCATGAGAACACAATCTACCTGGTAATTATTTTTCCTGTGGTTGATCTGTTATTCTAGTGTTAGGTAAGCACATTTTGAATAAATAGTCAATTTAAGTCAATTGTGTCTAAAACTAGTCAGTGCAGTGACAGAAAAACAAATCAGTCCAAACTTTCATTTGGCATACACATAGCAAAAATGTGAAGCACAAAAGAATTCCAACTGATCATAGCTTTCACTTTTAACATTAGAAAGGCAGCCAGTCTGGGCTTTAAAATACCTAGAAAGAGACCCTCTGTCGTTCGCTTTAAAATGGTTACACTTACGCTCCCTGAGTTTCACATCAATAAACACACACAACTACAAAGGGCAAAGTGTCCCAATTAGGGGAAAGCGTCCTATCTATGAATGCTAAGTGAGCCGTCTACTCTGTCTTTATCGTAGTCACAAGGTGCTTTCTCTGTGATGGTCTTTCTTACGCTCCAAGAACGCAAACATAGACCAGGATATAGGATGAACTGTGTGCTCCCAACATTTGGTTCTCTCTGGTTACCCGTGTGGTCCATCCACCTCGGAAGTCTGTGCTTTGGAAAACCGATTTGTTCAGCTTTAAATATTTATAACGATCTTGTTCCAGTTCCTAATTAACGGGCAGTTTTTAGCCACAATAAAAAAAATCAGGATCTACCAAAGAGGTCTTCAACCAAGGCAGCTACACAAGCTCTCGGCGGATCCCAAACTTGAAGGCTTGCATCCAGCGTCCAGCAGCAGGCACGACGGGGGAAATGAGCTCTGGGGCTTTTATATCACAGATTCCAAAGTTCTGTGACACCAGAAACACCTATTTCCTAAACTTAAATTTTTTTCTTTACAACAGATTTTTTTTTTTTTTAGATTTTATTTATTTATTCAACAGAGATAGAGACAGCCAGCGAGAGAGGGAACACAAGCAGGGGGAGTGGGAGAGGAAGAAGCAGGCTCCTAGCGGAGGAGCCTGATGTGGGTCTCGATCCCATAACGCCGGGATCACGCCCTGAGCCGAAGGCAGACACTTAACCGCTGTGCCACCCAGGCGCCCCTACAACAGATATTTTTGGGGATTGCAATTCTTTCTCGGGGGAAAAAAATCTCATAAATGTTCCTTTAGAATTTAGTCAAGTATATGTAACTGTAGCTCAGAGAGGGAGTTGTTGGCAACTGTAGATATTTATGATGTGATGCCTCCCGTGCCTCCTCTTCACAGTCACAAGAAGCTTGTCCTGTGCTCACCACCCTCCTTGGAGAAGGCGGTACACGAAGCTCATCGTCAGAGCAGGAGGGCAGAGGGATGGGTTTGAGAAACTGGCTTCTGACGCTGTGAGGCTGAACTCTAAAGCTAAAAGTTGAGTATCATCAGAAGGTCAATCGTCATAGAGAAGATGAACCAGACGCCTGAAAGACCGTCCTCCCCCCAAAAAAGGAAATGATTTACTGTATTCATGGAGAAAACAAATTTCTCTCCTGTTTTTGATTTTCAGTGACTAATCAGTCATAAATAAGTTAGGTAATGTGGGCACTTTCTGTTTTCTCATGACTGATTGGATAAAAGGAGATTTGCTTGGCTGCAGGCCTTTGCAGGCAGGCTCCTTTGCTTAATAAAAGGGGCTTTCAGTGATTAACGGACTGAAATACCACATTTGACAGAAAAGGTTGAGATATTTGCATAGCACCTCTGTGGTTTTCCCTGATAAATGTGCACTGCTTTATCTGGTTTCCAATAAATAATTTGCCTATATTGTAATGAAAATGAGAATGGAGTGTCCTGAATGCTATTCAAATGCCCTGCTCATTATGAATTGCCTGGGCAATTGTAACAGTTCTCTGCATTGTGTGAGCGTCAGCGATCAGGCCACCAGGTGTGGAAACTTGTTAATAAAATTGGACTGGGAAGTAAGAAAGTTGATGATAAATCGTGAAGAGATCTCTCTCCCTTAAATATCCCATAAATCATAGCACATTATGGCCTGGGAATTAATTTGAATTCAGTTGTGAAGTGAGCCAGAAATAAAATTTCATAGATTTTACATTATTCTGTTAATGCCGTCTAATTACAAGTTGATGTTATATATGCCCAAATCGTCCTGCATATGTCCTGTGTAGCTTTCATGATATGGCCCCACAAAGTTTCCATTTATTATCTCTTGCTTTTCTCATAGCAGAATTAAAAAGGAAACACAATTATAGCTTGTAAATATTTTCCCATCAAAAGTGGAAAAGCAACATCCAGACCTAGAAGGTCACAGCTTTTCTAGAAAAATTAAATAACATCGTGGTGTGTGTGTGTGTGTGTGTGCGTGTGCGTGTGCGTGTGTGTGTGCGCGCGTGTGTGTGTGTGCGTGTGAGAAACTGAAGAGTAGTCCATATGCAAAGTAGGTCTTTGTCAAAAGAATAAATTATAACACCATTGTGTAAAAACCTTGTCTGTTTCTTTTCCTGACATTTTCTACCTGTACCCTATAGTCATTTGGGTTTGGAAACATGAACTGAAACAGGAATGGGGCTTTCTCCTTGATATTTTGTGTTTTATCCCCCTTCCTGCGTTCTTCTACTTGTTTTTCTCTTCAGTAAAAAGTAGTCATTCAAAAGCGGCGTCTCCATTTATTGTCGTTTTTTCTTTGTAATGCCTAGGCTGTGCGTAGTTGTCTAGAAACACTGCTTAGAGTGTTGGTTCCCCATCTTGGCTGAATATTGGACTCCTCTGGGGAACTTCAAAAGGAAACAAAACAGAACACATGCCTGGGTACCATCTGTACGGATTGTGCTTTAATTACTCTTTAAAAAGTTCATCAGGAGATTGTAAGGTATGAACTAAGTTTAGAGCTACTGTCGACGGTGATAGACATTTTACTCTGATATTGCTGTTTAATATCGCCCTCTGGGCATAATTTATGACTATACCTTCCTTGTGGAACATAAAGTGTGTCTTTTTCATAGTTATAGGACAAACAGAACCATTAGTTTTGTTTTATGATGCACATAAATAGAAGTTTTGGCTGACCTATTATGTTTCTGTCAAATACAAACATTTCTTCCTCACTTTAAATAATTATTTCTGGTATTTCATGGAATCATATCATAATGAGATAGAAGTCAATTTTCAGTCCAATGTTGAAGACTTGAGGGAAGGGGAGGACACTATTGTAATTAGTGAGAAATGTGGGGTAAGAGGGTGAGACTTGATGTGACTCCAAACCTTGGACTAATATTCCAGTTTAATCATTCAAAGTCCCCAAAGGGAACCATTAACAGAATAATATGGTAGCCCCAAGGAGCATTTTTTAAAATGTTCTGGACTCAAAACCTATTGTAGAACTCTCATGTCTATATTTAGCCATATAGACAACTTATTTTTTTTTTTTCCATCCTAAGGCATTTCTGGGGCCTACAACCAAACTAAGTATGTGGTTTATTTCACTAGCTGTCCATTGGATTGATCTGAGATTTAAAAAAAGTATATTATTGCTTCAGATCTCCCTCCCCTGCCACCAGAGATACTGGCTAGATCTGTATAATATGTGATTGGCCAACAGAATTTTAAAAACCTAACAAGGTGGATTCTAACCTACCTGTAGTTGAGGATAACAACCACTAGTTCATCCTGTTTCTTTTCCATCAGTACACTACTGAATCTCAGATCTTTCTGCTTCAATGGCAGGATCAGAGCACACAGTAGTGAATAAGAGGACACCCTCAGGAAGGGGTCATCTCCATGCTCACCCTTCCTCCACCGTCAAGGGAAAGGGGGCACAAAATGAAACAGAGATGGACAGGTGGGTTTTTTCCCCCAGGAAAGAGTAGGTCCTGTTCCTGTCTCCCTTTGTCCAGCTGCAAGAAATCAAGGGACTGCAAAGAAGAACATACACTTATGCTCATGATCATTAACTCCCTTGAAAATGGACAGTCAAGGACAGAGGTCAACCCAGAGACAGACTTTTTGTCCTTAAGAGTAGAGTGAGATGTGAAGATCAGGAGAAGATCACAGTCCTGACCCCCCTTTCATGAGACCGTTTGCTCAGTCTCTGTGTACACTCATGACCATGAGAGGCGCAGTGCGATCTCTCACGTTTTTGTGAATGCCTCTGATGTGGCCCTCAAAGCCTTTTTGATGGTAGCCCCTGTACTACACTGTACATTGCCTGAGAATAATCTTTTTTGACTTGAATTTTTTGTATTTAAATTCAATTAGCCAACATATAGTACATCATTAGTTTCAGATGTAGATAATTCATCTGTTCATTAGTTGTGTGTAGCACCCAGTGTTCATCACATCACACGTCCTCCTTAATGCCCATCGCACAATTACCCCATCCCACACCCACCTCCCCTCCAACAACCCTCAGTTTGTTTCCTAGAGTTCAGAGTCTCTCATGGTTTTTCTCCCACTCTGATGATTTCCCTTTCAGTTTTCCCTCCCTTCCCCTGTGATCCTCTGCAGTGTTTCTTATATTCCACATATGAGTAAAACAATTCCTTAAGTTTGCAAATTAAATGCGATTTGCAAGTTTTTAACTTACATGTGACTTTACCTATTACCTATTACCAAATTCACAGGTCAGAAAAGATTGTCAGTCTATCCTTACTTTTGTTTTGGAAAATAATATTATTGAACCTTAGACGAGGACATAAATGTTTTCAAGAGTGCAAAGCTGATGGTTTGTAAACACTTGCAAACCTTTTATTTGGGTCAGTCCAGGGATAATAGACAAGATGCTTATGGAGTTGGCCAGGCTTTTAACTTGCTGTGCTCTAATGGGATATTTTAGTTCAATCTATTTTTTCTTTTTCCTTTGTTATGCACCACCACCCCAGGCATTAGCTGGAAGTGAGTTAAATGGCCCCAGAAACCAGCAAGAAGATTCTGAAGCTAGCAAGATTTTAGAATAGAATTGCTTATCCGGAGGTGTTTGCATAGGGAACAGCCCTCCTGTCTATTCATTTCTGGTTTAACCCGAGGTATGTGGGAAGCTGTTAATACCCTCAGAGGGCTTGCCCCCTCTGCCCAGGTGGCTTCTGATTCAGGGATGAGTACTTAAAATCCAGAAAAAAGAAATCATAAATAAAAGCAAATATGACTGAGGAGAAATATACTTCTAAAATATATCAGAAACTCTATCTTTAGGCAGTGTCAAATAGAAAACAAATCCAGAAGGTGAGTAGGGACCTGATTTGAAAAGACTATTGCAGTTGGGGAAGGGGGACTATTACGACGGGGAAAGAGTGTTTGCAACAGGCGAACACTGATGGAGCCTACAGGAGTTTCAGAGGTCAGGGTGGACGGGCTCATCTTTCATAGGGAAGGGTCAACAGGCTAGAAAGAGCTCCTCTGGGGACAGCGGGTACTCAGGAGAGGCCGCTGAGGTGGTGTTCTGTGGTCCAGTGCAGTCTAGTGCTTCCTAAGTCCTCTGTGCTTACTGCAGTTCAAGGGTGGGTAAGAGTTCAGGGGCCCAGAGAGGGAGAGAAGCCAGACTAAAGTTTGGTCAAGTCAGGTTCGTGGTCATTTTGTCCAGATTGGTCAGTGGGGACAAAGAGTTCACTGTATAATCTTTTAGGAGATGAAGGATTAGGATTTGGAGGGTCCGTACTTTTCACAGATACAGAGGGGTCATCGTGGGTCCTAGATAAGTCGTACATGGAAGGATGGTTCTTTGCAAAAAGTTGTTTTGTGGAATACAAAGGGGTGGTGGGAGTGGTGGGATTTCCTGACCATTCCCGTTTTCCCGGCGTGCAGAGCTCAGAGAGAGCCCAACATGGTCAGCAGCTATGCAGCTCACCCCATATTTGACATTACACTTTGATTCTGATCCTGTCTCTATGGGAAAAGATCTATTAGGTATTTTTGCTTTATTTTATATTATCCTTTCATTTAAAAAAATGCCTCTGGAATTGCCTGGTGACTGGAAGTACAAATTTTGCATGGAGCAGGGCTTGTAACTTCTGTCTGCACCAAGTGTCTCTGTTGTCTCCACTACAGTCCCTAATGCTTTCCCGCCAGATGGGAGATGTGGCCAAGGTGGTGTTGTAATCAGACACTGCTGCGCTGACCCCACGCTGCTCAGAAGCCCCCACGGGGTCCACCTGCTTGCCTTTCCTGCTCTCAGTTTATCCCTTCCTCCTCTTGTCTCTCCCTCCTACTGATACCGTCATCTGTTATGTTGGGAACACTGCAGACAAATTACGTTCTCCACACAGTCACTGTAGCTGGACTGCCCGTGTTCAGCGAGCCTGGCTTCACGCGAGAGACTCTGTGACAGAACTATCGTCATGAACCCGTCTGACCTCTTTCAGTGTGTGCCGGATAGTACGTTTCCTCTTTCTTTCTTTCTTTCTTTCTTTCTTTCTTTCTTTCTTTCTTTCTTTCTTTTTTTTTTTTTTAAGATTTTATTTATTTACTTTTGAGAGAAAGAGAGCGAGTGCACAAGTAGGGGGAGCAGCAGACAGAGAGGGAGAATGTGAATGTCCCTGTGAATGTCCCTGCTCAGCAGGGAGCCTGACCTGGGACTCGATCCCAAGACCCTGAGGTCGTGACCTGAGCCAAAGGCAGATGCTTAACGACTGAGCCACCCAGGCGACCCTACTGAAGATTTACTTTTGGTTACCCCTGACTTGTAAAAACACCTACACACATACATATTTCACACACATTTGAAACAAAATTAAGTGAATCAATATTTGAGAGACTGGTTGGTGCTGCTGGGAGAACATGGTCCAAGGGGCAAACACAGAGACCTGTACCGGAGCTCTGGGCCTCCCATTCACGCCTGTAAGTCCTGAGCATTTCACAAAAACGGAGCGCCTTTGCACATCTGAGAGATGTAGGTAATGAGCTACACTCATGGCAGGGCTCTGAGGATTAAACTGGAAGAATTTGCAAACGTAGACAAACACAGACCAGGTACTGGGTAGATATTAGGGTCCATCTCTATTGAAGGTTAGTACATGCAGCAAACTAGACACCCCATGAGCCTACTCTCAGGGATCTTTAACTGGGGAATCATAGAGACCTAGACAAGATATGTCAGTGCGTATCAATTTACATTCTCAGAAAACCTATCCAGGACTCTGCAAACCTTTATCACCGTTTGAAATTAATCTAGTACCTTGATCCTGAGGTTTATCATAATTTAATCTTTGGTGGGTCCTTTTATCACCTTCCCTCTTGCCTCTGCCTTGGGCACTTGGCCCCCTTGGTGTCAAAATTTTACTAATGGAAACACTGTGCCCCTCCCTGCTTAGCCGTATTAGCCGTCGTTCCTGCATTCGCAGGATAGATCTGTACAGTCTTTGTCTCCCGGCTCGTCCTCTGTCTGTACCTGCTGTTTGAACGTCTCAGTTGCCCAGCAAAGACCAGGTTCACTCCTAGGTGGCTGCCAAACCCCATGTCAGCCAAAGGAAATCCCCTGCCTGCCTCCTCAGTGGAGTAGGAAATTGGGGTACAGGAAGAGACGCTCCCAGGGAACCCGGGAGGGGACCCGCCTCCGCGAGGTCACAGCAGACGAGCAGCCACAAGCAGGCACTGGGCAGAGCCAGGGAATGCCAGGCGACCCTGAGCCTGCATAAGGACGACAAGGCTGTGAGTGCGGCCGGAGTCCTGCTCCACACTCCTGGTCGGGCCACCACGGAGCTGTCCGACTCAGTGAGGCACTAGTCCCGCGGTGGAGGCGCCGCACGTGATTTTGTTCTGCTCTGTCGGCGACAAGCGCTGCCTGTGAATGTCCACGCTCCGTCTAGCTCTGAAGGAGTTTCACTTTGGAGGCATGGAAACCGGGGTCAGCGCCTTCCAGAGGCATCAGGAGGATTTTGGAGACATATTTTGAACCATGAGAAAGGGCTTCAGTTACTATCTCAGGACACACAATGACCCTCCTCAGGGCCATTAGCTCTGCAAGGCGGGGCGGGGGGGGGGGGGGGGGGGCGGGTCAGGGCCTTTTAAACAGTGCTCTTCTGGATGTTGTAACAATTACTGAAGGGTTAACGCTATGTGAGTTTAGGCAATGGGAGACACCTGCAGAACAGAGATTTATGGTAAGAAGCTTCTTTCTGGTGTCTGCACGTAGGGCTGCCCATCATTAGTTGTGGAGAAATATCCAGAGGCCAATGGATTCCTACAAAGGAGCACAAAATTGCCCATAGCAATTCTATATAATACAGTCAGTGTATGGTGATCAAGTCACAGACATTAGTGATTAATTTATTTGAATGGGAAGACTAAACCATTTCAAGCCATGTGCTTTTAAAAACTTTTACATTTGAAAGGGTGGTAGATTCACAGGAATCGGCAAAAACAATATGAGAAGGAGGGTCTCACGGGTTTCCCCCACGGTGACATCTCGGGTAATTCCAGCACAACATCACAACCAGGAACGTGGCATTGGTGCGGTCTACTGAGAGTATTCAGACTTGACCAATTTTGTATGCACGTGTGTGTGTGCGTGTGTAGCTCGCTGCAGTTTTATCACATCTGTAGATTTGGGTAGGCACCACCATAGTCATAACATATAGATGCGTTCCATCCCTGGAAGACCCCTTCCTACTAACCCTTTACAGCTGTACCCAGCTCCTGTCCCTGTTCCTAACTCCTGGTAGCCACCAATCTGTTCCACATCGGCACAATTTCGTTATGTTAAGAAAGTTATGTAAATGGAAGCATACAGTGCATTTTGAAATTGGCTTTTTTTAAATGCAGCATAATAGCTTTGAGATCCATTCATGTTGTTGGGTAGGTCAATCGTTTGTTCCTTTTTACTGCCGAGTAGTTTTCCACGGCATGGTTGTACTGGTTCCTTTGTCATTAATCTGTTGAAGGACATTTGAGCCATTTCCAGTTTGGGCTATCAAAACAAGCTGCTGGCATGGTTAATTGTATGTATCAGTTTGTTGTCTGTTTGAGCAAACACCAGCCTAGATCCAGACCCAGGCTAGCTCCAGCATCTGCTGCTTTTTTCCTGCACCAGTCCCTCACTCTTCTTCTCCATCCCCGTGGCCTCTGCACGAACACAGTGGTTACTCCCATGCCATGGGGATGGTCTTGCTTATCCAGGGCTTAGGGTGGTGGTGTTGGCAGCTAGTTCTGGTGACTCGGTCCATAGCTGTGGTTCCAGTAAGAACTAAAAAATATTCCACACCCCCTACTTGTGAATCCAAATACAAGTCAGGAAAGGAAGTTATAGAACATGCCCCCTAAGGCAGGACTGGTCATTCCTCCGGAACGTCTGAACCATCCTGTACACTCAGTCTCTACAGCTAGTGTCTTGATGCCCATGTTTCCCCTGAGGGTGATGCTCACTCGTCATCTCCATCAGAGGCTGACAAAGCGAACTGAGTGATTGAAGAAAAATGTGCCATCACTGCAAGCTGGAAGATAAAAGAATATGGGGCTAACTTTAAAACAAATGGCTTCCCTGAAAAAGCAAGGATATCTTCACTGAGGCTTATCTTTATCTAAATAATTCAGACTCTGACTGGCTTCGTACTTTGGTAACTGAAAACTGGTTCCCAGACGTGGTCTGGGACATCAAATCCAAGTCCATCCACTGGAAGAATCTTTAGAGCCAGCCCAGTGGTTCAGGTTCATTGTTCAAGTCTGCTGAACCAGGACAACTCGTATGGTCAGGTCCCGTTCTGCACGCATACGTGGTGGACCTTGGCCGTCTGTAGCTGGTTTGGCCTGTTGACGTATGGGCAGAAAGGTATGGCCAGGCTTGTCCTACAGTTGTGTTGTGTTGGAAAAGGACCCAATAAACCCCTAGAAGAGCTGGAGAGCATATTGCAAGATTCCCCTTCAGGAGTGCCCTGTAAGCAGCCCATCTTCAAGGTGGCAATGATCCTTGGCCCCCAGCTTGAACTGGGGAGAGGACGAAGAAGAACCACAGCCTCTTTCCAACTGCAGGTCAGGGATCAGTGTTTGCAATGAAACACCCTCAGGATGTGGGACAGTAATAGTGGGTTCTGCACATTTCTCCTGCTTCAGGCTGGAAATAGAACAGCCTTCAAGTGGCAGAAGTGGAAGACAGGCTTAATGGTGAGTGATGTGACTTCCAGGAAACCCAGACTTGGGAGAAGTAAGTTCAGTTGATGAAAAATGGTATCATTTGTGGTGTTTCCTCACCCACTCACTCACTGAATCAGCATTTGTATCTCATAGGAGAATGTAAATCTTCTAAAAATTCATTTACGTTTCAACAAAGCAAAACGCGAGTCTGGGTGCTGCTGTGAAGGTACTTGTTTAGATGTAACTAACACTGAAATCAGTACACTTTGAGCAAAGCAGGTTACCCTTCATAGTGTGGGTGGGCCTCATCCAATCAGTTGACGGTCTTAAGAGAAAACACTGAGACCTTCCACAGAGGAGGAATTCTGCCTCTAGACTGATTGCCTTCAAACTCACACTGCAAAATCAATTCTTCCTCGGTTCTTCAGCCTGCTCGGCCTGGCCTGCTGATTTTGTATTTGCCAGATGCCACAATGGAGTGAGCCAATTCCTTAAAATCAGTCAGCTGAGCAGTATCTATCTACCTATCCATTTATCATCTATGCATCCATCTATCTATTTATATGCAGCTGGTTCTGTTTCTCTGGAGAACCCTGATGAATACAGCTTCCATGAGCATTCAGGTACATATTTTTTTTGTGATTGTAAGATTTTATTTTTCTGGCATAAATGCCTAGGAATAAGATGCTGGGTCATATGCTGAATGCACATTCAGTTGTTCTTTTTTTCGTTTTTTAACTGCTTGACTAACTCTACTTCAAAGTGACTGTATCATTTCACATTTCGACCAACAATGTACAACAGTCCAGTGTCTCTCTATCTTTACCAAAATTTAGAATCCCACTATTTTTATTTTAGAGCCAGTCTGACAGGTACATAGTTATCTCATTATGGTTTTAATTTGCAGTTCCCTAGTGGCCAATGATATTCAGTATCTTCCATGTGCTTATTTGCAACTGTGTGTCTATTTGGTTAAATGTCTATGTATGTCTTTCACTCATTTTTAGATTGAATTGGCTTTTTTCCCCCTTTTTTACTGTTAAGTTTTGAGAGTCCTTGATATAGTCTAGTAAAGTCCTTTCTCGGGGGGAGGGGGGTCTGCAACTATTTCCTGCCAGCATATAACTTGTCTTTCTACCCTGTAACAGGGTCATTTTCAGAGCAAAGTTTTAGGTTTTGGGGAGCCCACAATATCATTTCTTCTTTCATGTGTTTGCTGTCAAGCCCAGAATCTCTTTATCAAACCCTAAATGCTGAAGTTTTTTTTTCCCCTAGGATGGTTAATTGTTCCAGAACTATTTGTTGAAAAACCTATCCTTCCTCCATTGAATTGTTTTTGTACCTTTGTTAAAAATCAGTCTGACATATTTTTGTGGGTCTATCTCTGGATTCTCTTTTCTGTTCAGAATCAATTCTCACCAATCCCACGTGCCCTTAACTGTGTAGTAAGCCTTGACATTTTAGCCTAAATAGAGTATCCTTCCAACGTCATTCTTATTTTCCAAAATTCTCTGACCAATCTTAAGTCTTTGTCTTTCTAATAAATTTGGAATACGCTTGTCATGTCTACAAAAAAGTCATTCATTATATAAAAAAGCTTTATTTAATTCTATTATGGAAGCCACATGTGTCCGTCAATGAAAACTTAGAAAATACAGATAAACATTAGGAAGAAACTAGAATGGGCCTCCATAGGAAGGCCATTAACGTGACCAAAATATCTGGAGAACTGGGCTATTTTGTTCCGTTGTTCTAATTGTCTATTCTTTGCAAATACCATAGTGTCTTCATTACTATCCCTGCATCGTATCCTTATAATGATTTGATGAATCACCTACTTTGTCCTTTTTCCTCAAAATTGTCTTTTTCCCTGTAACTGGCTTGTTGCTGCCATGTATAAATTTTAGAAGCAGCTTGTCAACTTGCATGAAAAGCCTGTTCAATTTTGACTGGAATTTCATTTAATTTATAGATTAATTTGGTAATACGTGACATCTTTAAGATATTGAGCCTCATTGTCCATAAATATTTAAGTTTTAAGTCCTTCCGTTGAGTGCTGTATTTTTGTCAGTGAAACTCTGGCACATATTTTGCTAGATTTATTTCTAAGTATCTCATAGATTAAATCATTTAAACGGTGTCTTTTAAAAATTACATTTTCTAATTGTGATTTATGTATAAGAACGCAACTGACTTTTATTTTGGTATTGATTTTAGGTTCAGCAAATATTTGAACCTTCTGGTTTCTCGTTTTTGGTCTTCGTGAGACACAGCAGGGATGGGACCCAGGTCCCCTCAACCCTGATGGCAAAATCCTACAAAAAGTCTTTGGCTTCTTCCAGAAGAAAAAAGAGAAAAGCTTAAACTCTATGCCCTTGAGTGGCACATCTTGCAGGAATGCAGAGGGAGGGAGGATGTTTACTGAAAGGAGGACACTGACAACAAAGACCTGCGAAGACCGGACCAAACCAGCCTACATCCCGGTGGACCAGTGGACTAGCACTGACTTTTCAGACTTTTCCCCTCATTATCATGCTGAAAATCATGTCCAGCAGTGGAGATGTAACATGTCCATTAGACATGCAGCGCGTGAAGAATTATGATGGATAAGTGTGCAGGTGCTAATACTTCCCTGTCCCTACATGCTTAGGGGTCACCCTCCCCTCCTCAGTTTCTTCACCGAATGCCCCCCGACCTCCAACCTCTGCCTGGGGCATCCACCTGAGGGTTCCTTCCTCCTGGGCCTCCCTCCGGCTCCAGCACAAGCCCTGGAAAGCCTTGCCTGAAACTCTCACTTGGGCTCTTGTCAGTTTCTAGTGATCAGAGAGCCCAAGGGCCACTTGAATAACATGAACATACAGAGCGTCCTGAATTTTCTGTGTAGAAAATTTGTAAATTTTCTTTCACTGTTTGCAAAAACGGATCCTGCTCTTTCCCCCTAGTCCTTACTCTTTCTTCCCTGTTTCCTTCCTTCTGTCTTCCCTCCTTCCCCTGCCCTCCCTTCCTCCCTATTTCTTCTTTCTCCTCAGTCCTCTCTCCCTCTTGCCCTCCTTCCTTCTGCACAATCTAGAGCCTTCCATCCCAACTTGTTCATGCATGTATCAGCCTCTTCTCTTCTACAAGGATGCCTTGACTATATCATCACGCGTGTTGTAGGCATTTAGTGGATTCTGTTCCCATGCACAGGAATCCTTGTCTTCGTACTCTGCTCGGGGGTTTCATTCTCAAAATATAGTGCTAAATTTATTCCACCAAGATTTCACTTGGAAAAAAAAAATCTGTAACTTTTACTTTTCTTCCAAAGTTTTTGCTACTTCTCATCTGCTTTTGTACCTGGTCTTTTGGTTGTCCTGGACTTGATTCCCACAGAATGTTTCCAGCGGCATATGGTTCTTTTAATAACAAGCAGATGTCTTTAGAGTTCGATGACCACGGACCATTTTTATCTATTACTCTGACTCTTCTTGTGGCCTATATTTAAAAATCTGTTTATGTGTGTGGATAAAATCCAAGTGCCCCCATCCAGTTTTTGGTTGTTGAGAATCCTGGGGACCAACTCAGAAGACAGAACACTAAGTTTAGGCTGATCCTATATATTTCAAACTCACAACAATTTAATAATGGATATTTTCATAACATTTTCAGAAAGTTTTAACTCATCTCCATGAAATAAAAGCCCCTTAATATTCAGAATATCGTTCTTGTTGAGGTGGTAAAAATTTATAGTGAGTCAGAGGATAAGGAAACAGCCCGTTATTCCTATTTGTTTTGCAATAGTTGTAAGTACTTCTCAATTTCTCCACCTCTGAGGCTCATCGGAATTAAGTGTCGATACTTGAAAGCAAGGGCACCCTCTCTAGGATTTTGTTTGTCAGCAAAGATTATAGCTTGTCAGTTTCTCCGCAGTTGTCCTCACGGTCCTTGTTCTGTGACTGTCGGTAAGATTTCCTAGTTACCCACGTAGCTGTTGAAATTCTGTGGAGGGAAAAAGATGAATTTTCTTTCAGATAAAGAATTAAGGTTAAATCAAACCAGAGCTCTGAATGTAAGGCACTGTCTCCTCAGAGCTCGGGTCCAGATATTTGGGTCTCAGACTCCTAGATCTTGGCTGGTTTACTGACCTGGTGGGATTATGTGGGTGATAAGCTGCCACCGTCATTTTACGACCGAAAGCAGATTCTATCTATCTGTATATAAATTGGTGATTACGGGGCTTTAATCCTCAGGATCGCCTGGGTAGCAGAAGTTCTCTGCAAACGGAGCTGAGTCTCCACTGTGAAACCTCATGAGGTTTCACGCCCAAGGACTACAGCACAGAGTACATTGTCTCCAAACATGTCGTAAAGATCCTAGTTCTTAATGATTTTCTTGAGAGAAAGGGAAAATGACCATACATTAACTATTTCCCCCTTTGCAGCAAGTTGAAGAGTTAGCTCCTAAGTGGGTCTGGCATGAAGCTAGCTGGGAGTTCAGGTGCCTCCCTGTCCTGCAGAACAAGGCACGTCACCTGTGTTTCCCCGTGATTTCACTCAGCAGAGACCTTCAGCTTGTCTTTCTGCTCTGTTCTGTAAGTGAGCTGTCATCCGAAGATACGGGACAGCAGGGTAAGCATCCCACACTGATAACCGCAGCAGAACCCTGCTCCTCAGCAGACCTGTGGGGGCAGTGGATCCCCGAGAGCATGTCGGGGAGCTGGCCACCTGTTCCTGATGGAATCTGGCCAAATCCAGACACCTCAGTTCTTGCCGCATCAAGAATGAAGCAAAATAAGCATTTGGTAGGCGCTGAGCAGGTTTTAAACCGTTTAGAACAAAACTTACTCTGGCAATCCATATGCTTCTCAAGGATTGTTTATTTCAGTCCTGATCCCTGAAAAGAACAGCAGGGAGAAAGCAGGGTTAATGTCCATGTGTCCACAAATAACACATTGTTTTCCATTCAGTTTTCTAGTCTTCTGAGAAGCCCATTTCTCCAAAAGTACTTGTTACATTGGAAAAATCATTTTCTTGGTTCTGCAACTCCTAACTGGCTCTGAACGTCCAGAGGGTGAGCACCTTCTCCGATCCATCTCCGTATCTCCAGCGCTTGGGCACATGGATCACAGTGGCTCCCTCGTGGCAAAATGCTACAAATCTTCACGAATGCCTTTCCCCTTCCCCCTCCCCCTGCCAGTTTGCACCTTTTTTTTTTCTTTTAAAGATTTTATTTATATATTTATTAGACAGAGAGAGACACAGTGAGAGAGGGAACACCAGCAGGGGGAGGGGGCAGGGAGCCCGATGTGGGGCTTGATCCCAGGACACTGGTATCATGACCTGAGCTGAAAGCAGACTCTTAACGGCTGAGCCTCCCAGGTGCCCCCAGAGAGTGAATCTTTTATTTCTTGTTGAAATAAGGGTGTACTTTGCCCTGATTTCTCAAGCTGTCAGGTGTGGCCAAGGTGAGTGTCTAGTAAAGGGGATGGTGGGACACACGGTGTGTAGAGAAGTGGCTGAGTTCGGTGGCTTGTTTTGTTTACCTGTGAGTGTGAGTGCTCATGATGGTATCGTGTGATGACCTTTACGTCTCGGATGAACTTGGGACTCTTACTGTCCTCGTGTAATTGATAGACCACCTTTCTTTTTAAAATTGTTGCAGGTTAGAGCATCAGTTTTGGGAGTGACTTTGGGGGTACCCTATTTATGTACCTGTTTGGGTGTTAAGACCAAGTTTCTTCAGGGCAAAGCCCATGTCCTGGTCAGCTGTCTTCTGTGAACAGTGAAGCGTACTGTGGGCATCCAGTGAAGGGTTACGGAGTTGACTTGGGCCAAAATACATCCTGAAGTGTCAGGATGAGCCCTGCATGGGACAAAGTCAAAATGAAGCACAAATTCAAAGCAGCTGTGTCAGAGTCCGTGCAGGAAACACACGTGTGTGCATGCTCAAAGTGGGTGACTTGAGGAGAGTTTAGTAAAGGACTGGTCACAAGGTGTGGAGAGATTTTACTGAACATGCAAGGGGGCCTGCATGGTCACCAGCACCCGGAGTGATATGAGGGGAGCATTGTTGCCAGCCCACGGTGATGCCTGGGGAGGGAGCTGGTGAGAAATATCCCAGCCTCACTTTCTCTCTTCTTCAAAATCCTGTGGCTGAGCCACCAGAGGCCAAGGACAAGGCAGCTTCATGATGTCTTCTCCACACACCCTGAGACGCTCAGCATTGCAGCGAAGGCTGGACAGTGGATCTGAGGGCCAACGAAGATGCATACGAGTTCTGGGAAAGGAAACCGTAGGACACAGAGAGAGGGTGGAGGACGTCCGCGAACGGAATAGACGCCCTCCTGGGCCTCCATCCCCTTCACACTCGCGCACTGACCTCCCCAGAGCTGTGTGTTCGGGGCCTCGGAGGTTAAGGACTGCCCTACCAGAGGGAACGCTTGTTCTAGCCTTCACTCCGCGACCTCCGCACAAGGCCCCTTGCTCCTGACAGCTGTGGACTAAGGTCCGGGCTTCAGGGAGAATAGCTGCGCAGCGCCCGGACTGTGTGTGCGCCTGAGCCCCGTCAGTAGGCTCGCCTGACAAGTCTGCGTAAATGGGACGGGGCGGCTTTGTTCTTTTTTTTTTTTTTTTTAAAGATTTTATTTATTTATTCGACAGAGATAGAGACAGCCAGCGAGAGAGGGAACACAAGCAGGGGGAGCGGGAGAGGAAGAAGCAGGCTCATAGTGGAGGAGCCTGATGTGGGGCTCGATCCCATAACGTTGGGATCACGCCCTGAGCCGAAGGCAGACGCTTAACCGCTGTGCCACCCAGGCGCCCCTGGGGCGGCTTTGTTCTTTTGGTCTCCAAGTGACTTCTCAGTCTGGAGGATTCTTCGCTGTCCCTCCTCCACCTTCTAACAGTCAAGAACGGGGGCAGTAACAACGATGATAGGATTTTCTGTGGTCCTGGAATGACTGACAGCAATGACCACATCCTATACCTCTTCATATTCTTTAAAGTCCGTATTATATATATGTACATGGTTTATATATATATATTATGCACATATGTATTCATGTTTATATGTATTTTATATGTATTTTTCTCTGTGAATTAAATCTTGTCCCCACATTATTCCAATACTCTTGCAGCAAGTCAGAGAACTGGACAGGCGTGTCTAACGACTCTCGGGAACGCTGGGCAGGTTGGCAGGGGACAGGGGGGCGGATGCGATATTATCTCAGAGTATTTAGCAAAAGCACAACTAATTGCAGAGGGAACGCAAGGAAGAATGCACTGACAGGTGTTCTATTGTGGAGGCCCACACAGCACTCAGTCTCCTCAATGATCGAGACCAGGTTTTCATGAAAAACTAACCAGAAATAAAGGTAAACAGGCGGTAGCTGGCAGGGTGGACATGCTCCATCGAAAGTCCCTGATGTTGTGAGAGGAGCCGATGGTGCTGTGTTACCCTGTAACTGATTTTTCAGTGTTGTGTAAGCTCAGCTTAGATGACCATTTCCATGTTTTCTCTGTGATCTTTCAGATGCAGTGATATCGCAGGAAACAACGTTCAAATCCCAGCTGTGTGACGTTGGGCAAGGGGCATAACCTGTGTGTGTTTCAGTTCTCTCATCAGCAAAATGGAGATGATAGTAGTTGTGAGGATTCAATAAATAACCACAAATGAAGTTAAGCACAGCACAGAGTAGGTACTTCATAAATATTGCCCATTATTACTATTGTCAATTAACAGATGGGAATTCAGCACAGCCAGTTCATCCCGTCTTGTAGCCGAAACCCAGTCATTTTCAAGGGGCCATCTTGAGTCTGGAAAAACACAGTCTTTAGTACTTAAAGTGAAATGAATACAGGAGTTACATTAGCATATATGCCAAGTGAATCATGGAGGTATATAAATAAAAATACACATTTAATTCTGTGCTGAGGTTGTCAGTTGAATAGACTTCGTGATGAATGTTGGACGGAACTCGTGGAATAGTGATCTCCACGTGATGCAGGGATATCATTTGTTCTTGGCATTCCACAGGCAAACACGTGTAATGTCAGCATCCCTGACTTCCAGCCCTGTGGGGACTCCGTGATGCCAAGACTCTGCCCGGGACAGCTGCAGTAGCAAAGGTTGTGCCTCAGAGATCTGTGAGGTGGTGCACTTACCCTTTTAATGACAGTAACTAGAGACAAGAGCAAAAGGAATGTTCCAAAACATGGGAGAAGATAGTGTTATAACAGTGAATAAACACAAGAGAGTATTTATTTGTCAATACAGGGCTCTACTATATTGCTTATCTGTATAAATAACCTTGCTTAACCTGACAACAAGCCTGAGGAAGCAGGGATGTCCATTTCATAGGTGAGGACAGAGGTAAGAGAGGCTCAGGAACTGGGGACTCAATGCTGTCTAAATACGTGGGTTACACAACAGGCCAGTATGATGTGCTGGCCTCACACAAGTGAATGATGCTGAGCTGAGAGTCACTAAGTTGTTGAGTTAGGATTCGGTGGAAGTCTCATTCCAAAGCCCAGGATCCTTCTGTAGCACTCTGCTTCCACCAGTCTCATGTGGGGCTCCTGTGTCATTCACTAAGAAAGACTGCGGAGTACCTATTACAGGCGTAATTTGTTAAGTGCTGAAGGTAGAATGTGGGCATTGATGTAGTCCAGGTCTTGGCCATTTATTTAGAAGAGGATCCACTGTCTTTGGCTTTGTTTCACTTGGGTCAAGCAGACCCCACGTGTGGGACTGAAGTAGGTGATATTCCTGACCACAGAGGAGAGTCATCGCTGGGCAGGTAATTCCTATCATGATATAACAAATACTGTCCAAGCAAAGTGGTGGATGCTGTGCGAGGAACTACCCGCATTTCCACCAGGCAAAGGTACCCAAAATATGCCTGGAGGGAGGCATCCCAAGAGCCCCCATCCATCTCCCTTCCTCTAGCTCACCACCATTTACTGCTATCGACCTCCATTTGTTGAGTGTCTACCACACACTGGACATTTATAAGACAACTGCAGTCATTATTTCTAATCCTCACCACAACCTTGAAAGGAGCTAATTTTATTCCCATTTTATAGATGAAGAAACTGATGCTAAGAGGAGTTACATGGAAAGCCATTGGCATATTTGGGATTTGAACAAAGAAATGCATGGCTGCAGGATGTTGGCATCTGGTCATTTAATTCGGCATTTCTCAGACTTCATGATGCATTGAGGTGGGCATATCTCGGGGCTCCAGGAATGGAGGCTTTAACCTGAAAACCGACTCTTCAGAGTGTGTGGGTCACAGAGAATGGGATGAACTTCGAGGCCGTGGTGCTGTCATTAGCCAAGTTGGGACTCCAGGGTTGACTTGGTAGTCAAAAGATGCTGTGTAGTTAGAAGTTGGATAAAAGTCAAAAAAAATTTGCCATGGTCCGGAACACACCAGAAACTTACAAATCTTACCTTATGTTTCCTTGGGGAAAGATACTGGAAAAAAAAAAAAACCCAAAACATTTGATTTTTAAATTTGAACTTCTGGGTTAATTGTATTGTACTTTTCACTTCCCAGTCCTTTAAAAAATCCTGAGGAACAAGTGAAGGGGAGAAATAATTCCAATTTAAAAGTGCCAGCAGTATGGGTATTAAGGAGGGCATGTGATGGGATGAGCACTGGGTGTTATAAGCAACTGATAAATTATTGAATGCTACACCTGAAACTAATGATGGCTAATTGAATTTAAATAAAAAAAAAACCTTTTTTTCATTTTTGAATGAAATTTACATTTTTGTAAAAATAAATAAATAAATAAATAAATAAATAAATAAGCCAGCAGTAAGTGGGACAGCAGGTGCAGTTGGTAAATTTAGACTAATGGCAAGAAAGCAAGTGGAGAATTATGCTGGAAAGTTCCTATTTGGTAAGTATTTAGTCAAATTTCAATGCTAAGGACTCATTAATAGAAATTTTTAACCCACGCTCTCATGTAATAGAGTTATTTTGTGGAGATACAGCCAAGATATTCGAGTTGACTTGCTAATTGTTGTATGTTTCTTTTTGATTATTAGTTGTAACTTCGGAGAGGAGCAGTTACTTGCTTAATTTTGGTTGTGGTTGAGTAGGAATCACTGGCCCAGACATACGTAGAACTATATTCAGAACACAGGGCAACCGTCCAGAGCCTCCTTTTTCCCATTGATAAATGAAGACGTGTCATAATAGTAATGTCTCAAATTCCTGCCACTTTAACATTTTATAAACTGTTGGTATAGAATGTAAGAACTTCATTTTTTTTTTTTTTTTGTAAAGCAGGGGTGGTGTTTTCTACCAGTTTAGTTTTTCAGAAGTATATTTTTCCTTTAGATTGAGCAGGCAGAGTTTGGAGAGGAAACCAGAAATATCTATGATTCTTCTTTGGGGAATAGATGTCCTATCAAAATCCAGTCCTTTCCTTGCAAAAGCATGGATCTCTTGATGGAACGTATGGCCTTCCCCCCTCATACAGAGAGTGGTGGTGTAATTGGCAGCTGGATGCCCAAGGGTTCAAGATCGGCTGCTTTAGGAGTGGGTGCCCAGTATTCAAGGAGCAACGGAATTCAAGGAGTCCAGGGTCTTCCCTTCCTGCAACCCCCAACCCCACCCTAGTCCTACTTTTTGAAAAACAACGGTATTCATGTGCTACTGAACAAATACATTCTGGGAGATTATACATACACACACGTGCTTGAGCAATAAGCATATAATTCACACACTTCTTCCTGATATATACATAATTCATCAAAGTGTAGATACTAGAAAATTATGTCAAAAGCACTGTTGATGCAAATACACTTTTCTATGTACCATAGGGTCAACGAAACAGCCCACTACAAAATACATTGATAAAGATTCTACAAAACTAATAGCAATTCAAAATGTGTTTATTTGTTTAATTTTTTCCAGCTTTATGGGTATATAATTGACAGTGAACATTGTGTCAACTTAAGGTGCACAATGTCATGATCTGACACATGTATACATCACGATTACCACAATAATGTTAGTTAGCACATTCATCACCTCACATGGCTACCCCCCTCCTTTTCTTTGCTGGTGAGAACGTTTAAGATCTACTCTCTTAGCAAATTTCAAGTAGACAGTAGTTACATCGACTTTGCTATAGAAGCTCTCACAGAAACCTTGATACTTGGAACCACAACATACACCTTTACCTGTCTTGATTTGAAAGTTGAGTAGCAAGTAGATCAGAATTTCATCCTAGGGGCTTACGAGATCTCTACAGCTAAACAAAGCTGGGCATTAATCCTATGCATTGAATGCTTCATCAACCCTGACTGAACGTCCTGGCATAATTTGCAGCATTTATGGTTTAGGGTTATGCATACATTTTAGGGTTATACATACATTCGTGACATTTGCTTTGCCTTGAGTTTCTGCCTGTGATGTCAGTTAAACATAAGATTGTGAAATTAGGTAGTTCTCTAAAGACAACCAAAGAATATTACATATTTTTAATTTCTAGAAAGTGCGTTTTGGTAGAAGAACATCTTGGCCAACCAAGTCCAGTTCCACAGTTGGGCCACTCTTCTTCCAAACTCTAGTCCTATTTCACTGGAAGCAATGGATCCAGCATTGTACAGAAGTTTTACAAGGCTCCTAAAATAACCTTTCCCCTGAGCCTCATGCAGCCAGGTATCCAAGTAATGTAATGTTTCCACAGCAGAATCCTGCATGCTCCGAGCAATGTTGCTGTTTGCTGGAGTTCTCAGCAGTGAAGCTTCTCCACCCAGTTGCATCCAATTTCACTGATCAGTAGCTCGGGCTTCGCTTCTCCCTCATATATTCAGTATTTCCATTGGCAGGTATGGAGCAGACACATCTAAAAAGGAACTACAACATCTTAGAAGAAGGAGGAAAATACTCTTTACTGTGTTGGGTTCTGACATTTAATTTGGACATGAAGAGGATCAATATCTCCAGCATATTCTGGCCCCAGAGATATTTACTATTATTCTTTTAAAGATGGATTAGATTTTTATTCCTTCTCCTGTGAAATGGTTTCAATATGTAAATTCCTCCAAAATGCCAGAGCTCTCACTAGGTTGTCCAGATGTGGCCAGTTTCTGGGCCATGGTGCTTGGGCTGATCCAGGAGGGAATGGACCAGAACTTGGACACAAATGAAGTGTTTCTCCTCGCAGAAACATCTTTCTGAAATCGCGCTCACACTTGGCAGCGGTGATCATATGGAGACTTTTTAAAACTTAATTTTGAGATAGTTCTAAATGTATGGAAAAATTGCAGTACAGACAGCCCCCTTCACCCAGCTTTCCTAACATGAGTATCTATGAAACCACATGACATTCATCCCAAGGAATTAACACGGGTGTAATACTTACAACCAAATACAGACTTCATTTTGGATCTCCTCGGTTTTCCCCAGCGGTTCTTTCCTGTCCCAGGACCCCATCCACGATACCACGATACCACGATACCACGATACCACGCTGCATTTGGTCACCATGCAGATACTTGGAGTCTTTACAATGTGTGGATGTGTGTGTGAATGTGTAGATTTGTGCAGACAGACTGCTTGGGGGCTGGGCGTGGCTGCAACTAATTAGCTGAGCAAGTTTTAGTAAGTTATTAAACCTTCCTGTGCCTTATCTATAACTCGGGCAGTGATGATACATCGTCTGTACTGGAGAACACCACTCGCTTTGACCTCGTGTGGTGTCGTGGGCATTGACCGAGGGAGTTCCCGCAAAACACCTCAAACAGTGCCACGTGCCACGTGCATCTGGCTCAGCACACGCTAGGTTTAAGGTCATTCTTCTCACCCTATGAAAACACCCAGCTATCATGAACCGAGTCTTTTCTCGTGTGTCAAAAGAGGACTCCTTTTTAAATAATTA
Source organism: Ursus arctos (assembly GCF_023065955.2). NCBI lineage: Eukaryota > Metazoa > Chordata > Mammalia > Carnivora > Ursidae > Ursus > Ursus arctos. The sequence continues at coordinate 71,361,283 of NW_026623089.1, forward strand.
TTTTCTTGAATACGTAGTGCATGCACGTGGGAGAAAACATTTCACCAATGCTGAAGAACGTAGGTAAGAGCTCTCTACTTGCCCCAGTCCTCTCCTCCACCAGATACTCCCTGTTGACCTTTTCTTGTGCATCTTCCAGAGATGTTCTATACATAGAAACTTATTTTTAAATGCATCTGGAACTTTGAAAAATATGGTGAATCCTAAAGCCTGAATACTATCCACGAGGGAAATATTAGGTTTATGTCATTTGTATTTTTACTAAGAATAATATTAGCTGTACTTTATTAAGCCCTTGCTGTGTGGCAGGCATGCTGCTGTTTCCTCTCCCTCTATCAACATTTGCCTCATTTAGTACCATGAGACTAGTACCTTCCTAGTAGGTACTATTAGCATCCTAATGTTACAGATGAAGAAAGTGAGGACCAGAGAGGCTGACTAATTCCTCAAGGTAGCTCAGCTAGTAAGTGATCGAGCCGGTAAGAAAGTTTGCGGGAAAAATCAGGATCCAAATACACTGGATTTCTTTCTTTCTTTCTTTCTTTCTTTTTTTTTTTTTGAAGATTTTATTTATTTATTTGACAGAGATAGAGACAGCCAGCGAAAGAGGAAACACACGCAGGGGGAGTGGGAGAGGAAGAAGCAGGCTCATAGCGGAGGAGCCTGATGTGGGGCTCGATCTCATAACGCCGGGATCACGCCCTGAGCCGAAGGCAGACGCTTAACCGCTGTGCCACCCAGGTGCCCCTAAATACACTGGATTTCTTTATTTGAATTCCTTCGTTTATTTTACATCTGCATTCTGCTCCTCTTCATGTGCCACCTTCTGTGTCTTTTGGAAACAGTCACAACCTGGACTCTGCCCAGACTCCCCTTTAGTTCACCCTGCACCCCCTTCGATCCTTTGCTCTTGCCAGAACCCTGTGTTCACCAGGCCTCTTGCTTGCTCAGAAAGCCTCATTAGCTCTTCACCTCCTAGAGAATCAAGGACAAATCATTTACCCTGGCTCCCTAGGCCTTCTGTTTTCAGGCTTCCTCTGAGCCATACGGTCATAGTTCCTGCTGTGAACACACATTCGCATCACACACAGTAGCCCTCAACAACACTTACAGGACTGGCAAGAGCTACTTAGTAATTTCTTTAATGACCCATCTGCAAATAAAAGGGACCTTTAGAAAAGATCTCCTTCATGGAGAATGAGGGACCTTAATAATTTTAATTTGCATTTTGCTGATTTGAATAGTACAAAATTACATGTTCAGTGACCTACATTAATTATATTGTTTGGAGCTACAGATTAATTACTGATTGAAAATTTAGGAAGGTGAACAGGCAACTATACATTCTAATGCCTCCTTACGTGCAGCCAGAATTCCTGGTGAGAACTGCTGAATCTTGGTGTTCTTGCTCAAATTGGAGCAGATTCCCATGGCTTGACCTTGTCTTGGAAGAAAGGGCCTCGCACGAAGGTTCAGTGTGCTTGGTAGCCAGGAGGACGGAAAGTCACCATCACTTAGCCCTGCTACGAGTCACAGAACTCCCTGCTAATGCAGAGTTTATACATTGCCCTGTTTCAGAGAAATCTCATCTTGGGTTGGTCATAGTGTTTCCTGTTGAGATGTTGGCAAGAACGGTAGCACAATTTGGCAGAGCTCAGTGCGTCATTGGAAGCACGGATTGCCTTGGCCTGGTGAACGGTTTCTTGTCCAACAGGCTGGTAGTGCCCTGCTTGATAGCATTAAGTCCCATCCATGCCTTTATCTATGAGTGTGCTGAGGCCCTACAAAGCTGCTGTGTGTCCTGCTTATCTCTTTATCCTCAGCGCCAACCACATTTCCTGGCACAGAGAAGGCACTGAGGAAATGTTTGGTGAACAAATGGATGCAGGCATTGTTCGCCCGCGAAGGGCCTTTGGACAACAGCTTGCTTCTTCCAAGCCCAATTCTTGGCCCATGGACTGTGGCAAATTTTCTGGCATCAGACAACTGTAGAATGTACGATGGAAATTTCTGGCCCATGAAACTCTTTAATGACATCCAGAGACCTACAGAATTAGAAGTCAGAACTCGAGGGCATGCTAGTGACGTACCCGAAGGTATTTTTGAGCATCAGCTCTTCCTGATGTGTCCCGGGTCAGTCCTCAGAAGGCGCTTCTGAGCAGAGGGGCCAATAAACCCCACATTCTTTAATCTCTGACTCATTTTCTATCTGATCTCTTGACCTTGAAATAACATTGCTTGCTTGTTTGCCTGAGGAGAGGCTTGAATATTCAGGAGCTGGGGGAAACTATAGACAGCTAATACTGGGAGGACTTCAAATGAATAGAGAAATAAACTATTAGAATGTGGCTAAGAGATAGAGTGGGAGGGTCTGCGTACATGTGAACTTGATCTCTATTTTCTGGTTCAAAGGCCTCCACGGTACCTGTGATGAACACTGCAGGGGAGGCACTCAGGCCCCCACTTGCTGATGCCTCATCGCTGAGGATGCCCCCAGAGCTGCCTTTCTCCCTCGAGGCAGCCTGGCCCCCAGCTTCGGCGGGGACAAGTCTGAGTTTGCACCAGGTCCCCGGATGCCTCTGTTGCAATGTGGTTCAGCACCATCTCTGCCCAACCTTGCTCTCTCAGCCCTCCCAGCAGGCCAAGCCCTTCTTCATCTGCATGCAAATCTCAGAGTCAAAGACGCTGTTTTCTGGAGAACCAGGGAGAAGGGCTCTGTTTCTTTACTTGGGCACCCTGAGATGTCATGCACTGCCACCTTTTTCTATACCAAAACTTGTCCTCTCAAACAGCCCGACAGCTCTTCACGCTACAGTGTTAATATAAGTGGGGTCATCTACTCCTTCAGAGATATTTCATTTTACTGGGCACCAGACTCTTCAGATAAAACAATACATGGGGGGCGCCTGGGTAGCGCAGTCGTTAAGCGTCTGCCTTTGGCTCAGGGCGTGATCCTGGCGTTCCGGGATCGAGTCCCACATCAGGCTCCTCCGCTGGGAGCCTGCTTCTTCCTTTCCCACTCCCCTGCTGTGTTCCCTCTCTCGCTGGCTATCTCTCTTTCAAATAAATAAATAAAATCTTTAAACAAAACAAAACAAAAAACAATACATGGGTCTCTATGGCGTCCCAGGCTGTGGAGTCGGGGAGTCTATCTGGGAGCCTGAGTGGAGGCACCCCCCCCCCCCGATGTCCTCATGAACTCTGAGATTCACAAACTCGCAGGCCTGCTGAGGCAGCCTCCTCTCCTTTGACTCATCTGTCACCTGCTCCCAACAGGTCCAAATGCTGGGCTCCAAAGTTCTCCGAGGGGTGAGTTCTCCAGATGGGAGAGACACTCGAGCTCTGGGAGAGGTCATGCCGAGCCTAGACTTGAGGAAGAATGGCCGTTTCTTTCTCTTGACATAACCAACTATCTATTCCCAGGGCTCTCCGGAGCCATTGTCTTCCTTTCAAATTTCTCCAAACGTGTTCATAGCTGGAGGTGGGTGGCACAGAATGGGCCTGTGGGAAATGTACGAGCTGGTGTGGAAGCAATGAAAAAGAATTCAATTGTAGGATATGAAATAACAAAACAGGATATGAAGAAAATCACAAGCAGGTCCAAAGGAGAAAAATACCACATCCGACTTGGGAAATAAGAAAAGTTGCGCGGAGGGGTTAGATGTTTAAAAACGGGTAGGACCTCTACTGGTTAAGATGGGGGCGGGGGGGGGGCTAGAAAAGCAAAGCAGCGAAGCAAGAGTGAAGCAGGAGGTAATTTGGGGCCAGTGAGAACCAGTTTGGCCGAGGCAGAGGATAGTTTGGGAGTGGAGATCCAGCTGTCTTGGGGCCTGGAATGTCAGGGTGAGCGTTTTACTTGATTTGGATACAGAGTAATGGGGAGCGAGCAAGACAGGCAGGCAGAGGTGCAAGGGCATCGTGGAGCTAGAGGAGGGGGCCAGGCAGCGGAAGGGGGTAGGACAGGCAGGAAAGGGGGCTTTGAAAGCTGGGGTGGGGGAGGGCTGAGGACTGAATTATGACGCAGAAAATGGGACAGAAGGAGAGGCCTCTTTTCCTCCTCTTTTTAATTTTGGTGACCTGAGATCGAATTGAGATTCTGGATGAAGCTAATATCTAATGTGTGCTTATGTGCTAAGCAGAGTATGAAACACATAGTATTTCACCGAATCTCACAAGTAAAATCTTATCACATGGGTCTCTCTCTTCTGTCAGATTCCTTGAAAGAGGGACTGTCAACCATTCAACCTGTGAATCGAGCCCACTGCCGGGCACATTACGGGTGCTTAATAAAGATCACTACAAATGAACACCCCCACTTAGGCCTTCTGCAAGCACAGGGTGTGTGCTCCTGTCCCCTTGGAACGCACAGGGCTGAGGGAGCTGCTCTGGGGACAAATGCAGCTGACCCACTTCTAGGTGCACCTGTTTAAGTCGGAGCAGGTAAGCTTAGAACAATAACCCTTGGAAGAAGGGTACCTCTTTATCTGGCCTGTCACTGCTGAGAGCTATCTCTGCTGCACGGAGACCATAATCAAAGGTCAGGGGAGAGGGACTCCTAACTGCCCTCAAATTACCCAGAGCACCTAGGAGCTGCAGAGCGCGTCCCGGGTAAGACTCTGTCCAAAACTGACCCATTATCCCTGAGCTTCACGGATGCTGGATTAGGTTCATTCTAAGACGTGGGGAATTAGATTATTGGGATTTGCACGGCTCTTGAGTTTTCTTTTAACCCCTTATAATCAGAGAACTGGGGTTAACCTAGGGGGCTATGGTTTGGATGATTTTGCTGGGCAGGCTTTTGTAAAAGGGTTCATGTATGTTTTTCTGAGCCGTTGCTATAGAAAAATCCTCTAAGCTCTGGGGTGTATTTATGGCACTGATGAGTTTCTGTGACCCCTCTGCCCAGTCTAACAGCTTTCCCCGGACCCTCAGGCCCTATTTCAGGGAGGCACCTTGAGCCCATTTATATAGTTACAGGATCACGTTCGACTGAGATTCACCAAATATGTCCCAAGTTAGGAAATGACAATACAATTCTCTTAATTGTTCACTTTGGAGTTGTCTGTGACTCCTCCGTTTCTCATCTTACCTCAAGCCCCTCAGCAAATCCCGTTGGCTCCTTTTCACAACATATTCAGGGAGGAGGGTCCCACCACCTCCTCGCCCTGTAACCATGGCTGGCTTCTCGCTGGATCGCTCCAGCATCTCCCGTCTCCTACCTCCCATCTTGAGCCATTAGGACCATTTTCCACATAGTATCCAGACGGATCCTTTTAATACGCAGTTACATCATTTAATTATTATATCTTAACCCCACCCCCACCCTCATGCATGTGGATATTGTGACCGGTTGATGTGGCCACTCTGGGAAGACAGTGAGCACGTGGCACTTGGCACCGTTTTTTGCAGAAGAAAAGGTCATTCCATGTGGAGGCTGTCATTTCCACGTTTCAGCTATAGATGGCACTCTGGGACCATGCACGGTTTTGCCTGGATGCTCAGGCGTGTGGGACACAGATTTTGCAGTCCCTTCCGGCTGGGCTGATGCCTTTCTGTATGTAGCCTGGACTAAACTGAACGGAGATAATGGAATTTCATTTATAATTTTAAGAAATATTTTTAGGGGACAGATGATAACTTGGACAAAATGAACTGGAAAGATTCTGGATTCTCTAAGAAAAACACTCCGAAATTTCTCCTCTTTGAGAACGTGGAACCACCCAAGAAGCTGGGGAGGGTCAGGGCTGGCGAAGGTGAGAGAAGGCTCTGGGGGCTCAGACTCCCTGCAGGGGCATGGCCGACGGGTATGTGGGTGAAGTCTTTGGTGTTTGGGAAAAGAGTCCAAGGTCTTAAAAGTTGTATTCAAATTCATCATGTTTACAAAATGTTTTTGTTTTTGTTTTGAGGCTGAGGAGAACATTCATCAATTAAGAATTCAGATACTGGTGGTAGACGGCCAGAAGGTGGCCAACATGTGGGTGGACACAAAGGGTGGAAGGACACAAAGCCAGGTCCTCCCCTTGAAGTTGTGGAAATTATGCTAAGTGTGTGAGTGTGTGTGTGTGTGTGTGTGTGTGTGTGTGAGAGAGAGAGAGAGAGAGAGAGAGAGAGAGAAGTTTCCTTATGACTCAGGGAGTATCAGGGACCACGAGTGGAGAGCAAGTCCAGCTCCTCAGGAAGGTCTACCTGCTCCCCTCCCCCAACCCATGTTATTAGCTCTGAGGGGGAAGCTGGCTCCTGAAGGGTCCCCTTGCCTCTCCTGGGACTCAGACGATGGGGAGTAGAGTCAAAGGAAGAGGCTGCCACCTTGAAGGCTTTGGGAGGACCCACCAAGGAGGCCAGGGGAGTGTGTCCTCTCCCATGTGTTCCCTGGGTCTGTATAGGGCACGGAGCTTAGAGGGGCAGATTCACCATATATCAAAAGGCATCCTGTGAAATCCAGATAGAAACATAATCTGAGCCAGCCCTTGCAGTATTTCCTGGGTTTTCATCCGTTTCTCTTGTGGAGGGTAGAGGGCTCAGAAAGTGCCTTCTGGGCGTCTTGTTTTGCCCTTATTGTAATAAGGATCAAGATCTAGCCTCACAGGTCAGGAGGTGGTATCAGGAAAGTTAAGGAAGCTTCATACAGCTCAGTTTCTTCAGCCGAACTGTCAAAGAAAAAAAGAATGTATGGGACAGAGTTTAACAGGCACAGAGGACTTTATTTGAGGTTATTGCAAGAGGGGAGAGAGGTCGGACTCAACTGTGCTGAAAGAAAATGCAGGAGAGTTTCTTAGTGCTGGGTGAGCCGCTGGGTAAGTATCACGCTGAGGGGAGGGTGGTCAGGGTGCTCAGGCCACGGGTATGTGCTAATTAGCTCTGATAGAGTGAGGTTTTTACCTTCCCCCAGAGACCCAGAGGTATAGATGCTACCTGTCTTGATGATACCATATTTCAGGGGAACGGCTCCCAGATCCTGGAGAGAAAATTTACATCTCAAAAGGGAGAGAAAGAATTCATGATTCCAAGTTTTCTAAAGAAATGCTCCAAGAAAAGGGAGCTCAGAGGCCAGGCATTGCAGAGAAACCTGTCTGAGCTCAGTCAAGCTCAGGGGTTGTTAAACTGTCCTGGTCAGCAAAATGGGTCTAATAATGGTACCCACTCCCCAGGAATCATGGACAGGTTAAATGGGATGAGACGGGCAACACACAGAGGACATTTCTGGGCAAATGGCAGCTATCCTGTGATGAATATTTGGATTTTCATGAATAGAATTGTTTACTTTCCTTCCATTCAGAAGACCTGTCCTATAATTTGTAAAAGAAAGTACAAAGAATCCTTATTTTCTAAAAGCCACAGTGTTTAAATAAGACATATGGCATATGCCTATACGTGCATGGAGAAATAAAAAAAAAAAAGCTGGAGGTTATAATCTAGAACCAGAAAACAAACAAGCAAACCAGTTTTCATCAGAGTTTGAATTCTGAAAACAGTGAAGGCAAACATTTATGTAACCATCTGTTGCACAGAGTAACATCTGATGACCTATTTATTTTTTACTGGCTTGTCTTCTGTCCAGAAGGTCAAAGCACTTAAAATAAGTGAAATCCGTCTCTTGACTCACTGCTCTGTATGGTTTGCTGCTGATTCTGAGGCTGCAAGTGTTGACTATGTGCACAGATTTCGTACTTTCTTCAGTTTGGGGACACTTTTTAAAGATTTATTTATTTATTTTAGCGAGAGAGGGGAGAGAAGGGGGCAGAGGGAGTGGGAGGGAGGGAATCTTAAGCAGACTCCCCGCTGAGCAGGGACCCAGATGTGGGGCTCAATCCCAGGACCCTGAGGTCATGACCTGAGCTGAAATCAAGAGTTGGATGCTTAACCATCTGAGCCACCCAGGCGTCCCGAGTTAGGGGACATTTCTTGTTGCTTCATTCTGGCATCCTAAGAGAGGGCATCTTTCTAAATGGAGTTTGACAAGAGCTGCTGCCTGTGTGGAAACCATACTTCCAAGCCTGAACAGACACCATGATGGTTTAATGTCTGCCTGGGTATCTTTCAAGGAGCTCCCTCAGAACTGAGTGCTTGAGACGCTGGGGAGCATGCGCTGTTGGCGTTATTGTGCACCGTGCTTTGAGATGGTCAGTCCTGGGCAGCAGGAGGGCACAGCTGACCTAGGCATCAGGGGAGAGGCTGTGACTTTCCTGAAAGTGATCTTGGTTCTGGTAATGATGCGAGAGTGTTTGGCTCTTTTTAATGGAAGAAAAAGATGTCATATTTAAAAACATTTAAGTATAAATTCTAACACAGGACACCTGGGTGGCTCAGTTGTTTAAGTGACTGACTCATGGTTTTGGGTCAGGTCATGATCTCAGGGTCATGAGATCGAGCCCCACGTCAGGCTCTGCTCTCAGTGTGGAGTCTGCTTGAGACTTTCTCTCTGTCCCTCCCCCTGCTTGTTCGCTCTCTCTCTCTCAAATAAATAAAGAAAACCTTTTTTAAAAAAATTCTTCTAACACATTGTTTCCTTCTCTTGAATAAACTCTGCCTGGCTTTCTATCGTATATCCAAATGTTTGATAAAATGTACTTACTCTGATTCGAAATGAATAAACAGCAACTTTATTGATGTAAACAATCTTTTCTGGTTTTCAAAATCCTTCCAGAAGAAATGATCTCATGTAGCCCTTGACGCACCTTTTCATTGTTGTGTTATGGAGAGCTCCTCAGGCCAAGCATATCGGTGAGGACGTTTCAGGACTACATGGGTGTTCTGCCAGCCCAATGGTACCTTTAATCCACAGACCATGGGTCAAAAGTCCAGCCTTGACTTGCAGTAGGAAAGGTCTCTACTTTAGTAGCCAGAGCTAATCTCACGGTCAGTAAAAATATGATTTTGTTTGCATTACTTTCCTCTTGAGAATCAGTGAGAAAAAGGAATTGTGTTAACTTCATCTTCAGAACAACCTCCCACCACAAATAAACCACAATACACGGACCTCTCTCCCACCACACCACCCAGGAAAAGACCCAAAATACTTTTTGTTTAAATACAAATACAACTGCTTCAGCAATCTGTAGCTTAGCTCTTGAGTCTCCTCTGTTTCATCTTTGCAGGTCAGAGATCTGGTTCCTTTGGGTGGGATGGCCCACTGACCACCGAAAAAAATAGGTGGGGCACAGGCTTGTCCTCTCGTCATCGTTCATCCGTTTAACACAGATTTCTCCACATCCTGAAGCACTGTTCTGGGTACTAGAGATACGACAGTGAACAAAGGAGAAAAAATCTGAGTCTTATGGAGCTTACGTTCCACTGAGGAAAACAGAAGACAAGTTGAGACCAGTGTGTCAAAAGGGGATCGAGGTCAGGAGTTTTTCAGTGGAAACTTTTTTTATGAGAGTCCATTGCGTGCCCTGGACTGTGAAGATAGTTTCTACATTAGTTTCTCTGCTTGGGTGGGTGTTCAAACTTCGTGGGTAGTGAAAAGGTGGTAAGAACTTGAGCTCCACATGTATACACCAGGCAAATTAATGTTTTGAATTCTCAAAATTGACTTTTCCATCACAAGCTTGGGAATCCCTACTTTCAGGTTAAGATCTTTTTTTTTTTTTTTTAATGATTTTTTATTATATTATGTTAGTCACCATACAGTACATCCCCAGTTTCCGATGTAAGGCTCGATGATTCATTAGTTGTGTATAACACCCAGTGCACCATGCAATACGTGCCCTCCTTACTACCCATCACCGGTCTATCCCATTCCCCCACCCCCCTCCCCTCTGAAGTCCTCAGTTTGTTTCTCATAGTCCATAGTCTCTCATGTTTCATTCCCCCTTCTGATTACCCCCCCTTTCTTTATCCCTTTCTTCCCCTACCGATCATCCTAGTTCTTATGTTCCATAGATGAGAGAAATCATATGATACTTGTCTTTCTCTGCTTGACTTATTTCACTTAGCATTATCTCCTCCAATGCCATCCATGTTGCAGCAAATGTTGAGAACTCGTTCTTTCTGATAGCTGAGTAATATTCCATTGTATATATGGACCACAACTTCTTAATCCAGTCATCTGTTGAAGGGCATCTCGGTTCCTTCCACGATTTAGCTATTGTGGACATTGCTGCTATGAACATTGGGGTGCATATGGCCCTTCTCTTCACTACGTCTGTATCTTTGGGGTAAATACCCAGTAGCGCAATGGCTGGATCATAGGGTAGCTCAATTTTTAACTTTTTAAGGGACCTCCACACTGTTTTCCAGAGTGGCTGTACCAACTTGCATTCCCACCAACAATGTAGGAGGGATCCCCTTTCTCCACATCCTCTCCAACAATTGTTGTCTCTTGCCTTGAACCAATGGACAGATTGTGTTGGTTACTGGTCTGGGGATGGGTTAATTCCTTTTTGGCTCCTTGGTTTATGCAGGAAGCAGTTTTAGCTCTCCACCAAGAATGGTCTTATTTTTAAAACAGTTCTTAACTGGGGGATAAAACCCCAGCACCTAACAGGTGCATCAGTCTGATAAAGCTTCAACTACTATTCACTGATCTGGCTTTGAGTTCCATTGCTATTTCTTTCATTTGGAGATTTTTTTCTTAGTTTTGAGCTTAGCTGTGTATTTATTTTTATATTGAATCAATCATTTCCACAGTATTCTAACATTGTTTTGTGCAAGGGTTTGAAAGGTTTGAAGGTTGAAGGTTGAGGAGTGTCTGTATTGCTTCTGTACATGAAAAGGAAAATCCAGCACGGGATGCTTTTCCAACCACACACCTGCATGCAGGAAAGGAGGGATGACTGGTGGTTAAGATACTCTGATGGCCATAATTATCTCCTAAGTGAAGTCACATATACTTAAAATGAAAGTACAGTAGCTGTTGAATTGGCCTCTGAAAAATAACTGTACTGTGGAAAGAGAGGCTGAGCATACTTTTAATTAAATACACTTATTCATACGATTTTTAAATGTGGGGTCATTTAGAATCCATAATATTTCAGATAACAAATTATTTTCTCCCATGCTTTTAAAAGAGATCTTAGATCTTTTTTAAGTTTAATCAAATTTTAATGGAGTAACTTTTACTTTATGTTAAATTTTTTAACTGACATAAAATTCATATAACATAAAATTAACTATCTTAAAGTGTGCAGTTCAGTGGCGTTCAGGTCATTCGTGATGCTGTGCAGGAATCACCTCTGTCTAGTTCCAAATATTTTCATTGCCTGCAAAAGAGATGCTGTTCCCATTAAGCTGTCACTCCCCATCCTCCAGCTCCTGGAAACTACTAGAATAGTTTCTATGTCTATAGATTTATCTCTTCAGGATATTTCATATGAATGGCATCATACACTATGTGAACGTTTGTGGCTGGCTTCTTCTACTCACATAATGCTTTCGAGGTTCATCCATGTTGTGACATGTAGGGGTACTTCATTCCTTTTTACGGCTGAATAATGTTCCCTTATATGGATATGCTATATTGTGTTTATCTACCGACTCATTAATAGACATTTGGGGTGTTTCCATCTTTTAGCTACTGTGAATAGTGCACTTTTAGGCTAAATTATATAAAATGATTTCAATAATTGAGTGGCAACATAATTTTGATTACCTCCACTTGTGTAGGGATGGTTAAAGGACTAGTATCTTACCAGGTAAAGAAATCAGGTTCAGCCGTTTTCCAGCTGCTGTGTCTGTGTGGATCTGGAAAGGGTCCAGCAGCCATGGAGTCACTGGGCTCTGAGCATCTCGAGTGTCTCTACCTTTCAGAAAAGGGACCAACCATCTCATGCCTGTAGCTGCCTCAACCGCAACAGGTGCCTTAAAGATCTTTCTCCTTCCAACGTTAAGAATTTGTTTCTGGATGAGGCAATCTTCTTCACGGAAGAGAGGAAGTGCCAACCCCCACGAAGGCTCTGCTGGTTCCGTGGCAGGAGACTGGGCTCCTCGGCACGTACTCATTTTCCTGTCGTGTTGATGTAGGCTTCCTCCGTGACTGAGAGGTTAACTCTGGGATTATTAAGAACAACTGGGCTTCAAATGCCCCTTGTGGGCTTTCAACGTAGGAAACACCGTTGTGATACCTGTGAGCAACGCAGTGGAACCTGCTCTGTGTCACGTGGGAGGACAGTTTGATTGACAGCCCCACCCAGCGGCATCAGCAGGTAGCTGAGTCCTTGGTTCTTGCTATTAGACTGGCTTCCAGAACCCTCCCGGGACTAATTTTCTCAGTAGTGGGAAAAGTTGGCAGGCAATGACATAACAATAGAATATCTGCTCTTCTTTCTCCACTTTCAAGTCACTCCAGGGGAAAAAAAATGAATCAATGTGAGAAGAAAATTTTCCTGCATAAAGACTTGCCCATTATCAAAAGCCTTCTGAGGGTGATAAATCTCAATAATTCACAGTTCTGTTAAATCAAGAACTACCAATTTAGGTCAGTTCCTCCTGAGCCAGGTGATGGGTCTCTTTTCCATTAAAACTGCATCTGACTGAATAGGACTAAGGCTTTCAATACTTAATTTACCGATAAAAATCAACAAAATGAATGGTCATAATTTATTTTCCATTGATAGGTTAATCCAATTTTGCATGATGTACTTACGTGTTTTAATGACCATAAGCAATGGTTTCTTATTTGGGGGCCGAAGTTGATGAAGCAGATATTTTCCAGGTATTTGCTGACTATTAAAATCACATTATAACATTCATGTAACTCGTTTATTTAATTCTTCTTGGCATAAATGAAAAGTTAATTTTTGTTAACTATCTTCTCAAAAAAAAAAAACAACTATGCAGATACATGTAAAAGTTTCCAATGATTCATTCAATGTAATTGTTTCACAGATACTTATTTTGAAACACTTGCCCATCTTTTTAGGTAATAGCAAACGTGTTTCTTCAGGCCAGGGGAGGTAGCAATAACGATTTGTAGAAAATCAAAATCAGCCTTTTGTGGAACACAACTTTTTTTTCATGTAAGGGCTTCCCTTTCATTAAATTGTATTAGGATTGTCAAGAGCAAACATTTACTGGAACCACGTGAATAAAACACGTCATTCTCAACAGCAGAATTTTAATTGAGTTCTGCAAGGTTCCAGAAGGAAGGTGGTTGGCCGAGCTGGTGCGCCTGTCCATTCTGTCCTACCGTGGAAGGTCTCATTCTCCACTAATGAGCCTGTACTGTACCATAATCATTCAGGACAAATCATTTGCACATTAAACCAAACCCACTTAATTAACTTCTGTGTCGTACAGCCTATTCTTCCAAAACCATCTTCAGAAACTTTTTGAGAGGTCTTTATGTTTGGTCTTGATAATATGTGAATAAAGTCATTTCTATTCATTTTCAGCCTTTGCTTTTGTTCTGAAGAAAGAAACAGACAAGTTAGTGCATTCGAGAGCTGAAGATCTTAACAAAACTGCATTTATTAAGAATACTTATTGAATTATTTTGTGCATGGTAATCTGATATACCAGGTCCTGACTATCATTATGATGAAATAAATTCTCTACCCTGAGGACAGATCCTAACTACAAAGTTAGATTAAACTTACTGGAGGGGTTAGAAGAACAGCACTGGGTCCCTCTATAAAGATGATTTTCAAAAATTTCATATTAAGTCAGTTATAGAACTTATTAAAATGTGGATTCTAAGAAAGAGATTCAATAAATCTAGGGTGAAGCCCAAGAATCTGTATTTGAAAAACATAGAAGAACCCGTGGTGAACCTGACACAGATCGTCCTCAGAACTTAAAGAAGCACCATGTCTACGACTTCATGATTTCATAGTGAATTATTGTTAATATGTAAAATTGTTTCATATTTGTTGCCTTTGACAAATTCAAATATTCTCTTAAGTGGGACATCTGATCCTGATCTTTGTCAGAGTCACAGTTTTTTTTTTGTAAGATCAGTTTTTTGATCACTCAGCTTAGACCCTAAAATTCTCAAGTTGTACTTGCTTCTGTATTATTGTGTAAAATCAAAAAAGAAACAACAAAACCTTACTAGCAACAATAGAATGAGTCATGTCTATTTTAACCTTGCTTAACAAATGACATCAAAGAAAACAAAAAAGTTTCAATGTAGTTCATAGGTAGAGAAAAAAAAACAAACCCAGCTCGTTAATTATGTATTAGGTAAGAATCTCCAATCCATGGTGCGCAGGTAACATCAAAGCTTTCAACTAAAAGGGTTGCTTATTAGCATTTAAGTAAGAATTTTACCTGGTTCTGTCTCAGTCAGAGGCTGAAACCAAAGGAGTTATTAAACCCCTCGTCACCGAAGGTCAGGCCCCAAACAGAACCTTTATTAGCAGGTACAACATCTCACCGTTTGAAAAAGAACACTTTTTTTTTTTTTTTTGGTGGTAGTTTGCTCATGTGGGCAAAGAGAGCATTAAATATCTTGCAAGTGAAGCATAACATGCATTTGCTTCCTGTAATTTTTAGATATTTTCTGTGCTCACAGTTTCTCTGCTGGCAGAATTGTGTCTCAGTGGGAATGGTGGCAAGAGAAACGTTATCATGAAAGTAAAGCCAATTTCAGATTTTTGGAGGCAACTATATGCAGCAATTGCATTTAGAAAGCACAAGGAAAAATGTGAGCTTGCAGGCACATACAAGTTTTGAGGCAGGAAGTACAACAAACACACTGGAGATTATAAGGAGTGACTTCAAACTTCAGGACTATTTTGAGTGCCTTTTACTTTTGATAGCTCATTTTAATAATCTGCCCTAGCTCTGTTTCTCTTTTAGGTCCTTTTGGTTGTTCAAGATTGGCTCTGAATGTTATGTAAGGGGTCCTGAAATCTCTCTGACTGAAGGCATTCCATGGTGCCCTGTTAACAGCCCAGAAACCAGTCTAATTTTAAATTAAAATGACACTTTCTACAGAAAATGTAGTCTAATACAAATTTGCCGTTGCGGTTTGGATAGAGATAGGCAAGTGACCTGTCACTTCTCCACTCTGTCTTCAATTATCAGATGAGGAAGTCTCATTGTTTCACAGATGTTTGCAGATAGGGCTCCTTGTGGTTCCGCTAATAGCTACCTGTTTGATATTAGACAAACCACTTAACCTCTCTGGCTTTCATTCTTTTCAGGAATAAAATAAATGGATTAGATTTAAGGTTCTCTATGATCCTTTCAGCTCAAACAATGAACTGATCTTGAAGTTTTCAATTTTTTTATTTAATGTGTCTTGTTGAATTTTCTAATTTTTTTTCTTACTTTGATCTTGAATGCGATTATTTGGTAGCTTCAGTTTAACAAATTCAATTCGAAGTGGGAGAATTTAATGGTAAATCTATAATGTACAAGAAGCAGTAAATATTCCCACAGATCAGCTCGACATTCTCTGAAGTTTTTGTATCACTTCCCTGTCTTCTGTCGTGGGAGCACTACCGTTTCACAGGAAGGGTTTTCCATGCACATCCTCAAGCTCCTTAGAAGGTTTTCAGCTGCACCGTCACGAGGCTCCACCGTCTGAGGCTTAGCAAGGATCCTACAGCCCAGCGTGGGATCGCTCCTGCATTGAAGCCATTTCCTCCTCTGAGAATCTTTGGCTTCGTAGAGAGACTGTGATTGAGGATCAGTTCTACTGTTGAATTCAGGAAGCCTTGTTTCTTTTATAATACCTAGAATTCTTCTGGAAAACGGAATAATTCCCTATTTAGCGCTTCTCTCTCTGTGTCTCATTCAATCCAGCTAAGAGAAATCAGTTGATGTTTTTGATGTTTTGCTTGGAAATCATCTTAGATCCATCTATTCATGAGATAATTTCCAGGTTTTTATAGGGGATAGTTTTGCAAAATTTTCTCCCACTGTATAACAGAAGTCCCCATTTCTCTAGCTTCCAAAAACATTGTCTTCACTGTCCTCTAAGTTCTTACAGGATAGTCGTCTCCTTGAGGCCTATCCAACCCCTATCCTCTGCCCAATCCCAAAACCAATGAATGATACATGTTTTAGTGGCATAAAACAATTTTTTATGCCCATAGATTCTATAGGTATAGAGAAGTGGGCAGGACTTTGCTCCAGAATATCTGGGGTCTCAGCCCGGCAGACTCGAATGGCTGAGGGCCAGACTCACTTTGGAGGCTCTGTGTTCATGTGTTTTGGCTCCTGGGCTGGGCTCAGCTGAGTCTACGAACTGGAGCAGCAAACACTAGGTCCCCATGTGGTGTCAGCTATTGGCAGCATGGTAGCTGGATTCGAAGAAGATGTATCCGGGGAGGAGGGATCATCCAGACAGCTGATGCTAGGGGAGAGTTGGCTGGAAGCTGCATGAACTTTGTAGACATAGACTCCAAAGTCACTAGACAGCCACTGGAGAGTCAGCAAAGCCAGCTCGGATTCAAGGAGAGGGGAATTATCAAGCTTTACTTTGTGATGGGCGATGACAAATGTGTATTGCAGAAGAGCATGTCAAATGGGAAATACTGTTGGGCCATCTTTGGAAAATACAGTCTTCTATACCGTGTAAAAATCCTTTATCAAATGATGTATGGAACGGAGAGTTTTCTGCAGACTTGTCATAATTTCTGGTTTGGACAGGAAATGCTTTAGTTGTAGGACTTTCAGTTATTGCCATTCAGACAGTTAGATGAAGAAGCACATCAGGCAGAGACGAGCAGGACTCAGCTGTGGTCAAGCAGAATCAGGTGTATCACCTCGCTGAGGCAGGAGGAGGCTGCAAGAGGAGCTGTAGGTCATTTTGGTGAGAAGGGGCTGGAGGGAACTTGCAGTTGGGCTTGTGCTGGGTGATTTTCAGCAGTGTGTAAGGGAAGTGGAGTACGGCTCTGGCAGTGAGAGAGTGTTTTGGTAAATTTTGTCTGGAGGTGGAGGAATTAAAGTGGAGACACTGTTCATTGGTCAAGAAGCAATGGTCACCCACGTGCACCTGATATTTGTGTGGTTGCAAAACATCCTTGTCCCGGGTTCAGACATGATCAGAATAGTCTTAACTCTGTCTCGGTGAGCTATCTCACAGTGCAGCCTCGCCCAGCTCTTGTTCATATTCTGCAAAAGCTGTTTATGCTTTCTTGGGGACTTTTGGCCTAGCGATCATGTGCTGGGGCTATTTTTTTACTTTCTGACAATAAAAGTGATCTTCACCTTTTAATGACTAACCTTAGATGTAAATAAACCAATTAGAGATGAGTCTGCAATTGTAATTAACTCACAATAATGGTGAAGACAAACCAAGAAGCCTGGGGACCACTTCCATCATTATCCATTGTATAACCAATATATCAGCTTGCTTTCCACTTTCTGAGCTTGGGTGCTCTGTGCTTATTATTTGTTTTGTTTCTTGTGTGTCCATTACACAGCGAGAACAAATGAACTTCCTACTGCTCTACGAGTTGTCTTTTGGGGAAGTTGAAACCTGGTGTAGAATTTTAGGAGGCAGTAAGATGCCTCCGGGAGTCCAAAGCTGTGCCACCTCTCTGGTCCTTTAGAAGTTGAGGGACTACAGAAGAATTTTGGAGCTCCAGTCCAGAGCTCCAGTCCAGAGCTCCAGTCTTGCTGCATCAGACTCGCTGGACAGGGACTACGTCTTAGGAAATATGACATATGGAAAACCTTCCTGGATGTCTGGCAGGCTCGTCTGTCTCCTTGGGATGTGGCCTGTACAGCTAAGCTTTCCACTCTCCCCACCCCCACCTGTTTGTGATTGGAACGTTGAAGTTACTGTGTGAGCACTAGGATTGCATCTGAAAAAATCATGCATTATTTAAAAATAAAAACGACGTATAGGTCCTGTCACACTGTGGAGCCTATTATCAGAGGCTGCTTTGAACTTGGAGCTGATTTGAAGTTGAACGAGGTCAGACTGACCTGGGTGCATCCTTTACACATGAGCAAGTTCCTGAAAGCCTAAGGGCAAAAGGTGTGCTAATAACAAGCCCACTTCCTGTGGGATACCCCTTGTCACTCTTGTGTTGCCTGAAACAAAAACCCAGACCTGACTGGCTCCTGTGTCTCAGCGCAGAGCTGGCCTGTGTGGATGGGAACAGCAGTAATGGGGAAGGAGGGAAATTGCTGCTTCCCACTTCCCTTCATCACTTGTAAATTCCCCACTCCCAGCATGAGTTTTCTCAGCCCCTCTTCCATTTCTTTCCCCTACTCTTTCTGCAAGACCCATGCCTGCTGCTTATTTCTGGTTCCACTGCCCTCACTATGGGGTTTAAGAAGTTCAGGATACCTGGTGTCTCATTTTCTTTCAATGTATAAATTAATCTTTGCTTTTTGACCACCTACAGATCCACTGTCATTACTCACACACACACACACAGGGCCTGAAAGAAGAAGGAAGAGTATTGGAGGATCTGCAGGAAGATTTCTTTCTCCCCATAAATTTTTGTACAGTTGTACATAATCAGAAAGTTGGGTGCTTATTTTAGCAATAAAAAATATTGGGGAAAACTGGTAGGAGTGGGAGAGGGAAGACAGAAACTGATCAGAGGCACCAAAGTGGTCCCCAGAAATATGGAAGAACATGGGGTAGTGATGGGAAGCGGGGGGGAGGCTCCCATGCCTGCCGATCTCTGCTGCCCACTCCTGAGATCCCTTGCTTGGCTCTCAGACACAACCTACCCACTAGTTTCTCAGAGCCCCATTGGGGACGCAGAGAAATACCATGAGGTCTAGAAGGATGCAGTGGGCAGTTTCTGACCTTGCACGGTCAGTATCCCTGGTGAGGGATCTGCAGGCTCATTCTGGTAAAATCCTGGTTAAATATGGTGGACAGATTCTACACAGCAGCATCTTGCTGCCAAGTTCAGCTTCATATGATAAACCACTGGTCCTACAGCAGGTGTCATTATAAAAATGTGTCCTCCCTGCTTCCCTGCTCTGGCTATTCAATCAAACATAATCTAGGTGCCACTGAGAAGAAATTTTGCTCACTTTATTCGCATCCCAAGTAGTCTGACCCCAAATAGGGAGATTATCCAGGTGGGCTATTCACACCAGTCCTTTTTTTTTTTTTTCTTTTTTCTTTTTTCTTTCTTTTTTCTTTCTTCTTTCTTCTTTCTTTTTCTTTCTCTTTCTTTCTTTCTTTCTTTCTTTCTTTCTTTCTTTCTTTCTTCTTCTTTCTTTGTTTTAAATTCTACCTATCTCTTTTGCAAGAGAGAGGGAGAGAATGTGCGCAAGCAGGGAGTGGGACAGAGGCAGACCCAGGGAGAGAACCCCAAGGAGACTCCATGCTGAGTGGGGAGCCCAACTCGGGGCTCGATTCCACAACCCTGAGATCCTGACCTGAGCTGAAATCAAGAGTCAGATGCTCAACCAACTGAGCCACCCAGGCGCCCCCACACCAGTCCTTTAAAGGAAGAGGAAGTTGGAGAGATTCCAAGTCTAAAGGCTTTGACTTGCTGATGCTGACTACAGTAGGAAGGGCCGTGAGGAGCGGTGTGGACAGGCATGGGAGGGTGCCAGTGGCTCCCCTTGAACAGCCAGGAAGGAAAGGAGGACCTTAATCCCTACAACTAGAATGGCTGAATGCTACCAACAACCTGAATGAGCTCAGAAGAGGGTTTTTTCCGGTCCCGGAAAGGAACATAGCGCTGCTGTCACTGTGGTTTCATCTTCTTGAGACCCCAATCAGAGAATTCAGGCATACGGTGCCGACTTTGGAGCTACAGAACTGTGAACCAATTTTGTTGTTCTAAGCTGTTACATTGATAGTAAATTTGTTACATGGCAATAAAATCTAATACAAGTCCTAATATATACGATGAGTTTCCTACAATGCTCAAGGGGATTGCAAAAAGGCTGAATTGAGGAAAACATGCTTTCCTTAAAAAATGTGTTCTCCTAGTTATCAAGAGTTCTAAAAATATTTAACACCAATGAAGTGTCTCTGATGAAAAAAATAAGTGGAGAAAACCCCATTCCTAACTAAAATAGGTTGAATTACATGTTGATACTGCCATATCCATGTTGTTGGGGCAACACGGATACTGACATGATTCCTCAAGCAGATTCTCAACAGAGTTCTTTTCTTTGATTCACACAGAGCAACTACAGTAGAATGGAATGGTTGGGAGCACAGGTGAATAGAACTGATACCATGTCATAGTGGTGCTATGAGAAGTAAATAAAAAATTAAGTTCTAAATAAATCTTTCAGAAGAGACCTCATTCAATTTCTTGTCAAGTCTTAAGTATTAGCTCTTTCTGTGAATTAGCACTGGAAGGGGGCAGCATTTACAAGAGTTTTTCAGTATTAATCAGTCATCACATCTAAACTCAACTGCTGTATCATTTCTCTAATTGTGAGTTTCTGTTCCTTGAACGCTTTCAAAAGGCCAAACTTACCTCCTTCCTTTCTCCTTTCCCCTCCACGGTTAGCTTTGTTTGCAAAACCTGGCCATTACTGCCCTGGGGCCATGGGACCTGACTCCCTGTTTTATATCCAGGAGGAAGGACATTCAGCTCCAACTCCAGCCCTCATTTGCTGTGCTGAGAGGCAGGTTTCCCTTCTTGTTTAATACAATGTTGCACAGCAGCAAACGTGCAAAATGTTATCAAGATACAGTGCAAGATAAAAGATTTTGAAGAACTTCTCATTATTTCATTCCCTTCCTTTGCAGTTACGTATCTTGTCTCTTAGGAAAAGGTCAGCTTGGGGACACCTGGGTGGCTCAGTTGGTGAAGCGTCTGCCTTTGGATCAGATCATGATCTTGCGGTCTTGGGGTGGAGCCCCTGCCCAGTGGGGAGTCTGCTTCTCCCTCTGCCTCTGCCATTCCCCCTGCTTTTGCTCACTCTCTCCGTCAAATAAATAAATAAATAAATAAATGAACAAATAAATAAATCTTTTAAAAAAAGAAAAAAGAAGAAAGAAAGGGCCAGCCTCAGTTGCAAGGCAGGCTGTAACTCTTGGTGACAGTGTATAAGGCATATCTATTTCTCAGATAAAACAAAGACTGTCATGAGGAAAATGGCACATCCCTGTTTGCTGGGCCAGGACTGCCTAGGATGTCCTGGTATGCTAAGAAACATCAACCCCAAAGCAGATCTCTGGCCTTGTTTTCCAAGGATTTGTTCAAATCCCCTTTTCCAGTTTGCTTTTACAGTTGATAGTTCGTCTTAGCATCTCCAGTGGACACTTCAGTGTTTCATGTCTGGTTCAGCAACCAAATAAATCAACACTGGCATTCTCGCTCTGAAACATACCTTCTGTGATCTTAACTGGTGCGCCTCTGTAAAACAAAGAACCCAAGATACAGTTGTTACAAAGTTTTAGTGAAAGAATACACGCAAGGCACTTACTTAGTTTCATTTCTAGCATTTAGCAACTACTTGATCGCTGGTAGTGATTATTATAGCTTACCTCTACTGTGGGTACCACCATGCCCACAGCATCCTCTCTGAGAGGGTAGAGCAAAGGTATGTGGCAAATTCCACTAGTGGGATTAATTCATGGGAGATATTGCAGCTAAATTAATCAAAAGACTGATTTATGAATTTTAAAAAGAAGTGAAGATTTGAAACTTTAAAATTCACACATTCGCCAGAAATATGCTAAAAAAAACATTTAGTAGAGTTTCTGTTTTAAGAATGGATAACAATGATTAATGATTAGTTATCTTTCCACGTCCAGGGATCCACGCATAGTATAGGAACTAGACTATGGGTAATAGAAGAAGCTACCATTCTGACGCTCGGAAGCAAGTCTCTGGCCAGGAATCTGGGTAAAACAATCGCAAAAGGCATTTAACCACAAGAGATCAAAGTCCCACCTGTGGCAGGAGCAAGCTGAATCTTAGTAATATCCACATGGTGCTTAAATCTCTAAATCAAGAAATTCTAATTAAAACCGGATTCAGACCCATGAAACACCTGGGGGCCTGTCAGATAGAGACAAAGGATCACTGTGTAGGAACAGTTCCTTGACTCCCCTGGTGTGGGGAAAGCAGAGAGCCCACAGGGGAGGAAGATGACCATGTAGCCACAGCAGGGATGCCCAGTTCCTGGCCGGGACGCGGACAGGTCATAGAGAGCAGGACAAACAAGGCCCTGCCCTCGGAAGGCTTGGAGTTTACCTGGGAGGAGCATCCCATGCATTCCACGTGCCACCCAGCCTCTCCAATCCTGCCCTCGCTATCTAGGTGCCCCTTCTCGTCATGCCGTCAATGTAATGCCCAGCACACAGCTCTGTTGAAGCACTTCACACCTGCTGCATTTCTGTAAGAGCCCATCTCCCCTGTTAGAGGTTCATTCATTTAGGGAAGAATCTATGTTTTATTCAGTACATGTCTCTAGTCCCTACCACAGCTCCTGACTTACCGTACTTACCTTGGACGCACTGAATAAACTGATAAGACAATATGTTCTATTAAATAAGTAAACAAGCTAATATTATTAATTTACTTTTATTTTACTTTTATTTTTCATTGGTAGCACAACGGAAAATGTTGCCCAGGCTTTTATAATTTATAAATTCTGATTTTGTGATACAAATAAATAGCTGTTGTAAAAGAGGGTGCAGGGAAGAAGAGTAATAAAATGTGCAGATCATACGCCAAAATTACGTTCCAAGTAGAGACAAAAAGGTGAGCTGTACCAGTGAAAGTAAATGTGTTCAAGCTGAATTACCTGCTCAACATTTTAGGTTTTATACATATAATATACATTTATATTATAACATAAACATTTATTTTCTTAAATGTTTCCTCAAACATCTAGCCTAAAATATATCACTTTAAATAAAACATTTATGCATTATTGAATTTAAGTTGGTATTTAGTTCAGAGCTACCTATTAGTGTCATGATAATATTCATCTTTCCTGATGCTGCGTAAATATATTTTCATAAGTCAGTCAATGTAACATTTTTTCAGTATTTTTATGCTAATTTTGTCATGAGGTTTTTTGTATGACTACTTCCCTGTCAGGATCAACAGTCATTCCTAAATATGTGAAGACTCAAAACTTTAGGGACGAGGGGAAAATCAACTATATATCATCTCATAGGTGAAGGCAGAGGATCCCAGATATTTATGGATATTTCAATATCATGCAGAAAAGAGTTAATGCCGCAGGCCTGACTAGTATCCTTTGAAAAGCCTGCTTACAAGGTTGTCCCTTAGCTGGCATTTGGGAACTTGGAGTATGAGAGG
This sequence comes from Ursus arctos, assembly GCF_023065955.2. Classification (NCBI taxonomy): domain Eukaryota; kingdom Metazoa; phylum Chordata; class Mammalia; order Carnivora; family Ursidae; genus Ursus; species Ursus arctos. The sequence goes on from NW_026623089.1 coordinate 71,384,394, forward strand.
GTTCCTATCACCCTAACTGAAGATTCAGGTGTTAGGTAAGAGTAGGAGAATGCCCAAAGGCAGGATGCATTAAGAAAAAATATAAAGAAAGAAAGAAAGAAAGAAAGAAAGAAAGAAAGAAAGAAAGAAGAAAAAGAAAAGAGAAAAGAAAAATTAATGAGAGAAAATCTGAATTAAGCAAAGTTAAACAGGTTTATGTGCTGCAGGATTTTCCAGAGCCTGTAGGTACTAATAGTAATGATAAACACACATTGGGCACTTAGCATATGTTAAGTGCTTTGAATGTGTTCACTAGTTTAACCCTTACAACAGCACTGTGGTGCGGGTACCATTATTATCATACTATTTTACATATGGAGGAACTGAAGCCAGAGAAAGGTCACTTCCTCAAGGTTACCCAGCTTGTGCGTTTGAGGACAGGATTGGTACACAGTATTTCTCTAATTTATTTGACTGTAACCTTCACCTGCAGCATTTCCTGGGATGAATATTCCATGAGACATAGTTTGGTAAATGTTGGAGTAGAGCGAACAAAATGAGGAGAGTTGAGAAAAGTACGTGGGCACTTTCCCATTGTAGGAGAATGGCATTCCCATAACTCCAAAGACAGGATCCATCCTCATGAGGAATCAGATTTCCTGGCCAGAAATCAGCATTTAAAATCCTTACTCATAATGAGAGAAATCGAGATAAGAACATGAATTACCAAGTTCAAGTATATATATTTAATTATATATGTTGAATTATGTTTTATGTCAACATATAATACTCTCAATATATAAATAAATCAATATATAATATATTATGAATCTATAGGGTTAGAAAGATTCTTTCATACACTGTTGGTTAGAACGTAAATTATTACATTAATGCAGGGCTCTTTAGAAATCTTAAATAAAATCATTATGGATATATCCTTTGACCCAGATATTTCTGCCATTTCTAGCCCCAGAATAACCCCCCATTCACTCTGCCAAGCCCCATTCCATACCTGCTTTACAGTACTGTTCTTGGTAGATTGTATCACCGGATTGTTATATCACCATAATGTATCACTGTTGTGTTATTTGCTGCCTTCCCTCTAAGAGGATTACATATCCTCACTGGTTGCTAAGTGACTTACTGGGTTCCTCCCAGCAGGAGAAATATAATCCCTTCCTTCTTGATGGTAGGCTTGGCCACATGACCTGCTAAAGCTGATGGACGATGGGGGGAGGTAATATACGCCATGATCCAGCAGAAGCTTCAAGAGCTGTCATGTGGTTTCATTATTTCTCTTACTTCTCTGTGCCAGGGGATTAAAATAAGGCTGCTCCTTTAGACTGGGTCCTTAAATAATGAAGACATGGAGCAGACCCTCTGGTATCACATATGTGAGTGAGAAATGAATGTTCAGTAAGCCACCGAGGTTTCTGGTCATTTGTTAACTTTGGTTTTGTAACCCAGCATAAAGGATTAGAATCCCCAAATTCACTTCTTCTACAAAGCCTTTCATGTTTGTGCTAGCTTATGCTTCCCCCCCAAGCCTACAAAGACCTTAAACTCTGTAATATAAATCTTTAAGTTGTCCATTTTCCTAATATTGACTTCCAATTATATTAAATACATCACACTGTTCTCCACTGATACATTACAAATTCTTTGAATTCTGTGCCAAGCCTTATAATTATTTTCTCTGGTCCTAGAAACATAGTAGGTACTCAACAATAAACATTCTTTAGCCAACACACCTAGAAGTAGTTATCGAGGACCTACGATATGCAAGACACTGTTGCCTTATCAATTAATAAAAATGATAACTGAGGACTTCATTTCTGTCTTGGTGAGCAAAGAATGTTTGTTCTGTCCCCTAGAAGCAGGCAGTTGGTTCCAGAAAGATTGTGCTTGCTGGTGATTAGCTCATAGAGGTCCTTGTAAGGACTGACCTTTTAAAAATACACAACTCAAAGTGGACTCATTGCCTTTAGAGGTGGAGGAGAATTTGCCCTCTTACCCCTAAGCCAGAAACAAACTCCTTCATTCTTATAATGTGGATGTGTTTAGATTTCCCTAAGTGAGAGGTTACTTTCTAAAGGAATGTATGTTTGGGGTGAAGAGGCAGAAATACACCAATCAGTTCTATTTCTTCCTGAAACCAACTCCTGTTTCCTTGGGCTCATCCATGACTGGTCTGGCTTCTCAGGCACAGGGTTCAGAGATTTCTATGATTTTTAAATAAGGAATACATCAAGAAATGTATTTAAGCTATCTATTCATTTGAGCTCCAAAGTCTCTGCTACGGTTTTTTTATACGGCAAATTAAACTGATGCCTTCAGTCTCATTGGGAAAGGAAGGGGGCTCCTCGGAACCTGTCCAATGGCTTCTGATGACTTAACACAGAAGGCCTTCTGTCAATCCTTTGAAATGAGGTTAAATGACATTAATCTAAGAACAGTGGTTGGCGGGGATAAAAATTTCATACATGAGTGGACAGAGCAACACAGCTGTAAATTTTCCATTTTTGCTGAGTCGCTGTAACAAGTATATGACATCTGTATTATTTTCCTTACTATAATCCCATAATATTTTGATCCTTAGATAAATGTCATTGAATCATTGCACAGTTAACCTTGTGAGATTTTCTGAAGCTAACAGGCCAAAGTAATGTGAATTGATAGGCAGCATTAGCCAAGGTCAAACAGTTATTACTGTTAGGTGGCATGTGGGTCATGTTAATGTCTGGCAAGAGGAGGAAGTGCCATATATATATATATATATATATATATATATATATATTTTAGAGGGAATAGAGAATGGGAATGTCTTCCTAATTCCACAAGAAACAACAATTTGGAAAGCCTCATTGTCCCTTCATTCTCTATTTTTTATTATTTGTTTGTTTGTTTATTCATAGGATCAATACAGTTCTATCTGGGATGTTTTTCACTCCTCAGAAAAAAAGGCCTAGCAAAATTCAGAGAATCTTACATTTCTGGAGTCACAAGGGGCTGCAAGATTTCTGGCCCAACCTTCTCTTTATTAATGAATAAAATGAACCCCAGAGTCCTTAAGTAACTTATCTGTATTAGATTTGATGTAAAAGTTGTGATCAAAATATTAGTAGTAAACAACACATTTTTTAAAAAAAAGATTTTATTTATTTATTTGACAGAGAGAGAGAGAGACAGCCAGTGAGAGAGGGAACACAAGCAGGGGGAGTGGGAGAGGAAGAAGCAGGCTCCCAGCGGAGGAGCCCGACGTGGGGCTAGATCCCAGGACCCTGGGATCACGCCCTGAGCCGAAGGCAGACGCTTAACGACTGAGCCACCCAGGCGCCCCAAAAAACACATTTTAAGTGAAGAAAATTTGGGGAAGAAAAATAGAAAAAACCAACTGGACAGAAGGGTATCACCGAGGCTGTGGGATGGGAGTAGGAAACTGCTCCTTCACGAAGGGCAGGACAACTGTGCAGTGATAGGGAGGTAGACGCATCCATGAAGCTGGCAAACGCGGGGACAGATGCAGAGCGAGGGAGTGACTGGTGTGCGGAGGGGCCGTCACGTCACCTCTGAGGGGCTCTTGTGGACGTGCTCTATGGCTTTGTCCTTTGCGCTGAACTCCACAATGTTGTGTGTCGTTGACTTGCATGAATCCATACTGCCATCCATGACAATCAGAAAACACAAATGTGGGGGTGCCCGGGCAGCTCGGTCGGTTAAGCCTCTGACTCTTGATTTCTCTTCAGGTCATGATCTCAGGGTGGTGAGATCGAGGCTTAGGTAGGGTTCCATACTTAGTGTGGAGTCTGCTGAGGCTCTCTCTCCCCTCTGCCCCTCCCCCTGCTTGTGCTCATGCGTGCACTCTCTCTCTCACTCTCTCTCTCTCAATAAATAAATAAAATCCTGAAACAAACAAAAAAAAAAACAAACACAAATACGGGAGGAAAGAACAAATAACATATTGAAGCACAGAATTAAGATTCAAAACCATTGTGCAGATGTGAACCTTGAGCCTAACCCAATGAGTAAAGATGAGAATAGGACTAAGAGAATAACTAAAACCCAAAGAACTTGCATAAATTCAGGATTGGTGATACCTGGCCTAATAGCAGGTTAGATGGTGCATACGTCAGTGTTTTAGGTACCCATAAACTCAGTGTAGTTCAGTATTCTGTCAAGAAATTAATTGCCGTCTTAGGCTATTTTCATTGAATGTTGTATTTTCATTCATGCCATATATATTGGAAGGATGGTATTCACTAGGTAAGACCACTGCTAAACTATTGCATCTCTCAGTGTAGCCCTTGAAAGGTGATAATGAAGAATTAAAGTGATGGTTCCTGAACTTCCTTAAGCTGATCCTTTGAAGGTTTCTTTACAGAGTATAAATGTGATCACAAAAATCACATAATTTCAGAGGGTTTACAGACACAAGTTGAAAACTCTTAAAGGTAGAGATGACCAGTAGGAGGGCAATCGGGAAAATAGGAGCTGTGGAGGTGGTACCATATGAAAATCAGTTGGTGGAATTATGGATGCTCAACTTGAAAAGGGAAAGTTCCCAGGGAGACACCGACCAGCCATCATCTGGAGGTGGGGTGGGGTGGGTGGATGTGGAGGGCCTGGAAATCCTGTATTGTGTCACTCAGAGTGGAAATTGTGTGCCCAGAATGAAGCATTTGTGAGACGGCAATATACATTTCTCTTTATCCTTTCATTGGAATATAAAAACAAGCATATAATTTCTAAAAAAAGGGGGGAGTGCTTTAAGCAAAGGATTTCTCCCAGTTTTTGCAAATATGTATCTCTTCCGTGAAGGGATACATGAGTTTTTGATATCTAATTTGTTATTTATTTGCTTTCTATAAGAAGAAATAATCATTGTTTTCTATAAGAAGGAAAAATAATTGTTTGCTACAGATGATCTCATCCCCAAGAATGGGTTTCAAGACTCTTCTAAGCATTAGAGGTATTCAACGATCAGATGGGCGGAGAGCCTCCTTCGGGCCAGAACTATTCTAGCAGGGATTGCGTAGAAGGGATTCAGGGACTGGATGAGTCTTTAAGGCTCAGTCTTGTGCTAAGAATCTATGGTTGTGTCCTAAATTTCCCCACCCCCTTCTACTTTTTCAGGAACCTTTTCTCCCATAATCATTGTGAATACCATCACAGAAGTTCTGTGTAAAGCATACACGTAAATGTTTACAATGAATTCTAGAATATTGTATAAAACATTTGTAACACTTTTTCTTTTTGTGCCAAAGTCCAAACTTCAGAAGCAACAGATATACTCACGGCTTGGTATATGAGAGATATACAGATAATGGGCATATTTATGAAAAATGGTAGGGAGTGCATGATTGGCAGATGTTATTAAGGGATGGGACTTAGTACCAAATTTAGGATCAGGCAGCATCTTTTTATCTTTTATGTCTAGGCCACTGGACCATGTTTCTTAATATTCAGGGGAGTGAGTCTTTGTGAATCCCCTGATTTAGGAGCACATCCTCCTCATTCCCTCTCCCCCACAGAGGACTGATCACATCCTCCCTTGCATGACCCTTTTGTGGCCTATTTTATTTGAGTCTTAAAATGAAGGTGAAGTGATATTCCAAAGAAAATAAATCTGGCACTACTAGATGTTGGGCATTTTCATTTATATGACAAGGAAGGAAAATGAGAATCATCGCTTCATGAAGCGGGTCTGGGCTGTCTGCTAGAGTCGCAAACACCTTCTGTGATGCTGCGGTGAGTCCTTGGCCTGGAAATGTAAAGTAAGGGGATCCTGGAAAAAATACATCTACCCAGAGGTGATGTGTGAATTTGAATATTAATATTCTCCTACTCATACCTATTTGTTGTCAGAACAGTTTGGGGAAAAAATAAAGGAAAAGTAAATGGAATAATATGCTAGAAATATAATACCAACTCATTACACCGATTCACAAAGTTAAGACAGCAGCTCTGGAAGGGTTCGTTGACAAATGCCAGCACTTTAAGGATTAAAATCAGACAGGAGTTTCTGGGCAGATGCCAGGGTCCAGGTGTCCCTCTCCTTCTCCACGGGTCTTAAGGATCAGTATATCTATGTAACAGACAAGTGGAAATATGCTTTATATAAACGAACACCAAAGGATTGTAGGACTGGAGAAATTGGGCTGTCTTGATTTATCTCTCGCTGAAAGTATTTTTCGCTGCCAGTTTTAACCAGGGCAAAGTTTTATGATCAGACATTGTCATAAAATTCATTTTTCAGTTAAGAACTGTGCCTAATTTTGCCCTAGAAAGAATTTTGCACAAAATTTATTTTCTTTAAACTGTCAGTGTGAGTGTCATGGAGAAGAAAAGGGCTCAGGGGATAGAATGCAATTAAGCTTCTAATAAACTCTCTGTCCCTCAAGTTTCAGGGGGTGATGAGATCCAGGGAGAGCGGGGCAGAAAGAAGGAGACATCTCACAAAATACCAGATCACAGAGAGAGAATGCTTACCAGGTATTTCAGGTGAGGGTTTCCTTTTGATTTCTCAAATCCTTTGATTTCAAAAAGTTCTTAATGCCCTTTGATGGTGGGCATGGAGGATGCATGTTGATGAAAAGCATCAGCCTGTTGTCTTCCTCTTCCTGTTGGTGGAACTTCAATGTCATAGAGAGAGAGAGAGCAAGACAGTACGAACCAGCTTGGAGGAAGATGCTGGATTGGGTGTGCATATTGCTGGTAGTATTGGTTAAGAAACCCTGAGCTTTCTAAATTAGGCGTTTAAGGATATCAAAGGAAAAGTTGAGAAACAAAACTGAGTGGGAAGTTGTACTCTTTTCAAATATCCATAGCAGTGGAATTCTTGTGGGGAAATATCTGGAAAAAAGTACTGAGTTAGATTATGGCAATATCTCCGACCATATATAAATACCTTTATAGAATATTTATATATTTATAAAAGTATATTTATGCATGTTTATAAATACTTAGAGAATATTTATATTTATATATTAATGGAATATTTATATTTATTCTTATGTATTAATAGAATATTTATACTTATGGAATGTGAAAGTCTTTCTATCATGTAAGTAATTCAATGTTTTGCATGTAAAATCTTATTTTAAAAGTCACCCTCTTTATAAATCTTCTGATATAACTAAGAATATTTTGTGACACAAATACACACTTGTCATTGAGATTGAATATCTTAATACTTGCTTTCCTTATGAGAAGCAATTCCTATACTTGATATTTTCTTTTTTTGGAAATTGATTACTTGTTGCCTTGGACGGTGATCTGAATCCAGTGTCAGTATGGGAGTTCACTCTCAAGTTCTCGGTAATTTTGCAAAAGAGGTTAGTATGGCTTAATGTTAAAAATTCATAAATCTTGGCGCGGGTGGCTCAGTCATTAAGCGTCTGCCTTCGGCCCAGGGCGTGATCCCAGGGTCTTGGGATCAAGCCCCACATTGGGCTTCCTGCTCTGCTGGGAGCCTGCTTCTTCCTCTCCCACTCCTCCTGCTTGTGTTCCCTCTCTCGCTGGCTGTCTCTCTCTCTGTCAAATAAATAAATAAAATCTTTAAAAAAAATTCATAAATCATGGAACTCAGGTGTATTTAGCTCTTATTGTGGTTTTGATACTATCTCATTGCTGGATTTACTGGTTAAATGCCTACGATGAAAACCCTTGTTTCTTTGTTCTCTTTCCTATCTCACCAGGCTTTTCAAATTTTGGTCAGCCCACACCTCCAACCCTCCAGACCTACCAGGTTGTTTTGGTTTTAACTTTGCTTTGGAAGTGCCATCAAGCCTGACTGATAATTTTTTTTCAAATGAGTCAAAATGAGACTGAATCCCTTCAGGAAGCTGGGCTGGCCCTGTGTGTGGCTCAGAAATTTATGTCCACTTGAGGTCAAGTGAGAACCCTGCTTAGTGGACCCTCTGTTTGGGGTCACCGAGGGATGGTGAGGTGAGAACATGGAATTGTTTTAAAATGAGAACTGTTTTCTTGTCAAGTCCTATCCCCCTCTTTTTGTTTTAAAATAAGTCTACTCCTTTGGGATAGAACTTTCCGTGATCCATCGACTGTTTTATTTCCTTTGTTTTGTAAATTGAAAGAACAGAAATTTTCAATCAGTTGCAAAGAACAAATATGGAATTCTCTACTGAGTATCCAATGCTTAATAAATTTGGAATGTCTTCAAGTGGTTAAAAAAAAATATATATATATATATATATAAAATACCTGAGGGGTTGGTGGTCACTCCAGACATGACGTAAGGTGAATCGAGCCCGTTTCTGTCGTTGCTTTGGACTCACCTGGCTACACTCCTCAGGCCTCTGCTCAGCCAGAAGGAGGTAATCCTGGATCAGACAGGCCCCCACAACCGATTTGATGGCCTGTTCAGCAGGAGCAGATCATTTAGTTCCTGTCCCCGGATGTGTGATTTCATGGTTTCAAGGGCTTTATGACTCCTCTGCATCCAATGTTTGTATTTGCTAACAGAAGCATTTAGAGTCTTGGTTTACTGTTTGGCAGAGAATCGATAAGAATGAGAAAAACTTTCATGTATTTCATTTTAACTCCAACAGGCATTATTTTAAAAATAGGGAGTAGAATCATGGAGTCTAAGGGTTTTCTTGTGTAACTTCTCATCTAGTCTCAGAATATCTTCTCTTACATTCCTGTTGAAAGTTAACAGGAAGTCATTGGTGCCAGGAAAGCAATCCCGTGCTGCACACAAATTACTGAGTAGAGTTATACCAGCACTTAACGAGGGCCTTCTCTGGGCCAGATGCACGCTATGCACTAGTCATGCCTAGATGAATCAGACCTGGTTCCCATCCTCAAAAGATGGGTCTCTTGTTGCATTTTAGCACTCTAAAATTTCCCATAGATAACCCATAAAATCAGGGGATTCCCATGTGTTTGATGTTTATGAAATTGTCCCAAATTATGCAATAAATAAGTATCCAACTAGACTATTAGTCAACACTTTATTTCTGTGTCTCACCTCAGTCCCACTGGCTATAATTTCAGAAAGAGCCAGAGGTATATGGTGATTGTTTTCCTTTTTTGTTTTTGCCATCAACTCGTAGCCCACATGCTGACCATGGATAGCAGACATACTTTTTTTTTAGCTTGTACTTCATTTCTCATACATTCGAACTAACACTTAGAAATTGAAAATTTTCAGTAAAATCAGATTGTGGTGATGGTTACACAATCATGTGAATATAGTATGTGAGGATACTTTAGTGGATGGGTTGTATTGTGTATGAATTACAGTCGAGCCTTGAACAATGCGGGGTTGAAAATGCACTTTTACAACTTTTAACTTTTAACTTCCCAAGAATTTAACTGCTAATAGCCCAGTGTTGACTGGAAGCTTTACTGATAACATAAGCAGTTGGTTAAGACATATTTTGTATGTTTTATGTATTCTACACTGTATTCTTAAAATAAAGTAAGATAGAGAAAAGAAAGTGCTATTAAGAAAATTGTAAATGAAGAGAAAATACATTTATAGTACTGTACTGTGTTTTTCAAAAACTATGTATAAGGGAACCCGTGCAGTTCAAACCCATGTTCAGGGGTCAACTGTACTTTCAGTGAAGCTATTACAAATCTCTATTTCCGGTTTCTTTCGAAAAATCCAACTCTCTGGCAATCCTGGACCTGCATTTGCACATGGCAGCCACCAGCGGGAACTGACCAGCTGCCGCCTTCAGGTGAACGTGAGTTCCCTCACCCAGCCTAACTCTTCTGTTAGACCAACAAAAATACTTGAGTCTGGGATTCTCCAACGTGCCCAGGAATTCTCAGTTCAGAGCAGTTTTGCCACCTTGCTGGGAGGGGAGGAAGGAGGCTGGGCCTTAAGAAGTCCATGCAAATTGGGGTTTTCCTTCTAGGAAAGATCAGGCTCATGAACTCCCCCATTCCAGCAGCTCTTGTGTGTACATAAAACAATGGGAGAAGCAGAGGTTTTCCTTCTCCTTGGTGTGTTGCCTCTCATTTCACTACCCACAATGGACCACTCAACAGAATGCTGTCTGCCACGCTACCCACTTCATTATGAATTGGAACCACAAGTTGAATTATGGCTCAGGGGTGGTTCATTCGAGTTCATCTGTCAAGCCTTACAAATCTAATCAGCCCTTTAGAGTAGGACTTCCAAAACTGTTCCTGTGAACTTTAGAGTCTCAAGAGAAGAAAAACAGTTTATGTGGTTAAATATTAGGGGAAAATGCTGAGTATAATATTCAGGTTCCATATTAGCAATTCTCATTAGCATACTAATAATTTTCAGAAGGATTGCAGCAAAGGAGTCTATTGTGAATTTTGTTATTTCCCAACTAAAATTGATCTGGAAAGTTTACCTAGGAATCCTAGCCCTTGTCTCCAAAGCCATAAATCTAGAGAAAGACTGATGGATCACACGTTAGGACATTCCCAGTGAATGCTGTTTGGATATTAATTAGATGTACAATATCCACTTGAAGAAAGTCTAGGAATAAAAGCAAGAGTGCATTATTGAGAGGGAGCAAATATACACCATTGATGAAGCTTTTAAAGGATGGAATTACAGAAAGAGAGAATCACCTCTTAAAGGAGGGCACTATATCATTGGGGCTGGATGTGGGGCAAGCCAGAGGCAATCTTACAGATTCCCAAGTACGCATCATGGTGGTCGAAATCTTTCTTTTGGTTCTTTGAGCATTTTTGAACATCTTCTCTTTAGTATTTGTGCAGGTCACCAAGTTCAGGTTTCCTGGAGGTAACATGCAAGAAAATTATTTCTTTGGGTAACCTAGCTTGAACTTGCCAGTTTGGGGACCAAGACAGGACAAGGAGGTGGTGGGGGATTTAGAGATTGGTGAGAGAGGACTAGCTCTGAAGATACTTCTGCTATACATATAAACATGTGTATTTCAATAGCTATCAGGCTAACCCTAATAGTTCTTTTTCTTTGTGGGAAATTCAGAAAAGTGTAAAGAAGAAAAAAATGATCAGACACAACCACATATTAATACTCTGATACATTTCCTTCTTAATATATTTTGGGCATAATGTAAAATGAGTTCTGGCCCAGAGTTTTTCACTTAATGTTAAATTGTGGGCATTTCTCTGTCAATAAGCATCCTTCATAAATGTTATTTTTAACAGTTACATTGTATTCCAACTTTTGGATCTCCTATAAATTTTAAAACTTCATTCAGATTATTAAATTAAAATATGCATGTGTTTCTGGCAAGACTTGAATCTTCTATCCCAAGATCTGAGGAGAAGAAATACTGAAATAGATCTGATGAGCTCATAATAGACCCTGCAACTGAGACCCCACCTCACACCTCCAAGGAGGATTTTTGTAGAGACTGTCATTTGGGGCTATTGATCTGATGGGTGATTTACCTGTGGCAAGGGGAGTGTGAGAAAACTGTGATCAAAGTGGAGTGTGTCTCTGGAGTGCCACATTACCGGCTGTAAGCCCTGAAAGACTCCATGGAGGGCTCAGGCAGGGAGGTTGCACGGCCAGCCTCAATCGCGAGAAGCGAAGGGGAAATATGCTTTGAACAATGACCACTTTTAATTGCTGTGAAATGGACAAAATGCTTTTCACAGGGTTATCAACAGCTGAGAACCATCCATTTATTTTATAAATGAAACAGAAGATGGACATCCCCATCTCTTTAGGTAATCAGTGCAAACTGCTTTCAGGAGGGTTGAGGAAACCACTGGACAATGGGCTGGAATGGGGTCCTCACAGCTCACCAGCAGTGAGACTGACAGATCCCCTTCTTCCACATTTTTTTTAAGATCGTTTATTTATTTATTTATTTGACAGAGAGAGAGACAGCCAGCGAGAGAGGGAACACAGGCAGGGGGAGTGGGAGAGAAAGAAGCAGGCTTCCAGCAGAGGAACCTGATGCGGGGCTCGATCCCAGAACGCCCGGATCACACCCTGAGCTGAAGGCAGACGTTTAATGATTGAGCCACCCAGGCGCCTCCCCCCCCCCCCCATTATTATCCTTCATCTTTTCCTCTTTCCAAGCCAATTAGGACCCAGAAAAACTGGTTTGGAGGCCAAAAGAACACAGAAAAAGTCATCGGTTTATTATTTTTCTGTATCTATTCATTAGTTTTTGCCTTCTTTTAGGAGAAGAAAATATGGTGCTTCTCACAAAATTAAAAGAACTTCTCTTCCATGTGGCAATTTTATCCTTTACTAGAATTTTTGAGAATTAAATAATTTCATCATTGATGAGGATGATAAAATTATGGTTTTTGAAATTCTATGTCCTGAGAAAGAGAAAAGAAAAATGGGCTGAAGCTGTAATAAAATTTGTACTAATGACAGCCAATATATACATAAGACAGCATCCATGCAGGTGGAAACTGTTTACATTGAATTATCCCCACAAAAGTGCCAGAGACTCAAGTGAAGGCTTCCCAGGGTGAGCACTCTTTTTCCTGCTCATCTCCATCCTCACCATCTCCATCGTCATCGTCATCATCATCACTTCTCACCAATACTTACTTTGTCGAAACACAGTTCTTAAAATGTGAAAATCATAGTTCTTGTACAGAGCATAAGTATGTGTTAACTTTTATGTAATGCATTAATAAAGATACCAGCAGCAGGACAGAACAGCTTCAAAAGAGAGTAGGAGAAAGTGTGGTTTTGTTTTTGTTTTTTAAGTTGGTAGAAATAAATAGAAATAGGAGAACATAGGCAGCAACCTCTACGACATCGGCCACAGCAACCTTTTTCATGACACATCCCCAAAGGCAAGAGAAACAAAAGATAAAATGAACTTATGGGACTTCATCAAGATAAAAAGCTTCTGCACAGCCAAGGAAACAGTCAAAAAAACTAAGAGGCAGCCCACGGAATGGGAGAAGATATTTGCAAATGACACTACAGATAAAAGACTGGTATCCAAGATCTATAAAGAACTTCTCAAACTCAATACACGTGAAACAAGTAATCAAATAAAAAAATGAGCAGAAGATATGAACAGACACTTTTCAAATGAAGACATACAAATGGCTAACAGACACATGAAAAAATGTTCAAAATCATTAGCCATCAGGGAAATTCAAATCCAAACCACACTGAGATACCACCTTAGGCCAGTTAGAATGGCAAAAATAGACAAGGCAAGAAACAACAATTGTTGGAGAGGATGTGGAGAAAGGGGATCCCTCCTACATTGTTGGTGGGAATGCAAGTTGGTACAAACACTCTGGAAAACAGTGTGGAGGTCCCTTAAAAAGTTAAAAATTGAGCTACCCTATGACCCAGCCATTGCACTACTGGGTGTTTACCCCAAAGATACAGACATAGCGAAGAGAATGGCCATATGCACCCCCATGTTCATAGCAGCAATGTCCACAATAGCTAAATCGTGGAAGGAGCTGAGATGCCCTTCAACAGATGACTGGATTAAGAAGTTGTGGTCCATATATACAATGGAATATTACTCAGCTATCAGAAAGAACGAATTCTCAACATTTGCTGCAACATGGACGGCACTGGAGGAGATAATGCTAAGTGAAATAAGTCAAGCAGAGAAAGACAATTATCATATGATTTCTCTCATCTATGGAACATAAGAACTAGGATGATGGGTAGGGGAAGAAAGGGATAAAGAAAGGGGGGATAATCAGAAGGGGTAATGAAACATGAGAGACTATGGACTATGAGAAACAAACTGAGGACTTCAGAGGGGAGGGGGGTGGGGGAATGGGATAGACCGGTGATGGGTAGTAAGGAGGGCACATATTGCATGGTGCACTGGGTGTTATACACAACTAATGAATCATCGAACTTTACATCGGAAACCGGGGATGTACTGTATGGTGACTAACATAATATAATAAAAAATCATTAAAAAAAAGAGAAATAAATAGAAATAACTGGGTCATGTCTTACAGCAGAATAAAACCATATCATTGAAGGTTTCTTCTCTACTAAACAGAAAACAAAATAACCATACTCTAGTAGTTTCCCTGGCTGCCATTAGAAATTGCCACAAACTTGGTGGCTTAAAAGAACACAAATTTCTTCTGTCTTGGTTCCTGAAGCTCTATGTCTGAAACAAAGGTGTTGGCAGGGCCATGCTCCCTCTGCAGGCTCTGGGAAGACCCCTTCCTTGCTTCTTCCCGAGCAAAGCAAGTTCGTCATTGCTTCTGCCAGCAACTCTTGGCAGCCCTTGGTTTGTGGCAATCCAATCTCTGCTTTCATCTCTACACAGCAGTCTTCTTCTTTATCGCTGTGTCTACAAGGACACGGTCACGAGATGTAGGGCCCATTCTAAATTCACGATGACTCCATCTTGATCCTTAACTAATCACATCTGCAAGGACCCAGTTTCCAAATAAGGTCACATTCTGAGGTTCCAAGTGGACATGAATTTTGGGGCAACACCGTTCAACCCCTAACAGTTTTCAGAGTAGGAAAATGCTTGCATGCTAATTAGTTATGCAATTCTCCCAGAGCATCTGATGACTCTGAGGCTGATTTGTTTAGAAATACGACAGTAGAAGATTGTATAATTATCTTTTAACATTTTCCCCCCAAGCTTGGATAATTTTCTTTTCTTTCTTTTTTTTTTTTGCAAAAAAAAGCTAAAATTTATTGGGCAATTTTTGAGCATTTTAGTTTGTACCAAGAACTATACAGGGCACTTTATATATTATATATATTCATCATATATATTTTATACATTATACATACATTATACATTATATATAATCATCATATATATATATTTTTTAGTATAGTTGCACACAATGTTACATTAGTTTCAGGTGTACAACATAGTGATTGGACAAATTTATACATTATGCTATGCTCACCACAAGTGTAGCTCCCATCTGTCCTGATACGCTGTTGAAACAAATGAATAATACAAAAAGCAAAATCAGACCTATAAATACAGAGAACAAACTGATGGTTGTATAATTTTTCTCAACAACTTTTATGAAAAATGCGTCGTCCATGCCAGTCACTGGTTCATGCTCTGTATTATCTCATGTGATCCTCACATTTCACCAAATCAACTTCTCTGCATTGTCACAGATAAAGACAACCGAGGCACAGAGAAGTGACTTGCTTAAGGCCACACAACTAGTAAATGACAGAGTTTTTCTTTTATTTGAACAAACGCCAAAGCCTCTTGCTCTTTTGGCTACTTGCTCCTTCTTTAAGTCAAGTCAGATAAAAGTCTCCCTCTTCTGATGTCGTTTCGAGATCTGACTGTCTTTCATGGAAATTGGTGACTATGACTCTTCATCAGCTCCTCCGAAGTGTGACATTAGTGCTGAGCTAACCTTTCATTGGAAGGAACATTATCACAGTGCGCGACGCTTTGGAGGTGTTTTCCTTGGATCAAGGCCGTCCCAAGCACACCCCAAAGGAACTGTAATTGAATTGCTCTTCCTTTTACTCATTGCTGTTAATGCAACATGCAGATAATGCTGAACTTACAAAGTCTGTTGGAAGGTTATTTAATAATACTTGCTGTTTGCTCAGGTTACATCTAAGAGGCACACAGAAACCATGCATGTGGTACTTGGAGTCATCATGCATCCTGGTTTGTTAGGTTAATACACATTTTAGTGTGTGTTTTAATTTGGAAAATGTGTATTATTTTCAGGATGTGAATTTTGATGGCAGGCATCAGTGAGACTATTTCTCTCGTCTTTTGTAAGAGGAGCTCACGAAAAATCAGTGTGAGCTTAAATCATAGTTTTGGTTGAAATGAGAAACCCGTTAGGAAGGTAGCTCCTTGTGAAGCTGTCTAGACATGAAATCGTGTTAGTGCTAAAGCAAATAATCATTCCAGAAAATCACAGGCTCCCTTCTGTCACCGTGGGAAAACCACAGAAGGCTGAATGGTATTAAAGGGGAAAGGACAGCGAACCAGGAGCTGTCCTATGCCAGAAAGTGCCTGTGGGATCTTGGCCTGGTCCTTCACCCTGTCTGAGGCTCTCTCCTCTCTAAACGCAGTGTGAACGCCAGGTGGTTTCTGAGCTCTGTTGGATATATTCCCACTGAGCTCTAGTCACTGTGTTTGGAAGCCTATGCAGAAGTATACATTTACCCATTGGCAAGGATGTTTATTGTTCTACTATTTCCTTGGTTCCCTTTACAATATACAAGATAATGGCGTTATTTGAATTTAAATAGTACTATTCTTTCATAGATACCCAAACTTGTCATGTGTTAAGTGTGTTCTTGTCACATTATGCATGTGATCCCTGTGGATATGGCTATGTATATACATGGATGGGAACTGAAAAGAAGGGAATTGGCTTTATGGGCGAAGAACAGAGGCTTCCCGAGTTCTCAGCAAGTAACATATATTCTGGCGTATTTTACAGCAACCTGAAGGTTGGTCTTTTTCATATTTCATGGGAGACGAAACTGAGTGTAGCCAATGCAGTTTGCGCCCTGGGGCGCCACCACGGTGGGCAGGCTGGACCTCAGTTACCAGCAGCGCCGGTTTCTGTTTGAGGAGCTCTCCTAGCAGCTGGAGGCTGCAGATCTGCAGATGACAATCCAGAAATGCCTCCCAGAAGCAGCCCTCACCCAGACGCTGGAGGAGGGCATGTAATGCTCCTGCTCCCCCATCCCTCAGCTGGGCCACTGCGGGTGCCTCTTCTCCACAAGCGTTTCCAGCACCCATAGCGTGCGGCCAACTGTGCCGACTGTCACGTCCCCACGTCCCCACTTCCCGTCGGTGTTTCCTGAGATTTTCTTCCAAATAAACTGCCTGCTCAGGATCTGTTTCTGAGGACACGAGGCAAAGACACGGAGGCTCTAGGAACTACCGAACGGGGCCAGGTCCCATAGCTGGTCAGGAGCAGAGCTGGGATCCAGACCCATGTCAGCTGGCCCATACTCCTTGTCTCTACTGTATAAAGTAAAACATCTTCTACATGTCTAGTGGCATCACAGACGTCACACCTGGCAGCACCTGTAGGAACAATTTCTCCCCCCCGGTTTATGGATATTCAAATGCATAGTTCTTACAGAAGGCAGTGGACTGTAGAGTTTAGAGCCCCAAATGTTATCAGACGATCATGGTTTGTATCCTGCTCTGTATAAGCTCCTTCATTTTGCACTAGTCACTTAACATCTCTATGCCTCCATTCTTCCTCACATGTAAAATACAAAGATTGTCACCTCCCACCGCACAGCACTTGGCACACACCCCCATGCCCCACCTGAGGTACTCAGCACAATACTCAGCACACCCATCCACACGCCCACCTGAGATACTCAGCACAGTACTCAGCAACCCAACCCCATGTCCCACCTGAGGTACTCAGCACAGTACTCAACACACCCACCCCCATGCCCTGCCTGAGGTACTCAGCACAGCACTCGGCAATCCCCCCATGCCCCACCTGAGGTACTCAGCACAGCACTTGGCCTATCCTAAATTCACGATCCCTGTCACCAGCTGCTAATCCTACCATTGTTATTACATTTACCTTCTCACTTGATCTTCACAACTCTTCTGGGTGATAAGACACAGGCTGTGTCATCGTTCTCATCACACAGATGGAGAAGCTGAGATATGAAGAAATCAAGATGTTCAAGTGGGAGGGAAAACGGTAGAGCATGACATACTTCTCCTCAAGTACTTCTCTTGATAGATCTTTATACATTTGACCTCTGTGTTTCTTTTCATTAATAAAATTATTTTCAATCTGAGAATGGATAAAGCCAAGGTGAAACTTGAGCAGAACACCTGAGATGAACAACCTCCAGCTAATCTCAAAGTTTTGAGGCAGTATTTGCCTTTGAGTGGCTACTGGTGGTTTATTCAGCTGTGTCCGTGTAAACTGTCACAGCTGTTCTCTTGGGGACACGTGGACGGTCCCCGGGGACTCCCCTGTTGTGGACTGAATGCTTGTGTTCCCCCAACCCCGAATTCTCAGCTGGAAGCCTGGGAGGTGGGGCCATCCTCCTGAATGGAATCCATGCCCCTCCAAGAGTCATGGGAGAGCTTGCTTCCTCCTCCGCTCTCCGCCTCGTGAGGATGCAATGAGGAGGAGGCCATCTGCAGCCCAGAAGAGTGTGCTCGCCAGCACCCAACTGCACTGGGACCCTGATCTTGGACTTCCAGTCTCTGGACTGAGAAATAAATTTCTGTTGTTTATCAGCCACCAAGTTTATGATATGGTATTTTCTTATAGCAGTTGGAGCTAAGACATTCCCCAAAGCAGGAAACTCCCTAATGCAGAGATTCTTAATCTGGGGTTTATGGGTTCCCTGACATTTTATATAGAATTATGTGAATTATATAGAATTATTCTATAATTAATTATTCTATATAAAAATATATAGAATTATTCCCATGAGAGGCTTCATAGCTCTCCTCAGCTTCTTAAAGGGTTCTGTGACCTCCCAAAGGTTAAGAAGTACTGCTGTGGGCTAGGATGCTGTACTGGAGATGGCACAAGGCTTTTATCCTGTGGCAGATTGTGATGACCAACCTCATCTTTATGAACGCATCTCATGCTCTCCAGGATCAGATAAGTAAGTCAGGGAACATCACAGCTGGAGAGACCACTGACATTATCTTAACCAAATATATCATGTGGAAAAGGATACTAAGGCCCCAAACTATGGCAAGACAATCTGAACACAACGGTTTATTTTATTTTTAAAAATTAAGTCATTTTTCATAGTTCCCATTCCAGTTCAAGTCTATTCAGATGGTGCTGAGTGTCACTTCAGTCCACTGGGTTCTGAGGTGTATGCTTAGAGTTCCATTCCAGACTTTAAACAATTGTGCCCCAAATAAAATTTACTCTGTACCTTTTATATAAGCTTTTAGGACTTTGTACCTCTTTGCCTTAGCCAGAAATGATTATATTTCTCCCCTTTAAATATTTACTTTAAATATTTTATAGGCCTCAATAAAGGTTTAAGACATGTTTTTGAATCCCCCCATCAAATACACAAATTGCAATGAAAGCTAATATGAGGAAGAGAAACTGAATGAAGAACATCACTTTCTAAGAAACAGCTTTAAGAATACACCATCTGCACAGAGTTAAAATACCTTTAAGTCTGCAAAATTAAAATAATAGTTCTTATCAAGTGAGCAAAGTAGTTT
Organism: Ursus arctos; assembly: GCF_023065955.2. Taxonomy (NCBI): domain Eukaryota; kingdom Metazoa; phylum Chordata; class Mammalia; order Carnivora; family Ursidae; genus Ursus; species Ursus arctos. The sequence goes on from NW_026623089.1 coordinate 71,403,491, forward strand.
GTCCAAGTTACCTCTAATTCACGCTAAAGCTGTGCAAGGTGGGCTTTATCTTTCCATTTTCCAGATGGGAAGGCTGGCTGAACAGCTTGGCAGCGTTACATGGATTACACATGTCCGAGGCAGGATTTGAACCTATGCCACTCTATCACACTGCTTCCTGCCACCCCAGAAGAAAGGGCTGTTTCCAGATCCACGTGAAAGCCTCATGACAGAAGCTAGGTTTTACTGAGTAATTACTTATTCCAACTTTTATTAGCTCTTTGAAATACAAATCAATTATTTTTTTAGCTACAGATAGAAATTAATTAATTAATTTTTACTTTTTCAAAAGATCTGGAGGAGATAATGCTAAGTGAAATAAGTCAAGCAGAGAAAGACAATTATCATATGATTTCTCTCATCTATGGAACATAAGAACTAGGAAGATCGGTAGGGGAAGAAAGGGATAAAGAAAGGGGGGTGATCAGAAGGGGGAATGAAGTATGAGAGACTACGGACTCTGAGAAACAAACTGAGGGCTTCAGAGGGGAGGGGAGTGGGGAATGGGATAGGCTGGTGATGGGTAGTAAGGAGGGCACGTATTGCATGGTGCACTGGGTGTTATACTCAACTAATGAATCATCGAACTTTACATCAGAAACCAGGGATGTACTGTATGGTGACTAACATAATATAATAAAAAAACATTAAAAGAAAAAAATATTTTATTTATTTATTTGTCAGCAAGAGAGAGAGAGAGAGAGAACGCACAAGTGGGGGTAGCGGCAGGTAGAGGGAGAAGCAGGCTCTCTGCTAAGCAACGAGCCCAATGTGGGACTTGATTCCAGGACCCTGGGATCATGACCTGAGCCGAAGTCAGGAGCTTAACTGACTAAGCCACCCAGGTATCCTGAAATAAATTCATTTAAATGACCAAAAATTTGTTATAGTGACACAGTGATAGCATAATTTGCAAAGACTTTGGAAAAACTAATTTATAGGGATATAAATAATTCAAATGCAGACAGTAATTTATTGTAAAGAAAAATACACAGTAAAGAGAAATTTTTAGAGCTTAAATATTGGTATTTCCTGTAAGGAAGGGCATGTCTGACAGAGAAATGAAGACAGACTGAATTTAAGAGACGCGGATGAGGTCCCTACACTCAGCAGGCTGTGTGAGGCTATTGAGATCAACCAAGAAAACTGCCAATTAAATAAAAATAAAACTACTGATCAGTTGTTAATATGAAGATTTAATCAAAACAGTGAATTATGATCTGGTGAACAAATGTTCATTATTCAATGTCAGGTTCTATGTTAAGCTCTGGGGACTCAGTGGCAAATAGGATGGAAGAGAGACACAGTCCTGCCCAGAACACTCCAGAGCTGGACGATGGGGTGCAACTGTGTGTGCTAAGCACTGATGGGAGTGGAGGGTCAGCTGCCATGGGAATAGATGGGAGGCCACTACATCCAGCTTGGGCAGTTTGGGGAGTCATCCAGTGGGAAAGGGTGGCATTTCTAGGGGGAGAAACAGCATGATATATTAAGGTACCCAAAGAGCTTTGGTTTAGCTGGAGTAAAGAGTGAGGGGCAGATGGGTAGAGGGCAGGAGAGAGGCAAGACACCTGGGAGATTTTTTAGATATTTGTGTCCTTAGGCATTTTTACCTTGAAGGGCTCATTTCACATTAAATCCAGCATCCATCCCCCACATTAAGTGTATCTTACAGATTAGTTCACAAGAACTGCATTGAGTTGCAATTGAATAGATGATGAATGTTATATTTTGAGAAAATTTCATACAACTAGCTAAATTTGATATTGCTTCTGTTTTCTTTTACATTTTGAAGCCAACTTTTTGTTCAATTTTTGAACATTTCCATGGGTATTTGAGAAACATGAGGATTCTAGGCACCACATCTATTGGATCCATGGGACCAGGTGGGGCCAGAGGCCTGACGAAGGGACCATGTAAGAAAGGTCTCATAGTGATGTTAAACCATTGAGTGTGGTCTCAGGGCCAGTGGGAAACCAAGGCAAGGTGTCAACAGGGGAAGAACATTATGAGAACTGCAATTTGGAAACCTCATTAGAGCTGCAGTCTGCAGAGTGCGTTGAAGGAGAGTAAGAGAGAACGTGTTAGGGTAGGGATTGGGAACAGCTGTTAAAGCCTGCTGCAAATTTCTCAGGGACAATTAACTGGACCCTGGACTAGTATGAAGTTATGACAAAGAGCAGAATTGTGCCCCCGAAAGATAGCGGTAAGATGAGGTACTAGTGATTTATCTTGCAAAGACACCTTTTTCTTTGGTCCTTGAAAAAGTCCTTATCACGTGACCCTTTGGTGGGGCCATTTATGAGACCTGGTGTAGCTTATGAATCATACCCCATGTGAGAAGGAGATGAATAAAAGTAGTTGACTGAAAAATAGTTTGCAGCTTTTTGGCCAATGGACCATTTGAACATGTCTCTAGGCAAACCATTGTCTTCAGGACTTCAAACATGAGCTGTTGGCCCATTGGAGGCCCATTGGCCCTGTCCTGCCAATGGTTATGACTTTGGGGGAAGGATGAGAGTTAGACGTAAAACAGAGAAAATCAACAAATATTTTGTTAACAACGTTGACACTGAAAAGGTTTTGGCAACAATTTTCTTGATCCCTGACTTCTAAAATGATACATATTTACCAAGATATTGAAGTAGTTTTGATTCCACTTTTCTATTGCAAAAGGTAACACTAACAGGTTAACATCTGGTTTCCTATTTTGGCGATACAATACGGCACTCATGAGAGCAAGTTCCCACCAACATGGCTGCAGTGTGTGGAGCTCTCCAGCTTGCATTCATGTTCCTTGCATTTTATGTAACCCAGCTAGGAGCCTCAGCTCTGTGGCAGGCCAAAACAAGCTGCTGTTTTTATCAAATATGTCTGGAATTTAGGAATTGAGAGAGCTTGTGTGCTTTACTTTTTTACGTTGTGTAAATGGATATTAGTTATGAAAAGTGGCAGAATATACCACCCCAAAATATGACACTTTGGCATAAGGATTATTTTGAACTAAAAGCACTTAAAAAACAGCATATACAAGAAGGGCATTCTAGTCTCTCTTTTAATAACTGCAAACAGGAGATGAAAACGCATGTGAAAGACATCCTCCCTGAACAGGAGAAAAATGCATTCTTCAATAGGGTTAAAGTTGAGAGAATTCTGTACAGACCTTGTTAAAATAATCCTTATCTTCCTTTAGCTTCCCAGTAGCCCAGGAAATGATTAAAATTCAAATTTTGAAGTACAGTTTCTACTGAATGCATATCACTTTCACACCACCCTAAAGTTAAAAGATCGTAAGTTGAGCCAACGTAAGTCAGGGGCTGTCTATGTACTGTGCTTACGTTTTTATTTCCAGTTTGCAGGAATGACAATTTCTAGGATGTGAATAATTATATAACTGCCTGAAACTCCGGGAAAATTGTAAGCAAAACTCATTTCCAGATGTATTTATTGAGTGCATAGCCATATGTTGCGAATTATATTGGCTAAAAATAATTTCATAACTTGTTCCCTGTCCTGCCAATGGTTATGACTTTGGGGGAAGGATAAGAGTTAGACGTAAAACAGAGAAAATCAACAAATATTTTGTTAACAACGTAGACACTGAAAAGGTTTTGGTAACAATTTTCTTTAATGGAAGTAGAGATCTATTTGTTAGCAACTATGTATTATAACAGCACCTTGTCTGCCTGTGATTAACTGATAGCAAATTTTAAATTATCCTTTACTCAACTGTGTTTGATTTTCAGAATCAACGGGAAAATGGGAATGATACACATACTTATGAAGTATTTCCAAATAAACACAGAAACCACCCCAACAAGCAAAAATAAGGAAAAAATAACATACAACTTTTGGTGATGGGTCTACATGTTGAGCTCCACCCCCTGGGAGGTCACCTTGAGCAGTTCAGATGGTTACTCTGCAAGCTTCAGTTTTGTCATTTGTAAATTAGAAGCAACATATCTTAACGCTCCTTTTAACTCTGTGATTCAAAACTTCATCCCTATGATCCCGTCAAACACTAGGTAAGCAAACAGAGGAAATGCTCTTATCTACTAAATCAAGCAGGAAAATATTCTCAACATTTAAGAGCAATCTAAATGGTTTGTTCTTACCAAACTTTTGGAAATCTACCAAAAGCCTAGAAGTGGACAAATATTTCAAATTTCGAAAAAGGAAAATTTGGATCCCAGAAACTAAAGCTCATAAGCTTGATGTTGATACAGACTTTAAATTGATCGTTGAATAGTTTGTGAACACTTTCAAAAGCAACAAGGAACCAGTAAAAGTGAACATTGGCTTATTAAAAGTGGGAAAGTTAGACCTGATTCCATGAAGATAGGTTATAGACTGGTAGAAGAGAAGAAGACTGTAGATACATTTTAACAGATTATACAATTATGGGCAAGATGGTAACATATTGATCTGCTTACAGAAGTGGCTGGATTTATTCTCAGGCTGTAGAGCAGCTGAAGTTCAATGTCATTCTGAAAGAGGTTCTCCTGGGTCCTCTGGGTCTGATCTTTGAAATTTTAATCTGCAACAGAGGTGCTCAGTGTTTTCATACTTGTGGCACACTTTCAAATCTAGAATTCTTGATAGTATGACTGAAGTAATGAAATGAGATCCACAGTTATTAGACTTTTCACTTGGTCACTCTTTCCCCCAGTTCCTCATTACAGTAGACTTATTAAGATGGAACTGTTGGATGCCCGAGCTGCTTTTCTACTTCATATATACACGTGAGGAGACGATCTTGTGTGTTCTGGCTCTCTGGTGCCCGCTTGATATCCCCCTTACCTACATCTGGGAGCTAGATGTACATGTGTACACGCTTTACCACTTCTACCTTCTTAGCTCAGCGCTTCATAGATCAGACAGGTATAGAGCGCTGTTTTTCATTCTGTATGTTGCAAAAATAAACTTCTAGTGATGAACATTTTTGGTGCCTTACCTAAGAAGCCTTTGTAGTACGCTGCTGTAGCGAGCATCATTGTCCGAGAACTACTGATGTGTAATTGGGTAAATTCACAGAATAGAGGATAGGTATGTTTTTGCATTTACAGACAGCAAAAGATAATAGTATTACTTAATGATACTTCAGTAAGGGGAGCTTACTTACTTCTTATAGGTTCTAAGAAGATGAGGACAGACACACACACACACACACACACACATATACTCAATAAAATGTAAATAATTTAGATAGTGGGTGGGAAAAGATTTGGTTTAAGAGCTGTTAGATGAAAAGAATCTCCTGCTAGAATAGAGTGTGATATAAATCTTTGTTAATGGAAGTAGTTCTCCTCCAAGTCATAAAGAAATCTCAGATGCCCTAGTGATTTGATCTTGGACACGTGCTTTATTTGAAATTTCAACACACTGAAATATGCCCAGATGAGCAAGCCAGGCATCAAAGGAACTGGGAAACCAGACTGTTGACAATGCTGGAGGATCTGGGGCTGCTTGGTCTGAGTAAGGGGGACTTGCGAGGGAGGGATTGGAGTTCTAGAGTCATGCTGCCCCGTAAAAATACTACGTGAGCCATAAATGTAAACCATATACGTGATTTTAAATTTTCTAGTAGCCACATCAAAAAAAAGTAAGACCCTTCTTGTGTCTTCTCCTACTCTTCACAGAACGCTAGACATTCTTTCCTCAGAACTCTACTTTCTGTAGATTAAGATGTTGAAAGTGAATGGGAGCAGAATTTGCCAACCTAAAATATGCCTTTTTGGCAAAAGGGTTATTTTAAGCTGGTTATTTTAAAGAAGTAACAGACACTGAAATGGCCAACAGACACATGAAAAAATGCTCAACATCACTCGGCATCAGGGAAATACAAATCAAAACCACAATGAGATACCACCTCACACCAGTCAGAATCGCTAAAGTTAACAAGTCAGAAAACGACAGATGGCGAGGACACGGAGAAAGGGGAACCCTCCTACACTGCTGGTGGGAATGCAAGCTGTGCAGCCACTCTGGAAAACAGTATGGAGGTTCCTCAAAAAGCTGAAACTAGAGCTACGCAATGGCCCAGCAATTGCACTACTAGGGATTTACCCCAAAGATGCAAAGGCAGTGATCTAAAGGGGCACCTGCACCCCAATGTTTATAGCAGGAATGTCCACAATAGCCAAAGTGTGGAAAGAGCCCACATATCCATCGACAGGTGAATGGATAGAGAAGATGTGGTATACATCATATATATATATATATATATATATATACCTTATATATGTATATATATATATACATATATATATTATATAATGGACTACTCAACCATCAAAAAATAAAATCTTACCATTTGCAATGACGTGGATGGAACTAGAGGGTATTATGCTAAGCGAAATAAGTCAATCAGAGAAAGACAAATTATCATATGATCTCACTCATAGGTGGAAATTAAGAAACAAAACAAGATCATAGGGGAAGAGAGGAAAATATAAAACAAGACGAAATGAGAGAGGGAAACAAACTATGAAAGACTCTTAACTCTAGGAAAGAAAGTAGGGTTGAGGGAAGGGAGGTGGGTAAGGGGATGGGGTAACTGGGTGATGGGCATTAAGTAGGGCACTTGATGGAATGAGCACTGGGTGTTATATAAGACTGCTGAATCACAGGTCTGTACCTCTGAAACCAATAATAATTATATGTTAATTAATTGAATTTAAATAAAAATAAAAAATAAATTAAATAAATAAAAGTAAAATTTGGAATCAAACTGGATACTTATTAGATGTAGGAACATGTCCAATGTCCTTAGTTAATATTATTGGTAATGATTCCAGAATAGTCCAAGCTGTGACTGAACCATGTTCGTATTTTCAAACACTTTGGTTTTCTCACACTTTTACTTTAATAAATAACCACACGATATGAGCATTTTAATAGAAGATACCATTGTAGAAGTAAGATTAGAAGGCAATAGAGTAGGGACATTGTAAGGCTCTTACTTCTTCCTGGAAAATCCCATTTTTTCTCCACCCACAATTTATGAAGCACTGGTCTTACCACAATCTGCTCAGCATTACATATAATTTCTTATATTGCAATGAATTTATTAGGAGCAAGTGATATCTGTGGTTCCAAGTTGTAGCCTTTGATTATTTGTAAAGCAGAAAATTTCTTAGATTTAATAAAACAATTTTTAAATGGAAAAAAATAGCAGACACTGGAGAAGATCTAAAAACTGAGCCAAGAGATATTTACATTTAGAAGGGAAACACCCATTTGTAAGGGTGTCTTTTTTTTTCTGTACTAGGATGAAGAGGATGACTCAATTTTTGGGAACACTTATCAATGGTGAAGACACTGAGTTAAATCTGCACGCATAATGACTATATACTTACTTACTGCATTTTTCCTGGTTACCTCCCATAACTGGATCCCTGTTCTCCCCAAATCTTTCTTTTGTCTTTAGCTGCAGATGGTACTTACGGTGATGTCTTGGGCCATTTTACGGAGTTACTCCATTTTCCTGGGTTTCTCCCATGTATACAAGAGGTATACTTGTTATTAAACGTGTTTTCTCCCGTTGTTCTGTCCTTTATTACAGAGCGGGGGTGGGGGTGGGGTCTCAGCCAAGAACCTAGAATGGAGAGGGACAATTATTTTCCTCCCCTAAAAGAAGTGTTGAAATGTCATGACAAAACAGACAAATAAACATTTACGTCTTCATCATCTCAAAATTTCTCGTATTCAGACATACACATGTTTCAGAAGAAATAGAAGAACAGAAACACAAAACCACAAACTGTACGTTAGTAATACATGTCTATAAATTGCTAACCCAGATCACAAGGTCAAGCAAGTAGGGAATAAAAACCACAGAAGATGTATAAAATACAGAACAAGGAAAGCTGAATGAGTAGAAAGATTTTAAGGACATTTCAGTACATATACTTTTAAATGTAAAAAGATGGAAAGTCTACGTGCAGTTTGGGTGTGGTAAGAGTAATTATTGACCTCACTTCACTGTCTTGATCGTGAAAGAAGAATGCAGAAATCTTCAACTTCAACTGTGATTTTATAGGATCTCACTAATCATATTTATGTACAAGTAGTTTTGCGATATTCCTATTAAATAGCCTGATAAGAACTTTATCTATGAATGTATTTTTCCTGATATTTATAAAACCATTTAATGCCTTGGTTTAAATTCAAAATCAAACTAACAATTTCTCACTTTGTTGGCAAACACTTTGCTTAAACTTCATTAAGAGCCTGTAAAGGAAAATGGGACCTCTGTAAGCATTTAGGAATAAGGAGCCAGTATTCTTTATTGGTTCTTTACTTGTATCATTTAATGAGATTTACAGAACTCTCATTACAAAATATACTTGGGCAATTTTAAAGAAGGTTAGTTTGGTTTCTGAGTCTTATATTTAAAATCATGCAATAAAATGTAGGGAAGAATTAAAAATGTGTGTTTATTAAGATGATTATGGTTTCTAAGGTTTTGGTTCACTTTAATTTTATTTCTATCATTATAGTACGGCATCATCGATGAACTTGGCTAATAGTATAATGGTGCTGACATGTAGGAGCAATTCCCCCGTGGACTCTACACTACCTCAAACCGAGATTCAACAGGACATTAGCTCTTTGCTGAGTCCACTAATGTGGAATTGCTTCACAGAAGATGACAGTGCGGTTGGTCTCCATAGTGATTTTTAAGATGTTCATTCAGTAGTGAGCCAGGACCATAAACTGTGTGTCTCTATTTGCCCGTCCAGAATTTACGCTTCTAATTCTGTCTTTACCATCAGCATCTTAGTCCAAGCTACCATCATTTTTGTCTTGGAGTAGCCTACTCAATTTCTGACTAGACTGTCTCCCCGTATGCCTCCCTACAATCGGTCAGCTCGACGGTATCTGGAACATACCATGGTGCTTAAAACCATGAGTGGCTTCTTCCCATGCATTTAGAATGAAACCCAGACTTCTCGACCCGGGTTCCCCCTTCTCCTCCCTTGTTCCATGGTGCTCTAGTCATACTGTCCCTATTTTGGTTGCTTAGGTACCCCAAGTTCATTTCAACCTTAGCAATTGTGCCCTGGGACGTTCTTCCTCAGAAGGCTGTTTCTTTGCCATTCCTGTCTCATTTGAAAATGCAAATTCCCCAGGAGCACCTTCTAGTCAATTTATCCCAAATCTCTGTTTATCTCTTATATTTACTTTTTTAGAAAAAGGTGTTTTAAATATATATACATATATTTACATTATTTATACATACATTATCTATATTTATCATCCCTCTCTATAAATGTTGTTTGGTTTTCTTTTGGCCTGACTCCTACCCCATCTCCTCAAAATACACCCTCCATGGAATCCGGGTTCATGTCTGTCTTGTTCACAGCCATGTCCTAGAAAATGGTCAGGGACAGAGCAGATTCTCCATAAAGACTGAATCAACGGAGGCTAAGAAATCAGATTGGACATCAGATAGGTTTCGGTAAATTCTTTTTCTTCCTCTTCTTATCTCCTGTATGATATTGGGGCAATTGTTCAGCCTCAGTAAAATTGTTTTGATGTCGTTAAATGAAGACAATAACTGTGCCTATCTTTAGGGTCATTACCCCTCACGCCCCATAAAAAATGTAGTAAATTATATTTGTGGTTTCAATTATTTCCCATGCCATATCTATTCCTGTTTTAGTAGCCATGGCCCTCTAGGGATGTCTGGGTTAGCTTAATACAAAAAGATAGAAATGACCTGCAGAATACTGGTGTGTGTGTGTGTGTGTGTGTGTGTGTGTGTGTGTAGGTCCTTTGAGCCAGACCCATTATGGCTCTGTACTGGGAAGATATGCAGGCCCTTTGCAGTAGACAGTTTCCTCTGCCTTTCCCAGAGTCGAGGCTAAGTTGTTCCCAGGAAGCTCTATTTTGGGGCAGGATGGACCTTAGCAGCCTGTGGGTCCCTGCCTGTGGCCACTGTGTCCCTACACAGCCAGACCAGGACGGTTCCTGCAATGCACCACTGGTGAGGACCTTTGAGGTGGTCACAGGCAGGCCCCACTTGGTCCTGAAGTCCTTCTGGGACTCAGGGCCTGTCTGGCAATCCCAATTCCCAGGTGTCTCCCACCCTGCTCTGCCCAGTGGGCCTGGGGTGGCCCCCGGAGTCTCCGAGATCTGGGTTTGGGTCATTAGCAGCTCTAGGAGTGGGATGGACCTCCAATGCCAGGGATGTCCCTCAGAAGTCCCACCTGAGGGGGATTCTGCGTGCCCTGACCTGGGACTGATTCCTGGGAGCCTGGATGCCAGTCAGCAAGGTACGTGCATTTGCAGTTTGCTTCCCTGCACTTGTCTCTGCCGTCAGAATCTCCTGGCCTGTTGGACAGGGCCTGTCCTCATCCATCTAGGCCGGCAGTTCCCAGAAATAGGACACTGATGAGGAGGTTTGCTTGGTCATAACTGTCATACCCCATATGGCCCTGCTGTCCTTATGGGACTGGGCTGATTTTTTTTTCAGTGGACTGTATTTTTAGAGCAGCTTATGTTCACAGTAAAATTGAGCAGAAAGTACAAGAGTTCTCAAATACCCTTTGCCCCTACACAGGCATAACCTCTCATACTATTGTTAGGAGTTAGTTGGACAGTTACGAAATCAGGGCCAGGGTCCCCAACAAGAAAATACGGAGTGAGGACAGCTAAGATCAAACAGCACTGACATCCTGTTCTGAAGCTTAGACAGGACCACACTGACATTCTGCTTTACAGCCATTGTAGAAATGACTTCTACAAAACGTCCTAAGATAAGATAATTAACCACAAAACACGTGTCATCATCATGCACCAGGGGCAGTTAAGACATAAGCCCTCAGATGTCAGCAAAAAAAAAGACCATCAGCACGTTGACATTAACCTAGTAGGTAGACAGATGTGTGACCAAAGCCCTGATTGGCATGACTCAGCACACCCTGATTGCTTAAGAAAGTTCTGCAAAAGAGCTCATAAAAGCCCCTAAACTTAGAAACTCTGGGGGCAACCCACTTGGGTCCCCCTCCCTCTCCGGGAGCTTTGTACTCTTGGTCAATAAAGGCTGATTTGCTGCCCACCACTCTTCGTCTGGTCTACATCTTCATTCTTCGAAGCAGCGTGACCAAGAACCGCGGGCACTAAAGGCAGAGAAATCCTGCAACACTATCAACATCCTACAGCAGGATGGTACATTTGTTACGATCAATGAACTTACAGCACACACCATTATCACCCAGAGTCCATATTTACATTAGGTTTCACTCTTGGTATTGTACATTCTATGGGTTTTGGCAAATGTATAACATATAGATACTGTTAAAATGTGCAGAAATGTTCACTGTCCTAAAAACCCTCTGTGCTTACCTACTGGGGATTTTTAAATCAGAAAATGAGTTTCTCCACCATGGGAGGCAGGTAGCATCTTAGTTCAGATTTAATTCAGAAAGAAACCTCAATGAGTAATTGAATGAGAGAATGAATGAATATGTAAATTGCACCCATGTTATAATGAGATTTTTTCAGAGCAGGCCCAATCTGGATACACGAAAATTTAGAGACATATATCCAGACCTGGCTTTTGAATGAAAACGTGGCTGGAACATCGGTGGGAGCCATTCTGCTGTGTGAGCTTGTGTCTCTCTCCAGACAGCCTGTGTGTGGTTCCAGAGTGACGAGTACTCTCTTCTTTTAGGGTGGAACCATCCTTCTTTGCAAGGCATGCAGTCTGGCTAGACGTCTAGCGTGGGGTGGACAGAAGGGGAGAGATGAATGAGCTGTGCAGGATGCTTGCAGAAGTAGGGATTGAGCAGGTTTCCTGGAAATAGAAACCATCTCTCTGGCAATGATCAAAGGGAAAAAACCTATCTCTCAAATTCAAATCCTTTGGTTGATTACACTCAAAGATGGTGAAAGATATTGATCCAAGAATCATTATGTTTAAAGAGTATTATTAAAATTGTGCCAGTTGCATGAGATTCAGTAATCAGTAAGACAATCTCCTTCCCTTTGAGGATCCCTCAGTCTAATGGAAATGACAGCTATGCACCCAGCTAACTAGCAATGCACTACTAGTATGGATGTGAATTTAAAAACTAATTCATCCAGTCTTCATGTGAAAAATCACATCAGTTGATTCTAGAGAGGACAGATAAATGTTGATTGTGTAATAATTTTATTTATTTTTGAGATTTTAGTTATTAATTTTTGAATTGAGTTTAGCATGCTCATGTGCAAAGTTTAAGAGAAGGGTCATTTATTTTGAAGTTATACAGGAATGTTATGTATTTCCTAACACTTATGTACTTAATAAAAGTATTAAGACTTGTAACCATTATAAACACAGCTGAATTCTGTATGTAAATCCTGAGAAACTATACAGACACTATTGATTCATCAGAAAAAAATATCAGGCTAATAAAAATCAAAATAGAATTGTGATGACAAGGTCAGAGAAGCACAATATAGAAAAGTAAGATGAGCAAGACACTACTGAACTATTTAATTAGAAGTATTGGGTGCAAACTCTTTTAGTCAAAGTGGAAAAACATAAAATAGAAAAAATATGTTCCAATTATGAGCAGTGCAACAAATTTGCATATGCTTTTTTGGCTGCAAGCAACTCTCTCTTCATTTGCTTAACTACGTCCCTCACAGTCAACAATGACAGTTCAAATTTTTTTCATTTTTAACACCATTAACAAGCTATTAACACATTAAGACATTTTGACTAAATATTTGTTGATAGATATTTTCAGGGATTGGTACTTAGACAAAGGTAACATGTTGCTTCAAAGAATTTCATCATTGGGTTGTTTGATCATGAAGTTAATTGTTTACTGAAAATAAATGAATAAGTAAAATGTTTTAGAATTTTATTAATAACTAAGAACATTTAGAATGTTATTTTTAGTAGAAACAGATTTCTTATAATTCCACAAAATGCACTAAATTATAATCTTTAAATTAATCCATAGATACTGACTCTACAAAGTAACTAATTTATAGCTAATTTATTTATTTATTTTAAAGATTTATTTATTTATTTTAGAAAGAGAGAGTGTTCAGGAGGACGGCAGAGGAAGAGAGAGAATCTCAAGCTGACTCCCTAATGAGCAGGGGGCCTGATGCAAGGCTCGATCCCACGACCCTGAGATCATGACCTGAGCTGAAACCAAAAGTCAGATGCTTAACCGACTGAGCCCCCAGGTTCGCCTATAGCTAATTTAATATATGTGTGTTTAGAATCCGTAAATTGAGTGATGTCCCTAAAGTCAATTATGTCCTGTAGATTTGCAGTCTTTACGGATGGTATTAATAAAGAGACTGGCCTGGATTTCTTGTACCATTAATTTAGAAGAAATGGTGAAGGTTCGAGTCTAAATTCTACCACATTTTTCAGTTGAAATGAGGAGAAAATGCCAATTGATTTCTATGTTCAGTTGAGCAGATGGTGACTGAATTTCGGCTCACTGTTTCTGTACAAGGACCCTCTTAGTTCTCATCACAGAGTCTATCAGATAAACAATCCTGTGTAACTCCAACCCTTCAGGTTTCTCTTCATTCCTGGAGTTGACAGGACAGGTCATGTTTTTGCTGAATTGCTGGAAGAAGAAATGGCTCCAAAATCTTAGTGGCTGGACTCAAGTTTATTAGCGGCTCAGCAGGGGTCTCGGCTCATCTGTCAACTACAGCTGATGCCTGTGTCCAGGATCCCCTTGGTAGCAGGAAGAGAGGGGTGAGTCTTACACTGGCTCTTACAGCTACTGCCTGGAAAGGATGATTCCGCTCCCATTTCAGTGGAAATACACAACCACACTGAACTCCAAAGGGGCAGGGAGCTGCAGTCCTACCATGCGCCTGGGAGGAGAGAGCCAGGAGCATGTGGCGGACAGCTCAGCTGCTCACACTTCGGAGTCTTAGTCCTAGGTCATTGCTGGCATGCCACAGCTAACAAAGGAGAAGAAAACATCCAAGACTGATGATTTATGACAGTGACCTGACTTTAATATGCACTGCTGTCTTGTAAACCTTTAATAACATAGGCTGTTTTCGATAGATCATCTGGAAATGGTGACGTTACCCGTCTCCTTGTTAATCGGCAGAAAAGTAACAGCATCGCCAGATCAGATGCACAGGATGACTCCAGGCAGGAGCACCCCGCGGAGCACAAGCTAGGTGATCTGAAACCAATGAAGGAATCAAATCAGGTGTGTGAAATGATTGAGAGAGTAGTTGAGGTGGCTCAGTTGGCTGAGTGTCCGATTCTTTTTTTTTTTTTCAAGATTTTATTTATTTATTTGACAGAGAGAGACAGCCAGCGAGAGAGAGAACACGAGAGGGGGAGTGGGAGAGGAAGAAGCAGGCTCCTAGCGGAGGAGCCTGATGAGGGGCTGGATCCCAGGACTCTGGGATCACGCCCTGAGCCGAAGGCAGACGCTTAACGACTGTGCCACTCAGGCTCCCCTGAGTGTCCGATTCTTGATTTCGGCTCAGGTCATGATCTCAGGGTTGTGAGATTAGCTGTGCGTCAGGCTTGGCACTGGGTGTCAAGCCTGCTTAAGATTCTTTCCCCTTCTCCAGCTCACTCTCTCTCTCTCTCTAAAAAATAAAAATAAGAATAAATAAAAGCTTGTGGCTCAAATGGTGTATTTGAGAGGGGTTCTTAGTAATCCATTAGTACATAACACTCTGGGTGCGATGTTTTTAGTCTTTTTTTGTATTTAGTCATTAGATCAAAGAATGTGAGGTTTTTCTGTTTGTTTTACTTTGTTATTGGAGCCCATCACATTCGACTCGAAGCAGAATCTCTGCTTTTTTTTTTTTCCCAAGTGTGCACAACGTGGGGTTGGAACTCACAATCCTGAGATCAAGACCTGAGCTGAGATCCAGAATCCTACACTTAACCGTCGGAGCCACCCAGGTCCCCAGAATCCCTGCTTTCATGTGAACAAGGAACTTCCGGGGGTGGGGGGTGAATAGGAGCTGAGTTCTTCAGTATTGGGGATGTGGTCATGAGAATGTCTCAAACACCAGATAAAACTGAGAGACTTAATGAGGGGCTGAGGGGATAAATTTGTCATATAGAAGGAACATTTGTTAATGCTCGAATGGAATTCTCCAGCTGACACTGAAAACAACCTAGAGACATGTCTGATAGAAGAGGTGGAAGTCAAGGTGAGACCTTACACAGTCCACCTTTCCATGCAGCACCTGACTGGCTCGCTCGGTTGGGACACTGACTCTTGATTTCAGCCCAGCTCGTGATCTCAGGGTCCTGGGATGGAGCCCCTTCTTGGGCTCTGTGCTCAGCATGGAGTCTGCTTGTCCCTCTCCCTCTGCTCCTCCCCCCCATCCCATGCTCTCTCAGATAAATA
This sequence comes from Ursus arctos, assembly GCF_023065955.2. NCBI lineage: Eukaryota > Metazoa > Chordata > Mammalia > Carnivora > Ursidae > Ursus > Ursus arctos. Next base: position 71,418,892 of record NW_026623089.1, read on the forward strand.
AAAAAAATATTTAAAAAAATTATAAGTTTTTTTAGTTTATCTGATTACGTATGAAAGTGAATTAAGAGCTTTGTTTTACATAAATATTATATCTAGCATTACATACGAACACTGAGCATGTAAGGCGGTGGCTGTTTTCTTTCTACGCTTGTATGGGTGTAAGACAGTTTCTCACAAGTGACCATTAATCAGTTGGAGGCAGACTCTCTTGTCTGGGACATAGAAGCCATCAGAAACATAACTTGCTTGAGAACAGTATCACTTCACAATAGTGATGGAAACAGCACCGTCCATACCCTTGTGCTATTTGTAAAATGAAGGCTTTCATTTTTAAGCGATCTTTTAAGTACCTTGATCTTTGAGCCCACTGTTTCCTGTAACTCGGAAAGTTTGGTTCAGAACTTCATCTGCATGAAGCTTTTGCACGGTGTAAACCTTTATTGTAAAATTGAACTACCCTAATATGTTCATTTGATCTGGTCTTCCATTTTATCTTTTTCATTCAATAATTTTTCACTAATACTAATGCATACTTACTTTTCTTTCAGTTAATTTTCTCCACCTCTTTTCAGGGTTGCCTGGTGAGATGGGGAGACCCAGACTGTGGGGTCTCCACGCATCCTAAAGATGTCCCCAAAGGCTGCTGGTCTTGTCACCAGAAACAATTCAGGGACAGATAACGCACCACAACGGACAAGCCATATGAGCAGGAAAGTTGATTTGAACGAAAAGGACACTTTCCAGACAGAAGAAGAGGCAAGGCCCAAAGGAGGAGAGCGCACAGCGCCCTGGACCGAGTCTCTGTCTTTTACTGACATTTGTTAACGAGGGGGCGGAATATTCATTACTTGGGGCCGGAAGCGGCGGTTCCCGCTTTTTCTTCCTAATTTGGTTAGGGGTTTCCGTCCTGACCTCCGGCATCTTGGGCCTGACTGGTGCGATGCGGCTTCCTGTGCGCTCTGCCGGCCGTGCCTCTGACCTCCCCGCGAGTGAGCCGCCTGCACCTTCCTCCTGGCTGGCCTCCAGGTATGCTGCTAGAGCCCAGCTTGCCTGTTCTAAGGAGAGCATAGGTCCTGTGGTCTGCATTACTAATAATGCTTTTTATTCAGTAATGGATGGAGGTTATTTGATTTTGCTCCATTTCAAGTTTCTAATAATATTTGTTTAAAATTATATCAAATTGGTATGCTTCAAAATTGGTATAATCACAAGAATATATCCTTAATGAATTTTCAATATGATATCCGTACATCCTCGAAGGACTTCATTATGTTGGCACATTAGGAATTTCGTACATCATCGTTATATATATGTGTGTGTGTGTATATATTATATATATAGCCTGTTATTTTTATTTTTTAAAATATTTTATTTATTTATTTGTCAGAGAGAGATTGCATGAGTTGGGGGAAAGGAAGAGGTAGAGGAAGAAGCAGGCTCCACTAAGCAGGGAGCAGGATGGGGGACTCTATTCCAGGACCCTCATATCATGACCTGAGCTTAAGGCAGACGCTTAACTGACTGAGCCACCCAGGCGCCCCTATCCTGTGCATTTTAAATATACATTCCATGATATATTTCTAATACAATATTATATTCCCTTATTTATATTAGATTGTTTAAAAAGTTTGATGGTAATATTTAGCACATATTTGAATGTGTTATTACCAGACATGGGACATAAATTATTTTTATAATTATTTAGACATGTAATAAAATCCAACAAACCTCCACATCTGTTATTAAGAAGTTTTGGGGTAAGGCCAGCAGTGTGTGAAAATAATTTGCATTTGTGCTCTCAGTGAGGACTGGTCGTTGTACAATGCTGGAGACTGGAGAAGCAGATGATTACTTGACCCAGAGACTCCCCCGAGGCAGGTCCCTTTACCTCCTCAATCCAGACAATGGTTACAGGCTTCGCCAGTCTTTTCAGGAGCTACAGAGAAGTTTCTAAATCATGATTCTTCATGTATGAAAAACCTAAATACTTTCAGCATCATGTGTTTCGGTTTTGCAGAGAATATTAATGGGATGGTAAAGAAGGGTAAATTGGCAGCAAAATGAAGTTCTTTCCAGCACTTTTTATTTAAATTGAAGTCTATGGTGTCTGTATGAATTTTACATTTTCTCATGATTATGACTAGTATTGCCTCACCACGTGGAAGTGAAATTGTAATATGTAGAAAAGAATATGGGGAAGATAAGAGGGTGATGGATTTGAAGGGGATGGAAACAGGTGTGAAGCTGGGATTCCCCCAGAGTTCCTTATACTTCCTTCCTACACATTTTTAGGAATCAGCTTCATGGCACCTCTTCCAGGAAGTCTGCCATGGTCGTCAAGAAGGTCTGCCAAGCTCTTCACAGAAGGTTAGAATTTCTTGCTTTCCAGATGTATGCTTCTTCTGGCAGGAATTATATCTGACGATAGCTGAATTCATGCTGGTTGTGTAATAATTTTTCAGTGGACGAGTGCCTGTCGTTCAGTCTGGGAAAGCTGCTTGGGCTGTCGTACATTTGTCTTTAGGAAGGAAAAGAAACTGTGGCTAGATGTTCGAAGTCAGAACATTTGGCAAAGGATTTTCCCTCCTGTGTGTGTGTGTATTTTAGGGCAGTGAGTGGAAAGTGTTCTTGACTAGAAATCAGGGTTTGAGTTCTAATTTTGGTCCTTCAGTGGCATCTGAATGTGTGTGTTGTGGGACAAGCCTCCTAAACTTTCTGGGCATCAGTTTCTGCATTCATGAGAATAAGGCCCTAAGCTCAATTTTCAGGGTTTCTTTGAGCATCTACATTATTATTCTATGAAAAGCAGCTTGCTATCAGTGACAGCGATGGTTCTCAAGCTAGGTGAGCTTCTTGAGGTAAGGGTGGGTATTGCCTTGTTTTGTCAAACGTCCGTGAACTCTAGTGGAAGCAGGTAACATTGAGAACCTTCCTGATTTATGGCCAAAGGAATGCTGCTTATTTCAGATTATTGCCAGAGATTCAGAAAAGAAATTATGACTGAGTTGCTTCTGAAGCATAGATCTGAAGATAAACCACCACTGGATAAGTAGAAGGTAAAGTAGGAGCAGCTGCTACTGTCCCAGGGAGACCCAATCAAAAGTTACCTAGCTTCTTTTCTCTCCCTTACAACAGTCCTGGAATGGTCTGGGGCATTTATGTTCTGCTCAGAGATTGAGACCCAGGTTCCTTCCAAGCCAGTGCTCTGTCCTATGGTATATTTTCATCTGTTCGATTGAAGCTGGGTTGCTGCTAATTGTGGTTTCAGTTGAGGCATTGCATGGGTTATGGCTGAGGGAGAGAGGAATGCAGGGAAGCGCCTGTCTCACTCTGCACTTAGAAGCAGGAGGAATTGGGGAATGTAGTCAGTGCCCGGTTATGTTTCCAGGAAGAACAAGTAGAATGGACTTTGGCAAACAGCTTAAAGTCTCTACCAATTTTATGACTTTCAGTAACTGGGAGTGAAATGATCAAATGCATCCAAGATGCAATCTGAATCATCATTGTACTTTTTTTTTTTTTTTACATATCCAACATCGCATTACAAATATATAATTCCATGGTTAAATATTTTTATAACAACCCATACAGTAGAATGCTATATTCTTAAAATCATTTATAATGATTTATATTTATAGTGATTTTATTTATAATGATTTATATTATATTATGTGTTATATTATTTACATTTATTATTTATAATAATGATTAGCAAAGGCCTCTTATCTCTCTCAGCTCTGACCAGTGATTCCAGAGGATGTTCTGCGCTGTGTTTGCTTTCTGAACACCCAGTTGAGACCTGTAAATAAACATGAGGTTTCCGAAATCCTTCACAGCCCTCACTATGTGTGTAAATGAATAGTTAATACAATGGAAATGAGTACAGCATATGCAGTTACATTAAAGTGGCAAGATATGAAAAAAGTTACAAAATAACCAATTTTTATTAAAAGTATTGCTTGGCAAAGTATAGCAAAAAGATTAGAAAAATAAAATTTTATTTTATTTTTATTATTTTAAAAGATATATTTATTTATTTTAAAGGGAGAATGGGGGTGTGTAGGGCAGAGGGAGAGGGAGAGAATCTCAAGCAAACATCCTGCTAAGCACACAGCCTGACGTGGGGCTCGATCCCAGGACCCTGAGAACCTGAGCCAGAATCAAGAGTCAGACACTTAACTGACTGAACCACCCAGGTTCCCCGGAAAAATAAAATTTTAAATGTTAGTATTCATTAACTTTGATGGTAGAATCTGAGTCATATTCATTCTGTGTTTTTTTCTCTTTATCCATATTTTCTAAATTGTCACCACTAGCATAAATTTATTTGGGTAGTAAGCAAAAATCAATAAACATTTATTTTAATAAGTGAGAATTTTGTAATGACCGAGGAGCAGTTAAATTTACCCACACTCAACTTCAGCTATTGATTCTAATAGAATTAATGATGACTTTGGCCAGCAGTAGCCAAGTGGGCGCATGGTCTTGCAAAGAAAATGAGCCAGAAAACTTGGCAAGTTTAAAGAAATGGTAATTGTGACTTGTGATCCTCTTTCACTGATGTGAGAGCTGTTCTCATAGTAAAGCAAATGCATCTTATAACACATTCATATGAAGTCTTATCACAAAGTCCATAAAAGCACATAAATATCTTCCTCAAATCAATGAAGCAAAATGTCTGGAATGAATGCAGATTTACAAGACGAGCACCTCACCTGCCTCTTAAACTTGAAATGGCCCCATTGGTTAAAAAATTCAGCAATCCATTATTTATGTGTCTGGATGGAGTTGGAGTTCGAGATTACTTTTGGTCATCACCAAATGAAACAAGGAAACAAACTTTTCATCATGGGAAATGCTCACTTCTCCCTGATAATGGAATATCGATGTTTTCAGAGGCCCTTTTTCTACAAGATTATGATCAGGAGACATTTTAACTTGTATTCTTAAGTTAATCGGGTCGAGTTCATTTTCCTTTATAAACAAAAGTAAAAAAGAGATTTAGAAAGAGAAACCATAACATTATCGTCAGCAGTCTCTTCTTTGATTGCCAAGTTGTGACACCCACCCATTCGGATGTACACAGAAACACGCTAGGCACCTTATCAATAAAAGACTCGGATCTGCAACCCAATCGCTTGCTGGTCCTTCTCTCCCGAAAGGAAACTGTCCTTTGACCTGTGGGTGTAACCAGAAGTTTGGTTGTGGATTCCTCCTTCCCAAGAGGTCCTTGGAACGTTGCTGAGCCTCGGCTGCGTTCGCCCCCAGCAGCTCTGTCCATCCCCCAGAGCTCTGAGCCATCACCCACCCCGTAGGCAGAGACAGGAGACAGTGGGCCAGCCTTTCCTCTATCTCTGCCTCTTAATTCCGAAGTCTCTTAAGCCTACTTTTAGGATGCACTGATTTTGGCTTTACTAGGTCATCGCAGTACTTGCCCAAGTCTGATGCTTGGCTTAGTTTTTGGGAAACTGAAGAATTGCATCTGGCTTTTAACATCATGCAACTATTACTGATGACACAACCAGATGGTGAGGGCTTTGAAGGATTTGGGAAACGTCATGTTTATTCACACGTCTCAGTTGAGTGTCCAGAACGCAAACCCGGCACAGAACATCCTCCAGAATCACTGGTCAGAACTGAGAGAGATAAGGGCCCTCTGTTAGTCATTACTCTTCAGCCACAGACAAGCTGCACGATACGCAGAAGTTTCAGAACTGTCTTCTGATATTCAGATAACTTGGAATAGCTGCAATTATGTGTAAAAAGCTACTTGAGACAAATAGCTTTAATGCTGTCCTTTGCGGTTAACAATACTTCTATAGCTGAGAACTAATTGGTTTAGTAATCCAGAATAGACTTAGGAACGGTCAATACTGGCCTTAAGGAAAAGAGTTCTTTTTACCAGAACTTGCTGACATTTCTTGGGAGGGCAGGTATTTCTTATATAAGCTTGCTTCATCGTCCTACCTTTCTACTCCAGGAAAAATGCTAAAATGGGCATGTGTGCAGTGAAAACTGAATTGCAGGTGTAAATTTGGAGAGAATTTTATTATCCTGAAACTTAAGTTCATATCTCCATTACCACAGTTTTCTGTTTGAGTTTAAGCACTAATTTTCCTCAAGTGATTGTGTGAAATATCAAGGGCCTGAAAATTATATTAGGAAATAGAAATAAATAAGGGCCTTAAATTTGCTTCTGAAAATAGAAAGCATCTTTTACAAGAAGTGCACAAAACTTTGGTTTGGGAATTGCATCAATAAAATTGTGACATCATATATTAGGGTCCTCCAGTGAAACAGAGCCAATAGGAGATATCATTCTATTATCTATCATCTATCAATCATCTATCATCTATCTATTACCTATCATGTATTATCTGTCATCTATCAATCATCTATCTCTTATCTATTATCTATCATTATCTGTCTATCTATCTATCTTCTGTTTGGGATCATTGGGTCCCCACTGTCATTATGAGGGACTCTGGCTTTCTTTACTCTGTTTTCAAGGCCCGGGTGAATCATAAAAGAGGTACATTAGCTATTAATATCCACTCCACCTGGGATGTAAGGACAGATTCTCTATTACATTGTGTTATTTTGAGTCAAAGTTTCCCTTTGATAGAAAAACGAAGACAGACCGGCAATGGCCCACAGCTATATCACTACATAGATAGTCATTTTGGGGCCACATGGCAAAGAACATGCATGGAAAGACAAGTAGGAAATTATCCAACTCCCAGAGTTTTGGATGGGGTTGGGAGAGGGCCATGGCAGGACTTCTGTTTCAGAGAGGACAGAGGCCGTCTGGGTACGGGGTGGCAGTGTGTGGGCCGATGGAGAGAGGAGCGTCCTCGTGTCTGGTTCCTCATGTAGGAGCTTCAAAGTCACCATTCTGTCTTCACTAATAGTTGAACAAGCTGGAAAATCAACTCTTCTTGGATCCATGAAAGAAGTGGGGTCACAGGGCAAATCACTGCCCCCCAAGTGTGAGAGACTGACCAGTGAATACAGATCATCACTGCCACCAGAGCAGAAACCCCGCAGAAACCAGTGTTGGGGTAGGAATCGCGGACTGTCATTGACAAGTTGCCGGATGCTCTATGTGGACAATCCCTAGAGAGAGAGAAACTCCAGGGGACCCAATCATGGGAGATCCCACATTTTTCTGAGTTTTATTTCTTAAACTCTGCTCAGTTCTCACAGTGAATATCAGAAAAACTCCTCTCATCTTCCAGCCAGGGGAGGGAAAAGGAATTGTTTTGAAATAACCAAGAGCGTCTGTTCTTCCTAAGGATGCATGCCCTCCAGAGAAACTATTTATCCAAAGCCTAATCTGCTGGGGTTTCATCAGAGCATAACCGACTTAGGGGAAGGGAAATACCCAATTCCAGCCCCTCTAGCCATCTTGTCCCACCCAAGGGTGAGGCGGGGAAGCTGAGAAGCCTGTGTGACATTTACAGTCCAGAGGCTCCCTAAGAGGGTGAGACCCAATCATTGGCCCCCCACCCCCGCACATACCTCAACACTGCATATTAGTTTCCAGCATCCCTTTAACCCAGCCCTTCATTTCCTGCTATCAAGAAAAACAATCATAAGACATACAAAAGAGCAAAAAACACAGTTTGAAGAGACAGAGCCTTAGAACCAGACTCAGATGTGGGTGGGTTGTTATAATTATCAGGCTGGGAATTTAAAGCAATAGTGATTAATATGCTAAGGGCTCTAATGGATCAAGTAAACAGTATTAAGAACAGATGGGCAATGTGAGTAGAGAGATGGAAATCCTAAGAGAGAACCAAAGCGAAATGCCAGGGATCAAAGTCACTAACAGAAATGAAGAATGCCTTTGATGGGCTCCGTGGGTGAGACACGGCGAGGAAACTGTCTCTGATCTCGAGCATATAGCAATAAAAACCTTCCAAATGAAAAAGCAACTGGAGAAAGGACTGAATAAACAGAACAGAATATCCAAGGGCTGTGTGACAATGTGCATAGTACAAATACCAGAAGGAGATGAAAGAGAAAGGAATTGAAGAAATATTTGAAATAATAACAACTGAGAATTTTCCTAAGTCGACGTCTGACACCAAACCTCAGATCCAGGGAGCTCAGAGAACATCACACAGGATAAATGGCAGAAAAACTACACCTTGATGTATCCTTTTCAAACTCCAGAAAATCAGAGAGCAAACAGTCCTGAAAGAAACCAGGAGTGAGCTGTGCTGGTAATGGGGAGAAGAGTCCCGTGGGGGGGGGTAGATGGGGGCGGCCAGCATATGAGCCACAGGGACACGGGACTATCCTGCCAACAGGACAGAGGCCAGAGTTCCAGAGGGGCCGGAGAGCCACCCAGAGAAGTACAATAACATGATTGCTGAACGGACTTTGGCTTCCCTTGAGTATAATGGGAGCCCCTGCAGGATTTGGGACTGAGGAGTGGCATGATCTGACTTCTCTTTGGGGTGTAGACATGTAAAAAGAAAAATTAGATTCTACTATACAATGCCAGTTTAAAAAATATTTTACAGTTTATACAAAATTTGATGTCGTGCCTGGAGTCAGGCCAACTGCCCAGTCTGAGGGAATAATCCCCATATGACTGTCCTCATTTCATTCACCAGCCACATTCTTGGGGTGCTCATGGCCATGCTTAGGCTATTCAGCTGGCTACAAATTTAGGATTTTCCACAAGTAGTCTCAGGTTTGACAATTGGCTATAATGACTCACAGAACTCAGGAAAAGTGCTATATTTAAAGATGACAAATTTATTATAGCAAAAGCATGCAGATTAGAACCAGCCAAAGGAAATGACATGCATAGGGTGAAGTCTGGGAGGGTTCCAAATTCGAAGCTTCCGTCATCCTTGGGGATGCGTTATCCTCTCCACATTGGAGTGTGACGATACTCAGAGCACGCCAGCCAGAAATGCTCAACTTAGTGAGGTGCTCGGAGTCTTGGCTGAGGCTTCATAAAGCAGTGACGACTGATTAAATCCTTGGCCGCATAGTTGATCCAGTCCCTCAGCCCTTCTCCCCTCTTCAGAATTTGGGCTGATGTCTTACTGCTAAGCCCAACTTGCTAGTCATGTAGTTGGTCCTTCTGGCCATCCGGAGTCATCTTGTTCGTGCAGACAACCAAATGTGAACCCAGGTGCGCACCGTGACCAACAGAGATGCTCCAATCACTGGGGAAATCCCAAGGCTTTCAAGTCTCCCTCCCAGGAATCAAAGACACAAGGCCCGCCAAATTCTTTACTACATAGACCACATACACACATTGTCATAACATTGATAATTAAGTAGATATTTTCATTTCATAACTCATGTCAATTCAATATACACTGTCTGCTGATTCTTTGTACTTGGAAATGCTATTTTTGTCTCCCTCCCCCAAGTTTTTCTCTTTTTAAAAAAATATTTATTTATTTTAGAGAGAGAGAGAGTGCAAGCAAAATCTAGGGGCAGAGGGAGAGGGAGAGAGAATCTCAAGCAGGACTCCACCCTTGGCCCAGAGCCTGATGCGGGGCTGGATCTCACAACCCCAAGATCACGACCTGAGCTGAAACCAAGAGTTGGGTGTTTAACCAACTGCACCACCCAGGTGCCCCTGTCTCCCCTCATTCTTTTAAGATGAACAGTTTGTGATCTTCAACTTGTTTAGCACCAAAAACTTCTTTATGTTTTTTCCTCAGTAGTTTTAATTTGTGTATATTTCTCTTCTAAGGATTATTTTTTGTATATATTCCATCACATATGGTTCCATCTTACTTCTGTTCTTATTCTTTGGTTTCTTAAGATTCAAGGTATGAACTGTGAGTGTATAAATTATAATATCATACTTCTGTCATTTTGATTTTTTAAAGAGATGTTGTTTATTTATTTGAGAGAGAGTGAGAGGGGGATGGCGAGGGACAAGCAGACTCCCTGATGAGCAGGGAACCCACAAGCGGCTTGATCTCAGGACCCTGAGATCATGACCTGAGCCACCCAGGTGCCCCTATCATTTTGATTGTAAGCACAAACGTGGGCTGGCAGTGTTTCTCTCTTGAAAGCTCAGTGTGTTTTGTCTTCACGCGAGCAGCTAAATTCAGATTGGCAGGTTTACCCCACAAGGTCACGACTCCTGCTTTGGAATTTTAGATGGATGGTTTTGCTGAAAGAATCTGTTACCTCAGTTTTAACTGGGAAATGCTGTTCAGGTTTCTCCCTGGTCTCAGTGCTGCTGGCCCCTGAGTGCGGAATGCTAATAGCCCACCGTGCTTTTGACTTTCTATGAGGGTCAAATGCAGAAAATTAGGAATCTGACATAATTTTTATTTCCTTCTTCTTCCATGGACACCCCCCTTTCTAAGACCAGATAGCCCATTTCAGTAGCTCTGAAGAGGACTTTCAGAAGACAGCGGTGATGAAACGGGATCAACATGAGTTCGTGAGCAGGTCAGCAGCTATCTCCTTTGCTCTAGCAGCTCACACCTCTCTTGGACAGCCTTACAGTTTGGGATATTTTATTGTTTTCTGATGTCAGGCATGGTCTCAGCCTTGGCCAAGGCGTGACTGGAGATGTAATGATGGAGAAGGCATGCAGGATATTAGCAGGGCCAATGGCTGCTGTTGCTGCAAGGCCTGATTTGTGTTTTAAAAGCAGCACAGAAATCTGGCTGCTGATTTGAGAAGAGAGCCAGGGGCAGAGGTGGAAGCTGGTGATGAGGTCCTTGTGATGCTTCAGGATTAGACTGGTGGCTTGCATCAAGAATGCCTCAATGCCCGGGCTTAGAATGGGTCAGATGTTAGCTTATTTTTAAGGAAGAACCAACAATATTAGAATAAGGTTTTGTTCATTGTAAGTTAAGTGTATTTTAATTAATATTATTATTGTTGTTATTATTCATCTTTAAAGTTTGCATTTTAAACCGCATGCATCTTGAGAATGTCATTGCTGTCCGACAGTTTTGGCTGGGTAAAAACATACCCATCATCCAGAATAAGCCTATCCCATCCTACGTGTCTATGTGTGTTTTCTGGCTGTTCTCCAATTTGAAGCTAACGATAAAGAAAAGCTATCTGACATGAATGAAGGCACTGAATCATAAAAATAAAAAAAAAATGGAAGATTTTGAAATAGGCGTTGCAAATACATTCAAGGTATCTTTTAAAAATATGATGTATTTACTCTGCCGTTCAACAAACTTTTTGATTATGCTCCCTAAGTCCGGACCCTTAGGAGATTTCATTTGAGAGAGTATGGTGTTCCTCAGCGCGTGGGGCTTTGCCCTCTCCTGTGCTGGTCAGAGACGGAATTGGGGCCAGGCTGCAGATTAGGAAAGGGTGTTAGTTGTGGTTTTTCCGTGATTGGTTCTTCTGGGGGGAGAGTATACCACAGACATGACATTGGTGGAGGGTCATCATGGTGTGAGTGTGGTTGGAGCCCTTGGCTAGTTTTACAAAGTGGTGCCAAGTGGCTAACGACCTGCTCTCTCTCTCTCCTCCCGAAGAAGCTAAGACATGTCAGAACATCCAGTGGTTTCCACACTTCCCTCTGAAAGCAGGACTGGAATATTCTGAGGATGTGTGTCCAGGGCCAAAATTTACTTGAAAGCTGGGCTTTGTATTGGCTGTTTCCTGTTTTTTGTTTTTTGGGGTATTTTTGTGTGTGTAGAGCATTACAACCCTGCATGAAGAGCACGGGGCTGCGAGAGTGTGCGCATGCTCAGAATGTGTCCGTGCTCACAGGCAGTGTGGCTGGGCCTGGGGTGAAATCAGCTAATCCACTGCTCGTGTTTGGTATTTTCTCATTCAGGGAAAACCAGGGGTAGTTAGTGTATAACAACAAGATAAAGTCCACGTGCATATTCCAGAATTGTTTGTTATAAAAAAATAAGACTAATCATGCTGATCTCTGCAACATGTGTCAATACTGTCCTTATGTATCAAAAAAGAAAACTCAGGTGGTTAAATTAATTGCTTCTAATTTACCTTCTGTTAGAATGTATGCTGCACCTGAAAATGAAACTGAACTTTCCAGGTTACGTGATATAGAGTATTAGAAGAGCATAGACTGGAAAATCTTACATTCTCTGCATTTTGTATGTATTCCATCCTTTTAACTTTTCTTGTTCATCTATTTCCAACCAGAGAGATCTTTTTAATCGATTTTTTCTTTTTATCTTTTAACTGGATGGTTAAATTAATGTGTATGTAAATACACCATCTTAATAAATATTCGTCTATTTCCTTGTCTTTTTTTTTTTTAACTTTCTTTGGGATTGAATGATTTTATTATTTCATTTTCTCTTCTGTAACATCTTGGAAGTTGTGTATATTTTCAAATGTAGTCCTAGTGATTAAACTAGGTGTTACCATATAAATTCTTGGTTTCTCAGAGACTGTTATTCATAATTTTACTTCCTTCTTGGACATCCCAAGGATCTCTTATCATTTTAACTTAATTTACCTCTTTTAGCATTTCTTACAATGTAGGTCTGCTGGAGAAGGGTTCTCTCAACTTTTGTCTCACTGAAAATATCTCCATTTCACTTCCATTTTTGAAGAATACAGTCACTGCATGTAAGATCTAACTGAAAGGTTTTTTTTTTTTTCCTCCTCACCATGTTAAAAGTATCACATCCTGACTCTTGGCATCGGTTGTGTCTGATGAGCAGTTAGCTATAATTTCTTCTTTTATCATTTAAAAAAACTCTCTACAGAAATGTGTTTATCGTTTGGCTGCTTTTGAGATTTTGTCTTTCTTTTTGGTGTTCAGCGTTGTGAGTATGCTGTGCTTAGATGTCTGTTTCTTTGTATTTTTTGTTCCTGGAGTTGTCAGAACTCCTTCAGTCTACAGGTTTCCATCTTCAATACATTTTGTAAAATTTGTGGTGATTTTTAAGATTTTATTTATTTATTTGAGAGAGAGAAAGAGAGAGACTGCGAGTAGGGGGAGGGGCAGAGGGAGAGAATCTCAAGCAGACTCCATGCTGAGCGTGAAACCAGGCATGAGACTTGAGCCTCTGACCCCTAGATCATGACCCGAGCTGAAGCCAAGAGTTGGAGGCTCAACCCTCTGAGCCACTCAGGCACCCAGCTGCTGGCTCCTTATCACAAAAGAGCTGTTTTCACCTTTTACTTCGGCCCTCAGGCACTCTGGATTGCTGCTGCCTTGCATTTTGGGAATGATCCTGTAGCTTGGAGACATCTCCAGCAGTGTTTGGTCCACGTGCAGCCTGGGGAATGAATGTCCAATGTGTCTCTCTCAGCCATCCTGTTCTGTTCCTAGCTGTGGGCATACCACTCTGCTCATGGGGTTGGCCCAGAGGGCTGGGTTTGTCCCTGGATGAAGACTCACTCATTGATCGGAGCTGGTTACTCTAATCTGTCACACTAGCACACACGTGCCTTGTATTATCATTAAAAATTCATCTGGCTTCTCTTTATCCCCATCCATGGAAGATTTCTCTAACCTCTGCTGATTCTTTGGGGCTGATAGCAATGGTGAGTCTCTACTTTCTTAGCCAGAGTCATCTTGCTGGAATTTGTTTCCTTTAAGGCTACTTTATTGTGCATGAATCTTCGGCTTTCTGAGGAGTTTGAAACAACTGTGATTTTTGTAGCCTATCCAGCTTGCTGTCATTGGGTGGTAGCGACCGTCTTCTGAAATATTCTACGTCCTACATAGAAGCAAATTCTTCCATGTCTGTGTTAACTGTATCCCACATGTACTGACATGCGGAACTCAATTTTTCTGCAGTTCTTTGGGGTTGAGTTTTAAAATCTCTCTCTATAAATTATTTCATATTGTTGATTTAACAATTTAATTGTGTTTTAGTAGGAGGATGCCTGCTACATGGTATTGATTTTCCTTTTGAAATCTATTGAGATTTCCTTTGGGACCTTGTACATCTTCAGTATTTGTAAGGGTCTCTTGTATACTTTAAAAGAATATCAACTCTGTTTCTGGGATGCAGAATTTTCTGTCTCTGTCTCTCTCTTTCACTAATTATTGATGTTCTTCTGGGCTAGATTTATTTTTCTATTTTTTATTTTTCATATTAATTGCTATATTATTTTCAACAAATGGAATGAGTTAGCTAACTTTCATATTTACCAGTTTTTATTTCATTTATGCCTCTTTTGTGTCATAATTTCGTATTCTGATTTAATAGATATTATTTCTTGGTTATCCTATTTCAAACTCTTTGTGATACTTTTATTTCATACAATGATTTCATCTGGAGCAAATTGACAGCTACATTATTGATTTTGTTAGCTTTTTAGTACTGGCTTACGTAGGTAGCTAGAAGCACGTCTTCCTGTGTTTATTTTTTTAAATTTTATTTATTTATTTGAGAGAGAAAGAGAGAGAACACGAGCAGGGGGAGCAATAGAGGGAGAGGGAGAAGCAGGTTCCCCACTGATTAGGGAGCCTGACATGAAGCTCGATCCTAGGACCCCAAGATCATGACCTGTGCCGAAGGCAGATGCTTAACCATCTGAGCCACCCAGGCGCCCCTATTCGTGTGTTCAGATAGGAAGGGAGATTTTTGCTGTTACTTTCTCTCTCTTGCCCTCCCTCCCCCTTCCCTTTACACACTTGGTTTGGAAGAGTTTCACCGTTTACCTGCTAGTATCCTCAAGCTCGGGCTTAGATCCCAGGCTCTTAGGTGATATTTTGTATATCTGCCCAAGTTGATATTACAGATATTGTAGACCTTGTCATAAAGCTAGCTGGTGACGTCACTTATTCTTGCTCACAAGACTGTGTTTTTGTCCTGTATAGGTCTTTTGTTGTTATCTAAGTCTGTATCTTCTGCAGGAGTTGACTTCAGGCTCCTTTGAGGAACTGGAATCCTCAGCGCAGGTCCTGGATTCTCGTAATGAGCCTGACTGATCCTGTGTCAATTGCCATCCTTTGCCCTGGTCACCCTGAGAAGCCAGCTGCTGCTTCACTCCATACAATGAGCCCCTCAGATTTACTATCTACACCCCACCCACCTCCTGTTGTTTTCTGGATATGGTCCATTGCTGGTTGTTTCCGAGCCCACCTACACCGTTCTTTTTTCCCTCCTTATTAACTTTCTATTTTCTTTTTTTATATGTATTTTAAGATTTTATTTTATTTTTTAAGTCATCTCTACACCCAACGTGAGGGTTGAACTCACAACTCGGAAATCAAGAGTCGCATATTCTACTGACTGAGCTAGCCAGATGCCCGGTTTTCATTACTAATTTACTGTTACTATTTCACTGTTACTCTTGCCTTGGGGGGATCTCACTATTCTGTTTGGATCTTGGATATTTGCCTATGATCTCAACACTGGTATGTAACCACTATTGCTGAGTGCTACAGATGTGCTCTTTGGCTTTATTATCAAATTTGAACCTAGCATTTTCAGCGGTAATAAACTAAAGTGATCTGTTGATTCTATCATATTGCCTTCTCGGATGGTGGCAGAACTTTGAAAGAGATCAGAACTATGAATTTTTATTTTTATTTTTGTTGTAATGTCTTGTATTGATTTTTTTTTTTTTTTGCTGTTATTCTTTGACCATTACATTGCCTAAAGTCTTTTGTAAAGGAATAATGAAGATCCTCGTACATGCAAAAGCCTATTATTCTCTTACACACATTGATTTCCAGAATAAGCTAAATGCAATTTGTTGGTCCCAACAGTAAAACAGACAATGCTTTTGAGTAAAAATTAAAAAAAATTCTTTCCTTTGTAGATACTACTTTTTAGCCTGAGGAAAATAGCCAGTCTTTTTTTTTTTTTTCCCCTCATTCATGCATGTTGATTCTTTTCCTTTCCTCCTTTGTGCCCCTGCACAAATTTCAGAAGGTGAACTAGTGGTTTAGTACTTTGAAGAGGTGACTTGGCCACCGTCCAGGACTAATAACACGTCTGTGGCGCGCAGCGAGAAGTTTGCTCTTTGAATATTATTTGCTGAGGCCTCAGAGGACCTTCCAGGAGCATGTGTGTATTCTCTCAGTGGACCTGTGTCAGTGAGCTGTTGGGAGCACAGCTTACCACCGGCCAAGTCTCCATCCAGCCCGTGGGTGAGCCTGGGTCTCAGCAGCTTCACATCAAGGTGCTGGCAGACCAGCTTTACTTCCTGTAGGCTCTGGGTGGGATCTGCTTCCTGGGATTCTCTGGTTTCTAGAGGCGACTCACTTCCTTGACTCATGGCCCCGTTTCTTCCATCTTTAAAGCCAGCAACACTGCTTCTCTCTGATTCTGCTCCATTGTCATATCCCTTTGACTCTCTTTTGATTCTTTTTTCTACTCTTAAGGACCCGTGTAATTACATTGGACCCACCCACATAATCCAAGATCATCTCCCTATTTCAAGGTAAACTGATTAGCCATCTTAATTCCATCTCAAATCCTACTGTCCCTTTGCTAGTACCCTGACTGACATATTTGCAGATGTCTCCAGTTGGGCATTGACACCTTTGAGGGCCTGTTACTCTACCACCACATTCAGTATAATGGTTTTAATGACATAATAGATAAAACATTCATTGAGCATGTACCATTTTCACTTAGTATTTTATATGCATTATCCACAAAGCAAGCTTAAGAAGTAGGCACTCTGATTATCTCCATTTTATAGATGAAGAGTGTGACATGGGGAGCTCAAGGTCACATGGTCAGAGGCAGGGCTGGCCTTCAAACCCATGTGGTGCTAGAAACAGCATCCTAATGCTTTGCTCTACTGTTTTTCATCTTTTCTTAGTTTGTACTGCCCTGCTGCCCTCGCTCTGAGAGATCTCCCCATGCATTTGGAGTGTTGTTGGGCCTTTGGGGCCATCTCTTTACAATGTGTCTTTATGTGACTATAATTATTTGAATGATGAGTGATTGTTGGCTCAAACTGGCCCCGTTGGATGTTCTCTCTGCGATCTTGGAATTGTGATAGGGGATTCTAATTAGTTGATTGGAGGCACTGGAGTAAGGAGGCTTTAGTATCTGCTTCACCATCTGCTTTGAGTTCTGAGATACACCCTCTGAGCCTTTCAGTATATTCTGTATCTATCAGGTGTGTTCTCCTTGCTGCGTAAGCTAGTCTGCATGGCTCTATGTATCTTGAAATCAAAAGAGATTTTAATTAAGATTTTTAGTATATTACTTTTGTGTTCCCAACTTCTTTCTTAAAATAATTATCAATTTTGCCTTGTAGATAATGTGGATTACACCGGGCTTCCTATACGTGAGGAACTTAAATGCTGAAATGAGCCATACCAATATGATGATGGCAATGCTTTAATCATTTTATTTTAAAATTGACTTCACCTTAAGATTATGAGACATTCCAATATTATTACCACTTACTTAATTACATCATAAATCAGATATTATTCAAGGAGTTTGAAGGAAGTTTTAAGGGAGATTATTTCTATTTAATCCTATATAGTTAGTTTTTTCAAGATCAAGAAAGAAAATATATATTTTTTCTCTCTCCCATTCTACTCTTGGAAAGATAGAAGAGTTTTGTTCCTACTCCCCAATATATTGGATGAGGTGTCCCTTGTCAAAATACTAAAATTATCCACATAGGCCAGTGGTTCTCAGCCAGGAGCAATTTGAAAATTTTGAGGGAGTGATCATTAAAGCCTTATATGGTCCTGACATTCCATGAGACCTACTGTTTTATATTGTACAAATCATCCATAGACCTTGCATTTGAAGATGACAGAACCTCCCATGCATTTTAATGATCATTGAAAAAACTCAACCCAAATGGCAGAATTGATCATTTTTTTTTTTCCCTTGGAAAAGCTGGGCTTTTATAATAACGTATATTAAACATTGAGTGAAACAGATGTTCTTGCAGTATGGTTTCTTGCATGAATTCAAGACACATGGATTTCTTCATGCTTATAAGGAGGTATGAGGGGAAGATGAAAATGCCTATTACAATTAGATACCAAGGTAAAATTCATTTCTGAGAAGTTTCTCCTCATATTCATCTTTTTGAGAGCTTCTAACAATCGTACTGCTATGGAGAAATCATGGAAGCAATATGAGCGAACGATAGGAGTGAATAGCATTCTTTATTTTTATCAATAAACAGCCACGTGTTTATTAAAAGCCTCCTTTGCATTTCATCTGAAAGAAGGGGCTTTTGGAAATGATTCCTCCAAACAAAGCTTTTCAGATTTTTTACTGCTGTCTTGGCAGCTAATGTGCTAGTAACACTAGATGTCTTTCTTAAAATCCCAGAGGTCCTTAGAAGGATCTGCCAAAGGATTGTCCTGATGCCCCCGTACAATAGGACACTGACAAAGGTACCACCTCATGGAGCGAAGGACACGCACGTGGGTTTCCTGCTGGCTGGCTGATATAGGAAAACAGTGCACCTCTCTGGAAGAATCCAGAGATCGTTTGACAGGTACTTTAAAATCAGCCAGAATGAAAAAGATCAGACGGCAGAATTCATGTCCTGTGTTATCAATGCTGAAATTGTTCGTTGTGAGATGAATAGTCCTAGGTTGTTTTTCCCTTTCTATAAGGTTTTATTCTTACATATGTATGTTGCTGAGTAGGACAGTTTTCATTTTTGTAAAATAAATTATTTGAAATGCTCAGAGTTAAGAGGATGAGTACTTGACTCTATTACTTTATCATCAGCCACTAACTCTTGGAGGCCCCATGGGGAGGCTTATGAATATGTGAACATGAGCCGGCCCTAAAGAACATGGGAATCCCTCACAGAGGCACCGCCAAGCCTTGGAAGGTTGCCTGGTTGGTTTGATAGAGGCTTACAGTCAGTAGAATAGGCTTCTTTCTAAAATGTTTGATTCATTTCCTGAGCACTACCTTAAAGTATTTTAATAGCCTTAAATCAGATGATAAAGAGGAAAGTTTTATATTCCCTTCAAATTAAATATTGGTATAAGAACATTCCACCATTAGGGTAATAATTTGCCTTCTTGCGGTGATAAATATGCACTGCCCTTTGAGGGTTCTCCTCTGAACTTGCAAATTACTGCTTCCGTAATGCTTTTCAGGGGTGCCTGGTTGGCTCTGTCGGTAGAGCATGTGACTCTTGATCTTGGGGTTGTGAGTTTGAACCCCATGTTGTGTGTAGAGATGACTTAAAAAAATAAAATCTTAAAAAAAATTGATGGTTTTCAGCAAGTTTCTTTTTTTGAATCTCAGAGGTTTAGGACTGGAAGGGGGTTTAGTGACCATGAGCATGATATCCTTGTGCTAATGTGAATCAACAAGGGTGAGGGAGATTGAGCAGCTCACCTCAGGTTGCACAGTCCAGTAGGTGCTGCTCGAGGGAGTTAGGCTTCACCGAAGTTTACATGAATCCTAGACAAGTAAGGGGCCAGTCCTGGTTTGGACAAAATAATTGTAGTCACGTTCATTCTGATGGGATTTGCTTAGAGTTTTCCCAGGCTGGTTATTTTAGCATTGTGTCCTCGTGTCCTTTTCTCTTTTCATCTTATAAAGTTATTCTTCTGGGCCTCCTCCCCTGTAACTGAAACACGAAATTTAGATCCAACCTGTCTAGGCATGAATGTTGGCTCTGCCACCTATTAGCTGTGTGACCTAGAAGAAATTTCCAGACTTCTCTGTGCCAATTTCCTTGGGCAGAATGGAAATAATGGTAGATGTGAGGATTGTATAGAATATTGCATATCAATCAGTTGGTGCAGACTTGGTTCATGGTGGATGACTGCTTTTATTGTCATTACCATTATTTTCAAGATGGTGTTCTGAGATGTCTCAAATTCCTGGTTTTCCCCTGGAAGTCTGCATGTCCGTTTTTGGTGGAAACATGAAAGACACAGGAATCAGTAGTAACTTCTGTTGTTCTCAATTCCCTGCTGTGATCCAACAGCTACTTAGCGAACAAATATTATTGATTTTATACTTCTAAATATCTCTATCTATTCTCACCTCTGCAGTGAGACTGCTCTTTCCTCATCCAGATCCTCTTTGGTCTGGTTCGGTTTTTTGTTTGTTCTTTTAGTTTTGAGGATATAACTTTTACATTTTTATGTAAAGTTAAGCATCTGACTCTTGGTTTCAGCTCAGGTCCTGATCTCAGGATCATGAGACCAAGCCCCCTGTCAGGCTCCACACTCAGTGTGGACTCTGCTTGAAATTCTCTCTTTCCCTTTGCCCCTCCCACTTGTGATGTATACTTCAAATAACTTAGAATTTTATGTCAGTCATACCTCAGTAAAACTAAAACTAAAAAATATATTATATTTAAATAATAATAATACTGTATCATATACTGGAAAGTTGCTAAGAGAGTAGATCCTCAATGTTCTTGCCACACACACACACAAAATGTAATTATGTGATGTGTGGAGGGCTAGCTAATGCTACCATAGTAATATTTGCAACATGTAAGTGTATCAAATCAACATTGTATACCCTAAACTTACACAATATGTTAATTGTATCTCAATACAGCTGGAAAAGTAATAAAATAACATAATAATATAAAAGGCTCCCCATTTACCCCACCTCCCAGCCCCTGGTAACCCCCATTCTACCCTCTGTTTTCATGAATTTTTTTTTTTTAGATTCCACATGTAAATGACACTGTACAGAATTTGTCTTTTTTTTTTTTTAAAGGTTTTATTTACTTGACAGAGAGAGAAGGAACACAAGCAGGGGGAGTGGGAGAGGGAGAAGCAGGCCTCCCGCTGAGCAGGGAGCCCTATGCAGGGCTCGATCCTAGAACGCTGGGATCATGACCTGAGCGGAAGGCAGATGCTTAACAACTGAGCCACCCAGGCGCCCTGAGAATTTGTCTTTACTTGCCGATGACAATCTGCTCCGTGGCAGACATTTAACAACAGAATTTATGAGCACCTTCTCATCACATCTTCATTTTGACAAAATAAAATATACTGGTAAAACAAATTTCCCTAAAGACCAACAGTTTCTTGAACTTTGGATGGTTTAGAGAAGATATTCAACCTTCTTGTCTCAAAAATGCCTTGGTTCTCATGCTTCAAAAAAAGTTAAAGCCAGAAGTTTCGAAGGAGTACTTCGCTGTGGCTCAAATATTTAGGGTTTTGAGAATGGGGCTTTGATCTTTGCATTTTGGGAGCACAAATCCAGAGTCATCATACGTTATGAAAAGCACTGGCAGGAGAATGTAGGCGTTCCGGATGTGTCATCACAGCTTGTCATCTGTGGCATTGCCATGACCGAAGGGTTATAGGATTTGGAATTGTATTTTTTCAGATGCCTTTGAGTTAGACTATTCTCCATTTCTTTGACTTGAGATTTTAGTCTCTCTAGCTTTTTTTTTTGATCTTAGGTTCTCTTTGAGGTCATTCCTCCCGGGACTTTTGAGGGACGAGTAGAACTTTGTGCGGGCGGCATTAGCCTGATACTCACGTGACTCGTATGCAAAGCAGGTCCAAGAGTAGCCTGTTTCTACATAATGGTCCTGTTGCTTGACAAAATATATTAGTTATTGTTGGAGACAGCACCTCTGGAATAACTGCAGGGCATTTATTTAAAGAAAATATAATTTCAAAAGTGTGCATTGTATCAGGTTGAATGACCATGAAGGCTTTAGGAGAAATTGCAGAATTTGTGCTGGATGGGGCACTAGGGATGAATAAAGGTGTCTTTCTGGAGGCAGTGGCAGATGCTCCAGAGCTTGTGGAAACGAGGAGTGTGGGCTGATTTTGCATGACCTGCTTCTCTCCTGTGGCTGCATTAGCTGAAAAGTAGAGCTGAGTTTGGCCACGGCACATTCAATAGTTAGGGGACTGTGGAAACAGGAGGCTTGATTCTATTTAAGATATAACCGTCAACCAAGAGTGACTTCTGGATGTTTTAAGTCCAAAGAAATGAAATTTTGAAGAATTTGTATTTTTATGGGACTTCAGGTTTAATTTCACTTGTTTTTCAAGTTGAAATATTCTCAATGTTATACTAGTTAGGGACAAGAGCCTGCAAGCTACCAGTTGAATGCATTACGGGAAGTTAGGAAGTAGTTGATTAACTAATGGACCTGTGGATATTAAGGTCTAGAATCTCTGATGATTTGTCTGTTTGCTTGAAGTGTCGGACCAAGGATTCAATGTAAGGTAAGCAGTTCGGACACCAGTTTGTGAAATTTGATAATTTTGTTGAGGGTGCAAGGAATTATCCTGTGATGCCTGCCCAGGATGCTGTTAGGGCTGTTGAGCTGTAATGTAGACAGACTTTCCCACGAACCATTCAGAACAGGCAGAAGCAAACTGTGTGTGTGCAAAGACACAGAAGTGTTATGGCCACTCTGGGTGGTGGGGCTAAAGAAACCATGTGATTGCTTCTGGGAAAGGTCAGGTGTATATTTGCTGCCTACATGAAATTCAGAGAATGGTACCAGATGTCATGGAAAATGAAATACAGCAAAGCCCTGGGGACCCTGAGTTAGTGTTGTCTGTGGTTCCTGCTGAAGTCGTTCATTACTGGACCTTGAAGTTGTCCCTCCTTGATGCTGGGGGTCCTATGTCCATTTATTCTGTCTCCTTTCCTCCTTGACAGTTGATATTATACGATTGCTGGTCCAAGTTGAGAGAAATCCTTTGATTGCACGAGTTAGGAATTCTGAAATCAATCCCAAAGTTGCACTGTCCTTAACCACGATGCTATTGCATACTCCACTGAGAGAGAGGCTCATGGTAGGCATCTAGGTGGGTACAGTTCTGACTCCAGATAAAACAGCTTCAGGTCCCCCAGGAAACAGATACAGCAACTTCAGGTCCCCCAGGAAAGTTTTGTAATAGATCCTGTGAGGTTAATTTGGTGGCTTCTTTAGACAATCCATGTATTTGCCTAACCAGGTCTATTTGGAAGGCAATTTAGGTCTTAGTAGACTACTACTCATCCTGTCTTTCCACATACTTTCTGAACATGGAAAATTCAAGCTGTAGATGTTCTTGGTTGCTCAGTTGCGAATGAGTTCATCTCTACTGGATATTTCTTTCCCAGGGAAAAATTTCTTCTACAACTTTGCTACAGTCATCCTTGACTTATGAGATCTTTCTAATTTGTGCCTTGTCCTAAGAAGCTTCATGATAATTTTAAATCTGTGAGTAATAGCTGATTCTGTTGTCTTGCCTGTAGTTACAGATGATCAAAATCTGGAGATATCGTCAGTGTTTGATGCCTAGCTGATATAAACTCTATCATTTGCATAAAGCCCAGTTATCAACATGTGTTAGAGATACAACTTTATATTTAAAATGTTGATGCTTTTATTATGACCTGTGATGGGAATTCCCATCATTAAACTTTAGCTAGGTGGCAATTTCATTAAAACATATAAGTGCTTTATTTTCTGTGAAGGAAAGTATAGAGTTTAGGACCTAACAAAATTCTCAGTAAAATGTTATTTAGACAGAACTCTAAGGTGAACCCCAGCAGTAACACCAGAAGCATGAATTCACAGCCAGCATGCAAGTTTGTTTCATCACGAACCAGCTATTCCAACACTTCGATACATGCGCAGTGCTGTTGAAGCAAAATGACATATATTCAGTTTTTCTCTGAAAGCGAAAATCCTCACTGAAGGAAATGCTCTTTTAAAATTTTGATGATGCAGCTAATGAATCATTGAACACTACATCAAAAACTAATGATGTACTTATGGTGGCTACCTTAACATAATAAAAAAACCAACCAACCAGACAAAAAAAATAAAGATAAAATAAAATTTTGATACAAATTACTAAATTGTTTTTTAGAGAGTTTGTATTGATTTGTACCCACAGTGTGTCTGGAAATGTATCTTTACCTCATAACTTTATAGTGATAAAGGCAAACTTTTAGGAAATCATCAGTATTCCAAATCTCTGTGAATCTGTCAGGTGAAAAAATTAATCTTCTTTTAATTTTTATTTCTCCAATCACTAGTGAAATCAGTCAAATATTTAAAAAATCAGGTTAGTTGATACATGATTTGAAAACCCTCTTTAAATATAGAGTTTGATGAGTCTTATGCCACCAACACCACACGTATTTCACTGTTTTGCCCTGTTGTGTCCAAGTTTTTGTCTCTGTTCCAGCTACTAGTGGCCTTGTGGCCTGAACTGCTCCGCAAAGACTTTAAGAGAAAGACAGTGCAGAGCCCTGCGTTCATCGAGATGCCTGTCCCTTCTCTCTGTGACCTTGTCTTCCCAAGTTTTGGTTTTCTACCAGATTTGTGATTTTTTTAAAAAAAATATTTCACCCGGTTTTCTAGTTGTTCCTAGTGGGTAAGACTGTCTGAAACCATATGGGGCAGGACTTTTAATCACAGTGGTTCCCTACTTCTGGTGCCAATGTTTGTATTCGTCAGGATGGGCCATGATGGGATTGGAAACACTCTCCACATCTGTGGAGCTGATCGCGATACATCAAAGTGCATTCTCCCTCGTGGCTGCCTGTCTGTCCTGGGTGGGATGGAGCATGAACCCGCCACAGAGGCTCACTCAGGGGTACTAGGGGCTAGAGGTCCTTCTGTCTTGTCCTTGCACTTCCTCGAGCACAAGGCTTCCTTATTTGTAGTCGCAGAAGAGAATTATTTAAGTTCTTACTCTACTCTTCTATGCTTTAACCAATAGGTCTGCCTGTTACCTGTTTATCAGAACTAGTCACATGGTGCTACCTATCTAGAAAAAAGGTGTGTGACCATTGTGCCCTTGGAAGGGGGAAGCTGGCTTCCTTAGCTACAGTGGGAACTGATATTTACTGACAGTCTACTAGATGCCAGACCCTGTGATAAGAGATTTATATGTCTTATTTCTATTTCTTACAAGAATCCTATGGGATCGATATTAGTGTATTTTTTTTAAGATGAGGAAACAGAGAATTATGCATATTTAGTGTTTGTCTATAGGCCATGCCATCGCAATTTGAATCAAATGCCTCCTATTTGAAAGTCTGTGTTTTTCCAAGTAAGAAATAGATTATTCAGGCAGTAAGTATTTGCTGACTTAAATAAATAAGATTTGTTATGGCAGATAGCATAGCCTTACTCAGTTTCTTTTTGGAAAGAATCACTGCTGATTGAAAACTTACTCTAGTGAAAAATGTCAACAAAGATTCTGTCATCTGTCCCCTATGAGGTGAACTCTAGCTATGGGAACTGAATTCTGGAACTAGTTACTTGTTTTTCTAAATTTATCCTGAGGTCTGTCATTGTAGAAGATAAAACCACATTTTTGTACAAAAGGTTTGTAGACTGAAAAGGTAGGAGCTATAAAATACAAGCAAAATAGACATATATTCTCGTGGGAACTGTGCCATATTTCATAGGAGATTTTCAATACAAATAGTATTGGTAGGGGAGCAGAGTGTGATCAGCACATTACATAGTTTTAATGGTTAAACGACCAGGAGGTTTTGGTCTCGAACAAATAAAGCATGGAAGAAGACATATTGAGAACATTTTGGATAAAATAGGAGATTGTGGCTGAGAAAAACACGACCCCGAGAAACCACTTTCTCATTTTCCTCGTGTGTGTGGGAGAGACATGTGCTGACAACTCAAAAGAAGGAAATTTTGGAGGCTGTCCTGCTGCTTCTTAAACATTTCTTATTTGTGTGGAAGATTAATTGTTACTGTGCCAAAGTCTGAAATATGAAATTACAGCACAGGGGGACATGCATTCTGCGAGCAGGGATGGGGAGGAGGGAGTGCCTGTCATGCACCAGACGTGGTGCAATGTCTTACATACAGCGTCTTATGCTACTTGATGGCAGATTAAAAACAGGAGTCCAGCACTTATTTTTACCATTACGTAAACTCAGTATGTCAGCACTTAGAAAGTTCTGGAAAAGCCTGCTGAAGGTGGATAAAGTGAAGAGAGTTGAGGGGAGTTTCTGTGAAATGTAATCAGATGTCAAAAGAGTCCTTGGGGAGGAAAAATGGGAACTCACTGCTGCTGTGACCCTTCTCGGCCA
The DNA here is from genome assembly GCF_023065955.2 of Ursus arctos. Taxonomy (NCBI): domain Eukaryota; kingdom Metazoa; phylum Chordata; class Mammalia; order Carnivora; family Ursidae; genus Ursus; species Ursus arctos. The sequence goes on from NW_026623089.1 coordinate 71,444,811, forward strand.
ACAAGATAAAGAGATTTATAATTTTGGAATTCACCAACCTGCTGAGAAAGGAGCCTGTGATTTTCAAGTGTTTTTATAACCATTCGTTCACAAAAAGTCTTTGCAAATGGGATGCCCTGAGAGGATTGCGATTTCCCTGGTCATTTTGCAGTTGCTTTGTGCCAGAGGACCGCTGTCAAGAGAAGTGCGATTTGTCTTCTGAACCAGACTCCGAGCTAGCTCCTTCTGCTGCCGCTGCTATGGAGTGTGGAAGGGTTCGCCCCTTCTGTCCTAAGATCTGGTGGCCGTGGCTTCCTGCTGTTGGCAAGGCTGTTCCAGGTGGTTCCTTGCGCTCAGCTCTCTGAGACACAGAGCTCTGAGCTCTTCTTCATGACCTTGTGTTATGAATTCTTGGACCTGTACTCTTGCGTCATCGGACGATGACTCGTGGGAATAACTTCAGTGTTCATCGTCGGTTGGTTTTGAAATGACTATTTTTCATTTCTTTTTGTGTTCATGTATGTTCTAAGGAGCAGCATCAGATGTTTTACTCTGTGGTCGTGACAAACGAGATGGATTAGGTGACGCCCCAGGCACAACCCAGTGTCTTGGAGCTTAAACCAACCAGGTTGACTTCTTGCCTACACAGCATGTTCACCCAGGGCCGGAGGCAGCTCTGCTCAGGGTTCTCGAGCTCTAGGACCCATTCCGCCCTGGCCACGGTCCTTAACCTTATGAGTTGTAATAGCAGGAACAAGAGAATGCAGTCTCATTTAATGCCTTTTGAAGCCTCCTTCTGGAGCAGACAGATGTCACGTGTGCTCATATCTCATTGTCCAGAGGAAGTTACTGGGCTTTCCTCTACCAAAGGAGGGAAGGAAATTTCAATCCTGCTGTGTTTTCCCAGAGAGGAGAATGGGATTGATGTGACTGTTCCAACAACTCCCATAATAATGACGTGTACATTTTGTTTTCTACATTTTTTTTTAAAGATTTTATTTATTTATTTGACAGAGATAGAGACAGCCAGTGAGAGAGGGAACACAAGCAGGGGGAGTGGGAGAGAAAGAAGCAGGCTCATAGCGGAGGAGCCTGATGTGGGGCTCGATCCCGTAATGCCGGGATCACGCCCTGAGCCGAAGGCAGACGCTTAACCGCTGTGCCACCCAGGCGCCCCTGTTTTCTACATTTTATGAATGTCTTTTCTGAGCAGTACGCAGTTTTACACATTTTTTGTCTAGGTTATTTTCACCTAATTTTGTGGGATAGTTATTTTTATAATTTGTCTATGGAGCTGTATGACTGTATAAGCGGCGATGATCTTTATTCAAGTACCATCAGTAAAGTGCTGATTTCAGGTCTGTCCATTGATCACAATAGCCATTGGATTGATCTGTTTTTTGTCCAATGCTTTTATTGAGGAAAATTTTTGAAGTAATTTAGTAGTGAAAAAAAACATTTATCCACCAATTAGATTCTACCATTAACACTTTCTATAGTTATTCTATCATGTATTTGCTACCCGTCCATCATCCTGTCTTATATTCTGATGCATTTTCAAAGTAGGTTGCAGAAATCATTACATTTCCTCCTAAACCCTTCAGCATGTTTACCATTAATTAGATTTCAATATTATTTAGTTTTTCTTCTTTGATCATGCATGGATCATAAATGTACTATCAGTGAGTTTTGACAAATGCAACACTGTTTTTATGAGTCCTTTCAGGATAGAAGACACTTCACCATTCCCTCCTGCTCCTTCCGAGGCGGCTCCCATTCCCATTCGCCTTCCCTCACATTCTTCTGACATCGTTACATAAAAAATTGATCTTTCCGGGCCTAGTGTTCCATATAAAGGGGATTATACTGTGTGTACTCTTTTGTGTGAGGTTTCAACAATTTTTTAGATTCATCTGCTGCTGATCAGTGTTTCTTTTTATTGCTGACTAGTTACCTATTACTGTGTTTTCCTATTAACCCGTCCCCGTGTCCTTCTTAGTTTTTGGCTATTACAACTAAAGCTGCTACAGATGTTATTGCATAAGTCTGTTTGTGGGCATGTTCTCATTTCTCTCAGGAAAAAATGTGTAAGATTGGAATTGTTGGGTCATAAGGTACAGGTAGGTTATGTGTGTGTGTGTGTGCGCGCGCACGCATGTGTGTGTGTGAAATTACTGGGAACGTTTGCAGAAGAGCTCACATCGTTGCAATGCCACCATCAAAGTCTGAAGGTTCTGGTTTCTCTACATCCTAGCCACCATGTATTGTTGTCTGTCTTCTTAATTCCAGCCATTCTGATGGATGGATGTAAATTGTCTCATCGCGGTTTTAATTTGCATTTCCTTGGTCATTAATACTTTGAGCCATCTTCATGGGATTACTGGCCATACGTAGGTCTTCTTTTGAAAAGTGTAATTCCAATTTTTTGCCCATAGGAGATTTTTCTTTTAATTATTAAATTGCAGGAGTTTATATTTTCTTTTTTCTTTTTTTAAAAGATTTTATTTATTTATTTGCAAGAGAGAGAGAGTGAGTGAGTGAGAAAGCACAAACAGGGGGCAGGGGCAGAGGGAGAGGGAGAAGCAGACTTGCTGTTGAGCAGGGAGCCCGGTGCAGGACTTGATCCCAGGAACTCAGGATCATGACCTGAACCAAAGGTAGACAGTTAACTAATTGTGCCACCCAGGCGCTCCAGGAATTCAAAACTGGGTTTGCCAGAGATATGTTTTATAGACGCTTTCTTATGGTCTGTAATTTGCCAAATTAATTAATTAATGGTAGCATCGGGAGACCAAAGTATTTTAATTTTGATGAAGTTCATCTTTTAAATTTTCTGCCTAAAAGAATTGACCAACTCCTATGACATGAAGGTGTTCTTTCTTTTAAAAGGTTGGCTGATTAGGGGCGCCTGGGTGGCTCAGGTTAAGCACCTAGCATCTGGCTTCAGCTCAGGTCATTATCTCAGGGTCCTGGGATCGAGCCCTGCATCGGGCTCCCTGCTTATGCTCTCTCTCTCTCTCTTGCTCGCTCTCTCTATCTCTCTCATATAAATAAATAAATAAAAATAAAAACTTTACTAATTAGTTTTTAGGCTTCAGCTATGGTCTATCTCAGATGAATTTTTGTGTATGGTATGAGGTAAGGGACGGAGGGTCATTGTATATTTGCACATGGATATCTAGTTGTTCCAGCATATCTTGCTGAAAAACACCTCGTTTCCCCTCTGAATTGCTTTGATGCCCCCACCCTCCCTTCTGAATATGAAATGACAGCGTGAGTATGAGTCTAGTTCTGGGTTCTCTGTTTCACTGCTGTATTTGTCAGTCTTTATGCCAGTACCACATGGAGATGGTCTGAATACTCAAGCTTTATGGTAAATTTCATAGTTAAGTAACCTAAGTCTTCAACTTTGTTCCTCTTTTCAAAAAATTCCTTTGGATCTTCCAGGTTCTTTGCCATTCCATAGAAGTTATTAGAATACACTTGTCAGTTTCTACAGAAAAGCCTGCCAGGATTATGATAAGGATTGCACCAAATCTTAAGATCGGTTTGAGGAGAATTGACATCTAAACCGATATTCAATCTTTTGATCCATGAACATGGTTTATCTCTCCATTCATTTAGATCCTATTTATCTGTTTTAGATGGCAATTTATTTGAGTGGTCTCAAACTGTAGATTTGACTCTTGGATGGTGACTCAGTTACTGGTTCAGTTTGCTCAGCCTTGGTTGGGCTGCTTGAACTCTGCCCATGCACACATTCTTCACGGGTTTGCCAGATATTTGGGTGGAATTTATACATAGAATTTTGGGCTTCCCCTCCCTGGCTCTCTCTTTTCCAGTTTCCCCTCTCACTTTCCAGTGGCTGTGGTTCCTCCAAATTCTGCTCTCTGTTCCTTAAGCTAGAAAGACACTGGGTTTTCTGTTGGAGTTTTAGCTACCATGCATGATGTTGGTAAGGCCAGCTCTCAGCCAAAATCCCTGAAAGCAGGAGAGTTTACACCGTGCTCATCCCTTCTTTCCAATGTCAACTCCCCTGAAGAATATACCTGGTTTTTATGTTCTCCAGTATGTTCGTAGTTTTTGTTTTTTTGTTTTGTTTTGCTTTGTTTTCTCTAGAGTTTATGGCCATTATCTGTGAGAGGGTCACTCCTAGAAATTTACTCAACCATTACTGGGAAGTAGAACCCAGTTAATTTAGTTTGGACATCTGATTTTTAGCATACATGAAGGGATACTTTATTTTATTTTTTTTTATTTTTTGAATATTTTATTTATATATTTGTCAGAAAAAGAAAGAGAGATAGAGCACACAGGCAGGGGGAGGGGAGAAGCAGAGGGAGAAACAGATTCCCTGCTGAGCAGGTAGCCTGACGTGGGGCTTGATCCCAGGACCCTGAGATTATGACCTGAGCTGAAGGCAGATGCTTAACCAACTGAGCCACCCAGGCACCCCATGAAGAGATACTTAAATATGTGACTTTAATGTCAAAATACTATTACTACTGAATCATTACAGAGAAATTCTATAATAAGAACTGTTTATAGTTTATTGCATCTATTAATTTTAATAGATACATGTAAACAACCATAATATGCAGTCCAGTCTTTTCTTAACTTCATAACCCAGTGAAAACATTTATAGCTGAGGACAGCTGTAGGAAGGACCTCTGTCTCTGCCTTCTTCCTTCATTTTTCTGGGCCTTCACTGAGTTTATTGCTTCTCTTCTGTATTCTTCACCTTACCTTTACTACTGCATATGTTGTTTTAAGAATCTTAGTATTAATTTTAAAAATTCCTAGTTTCTCCATGTTATCATTCCAAGGTTGCACCTAGGTAACTAGGCTTTAGAAGCAATTTTTATGGAGTATATCGAGACTTTTTATTTTAATTGGAATTTAAGGTTTAAAAATCTGCATACTGCACACATTCCATAACAGTCCTGCTTTCTTTTCCCTGTGTGTTTTGCTCTCCTTGGTTTTTCTTTTGTTTTCCTCTCTTATTTCTTCTATGACTTCAGTGTATTCCTTGACATTCTGGTAGAAAGAAATCAGAATTTAGTTTGAAAATGACCTCAAGATGTCTCTGATCCTATTCTTTTAACCATGGACTCTGACACTCTGTATGCTGCAAAATCAAACAGCTTTCTTCACTGCAAACATCTCAGAAATTTATTGTGTATTTGTTTCCTGACTATTATGAATCAATTCTGTTTGGTTCTAAAACAATGCCATTTTTCTATTAAAAGTTCTTTAATTTAGTTAAGTAATTCACAAAAAGAGTATGAACTTTAGGAGTGCCCTGTAACATAATAGATCATTTCCTGGGCCCTTAACCCCAGAAAGGCTGGTGAAATTGGTGTTGGATGAGGCCCTGGGATCAGGATTTTCGCAAAGTCACCACCGATTCTCATGATGACATTATCATATGTCAAATTATCTGGTATGCTTACTCTAGTGAATTATTAGGTAGTGGGCAGGTGCCACTTTGTTCCTGGTATAGATGGAAAAATTCAGACACAGTTATGACGCACAAGGATGAGCTAAAGGGCTTTAGAGTTAGCTTTAAATTTCATGTCTACTAGTAACAACTTCAGTTTCCTCCTTTGTAAAAGTGCGATTTTTCTTATCCAGCTATTGAAAGAATTAAATGAGATAATTTTGTTCCTAGTCCTTATTGTATTCCAACTCCCTGAAAGATTTTTTTTTGAGATTTTATTTATTTGAGAGACAGAGAGAGCACAAGCAGTGGGGAGGGTCAGAGGGAAAAGCAGGCTTCCCCCTGAGCAGGGAGCCCAACTCGGGACTCAATCCCAAGGCCCTGGATCATGACCTGAGCCAAAGGCAGATGCTTAACTGGCTGAGCCACCCAGGAGTCCCTGACTACTTCTATTCTTAAATACAAAACTCCTCTTTATTCATTTTACCCATTTAAATCCCTAGAGACAAATCTTCACATCAGCACAAGCCCCAGAGTCTTGAGTTCTTGTTCTTTGGTTTATCTACCTTTTCCTGGGTCTTGGTTTTTCACGATATTCCTCAGTTTAAGTGCTGCTAATAATTGCAATATTTATTGAACACTTGCTATGCACTAAGTGTATACTATGCAATGCTAAGTGTTTTGCATTGCCTCATATAAAGCTCTCAGCATCTTGTGAGGTAGGTTCTCTGATTATCTTCATAAGGTACAAACTATCATTTTGAAGAGCCTTTGAGGCAATGCTAGGTACGTCATTGCCTGAGAACAGAGGGAGTTCCTCTAGAAAAAAATTCGGAGGAGCCTAATAAACAGGGACAGTCAAACCTTTTTTTTTTTTTGAACTGCATAAAACATCAATGATGAAATGTACAGGCCATCATAAAAGTTGTTATCTGCATGAGCCAGAGGCAGTCTTATTTGTTTCATTTGGGAAAAATTGACAAAGTAGAAGATAGGCTGGCTCGAGAATATGACATTAACTCAGAAAAGGCAATGATTTTATATCACCCGTACCTTTTCATAATAGTGGATGGAAAATGTGCTGTCACTTCCAATATATGAGACATTATCACTATGCTGTACAGTGGTTGTGTAATTCCCAGTAATGCGATTTACTTCTCAATAGTTTTATAAAGAATCATTTGACTTCTGGGCTGGTGCTAATTAGCATGGAGCCTCATTGGAAATTATTTTGTAGGCAATTTGTGTATTTTGTACAAAATGGTGTCACAGATTCTAAAAAAACCCCAGCCTTCTAATATTACTCCTTTAAAAGTGGTTTCCATGAAACGTTGTTAATGCTGTAATTTTAGTGGGAAGAATTTTTATGCGTGTCTTTGAGGGGTTTATATGTTTAGGGCATTAAGACATTTAAAAAGCTTTGATGATATTTTATCAAATGTTTCTAAAATTTGTTTTTTCTTAAAGTTTCTAGGTCACCTCTTAGCAAGTTTTGTCCAGGTGATCTAACGCCTCTCTTGAGGCTATGTGGGCACTTAACACCTTTGTGCGCAGCTCATAATCCCCACCGAAAACCAGAGGCTGCAGGGAAAGTCTGATTTAATGTCTTGTATTAGCGACCTGTACACTAAAGCTAAACAGTAGGAACTTGGTAGGCACGTTTACAATTTAAATTGCTTTTATACATTTTTGTCTCCAATTTTATATTATTATAAGATAAATATTAAATATAAACTTCTCAAACTTTTAATTTTATTTAGATCTTTAAATCAAAATAATACATAAACATAGTTTTAAGATTCAAATCATCCTAAAAGGTCTTTAAAAACTTGGACCCTCTGTATTTTCCCTTTCCCCAATCCTACTCCTCTGTGATGACCATTCTAACTCCTCTTGCTGATTCTTTTCATATTTAACTCCATATTTCTAAAATGCTCTATATATTCCTTCTTTTGATTTATTAATTTTAGGTATGTCCACTATTTCTTCTCTCCACTTACACAGCAAGGGGTTATTAGGTTGAACATATGAAATTGCCAATATTTGACCTTTTTTTAAAAAAAGAATTTATTTATTTGAGAGAGAGGGTTAGAGTGAGCAAGAGAGAGAGAAAGAAAGAGAGAGAGAGAGTACCAGTGGGGTGAGGGGCAGAGGGAGAGGGAGAAGCAGACTCCCCACTAAGCAGGGGACCCAATACAGGACTCAATCCCAGGATCCTGGAATCATGACCTGAGCTGAAGGCAGATGCTTCACCGACTGAGTCCCTTGACCATTTTTAATGTACAGAAATTGCAACGTTATGTGGTTAAACCTAAGGAGAGTTGCCTGATATATTCATTTACTTATTTGACTGTCTAGTGTATCCTATAAATGTTTAAAATATTTTTGGAAATTTTTAACATAATCAAAACTGCTGTGTTGTCTATTAGCTCCGTATTTCATTTTTTTTTTTAGGACCACTTTCTTAGAGTTTTTTGGTCCTCCCACTCCAATCTGGACTCACAGGAAACCCTTAATCGGGGAATTATTTATTTTCTTCATTTTGTTTCCCTTGGTTTACCAAGAAGAGTGCATAAGAAGTACATTATTTGAGCCATTGTAGCTCTGAAATACCTTTATTCTGCTCTCTTACTTGGAGGATGGTTTGGCTGGGTATAGAATAATATTGGGATTTTCAAGGTGTTAATTCTCCATCTCTCCCTCTGCCTCTGGTTTCCAGTTTTGTTCCTCAAAAGTCTAATCTCATTTTATTCATGATATCAGATGATTTTTTTTTTCTCTCCCAGGAAGCTGTAAAATTTTTCTTTTTACCCCTGGAGTTCTGAAAAGTCATAATAATGTACTTTGGTGAAAATACTATTTTTATTTTTGCTCATTTATTTTTAAGATATATTTATTTATTTGAGAGAGAGAGATAGCATGAGCTGGGGTTGCGGTGGGGAGGAGCGGATGGAGGGGGAGAGAGAATCTCAAGCAGACTCCATGCTGAGCGCGGAGCCCTGAGATCATGACCTGAGCCAAAACCAAGAGTCAGATGCTGAACTGACTCAGCCACCCGGGTGCCCCTATTATTATTTTTTTAATTATTCCAGGTACTTAGTTGATCATTTATATCTGGATCCAATTGAATTCTTGAATTATTTACTTAATTATATACATTATTTCCATTTCTTTATAACTTTACCTTGTTTATGTAACCTTAGAGCTAACTGTTTAGATGCTTGGTGCTTCTGCTCTGATGGTTGTTAAATATTTTGAATATCATTCCTACATATCCTATTTTACCTTCCAGCTTGTGCTTTCCACTTCAGTGAGGGAGTTTTATTCATAATACTCAGATATGCAAGGTCAAGTTCTTCATGCTGTTTCTCTAATCTAGAATACTTGATTAACTCTCATTAAATCCTACTAATAAGTCAATAGCAGTATATACTAATCCTTCTCAAATCCTATGCCCCCAATGATGTTGTCATTAATCATTTAAGCCATAATTGATTTTTCCCCTTGATCGTCATATTCTTTGCTTGAAGCATTCAGTTTAGCTCTTGATTATATTCTATATACAATTTACTGTTCACAGTCTGTCTAGAAACATGCCAATTTTTCCCCTCCATTCCAAGGTCATCCTTTCTGTCCACATGCTTGGATGAGGTTAGTTTGATACTTTTTATTCTCAGACTCAGGAAGAGACACTTGACTTAGGACTGAAAAATCAGAGCACTTCATTCCACTGGCCGAGGGTGCTGGCTCAGGGAGGGCGGTAGCTCCCAAGCTAGGATCAGACATTGCTCTTGCCGAGAAGACATGCTCCCCTCCCTCTGGGGATACAGGTTAGTGGTGGTATTTCCCATTGTGAAGAACTGGCTTATGGTGGAACAGAACCCATGTGGAGCAGTTGAGTGGAAAGATTGGAACACGGGATCTGAGAGAAGAGGAGAGTAAATAGAGCAGAAATAGCCATCTCACTGATTTACTCAGAAACAAGCTAGTGTATTTGCTAACTTCATAGTTAGAGGTGGCCATTCAACAGAGTCCGGACCAGTGTTACACAAAGTGGCTTATTTGTCTGGTGCAGACTCCTTTTGCGTTCCATCCCTTCACTTTCTTCCTACCTGGAATATAGTTATGGTGGCTGGAGCTGTAGCAGCCAGATTGGGCAAGTCACCTTTGAAGATTGAAGCCAGTGCTAAAGACAATGTAACAAAAAGAAAGGCGTTTGGGTTCCTGATGATTTCAGAGCTACCATCTCAACATTAGATTTCTACTTCTGTAGAAAAAAAATAGCCTTATCATGTTTAAGTTCATAGTATTTCAACTATCTGTTGCTCTGTCACATGCAATTCCTAAATGATGTAGGGACATTAGCATGAAAGAGAAAAACACATCTGCAGAAAGTGTGTCTGGTTAAAGGAGAGGATTATAGAGATGCAGGGAGAAAGTGAGAGAAAGTCTCACTGGGTGCCATGGGATTTTCAGTTACCTGATCTGAGGCAACCCAGACTGTTTCATGTACTATTTTATATCATTTTTCATTTGCTTCATGTGTTTTTTAAAATTTTATATTTTTAAAGACTCTTAAGATCTTTGGGAGAATTTTTTCAAACAATCAATTGTGATTTTTGTTTCCTCCCTATAAAGAACATAGCATAATACCAAGACTATTTGGAAATCAAAACAAAGCATTGTTTAAAAATGAACAATTTTCATTTGTTTAATTGTCATTAGCACTTTTAGATGTTTTTAAATTTAGCTGATAGTTTTCAAGATGTATTTTGATAAAAGTGCTAAACAGCCTAAGTATTTTTAAATTATTAGCAAAAATACAATTTCATGGGTTTAATGGCAATTTTAATACACATTTTTATGTATTTTCCAGCACCAGTGAAGGTACTGAAATCTCTGTGTTCCTCTATAATGCTGTAAAAGAAGTAAATTGAAGATTGTAACATATTCTTTGGAGCACTCTTTATAGGACATTGCAATTTAGAATAAGCGAGAACCGCTGCTGTTCCCACAGTGGGGCCTGAAGGCGCTGGTGGGAGCCCCCTGTTCATGTTGGTACATCTTGAGTTTTAGGAGGAAAGCTCCAACACTGGAACCCAGTTCATAGTTAGAGCTTCAGCATTTGGAATCTGGACAAGGCTGGCTCTTTTTGATGGTCAATGTTGACTCAACAGATTACACAGAAAGAAGGGGACAGTTTTTCCAATGTGAGCAAGGTGCCTTTGGCAGTTAGTTGGGATTATCTCTTATCACCACACATTTTTAATTAATAAGCATAAAAGCTCTCTTTGAATGCACAGAGCAGACTTTCTCAGAAAATAGAAGCTGATAGTCATTACATTTATGAAAAATGAAACCATAAGCAGAAGACATATTATCTCTAAAACATTATAATTAAGTAATGACAAATGAAAACTGTATTGTTCCTCAATAATTTCTAAGATGAGTATTTATGCTGAGTCACTGTGAGGAGGCTGGGGGGATGTCTCATTGGAGAATCAGTGTTCAAAAAGGAAATAAGAATCGTTCATCTGAACATCTTCTTTACCAGCCAGACTTTGAGTGGAAGGGGTTCTGTGTTTGGAGTTAGGGGCTTAGTTTTAGTTTCAGCTTTGCCAGTTACTGGTTCTGGGACTTTGAGCAGGTCACTTAGCTTTCTCAGGTTAGAGAATTAACTCCTTGGAGTCTGAAGTTCCTTATCTATAAAATGAAGGTAAAGTTGTGCTTATCACCCAGGCTTTTATGTGTAAAACAAGGTAATCGGAATTAAAAGAAAATAAAAGTTTGGCATATCCCCTCCCGGGCTCTGTAAGTAGGTAGACTGGTTTTTGTTTGTTTGTTTGTTTTGTTTTTTATAATAATAATTTTTTTTATTATATTATGTTAGTCACCATACAGTACATCCTTGGTTTTTGATGTAAAGTTCGATGATTCATTAGTTGCGTATAACACCCAGTGCACCACACAATACATTCACTAGTCTGTATCTTTGGGGTAGATACCCAGTAGTGCAATGGCTGGATCATAGGGTAGCTCTATTTTTAACTTTTTAAGGGACCTCCACACTGTTTTCCGGAGTGGCTGTACCAACTTGCATTCCCACCAACAATGTAGGAGGGATCCCCTTTCTCCACATCCTCTTCAACAATTGTTGTTTCTTGCCTTGTCAATTTTTGCCATTCTAACTGGCATAAGGTGGTGTCTTAGTGTGGTTTTGATGTGAATTTCCCTGATGGCTAATGATTTTGAACATTTTTTCATGTGTCTGTTAGCCATTTGTATGTCTTCATTGGAAAAGTGTCTGTTCATATCTTCTGCCCATTTTATGATTTGTTTATTTGTTTCTCGCATGTTGAGTTTGAGCACTACTGGGTATCTACCCCAAAGATACAGACGTAGTGAATGGTTTTTGTTTGTTTTAATAGGATTTTGTAATTTAACAATACCCCCTGTCTGGCCATTAGTACAGTTTCCATGAATTTGTGTCATCATTTCACTCTATTGAGTATTTATTAAGTGCATATTAATAGTGTATGTGTGTAAGAGGATTTAGAACAGTAGCTATAGATAAACTGTAGTAAATATTCTTTCCAACACTAAAAGACATACATAGTAATGTTTCTGTTTCTGTTTTGAAATAATAGTAAAAATACAAAAACCATTATGATACAGTTCCTATCTGGAGGCACTAAATATGAAATCGAGATGATTACTTCTTTGAAACCCCATGTATGTCCACATACTTCCCATCACCTCTCCCTGTGGCTGTTTCTTCTCAGAAATGAAAAGTGAGCCAAGGTCATGGGTTTATTATCAATATTCCGCTCAGTCTCAAATATAAATTAAATTGTAGTTTGGTCCAAGTAGGCACATCATAATGCTGACAAATTCACATATTTCTTGTTATAAATCAGCCTTTTTCCAACCTTTTGTTTCATATGATATATTTCAGAAATCATAACCTCAAACAATGACTATACAGTCTTTCTGGATATTGCGATTTTCCAGTGAAAAGTAGTGAACTTCTTATTCTTTCTATGTGTCTCATCTTTAATACACTTACCAATTTGTCTTTCTAAGGAGTAGGAATTGTTCCTTACTTATTTAATTTTCCCCTGTAGTTCCTAGGATATTTCTAGGTATATATTAAGCATCCAAGGAATGATGAGTTCTGTGAGTGAGATCAAGAAGAATGCTTCAGTTTAGACCATCCTTTATTAATGGTTAATAAAAGGTGATTTTTAAGCATATATATTTCTGTGATTTAAAAAATCCTTATGACTTAAATTAATGTAATACTGTAGATTTTTCATGTATTTAAGCATTACTCACATTTGGTCATGTAAGTACTCTCTTTTCCATTTTTCAAATGACTATATTGAGGCACAGAGAGATTGAAACTAATTCAAAAAAAGGACTGATTTCCTAATTCATATCTCCTGATTCCAAATCATCTTTGCCTTTTATTCGTTCACTCATTTATAAGTATTTATTGAATACTTATATGTTAAACATTCTTCTAGACCTTGGAAAAACAGGGTGGGGTAGAAAAACCACCCCCCCCTTTATAAAATAATGCCCATAGGTCTGTGCCATTTTTGCTACTACTTTCTAAGTCTAGATTTGCCACTTTGGGGAAAAGGGCAGGAAGGATTTTTTTTAAACATTAGGCAGTATGTCAGACACTTTGATTAGTACATTCATTTTGTGGCTACAACTCTGCTGAGGTAGCTCTTCATATTCCATTTTACGAACGGAAAGGTAAGTCATGCAAATCTAGAAGATGTAGCTGGGACTTCAACCCAATCTTGTTAGGCCCTAAGTTTAGCTCCCCGAAAAGTCTGGCTTGGGAACAGCCTGTCTTAGTATCACCAAGGCTTCACCCCACTTGTGGATCATCAGAAGTCCCAAGTTATTTTATTTATTTTTAAGATTTTATTTATTTATTTGACAGAGAGAGATAGAGAGAGAGAACACTCTCATGAGCAGGGGCAGGGGGAGAGGGAGAGAGAGAAGCAGGCTCCTTGCTGAGCAGGGATTCCCGATGCGGGACTGGATCCCAAGACCCTGGGATCATGACCTGATTGGAAGGCCGATGCTTAACAGACTGAGCCACCCCAGGTTGCAAGTTATTTTAAAGCAATTTAAAGGTTGAGAGACTCAGCATTGTAGCACATTTCTTCAGCTTTATTCCTTCAACTTTATTATGAAGCAATAGAGGAACATAGAAATTCAATACAATCCCCCTTAGTAATGAGCACGGTGATTCTTGCATGAGGTGGATTAGAACACTCACAAGGGCTCTACAAACCATTCCCAGCTAGGAAATTCTTTGAGGCCATGGACTGATCAATAAGAGATTGAGGAGTCCCCTACTTTTCCACTTGGAAACAACAGGGTCACTGAGAATGAAAACAGTGGAGGTGTACTCATGGGTTTCAGACTGAATCTCTGCATAGACCTTTGCTCAGAGTCACTGTGAGTCCAGCAAGTCATGAACAGTGAACTTGGTTTTGTCTCCTGATCACCCTGAATGTAGAGAAGTACTGAACTGAACCCTGACGTAAGCCTGGATGGGATACTCGTATTTGAACTTCCATGGCTATCTGTTTCGGTTTCCTCTGTCTCTCTTTCCCCAGTTCATTTCAAGAAGCTTGTTTCCTGAACACAGAATACAAATCTTTCTTATTCTGCACTTTATGTAGATTTCTTAACTGGAGCATTCAAACTCTATTCCAGCAATTAGGGCAGGGGTTAAGGAGAATCTGAGTTTTGCGTTATAACTAATGAGGCCAGAATAAGACTTCTCATCTCAGATATAAAGATTAAATTGAAATAGATGAATCATGAAGGAGTTCTTCAAAAAGCAGAATAATGCAGCATGCAAAAGACATGTTAATAGTAACTTTTTTTTAATGATTTTTTTTTAAATGATTTTTTATTATATTATGTTAGTCACCATACAGTACATCCCCGGTTTCCGATGTAAGGCTCGATGATTCATTAGTTGCGTATAACACCCAGTGCACCATGCAATACGTGCCCTCCTTACTACCCATCACCGGTCTATCCCATTCCCCCACCCCCCTCCCCTCTGAGGCCCTCAGTTTGTTTCTCAGAGTCCATAGTCTCTCATGTTTCATTCCCCCTTCTGATTACCCCCCCTTTCTTTATCCCTTTCTTCCCCTACTGATCATCCTAGTTCTTATGTTCCATAGATGAGAGAAATCATATGATAGTTGTCTTTCTCTGCTTGACTTATTTCACTTAGCATTATCTCCTCCAGTGCCGTCCATGTTGCAGCAAATGTTGAGAACTCGTTCTTTCTGATAGCTGAGTAATATTCCATCGTATATATGGACCACAACTTCTTAATCCAGTCATCTGTTGAAGGGCATCTCGGCTCCTTCCACGATTTAGCTATTGTGGACATTGCTGCTATGAACATTGGGGTGCATATGGCCCTTCCCTTTACTACGTCTGTATCTTTGGGGTAAACACCCAGTAGTGCAATGGCTGGATCATAGGGTAGCTCAATTTTTAACTTTTTAAGGGACCTCCACACTGTTTTCCAGAGTGGCTGTACCAACTTGCATTCCCACCAACAATGTAGGAGGGATCCCCTTTCTCCACATCCTCTCCAACAATTGTTGTCTCTTGCCTTGTCTATTTTTGCCATTCTAACTGGCGTAAGGTGGTATCTCAGTGTGGTTTTGATTTGAATTTCCTTGATGGCTAATGATTTTGAACATTTTTTCATGTGTCTGTTAGCCATTTGTATGTCTTCATTGGAAAAGTGTCTGTTCATATCTTCTGCCCATTTTTTGATTTGTTTATTTGTTTCTCGTGTATTGAGTTTGAGAAGTTCTTTGTAGCTCTTGGATACCAGTCCTTTATCTGTAGTGTCATTTGCAAATATATTCTCCCCCCTCTTTGGGCTGCCTCTTAGTTTTTCTGTTTCCTTGGCTGTGCAGAAACTTTTAATCTTGATGAAGTCCCATAAATTCATTTTATCTTTTGTTTCTCTTGCCTTTGGGGATGTATCCTGAAAAAGGTTGCTTTGGCCGATGTCGTAGAGGTTGCTGCCTATGTTCTCCTCTAGAATTTTGATGGATTCCTGTCTCACATCGAGGTCTTTCATCCATTTGGAGTTTATTTTTGTGTGTGGTGTGAGAGAGTGGTCAAGTTTCATTCTTCTGCATGAGGCTGTCCAATTTTCCCAGCACCATTTATTGAAGATACTGTCTTTTTCCCACCGGATGTTTTTTCCTGTTTTATCAAAGATTAGTTGCCCAAAGAGCCGAGGGTCCATTTCTGGGTTCTCTATTCTGTTCCATTGGTCTATGTGTCTGTTTTTGTGCCAGTACCATGCTGTCTTTGTGATCACAGCTTTGTAGTACAGCTCAAAATCCGGCATTGTGATGCCCCCAGCTTTGTTTTTCCTTTTCAACAGTTCCTTGGAGATTCGGGGCCTTTTCTGTTTCCATACAAATTTAAGGACTATTTGTTCCAGTTCTTTGAAAAATGTCCTCGGTATTTTGATCGGGATAGCATTGAAAGTGTAGATTGCTCTATGTAGCATGGACATTTTAACTATGTTAATTCTTCCGATCCATGAGCATGGAATATCTTTCCATCATTTTATGTCTTCCTCAATGTCTTTCAAGAGTGATTTATAATGTCTAGAATAAAGGTCCTTTACGTCTCTGGTTAAGTTAATTCCAAGGTAACGTATGATTTTTGGTGCTATTGTAAATGGGATGGATTCCCTGATTTCTCTTTCTTCGGTCTCGTTATTCGTGTATAGAAATGCAACTGATTTCTGAGCATTGATTTTGTATCCCGCCACATTACTGAATTGCTCTATAACTTCTAATAGTTTGGGAGTGGCTTCTTTTGGGTTTTCCATATAGAGTATCATGTCATCTGTGAAGAGAGACATTTTGACTTCTTCTTTGCCGATTTGAATACCTTTGATCCCTTTTTGTCATCTGATTCTGTTGCAAGGACTTCTAGTACTATGTTGAATAATAGTGGCGAGAGTGGGCATCCTTGTTGTGTTCCTGATCTTCAGAGAAAGGCTTCCAGCTTTTCCCCATTGAGAATAATATTTGCAGTAGGCTTTTCATAGATGGCTTTATGAGATTGAGAAATGTACCCTCTATTCCTACACTCTGAAGGGTTTTAATCAGGAAAGGATGCTGTATTTTGTCAAATGCTTTTCGGCATCAGTTGAGAGGATCATATGGTTCCTGAGTCTTTTCTTGTTGATATGATGTATCACGCTGATTGATTTGCGAATATTGAACCACGCTTTCATCCCAGGTATGAATCCCACTTGATCATGATGGATAATCCTTTTAATGTACTGTTGGATTCTATTAGCAAGTATCTTGTTGAGGATTTTGGCGTCCATATTCATTAGGGAAATCGGTCTGTAATTCTCCTTTTTGAGGGGGTCTTTGCCTTGTTTGGGGATCAAGGTAATATTGGCCTCATAGAATGAGTTTGGTAGCTTTCCTTCTGTTTCTATTTTTTGAAACAGCTTTAGGAGAATAGGTATTATTTCTTCTTTGAATGTTTGGTAGAATTCCCCAGGAAAACCATCCGGGCCTGGAGTTTTGTTATTTGGAAGGTTGTTTATCCCTGACTCAATTTCTTCATAATTAATTGGCCTGTTTAAGAAATCAATTTCTTCCTGTTTCAATCTTGGTAGTTTATAGGTTTCCAGGAAGGATTCCATCTCTTCCAGATTGCTTAGTTTACTGGCATATAGCTGTTGATAAAAATTTCTAATAATCCTTCCAATTTCAATGGTGTTCATCATGACCTCTCCTTTTTCATTCATAATTTTAATAATCTGGGTCCTTTCTCTTTTCTTTCGGATAAGTCTTGCCAGTGGTCTGTCAATTTTATTGATTCTCTCAAAGAACCAGCTTCTAGTCCTATTGATCTGCTCTACTGTACTTCTGGTTTCTACTTGATTGATTTCAGCTCTAATTTTGGTCAACTGCTTCCTCGTGTGTGGATTAGGCCTGTCCCTCTGTTGCTGTTCCAGCTTCTTGAGGTGAGAATATAAAAACTGCATTTTAGATTTTTCTATTCTTTTGAGTGAGGCTTGGATGGCTATGTATTTCCCCCTTAGGACTGCCTTTGCAGTATCCCATAGGTTTTGGACTGTTGTATTTTCATTCTCATTGGTCTCCATAAATTGTTTAATTTGATTTTTGATTTCCTGGTTTATCGAGTCATTCCTGAGCAGGATGGTTCTTAGTCTCCAAGTGTTTGAGTTTCTTCCAAATTTTTCCTTGTGGTTGAGTTCCAATTTCAGAGTGTTGTGGTCTGAGAATATGCAGGGGATAATTTCAGTCTTTTGGTATCGGCTGAGACCTGTTTTGTGTCCCAGAACCTGGTCTATTCTTGAAAATGTTCCATGGGCATTAGAATAGAATGAGTATTCTTTGGTTCTGGGGTGTAGTGTTCTATATATATCTAAGAGGTCCAACTCGTCGAGTATGGCATTCAAAGCCTTTGATTCTTTGCTTAGTTTTTGCCAGGGTGTTCTGTCTATTTCTGATGGTGGAGTGTTGAGGTCCCCTACTATTAATGTATTTTTATCTATATGTCTCTTTATTCTGGTTAAGAGTTGGCTTGTGTATCTTGCTGCTCCCCTGTTGGGGGCATATATATTTATAATTGTCATATCCACTTGTTGAATACTTCCTTTAAGAATAATATAGTGCCCTTCTGCGTCTCTAACTATAGTCTCTAGTTTAAAATCCAATCTGTCTGACATGAGAATTGCTACCCCAGCTTTCTTTTGAGGTCCATTTGCGTGAAAGATGGTACTCCATCCCCTTACTCTCAGTCTGCATGCATCTTTGGGTTCGAAATGAGTCTCTTGTAGACAGCAAATGGATGGGTCATTTCTTTTTATCCAATCTGCAACCCTGTGGCAGGGTTTATGGGTTGGTTCAAACCATTCACATTAGCGCTAAGAACTGAGAGATATGATTTTTATGATGCCATGTTGCCAGTAAAGTCTTTGTTTGTATTGGCTGTGACTTTCTGTTCTGTATCACTCTTGGGGCCTTTTTACTTTTATAGAACCCCCCGTAATATCTCCTGTAGGGCTGGTTTCATGGTTACAAAATTGGTTAGTGACTGGCGATTCTGAAATGTCTTTATTTCTCCATCAATTCTGAATGACAGCCTTTCTGGATAAAAGATCCTTGACTGCATGTTTTTCTCTGAAAGAACTTTAAATATGCTCCCCCAACCCTTTCTCTCATTCCAGGTCTATGTAGACAGGTCTGACGTAATTCTGATGCCTTTGCCTTGGTACGTGAGAAATTTCTTTGCCCTGGCCGCTTTCAATACTGTATCATTGGATCTAATATTTGTGAAATGCACTATGACGTGACGTGGCGTAGGTTTGTCGTGGTTGAGCCTGGGAGGGGTCCTCTCTGCCTCTTGGACACGAATGTTTGTTTCCCTCGCTAGATTAGGGAAGTTTTCAGCTACAATTTGTTCAAATATCTCTTCTAGACCTCTGTTTTTCTCCACCCCTTCGGGGATGCCGATGATTCTAACATTGGATCATTTCATTGAGTCAGTAATCTCCCATAACCTACATTCGTGGGCATGGATTTTTTTAAGACCAGCTTCTATCTTCCTTTTTTCCTCTATTAACCCATCCTCCAATTCACTAACCCTTTCCTTTGCTTCGGTGACCCTGGCCGTCAGAGCCTTTAGTTTTGCCTGCATTTGGCTCATAGAGTTTTTAATTTCTGTCAGATTCGCTCTCATTTCTGTCCTTAGGGATTCTATATTCTCAGTAACCTTTTCGTTTATACCTTTTTCAATTCTACTCATCATTTTGACCATTGTTACTCTGAATTCCATTTCTGATAATTTGGTTACATCCATATCCATTATTTCTGTGGCTGAGGCCACAGACTCACTGTCTTTTCTTTGCTGGGGGGGGCTTCTCCTTCTCGTCATTCTGATGAGGAGAGGTTGCGGGGTTGTCCAGAGCCCAAATTATTGACTAGGTCCCAGGCCGTGCCCCTTGTTTTATAGGGATCTTAGGGATGTGGTCTTCTTCTTTAAAGATTTTATTTATTTATTTATCTGAGAGAGAGAGACAGACGGTCAGTAAGAACGGGAACAGAAGCAGGGGAGTGGGAGAGTAAGAAGCAGGCTCCCAGCTGAGGAGCCCGATGAGGGACTCCTTTCCGGAACGCCGGGATCATGCCCTAAGCCGGAGACAGGCGCTCAATGACTGCGCCACCCAGGCGCCCTGGGTTGTGGGCTTCTTGATTTTTCAGCCTGCCCTCTGTGTTCTGGGGGAGGGGCCTGCCGCGCCAATACTCAGGCAACCCTGTTTTGGTAGAGTCTCCTTGTCCCCTGCGAAGGGGGATGGGGATGGGCACGCTGTGAGCCGGTATTTCCAGGCTTTTGTTCTCTGGCGGCTTTCCCTGGTGGTCTGTTATGCCTCTTCTGAGAGTCAGAGCAGCAGAGGATGAATTGTCACAGAACAGAGGGATTGCGGCCTGTTCTCCACTGATGTTCTGGCCACTTTAACTCCGTTACTGTTGGTGCTGCTCAACCCTGCAGCGTCCCGGGATGTGTGCCCCACACCCGGCGTCCCAGCCCTCATGTCCAGGGCCGGCGCGTCTCTGTCCTTTTTGTTTGTAACGCTACCAGCCGCCAGCCACCCCCGTGTGCTCCCGGATCTCCCGGTCTCAGTCTATGCCCGGTGAGCACACCGGGATTCCGGAGTTCTGTGAGAAGCCTGGTGGCGCGCGCACCCGGTTCAGGGTCTCAGTCTGTTGTTTCGTGGGTGCCGTCCGTGAGTCCACCCGCTCCCCCGTGCAGGTGGCTGCCGCTTCCGTTTATCTTCCGATATCTGTGCGCGGTTTCACGGCTCCCTGCTTCGTACCTCAATACTCAGCGCTGGAGATGTTCATTTGTAGAGATCCAGATGTATCTTCCTGCGTCTCAGGCTGGTTCCCTGGTTGTTTAGGCTGGTCTGGTACCTATCCAGCTCGATTCAGGGGACCGGCTGAAAAAGGGGTCCCCTACTCCTCCGCCATCTTAACTCTGAAATAAGTCTAATAGTAACTTTTAAATGATTTACTCTTGGAAATAAAGCAAATGTATTCATAAACAATTTCTGCGCATATTTAGGAAGTTTAAGAGAAAAGGGACTCTGAAATAAGCTTAAAAATAAATGCAACGGATGTAACAGATCTAAGAAAAGATAATAAGATAATAGAATAGAAGTAAAACAGAAAGGAACGTTGGGTGAATAAAGAAGAAAACCCAACTTCCTGAAGATGTTAAAATCCCATTATAAATCAATGCTCAGAAATCAGTTGCATTTCTCTACACGAACAATGAGACTGAAGAAAGAGAAATTAGGGAATCCATTCCATTTACAATAGCACCAAAAATCATATGTTATCTTGGAATTAACTTAACCAGAGACGTAAAGGAACTATATTCTAGAAACTACAAATCACTCTTGGAAGACATTGAAGAAGACACAAAAATATGGGAAAATATTCCATGCTCATGGATTGGAAGAATAAACATAGTTAAAATGTCCATGCTACTCAGAGCAATCTACACTTTCAAAGCCATCCCAATCAAAATACCAATGACATTTTTCAAAGAACTGGAGCAAACAGCCCTTAAATTTGTGTGGAACCAGAAAAGGCCCCGAATCGCCAAGAAATTGTTGAAAAGGAAAAACAAAGCTGGGAGCATCACATTGCCAGATTTCAAGCTGTACTACAAAGCTGTGATCACAAAGACAGCTTGGTACTGGCACAAAAACAGACACATAGACCAATGGAACAGAATAGAGAACCCAGAAATGGTCCCTCGGCTCTTTGGGCAACCAATCTTTGATAAAGCAGGAAAAAACATCCAGTGGAAAAAAGACAGTCTCTTCAATAAATGGTGCTGGGAAAATTGGACAGCCTCATGCAGAAGAATGAAACTTGACCAGTCTCTCACACCATACACAAAGATAAACTCCAAATGGATGACAGACCTCGATGTGAGACAGGAATCCATCAAAATCCTAGAGGAGAACATAGGCAGCAACCTCTTTGACATCGGCCACAGCAACCTTTTCCATGACACATCTCCAAAGGCAAGAGAAACAAAAGATCAAATGAACTTGTGGGACTTCATCAAGATTAAAAGTTTCTGCACAGCCAAGGAAACAGTCAAAAAAACTAAGAGGCAGCCCACGGAATGAGAGAATATATTTGCAAATGATGCTACAGATAAAAGACTGGTATCCAAGATCCACAAAGAACTTCTCAAACTCAATACACGTGAAACAAGTAATCAAATAAAAAAATGGGCAGAAGATATGAACAGATACTTTTCCAATGAAGACATACAAATGGCTAACAGACACATGAAAAAATGTTCAACAACCTTAGCTATCGCGGAAATTCAAATCAAAACCACATTGAGATACCACCTTACGCCAGTTAGAATGGCAAAAATTGACAAGGCAGGAAACAACAAATGTTGGAGAGGATGTGGAGAAGGGGGATCCCTCTTACACTGTTGGTGAGGATGCAAGTTGGTACAGCCACTTTGGAAGACAGTGTGAAGTTCCCTTAAAAAGTTAAAAATAGAGCTACCCTGTGATCCAGCAATTGCACTACTGGGTATTTACCCCAAAGATACAGACATAGTGAAGAGAAGGGCCATATGCACCCCCATGTTCATATCATCATTGTCCACAATAGCTAAACTGTGGAAGGAACCGAGATGCCCTTCAACAGATGACTGGATTAAGAAGTTGTGGTCCATATATACAATGTAATATTACTCAGCCATCAGAAAGAACGATTACCCAACATTTGCAGCAACATGGATGGGACTGGAGGAGATTATGCTAAGTGAAATAAGTCAAGCAGAGAAGGACAATTATCATATGGTTTCACTCATTTATGGAACATAAGAAATAGGAAGATCGGTAGGAGAAGGAAGGGAAGAATGAAGGGGGGATAAACAGAAGGGGGAAGGAACCATGAGAGACTGTGGACTCTGAGCTTCGAAGGGGGGGTTGGGGGATTGGTATAGACCGGTGATGGATATTAAGGAGGGCACATATTGCATGGTGCACTGGGTGTTATACGCAAATAATGAATCATGGAACATTGCATCAAAAACTGGGGATGTACTGTATGGTGACTAATATAACAAAATAAAAATTATTAAAAAAATCCCATTATAAATAAAATCTTAAAAAAAATCCCATTATAAACAATGAGTAGAACTGATGTGGGAGAAAGCCAGGCCATCATTTCTGGGACAGGCTGGAAAATGTGTATACATTCTTCTCTCTCTCCCCCATCCCCTTCTCTACCCCCACCCCACTAGATTCAAAAAAAGTGAAAACTTTAAAATGTTAAAGAGAAAATAGTGGACACTGAGGATAGAAAGCAAAGACCTGACATATTGATGAGAATATAACAAATGGCATAGAGAAAAAGAGAATGATTTTTTTGAATAAAGGATGACCTTTTTGAAGAAAAATCTCACCATGTTCCAAGAGAGTGGTCTACACTGAAAATATACTGCAGGATAGAGAAAGAATCGTACAGTCTGCCAGGAAGAAGAAGCTGCCATGTACAGATGGAAAGGTAATATTAGGCTGATCTCAAACTTCTCAGCAACTTTCAAGTCTAGTAGGTAATGGAACAATATTTCTAGAATTTTGAGGAGAAATGTATTAGAGTCAAAAATTTTGCAGCCAAGTTTCTTCTCATGCATGAATAAAGGGAATAGAGAAATATTTTTAATGTGCTGAAATTAAGAAAATAAACCCAATGCTCCCTCCTGTAAATGGTTATTAATAGCCCATTTGGCTGAATTTATAAAGATTTATCCAAATTTAGAAAACCATGATGGAAAAATCCATATTACAATTTTATGATGAGCAGCAAATTTACTTAAAAATAGAGTAAGATCTAAATAGAGTAAGATTTAAATAACTATATGAACTATATGTGAGAAACAAAATAACAGTTAAAATTCACAGAAAAAGTTACATGTTATGAAGAAAATAATAATTTCATAAAACTAAATTAGACCAAAAACCCAAGCAAAAATTGGAAAGGGAAGTGAGTTGAGGGGGGCGGAGAGTAGTAATATGTCATACTGCTTCCTCCATCTTTTCTAAGGAAGAATGAAAAGTTGTGGCTTGGTTTTAAAGTTGATACATTGAGAAATACCATTTTAATAAAGTTAATTTTAGTTAAACAATCACTTGGAAAAATAAAAAGAAACTGGATTCTTCAAAATTTTAGGGGGTGAGAATAAAATATATTAAGCAAGTCATCAAATGGAGTAGAGAGAAGATGAAAGCAAAAACTCAGTAATACCAGAAAATTTGTTACTTCATTAAATAAATTTCTAATGATCATTTTTCTATGCTAGATAGTATGAGACCAGTAATGTTTGTTATGGTAATAAATATAAATTAAATATACTCTCCTATTAGTTGAAGAGGTTTCAAAGATACATATTCTTCACCTGAAATGCTTTCTGCACATGTCTTCATTCATGATTTCTCACTCTCTTCCCACTGCAATCAGATGACAAAATTCTAGCTCTGCTTTTCCCGATCAGCCGATTTGGTAGCAGCCCTCCTACTCTGCACTGCCTTTCCTCCTTTATTTTTCTCCTTAAGTCTTACCACCATCTCACAGTCTTTTCATTGTATTTATGTATTTACATGTGTATTATGTATGTATGTATTTAATTACCTGTTACTCTCCACCAGAATGTAATCACATGAGGACAGGTATTTCCAAAAAGCTCTCATCTCTTTTTGTTTCCTGGCTCCTCCCAAACAGACATGTACTTTGCACTCAATAAATACTTGTTGAGTGAATGAGTAAATAAGTGAATGAATTAAAGTATGAATTTTAAAAATCATGAACCTGTATATATAATAAGTAATAACATATCAAAATGTGTAAGATTTACAAACAGAACTTATCTTCCAACTGCTTCTGTGTTCTCAGTGAACTTGGAAGTAGTCATCAGATGAGGACGAGGATCTGTAGGAGAGGTTGTGAGTCTGGGTAAGGAGAAGGTGAAATAACACTGTAGGAGAGTAGAAGTGGGAACAGCTTGGGACATAGACATTGCTGAGCAGCACTAGGAATCCTATTACAATCAGTGGTCCACATTTACAGCGAGAAGAGTCAGCTATGTTTTTCTCCAGACACGTTCAGCAGGGGACATGAAGAGGGTGTAGACCTAAATTTAACCAAAGTGAGAAGTGAGAGAGAGAGAGACAGCAGATCTGAGACGATACAAAAAGATGTGGTTGTAGCGGTGGACCATGGACTTTCTGTTGGGTACAAGGAAAGTAAGAACACGAGAAACTGAAGGGTAGGGAACAGTGGGAGGACTCTGTAGAGTGGGTCCTGATGGGGTTGGTGAGGTACTGGAGTTGGGTGCTAGAGTCATAGTTTGGAATGCTTGGAGGGTATGGTCAGACAGTTGGATGTTTATAGAGGGCTTGCAGTTTTTGGTTATTATGATAATAATTTTGCTCCGGTGATTAATGCAGGAAGCTGGGAATTCAAAGAGCCAGATAAATCTGGGGTGGCCAGAGCATCAAGGCCCAAGGGCACCTTTTCCTCTTGCTTGGAGGTACCACACAATCACCTTCTTTCATCTGTGACAGGAAAGTAGTTGGAATACGCTGGTCAGGTGTAGGACTGTAGTAACAAATGCATGAGACCGCAGGAAGGATCGGATTACAGGAAGGGAGATCAAGGACCTGAAGGCCAGGGTTTTGGAAAAATCATTTCTATGGTTTTATAAATGCCAAAGAATTGCTTCAGAAGCAGTGTTGGAGAAAGTAACTGTGAAGCAGAAATGGAAGTCTTCAGGGAGTGAGAGGGAGCAAGTCAGGGACTTTGGTCAGGCAGGGACAGTGATGGCATAGTCTGATGGCATGAGGCTCAAGAGCTTGGGGTTTTAGGAATGGGAGAATGGTCTGGACATAGCAATGAAGGGAAAATTGTATGTGTTCTGGGAGGACTGCAGGGGTCTCTAGGAGTGAACCAGGTCTTGTTGGAATAAGAAAGAATGTTTGAAGAACAGGTTGTTGCCTGACTTTGTGTTCTAAATGGCACTTTGAAGAGGGGTGGGAACAAGGTTAGCAGAGGGATGGGCAGAGCAATGTGGATTTAAATGGCTTGAGGGTCTTGGGCTTTCTGTGGTGAGCAAGAAAAACAGGGATAAGCTAGTGGGGGTAAGCCAGTGGTTATTGAGAAACATAAAATGGTGGGATATTTGCCAGAAGCAGTTGCTATACTCCCATTGCCCACCTTTTCCCATTTGACTTTATTGCTCTAGGACCCTGCTCCTGATCCTTTCAAGGCCATGTCTCTTATGTCAATCTTCAGCTTCTTATTTCATTCATAAAAACATCTTTGACTACAAAGTTCTTTCTCTTTTTTTAATGAAAGGAAAGCAAAGTTGAGTGTGTGTGAAGTATAGAGAGCAAAGGCGAGAGTAATATGAGAGATACGAGATTGGAAATCAGGCAGTAACTGAACCACTTAGGATCTTTGAGACCAAGGAGAGGACGTTAGAATTTATGTTTAATTTATCCAATGTTAAGATGAATCACTCAGTAAATAACCGTGTCTTTAGCTGAGATGGAGAAGTCTGTGGGAGGGTCACATTGCGGTGGCGGGGCGGGGGTTAACACATCTCTTACTGTCATGGTAAGTGGGGACAGATCCCCAAGGAGGAGGTATGTTCCCACAGGGCAGAGGTTTTCATCTAATTCATGGTTTGCTCTAAACTTCTTGAACGTGTCTGACACATAATGTAGGCACTTTCTTTGTATTTATTGAATGAATGAGTGAACGAATTAGTGAGTGAATGAATGAAAGAATAACAGATTTCCAGGTCAAAGGTCAACTAGACATATGGATATAGGGTCTGGAGTTCAGGGGAGAGAGGTCAGTGCTGAAGATGTAAATATGCGCTCCTTTAGGAAACATTGGATAGCATGATGATGATGGTGAAGATGATTACGATGGTGATGGTGATGATGGATGATGATGATGATGACGATGATGGTGATGATGGTGATGTGATGATGGATGATGATGATGATGATGATGATGGTGATGGTGATGATGGATGATGATGATGACGATGATGATGGTGATGGTGATGATGGATGATGATGATGATGGTGGTGGTGGTGACAAACCATGACCCAGAGATAATTACTGCTAACATTTTTTTACATAACCTTTCTGTGCAGATATACTATAAATAAAATCATACCGTATGCACAGTTTGTAATATTCTCTTTTACTTTGCTATTTCATGACTGCCTTTCAGTCTCACTGCAGGTGCACTGCCATTGTTTGAAATGATGGCATATTATGTTGTTGCATACTTTTAGCAGAGTTTATGCAGTATTTATTAGTCAAAATCCAAATTCTGTTGGATTTTTTTATTGGCCTTCCTAATAGCTAAATCTTGTGCATATTTTAATTATTTCCGTAGGATAAATTTTCTAGAAATGGAAATGATGAGTCAGAAATGATTAAGACTGAATATATTAGAGGCTTAATGAGCATTGCCACGCCGCTGTTCAGAAAGGCGAACTCCCCTTAATGACTGAATGTGCTTTCTTCTCTAACACCCAACATCACCTTTTCATCTCTTTTAATATCTTTTTCTTTTCTGACAGACCTCTTGATTTGAAAACTTCTAAATAATGTTACATTATATGAGGACATTTAGGGGGAAGAAACTTATTTTTACTGAGTAGGAAAATATTTTTATCATTATGCTTATCTGTAACAATTAATGAAAACACATAAGTGGGGGACACATGTTTTTGGAAACACGAATTGGATCTTTCCAAAATAAATGATTTTCAATTGTGCAAGACAAAGGAACTCTGTCTCATGCCAATACAAACATTCAATGTCACACTCATTAGAGCAGCTATATTATTCTCTATAAAGTCAGACTGATTAAAAAGTCTCTCCTATATTCTTTGAGATCTATGAATGACATAAAATACAGAGAGGTACTACATAAAACAGGAAGATATTTAAGTAAAACTAAGTTGCAAAAGTTTTTGAAATATGGATTTTTATATATGTTCTTGGGACATGTTTCCCAACTTCCACTCATGTGTCTTAATATCTTTTCTTATTTCATATCACATTTAGTATTTAAATAAGAGATGTTTTCTCTGGGGCTAGTCATGAAAGTCAGTTAATGCCTTAGCATACAGAAAGTGCAGCATTTTGCTACCTTGGTCTATATTTATTCCATATCTTTTTTCTTCTCTCTCAGGTAACAAGCTTTATTTATTTTATTTGTTTGTCAGTACAAGGATAATCTGATTAAGCACTTGAATTTCTATGACTCACACAGAGATGAGTTGTGTGTCTCATCACATATGGATTCACACACCATTTGCCACGGAGTTGACCCAGGGAAAAACAATTATTGCTGGTACAGTTCACTTAAAAGAGTTTCTACAATATACAAATTTAGAATTTAGAATTTTAGAATTGATAGTCTTTAGGGAAGAAAAACATGCACACACGTCTCATCATACTTAACATAGTTTCCTATAAAATATTTCTAGTTTTTCTTGATAAGAAGAAGAAAATCTCTTCAAACCTCATCATTCATTGTTTTAGAGCTAGGAGATGAAGAATCTGTTTCTTCACATCACTGAGTTTTGTTGACTTCCTATAAAGTCTAATAGATAATATAATATGGAGCATGTAGTTAGGGTCTGTTAAGGGATTTTTCCACCATCATAATTTATTTTGGGTTAAAATTTCTCCTTTGGTTATAGAAGCATTCTGAAGTAATTTTTTAAAAGATTTATTTATTTATTTGAAAGGGTGATGGAGAGAGAGCATGAGTGGGGTGTGGGGCAGAAGGAGAAGCAGACTCCCCACTGAGCAAGGAGCTTGACGTGGGACTTGATCCCAGGACCCTGGGATCATGACCTGAGCTGAAGGCAGGTGCTTAAGCGACTGAGCCACCTGGGTGCCCCTGGAATAATTTGCATATATATATATATGTATATATATGCATACATATATATATACATACAAAGATTGACTTTTGACAGTACTATCTCATAGAAACTTTATTTACATCTTTACCAATATATTATTTATGACACGGTGGCAGATTTTTAGTTTCAGTTATGTTTTGAGGTGACAAAAGAGCCATTCTTATTCTCCAACAGGTAGTGTAATTGGGAATTATCAAATGAGGTTACGTATCATATTTTAAATAAGGGTCCAGAGTTACTAGTGTCTGTGCCTTTTATCTTTTATAAATGAATTTTTCTCTCTGGATATTAATATAGTAATAGGATTAATATTACTAACATTTTTTTCATAGTGAAT
This sequence comes from Ursus arctos, assembly GCF_023065955.2. NCBI lineage: Eukaryota > Metazoa > Chordata > Mammalia > Carnivora > Ursidae > Ursus > Ursus arctos. Next base: position 71,473,701 of record NW_026623089.1, read on the forward strand.
GGTAACTTTTATTAAGGACATATGACATAAACATATTGGAAACATATACAATATATATTTTTATATTTACTTAGAAGCAATCTGTGGAACAAAGCTCAACAAACTTCCCAAACTTTTTAATTAACATTGAGCTTTCTCTTCTCTGAAAAAAGAAAAATTATTTATTTATTTATTTATTTATTTATTTATTTATTAAGTAGGCTCCATGCCCAACGTGAGGCTTGAACTCAGACCCTGAGATGAAGAACCGCATGCTCTTTCGACTGAGCCAGCCAGGTGCCTCTCTGGGAGAAAAAAAAATTAAGGAATATTTGTAAATGTTTCTTATCCAGTTTAGTACTTGATTATGTGTCATGAGGTTTTTGCTCTTAGTTGGTATTTGCTTCTAAGTAGCCAGACAAGAAAGGTGGACACAGCAGCCAGATTAGTGCCTTTGACGCAGACACGCTCGGTTTGTAGCATGACTGGAAAGAAATGTGTTTATTCCCATTTCTCAAAACCACTCTTGATGTCATTTTCCACTGTTTCATAGTATGGGTAGAAGATACATCTATTTCACATTCCTCTTTTCTATTAAAAGGAGACTAAGCACAGGACTGATTCCAGGCTTCCGGGGAGGGACAGCAGCTGCACCGTGGGGTGTGGACGATGCCACGTCACAATGACAGAATGCCATGTGGTCAGATGACTTCAGGAAAGGAAAAATACGTAGACGTCCTTGGGAATTCTCCCCGATTTTAAATCTTTGCAAGTCATTTTAAAAATGTAAACAAAGTGCAGGTCAAGAATGTATGGTCATATGAAACAGGTGTTCCACCAACTTGCCCTTTCTGGTCTGTGGTAAGTAACAAAATGCTCAATAGCTTCTGTTTGCAAGATACACTCATGATGTGAAACCAAGTTTCCTCTAATACTTGGAGACCCAGCTTGCTTTTCAGCTATAAAGTAGCTAAGCAGGTTCCATTCACCAGAGCTGATGTTCATTTAATTGGTATCAGTGCAGTGGGACTTTGAAATGGCCTTGTGATGATTATTCTTTAATTGATTATAACTTAACCTGTAGTACCTTAATATAAATATCTCAGCCATATGTGATCTTATTATTTTACTGAAAAAATGTGTGTTATTGAAAGATGGCTAAAAAGTGGTGTTTCCAGCTTTAGTCCATCAATAAACGGCTCCACAGCCTCTTGGAGATTGACCCCAGGTCTGGGAATCATGGAGAGTGTTGTCTCTTCTACATGTTATCATACTTTTTACCATCGAGGTATCGTTTATACACAGTGCAATTCACACATTCAAGTGTAACGGTTGGTGTCTGTGTTACCACCAAAAAAGTTGATATATAGTGTGTTTCCATGTGCCTGGAAAGTCCCCTTTGTCCTTCTAAGTTCAGTGGCTTCCATCCCCAGAAATCACTGACCTGATTTCTAGCACTAAAATTTTGCATCTTCTAGGTTTTTATAAAAGTGGAACTTTTAAAATATAATTAAAAAATAATTCAAAAAATAATTTAAATAATAATTTAAAAAATAATTTAAAAAATAATTCTTGCTTCACTTGGCTTTGCATGTGTGAGATTATCCATGTTGTTGCTTTTATTAGTCTATTGCTTTTCTTGTTGAGTGTATGACATTGTATGAATATCCCAGGATATACTTATCCATGCCCCTGTTGAAGACACTCGTGTTCTTGCCAATTTTTGAGTAAGATAGGTAGGGTTGCTGTGAATATCTGTGTAGAAGTCTTTGCACGAACATGTGTTTTAATATACGTAAATATTCGGAAGTGACCTTGCTAAATAATATGGATGGTGTCTAACTTTACAATTAAGAAAGTGGTGCACTGGTTTGCCTTCTTCCCTCCCACCAGCATATCTAGAGCTCTTGGTCCCGTTTCTACCCACACTTGTCAGTATCATCAGTCTCAATCTCAGGCATTCCAGAGGGTGCAAAGCTATCTCTCATTGTGCTTTAAAGTTAAACTTCCCTGAAGACTAATGATATGGAGCACCTTTTTATGGACTTACTTGCAACTTTTCTAGCTGTGTTTATGCAGCGTATTTAAGTCCTTTGCTTTACTTCTATTGTTTACTCTCTTACTACTGAGCTCCTATATCTCCTGTATAAGACTTTGTTAAATATATATGTTGAAGATACTTCCTCCCCGTCTGTAGCTTGCCCTAACATCTTCCTGTTGGAGTATTTGGAAGAAAAGGTTTTAATAATGATGGATCTCTGACAATATGGACTCTTCCAGTCCATGCACATGGTAAATCTGTTCATTTGTTTAGAGCTGTAATTTTCCTCCTCAGTGTGTAATAATTGTATTAGTTTCATAGTTTCATTTAGCAGGATGGAACATATTTTGGTGGGGTAGGGTGAGGAAAAATCAGAGTGAACGTAGACCTTGCCAGATGTGATAGAGATATAAAAATTAATGTGTAAGGATGAAAACCTAAAGACTTGAACTAGTAGCTGGTGACAAAGTTTGTGGCAAGCGTGCAAGAATTGGTCCTTCCAATTCTCATGAGGTCAAATGCACCATTCCTCATTTGTGCCTTGTTGCTGAGCGTGATGCAAAGCTGACTAGTAAGCATTTAGCATTTGGCAAACCTGACGCTGCTGAGTGTTTTCTGGAAGATATTTCTTAGCTAGCAAGAATGTGGCGGCAAGATGCACACGCTGTGAACAGCTGCTGTCCGTGTGAGGCTGGGGAAGAACTTGAAGGGCTTAGACAAGCAAGGCAGGAAAGATAAATACCCTTTTCTCCTTTGGGTTTAATCCAATTAAGAAAGTTAAAGCCAGTGCCCATCTTTTCCGTGTCATAAGGAATTACTGCCACTCGACTTGATCCAAGGCACATGTGGCATAGCTTTGGCTGGTTACCTGCTCTCGTATTCCTGATAATAACATTGGGAGAGACTGCATGTGTCCTGCAAGTGGGATGTGTGACAGTCTCAGCTGGGACGGGAGTGAAACTCACAGTGTCTGAAATGCTTTTGTGGAGTCATTATGCAAAGCAACCAACTCCTTCGAGAATCCTTCTATACCTTGCATTCTTACCCACAGAAGTTAGTTTCCAGGTAGATTTGCATCCTCCTTTTATTCTTTTTTTAAATTCTCGTTTTGCTTTGTTTTTCTGTCTTGGCACTTCAGCTATCTGCAAGAAATCAGAGCAGGGTAAATACTGAAGGACAGAAATGAAAGGCAGTTTACTGTTTGTAAATGCTTGCTATGAATGAGAAACATGATTTAAAGATAAATTTGATTAAGCTTTTAGTTTAAAATCCTTTCAGTTGTTTAAAATAAAAAACTCTAAATGCTAGAACAAGCCAAAGCTACAGTAAGACTATTTGAGACCATATTAAATTATGAAATATGAATGGTATAAGGAAGTATGCATTCTAGTTTTGATTGGTTGCATATACCCTAAGTCAAGCCTGAAAGTTAAAAAAAAAAGGTGAAGGAAATCTTAATGTAGATAATAGGTAAATTTTCAGTGAAATACCTCTTTATCTTTTAAAAATATTTATTAATTTATTTGAGAGAGAGAAGGAGATTGCATGCACGTGAGCAGGGGGAGAGGCAGGGAGAGAGAGAATCAGAAGCAGACTCCCTGCTGAGCTCAGAGCCCAATGTGGGGCTCGATCTCACAACCCTGAGATCATGACCTGCGCTGAAACCAAGAGTTAGACACTTAAGATTAACTGACTGAGCCACCAAGGTGCCTCCCCAGCTTTATGTTTATCTCAATTTCCCAAATTCAGATTTGTAAGAAAAATTCTCTATGTCAGGAGAAAGCACATAATTATGAGAAAACTTGATTTAGAAAGAGGTTGATATCTGAATAGTTTTAAACATCCTAATTCTGGGTTAAAATTACAAAATGTTACTGTTCAAAGGGATCTGAGAAACCTGAGCCCCAGATGATGAAATGATTTTCCCAAGATCATCCATTAAATATTCATATTGGACGAGTGATGATAACTGCTTAGAACTCATTTAAGGTTTATTGAGATCATGTGTGTCAAGTGCTTGACTACGTGGCACATATTATGTGCACAATAAATGCTGATGATTATTATTTTATTACAGTTTATTAAATCACAATATTACCCAAAAAAGTCAGTATATGTCAATGATATTCTTGAGCCTGTATGTGTACTGACTTCCCAATAATAGTCATGAGTTTGGGTTTCTTTGTGTAAAATCTCCAAGTTTTTGTTGACTAGAGTTAGTGATACATTTATTAGAAATAAGTCAGGGTCTTAATCAGTGGAGGCTAACAGCTGTTAAGAAAAACTTCCAAATCTCAGTGGTTTAAGCAATACCATTTTGATTCTCCCTTTCTGGACAGTGCAGGGCAGGTCTGCTGTGGCGTTTCCTCCACGTGGTTATTTAGGGACTGGGATCCTTTCGCTTAGTGGTGTCACCATCCTCCAGAGCCTTAGAATACTACGCTGGGTCCTTTGCATATGATTCATCGTGGAAGGTCATGCAGGAGGTTTTAAAGGTGTGACCTTGAGGTGGCATACATGGCTTGTGCTCACATTCCATTGAAGAGATAAATTAACAATCAAATTTACTCCTACAAGTTATAGCTTAGAAATTTCCAAGCTCATTAATTAAAAGTATTGCTGAAATAATCCATATAAAATATTCATTATTGCCATTTAGGAAATTCATGCTTATGGGTCCTATATTTGCATGCTTTTCGCAGTTCAATTTTTACTTAATTAAAAACTTGGAAAATTAAAAGCATCATGGAATACACTTAACTAAAATCCGTCAATTTGCAAAGTTCAAGCATGGAGTTGCCATTTTCGGAATGCAGACACACGGGCAGGCTAGGAAATGAAGGCTCAGAGGGGAAAGGAGGGGGGTCTGCTGGCCACACAGACAGGGTAGGGCACTGACTCCCGTGGGAGCGGATAATCGCACATTTCCCGAAGCCTCGTGTCACCTGAGGCTCACAATACCACGGTGGTGTTGGAGTAGCCGGATGTGCGACAGTTACCTAGCTACTCCGATTTCTGTTTTATGTGGTCTAAGTCATTAGCTAACTCGTGAAAGTTTTTTCCGGAGTTTTTCATATTTGCAAGATGAAAATTTTAATCTCACACCTGTGTTTTTTGAGGCTGCCTCAGAGATTTCATAAATCCAATATTTTGCAGAATAATCTTAAGTGCCCTTAAAGACAGTAAATTATTTTTGAGGCTGCCTCAGAGATTTCATAAATCCAATATTTTGCAGAATAATCTTAAGTGCCCTTAAAGACAGTAAATTATTTTTGCTTCCTGAACAAAAATTTCAGTTTGGCTAACATAATGTCACGTTTATCAAAATCTTATTAGCTAAATGAATGCTTTAAATGGCTGCATGTTTAAAAAATTCTGCCCCTAATTAATTAATTCTCAATGTCTTCCTGGAGGAACCTTCCAAATATGTCAATACTATGCTTCAACTATTTTCCACTTGATGGATTTTAGGCAACTCACTGTATAATTTTTAAATTTTCTAAATTTTAATTAAATAAAAATTAGCCTATGAATAGCATGCAAATTTAGTAGCCGTAAACATAAATTTCCCAAATGACAATCCTGTGGATTATCTCAATGATTCTTTTAATTAATACTTGGAAACTTCTGAGCAGAAACCTGTGGAAGTAAATTTAAATTTTAACTCATCTCTCTTTTTTTTTATTATTTCAAAGAATTTGATTCTATCATATGTTTATTTACTGGGCTTTTGTGAAAACCAGATATGAACTAACTAATAATCCAAACTGACAGTGAGACAAAATTGACTTCTAATTAAAAATTTAAGTACATTTCTCAGGCCATTATGTGCATATTTACACATTAGAAATAGCATTCATTTCCAAAGCTAATTAAAATTTCATATTGAAATCTTACTAGAAATTTTCATTTCATGTGAAGCTTTTGTTTATTTTTCCAACCACCTCTTTGCTCTTCCTGAGTCTAGCATACAGTTTGGGAATGTGCTTTGCAAATATGCTCCCTAAAATTATTTGAGGATCTTTTGCCGTGTGATTTCTCTGGTTTTATGTTTCCTTATATGGTCGGGAGGAGGAAATACTTACGACAAGCAGGGATTCTGGAAACACTTGCTGCTTCTTTTAATACTCATACAGTCTAGGTGTGTAGGTCCCTGTAAGTTGAGGAGACATTCACCACTTTATGTAAATCTCGTTTATGTTACATTGAATTTTTAAATAGAGGTGGAGAGTTTCGTGAAGGAGGTGGCCCACTTGACTTGTGGCTGTGGGGTCAGCTAAGGGGAGGGCCAGAGCGTCTTACAGTTCAAATCCCCCACAATTTACATGACACAAGTTCAGTGTTAGCTCCCAGACTTGGAGGAGGGTTCGATTGGCTCCATTCAAGTCTGGAGTTGGGACTGATCCAAGAGTAGATGTGAGGGGAGGGTCCTAGGGAAGAAATCAATGGCTGTGGAGGGGAAAGAGGAGGGCAGGAGTGCACAGAGGAACAGGGATCTTTGCAATGGTGTTCTGCGTCCTGGGTTCTAGCTCAGTGCAGAGGTCTTATCCCACTCCTCAACATGGGTTCTTTGCAGCGACCAGCACCCTCATGACTAATATACTCTCTGCTGGGCTCATTCAAGAAGGATGCCTATTATTCTCAGCAAAAAATATCTAATACAATAAGAAGATATCTTATATAATCTAGTACCTATCTCAATTTCAAAGTCAGTAGAATAACTTATTGGAATAGGAATTGTTTGATGGCAACATCCAATATTTTATTTTTGGAGAAATCCTTGGAATCTACCAAAGCTCTCGCTAGATTGTCTCCTTTATCCTCATAAAGTTTGGAGCAAAAAACCTCAACTCCAGGTAAATCTGCTAAAATATTGCTTCTGCAGGAAGATCTGTGAGTTTGCTTTATCCATTTGTCTTTGATTGAGGATGTGGCCTTCTCCGCAGCCAGTTGAAGTGTAAGTCCTATTTTGCTGACTACAATAGAAAGAAATATATCCAGACATAAAGAATATGCTCCAAGTAAATTTGCAAACCAATATTTTACAGTATACTGCTCAGTGTCTATTGTAGTTGTAAATCAAGAGACGTCTGGCCTCACCCTTTGTGGCATAGGTGTATGGAATGAATTCATGTTTTTAAGCCTTACCCTTTTTACAGCATAGGAAATTCTTAGATCTCCCGGCAGGATACATTGTTTCCCCAGAATAGCAGTAGTAGGAAATACATTTTTATGGCCTGTGATGGAGATCAGAATTCTCAGCTGTAGAAAGGAGATAATTTGCCTAGGTAGCCCACTTTCCACTTAAACTCAGTTATGTGAAGTCACATGCCTCAAACCTGCGTATGTTATATGCTGCTTCTGTGAATAAAATAAAGCAAAGATGCTGGGCTTTGTGTTAGTCACCATCCCTCTCATAAGCCTGGAGAAAAGGATACCATCAGAATCATTTACTTACAGGAAAAATCGTATTAATGGCGGTTTTATCAAGAACTATGTCTCACTGGGGCACCTGGGTGGCTCAGTCATTAAGCATCTGCCTTCAGCTCAGGTCATGATCCCAGCGTTCTGGGCTCAGTGGGGAGCCTGCTTCTCCCTCTCCTACTCCCCCTGCTTGTGTTTCCTCTCTCGCTGCCTCTCTCTCTGTCAAATAAACAAATAAAATCTTAAAAAAAAAAAAAGAGCTACGTCTCACAAAAATACTGTTTCTGTTTTTCATCATAGTAAAAAATTCAGTCTATCAACTGATTACATCTTTAAACACATAGAGGTGTCAGGGGCATTTAAAATTGATTATTTTAATCTGGGAGGGGATTCGTAGCCATATACTCGGTGGGTTTTGCTGGCAAGAATGGCGCACGTATGTACTGTCTCCCAATGAGAAGTCACGGCCTCATGGTGCAGTGAGGAAACACTTTCTCAAAGCTCCAAACTCCACACTGACTGTCCTCAGATGGATAGGCTCCTACATCAGCAAACTGTCCTTTTATTTGTTTTCAGGCTCCTACGAAAATGGAGAGTATAAGTTATTTATTTAAAGTTCTTTTTTTTTTAAATGATTTTTTATTATATTATGTTAGTCACCATACAGTACATCCCCGGTTTCCGATGTAAGGCTCGATGATTCATTAGTTGCATATAACACCCAGTGCACCATGCAATACGTGCCCTCCTTACTACCCATCACCGGTCTATCCCATTCCCCCACCCCCCTCCCCTCTGAGGCCCTCAGTTTGTTTCTCAGAGTCCATAGTCTCTCATGTTTCATTCCCCCTTCTGATTACCCCCCCTTTCTTTATCCCTTTCTTCCCCTACTGATCATCCTAGTTCTTATGTTCCATAGATGAGAGAAATCATATGATCGTTGTCTTTCTCTGCTTGACTTATTTCACTTAGCATTATCTCCTCCAGTGCCGTCCATGTTGCAGCAAATGTTGAGAACTCGTTCTTTCTGATAGCTGAGTAATATTCCATCGTATATATGGACCACAACTTCTTTTTTTTAAATGATTTTTTATTATATTATGTTAGTCACCATACAGTACATCCCCGGTTTCCGATGTAAGGCTCGATGATTCATTAGTTGTGTATAACACCCAGTGCACCATGCAATACGTGCCCTCCTTACTACCCATCACCGGTCTATCCCATTCCCCCACCCCCCTCCCCTCTGAAGTCCTCAGTTTGTTTCTCATAGTCCATAGTCTCTCATGTTTCATTCCCCCTTCTGATTACCCCCCCTTTCTTTATCCCTTTCTTCCCCTACCGATCATCCTAGTTCTTATGTTCCATAGATGAGAGAAATCATATGATAGTTGTCTTTCTCTGCTTGACTTATTTCACTTAGCATTATCTCCTCCAGTGCTGTCCATGTTGTAGCAAATGTTGAGAACTCGTTCTTTCTGATAGCTGAGTAATATTCCATTGTATATATGGACCACAACTTCTTAATCCAGTCATCTGTTGAAGGGCATCTCGGCTCCTTCCACGATTTAGCTATTGTGGACATTGCTGCTATGAACATTGGGGTGCATATGGCCCTTCTCTTCACTACATCTGTATCTTTGGGGTAAACACCCAGTAGTGCAATGGCTGGATCATAGGGTAGCTCAATTTTTAACTTTTTAAGGGACCTCCACACTGTTTTCCAAAGTGGCTGTACCAACTTGCATTCCCACCAACAATGTAGGAGGGATCCCCTTTCTCCACATCCTCTCCAACAATTGTTGTCTCTTGCCTTGTCTATTTTTGCCATTCTAACTGGCGTAAGGTGGTATCTCAGTGTGGTTTTGATTTGAATTTCCTTGATGGCTAATGATTTTGAACATTTTTTCATGTGTCTGTTAGCCATTTGTATGTCTTCATTGGAAAAGTGTCTGTTCATATCTTCCGCCCATTTTTTTTTTTTTATTAATAATGATTTTTTATTATATTATGTTAGTCACCATACAGTACATCCCCGGTTTTCAATGTAAGGCTCGATGATTCATTAGTTGTGTATAACACCCAGTGCACCATGCAATATGTGCCCTCCTTACTACCCATCACCGGTCTATCCCATTCCCCCACCCCCCTCCCCTCTGTAGCCCTCAGTTTGTTTCTCATAGTCCATAGTCTCTCATGTTTCATTCCCCCTTCTGATTACCCCCCCTTTCTTTATCCCTTTCTTCCCCTACTGATCATTCTAGTTCTTATGTTCCATAGATGAGAGAAATCATATGATAGTTGTCTTTCTCTGCTTGACTTATTTCACTAAGCATTATCTCCTCCAGTGCCGTCCATGTTGTAGCAAATGTTGAGAACTCATTCTTTCTGATTGCTGAGTAATATTCCATTGTATATATGGACCACAACTTCTTAATCCAGTCATCTGTTGCAGGACATCTCGGCTCCTTCCACGATTTAGCTATTGTGGACATTGCTGCTATGAACATTGGGGTGCATATGGCCCTTCTCTTCACTACGTCTGTATCTTTGGGGTAAACACCCAGTAGTGCAATGGCTGGATCATAGGGTAGCTCAATTTTTAACTTTTTAAGGGACCTCCACACGGTTTTCCAGAGTGGCTGTACCAACTTGCATTCCCACCAACAATGTAGGAGGGATCCCCTTTCTCCACATCCTCTCCAACAATTGTTGTTTCTTGCCTTGTCTATTTTTGCCATTCTAACTGGCGTAAGGTGGTATCTCAGTGTGGTTTTGATTTGAATTTCCTTGATGGCTAATGATTTTGAACATTTTTTCATGTGTCTGTTAGCCATTTGTATGTCTTCATTGGAAAAGTGTCTGTTCATATCTTCTGCCCATTTTTTGATTTGTTTATTTGTTTCTCGTGTATTGAGTTTGAGAAGTTCTTTGTAGATCTTGGATACCAGTCCTTTATCTGTAGTGTCATTTGCAAATATATTCTCCCATTCCGTGGGCTGCCTCTTAGTTTTTCTGACTGTTTCCTTGGATGTGCAGAAACTTTTAATCTTGATGAAGTCCCATAAATTCATTTTATCTTTTGTTTCTTTTGCCTTTGGGGATGTGTCATGAAAAAGGTTGCTTTGGCTGATGTCGTAGAGGTTGCTGCCTATGTTCTCCTCTAGAATTTTGATGGATTCCTGTCTCACATCGAGGTCTTTCATCCATTTGGAGTTTATTTTTGTGTATGGTGTGAGAGAGTGGTCAAGTTTCATTCTTTTGCATGTAGCTGTCCAATTTTCCCAGCACCATTTATTGAAGAGACTGTCTTTTTCCCACCGGATGTTTTTTCCTGCTTTATCAAATATTAGTTGCCCAAAGAGCTGAGGGTCCATTTCTGGGCTCTCTATTCTGTTCCATTGGTCTATGTGTCTGTTTTTGTGCCAGTACCATGCTGTCTTTGTGATCACAGCTTTGTAGTACAGCTCGAAATCCGGCATTGTGATGCCCCCAGCTTTGTTTTTCCTTTTCAACAGTTCCTTGGAGATTCGGGGTCTTTTCTGGTTCCATACAAATTTAAGGACTATTTGTTCCAGTTCTTTGAAAAACGTTCTCGGTATTTTGATCGGGATAGCATTGAAAGTGTAGATTGCTCTGGGTAGCATGGACATTTTAACTATGTTAATTCTTCCGATCCATGAGCATGGAATATCTTTCCATCTTTTTATGTCTTCCTCAATGTCTTTTAAGAGTGATTTATAGTTTCTAGAATAAAGGTCCTTTACGTCTCTGGTTAAGTTAATTCCAAGGTAACGTATGGTTTTTGGTGCTATTGTAAATGGGATGGATTCCCTGATTTCTCTTTCTTCGTTCTCGTTATTCGTGTACAGAAATGCAACTGATTTCTGAGCATTGATTTTGTATCCCGCCACGTTACTGAATTGCTCTATAACTTCTAATAGTTTGGGAGTGGCTTCTTTTGGGTTTTCCATATAGAGTATCATGTCGTCTGCGAAGAGAGACATTTTGACTTCTTCTTTGCCGATTTGAATACCTTTGATCCCTTTTTGTTGTCTGATTGCTGTTGCAAGGACTTCTAGTACTATGTTGAATAATAGTGGCGAGAGTGGGCATCCTTGTCGTGTTCCTGATCTTAAGGGAAAGGCTTCCAGCTTTTCCCCATTGAGAATAATATTTGCAGTAGGCTTTTCATAGATGGCTTTTATGAGATTGAGAAATGTACCTTCTATTCCTACACTCTGAAGGGTTTTAATCAGGAAAGGATGCTGTATTTTGTCAAATGCTTTTTCGGCATCGATTGAGAGGATCATATGGTTCTTGAGTCTTTTCTTGTTGATATGATGTATCACGCTGATTGATTTGCGAATATTGAACCACGCTTGCATCCCAGGTATGAATCCCACTTGATCGTGGTGGATAATCCTTTTAATGAACTGTTGGATTCTATTAGCAAGTATCTTGTTGAGGATTTTGGCGTCCATATTCATTAGGGAAATCGGTCTGTAATTCTCCTTTTTGAGGAGGTCTTTGCCTGGTTTGGGGATCAATGTAATATTGGCCTCATAGAATGAGTTTGGTAGCTTTCCTTCTGTTTTTATTTTTTGAAATAGCTTTAGGAGAATAGGTATTATTTCTTCTTTGAATGTTTGGTAGAATTCCCCAGGAAAACCGTCCGGGCCTGGAGTTTTGTTATTTGGAAGGTTGTTTATCACTGACTCAATTTCTTCATAATTAATTGGCCTGTTTAAGAAATCAATTTCTTCCTTTTTCAATCTTGGTAGTTTATAGGTTTCCAGGAAGGATTCCATCTCTTCCAGATTGCTTAGTTTATTGGCATATAGCTGTTGATAAAAATTTCTAATAATCCTTCCAATTTCAATGGTGTTCGTCGTGACCTCTCCTTTTTCATTCATAATTTTAATAATCTGGGTCCTTTCTCTTTTCTTTTGGGTAAGTCTTGCCAGTGGTCTGTCAATTTTATTGATTCTCTCCAAGAACCAGCTTCTAGTCCTGTTGATCTGCTCTACTGTACTTCTGGTTTCTGCTTGATTGATTTCAGCTTTAATTTTGGTCAACTGCTTCCTCGTGCGTGGATTAGGCCTGTCCCTCTGTTGCTGTTCCAGCTTCTTGAGGTGAGAATATAAAAACTGCATTTTAGATTTTTCTATTCTTTTGAGTGAGGCTTGGATGGCTATGTATTTCCCCCTTAGGACTGCCTTTGCAGTATCCCATAGGTTTTGGACTGTTGTATTTTCATTCTCATTGGTCTCCATAAATTGTTTAATTTGATTTTTGATTTCCTGGTTTATCGAGTCATTCCTGAGCAGGATGGTTCTTAGTCTCCAAGTGTTTGAGTTTCTTCCAAATTTTTCCTTGTGGTTGAGTTCCAATTTCAGAGCGTTGTGGTCTGAGAATATGCAGGGGATAATTTCAATCTTTTGGTATCGGCTGAGACCTGTTTTGTGTCCCAGAACCTGGTCTATTCTTGAAAATGTTCCATGGGCATTAGAATAGAATGAGTATTCTTTGGTTCTGGGGTGTAGTGTTCTATATATATCTAAGAGGTCCAACTCGTCGAGTATGGCATTCAAAGCCTTTGATTCTTTGCTTAGTTTTTGCCAGGGTGTTCTGTCTATTTCTGAGAGTGGAGTGTTGAGGTCCCCTACTATTAATGTATTTTTATCTATATGTCTCTTTATTCTGGTTAAGAGTTGGCTTGTGTATCTTGCTGCTCCCCTGTTGGGGGCATATATATTTATAATTGTCATATCCACTTGTTGAATACTTCCTTTAAGAATAATATAGTGCCCTTCTGCGTCTCTAACTATAGTCTCTAGTTTAAAATCCAATCTGTCTGACATGAGAATTGCTACCCCAGCTTTCTTTTGAGGTCCATTTGCGTGAAAGATGGTACTCCATCCCCTTACTCTCAGTCTGAATGCATCTTTGGGTTCAAAATGAGTCTCTTGTAGACAGCAAATGGATGGGTCATTTCTTTTTATCCAATCTGCAACCCTGTGGCGTTTGAAACCAGAATTTAAACCATTAATGTTCAGGCTGAGTACTGAGAGATATGCTTTTAATTCTGCCATGTTGTCAGTAAAGTCTTTGTTTGTATTGGCTGTGACTTTCTGTTTTGTATCACTCTTGGGGCCTTTTTACTTTTATAGAACCCCCCGTAATACCTCCTGTAGGGCTGGTTTCGTGGTTACGAAATTGGCTAGTGACTGTCGATTCTGAAATGTCTTTATTTCTCCATCAATTCTGAATGACAGCCTTGCTGGATAAAGGATCCTTGGCTGCATGTTTTTCTCTGAAAGAGCTTTAAAAATGCTCCCCCAACCCTTTCTCTCATTCCAGGTCTGTGTAGACAGGTCTGATGTAATTCTGATGCCTTTGCCTTGGTACGTGAGAAATTTCTTTGCCCTGGCCGCTTTCAATACTGTATCCTTGGATCTCATATTTGCGAGTTGCACTATGACGTGACGTGGTGTAGGTCTGTCATGGTTGAGCTTGGGAGGGGTCCTCTCTGCCTCTTGGACACGAATTTTTGTTTCCCTTGCTAGATTAGGGAAGTTTTCAGCTACAATTTGTTCAAATATCTCTTCTAGACCTCTGTTTTTCTCCACCCCCTCGGGGATGCCGATGATTCTAACATTGGATCGTTTCGTTGAGTCAGTAATCTCTCGTAGCCAACATTCGTGGGCGTGGATTTTTTTAAGACCATCTTCTATTTTTAATTTTTCCTCTATTAACCCATCCTCCAATTCACTAACCCTTTCCTCCGCTTCCGTGACCCTGGCCGTCAGAGCCTCTAGTTTTGCCTGCATTTGGCTCATAGAATTTTTAATTTCTGTCAAATTCGCTCTCATTTCCGCCCTTAGGGATTGTATATTCTCAGTAATATTTTCCTGAATACTTTTTTCAAGTCTACTCATTATCTTGACCATTGTTACTCTGAATTCCATTTCTGATAATTTGGTTACATCCATATCCGTTACTTCTGTGGCAGAGGCCACTGACTCGCTGTCTTTTCTTTGCTGGGGGGGGGCTTCTCCTTCTTGTCATTCTGATGAAGAGAGGTTGCGGGGTTTCCAGAGCCCAAAATTATTGACTGGGTCCCAGGCCGTGCCCCTTGTTTTATAGGGATCTTAGAGATGTGGGCTTCTTCTTTAAAGATTTTATTTATTTACTTATCTGAGAGAGGGAGACAGACAGCAAGAACGAAACAGAAGCAGGGGAGTGAGAGAGGAAGAAGCAGGCTCCCAGCGGAGGAGCCCGATGAGGGACTCCTTTCCGGAACGCTGGGATCACGCCCTAAGCTGAAGGCAGGCGCTCAATGACGGCGCCACCCAGGCGCCTGGATTGTGGGCTTCTTGATTTTTCAGCCTGCCTTCTGTGTTCTGGGGGAGGGGCCTGCCGCGCCGATACTCAGGCAACCCTGTTTGGGTAGAGTCTCCGTGCCCCTGCGAGGGAGGATGGGGATGGGCACTCTCTGAGCCGGTATTTCCAGGCTTTTGTTCTCTGGCGGCTTTCCCTGGCGGCCGGCTATGCCTCTTCTGAGGGTCAGAGCAGCAGAGGCTGCATTGTCGCAGAACAGAGGGATTGCGGCCCGTTCTCCACTGATGTTCTGGCCACTTTAACTCTGTTACTGTTGGTGCTGCTCAACCCTACGGCGTCCCGGGATGTGCGCACCAACTCGGCGACCCTGCCCTCACTTCCAGGGCCGGCGCGTCTCTGTCCTTTGTGTTTCTAATGCCGCCAGCCACCGGCCGCCCCGTCTCTGTCCTTTGTGTTTCTAATGCCGCCAGCCACCGGCCGCCCCGCGCGCTCCCGGGTCTCCCGGTCTCAGTCTATGCCCGGTGAGCACACCTCGATTCCGGAGTTTCGTGAGAAGCCTGGTGGCGCGCGCACCCGGTTCAGGGTCTCAGTCTGCTGTTTCGCGGGTGCCGACCGCGAGTCCGCCCGCTTCCCCGTGCAGGTGGCCCGCCAGCCGCCCCGCGAGCGCTCCGGGAGTTCCGGTCTCAGTCTGGATCCCGTGAGCACACCGGGATTCCGGTGTTCCGGGAGATGCCTGGTGGCGCGCGCGTTCACGGCTCACCGGTCTCAGTCCGCTCTCTCGCGGGTACCCTCTGTGTGTCTTCCCGCTCTCCCGTGCAGGTGGCTGCCGCTTCCCGGCGCCCAAACACGGCGGCTCCCTCCCCCTTCCGTTTATCTTCCGATATCCGTGCACGGTTTACAGCTCCCCTCTTGGTACCTCAATACTCAGCGCTGGAGATGTTCATTTGTAGAGATCCAGATGCATCATCCTGCGTCTCAGGCTGATTCCGTGGTTATTTAGGCTGGTCTGGTACCTATCCAGCTCGACTCAGGGGACCGGCTGAAAAAGGGGTCCCCTACTCCTCCGCCATCTTAACTCCCCCCCTCCGCCCATTTTTTGATTTGTTTATTTGTTTCTCGTGTATTGAGTTTGAGAAGTTCTTTGTAGATCTTGGATACCAGTCCTTTATCTGTAGTGTCATTTGCAAATATATTCTCCCCCCTCTGTGGGCTGCCTCTTAGTTTTTCTGACTGTTTCCTTGGCTGTGCAGAAACTTTTAATCTTGATGAAGTCCCATAAATTCATTTTATCTTTTGTTTCTCTTGCCTTTGGGGATGTATCCTGAAAAAGGTTGCTTTGGCTGATGTCGTAGAGGTTGCTGCTTATGTTCTCCTCTAGAATTTTGATGGATTCCTGTCTCACATCGAGGTCTTTCATCCATTTGGAGTTTATTTTTGTGTATGGTGTGAGATAGTGGTCAAGTTTCATTCTTTTGCATGTAGCTGTCCAATTTTCCCAGCACCATTTATTGAAGAGACTGTCTTTTTCCCACCGGATGTTTTTTCCTGCTTTATCAAAGATTAGTTGCCCAAAGAGCCGAGGGTCCATTTCTGGGTTCTCTATTCTGTTCCATTGGTCTGTGTGTCTGTTTTTGTGCCAGTACCATGCTGTCTTTGTGATCACAGCTTTGTAGTACAGCTCAAAATCCGGCATTGTGACGCCCCCAGCTTTGTTTTTCCTTTTCAACAGTTCCTTGGAGATTTGGGGCCTTTTCTGTTTCCATACAAATTTAAGGACTATTTGTTCCAGTTCTTTGAAAAATGTCATTGGTATTTTGATTGGGATAGCATTGAAAGTGTAGATTGCTCTGGGTAGCATGGACATTTCAACTATGTTAATTCTTCCGATCCATGAGCATGGAATACCTTTCCATCTTTTTATGTCTTCCTCAATGTCTTTCAAGAGTAATTTATAATGTCTAGAATATAGGTCCTTTACGTCTCTGGTTAAGTTAATTCCAAGGTAACGTATGGTTTTTGGTGCTATTGTAAATGGGATGGATTCCCTGATTTCTCTTTCTTCGGTCTCGTTATTCGTGTACAGAAATGCAACTGATTTCTGAGCATTGATTTTGTATCCCGCCACATTACTGAATTGCTCTATAACTTCTAATAGTTTGGGAGTGGCTTCTTTTGGGTTTTCCATATAGAGTATCATGTCATCTGCGAAGAGAGACATTTTGACTTCTTTGCCGATTTGAATACCTTTGATCCCTTTTTGTCGTCTGATTGCTGTTGCAAGGACTTCTAGTACTATGTTGAATAATAGTGGCGAGAGTGGGCATCCTTGTCGTGTTCCTGATCTTAAGGGAAAGGCTTCCAGCTTTTCCCCATTGAGAATAATATTTGCAGTAGGCTTTTCATAGATGGCTTTTATGTGAATGAGAAATGTACCTTCTATTCCTACACTCTGAAGGGTTTTAATCAGGAAAGGATGCTGTATTTTGTCAAATGCTTTTTCGGCATCAATTGAGAGGATCATATGGTTCCTGAGTCTTTTCTTGTTGATATGATGTATCACGCTGATTGATTTGTGAATATTGAACCACGGTTGCATCCCAGGTATGAATCCCACTTGATCATGATGGATAATCCTTTTAATGTACTGTTGGATTCTATTAGCAAGTATGTTGTTGAGGATTTTGGCGTCCATATTCATTAGGGAGATCGGTCTGTAATTCTCCTTTTTGAGGGGGTCTTTGCCTGGTTTGGGGATCAAGGTAATGTTGGCCTCATAGAATGAGTTTGGTAGCTTTCCTTCTGTTTCTATTTTTTGAAACAGCTTTAGGAGAATAGGTATTATTTCTTCTTTGAATGTTTGGTAGAATTCCCCAGGAAAACCGTCCGGGCCTGGAGTTTTGTTATTTGGAAGGTTGTTTATCCCTAACTCAATTTCTTCATAATTAATTGGCCTGTTTAAGAAATCAATTTCTTCCTGTTTCAATCTTGGTAGTTTATAGGTTTCCAGGAAGGATTCCATCTCTTCCAGATTGCTTAGTTTATTGGCATATAGCTGTTGATAAAAATTTCTAATAATCCTTCCAATTTCAATGATGTTGGTCATGACCTCTCCTTTTTCATTCATAATTTTAATAATCTGGGTCCTTTCTCTTTTCTTTTGGGTAAGTCTTGCCAGTGGTCTATCAATTTTATTGATTCTCTCCAAGAACCAGCTTCTAGTCCTGTTGATCTGCTCTACTGTACTTCTGGTTTCTGATTGATTGATTTCTGCTCTAATTTTGGTCAACTGCTTCCTCGTGCGTGGATTAGGCCTGTCCCTCTGTTGTTGTTCCAGCTTCTTGAGGTGAGAATATAAAGACTGAATTTTAGATTATAGACAGAACACCCTGGCAAAAACTATTTAAAGTTCTGAGTCACTGAGCTATTGATCTCCTCATCTTTTCCTTGCTGGGTTTGGTTAGACTTGCGTTTGTAGCCCGCCCTGCCCAAGCCCATTTAGGGAGGCAGGCCGAGCCTCACATGGTTCTTCTCACGTGTATTCCCCTGTGGTTCCCTTAGTTTCCTCTCAGATTCTTATATTCCAAAAGAGATGAGTTACAAACTTGCTTCAAAGCATTTCATGTTTGTCTACTGATTATTAAGGTATTCGAGTGGAGTTATCTATTTGCTGTGCTTCTATAGATCTTATGAAAAGTTGTAATTTTAAAATCCCATAAATGTTTACATTTGGGGGGCACCTGGGTGGCTCAGTCGGTTAAGTGCCTGCCTTTGGCTCGGGTCATGATCCCAGGGTCCCAGGATTGAGTCCCACATCCGGCTCCTTGCTCAGCTGGGAGCCTGCTTCTCCCTCTGCCACTCCCCCTGCTTATGCTCTCTCTCTCTGGCAAACAAGTAAGTAAAATCTTAAAAAAAAAAATTACATTTGAAGCCAAACTGAATTAGACACAGCTTGTTTTTAAGAATTGATCCTGGCAACTCTTCTACGAAGCTGTTCTTGGGATGAAACTATAGGTTCAAATCAAATAAATTTTGGCATTTCTCAGCCGTTGCTTCTTATGAAAAACTGCTGACAGTTTGAGATAGTATATGTTCACCAACTCAAATGATGATAAATATTCTGAATACTAGCTCTTTTCCTATCAGTGTTACTCCCCAAAGATTCGGTGTTTCTGTCTTTCCTTTGCTACTCTCAATGTCCTCAATCTGGTGCTTTTAGCCATAACAGCACAAAGGCCAAGGGTATAATGGATATAGATATGTACGCTTTTTAGCAAATCTTGCTCCATTGAAGCGATCAAGGAAGGGTTGGAAAGCTAATGATTTGGGTTTTTGGAATATGGGGTTTATAATCTCTATTTGTGTGACTGAATATAAATAAACATTGAATTAGATGGTGATATTTTCAAAACAAGACTGCTAAAAGAAGCCACATTATTCAAGGAACAAATTACACTTGACTCTTTAGTCAATCATAACAAATGTCAAATTGCAATGAACTCACACAAAATCTGTTACTGATTCTCATGTGAATATATTTTATAGCAAAATAACCTTTTTAAAAATTTTGTGCACATCTATTTAAAATAATTGCACGTGATTAAATGCCATGCTGTCAGAACTAGGTTACTAATGTATTTATCACAGCTGAATTAGGTATCAATCAAGTTGGGCAATTGTTATTAATGATTATGTTTCAAAACTAAACGTAAGTCACCCTATCCAATAAAGTGAAACACAGTATCCTCTTAAACCAGACGTGACTACTAATCAAGGGAAAATTCAATCAAAATCTCTTTCTGTTCATTGGTATGCCACTGTGATTTCTGATTTGTGAGGCCATTTCAATTTGCAAAACATAAACAAAGGATATGAACAAACAATATAACGAGGAAGAAATAACCAGTATGAGTGAAAACCTAGATAAATTTTGCTGATAATGATTCCCTTTTCTTGTTGTATTCAGTAGAACATAAACTCCTTAGAGATAGAGACTGTTTCTTGTTCAACCCCGAACAGCACCTGGGCACATATTGGTGCTTGAAGAAGCTTAGAGAAATGAATGTCCATTTAGAAAACTTATAATTATTCCCCCTTTTGCAAAGGTGTTAAAATACCCTGTATATTGAATTCCTGAATAACTACCAGTATGTTCTAAATCTAAATGTTTATATTGTATATAGATTAAGACTCTTCTAAAACATCAAAAACTTTCAATAGATAAAAATAATAAGTATTATAACTAATAACAATAACTAAAATAATTTAAAACATTAAAATATATTATCTATGACATTTGATTTAATTCTCCGGTTAAGGCAGAGTGGTAAAAGTTGTACTCTACAAATTGTCAAATCATGATCAATGTACTCATTTTTATTCTGAATCAAAAGTGATATATACAAGGTAGTTTAATGGCCATCTTATTCTAATGTGAATTAATCATCAGGAAATTGGCATATTTTAGGTTTATTGTTTAGTTTCTAAATCATCAGCACTAGTGTAGCTCAATTAATTTTAATTGAGGTTCAATTAAATCTTATGAATCCAGAAATTATTACTCTATCAGATTTATCCAAGGTATCTACAAACATATTTCCTTAATGCTCCCTTTTAGTGACTAGGAGCTAGTGAATGGTCTTAGGTCTGACATGCTCATTCATTGCTTCAAAATTATTGAATAATATTCTATGCCTGGTCCTTGAATGGAACGTACATAAGTGTATATAAAATAATGCCAGCCAGTGAGACAAGTGGTGCTGGGTTTTATATTTTCCTAACTTGGCTTCCCATATCGAATCCAAGACGTGTCTGATACTGGTGGAGCACCGTAGTGATAGCCCCTGGTCACCAGCTGGGAACGGTTCCAGGGTCATAGCTGGAGGTAGTACATCAAAAGGATTGGCAAGGTATAGAGTATTTTGATATAAAATGGAAGAAAAAGACCGGGAGACCTTGGGCTTTGGCTGGTCAAAAGGCAGTGAGAAACCAGATGACCGCTTTTGAAGGAGTTAAGAAAAGACATCTGCTCAGGGTCATCCTTGGCATTTACTGTACATGGATACCCATTTCTGTTTCTCTTGTGAATCAGTGTTCTGTGGGATCACTGCAGGGGCAAGCTCACAGCCTCCCCTGATGGGTCATCACAAACTTGTATGTCCCCTATGTCTACGTTCATTAGTCCTGTTTGGAACTAGACTTGCCAGATGGCAGGCACATGCTTCCATGCACAGCAAAGGGACTCCAGTGACGTTGCATTACAACCTGCTTCATGCAGGATCTGACGACAGCAAGCTCAGACACTGCCTTGTGGGCCTGATGGCGGCATGCACAGGTGCTCACATTCAAAGCTCTTTGACTTCAGTTCCGGCTTTGGGAGTAGGAATGGGCCAGTGCGTGCAAGCCAGGAAGGACGTTCAGTCTTTCTATTCCAACAGTATAAAGAATATTTATTCTTTATACTTTTGTTTTTATATATTTAGAGTCAATTCATTGGTTCATATTTTTCTTTTGGTGGGCACTTCTTGGCAATTATGGTGACAGCGACAGTAGGAAAATTTTACATTTCTCTATAAGGCATTATGTATTATCTTTTTAAATGTATTATCTCTTTTATATGTATACGTATTATAAATATTATGTCTTTTAATTCTTAGAAACATCTCTTAGGGAAGGCATTACTTTAAATTTTAATAGATGGGCAAACTAGAGAGGTGACACAAACTGCTGAGGTCAGGAGAGGGCAGAAGCTTCCAGAAGTCTTTAGTAGTTACAAGCACTGCTGAGGAGTGATGCCACCTGCTCCACCCTGGATTCTTTTTTTTTTTTTTAATGATTTTTTATTATATTATGTTAGTCACCATACAGTACATCCCCGGTTTCCGATGTAAAGTTTGATGATTCATTAGTTGCATATAACACCCAGTGCACCATGCAATACGTGCCCTCCTTACTACCCATCACCGGTCTATCCCATTCCCCCACCCCCTCCCCTCTGAGGCCCTCAGTTTGTTTCTCAGAGTCCATAGTCTCTCATGGTTCATTCCCCCTTCTGATCACCCCCCTTTCTTTATCCCTTTCTTCCCCTACCGATCTTCCTAGTCCTTATGTTCCATAGATAAGAGAAATCATATGATAATTGTCTTTTTCTGCTTGACTTATTATACAATGGAATATTACTCAGCTATCAGAAAAAACGAATCTCAACATTTGCTGCAATAAGTCCACCCTGGATTCAAAGTGTTGAGCTCCCGTGGCCTTGGGCAAGATTCATGACTTCTTGATACATCATTTTCTTCACCTATTAAGTGGGACTAGTAAGGGTACTTTCCTTAAAGGGTGTGGTAAAGGTAAAACGGCACAAGACATATTGTTACAGGATTTTTGTTCCCTTAGTGCCCGCGGTTCTTGGTCACACTGCTTTGAAGAATGAAGAGGTCGACCAGACGAAGAGTGGTGGGCAGCAAAGCAAAGTGTATTGAGCGATAGTACAAAACTCCCAGAGAGAGGGGGGACCGGAGAGGGTTGCTGTGTTGGCATTCAAATCGAGGAGTTTTTATAAGCTCTTTTGAGGAACTATCTTGAGCATAGTTCTGAGCGTGGGCCCCCTGAGGATTGGCCGCTAAGGAGTGCCAATCAGGGCTTTGATCATGCCCTGTCTACCTGTTGGGTTACTGTTCACGTGTTGATGGTTTTTTGGGCTGGCATCTAGAGACTAACTGCTTCAACTTGTGACAGTGGTATGTTTCATGGTTAGTAGTTTTGGGATGTTTTGCAAAATCACTCCTGCAGAGGCTGCTAGCCAGGATGCTATTGTGGTCTTGTCTAAGCTGTGAAACAGGATGCTTGTGTGGTTTCATCTTAGCTGTCCTGGCTTTTTTTGCTTTCTTGTTGGGGACCCTGGCCCTAACGACCTAAGGGTCCAATTAACTCCTAACAATATGATGCATATAGCACCAAGGAAGGTTATCGGTAAAGTGACAAAGTTAGAAATCAAAGCCATGTATATGTTTCAGGATATTGTTCTATTTCCTATTGGGGTTTGAGGCCTTAGCCCAACCTGATACACTTATGAGACCCAATGAGCTTTCATAGCTAGTCATAAGTACGTTATATTTTGAACAGGCAAAATATACCAGAACCTAAATTTATGAGGCAAATAAATTTTCCTTATAAAAGAAAAGTGTCCAAAAGTGTACAAATAAATCCTGTGGTATTAACCAAATAGTTGATTTTATAGTAACACAAGGTTTAAACTTTGGGAGCACATCTCTCGCCTTGTGAAATACTGCCCATTTAGGCAACCCACCTCATGGACAAGAGGGGAAAATTTTTTACAAAAGTTTATGTACTTATGATTTTATATTTAATTTTATATAATAAATGATATTCTTGGCTTTAGGGTCAGATGGATTAAGTTTTTGCTTTTAGATTTTAGCTTTCTGACCTTGGGCGAGTTGCTTAAATCTTTCCTTTGTAAAGTTTTTATTTAAATTCCAGTTAGTAAACATGCAGTGCAATACTAGTGTCAAGTGTACAGTATAGTGATCGACACTTCTGTATATCACCCTGTGCTCCTCACAAGTGCCCTCCTTCATCCCCAACACCTGTTTCCCCCATCCCCCACCCACTTCCCCCCTGGTGACCATCAGGGTGCTCTCTAGAGTGAAGAGTCAGCTTCTTGGCTTCTTCCTCTCTCTCTTTCTCTTTCTTTTTCCCTTTGCTCATCTGTTTTGATTCTTAACTCCACATAGGAGTGAAATCATATGGTATTTGTCTTTTCTGATTGACTGATTTCTTTTAGCATAATACTCTCTAGCTCCATCCATGTCCTTGCAAATGGCAAGATTTCACTCAGTTTCTTCATCTGTGAAGTGAAGGTGTGTACCTATCCCAAGTTGAGCACGAAATAAACATGGGTCTTCAGGGCTGATTCCTAAGGTGGGGAGACCAGCTAGCAGCTTCCCCAGTTCATCTGTCTCTGACGCATCACTGGAATACATCAGAAATGTGGGTACTGACTTGGGTGCCCACGTGTCATGTCATACTTGATGTGCAGTATGGAAATTGATCTTTCTACAATGGAGTAAAACTCTAAAGTCCCAGGGTTCTGAAAAAATTAAGTGAATCACTTGTCCCAGTTTCCTAAACTTTCTCTATGGAATTGTGTGTGTATGCATGTGTGTGCTTACGTATGTGTGTGCTTACGTGTGTGTGTGTGTGTGTGTGTGTGTATAAGAGGGACAAGAGGCATAGAGAGAGAATGTGTGCTAGAAACACCTTAAACCATAATTCAGGATCCAGATACAGCCTGTGCTCCCACTAGATAGGAACCACAACAAATATAAGTTGTATTTAAGCATCGAGTGCCTTACGTATATTGTTTAGTTTGATGCTCACAGCACCCAGTGAATTAGGTACCGTGATTATTCCTATTTTCTGATAGGAAAATTGAAGATTAGAGATTTAATGGCTCTAATAAAATAATGCAGCCAAGAAGTGGAAAAGGCTAAATTTAAACCTGGTTATTCTGTTCAGAATCTCATTTTCTTAATCATTATGATATGTGGTGGTGCCATCTACTGAGAGTTATTTTATTACGTAAATTGCAAGCCCTTCCTTAAGATGTTCTCTAGTTTAAACTATTACAGATGCAGCTAGGGTAAAGGAATCATAAGAAAGTGGAACGTGTTTTGTAAAACATATTTTTAATGGATTGTTTTTCAGTTCACACATTTCTGTATGCTTTTTTTGGTGTATTTATCACTTTGTTTTTTCTTTACACTTTTATTTCAGGATAATTGTAGATTCCCATATAGTTATAAGAAATCGTACAGAGATACCCTGATGACCTCACCCATTTTCCCCAGTGATAACATCTTACAAACTGCTGGACTGTATTATAACCAGGACACTGACTGACACAATCCACAGATGTTATGCTGGTCTCCTCCTTTTTACTTTTATTTATTTGTATGTGAAGTGTGTGTATATTTAGTTGCATCACATGCAATCTTATTACATGTGTATTTTAATGGACCCACCGTTAGAGGTAAGACACAACTACCACACGTATCCCTTATGTTGCTCTTCTAAACCCATGCCCCCCCTCCTTCCCCTGCCATCCCGACTCCTGCCCACAACTAAACTGTTTCTAAAATAATTTGAGAATGTTATATAAATGGAATCTTAACGTATGTAAATTTTGGAGGTTGGATTTTTTTTCTCAACATAATCCATTTGAGATTAGTAGATAGACAAGTAATAGGTTTTTATGTGTTTATCTTATATCCTGCAAACTTCCTGAACTCACTTATTAGTCTACGATTTTTTTTTTTTTGTAGACTCCTTGGTATTTTCTGCACAGATAATCATGTTGTCTTCAAGAAGGAAATGTTTATATTTTGCTTTCCAATCTGTACGTCTTTTATTTCTTTTTCTTGTTTTTTAAGGTGGCTAGAACTTCCAGTATTCTGTTGAAAAGAGTGGCGATGTATACAGTTATTATTATGAGAAAACCAGTTTTTCTGTGTCAGTACCAAAAATAATAGTAAACAAAAACCCAGTTATTAGGTTATCTCAAATTGTACATGATTTTTGTCCATGAACGATTGCCTGGCTCATCATAAACATTAAGAATAAGTTAGTCTCGTCCTATTAAGTATTTTTTTCTTATTGTTCTATAGTTTAAAAAAGCATTCTTTGATAATTTTAAAATTTTTATTTTGTGAATTCATTCAAATTGTTATTTCAGGTTTGGGGGGTATTACTCTGCATTTATTTTGCCTTTCGATTCCAATGCATGGTGGCCTATTTATTTGTGTGTCTTAATATTCTGTGTTATGAAGTGATTTTAAGCACAAAGAAGTCATCTTTTAAAGAAGGTAAAATGGCAAGTTATGGGGAATCATTCTTCAGAAATAGTTTTGAATTTGCTTTTGTCAGGTGCCTTCGTTGCATGACGCACCTTTCCTCGAATTCTACAGTCGTTTACTGGCTTGGCGTCTCTGTACCCCTTGTGCGCAGTAGATTTGGAATCCAAGCTGGTGGAGGCATTCCTGCAATTTCTCACAGAAAACTGTTTATTTCCTTCCATATTTGGGACAGACCTATCTTAGTTTGCAGTCCCCCAGAAAGGGACACCAAAGTAAGGATTCAAATGCAAGTAGTTCATTTGGAAAATCATCCCAGGTAACATCTATAGGGCAAGGGCTAACGTGAGACAAAGGAGGAAGCAAACCAGCAAAGGTTAGTTGGCAATTGTAAATGCTCTTGTGTTTTTGTGTTTAGTTCCCACATGCTCACATTCATTTTTTTTAAGATTTATTTATTTATCAGAAATAGAGAGAGTGAGAGAGATTGTGCATGCACGCATGCAGGGGGTGGTGGTGGGTGGACAGAGGGAGAGGGAGAGAGAATCTCAAGCAGACTCCCCACTGAGCATGGAGTCCGACGTGAGGCTCAATCTTGCAACTCTGAGATGACAAGCTGAACCAAAACCAAGACTTGGATGCTAACTGACTGTGCCCTCTAGGCACCCCCCAACGTGCTCACTTTTAGTATTTAGAATCACCACGGGGCATCTTCAGCACAGTCCTGCTGAGGATAGTGTGGAACCTACAGCAGAGTTAGCCCAGCAAAGGAGGGACAATGGTGAGATGTTTCTGTGCCCACTCCCTGCCCAGCATTGGCTGGGGGCACTTCTGAGGGGCAGTCTCTCCAACATGTCAAGTTTGCTCTATTTGTGCATCAAGCCACAAATCCACACCAATCCCTCAGACAGTTCCATTTCATAAGTCTCCGGGGTGTATTAAATCCCAAACCTCTAGCCCTGCCAGCTCCAGTAACTCCCAGGCCTGCTGCACCATGGGCCAACATGCCCACTGTTCTGTTTTTCAGCTTCCTTCTTGTTTTTGGCACCTGGAAATGTCTTTTTTTTTTCTGATAAGTTTATTATTTTGTTGGGATTTGAAGGCAACTCACTCTTTTGAATAGCTGCATAATGTCCTGTGGGATGAATGCACACTTATTGATACCATTTACTGAGTGATGGGCATTTTTTGTGTGTGTCTAGGGTTTTGTTTGTGTTTTACACTATAAACATGGTTGCTATAAACTTCCTTTTACATGTATCTGTTGTTCTAGTGCCTTTATATAATGGGATAATGCCCCAGAAATGATATAACTCCCAGAAGTTTTAATCAACTGATTCCTTACCTCATTCTAAAAAGGCTATAACAATTTATATTTCCACCAGCAATGCATCCTGGTGGAAAGATTTATCAGTCTTACATTAGTCAGAAATTAAAATCTTTTTCTCAGAGCATTAATACTTTAATTCCCTAGCTCCTCATCCAAGAATATAATTTTGCCATTCACTTAAACAGAAAATAAATTGTATAATAATAATAAAACCGAAGCATGAGGATTGGACAATAAATCTGCAAACTTTGTGTCTGGCAAACCAGGAAAGTGGAGACTAAATGCGCTATCACTTATACTGGGACCAGAGAAAAAGAAATAATAAATCCTCACTTCCAGCTAAAACTAACTTCATCCAAGGAAAGTTATTACCTCTCAGCTCCCTGGCTAATGATGGGTCATTCAGGTGCTGGGTACGAATCCTCAGGGAGCCATCACCTGGGGTCACAGCTGCCTGGAGACATCAGGAAGGAAATGAGGACATGCTCATGAAATCGGAAGGTTGTAATGCTGCCTCTCAAAACGTGCAGTGTCAACGTCATCTTGGGGATGCTTGAGTTCACAGGTTTCGGGGACTGTTGGCTGGATGGTCTTCCCTAAAACCAGCCTGGCTTATCTCTGTTAAAATGAGCTTTGTTTTCTGACACATTGCAATCGATTAAGCTCTCCCAAGCTCTGTGTGACATCAGCCTTTACCATGTTTCTAGTGAACTGAGAAACTTTTAGAAGAGAAGGGCCAACTCTGAAGACAGTACAATTTCATTCCATTAAAATATAATTCCCATAAAATGTATTTTTACATATAAAAATAAAGACACTCTTGATTGAATGGAATTTAACCACAATATCACTGCTTAAATCTTTTAAATTCAGAATTTGAAATTTTATTTTCTTTTTTTAAAGATTTTATTTATTTATTTGACAGAGAGAGAGAGACAGCCAGCGAGAGAGGGAACACAAGCAGGGGGAGTGGGAGAGGAAGAAGCAGGCTCCCAGCGGAGGAGCCTGATGCGGGGCTGGATCCCAGGACTCTGGGATCACGCCCTGAGCCGAAGGCAGACGTTTAACGACTGAGCCAACCAGGCGCCCCCAGAATTTGTAATTTTAAAAGCAATAGTTGCACTTAAATTGATTTCGATTATTTGTAGATAAAAGATTAGCTAAAATATCAATAATATAACAATTATAAGGGAAATATTTAAAACTACCAGAGAGGATAATTTTCAAGCACTATACGAGCAATATTTAATATAACTTATATCCTAATAGAAAACATTCTAATGTAATTGTAAATCTCTTCCTACATAATACTTGGTAAGCTTCTTTCTAGTTTTTGTAAATGCATGGAAGTTTAAAAACACGCTTTTCTTTTAAAAATATAAAAATATTAATTCTATTTTGTTAGTTGAAAATGACTTTTTCCTTAATCCTAATAAATCATATATGCAGCTTATTTACTTATTTCTATTTATTTATTTGTCGCATGTTCAGAAATTGTTAGAAGTGAGTTTTGGCTTCTAGAACAATACTTCATGTATGTCCAGATAGATTTCTAACAATTCAGTCTTTCTTTTTTTTTGGTGCAGGGGGAGAAATAGACATTTGATCAGGAGAATGATCTACATCTTCCAGTGGTCTAACTTCTCTTCAAAAGGTCGTGTAGATTCATCCGATTTTTTTTGTTGTTGTTGTTGGAGAGGAATTCCAATTATTTTTGGTTCCTAGAGATTACCCTCTACAGGGCTGTCTTAACCCATTTGCCTTGGCTCAGCCAAATTCAACGTTCACTAGGGAGATGTCCTATTCATTACATCAGCAAATGAGCTGTCTATCTACTAAACTTTTATAGCAATTATTTTGTAAATTTCTCAGCATATATCATAGAATGAGTTATGTTTATAACTCTTCATGTAAACTCCTTGAGATGAGTGAGTCTATGTTCAATATTCTTATGCTCACCCATTCTCAAGCCAATGTAATGAGCATGGGATTTTGCACATTTTGGGGGATAAAATGATAAGCACATCCTGCCCTACTTCCTTCAAACTACTGGGACAGGCAGAATTAAGCAAATAATCACAAATGAATGTAAGATCGAAACTGAGACAAGTGCTCTGAATGCATGCTGATGATGCCTCAAGAATGTATGGAAGAGAGACCTTACTTAATTTCAAAGAGTAGTAGGTCTGAGAATGTTCTGAGATCTGAAGGGTGCATGGAGATGACTGGATACAGGGTGCAGAGAGAATGGGGATGTGGGTGGGCAGAGAGGTGAAGTGAGAACATCACGGGTAAGGAGCCAGCGGCAGAGTGACCCAGGATAAGACTGGGGGGAAGCCTGGAGGAGGATGCACATCTGTGAAGCCCAGAGGCCCAGGGGCCATGTGGTGAGAGGTGGGATCTGTGAGGGTAGAGGCTGAGGCCAGGCCAGGCAGGTCACTGTCTTTATTGCTACTAACACTAGTGCATTCACATCTATTTTCTTATTTTATTTCCACTTCCCCATCTGATGTGGGTGGGGAGGGTGCCTATGGGGGGCAGGCAGGATCTGAGGTCTGCATCATGTGCTCAGGCCTTAGGACCTGTTAATAGAGCTACTGATGAAACCAAACACTCTGAGTTTTGGTCCCAGGGATTTTCTCCAAGCACGTGGCAAGTAACAAATTTGCTTGCAGCATGTGTTCCTTCTTCCATGACCATGATCATGAAAGTGGATGTTGGCTCTCCAACACTTCGCAGGGATGGAAAGTGGGGGTAGTTTGGAGCTGTCAGAGGATTGCAAATCCTGGTCTTTTTGTCTGGTGCTTCCTGCTGAATGCTAAACTCTGAAGAGGGGAAATGGTGCCATGTTGCCCATATTCATGTATTTAAGACAAAATACTTCACAAAATCAGAGTTTTTATAATACTCAATTTTAATTGTGATGCTATTTTTAATACAACTGTTAATGCTTTTAAGTATGTAAGAATCAGGAACTTTGCTTCTTATGTTCTTTTTTTTTTTTTAAAGATATTATTTTATTTATTGGACAGAGAGAGACACAGCGAGAGAGGGAACACCAGCAGGGGGAGTGGGAGAGGGAGAAGCAGGCTTCCTGCTGAGCAGAGAGCCCGATGCGGGGCTCGATCCCAGAACCCTGGGATCATGACCTGAGTGGAAGGCAGATGCTTAACGACTGAGCCACCCAGGTGCCCCTGTTTTTTATATTCTTTACCTCAGTATGGTTCTCTTTATTTTGATTTATGCAGATGGGTCAGCGACATCTTCAAAGTACACCACAAATTTACAGAAATGCCGAATATATTTAAGAATGGGTAGACGTATCTATAGGTGATCTATAAAAGGATTCCACAAAACCAACTTGGGTTAATCCAATAATCTCTTGTCACAGAAAAAAAATTTCTTCAAAATTCCTTCCCTGAAAAAATTTCATATTAGATTGTCATCACCAAGTTATCATAGGGATGATCTTTACGTGGCTTGTTTAGGGGAATTCCTTACGCCGTTAATCATGAGTAGCGGTTTTGTGTGATGCTGCTCAAAAGTTATGTGAGTTCGTATAACACAAGGACAAATTTGCTTACACCGAATTTACATTCTCTTTAAAAAGTGGCTGTGTGGCTTTACTCTAATATTTACCATATTATTAGATTTCAACCATGTGTTTCTCTATATTTAAAACGAAATGAGCTGGAATTCTTTTAGTAACACATTTTGTAAATGCTGCATGAAAAAGAGAATTTCTGACCCCTTTTAGCTTCATAATGATGTCAATATCACATCATTTTTTCCTTTCTTAGCAGGTGCTTTATAAATATTCTGTATTCCCTTTTACTTTTGAGTTGTGCATTTCTTGTCCTACGACTGGATAGCCATTTCCTCGGATTCCCTAAGTTCTGATGTACGATTCCACCACGTTCCCCAAATGAGTCATGCACATATTCTACACATACAGCTGTTGTTCCTGACTTCTTAGAATATCTGTCATTGTACTGTAGGTACAAAGGACTCTGTAACAGGCCTAAAGCCCAAAGATACAAAATATGAAAATACTTTACACCATAGAAAGGGAAGTAAGAGAATAAAGAAAAGAAAAACCAGGGAAGGCAAGAAGGCAGACCCCTGACATATTTAAAGTTCCCCTGTTTCTTAAGCAGGCTGGCAAGGATAGTGTGCTGTAATTGTTTCAGTGTTAGCGGAGGGATTTGGGCTGGATAAGGAGGGTTAACAGTAAAGAGCTGAAAAGAAGTTGCAGAGGTAAAGAAACAGAGGTAAAGAAATAGTGTTATAGGAAAAAGGAGAAGGAGAAAGCAAGAACAGCCTGGCACCGAATGTTGCTGGAAGGACCGATATGAAGTGTGACCTCATGTCTTCAGGGATTTTGGGGCCAATCTTGCATCTGAAGAGCTTGGGTTCATGCATTGGTGTAATGTTATTTATTATGCCATTCTCACAAGAGAGGACAGTCCCAGCCATCCTGTGCGATGTTCTCATATGTCCCATGTCACAGTACAGCTATTCTAGGAAGGCTGTCATGGGCCTCTGAGGAAATGATGCACGTCCTTCTCCATCCCAGATAGCAGGAGGCTAATTCCATCCACCCGGCACAGCCGTCTTCCTGGACTGAATCCTGATGCTGTCCACAAGTCATAAGGCAAAAAAAAAATAGGTGGGATTTTCCTTCAGGCTCTAGTCCAGTATTCTTGTCTTCTGATAAAAACAAACTCTGCAGAAAAGCACTGTAAAAGTTCTGGGAAAGAGCTAACTTTGTTCTATGATGCTGTGGTTTATTGGGAGATCTCATGCGTTTGGAATATGCCGTGCTCAACCATTCAGAGAAAGACAGCTGTGCCCCCTTGCTCAGGGGTGCTGAGGGAAAGTAAGCTCAGCGCTCATAGGAAACAAGTTTTTCATCTTTCCTGAAAAGTGCTATTGATGCTCATTCTTCAGACTGTTACTGAGCGTCTCTAGGGTTCCCTGGGCTGGCAGTTACAGAAAGTGCCAAGGAGTAGCTGAGAAGTCATCTCCAGAAGGCCTTCAGGGAAGGCTGGTGTTGTAGGTGGGCCTCTGGAAACAGGGCCCGAGACAGAGATTTCTATGTTGGGGTTTGAAAGCGGTGGTTTCTGGAGAAGCCTGGAAGGGCGTGAGGAAGCCAGAGGGAGAAGCCAGTCCAGGTGCTTCTAGGTGAAATCCTGTGGCGCGTTGTCAACTGTCAAGAGTGCCGGGCTCCTGTGTCCGTCCCACGGAGCAGTCACCGGTTGCCGGACGTGGTGGACAGTAGTCATGACCTCGCCTGTGTCATTCATCATCCCAGGTGCTCATCAGGGAAGGTGTCAGGAGAACAGTGTTGGGGGCGACAGGTGCTCCACGGCCCTGAGGGTGATGCCAACAGTGTTCCTACCGCAACGGACAAGAGACAGGATACCCATTGCTTTGGGTTGAAAAAAGAGGAGGGCCCGAGGAATATGTTCCATGTCCTTGGTGGTAGTGGCGGCAAGAAGGGGTGAGGAACTAATAATGTCTCTGCCCCCGTGGCCCACACCCGGCCGTGTGCAAGCGCACCTGAATGACCAGCTCGCAGACATGCCTGCCTGGAAAGCTGGCGAGTCAGGTGATCTCTTGGGTCATATTCGACTCTTGGGTTTTATAATCACACACACAGCCCCACGTGTCCCATGCATACCGCTTAGCAAACTATTTCAACGCCACAATTTCTGAACAGTGTCCTAGAGTTAAAAATTACACTTAAAATTTTAGTGACATGATAAGGGTTTATCTGTAGCTGGAAGTCATCCTGATTCTCCCTGGAATGTGGTTCAGCAGATTGTCCAGTGGCTTTGACAGTGTCCCGTGGGAGGTAGAATAAGCTGAGTGGGGTTGGGCGTTTATTACATACAGTGGATATGGTATTAGTTTCTCAAGATGAGTGGGCTTCTTTTTGCTGTGACCGTGGAATCTCTGTGTCGTGCAGTCTCCTCCCAGAGGAGGTTACAGCTTCTGATTCCTCCCGTGGTGCGGCTCCCCCTGCAGCTGGGAGCTTCCCAAGCACAGGTGGTTGTATGGGACTCAGCAGCTGGCAGGTGGCTCTTTAATTCAGCCTGGACCATTCTGATCTTGTCTGGGTCAGCCGCCCACCGGTGACCCCATCCATCCTGGCAGCTCAGACCACGGTCTTCCTTCTGTAAGCCGTGCCTTTCTCTCCAAACCAGCTGGGATGCATCTTGTTCTCAGTAATTGAAGCCTGGCTGATAAAAATTTAATTGCTGTTTAGTGATTACTAGATGTAGGGTGAAGAGGTGGGTTAGTTCCTTTCCCTCATAGACTTGAGAAGCTCTTTTTTGCTCTTTGAGAAGTATGCATTTATATATTAGAGTTTAGACCTCAGGTAAAAACATTTATTAAAAAGTTTACCGACTCAAAGATGATGAGAAAAATTTCCCACGTTATGAAAAGGTGAAAATTGTTTGCAAAGTTACTTGATTGCTTAGAATATTTGTTATTTTTATCTGATCGTAAAAATCACATTCACGGAGAGTTAGTTACACTTAGTCTGCTTTTGCTGCACCAGCCAGGCCCTATCCCGACCCTGTAAATCTCTCCATTTTGCACAGAAAACCATGAATTAGCCAGCTCACGTGGCACGTAACAAGCATTAAGCTGTGCCTTTTCCCACACGCGTGTAAAGCTGTCCTTTACTAGCGACTTTGTCAGTGACTTGATAACTTTAAGTTTTGCTTCTATTTAAATGCTTATATTTCTCTTTCTTCATGAAAATCCACTCCTATGCTAAGTTTTCCCCCCATAACAGTATATAATATCTCAGGCTTGACAATTAAATTCAGAAAGGGACATTGTAACTTGCTAGTGAATTATTTATTTCCTCTGAGTCACCCATAATGTTGTGTTCTCAATGATATGATGAAAATAAGTTCAGAGAGAATACTTTTAATATGCTATAAATTTCCTGTTATTTTACAATGGATAATTTGATTTCCAAATTCAAAGCAAAGTTTTAAGCAAAAGCTTTGTCTTTTAAAGAAATAGGGCAATGGGTAAGGGGACACATTCCCCAGCTTTCTTGATTAAAGTTTCAGGAATAATTTGCAGGCTAGAATGAGAATCTACTTCATGTCCTTAAAGAATGCCACATACAATTACAATGACAAAAATGTGTCCTTGTGCTCAGTGTGGTGCTTGGTCCCGTGTCAGCAGGGTAAGGCTTGGGATCTCCTGGGGCAGTAATAAGTTCATACTCCTACTGCTGACCCTCCACGCTGCAATTTCTTTATGCGTCTGAAGGGTCCCAACAGTCGCTTACCCAGGTAAGAGACCACAGAATGCCCTTCTTCTCTGATACCTGGGAACAACCTATCCAAGGG
Organism: Ursus arctos; assembly: GCF_023065955.2. NCBI lineage: Eukaryota > Metazoa > Chordata > Mammalia > Carnivora > Ursidae > Ursus > Ursus arctos. The sequence goes on from NW_026623089.1 coordinate 71,508,066, forward strand.
CAAGAGAGCTGTTTCCTGATTCATACCGTCTTGGAAATAAGCCTAGTGCCTCTGGCGTGGGGTCCTGGGCCATGTCTGGACTCCTGTTGTGACAGCATCACACAGCTGATCACCGGCTATGCTTGAAGGTAGACGGTGAAAACTCATGCACCGAATGCCTTGGTTATTTTATGGTCAAAGCCAAAGCAATTGGTAAATGCCATGTTTATCATATTTATCATATTTATTTGCATATCAATTTAGTGTTCACTAGTAAAGGACTTAGAAAACAGGCTATTTTTTTACATTTGAGTATAGTTGACATACAATGTGACGTCAGTTTCAGGGGTATAACATAGTGATTCAGCTTCTCTCTCTGCGTTCTCCTGCGCTCACCACACGTGTAGCTGCCGTCTGTCCCCACACGACCCAACTACAGTGAGGTTGAATATATTCCCTGTGCTGAGCCTTTCATCCCTGTGACTTACTCATCCCATAACTGGGAGCCTGTGTCTCCCACTCCCCTTCACCCATTTTTCCCACCCCCCACTGCCTCCCCTCTGGCAACCATCAGTTTGTTCTCCGTATTTATGGGTCTGATTCTGGGTTTTGTTTGTTTATTCATTTGGAAAACAGGCTATTCTTGTTCGCTTTGGCCCCCTTAATAGAACTGATTTGTATTAACAGTGACACAATAAACTTTTAAATATTACTTTCTTGATAGTAATGATGATAATAATTATACAAAAATAAATTCCATTTTAATTAGTAGAATATCTTACACTCGTCCAAGAACACTTGTGTTCTTCTTTCTAATTTGCTTTCTATAATAACTCCATGAGATAGGACAAGATATCATTGTCCCTATCATAGAGATGAGAAAATTGAAGTCTGGCAAGACTAAGTAGACATTGTAAATCCCAGTGACAGATAAATTGGAAGGAGAAATCATCTAAACGTATGAGTTTTCAAAGGCTACATCTCTGTCTGCTGTTTATTAATATTTAACTCACTGAGTTTTGCTCTGCTACAGAATTTTAAATTCACTGGGAGAGAAATGAAAACAAGGTACTATATATTTAAAAAAATGATAATAACTTTGTATGCAAAGGCAGCTTAACTAAGAGCTCATATTTAATAAATATCTAGTAGGCAAGTTTGTACACAAGAGTGATTCTCAAAGATACAATATGGGAAGCAGCAGAATTCCATGGGAATCTTTTTCAATGCACTCACTCCCTAACATTATGCTGACCTGGGTGGTAAGTATCCCTCAGTCAACCTGCTACCATCACAAGGTACTATACACTGGGTGGCTTAAACAATAAACACGTATTCTTCCCATTCTGGAGGCTGGGAAGTCCAAGATCAAGATGCTGGCAGATTTAGTGTCTGGTGAGAACACTCTTCCTGGGTGTGAAAGGCCACCTTCTTGCTGTGTCCTTACATGGCAGAGAGAGCGGCTCTGGTCACTTCCTCTTCTTTTAAGGGCATGAATTCCATCATGGGGCCCCATCCTCATGACTTCATCTACACTGAATTACCTCCACTTCCAAATGCCATCACACTGGGGATTAGGGCTTCAGCATATGAATTTTGGCAGGAGTGGAGGGTGGAGATTGGGAGTGTGGGGGGTTGGGGAGGGGAGAGAGCATGAGCATTCAGTCCATGGTGGAGTGGGTTTCACCCAGTGCACCATGTTGCTGGTGGGACATGTCATTAGGTGCCCCTGACTGAGAGCCAAATACATGTCGCCAGTCAGGGACTTATATCAACCAGTGAATCCTTGTGGCTTCCCACACCTGGCTGATCAGCAACAACACACGATTTTGTAGACTACAGCAGTCTGGGAATCACTGGAATACACAATATCAGCATCATCTTCATCATCCAACCCAAAGTCGTACAATGATCACAACATTTCAGTGCCAATGCAGTTTATATAGGAAGCCCCCCCAAATTAAAATAAAATAAAATAAAATAAAATAAAATAAAATAAAATAAAAACAAATAAATAGGAAGACCCCTATGGACTTCCCAAAGGAGGATCAGCAGTTTAAACGTCTGTAGCAGCTCAAGAAGACTTCTGGAATTTGGTGGTTGGTGCCCTGGTTCCCAGCCCTGAGCCTTTGTGCGCTCTGAAAATGCTGGCTCTGATTCATTCTCCAGCTGTTCAGATTTTCAGTCCACTTTGTCTAGACATGCCACCATAGCAGGTCCAGGCTCAGAGCAGAACTCCAGGTCCACTTGATTCGACTTCCTTGGGGGTGGGGAGAATGTTCTCAGAGGCATCCTCAGTCCTGTGTGCAGGGGGTGACACACACTGTCAAGTGTGGGACCTGGGACTTTGCCCTCTGGTGGGGATGGTGTCAGCCAGCTGTGCAGGTAGAGCAGATATGGAAATGGCAAAAGGAAGGAGTTCAGCACATTCACTGACGTCAGGGTTGGCCATCCTGGTAGAATGTGCACAGAGCATAAAAAAGAGGACTGCCTTAAGGAAGTCTGTCGGCGGATCATCAAGACCTGGAAGGGCACATAGAAGCATGTGACACGGCTTCTTCTAATTCCCTACAACAATTCTGTGAGGCAGCGTTTATTATCATTGGCATTTTGTAAATGAGGAATGGAAGACACAGAAAGGCTAAGTAACTTGCTTGAGGTCACACAGCCAGTAGATGGAAAGCTGGAAGGACAGCCCTGGTAGCCCATGTCCACGGTCCAGGCTTGTCACCACTACACTATATTGCCTCTTAACTCAGTGACACTGCTAAAGTGATAATAAACATTACCTATTAACCTAAAAGGGTTTGTGAAATGAGAATGAAAGTGTTGACTTCATTATGCAGATCCCAGGACTGTTGATCTTTGATGGGGTAGGTGGGTTTGGCAGAATGTCCCCAGGAGCCAGGATTCTGCAAAACACATTACAGGAAAAGCTGAGACTGGTGATTAAAGCAGCCAGCTTGTGTATTCCTGTGTTTTCTTGCCAGAAAGAAGTTTCATTGATAGGTTGAAACCTTACTTTTCTGACAGAAAACGCTTACCAGATCCAACCAATTGCTCATGTCAATGATTCAATAAGATTCTGTGGGAATCAGAGCTAGAACTGCCTTCACTGGACTAGAAATTCTTGGTATCCATGCTTTCTGTGGGGATTGCTTCCCTCTCTCAACGCCCAGCCTCCACGAAGCTTTCCTCTTTTCCTTGTCCGACGCCTTCTGTGGACGTCTGAAATACAACACAGCTTAGGACAGCAGCTCATGCAAAAACTTCTTTGTGTGCTGCCACGCAGAGAAGCAATCTTTGTACATATTTTTAAACTCCCCTACGGGGTCTTCAGCTCTACAGATCAGAAACCACAGTGACACTTCGCAGTGAATCCCTAAACATCTGTGGCCACCAAAGCTCTGGTTTGTGTTCAGTGAATGAGAAAAGTTTTCTGTTGATTTGAAAATTACTTTAGATAGGTATTTACTTTTCTTCAGGTGTAAATATAATTTTGCTCTATTTTGTTTTATTATTATTGATAACATTAATTAAAGGTTAAAAAATTTTAAAAAGACATCTCTAGGTCCATCAAATGCATCAACTGACCACTCATGCTGCTTACTGTCATCCTTGCACATATCACGTGCACATTAATTTTTTGTAGTTTTGACTATAATTCAGATTTACTTTTTTATATTTTGAAAGATTTTATATTTTTAGAGCAGTTTAGATTCACAGAAAAATTGGAAAGGTACAGAGATTTCCCGAATATTCCTTGCCCCAACACCTGCGTATCTCCCTGCATTGTCAGCATCTGTCGCTGAAGTGGAACATTTGTGACGTCTTAGGGACCTGCATCATGATCATATCATACTTATTAGCTGCAGGGCATTTCATTCAAGAGATGCTGCATAAATTACTTGTCTTCCACTAATATTAGACACCCAAGTTGTGCCTTCTTTTTCCCATTACAGTTAACACAAAAAATAAGTTTACGTGATTATACACACTAAAAAGAGTTGCAGCATTAATAGCTGGGGAACATACTGCTCTCTGCTAGACTAAATTGTGGGAGCTTATTTCTAAAGTCTTTTATTGCTAATCTAGTATAAATATGAAAAGGTTAATGGAAGAAATCCCATAATGCAAAATATGCTCACAGAAATATGGAAAAAATCATTTAGCAATTGATTTTTATTTATTTATTTGCTCATAATTTGAAACACCGAATGGAAAGAGGTTATTTAAATCAAATTTTGTTTTATGCAGAGACATACAGATTGAGAGAAGTCTGTGGGGTTTAAGTAAGAGGGCTGAGAAAACACTGGACCCCGAGGGTAGAGTTGTTGAATAGAATAGAGCTTAAACACACACGCACAAGGTGTGAACTCACGAGCCAAGAAAATAGCTGCTCTCACATACTGGCCTTTGTGCTTCGCAGGACATCTTCCTAAGAGAACCAGCGTTAAACCTGCATTACAAACCTGAAGTGGCTTTTTGCCTTGCTGAAGCACACAGAGTAAGGAAGAGCTTTTGGGAAGTCATGTGTGTCTGGCGCTCCAGAAGAGGCTGGACTGACCCCATGTACCATTTGTCTGTTGGCTTTTCTTGCTTCTTGTCTGCCTTTCCTTTATTTTCTCTTTTCCTTCTTCCTTCCTTCTTTCTTTCTATGATTCTACTGTTGAGGGCCTACTGCATACCTGACCTTCTTCCAGGAGCTGGAGACGCACAAAGGTGCACATAGACCCTTGCTCTCATGGATCTTACGTTCTGGTGATGGGAGTCATAAAATAGAGGAACGCATATACAAACGGGATAATATCAGATCTTGGTCATAACAATGGAATAGGATGATCTGATGGTGATTCATGGAGGGTATATGTGTGTCAAGTTTTAGATTAGGTAATCCAGAAAAAGTATCTTGAGGAACTAAAGATGAGTTAAGACTTGCAGAGCACTCATTAATAGGGCACCTAAGAAGATCACAGATAAAGTTTTCCAGGCAGAAGAAATAGCAAATGCAAAGACCCAAGAAGCTCAGTGTGGCAGAGACGTGGTGAATCACACTTGGAGAGAAGCAAGTCATTAACCACCTGTATTCTGGGGTGGGGAATAAATAGAGACCTCTATGGGAATCAGAGACTGATTCATATGAAGTAGGACTGACTGCGATGACTTTAAGGAACTTGAACTGCTAATGGAGGCATCACAGCAGACAATGGTTTTGCCAGTCCTTAAATGTGCATCGTGTAGAATCCTTCCCACTGGACAAAATGTGCATTCGCAAACTGAATTAGATTACACGTTAACAGTCAGTTTATAAGAGCTTGATGCCTAAAGTGTTGTATTTGTCATGCCGGAATGAACAGACAGAATAATGCTTGTAAAACTTAATTGTTCACCAGGAAAGAATTCCTTGATGGCACAGTTGATATTTAATTTAATGAGTTAATTGAGGGATAACTCTTCATTTTAGAAAATCAATTTACCATCCAATTCGTTAAGGCAAAAGAAATGAAAGGCAGCGTCTGATTATGGGATGAGAAACACATGAACAAATGAGGTTATGAAGCTGCCTTGTCTTCAGACATTCGTCAGGGAAAACCCGAGAGGACACTTTCATGTCTGAGCTCTTAAAAACAGAATCTCAAAAAGTATGTGGATTAAAATATATGCTATTTTATGTGAATAGTTGATTCAGTTTATGAAAGAATATTAAATCTTCAAGTTCCTTCATATTTTTGAAGAAAAACAGATTGGTGTCCATGGAAAATGAGCCTCTCAGATGGAATTACTGCCCCAGTGGGAAATCTTCCAGGTAGATTTCATCTAATTTCTTCAAGCTCTGACGTGACTTGAGTTGACTACAAACAGTTTGTAGTTGGAATCACACATCTGGGTGCTTCTCTATGACATTTTGTGTATCACTTTATCTGGAACCACTTGATTGGCTGACTGTGTTCTGAAGGTAGAGAACACATTATCTATTTCTGTTTCATGGTACTCTGTAGAGTCTAGACCTGAGATAATAGGACAAACTTGGTAACCCAACATGGCTTCTATAGGGGTTTTTTGTAGGTTTTGGTTGGGACACTGGAATGAAGTAGATAGGGATGGAAAACAACAGTCCTGGTGTCAAGCAGGCCCTCAGCCCGTTTTATGACATTTCACCGGGACACAGCTGTACCTCGTTGGTACTTATTTCTGTAGGTCTTTGCCGCTACAACAGCAGAGCTGAGCATGTGCAACAGAAACTATATGGGCCTCTAAATCTAAAATATGTGGCCCTTTGTAGAAAAGATTTGCCAGTCCACGAATAGCCATTTTGTTTGTGCTTTGGTGTGATTAAAAAAAAAAAACCTAGATTTCCAACTAGATTTAAAGATTTAATTTTTATGTTTGTACGAATTTTTTAGAAGACATAATGTGAAAATCTAACATTACATTCCTATGTGATGGTTGCCTCCATACATCTACTGGGTAATCCATCTGTTCATCACTAAGATGAAATATCACATTGACTATATCCCCAGGGCCTTGGTTAGAGTATTAACATCACATAACATTTGTTAAGCCTTTGTTAAAAGGATAAGGACTTTCTTAAGCATTTTACTGGCATAATTTTAGTTACTGCACACAATAACTCTATGCTATGTATACTTCTATTATCCAGGTTTCCCCTTCAATATCCCTGTTGTACAGATGAAGAAACTGTAGTGTGTACGTGTTACATAATGTGTCCAAGGTCACACGGTGAAAAAGCTGTGGAGAAAGCAAATTTTATAGATTTAAAAGAGATGAAAGTGACAATTCTTGAATGAATTTTGGATGAAAGTTGAACAAATGTAGAAAATTCTTTTATATGTATTTTGGTCACTGCTCTCTATTGTGTTTGTTCAATTATACAACACTTACATGGTACCAAGCTCTATTTTAGGCACATTAATATTAAGCCATCTAACCCTCATCTAACCTTAGGATGTTGGTATTATCAATATTGTCAATATTTTGATGGACGACATGGAGGCACAGAGAGATTAAGTGGTGCCTTGAAGATCATCAGACAAGAAAGTGTCCAAGCTGTGATTTAAATGTAGGGAGACTTATCTTAGAGTCCCTGCTTTTCTCTAGACTTCAGATTTTGTTACTGTGATTTGTTCTAATAATCACAGATGTGTGTGTATCTAAATATAAAAAAAATGAGCTGTTGCTGACCCTTAGGGAGAACAGTAATTCAAGACTGAGATTGAATTTTTTAATGTAATTATATAATAGAATCAAGTAGTATTTAAAAAAAAAAGACAAAAGAAAAAACCCTGCTTTGTATTCCTCACACACCAGAGTGTGAAATGTGATCTTATTGGTTGAGAAGGCATATTTACGTGATATAATCTTGTGGGAAGAACGGGCTGTGAGAGAGACCAATCCTGAAAATACCTTGAAACTTATAAACAAAACCTCCAATGGTGAAAGAGCTCAAAGCATTAAATGTAGGTTTTGGGGGTTTTTGTTTTTTTTTGGGGGGGTTTTTTTTGAGTAAAATTGGCTTTACTTTTCTCCCCTAACTCTTTATATTAACACTGCCTTTGGAAAGAGCACCTCTTAGTCACCTAATCTTTGTAAATACCTGAAATATTCCTTAAGAGCTACAAATCTTCTTGTATGCTTTCTTTGAGCTTGGATGTGTCAAATACAGTGAAATGGGATTTTAAACCTTAGCAGAAAAATCACCTGTGGATTCGGTAGAGGCCGAATTGACCTCAAACATGCCATTTCTTCAGACTCCAGCGTCTGAGCACAGTGGTCCCTCCCGGGCTCTGGGCGCCTCAGTGGTTACCAGGCTGGGAGAAGGAAACCCGGGGAGCAGACCTTGTGAAGCAGGAGGGTGCATATTTCTGTTTCCTAATTGTTTCCACTTGGCAGTGGGACTTGGGTTTTTCCCGGGAAGGTGCTGGTGTTGGCCATACCCAAACTGTGCCTCACAGCGAGGTCAAAGTCCATGTCACAGGAAGAACTCAAGGGGAATTGAGGGAAATATTGCCAGAGACATATTGCATTCTGGTCTGGTCTGTTTGGTATCTTTCATGACTTCTGACTTCCTGAGAGCCAAAACTAAAATCAGTTTTAAATGGTTGGACTCGCTTAAAATTGGGTTTGAAGAAGATGATTTACTGGGTCACTGACTGAGGACCAGCTTGAAAAGACTTTCATGTGCTGACACTCTGCGGCTCGTCCAAGGCAGGAGCAGCCCTGGGTGGGCTGAGCTACCATTACGATGCTGTATCGTATCTTGAGTTTCTGAAATACTGAATCTCTCTTTGTTCCTGGAAGAGAAAATTTTACTTTATTTATTTATTTTTAATTATTCAGGGTTAGGTCTCCAAGTATGAAATGAGCAATGAGTGAGCAAAGGCATTTACAATAAGCAGATACACATCATTCTTTGCATTTTTAAATGTCTCCTTAGCTCTGATCATGGGAAATGATTAAATGAAAATGGTGGGATTTTTTTTTTTTGTAAAAGTGCTTAATATACTAAAATTAGGCTTATTTTGTATTTTTAGATCAATACTACGTTTTCATTTGATAGGTGGTAAAAATTCAGATCGCTGTTTCAAATAATCATATTAGAAACATAATGCGTAGAAGTTAAAATGTAAGACCTCAGCGCAGCTTATCTATTCAAGGACAGTCTTTCCCTTAAGTACTGGCGTATGTATGCTCTAGTGGAACATTTGTTTATTTGTCATGCAACCCATGAGAATATTTGTGTCTGGGGGACTGACAGACATGCTAGTGCCAATATGTTTATATTTTATTCAGAACCACATCAGTGCAGCAAACCCAGAGTATTGGGAAACTTTGATAATGCATAGTAATAATTCATGGCATTTTAGTCACCAAACTAACATCAGACATTTGGTGCATAGTGATTCAAGAGTGATATGTGATAGAACTTTTTCCAGCAAGGGAACCTGAATGCCAGATCCCTACATTACCTTGGGCTTTGTTTTCCCCTTTCTGTATACATGTTTATTTGTAGGAAAAAGATGTTTGCCACTGACTAGCTGCTTAACAGCTGTGTGAACCTGGATGACTTGCAGAAACATAGAGTGCTCTGGATAAAGGGGTTTTCAAAGTCATCTTGTGAGTCTATTCATAGGATCATTGAATCTCCACAGAGATATTGGAATCATTTGTCATCATAGTGTTCCCTGGGCTTTCCCGACTGGTATATCCTTCTCCCCACTTCTGAGTTCAGGGCCAAATTAAAGTTATATTCTCATGGACTTCTTACCACGATGGAGGAGCCCCCTCTGCCTGCTGACTCTGCAGAGTCTTTCTTTGGTAACAGCTGCTGTAGAAGGAAGGAATGTTCCCTCCTGGAGTGGCCAGGTAAGAATTAAAAAGCATTAGGAGTAAAGCAGGCCTTTTTTGGGGGTACTTAAGTCTTGTGGCCTGTGATACCCTCTCCAATGAAATTTCTAGGTGGTGATCAGCTTACCTCTTTGTAAGTTGAAAACTGTATTTTTCTCTGTCTTTCTCAAACATTTTTCATCATTTCGCCTCTAGCTAGCTAGACTCCTAGAAATTTTTCCTAGACACCCTCCATGAAATTTTAATACTGTAGAGAAACTGTATTTGTTTATGTTTTGTGTGTCTAGTGAAACATTTGTTTATCATACAACCCATATCGTCTGTGTATTTGTGCTTTACAACTAGGAAGACTTAGATCTTTTTCACCTCCAAGGACCAAAGTTTGCCTTCATTGATAGCTCATGCTCTACGCGAAGAGCTGACAAATTAGGAAAGGCCCATTTCTGAACCTTCAGGTGACTGTGGGAAATCTCACAGTGTGTGACCCCAGGCAGAGGAAATGTTTTCCTCGTTATAAATTAGAGAATTTTGAGAGCTGACATTTTGTTAAAAAAAAAAAAAGTTTAACTCATCACAAAAATTTGGCGATATCAGATTTGAGTGGGTGGAAAACAGCGTAGACCAGTGGTTCCACAGAGAAGGGAGGATGACATCAGTGTGCACAGCAAGCACTTAGTAAGCACAGACTGTGTACCTCACTTTCACGTGCACGGTTCATTCAACTCTTCCAGCAAGTTTCCAAAGTGCTATCATCAAATTAATTTTATAATCTAATTGCCTTAGAGACGGGAATCTATTGAGGTTGGGAAGCTGGCTCCAAGCAGGGGCTCCAGCTGCACGCCCTCACTCCAATGTGGTACTACCCTCTAGAGTTGAAAATACGTTTCTCTGAGAATGAGTTCATTGCTGGCAAGGCAAGGAGTTGTAGAGGGATTGGTGTTATTTTAAGCTTCATCTTTTTAGAGGATCCTGTTCCACAGTCTTCCAGGTAACTAAGAAGTGACTGTGTCTGGTATGTCAAAAATGCATGTGTCATGATTGAGGACTGAGGCTTGCTGGAAACCATGTGTAATTTATATCCATTGTACACATTATATTTGTTTTATAATATGCATGATCTATATAGTTGCAAACATACATTTCTTCCCAACCAGTGTTGGCTCAGCCCGTCCCCAAGCTACTACCCTCCTTTTAGCTGCCCCTTTGTGATTTTCCCGTTCCAGGCTGGACCTCTTGTCTATGTTATCCCAGTGTCCCCAGGATGAAAATCTTAGGGCACACTATAATTTTAATCTCTTTTGTTAATTTTATGTACCTAACACTTATAATCATTCTTAGCAGATAGGATGGACTCAATGAATATTTGTTCAACAGTTAAATGATGAATGATTACAGAGGAGCACTCACTTTCAGTGCTCCCTTTACCATGGGAGTTACTGCATATTTATAAATACAGACAGTAACCTCAACAACACATTGGTGAGGGGTCACTTTGTCTTTGCCCAGTGAAATGGGTCATAAACTTCGGATATTAATATGTCCTTGGGTTTCTGCTTTAAGGTGGTAGAATGAACGCAGGCATAAAACCCCAGGGGAATGTTAGTAAAGAGGTACCAAAGGTGATAAAAATTTTAACAATAAAACATCAACAGTTGAAAGAGATGTCAACAGAATTTCTGTAAGACAAAAAGCTTATGAAGGCATGTTGGTGGATGAAATAGAGCTGAAAAGATGCAGAAGGGAGCTGCCGAGAACCCATTTTCCTAGGGAACCAGTGGCATGGGGAGCCAGGTCTCACCGGTCTGGGACTGTGCTCAAGTCTTCCCAGCTGTACATTCAGAGATGTCATGTTGGCAGCTTGAAATTGGCGATGCTGGGAGTACAAATCAGGGCCTCCCTCCCTTCTCATCAGCTGGTTGTTAAGCATTTACCAGCACAAGATTGAAAGGAACCCCATAGAAAATCTAAGCTCTGGGTAATCTTGTCTAAAAGGTAAGAATGAAGAGTGAGCCCAGAAAAGGGAATAGTGATAATTAAAGGTCTAGGCCAGAGGTGCCAGTTGGTCCTTATTCCTTTTACCTGATTTCTGCAAGCTTGGCATTCACCTCAATGCCTCCTCTAGAGCAGTGGTTCTCAAACCTTAGCTGGCTTCATGATCACCTGGAGGCTGGTTCACACACAGATTGCTGGGCCTCACTCCCTGATACAATTGTTCTGGAATGGACGGCAAGAATTTACAGCTCAGAAGTTCCAGACACTGCTGCCGCTGCTGCTGGTGGTGGTCTGGGACCACATGTGGAGAACCAGTGTTCCAAAGAAATTAAAGGAGAAACTTAGGCTGGATATTGGCATTGCACAGTAAAGTACTTCTCATTCAGACGCCCAAGGTGTCCCAGCTGGCTTACTGCTTGGCATCCTAATGTTAGCCTACCATGCCACACACCTCTGCCATTGGAGACAGCCAGTTCACTCTGCCGTTCAGCTGAGAGGCCTGTTGAGGAAACCAGGCCAGGCCTTCTGTCGCTCCTAGAATCAACCTCATCTTTCTGGTAGGGATTAATCATTTACAGACATGTCAATGCAACCTCTTGATTAGTCTTCAACTTTACCATCAGCCTTTAGTCAGAACATAGATGATGTGCTCATGTTTACAAAACAAACTATGTGCTATTAATGTTAATGTAAACATAGTGGAAATGGCAGAAATTGGAAAACAAAGTTGGGAAGACAGGCCAAAAAAAAGAATACAAACAAATATTTTACACAGTGAATGTCTAAATGACTGTTTAAAGTTGATAGCAAGATATATAGAGTTATAGGTATCTTATTCAACTTTGCCAAGGCAATCAATAAAGAATTGGAAAATTTTGCATGTCTCAAAAATAGGAAGGATGAAGAAAGAAGTATCATGAGGAAATAAATCCTCATTTTTTTATAGTAGGGAGTAGAGTTTGGTAAAAGCAAATAAAGAAATGAAGACATATGCATATTATTTAGGGTTTTGGAAGTAACAGCCAGAGTAAAGAGACATGGTTACAAGCAATGACCTCTGAGGAGCAGATAGTTGGTGTGGAAACTGGGGACAACCCTAGTGCTTCGCATTATCACACCTATGCTATCTGGTAACACAAATGGACGTGTGAATGTATTATTCTTTTTTAAAAATGTTATTTCCATTGAGATGACATCTTGTTGGTATGGACAGTCTTGAGCATTTATAGTTTACAACTTCATTTGAAAATGGACGATGGATTCACAAGCCTTTTTAATGCAGACGTGCTGGCAGAAAATATGCTATTCTTTGTAAATAAAACCCTGGCCTGCTCACAGAATGCTCACCTGAATTAAAACAATTACTAGCTGACTGAAAATTGACTGAACAATTTCATCTTTCAGCTTCCTCTTTGAGTCTTCGGAGACTACCAGTAACGATACAAGCAGATCAAGAGGATGATGACTTCTGGGCCAGTGGCTTCTAATAGCCACGAAACCAGATTGCAAATGGGCCTAACATCCAAGCATTCTAAAGTTGTTTGAAATCCGAATCCACACATTGCCAGCTTTAGGATAGGCCAATAATCCGCTGCCCCGTAAATTGGCCTCTGATTTGAAGAATATAGTATTTTTAGTCTGGCAATTTCCAGTTATAAAGAGGTGAATTTATTCAGGGTCTTTTAAAGACTCTCAGGGTCTCTGGCTTTATGTTTGTCTTGCATCTTAAGAGCTATGACGATGAAATCCCACATGAGATTGCATCCAGTTGCCCTTCTGTCGGCTAAATCCATTTGTTGTTGATTCTGTCCTTCAATAACAGTAAATGGTTAATGAAACCACAGCCCACCTTTCATTTCAAGGTGCAAACTTTTAATATATATGTGGCTTGATGGCCTTCCTTTGACAAAAAGTATATTTATTCATCAATTTTATGATCTGTTATGATCGGGAATGAGTCATGCCTCAATATCTGTTGCTTTCAAGACCCTGACACAATCATAATGATTGTTATTTTGCATTCTAGGTGGCTATTTATTAACGTGTAAGACCATCTACATTGAAGATAATGGAGAAAAATGTCTCTATCAGCTGAGGCAGCCTGGCAGGGCAAGTGTTGAAAGCTGGTACTTCATTTTCCTCTGTCATTTAGGATGGAGCACAGAGGCACTCGCCTCTGAAGTATATTGTTAGTAGCTATCTCTGGAACGACAACACTTTTTCCAAAGAATCTGCATACCCTCTGCTTCTTTGTCAAGAGCAGGACACTTGGAAGATGGGGATGGGACTTGCTGAAGCCACATTGAACTTCCTGTATCATATAATTAATCAAACATCCCTTGGATCATTATTGATTCTGTTTTTGATAGATTCTTTCAAAGTTTGCTCTTCTAAGTATGCAGAGTAAAATGAACAGGAGAAATAATAATTTTTCATTTTAAAGATTTTCTTAGAAAATTGAAGGAGGTTTTTTTTTTTATTGTTGAAGGCCATGACTTCAGTTCTTCAGTCTAGTTTGAAAATTCTTTCTAGTTTTAGGTGGCATCTATACACTAATCTCGGAATCGATTCTGTTGTGTTTGACTTCATTGGAGCAACGTTCTGTATCAGCTCTCGGAAAGTACTCCCAATATCATGCTTCTTATTGAATGAAAAGTAACATTTTCCTTCTTGTCTCCAGAAATGCTTCTTCCAACCTTGAAACAATATCCCCCAAAAGGGTCTAGGAAAGGTGAGAATGTAGAATATTTTTGGTATAGACTGGTTTAGTAAGACAGAAACAAAAAATGAGCATTTATTATTTTTTGGACTAGATTTGTATGTGGTCTTACTAAACCATTTAACTTCTCTCTCATTCTGATTTTTCCTTACATCTGTAAAAAATTAATTTCCAACAACCCTTTTGATTCTAAAATGGAAGGTTTATCAAGAAAGTAGATAGCTGTGTTAGTGAGGATGTTTCTAAAGCACATAGACATTGGTTATTAGTAGAGGGGATAGAAAAGAGCTAGACTCCCCTTCTGTCTGGTCTGTCGGCTTCCAGAGGGCAGGAGTGGCTACTTTCTTTTATTGGCAGCTCTTTCCAGTTTTTACTAAAGCTTCTTGCAGTCAGTGCCTCGGTCAGTGCTGATGTTCAACTGGTGAACATTCAAACCCTGGCTGGCGGCAGCTGTGGTAACTCGTGGGGTCGCTATGCTGTGTACTTTCCTCTTACACCAAGGAGACCACATGGCCATCAGGAAGAAGGAGCATATTCTGTAGTCCTTTCTATATTTTAAAGGGCATGAGCATAAAGATAGGAGCTGAAGAAATGGAAGTGGTGACCTTTGTAGGTACGTGGTGGGTGGATGGGATTGGGGCAGAAGCTTTCAGATCTAGGTTCATGGAAATGACAAATACCAGCACTGCTACTGAGAAAGGGTTGTGGGTAGGAGAGCCTGGTGGGAATCAAAATACTCAAGGGAGGTTCTTCTTGTGCCTCTGAATTTCTGCTCCTTTGATCTTCACCCCATTCTTGTTAGTTCCAGAGCAAAGCTCCTCTTCTTCCTCTTTTTCCTCTGCTCTCCATTTGTAATTCCCTGGGCTTATCCCCCTTCAGAAATAACTGAGTAAACCTGTCCTTTACAATAGGGCATCCAAGTTCAACCTTCTTTTTGTTCTGTTGGCCTTTATTTTAAAAATAAATAATTGGAGATGAATGCAAACCACCCATAATGATTTACTTTAAAAAAGTCATGTCATGATTGCTTGGAGGGGAAGATTTATAATAGTTAATATAAGTTATAAATCAGTGAGGCAGAAGAAAACTTCCAGGGAGAGCAGACCAGAAATTGGATTTGCTCTGACACAGTGAGAATGCCTTCAAAATGTGCAGTGACATTTGTACATGTCATAAAGATGATTATTCTGCATCAACGTCTGACAAGGTTAGACCTCAGGTGCTGTCTTTAAGATTAAGAAAATCAGCATTGACAGCAGTAGGCTGGGTTTAAAGAAATTCAAATGTTCAAGCATTGACAAGATTGTTTGGGAGAAGCATATGGGACAAGGAATGCAGGCATGATGCAGAGATTCACTGTGGATGAGTAGGGGAAGAGACATTATGTGACGGGAATTCAGTGTGTAGAACAATGATATTTCAACCATGGGCAGTACGCTACTGAAAGACTCACTATGTTTAACAAAGTAAATTTGAAAGGATAATTATGCAGGACCAAAAGAGGCTGCTGTGTTTCTGCCTATGCATCTGCATATCCACTGACTTAATTCCATAAAAACATCAAATTAAAGCCTAATATATATAAATTTAATGCAATACTAAATGCATTGGTAACTAGAATTAAGATGAGGATTATACCAAAAACAATTTTGTGAAAGCAGAACAAAGTTGGAGGCCCTGCATTGCCTGATTTCAGGACTTACATGAAAGTTGCAGTGACCGAGATAGAATTGTGTTGGCATGAGGATAGGCATAGAGTTCAATGGAACAGAACAGAAACACCAGTCATAGGTCCACACATATTTGTCAATTGATTTTCATCAAAGGTGACAACGCAATTAAATGGGGATCAGACAACCTTATCAAAAATGGTGTTAGGACAATTGACTATCCAAATGGAAAATAAATAGTATCAGCTCTTTCCTCATGCAGTACACAAATAACAAACCAAGAAAGATCATAGACATAAACGTAAAAGCAAAAATTAAACGACTTCTAGAGGAAAACATCTTTCTGACCTACGACAAGCAAAGACAGCATGAAAACCAAACTCTGTAGGAAAACATAGAAAAACAGGACTACATCTAAATTAAAAACTTCTGCTCTTCTAATGACACCACCAAGAAAATAAAAAAGGCAAACCACAAACTGGGGGAAAACCTTTGTAATATATATACAGTCATCAAAGGAGTTGTATTTGGAACACATAAAGAACTTACAAGTCAACGACAGGAACTAACAATGCAATTTAAAAATTGCCTGAAGATTTGAAGAAACATTTCACAAAAGAAGATATACAAGTGCAAGTCAATACTTTAAAAGATGCTCAATATCATTAGTTAACACGAAAATGCAAATTAAAACAGTGAGATACTATTAGATACCACTAAAATTAGAACACCCTGAAAGTACCAAGAATTTGGTGAGAATACAGAGCAGCTGGAACTTTCCTACATTACTTTTGGAAATTTAAAATAGAAAACTATCTTGAAAAAAACTTGACAGTCTTTACAAGTTTAAATATACACTTATCATAGGACCCAGCAATCCTGCTCGTGCACAAGACAAATGAAACATATGTTCCTACAATTACTTATACGTATGTGCTCATAGCAGCCTTGTTCATAATAGATGCATGCTGGAAGTACACAGGTTTCCTTCAACAGGAGAAGAGCTAAACAAACTGTGATTTATTCACAGAATGGAATATTATTCAATATTTAAAAGGATCAATCTATTCATTTGTGTGAAACATAGATGAATATCAGGAACATAATTGTGATGGTTAATTTTATGTGTGAACTTGGCTGGGCCATAGTGCCCAGATATGAGGTCAAACATTATTCTGGATGTTTCTGTGAGAGCGTTTTTGGATAAGATTAACATTCAAATCAGTGCACTTTGAGTAAAGCAGATTGCTCTCCATAATGTGAGTGGGCCTCATCTAAGAAGTTGAAGGCCTTTGCAGAACAAAGAATGACCTCCTCTGAGTGAGAGGGAATTCTGCCAGCAGGAGGCCTGGGACCTGAAGTGCAATAGCGATTCTTTCCTGGGTCTCCAGCTTGCCGGCCCAACCCATGGGTTTTGGACTTAACAACCTCTAAAATTGTATGATCCAACTGCGTGACTCTCTCTACACACACACACACACACACACGTACACATGCATGCATGCACACACATGCGTGCACACACACACATGCACACACATACACACGCACACACACCCTATTGATTCTGTTTCCCTGGAGAACACAGACTAATAAAATTGTGCATAAGAAGAGCAGCTCTACAAAAAACATGTGTACAGCTGAGCCTTCAAGAACATGGGTGTGAACTGCGTGGTCCACTTAAATGCAGATTTTTCCTATAAATACAGAACAATACTGTAAATGTATTTTCTCTTCCTTATGATTGTAATAACATTTTCTTTTCCCTACCTTACTCTGTTGTAAGAACATAGCATATTATATATATATATATATATATATATAACATACAAAATATATGTTAATCATAGCATATTATATATATATAACATATAAAATATATGTTACTCTGTTGTAAGAACATAGCATATTATATATATATAACATACAAATATATGTTAATCATAGCATATTATATATATATATAACATACAAAATATATGTTAATCAACTATTTATGTCATTGATAAGGCTTCTTTCTGATCAATAGGAGGCTATTAGTAAAGTTTTGGGGGGAGTAGAAAGGTACACGTAGATTTTTGATTATGTGGGGAGTTGGTGCCCCTAACTCCTGGGCTGTCCAGGGGAAGCTGTACTGTAGAATTCTATTTGTGACCCTCTGGAAAAGCCAAATTTAATCAATGGTGACAAGAAGCAAGTCAGAGGATTCCTGAGGCTGAAGCCTGGGTAGAATGGAACATTGGTACAACATTCTTTATTTTGATAGTAGCAATGATTACACTTGTATATAAATTTGTCAAAATTCATCAAGAGATCCATTTAAAATGGGTGTAGTTATTGTATGCAAATTATGCCTACAGAAAGTTAATTTTGAAAATACAAAGCTTAGAAGAAAGGGAAAGTTTTGCATAGGCTTAGGGCTGTTTCATTGGAAGTAATTGAAGGCATTTGTACATGGTGAAGTGTGGATGGCAATGTTCGGTGTTGTGGAGAAGGAAGACTGAGGTTATCTCAGGGCTTGGACACTAGTGGTGGGGAAAACATCCTAAACTTGAGCCCATGGAGGGGTTAGAAAAGCATTGGAGAAACAAATATAATACAATGAAGAAGAGAGAGAATTTATAGCAGGCATTTTTTTATATGGAACTTCCAGAACAGCTGAGAGACCACTTGTAGAGAATTTAGGATGTAAAAAATGAGTTGACTATCAAGGAACCCACATTAAACTCACATGTGGATGCAATGGGTCTTCTTTGTCATTTTCCCTCAGGGAACTTTTTAGAAAATATAGATTTCAGAGCCTTACACCTAATGATTCTCAATCTTAGGTGAGGCTTAGAGGTCTAACTAAAAAAAAAAAAAAATTGTTTTTCTCGTGTTCCATGGAGCAGACAGGCTTGGGAAACACTTCCAAGATAATCCGTAAGGCATAGGAAAAGTTTCTGATGGCAAGTGACAGGTGGTGAGGAAGTGAGGATGTGGTCACACAGGTGCAGACTCCAGAACTTCTGACCTTCACCTTCCTGAGTTAAATTTCCATAAGGGAGACTTACAGAATACAATACAGGAAAATGAACTCTCCCTGGTCATAATGTGTTTTTGCCTGGCTTTGGTAGGAACTGCAGAATTTGTCTGGATTAAGCCAGTATTTATTTTGTGTGCTGAAATTCTGGGTGAAACCAAAGCAGGTGTATTTGAGACATGTTAACTATGCTAAAGAACCAATTCCAAGATTCTCCTTATGAGTTGATTTCATTATCAAATACTCTTTTACTGAGAAAAACCCCACCATTCATAGACTCTCGTGCATTTGAGAACCTTTATATAATTAAAATTTAGCACAAACAATTGTATGTCATTAAACACATTGATAAGCTAAATGCAACTCTGAGAACTTGTCGCATTTGAGGTGAAAAATGATTAGATCGGCACATCTTTTGACCTCAATCTCCATGGAAAATGATTCGAGTAAAACAAATTAGACTAAGAGGAATATAGGAACAGTTTTCTTGTTGAAGAACAAAGCCATGTTATAAACCCTTGAATCTGAAATCGTGAATATAATTAACTTTATATCTTTGTGGAATGAAGTTGCTAAAATATCCTTAACAGGAGGAAGTGGGCTTTTGAGAATGCTATAACTATTTTAGCTATACTTTAGGAGCTTTCCCCTTTTGCACTTTTAACGTGCAATCTCAGCCTCTGAAGTAGGAGTTCTTTAGGCAATGAAATTTGGTTTATAACTGTATTTCCTCAGGATCACCGAGGACTAGAAACTGCATGTCAAAGACTTCTGTCAGAGTTAATTTTGGAGTTTGCTATGGGTAGTCTGTTAACTGCTCAGTATCTGTGGAGCATACTACATTCTGGCATTCTGAAGAGCAGAAGAAATATAAAATCCTGCTAGTGGGAAGAGACATTATTGGTTGTTTTTTCCACTTTCCTACCATCTTCTTTCATGTGCTTTCTATAGGCCAACTGCAACTTCTACTTTAATGCCTCTTGTGATGGGAGACTCCCTCCCTCACAATACTATTTCACTGAGAGTGAGCCTTCATGAAATAAAAGGTCATTCTCATCCAGAGCTTTTCTTTAAATTCTACAGATTGACCCTAGCTTTACAAAACACCCCAGGAAACTTGTATTTCTGCATGTTACCCCATTAATATCTGGAAGAGCATAACGTTCCCCATGAATTCTCTATTTCCTTGGCTGAAAATTTCCTGTTTTTATAGCCTTTTATGGCATATTTCTTCTCACCTACAGAATAATGCCAAATGTTTTATCATGTCAAGGACCCTAATCCTCTAATTTCTCCTTCATTGTTTTAAAGTTTCACTTCCTGTCACTGTCTGGTACCTCTTCTATGTGCCAACCATGCTGAAACATCCATGGTGTGCCAAACACGGCATACTCCTTTACGGTGACCTATTTGGAGACATACTTTCTCTTGTGCCTGAAGAGTTTCCTACCCAGCAAACTCCTATCAGTTTTTAGGACTTGGTTTAGTGGCACCTGCTCTGGAAGTCCTCCTAGATCCCTCCAGGGCATAACGTGGCAGTGCATGTAGTGAATTTAACCAATGGACGGAGGTAGGGATATCTGGGAACTGGTAACCGAGGGAGACGAGTGGTTCTCGGAGCAGATAATCACTCTGAAAGGGAAGGATAAGAATACTGGAAAGCCAGGCAGGCAGGTCAAAGTCAAGACAGACACAAATCACGAGAACCAGGGCCTCCAGCAGGAAAAAATTTGGGAGAAAACATGACCAGCTCCAGGAGAGCACAAAGACCTGAAGGTTACTATGCAGTTGGTCAAAGTCCAAGCAGGTAACAGCTATTTACAGGTCCCTGACTGTACGTGAGGTGAGTTGTGTCCTCTGTTGTGCTGAGAGAGGAGCAAGGGGGCCACAACCCCTGCCCTCTGGTTCTTTACAGTCCAGTTGGGGACACTTGCAGAATATCAGTGATGCCCCTTTGTGACAGAGCTATGATGGTGGAAATGCAGGGGCTCTGGGACACTTAGCAGGACCCCGGTCCTGCTCGCACCTGTCTGAATTCTGGGGAGCTTCTGTCCTGGTCTCCTCCTCCTGGGCTTGCCTTCCCACTCCCATGACCTCCTGCAGATTCCTCAGTCCTGCTCCCACCTGTCTGAATTCTGGGGAGTTTCTGTCCTAGTCCACCCCCCGCCGCCGGTCTCGGGCTTGCCTTGCCTTTCCCATGACCTTTCCCTCTGTCCACTCCAGTCTCAGACTACACTGCTGATCCAGGTAACAGCCTGCTGCTCTCTCTTCTGCTTAGCAGTTTTTATTTACATCACGTTCACTCCCCAATTCATCATCAGAGTGGCTGCTCCAGTCCTGTCCCTTCCAATCAAGCTCAGATCCTTTATCCTCACCACATGACCTTGTCTCCCATTTTCCTGAGCAGATTGAGGTCACCCAGTGAGAACTCCCTCATCCCTCGAGCCCTTGCCACCTGCCAAAACCCTGCTGCATCTAATTATTTCTGCACTTTTGCTCATCCCCTTTTCTTTCCTTCTGACTTAGGACAAAAGGTAACCTTCCTCCATGATGATGGCCTCCCATGCTTTGCTGTCCCCCTGCCCCCCCCCCCGCCTTTCCTTATGCAGAACTCTCTCTGCTTCTCTCCCTCTCCTTGCAAACTTCGATTTCTCCCTCTGCACTTGCTGTACCGGAATGCATGCACATGTACTGGACTCAATCTGAAGATATCCTTTCCAGATCCTGAGTTTCCCCTCACCCTCTAATTACCATTTCCTTACTGTCCTCACCAAACCCATGCACAGGTGGAAACATCCCATATTTATTTGGCAATGTGTTGGTAACTTAAGTAAGGGGCATCAGACTTGTGTTTCTCTGTGGCTCCATTTTTTTTTCCAGACTGATTCCTTTTTCTCTTCTGTTCAGATTATTATTATCGGTCCTACTGGTGGTATTGCCATCAACTCTTCTTACTCTGCTCTGCTTGATGGCAAATATCTGTAGGCAATTATCAAGTCTTTTAAGTAAATGTGTAGGTTCAAAGCATCGACTACCTGCATTCCAATCCTGGCTCTGCAAAATACTAGCCGTGTGAGGTGGGCAGGTATTCAACCAACCCAAACCTCAGGTTCCTTGTTTGTAAAGTTAGCAGAACTATAGCACCTACCTATTTGGGCTGCTGTGATTACTAAATAAACAATAAGTAACGCTTCGAAAGTGATAACAGCATGCCTGGTGAAGGGGAGCAACACACACCATCCTGAAATATGTCTCTTTGGCATATTGATTACTTTGAGCTGGTTATTTTTAGGAAACAGCAGACACAGGTGAAGCTCTGAGAACCAAGTAGAAGTTACCCTTTTGTAAGAGGTGTTTACATGTACAAGGGGAATCTCCTTTGTAGGAGTGTCTCCCTCCCTGTGCCCAGAAAAGAGGATGCCTGAGTCCCTAGAAAAGCTTATTGATGGATGAGGCAGGAACTAAAGCTGCAAACAACCCTACAGTGTTTACTGTGCTTTTTACTTGCAAAACCCTTGTCACTGTTCACTCTTTTCCTGGTAACCTTCCATAACTGCCTCCCTTTGTCCCCACACCTTCTGTCTGTAGCTGGAGATGGTATCTAAGGGGTGGCTTGGGCCATTTTAGGGGTCTCTGTTTTCCGTGGTTTCTCCCATGCATGCAGGAGGCACACATGTTTTTAAAACATATGATTTTCTCCTGTTACTCTGTCTTTCATTAGGGGGATGGGTCTAGAAGAGTAGAGGGACTAGGAAGATCGGTAGGGGAAGAAAGGGATAAAGAAAGGGGGGTAATCAGAAGGGGGAATGAAGCATGAAAGACTATGGACTCTGAGAAACAAACTGAGGGCTTCAGAGGGGAGGGGGGTGGGGGAATGGGGTAGACTGGTGATGGGTAGTAAGGAGGGCACGTATTGCATGGTGCACTGGGTGTTATACACAACTAATGAATCATCGAACTTTACATCAGAAACCAGGGATGTACTGTATGGTGACTAACATAATACAATAAAAAAACATAAAAAAAAAAAGAAGAGTAGAGGGAAAATTATTTTTCCTCCCCTACACTGGCAAAAAGTAACCACTCAGATACTAATTATCATTATTAAGCCATATTCCTTACCCAGTATCCCTTTCCTGTTATCCATAATTTCTTGCTATATCAAGTTGCTAATGTTGTGTTTTTTTGCACATGATGAGCTGCCAGATGTAAAGATGGTCATGAGAATAATGAACCTTTATTCAC
Organism: Ursus arctos; assembly: GCF_023065955.2. Classification (NCBI taxonomy): domain Eukaryota; kingdom Metazoa; phylum Chordata; class Mammalia; order Carnivora; family Ursidae; genus Ursus; species Ursus arctos. Next base: position 71,531,059 of record NW_026623089.1, read on the forward strand.
TTATTATGACAGTGCAGGCAAGAAACAAAAAAGAGGTGCTAGTTCCCTGGTATTCCAATTTCCCACTGGAAGCAGCACCTGGAGAGGTTCCAATGATGGCAGCACCAACATGGGATTATCCCACAGCCTCTGAACAAAAGGCTCGTACGTGTTTATGAACCCCAGGTCTGGGGATAGACTGCAAGGGCAGGCAGGGCTAGAAGTGGGGAGGTGCTGAGTCAGAGGGGAGATAGGTTCCTTAGCCAAGGCCCCCTTGGGGCTGAGGTGCTTGCTTTAGGGAATGCAGATATGCATGTGAACATCTCTAGCCTGGGTTGGGGGGCACCCCTCCTTCCCAGTCCTTGACTGCTACTCTCTCCAGAAAACTGCAGCGAGAGAACAACCGGGTTTCAAAGTCAGCAAAAGAGTATTTGAAAAGTTAGGAATAATAAACAATTTGAGAAAAAAATTTTTTTTAACAAAACTGCTTGTTTAGATACCAGATTGGTTAATATCAAATAGACATTACCTGTTCCACCAGAGAGAAATTATTTGCAGCTGTACTAGGCAAAAATCTTTGAATTAACCTTTGCCTCTCAGACTTGTAAATTGCTCAGACAATAAAAGTCATGTCTAGCGATGCATTGAAAAGAAAAAAGAAACAGTACTCTTACCTGTTTCTAAGTTTGTGGTAATTTTTCTGACATTATGAAATGTGGTTATTCTGACCTACCTTACAGGGTTGTTGTAGTAAATAAGGTATTGTATGTTAAGCCCATACAAATTATATAGTGATCACTCACATGCCAGGTGCCGTTAGGATCAGTGGATTGCTGGTTTCTCCTCCGTAACCCTTACATCCTGACTTTTCTGCGCTATTCAACCAAAATGTTCTGTTGGAAGGGACATCTTGGTAGCTAAGTTAATTGGCCTATTTTCGGATATAGCTATTACCATATTTCCTTCTAGCATTTGGCCCAATTAAGTATCTCCTACTTCTTGAAACTTTCTCTTTCTTTGGTATCTTTTTCCCAATTCCTGTCCCTTCTCACCACATTGTGTTTCTTGACTCGCTCTCCTCCTGTTTCATTTCCATGTGAGCATCCCTGCAGAGTTTAACTTACTCCATCTCCTTCTCTCCATGCCTTTATATCTCACACAGACAACCTATATTTCTAGTCGTCCCCCCAATACTAATTATGGGCATATTTTCAATTACATTTGGGAAATTTCCACCTGTACATTTTATCAGCATTTTACACCAAGCCCATCTTATCTTAGTATAACGCCTCCTGCTTCAGGAATATTATTATTTAATTTCTGAGAAACAACCAATATTCTAAGGCATTCAGGCTTGACACTCTTCACTGTACCTTTTGACTCTTCCTTTCCTTTATTCACCATTTTTAATGAATTGCCCAAACTCTTTGACTTAAAGTACTCCTCACATTGTGGTTGACTGCTACTTTGGTGGTCCCAAATGAACTATGTGATTTGTAGTTCCAGTGGTGTACCAAAGGGGATGGGGGGCAGTCGGTCCTGGAATGCAGGCATTGCCTCTAGAGAATTTAAAAATTGTGATAAAATCAACTGAGAGCTTGTCTGCTTTTTGTTTCCCCTATGTACTTCAATTTGGAACCATGTCAGTGAGAGCATGCTTCTCCCTGCTGGTGGCCCTCTCCCATTGCCTCCCCACTGGGTATGCACCCTCCTGTAGTTACTTTGGGATGCAACATTAACAAGCATGATGCATTCAAAGGCTGATAACACATACACGCTAGAGCTTGTCCTCTCGGAGTGTTTGCTCATTTAGCCTCCATGCTGTAAGAAGCCTATGCCACATGGTGATGCCATGTGGAAGGCAGCTGAGGAGCTCTGGTTAACAGCCCCACCTGAGTCTTTTACTTCTTCTGGTTATGTTGCAGATCTAGTAATGATCTTAAATTACACATCCCCAAAATAGTTTTTATCTATTATAATAATAAAAAATAGAAATGACATAAAAATAGCTGATATAGTCATGTTCTGAGAAATACAACTGCAATAAGAATTGGATTGATCTAGGTCAACATCAGTTGACTTAGCGAGTAATATGAAAGGTCACTAGCAACTGACAGAAAGAATTGAGGCTTTTCCAAACTTAATCAGACTTCATGAAATAAAAAGGCAGGAATTAACATTTTTAAAATACCAATATTCTTATTTTCTGATGTAGAACTCAGTAAAATTTAGCATATGGGCAGATCTACAAAGAAGTGAGTAAACTTGAGTGAGTTTAATAGTTCTTATGATTTAAAAAAAAGAAATTTAGAAATTCTTTTTCAAAAAATAAAAATACCTGACACTCAATGTTCGTAGATTTTAAGCAACAATTAATGTGATATTGATTAAGCACTGAATTGAACACTGAGATATCAGAATGTGTGAAGATCAAGCAACATGCAGACCCTGTCCTCAAGAAACATTCAGTCAGGGACGCCTGGGTGGCTCAGTTGGTTAAGCATCTGCCTTTGGGTCAGGTCATGATCTCATGGTCCTGGGTTTGAGTCCGCATTAGGTTCCCTGCTCCATGAGGAGCCTGCTTCTCCCTCTGCCACTCCCTGCTTGTGTTCTTTTTCTCTCTGTGTCAAATAAATAAATAAAAACTTCAAAGAAATTTCAGTCATTTGAGAAGTGGGACATATGCACTTAAAATTTTAGTGTAAGACTTAATCAATAATGTTTAGTAAAAGGGAAAGAGGTAATTCTCAGAATTATGTGTTTAAGTGCCCAACAAAATATACAAAAACAAGGGAAGTGCCTATAACTCAGAAAAATGAATTTTTCTTTTGGGTCCATATGGAGAAATCCTGAAATAAAATATTGGAATGTGGGTAAGTGTCAGACTGTGTGAAATACCAAGTGTATTCCATGTTCACCTAACACATTAAAGATGTTCATTTTAATTGTATGCAGCTATGCAAGACTAAAAAGTTTTTCATATTTAAACATTTTTCCCCTTTTAATCAATGTTAACAAGCAATTTAGAAAGAAAGGTGCCTTAAATAGTACGGATCATTCATTCTGTAGCTGTAGAAAAATGTTTCCTTCTTACCTTCTAGGTTGTCTGCCTGGTCTATGATTAAATTGATATAAGACAGATTAACAAGAGAAAAACAAATCTCATACATACAGGAGCCCTACAAAGAGGCTCTTGGATGGGCATTTGAGGCTTATATGCCATCCTGAGCTAAGGAGAAGGGGTAGGGGTCTGAGACTTCAAAGGGGAGGAAGATAATTCATAGAAGATGGGAGAGCAAATGATTGGTAAACAAATGTTTGCTATGCCATGCAGGTAAGTCTTTCTGCTGTAAAAAAAAAAAAAGTTATTTCTGGCTTTGGGGAGCAAGAATTACTGTCCTCTTTAAGGTCCCTCTAGCTGCACTAAGAATCAAATTGACATGTGAGAGATTAATTTCATAGGTATGGGGACTCCACACAGATGTGGAAATTCCAAAGACAGGCATGATGAGGTATATATGTCATCCTGAACTAAGGAGAGGGGGCTGGGGGCTGGGACTTTGATGGGAAGGAATGCACTTCATGGGGCAATAAGAGCATATGTTTGGTAATTAGATGTTTGCCCTGCTAAACAGACGGGTCACTCAGATAAAATTTATCTCTGCCAAAACCTTCTTATTCTGGGAAAGACCCCAAGTTTAGATTCTTCTATATAATTAAAGGAGGAGCAAATTTTTTTTTTGAGCCTTCATGGTCTCGATTGCTTTCAGCTTAAAATAGTCCATAAACCAAAGTGGCTCATCTTGAGGGGCCTGCCCTTGCCCCCTACGCTGATAATAGCTCTTCCTGGTTCGAACCCCCATCTAAATTCTTTTAGACAGTTAAGAGAGAAGTACAAAGCTCTTCTTGAGTCTGTTGGCTTTGATCGTCTTGATTGTTGGGCCTTGAGGCGATAACCCACACGCCAAAGTGGCACATTCTGGGGCGGTGTGCCCAGAACTCCGTCAATTCACTTTACAAATGATTATTAATGGTCTTTTACTCTGTGGCACACTGTGATGTAAGAATGGGGATGTAAGAATGAGGAGGATAAGCATTCCCTCTTGGAGCCAGAGAAGGTTTACTGGGAATGAGATAGCAGAGAACTGAAGGCAAGTGGGGGTGTGAATGGATATCATGCTCCAAGGCTCTGTACTTGTTCTGGCTTGTCCAGTTCAATAGCTCAGCTAACACATACTCAGAAAGTACTAAAACAAGATGCAGTGGCTGATGATTGGGGTGTTGAGATGAAAAGTCAAGACTCAGATGGAGAAGACACATCGTGGGGATTTGGTGGTGTGCCGAGTGCTGTGTGCACAGAGTTTGTATATTGGTTTCTGAACACATTAGGCTGCAGGAGCTCAGAGGGGGCATTTCACTTGGTCTGAGAGGATAGGGATGACTGATAATTGAGCCAAGCTGAGCTGTGGATCTGCTCTACTTAGTACAGTATTTTTTATTTTGTACTTGGATGAAGACCTAGAAAGTATAAAAAGTAAGCCTTGTGACAACAAGGGATGAGTTAACCTATATGATTAGCAGTGCCTAAAACATAAAAAACACTAAATAAATATGTCTTGAATAATCGAATAAGAGGCATTTTTATTATACTTGTGAATGAAAGCAAAAAAAAAAACCCACGTTAATTAACAAAATTAAAATATAAGAACTTCATTGGTTGAAACAACTGTCCTTAATACAAAATTTAATAGTGAAAAATGTAGCGGATTGTATTAAATTTATATAATCTAATGGTCATACTGAAATGGCAGCACCTTCTCAAAATGAGTCTGCATTATGATGTTGTCAAAGAAAGTAAAGGCATTACTTACATTGAAGTAGAGTGTTCAGTGCAAAGGTATTGAAAATTCCACTGGTCTCATTGCATTTATCAGAACCTCTGCATAATTGTCTACAGTTCTTAGTGCAATGTTTACAGAGTGAGTGTGACAAAATTGAATATATATGCGGAAAGGCAGTCAGAGCAATACAAGTGTTAAACTTTTTAACATGAAGAATGCAGTGACCCATTCCTACTTTTAAATATATGGTTCTTTAGAATTAGAGAATTGATTTTCATTGTAGAGGAGAACTTTCCTCAAGAAGAATAGCACTATTTTGTCAGTGACACCATAGGTCCTGGCCTTGATTTTGGAAGTTCATTATACTTCTGTAATTTATGACTTTAGAAAAATAAGAATAGGAAAATGATTTATGAAGAAAGTGTAAATGGTACTTTCACTTCATAAAATAAATTCTTATTTTCTATTTGGTTTAAGTCCTGATTTATTATATAATTTTTATATATTCATGTATTGATAGTATTTTATAAGTTTAAAACTTTAAAGGTAGTGCTTTATAAATTCTATTTATTTATTTATTTATTTATTTATTTTTAAAGATTTTATTTATTTGTTTGACAGAGATAGAGACAGCCAGCGAGAGAGGGAACACAAGCAGGGGGAGTGGGAGAGGAAGAAGCAGGCTCATAGCGGAGAAGCCTGATGTGGGGCTCGATCCCAGAACACTGGGATCATGCCCTGAGCTGAAGGCAAACGCTTAACCGCTGTGCCACCCAGGCGCCCCTCTATTTATTTTTTAAATTTAAATTATAGGTAGTTAACATATGGTGCAGTATTGGTTTCTGGAGTAGAATTCAGTGATTCATCACTTACATACAACACCCAGTGCTCATCACAAAATGTGCCCTCCTTAATCCCCATCACCCATCTAGCTCATCCCACACCCACCTCCCTCCATCAACCCTCAGTTTGTTCTCTATTGTTAAGAGTCACTTATGGCTTGTTTCCCTCTCTTTTTTTCTTTTCTTTTCCCCCTTCCCATATGTTCATGTTTTCTTTCTTAAATTCCACATATGGGTGAAATCACGTGGTATTTTTCTTTCTCTTACTGACTTATTTCACTTTGCATAATACACTCTAGCTCCATCCACATCCTTGCAAATGGCAAGATTTTGTTCTTTTTGATGGCTGAGTGATATTCCATTGTGTGTGTGTGTGTGTGTGTGTGTGTGTGTGTATCTCACATCTTCTTTATCCATTCATCAGTCAATGGACCTTTGGGCTCTCTCCATAGTTTGGCTACTGTTGATAATGCTGCTATAAACATCAGGGTGCATGTATCCCTCCAGATCTGTATTTTTGTATCTTTTGGGTAAATATCTATTAGTGCAATTGCGAATCGTAGGGTAGTTCTATTTGTAACATTTTAAGGAACCTCCATTCTGTTTTCCAGAGTGGTGGCACCAGTTTGCATTCCCACCAACAGTGCAAGTGTGTTCCCCTTTCTCTGCATCCTCGCCAACACCTGTTGCTTCTTGTGTTGTTAATTTTAGCCATCCTGCAGGTGTGAGATGGTATCTCATCATGGTTTTGATTTGCATTTGATGTTGAGCATCTTTTGGTGTGTCTGTTAGCCACCTGGATGTCTTTTTTGGAAAAGTGTCTATTCATGTCTTCTGCCCAATTCTTAACTGGGTTATTTGTTTTTTGGGTGTTGAGTTTGATAAGTTCTTTGTAGATTTTGGTTACTAACCCTTTATCACATATATTGTTTGCAAATATCTTCTCCCATTCCATAGGTTGCCTTTCAGTGTGTTGTTTCCTTTGCCATGCAGAAGCTTTCTATCTTGAAGTCCCAATAGTTCATTTTTGCTTTTGTTTCCCTTGCCTGTGGTGACATGTCTAGTAAGAAGTTGCTACAGCCAAGGTCAAAGAGGTTTCTGCCTGTGCCCTACTCTAGGATTTTGATAGTTTCATGTCTCACATTCAGGTATTTCATCCATTTTGAATTTATTTTTTGTATGGTGTAAGAGAGGGGTCCAGTTTCATTCTTCTGCATGTTGCTGTCCAGTTTTCCCAGCAGCATTTGTTGACATGACTGTCTTTTTCATTCTTTCCTGCTTTGTTGATTAGTTGACCATATAGCTGAGGGTCCATTTCTGGGTCCTCTATTCTGTTCCATTGATCTGTGTGTCTGTTTTTGTGCCAATACCATACTGTCTTGATGACTACAGCTTTGTAATATAGCTTGAAATCTAGAATTGTGATGCCTCTAGTTTTGTTTTTCTTTTTCAGGCTTGCTTTGGCTATTCTTGGTCTTTCATGGTTCCATACAAATTTTAGGATTGTTTGTTTTATCTCTGTGAAAAATGCTGGTGGTATTTTGTTGGGGATTGCATTGGCAAGGAAGAAGTCAAACTTTCACTATTTGCAGATGACATGATACTCTATGTAGGAAACCTGAAACACTCCACCAAAAAATTGCTAGAACTCATACATGAATTCAGCAAAGTCACAGGATATAAAATCAATGTGCAGAAATCTGTCATATTTCTATACACCAATAATGAAGCAGCAGAAAAAGAAATCAAGGAATTAATCCCATTTGCAATTGCACCAAAAACAATAAGATATATAGGAATAAATTTAAGTAAAGAAGTAAAAGATCTGTGCTCTGAAAACTATCGAACATTTATGAAAGAAATTGAAGAGAACACAAAGAAATGGAAAAGCATTCCATGTTCATGGATTGGAAGAACATTGTTAAAATATCTATACTACCCAAAGCAATCTATAGATTTTAAAGTTAAAAACAAACAAGGAACATAGACATACTTTTATGACTTGAAGTTTCTCTTTCTCCCCCCAGAATGATGGCACATCTTTATATTGAGAAATAAGCTATAAAATCCCTTGCTTCTTAAAATACCTCAAGTGAAAGAGAAACAGCCTTGAGATTGCTGTTTTCCAATCACTTTTAAAAGAACAGATGAGATAATACCCAAAGAATGTGTGATGTAATAATGAATTGGTGTAACTCTGTCCCTTGATATTTTCAAAATGATTATACAGTAAATTTCTCTATATATAACCAATAAAAGCAATAGGCAGTAACAGCAAAGCAATCTGTGAATATTTAATGATAGACATATTCTACTATGGATTAAAAATCCTGTTCTGAAAATAAAATTGCACTAACTTTAAAATGAACATCATGTGCTTTATGTAATTTGTTGAAGTTATCATGGTAGTACCAGAAGCAAAGAACATATATTTTCTTGAGTTTTTTATTCGTCTTAGACACAAATCAGGCCAAGTTGAAAAAGTAAAATATATGAGAATTATGCAATAAAATTATTTAAAATATCGAGTTCAAAAGGTGAGATTTGAGCATGCTTCAGGACACAGTCCCTTAGCATAAAAAAGATACAAATGAAACAAAATAAGTGATGGTCTCCATTACTTTGGAGACTATATATATATATATATATATATATATATATATATACCATTACTATATATGGCAAGGGAATGAACACATAAATTAACAAATGAGTGAATGAAATAGAAAACCATATAATTCTGGGTTACCAAAGTGAAACTTTAACTCTGATTTAATCAAAATCTTTGCCTTCCCTTGGGTCTGTGTCTGCACTATTTGAAAGTGAGTGATTGAAAATACAGCTTTTCCCCCTCATTTAAAATTCCACAGTATTAATTTCTTTGACACTGGCCATTGCAACATTTTTCTAGATATGTTTCCTTAGACTAGGGAAGTGAATAAAATTAAACTATTGGTACTACATCAAAACAAAAAGCTTTTGCATAGTGAAGGAAACCATCATCAAAACAAAATGACAATTTATTGTATGGGAGAAGATATTTGTAAATGATATAACTGATAAAGGGTCAATGTGCAAAATACATAAAGAACTTATACAACTCAATACCAAACACCCCCCCCTCACATAATCCAATTTTAAAAATGGGCAGAGGATCTGAATAAACATTTTTTTCAAAGAAGGCATACAAATGGCTAAAAGACACATGAAAGATGCTCAACATCACTTGTCATCAGGGAAATGCAAATCAAAACCACAATGATATATGACTTCACAGCTGTTAGAATGGCTGGAATCAAAAAGACAAGAAATAATGAGTGTTGATGAGGATGTGGAGAAAAAGGAAACTTTGTGCACTGTTGGTGGGAATGCAGATTGGTGCAGCTACTAAAGCAGTATGGAAAACGGTATGGAAGTTCCTTAAAAAATTAAAAATAGAATTGCTATATGAATCAGTAATTCCACTAGTGTGTATTTACCAAAAAAACTCCAAAAACACTAATTCAAAAAGATACATGCACCCGTATATAGCAGCATTATTTACAATAGACAAGACATGGAAGCAGCCCAAGGGTCCATCAACTGATGAATGGATAAAGAAGATGTGATATATATAGCTATATATCTATCTATATCTATATCTATATAGATATAGATATATATATCGTGGAATATTACTCATTCATCAAAAAGAATGAGATCCTGTCATTTGCAACAGCCTGGGTGAACCTAGAGGGTATAGTGCTAAGTGAAATGAGTCAAACAGACAATGACAAATACCAAATAATTTCACTCATATATGGAATTTAAAAAACAAACAAAGAAAAAAAAAGACAAATGAAAATACATACTCTTAAACATGTAGAATAAACTAGTCATTCCTACAGAGGAGGTGGGGAAAGGGGTTGGATGAAATAGATAAAGGGGATTGTGAGTACGCTTATCATGATGAACACTGAGTAATGTATAGAATTATTGAATCATATTGTACACTTGAAACTAATATAACACTGTATACTAATTATACTTCATTAAAAAATAAATCGGGGGTGTCTGGGTGGCTTAGTTTGTTGAGTGTCCAACTCTTGGTTTCAGCTCAGGTCATGATCTCAGGATTGCGGGACTGAGCCCCACATTGGGCTCTGTACTTGGTGCAGAGTCTGCTTGAGAGATTCTCTTTCTCCATTTTCCTTCCCCTCTGCCCTTCCCTCGGCTTGTGCTCTCTCTCTTTCTCTGAAATAAATAAATAAAACCTTTTTAAAAAAATCAGGACTACTAACCTCAGTTTCGCCCTTAATGCTGCCTAGAAATCTTACTTCATCTTGCTAGTTCACTCACCCTCCTACTTTCCTAAATAACCATTTTATGCTTTCTTCCTAACCTCTAATATTTCCTCTCCTATAATCACATACATGAAGCATCCATGATTTTATCTAAGATAAGCCACTACATTTCTACAAATATTAATCCTTTTACTTTTGCCAACACAGGGAACTGGTTAAGTAATTCTCTGTCTTCCTTTGTTTTATCCAGTGTTATCTGCTTATTTTTCCCTACTAGCATTAATACCCCACTAGAATCCCATATTTCCAATTGTTAAAAAAGATATCCAACTTCTACTTTAAGCTGTGAACGAGTAAGAGGATTTGAAATTACTCTTTCATCACAAACAAATAAAAAACCACAAAACCTGTAGAAACCAGTATTTTCAGACATTAGAAAACAAGCAGCATGAGACTATGATCACTGAGAAGAAGAAAATGAGTTTATCTCTATATAAGCCAGACTTTGTACCTGGAGGTAAGTTCCAGAATATGAAGGAGAAAGAAAGAATCTAAACAACAGATACAGAGAATGGAGTTCTGGGAAGAATTTTGAGGGTATAGTACTCAATAAGAGAGAGCTTTCCAGAGAAAGAATGCCAGAAAGCTGCATAGGGATCCTTTTGAGGTATCAGCTGAATGCCAATCTGAGAATGCATACGATAATACCCTATGAAGACAGGAAGGGGCAAATTCTGTGGAAAGAATTATCAAGAATCTGAAAGCTAAACAATTTCCAGGGTTCACATAGGACTGGGAATCATTTAATGAGTTCCCACCAGCCAAAGTGGAGAGATCTTATTCAGTATATGGGGCATTCAAAGTAGAGACTGTGGGAGGGTCATGACTTAGAAATGGAATTAAATTAATCCAAGAATACTGGAGCTTCCCTAAAATAAAATTTTAAGGTGTGAAAGGATCAAACTGATCTTTCAGTAACTTAACTTCCTGCCCCCCCCACCAAAAATCTAGCATTCACTAATATAAAATGTTCGTCATTCAAAGAAAAACTTCTAGACATATAAAAAAGCAGATAATATGGCCCATAACCTGAAATATTAATACAGGCAGACTCAGAAACTAAGAGATAATACCATCAGAAAAAGAAAACTAATACTATTGTAAGCATGCTCTGTGGTCTCAAAGATGTAAAAAAAACATAAACATAATGAAGAAAGAGATGGAAAATATAAACAAGAAAAAATGAAACTTCTGGGAATGAAAAATAGTTTCTGATGTGAAATCTCTTTGGGTAAAATACACAGCCAATTTGACACTGCAGAAGAAAATCAGTTGCTTTGAATGCATAACAATAGAAATAATCCGAAGTGAAAACCAGAAAATAGTGTGATTAGGAAAAAAAAAAACTCCCACAGAGCTTTGATGAGTTATGAGAAATTCTCAAGTGTAATTGAAGTCCCAGCGTGAGTGGAAGAAAAATTATTCTGAGAAATAATGCTGAAAATCACCCAGATCTACAAAGCTCAATGAATCCCAAGCAGGGTAAGCATAAAGAATGCCATATCAAAGCACACTACCATCAAATTGCTGCAGTCTGATGATAAACAATCTTACAAGCAGATGGAGAAAAAAAGCACATGCAGAGAAAGAGGGAGTGAGGGAGAGAGAAGAAATACTACTAACTCCTTTTCAGAAATTATGTAAAGCATTGGACAATGGAATGGCGTGTTTTAAAGTGCTGTAGGAAAAACCATCGAGCGCTGAGAGTTAGACATTGCAGTACTCATTAGCAGGTTGGCAAGGGTTGTGGTGCCAAAAAATAACAGCATAAAATGCCTAAATTTCCTGCCTCTGACCGTCCATCTCTTCAAAGCCTAAAACCAGGTTGAGGTGGGGGATAGGTGGAGTTCAAGTAAGCCAGACAGGTGGGTTCCTCAGCCCCCAAATGCTTATCTATGTACTAAATATCTGTCACGAGTGTTCTTTCCTTTCTTTTCCATGGTTTGTTCTATGTAAGTCAGCTTTTGCTCAACCCTTTGTAGGTTTATTTTGCTGTTAAAGACACATTCTTTCTTTGAAAATATGTTAGAATGTTTTGGTAATAAAATACATAAAAGTAAAATGAATACTATAAAAAACAAAATATGAACTTTGAGTTTCTCTATTTTATTCACATCACTAAGAATGATGGATGGCATATTGGAGGTACAAAAATGTACGTTTTGAATGAGGGGACAAAAATTACTGCAGTTCTACCAGCCAGAATAGCATTAATATTTCGTTATGTTTGTTACTATCATTTTCTAAAGAAAATTAAAATATTACAAATAAAACTAAAGTTCCTTTTATCAACCACTTTTAGTTTCGAATTCATTTACTTCTATTCTAGAAGCAGTCCTATTGTGAATTTGGTGTGTTTTCTTCTGGTCATTACTATTCTTTTTGTGACTAGATAGATATAGAGATAAATATAGTTGTAGAATATCACTATACATAGGTACACACTCAGGCACATGCAAACACAGATTCTGTCTGTCTGTCTTTCTATTGATGAGTCAAGCTACCCTTTGTCTATCATTAATGTCTATCTGACAAATCTCCATAAATACTAGTAAAGGCACTACCCAGTTCTGGAGGAAGCCATTCCCATCATGCTCCAGTAAATAGCATCGTTATCATACTAGACATGTTCTATAACTGCTTGTTTTCTGTAACATTATATTTTTGACATAGTTCATGCCTTTTAATTGCTATGTAGTATTTCATTATATGAATAGGCCATATTTAATTTATCTGTTCCCTGAGTGGTGAACTTCTAAATTGTTTCTAATTCTTCAATGTTACAAAAAATACTGCAAAAATATGTTTATGTATGCATCTTGCACACAGTTCTGTATAAAAATTTCTCTAAGGGTATGTTACCAGAAGTGAAAATGCTGAGATAGGATATGTTCCTTTTTGATTTTACTGGACTGTGTGGAATTGGTCCCCAACTCACAACAGGTTGAACCATTTTAGAGTCCACTAACTATATACAGTACAACCAACTTCCATATATCCTTGCCAGTACTTACTGGGGTCATGGGGCCAAATGTTAACTTTTGCCAACATGAAAAATGAAAATCGTTAACTCCTTATTGTTTGATCCAATCTTTTTTCTCCCAATCTTTTAAAAATAATGAGCTTGAATGTGGTTTCCAGGATTTATCAAGCATTTCTTCTTTTGGGAAATTACTTGTTCTTGTCCTTTGACTTTTGTGGCATGTCTTCACACTTCGATTTCTTTTTAGAATAAGACAAAGTTCTAGTTCCCTAGTGGCAATAAATATTTGTTCAATTTAATTCATAGAGTTGGGAAAATATGTCCTATTGGTCTCTGAAGAAATTGTCTTTTTCTTCCTCTGTTTCTATGTGCTGTTTTTTAAAAAAAGACTATTGTTTCAATCACTTTTAGGTTCATAGCAAAACTGAGAGTAAGGTAAAGAGATTTCCCACTTAGCTCCTGCCCTGACACATGCATAGCTTCCCACATTATCAGCGTCCCCAGCTGCTGGTGCATTTGTTACAACGGTCATCTCTGCTGTGTTTGAATCCTGAGTATGGTAGCATGTGGCAGGCAGGATGGTTTAATATGAGCGTCTGTCACATAGACTTGGTCTTGGGTCTGGCTCTTCCACTTGATACCATGTAACCTTGGACAGTTTTACTCAGACTTTCTGAAATTTGGATAAAAATCAATAACGCCCCAAGTACTAACTTGAGAAAATACACATAAATCACTTAGCACAGTGACTGTCTTACAGGAAATGCTCAATAATAATAAAATAACAACAACAACAATAATAATAATTCCCTTTTTCTACACACTTCATCCCAAATTGCATATGTAAATAAACACTGCTTTGGTCTAATGAGATGTCCAGTTAATCTTTTTCATTAAATAGAACATTAAAATCCCATCTGGAGGGCCTACCAGAATGCTTAATCTACAACTACGTATATTTTTCTATACCTGGGGAAACTTGTATTAACTCCTGAGTTTACACTAATAAATCTGAAGAACCAACCAAAATAGAGGTTGCAATTATCAGCGACAACATGTCTTAATATGCCCTTTTTGAACTCAGTATTTGGAGCCATTCTTTTGACGTTACCGCCTAAGCTGTTTAGAAATGTGGGCTGGAGAAAGTCAGGTACAGTGCCTGTGGCTAGTTTGCAGGGAAGCTTTCAGGAAAAGTAGAACTATCATATACTGATATGTTTGTCCTTTCTTCAAATTTTGCTAAATTGTCTCCTTCATGAGAATCAAAGGCATATTTTTAGACTTTGCATTGGTTTCCAGTCTAGTGACCTTTTTCACTAGAAACGCAAAGAATATTCAGTAAAGATGCTGTGCTTTGCCTTGAGAATTTAAACGTGCAAACACATGTGGACAGCAGGGGTCATAGTTGTTTTAGATTAACATCAGAAAACCGGCATGAACATAATATTTTTTGTTTGTTTTGCCATTGTTTTTAGATTTAAAGAATAATAGCTATAAAAGCTGAGTTTGGTTTAAAAATGCAGTCTTGGGCCATACTAAGAGGCTTAAAATCTTGTCTTTCCTACTTTCTGCATAGTTGCATAATTGTCTTAACATTCCTTTAAAAAAAAATTCCTTTTCAGAGACAAGAAGTTTTCATTCTTAGACAGCTAGAATCTGAATGATGGTATTCTTTTAAAGACTGGCAACCAAACAGGAATTTTCATTAGGGCCTTTTAAACTTTCTTTCTTTCTTTTTTTTTTTTTTTAAAGATTTTATTTATTTATTCGACAGAGAGAGAGACAGCCAGCGAGAGAGGGAACACAAGCAGGGGGAGTGGGAGAGGAAGAAGCAGGCTCATAGCGGAGAAGCCTGACGTGGGGCTCGATCCCAGAACTCCGGGATCACGCCCTGAGCCGAAGGCAGATGCTTAACCGCTGTGCCACCCAGGCGCCCCAGGGCCTTTTAAACTTTCTAATCAAAGTTCCTGAAAACATTTTTTGAATAAACGAGTTTCATATTTTATAGTGTGGTAAAAATTATTTCTCCCCTACTTTGAGGAAATGAATGAAGTCTCTGGATTATCCATCTTGCATTAAAACTCCAGTTGCTAGGAAATTATTGTTGTAACTTGTTATTTGCCAATGATTGGTTGGAATAGATAAGTTTACCTAAGTGTCTGCATCACTTACTGTAATACATCATGAGAGCTTACACAGCAATGCTAATTTAATACACTATTTGATGCAACAAATTGCAAACTTAGTTCATAACTCTTTGATTTAAACATATTCATAAGAAATCAATGTACTATTTAAACATAGAGGCCACACTATTTATTGTAGATTGAAAGAAGATAATAAAGCACCGAAGAAGATAGGTAGTAATTGCAGCTCATACTCCTGGTGAGAATGAAAACCAGTTCAACTGTTTGAAAGAACTGTCTCAGCAGCACCTACCAAAAAAGGCCTTACCCATCCTTACTCACTCTGCTCTTAAAATATACCCCCAAACGTGCTGAAGGCAGCACTGTCTGTAACAGTTCCAGACCAAAAACTATCTGAAGGCCCATCAATGCATATTATACTTCTGTGTAAAGGTGAAAAGACAAAGAAGGTAATGATCAGTTGTTTTACTCATAGTAGATGGTTGGATGGTCTCAATGCTTGGCAATATCTGTATTCATTTTTTCTGTGGTTCAGCATATGACCCTTAATTTGCGTGTCCACATTACAACTTTTCCAGGGCACTTTGTGTTGCTTAGGATAAGAACAATGTATTCGTTTTAACTAAACTTACAGAAGACTGATAAATCAATTAAGATAGATGTATTAACTTAGAGTGAGTAATGATTTTCATTAACTGGAATCGTCAAGTCCCTTGTTTAGGTAAACTCTTCTATTATTGTCATATTAATAATTAGAAAGTGGTTTTACTAAGTATTGAATGAATGCAGAGGCAGGTGAATAAAAATGAGTAGTTTCTGTTTCGAATCAGTTGGTGCCAGTGATTGATGTATTTCAAACAGTATTCCCCACCTCAGATGCCTGTGCCAGCGTCTCCCAGGTGTGCTCTCGCGTTCTAGAGGGTACTGTGTAAAAAATGCTTGCTCTTAATTCTGTGAGCTTCCCATTTCTTATGTACAGACTGCTCATTCTCCCTCTCATCTCTCTCTCTCTCTCTCTTTTTTTCTCTTTCCATTGACTCTGGAGAGCAGTGCAGGTGAAGTTTCAGACAACTATAGATACTTCTTAGTTCTGTTTACCTAAGATAATATCCAGATTACCTTGGGGGATTCACAGGGTTTTTTTTGTTGTTGTTGTCATACATTTAATAATCTTTTAGTACACTCCCTCACATGATGAATCCTACCCTTTCATTGCTGGTGTGTTCAAAGAACCATCTCAATTTCAAGTTTTTTGGGGCAAACATGTGGTCCCACATATGAATCTCTTTTTGAACTAGTTAAACTATTTTCATTTTTTAAAAATTTTTATTATGTTAGTCACCATACAGTACGTCATTAGTTTTTGATGTAGTGTTCCATGATTCATTGTTTGTGTATAAAACGCAGTGCTCCATGCAATATGTGCCCTCCTTAGTACCCATCACCAGCCTAGCCCAATCCCCCACCCCCCTCCCCTCTGAAACCCTCAGTTTGTTTCCCAGAGTCCAAAGTCTTTTGTGGTTCAACCCCTGTCTGTTTACCCCTCCTTCATTCTTCCCTTCATTCTCCTACTGATCTCCCTGCTATTCCTTATGTTCCATAAATGAGTGAAACCATACGATAATTGTCTATCTCTGCTTGACTTATTTCATTTAGCATAATCTCCTCCAGTCCTGTCCATGTTGCTGCAAATGTTGGGTAATTGTTCTTTCTGATGGCTGATTAATATTCCATTGTATTTATGGACCACATCTTCTTTATCCATTCATCTGTTGAAGGGCATCTCGGCTCCTTTCACAGTTTAGCTATTGTGGACAATGCTGCTATGAACATTGGGGTGCATATGGCCCTTCTCTTCACTACCTCTGTATCTTTGGGGTAAATACCTGGTAGTGCAATTGCTGGGTCATAGGGTAGCTCTATATTTAACTTCTTGAGGGACCTCCATACTGTTTTCCAAAGTGGCTTTACCAACTTGCATTCCCACCAACAGTGTAAGAGGGTTCCCCTTTCTCCACATCCTCTCCAACATTTGTTGTTTCTTGCCTTGTCCATTTTTTCCATTCTAACTGGCGTAAGGTGGTATCTCAATGTGGTTTTGATTTGAATTTCCCTGATGGCTAATGATGTTGAACATTTTTTCATGTGTCTGTTAGCCATTTGTATGTCTTCATTGGAGAAGTGTCTGTTCATATCTTCTGCCCATTTTTGATTTGATTATTTTTTCTCATGTATTGAGTTTGAGAAGTTCTTTATAGATCTTGGATACCAGCCTTTTATCTGTAGTTTCATTTGCAAATATCTTCTCCCATTCTGTGGGTGGCCTCTTTGTTTTGATGACTGTTTCCTTTGCTGTGCAGAAACTTTTTATCTTGACGAAGTCCCAAAAGTTCATTTTTTCTTTTGTTTCCCTTGCCTTTGGAGACATGTCATAAAAGAAGTTGCTGTGGTCAATGTCGAAGAGGTTGCAGCCTATGTTCTCCTCTAGGATTTTGATGGATTCCTGTCTCACATCGAGATCTGTCATCCATTTGGAGGTTATCTTTGTGTATGGTGTGAGAGAGTGGTCAAGTTTCTTTCTTTTGCATGTAGCTGTCCAATTTTCCCAAAACCATTTATTGAAGAGACGGTCTTTTTTCCACTGGGTGTTTTTTCCTGCTTTGTCAAAGATTAGTTGCCCAAAGAGCCGAGGGTCCATTTCTGGATTCTCTGTTCTGTTCCTTTGGTCTGTGTGTCTGTTTTTGTGCCAGTACCAAGCTGTCTTTGTGATCACAGCTTTGTAGTATAGCTTGAAATCTGGCAACGTGATGCCCCCAGCTTTGTTTTTCCTTTTCAACAATTCCTCGGCAATTTGGGGCCTTTTCTGGTTCCACACAAATTTAAGGGCTGTTTGTTCCAGTTCTTTGAAAAATGTCATTGGTATTTTGATCGGGATGGCATTGAAAGTATAGATTGCTCTGGGTAGCGTAGACATTTTAACTATGTTTATTCTTCCGATCCATGAGCATGGAATATTTTTCCATCTTTTTGTGTCTTCTTCAATGTCTTTCATCAGTGTTTTGTAGTTTCTAGAGTATAAACTTAACCTCTCTGGTTAAGTTTATTCCAAGATATCTTATGATTTTTGGTGCTATAGTAAATGGAATAGATTCCCTAATTTCTCTTTCTTCAGTCTTATTGTTTGTGTATAGAAATGCAACTGGTTTTTGAGCATTGATTTTGTATCCTGCCACATTACTGAATTGTTGTGTGAGTTCTAGTAATTTGGAGGTGGAGTCTTTTGGGTTTTCCATATAAAGTATCATGTCATCTGTGAAGAGAGTTTGACTTCTTCATTGACAATTTGAATACCTTTTTGTTGTTGTTGTTGTTGTTGTTGTCTGATTGCTGTTGTTAGGACTTCTAGTACTATGTTGAACAATAATGATGAGAGTGGGCATCCTTGTCGTGTTCCTGGTCTTAAGGGAAAGGCTCTCAGCTTTCCCCCATTGAGAATGAGATTCACTGTAGGCTTTTCATAGATGGTTTTATGAAACTGAGGAATGTACCCTCTATCACTACACTCCGAAGGGTTTTAATCAGGAAAGGATGCTGTATTTTGTCAAATGCTTTTTCTGCATCAATTGAGAGGATCATATGGTTCTTGTCCCTTCTCTTATTAATGTGATCTATCACACTGATCGATTTGTGAATGTTGAACCACCCTTGCGTCTCAGGGATGAATCCCACTTGGTCGTGATGGATAATCCTTTGAATGTACTGTTGGATCCTATTAGCTAGGATCTGGTTGAGAATTTTGGCGTCCATATTCATCAGAGATATCGGTCTGTAATTCTCCTTTTTGATGGGGTCTTTGCCTGATTTTTGGGATCAAAGTAATACTGGCTTCATAGAATGAGTTTGGTAGTTTTCATTCTGTTTCTATTTTTTGAAACAGCTTCGGGAGAATAGGTATTATTTCTTCTTTGAATGTGTGGTAGAATTCCCCAGGGAATCCATCAGGCCCTGGACTCTGGTTTTTGGGGAGGTTTTTCATCACTACTTCAATCTCTTCACAATTAATCTTTCTGTTTACCTAATCAATTTCTTCCTGTTTCAGTCTTGGCTTATAGGTTTCCAGGAAGGCATCCATTTCTTCCAGGTTGTTTAATTTATTGGCATATAGTTGTTGATAATAGTTTCTAATGATTGTTTCTATTTCCTTGGTGTTGGTTGTGATCTCTCCCCTTTCATTCATAATTTTATTAATTTATGTCTTTTCTCCATTCTTTCAAATAAGTCTGGCCAGTGGCTTATCGATCTTATTAATTCTCTCAAAGAACAACCTTCTAGTTTTGTCAATCTGACCTACTGTTCTCCTGGTTTCTAATTTATTGATCTCTGCTCTATTTGTAATCAACTGTCTTCTCGTACATGGGTTAGGCCTGTTCTTCTGTTCCAGCTCCAGCTTCTTAAGGTTAGAATATAAGGACTGCATCTTAGATTGTTCTATTCCTTTGAGTGAGGCTTGGATGGCTATGTATTTCCCCCTTAGGACCACTTTTGCAGTGTCCCATAGGTTTTATACTGGTGTGTTTTTGTTCTCATTGATGTCGATAAATTGCTTAAGCTCTTCTTTAATTCCCTGGTTTACCCAATCATTCTTAAGCAGGATGGTTCTCAGTTTCCAAGTGTTTGAGTTTCTTCCAGATTTTTCCTTGTGATTGAGTTCCAGTTTCAAAGCATTGTGGTCTGAGAATATGCAGGGAATGATCTCAGTCTTTCGGTATCAGTTGAGACCTGTTTTGTGACCCAGTATATGGTCTATTCTAGAGAAAGTTCCATGTGCATTCAAAAAGAATGAGCATTCTGTTGTTCTAGGGTGTAGTGTTCTGTATATATCTATGAGGTCCAGCTGGTCCAGTATGTCATTCAAAGCTCTTGTTTCTTTGTTAATTTTCTGCTTAGATGATCTGTCTATTGCTGAGAGCGGAGTCTTGAGGTCCCCTGCTATTAACGTATTATTATCTATATGTCTCTTTATTCTGGTTAAGAGTTGGCTTGCATATCTGGCTGGCCCCTGTTGGGGGCATAGATATTTATAATTGTTAGATCCTCTTGATGGATACACCCTTTAAGAATAATAGTGTCCTTCTGTATCTCTAACTAGTCTTTAGCTTAAAATCTAATCTGTCTGATATGAGAATTGCTACCCCAGCTTTCTTTTGAGGTCCATTGGCATGAACGATGGTTCTCCATCCCTTCACTTTCAGTCTGGATGTATCTTTAGGTTTGAAATGAGTCTCTTGTAGACAGCATATGGATGGGTCATGTTTTTTTTATCCAATCTGCAACCCTGTGGCATTATGGGAGCATTTAGGCCATTCACATTGAGAGTGATTATTGAGAGATATGATTATAATGATGTCATGCTGCCTGTGAAGTCTTTGTTTCTATAGATTGTAGATTTCTGTTCTGTCTCACCCTTGGGGTCTTTTAACTTTTATAGTACCCCCCTTAATATTTCTTGTAGGGCTGGCTTGGTGGTCACATATTCTTTCAGTTTCTGCCAGTCTTGAAAGGTGCTTGTCTCTTCATCCATTCTGAATGACAGCCTTGCTGGATAAAGTATCCTTAGCTGCATGTTCTTCTCACTTAGTGCTCTGAATATGTCTCGCCAGCTTTTTTCTGGCTTGCCAGGTCTCTGTAAACAGCTCTGATGTTATTACAATGTTCGTTCCTCTGTGCGTGAGGACTCTTCCCCCTCGCCACTTTCAAGATTATTTCCTTGGTTCTAAGATTTGCAAATTGTACTATTATGTGATGTGGTGTTGGTCTGTTCTCATTGATCTCTGCCTCTTTGGCACAGATGCTTGTTTCCTTCGCCAGATTAAGGATGTTCTCAGCTACAATTTGTTCAAATATCTCTTACAGGCCTCTCTCTTTCTCCACCCCCTCGGGGATGCCGATGATTCTGACATTGGAACGTTTCATGGAGTCAGTAATCTCCCATAGTCTTATTTCTTGATAGTGGAGTTTCTTAAGCCATGTTTCTTCTCTTTCTTTCTTTTCTGTCATCTCATCCTCTAACTCACTAATTCGTTCTTCTGTCTCGTTTACCCTGGCAGTCAGAACATCCAGTTTAGACTGCATTTGATTCATAGCATTCTTAATTTCCGCCAGATTCTCTCTCATTTCTGCCCTTAGAGATTCTGTATTCTTGTTAATATTTTCGTTAATATTTTTTTCAAGCCTACACATCATCTTGACCATTGTTACTCTGAACTCCATTTCTGACAATTTGGTTATATCCATATGCATTAGTTCTGTGGCAGAGGCCACAGTCTCTGTTTCTTTCCTTTGTTGGAGGTTCCTTCTCCTTGTCATTCTGATGAGGTGTGGTTGTGGAGATGTACAGAGCCCAAATTATTGACCAGGACCCAAGCAATGTGAACTTGTTTTATAGGGACCTTAGGGATGTAGACTTCTTTTTTTTTCAGCCTGCCTTCTGAGAGAGGGGCCTGCTGCACTGATACTCAGGCAACCCTGTTTGGGTAGAGTTGCCCTGTTCCCTGCGGCGGTCGGGAAGGGGGGGTGCTCAGTGAGAACTGGTTTTTCTGGGCTTTTGTTCTCTTGCTGCTTTCCCTGGCTGCTTTCTGTGACTCTTCAGAGGGTCAGAGCAGCAGTGACTGTATCCAAGCCTCTGTCTCAGAACAGAGAGATCACAGTCTGATCTTCACTGAGCTCTCCTGGCCACTCTAACTCCATTTCTGTTGGTGCTCTTAAAAACCCTGCAGGGTCCCAGGTTGTGCACCCCACAGCCATTTTCTCAGTCTTCACTCCCAGGGCCAGCACGTCTCTGCCCTTTGTGCTTCTAACACTGCCAGCTGCCCTGGGTTCCCACGTGCGCTTCGGAGCTCTGGAGCTCTGGTTTTCAATCTGGTCATGCGCGCACTCCCGAGCTCCCAGTTTCAGTCTAGTTCAAGTGCGCGCTCCGGAGCTCTGGTTTTCAGTGTTGTCATGTGCGCACTCCAGAGCTCCCCGTTTCAGTCTGGTTCGAGTTTGTGCTCCAGAGCTCCTGGTTTTTGTCTGGTTCACACGCTCACTCCTGAACTCCGAGTTTCAGTTTGGTTTCCCCTTGGCTACTGGTCCACAAGTCTGTCTCACTCCCCAGCACAGGAGGTTACTGCTTCTTGGTGCCCGATTGTGGCAGCTCCCTCCCCCTTCTGTTTATCTTCTGTTATCTGTGTGTAGATTCATGGCTCCCCGCTTCGTACCTCAATATTCAGCACTGGAGATGTTCGTTTGTAGAGATCCAGTTGTATCTTCTTATATCTCAGGCTGATTTCATGGGTTTTCAGGGTGGTCTGATAGAATCCAGCTTGATTCAGGGGACCAGCTGAAAAAGGGTCCCCTACTCCTCCGCCATCTTTTTTCCTCCCCTATTTTCATTTCTTTAAAACAGAATCTTAAAGCTGGAAGAAACATTAAAATATCATTGTTGTTTCCCCCATTCCAACTGTATTAACAAAACCAGTTCAACTAGAAGAGACTATATTTTACTTTGAGGTATTTTCAAGGATGGTAACAGTTACTCTCAGGTCTTATCTCACTTTTTAACTAGTTCCAGAATGGAGGAGAGAAAGCAATAGAACTAACTATGAAGACAGAACACTACAAGTAGTAGTATTGGTGGGAGAAACTCAGTTTCCAGTTAGTTTGGGGAAGTGCTTGATTTGAAAAACCATAAAGAAATTCCCTCACATTTTTGCTTGTTTGTTTTTAGTCAAGTAGCTATAGGGATCAGACACAACAGATTAAGGGATTGGTTACAAACCTACATGCTGAGGTGCTGATATTTTCTAAATATCCCTCAGAAGAGACTCTTAATTCCAATCCAAGATCTTAGGACACACGTTATGCAATTGTGCAACACCCAAAAGAATGATATAACTTGTCATTATAGAACTAACTACGTGTAGCCATGGTGGCCAAGTCAGCACAGGAGACAGCATCACATTCATGCATGCAGACCATGCTGCATTTTTACAAGATGAAACTAGAGGAAGTATGCAAATGATGTTGAGGATAAAATTAGAAAACACAGAAAGGCCAGGTGCACATTGTTATAGGGCAGGCATAAAAGGCAGGATAGATAGAAAATTTCCTTTTAGAGGATTTTGAATATAGAACAAAATATTTCCATTGAAGTTCATGATGATGCATGGCAATGAGCAAAGGAAATTGATTTCAAATATTTGAATGCTTGAATACAAAAGCATAAAAGTGGAGAAGAAGATTATTAAACTGATTTCCTGTTAACTTAGTTACTGGGATTGGTGACCATGATTAGATTAAAAAATTACAAAAATTAATTCCTCATTACACCATGAAAGGATTTCTGAAATGTTATTGCTTATAAAATGTTTTATGCTTTCAAGAATGCTGGATTCATAATTTTAAATATCTTCATTTAATGAAGATTCACTCATTCATTCATTTATCCATTCAGTGTCTACTCTATTCTAAAAGCTTATTAGAATAAGCTTTTATATTCTAGAAGCTTATGAATTTCCACATTGAGTGAACACACTCATGAATAAGACTCATTCATTCATTCATTCATTCATTTATACATTCAGTGTCTGCTCTATTCTAAATGTACTGTTGGGGGGACAAAGATGTCTAAGAAAGAATCCATGTACTTAAAGCATTATGACTTAGTAATAAATTTGGCAAAACAAATTACTAAGTAAGTATAGTTTAAATCCCAGTGAAATTCATGCTAGAAGATATGCATTAGTAACCTGTGCCTAGAAGAAAGGACAGTTATTTCTTGTTGTCAAGGAAGGCTGCAGAGAGGAGGCAATGTTTTAACTGGGTCTTGAACAATAAGTGGCATTTCAGTATCAGGGAAAGGTGCAATGGGATGAAGTGTGGTGGAATGGGAGAGAGCTAACTAGGAAATAGACCAATCTTTTATAAACAGAGAAGCTGTAGTCATTTCTTTGACACTTACTAAACTGAGTTTAATATTGAATCTATCAAAATAACTGAGAAAAAAGTGTGTCACAAACACATTTGATCTGGAGGGAATCTTGGAGATTATCTAGTTTAATATCTATCCCTACTCCACTCCCAAAACACCCAAATTCTGTTTAGCTTCCTTACTAATTGAAGCTCCCAAACATAAGTTTTCTTCGCCCTGTCGGTATCTCAGAGATTTACATCTCTTTGTCTAAAAGTATAGGGGGCGCCTGGGTGGCACAGCGGTTAAGCGTCTGCCTTCGGCTCAGGGAATGATCCCCATGTTATGGGATCAAGCCCCACATCAGGCTCCTCCCTGTGAGCCTGCTTCTTCCTCTCCCACTCCCCCTGCTTGTGTTCCCTCTTTCACTGCCTGTCTCTATCTCTGTCGAATAAATAAATAAAATCTTAAAAAAAAAATAAAAGTATAGAAACTTCCTGCCTTGGTCATTTCTTTGGGTCTCAATTTCATTATTGGGCCTCCATGTGCATCATTATATTGGGTGTGTGTGTGTGTGTGTGTGTGTTTTCTCCTGTTAATCTGTCTTCCGTCAATTTAATACTTAGACCAAGTAGAAGAATCTTGAAGGGTAAAGAAATATTATTTTCTCCCCAGCAACAGCTAGGCAGTCAGAATTGTGTCCTGTGATCCATTTGTCCTCAACAGCTACTTCAGATGTTCACATCTGTTTCCAGTTGATCCAATAACATTCATTTCCTGGGTATTTAGGAATGGGATGGTTGAGACCAAAGATCATGCTGGGAAAAGACTAATGCTGGAATCCTGACAAGCTAAAGCCAAGTGTAAGAAAAAATAGGAAAATGCTAATGTGAGCAAAAAGAAGGAGAAAAAAGAGGAGAAAATAAAGGTCAGGAAGGGAAAAGCAGAGGCAAGGAGGAATGGAAGAGGAGCTTCAGTTGTTCCCATTCCCAGCTAAATTTTCCCTCTTGCCCAATGATGTCTAATTTCACCTTTTTGTGTGACATCAGTGAGATCTGACATCTTTGAGCTGGATGCATGGGCCTCTGCTACATGCAGGGAAAGCAGCTTTGATCTGAAAAATCATTTTACTTTATGACTCTTTTAACTCCAAGGGGTGAATAACTCCTCCATTTCCCTTTGCGTTGGGTTTTCCCTACTTTTCTTCAAAATACAACAAGAGAAAACAGGACAAGAAACCCCAAATAAAAAAACCCTATCTCATACATTTTGTTATTTGGGGAAAAGTGCTTACTTTCTTCTTCCCACTTAGACTTGCTGAGTTAGGATTGCCTCATTAAATTACTGCAAGACAATGAAAACTGTTGGACACATTCTTGAGTCTTTCATGCACAAGACCAATGTGTATTAGAAAGGACTGAATTGCCTCTGGAACTGATAGCTGCATCAACAACTTGCCTCCTTCCATCTGTTGCAAAATCACCTTTCGGTTGAATGAACAACTTGAAAATCTGAAGAACAGATGAGTTATCCTTAATGGTTTTCTTTTCCCTCTTCATCACTCTATTGTCATTAAAGGGGACAGTGGATCTTGACAGAGATGCTGAAATGAGCACTTTCTATAAGAAGGAGAAAAATCAGTGTAGACACCACGCTGGGGCAATAGGCACATAACTTTCTTACCGACCAAGTCTTCTGTAAGGACAAGGAACCATCATAAATCTTTTTAACTGGGAAGAAAATGTATGTATTTAGGTAGTTTGAGACTAAACAAGATATAAGGAGTATATTTCAATTAAAAATGCTTTTCTTTTTATAAACATGAATTTATAAATATTATGCATATCTGCATTTGAAGTTATTTATAAATAATTTACTTATAAATTATAAACATGAATTTGTAAGGCACATCACAGCCATCCAAACATTATTTTAACTAGGAAATACCATATGTCCTGTTTAACAAAAATTGATTTATCTGCTGCTTTCCAAAAGGAGTATTTTCATTTTTGTAAAGTTTCTAGCAAATATATAAACAAACAAATGAACACATAGGAAAAGTGTTGGATTGCCAGGATGTCCAAGATGTTCAGTAACTGAAATCTTACTGTAGACTTGCAGTAGATTTGGAAAGACCAAAAAACAGTTTAATCCAGGTTTTAGTTTCTCTGAAAGAGGATCCTTTTGGGGGAGATTAGTCCTGGGGCAATGAGGGTGCCAGGAACACCATATAACCAAGTCACCAATTCCGCCCTGCTTGTTTTATGGAAAATCATGGGTTAATGCTCATATTTCTGTCCCTTTCTTTCTAAAGGGAAAGAATCATCTAAAAGCCTCATTATCCTCATGAAGTCACAGTCAGTACCTACAAATCAAGGACTACCTGTAGGCAGTCTGAATCAGGCAAAGGCCAAGTGAGGCATAGAGCTCTGCAGGTCTGCTCCCCAGTGCTGCTCCTGATGCCAGCTGTATGCCTAACTCTGTGTACTTGCTCACAATGGACCTCTCATGTTTTAGCAACAAGTCCTGAGATCGGCCCTTTGTCTACTGCATCCAGTGGTATATGTGGAGTTCTTTCTTTTCTTTGGCATTTAAAGACTAGCCCTCCCCAACTAGCTGTCTCTCTTGCACTCTTTACTATAGCAGAAGTACCAGGAAAAGAGGGATTAGGTTTCAGATGTTGATTTCCACACATAATATCATTCCCTAAACTGGTGCTTAGCTTTTGGGGCCTCGTTCTCTTTTTCTGTAAAATAGAAGGACTGAGAGCTATACTGCATAATTGCTTTAAGAAACAGGTATATTATATAAAATGCATAAAAAGTGTTTAAATATTCTAGATAACATGGCAAGATTTCAGAAAATAGCAGCAAATGCTTGCTTGTGTGAGAAAGTTGGCTTTGGGTTCTCCAAGTGTTTATTATTAATATTATTCTTTAATTAAAACACATGGTCAGTTTTTCAAATTTGCTAATGAGCAAGTATAACACTATAGGAAATATATGTGCAAAGTACATCTCCTGCTTTAGGCCCTGATTTAAATAATCACTTTAGGTTTTATGGAATACCCAAGACTAATCTTGTAGAATGAGCTTGCTAATATGAAACTTAAAAAATACTGGCTCAGCATTTGAACTCATTCTTTTTTCTTCTAAAATTATAGTTTATACACAATGGAAATGAAAAATGATATTAAGGAGAATGTTGCAGCCCCGTGGTCTCTGTTCTTTCATAAAAGGAGCATCTACTTTTTACACCCCTAGAATCACATCTTCTCATTGCTGACTACTGAAAAGCTGTCTTTTATTTGAGGAAATGAAAAATTAAGATTATAAGTCTGTTACAATAAAGGGAATGTACTTTAAGTTTATTCAAATCATGAGGTGCTAAGAAAATTTACATTAATTTAAAGCCACTCAGTCCTCCCAGGACTTTGGCTGGAATATAATATAGGTTGTTTTTATACATGTGGCAGCAACTCTTGCTGGACCTGGCATGGGTCCTGTGTTGTGATTATTGATAAAGTGATTTAAGAGCAAAGATTTGCAGCTAAGATAGGTTCTCAGAATTTGTTGTCCAAGGAGAGGTCTATGACTAATAGAAGAGAAATGGTCATTCCATTCATCTATTACCTTCTGTCACTTGTAGAGTTAGGGTCCTAATATATATATGTCATAGTGTCCCAGAAAGAACATGGTGGCCCAGTTAAGGGAGAGTGGAGGACAATGGTCTGAACCCCTCTGTGCCACTGGTTGCTGCGCTTCTTTGGATGCTGGGATTGTAAGTAAGTGGTTTTTATATTTGAGTTGCTGAGAGAAAGGTTTTCAGTTGTCTAATTGCATTGCCAGAACCTTGAGAGTGCATTTAGATTTGAGCCCTAGTTCAAATTACAGTTATGATTTGAATTGTGTCCTCCCTCCGAAACTTGTGTGTTGAAGTCCTAACCCCCAATCTCTCAGAGTGGACTTTATTTGCAGTTAGGGTATTTACAGACATCATCAAGGTCTGTAAATAATCAAGGTAAGATGAGATCATTGGGATGAGCCCTAACCTGCTATGACCGGTATCTGTACAGAAAGGAGAAATTTGGAGAGAGACACACATACAGGGAGAATGCCATGTCAACAATGAAGACAGCCACCTATAAGCCCAGGAGAGAGGCCTGGAATAGAACTTCCCTTACAGAAGAACTAACTCTGACAACACCTTGATTTTGGACTTCTAGTCTCCAGAATTTTGAGACAATAAATCTCTGTTGTTTAAACCACTCAGATTATGGTACTTTACAATAGTCCTAGTAAACGAATGCAATTACTTATTAGCTTTGTAACTTGGACAAATTATTTAATTTTTTAAAAGTTCTCCCTGTTGTAAAATGGGAATGATAAAAGCAAAGTGTTTAAAGGAATGAATTCTGAAGTGGTTTTTGGGTTCATATTCCAGCTTTACCACTTAACACATGTGTAACCTGAGGAACCTGTCTCTGCCTTAGTGTTTTCGTTTGTACCCATCTCATAGGTTTGATGAAGATTGAATGAATTAACGTGTGCAAAGCTGGAAGAATGGTATCTGGTACTTGCTAAATGCTCAATTAATGTCAACTAATATTAGTCACTTGGAGGATAAGTTAGTGTATATAAAATATACAGCATAATTCTGATACATAATAAATGCCTAGTAAATGTTTATTATTATATTGTTTCTTCCTACTAATCATTGTAAGTGGTCCTAATAACATTTAAAGAAATTGAAAGTTTTCAAAAAATTAATGTTTGAATGATTAAATTCATAAAAGACAGTAACTGAAATAAAATTCCACATTAAGGTTTTTATTAATATATAATTATTTGTCATATTGCCTATAAGATCTTAAAAATTGCCATTATTTCCTCATACTCAACAATAAACATCTACACTAATTCTTGAAGATCTTATTCATATCCTTACCTTCGTTTCTTTAGATGAATGTGCCATGATTTTTACATTTTCCTTCAGCAGAGTCAGACAGAAAATCTTCAACATGATGCTGTGTAGGATGATGCTGGTTGCTTGTATGTTTGCCCTTTTCATTTTCCCTTTTTCTCCCTTCCTTAAAATAGTGTTAAAACTGGGAATATCTCTCTTATGTCTATATTTGATGAAATGAAGATATAAAGACTGTGTGAGTCATTAACACGATGGTCTCTGAAATTAAGACAAAATAATTCTTAGCAAATGATTTCAACTATCAAAAAGAAATGACTTTTGAACAGATTCAAAAGGGAGCAAAAGAAGACCGTGCTTTGTGACGGGAAGTATTTTCTGTTTTAATTCTTACACCATATCTCAACGTCAAAACTTTTCATTCAGGAGGAGATTTCTTACAGTTCAGTCCTTTATAACAAAAAGTTACACCAAATGAATTGAGAAATAGTCTACTGGCAGTCAGGTGGGTCTCAGGTAGAGCTGTTGAGCACAAGGAGCTGTTGAACACTGAGCAAACGCTCAGCAATTGCACAGTGAGTGTATTATGTTTGTAGTGCTTGTGGGGAGAAGCCCTTTCCATCATGGAGAGGAAAGTGTGGTTTCCTTGTTTGTTTATTGTTTTGTTTTTTAGAACAAAGTATATCAGGGGCCAGCTGGAACACAGATGCTCTACTCAAAGGGATATATGAAGGGTTAAGTCGTGGGGCTGTTTACAGAGATGTGGACAGTAATAAGGAAACCATCAAGAAGTGCAGGCTTGGGAAAGTGAAAGTGAAAAGCTGTAGGATATGTTGCTCTAAGGGGAGTTGTGGCTGTAGACAAGAAAAAAAGACCAAAGGGCATGTGGGTGGAAGGGGTCCAGAGGATAATTTCCTGACCTACTTGTGTTCCTACCTTCGGACCCCAGCCAGAGCCTCCCAGAGGGTAGAGCAGGGGAGCTTAGTGACAGCAGTCCTTGCGAGTCAGGCTCACAAGGCAAAGAACAGGGCATGGAAAGGCTGAATATGGATCTGGAAGGGCAAACTAAGAGTAAGCTGCATGCAAAAGCCTGTTGTTCTAAGTTAAAATGGCACCTTAAATATGAAACCTGTTGATTAGAAGAGCAGTGACCATTTCTCAAATACTCAAACATGCTTTTAAATTCATTCTTCTACATTCAATAACATCTCAATCCACAAAAATCATCTTTGATATCTTCTGCTCAAATGTTGTTTTCTTCCTACTGGTGGGCTATTGAATTTGTCACAACTCAGTACTTTACTGGTTATGCAGCTGAATATTCATCCTCCATTGATCATTTACAATGCACCTAGAAGTTGCTGACACTGGATTTAACCATCATCCTTGTATGGAGATTGGGAGACACAGATGATAAAAACAATGCTTTGCTGAAGTGTGAGACTGACATGCTGGTGAGTGACAGACTGCATGTCCATCCAATTACTTCTGTTCTCTTAGTCATAACATTAAATTAATCACTCAAGTCTTGGTGGCTTGATTTCTACTGCCAGGAGCATGTAAATGCTAAGCCAATAGTATGGTGAGTAGCTACTAAGTATGACCCAGGAGTTCAATTGCCAATGTTTGAACTACAGCTCAGCAATGAATTAGGGTACAAGCTTGGGCAACCGCCTTAACATTTTAAAGTTTTTCTATTTAGAAAACAGATTTTTTAAAAAGATTTTATTTATTTATTTATTTATTTATTTATTTGTTTGTTTATTTATTTTTGAGAGGGGGAGAAAAGCAGAGTGAGAGAGAGAATCTGAAGCAGACTTTGCACTGAGCGTGGAGCCCTACATGGGCTTGATCTCACAACCACGAGATCATGAGCTGAGCCAAATGAAATCAGATGCTTAAACGACTTAGCCTCCCAGGTACTCTTTATAAAATAGATTTAAAAATATTACTCATATTGTAAGGAGATTGTAATGTTTAAACGGAAATATATATGTAAAAATATTTAGCATAACATTTGGTGCATGAAATATTTTAATCCTGAGAACTAACTGAACTTACTGTTTAGACAAACTCTGACCAATATAATTAAAAAAAAATTTTTGTTTGAGAGAGAGCACATGCAGGGAGACCGGCAGAGGGAAAAGCCAATTCCCTGCTGAGCAGGGAGCCCGTCGCGGGGCTTGATCCCAGCATCCTGGGATCGCAACCTGAGCCAAAGGCAGACACTTAACCGACTGAGCCACCCAGGCACCCCTGGCCAATATCATTAATCAGGGTTAATATTGGGCCACACTATTTAGAAGAGTGCATTCCCTAATGTGAGGTTATATACACAGCAGAAACATGCCCTGCAGGGTGCAGTATGGTAGAAGGAAAAGAAGAGATAAATTAGGGATTCACAGAAAAGAAGTAAAGATAAAAGAAAATTTTCAAAATTAAAGAATTACAGCCACTTGCCTATTCTTCAGAAGTTGGTTCAGTTGATCTCTCAAGAACGTACAGAAGTGATATTTTTCATTATAATATAAAAAAATGCAAGGTTTAACATTAGATAAGTTGGAATTCTGAAAATGGGCCATGACATGAGCTGGAGAATGAGAATTATCATGAAAATATTTCTGCCTCTATCTGACCCTGTGGAAAAAAAAAAAAAAGAAAAAAAGAAAATATTTCTGCCTCTAGCCACAGAAACTTGGAACCTAGTACTAGTCCTATAATTTATGTGTGACTTTGAGTAACCTCCCTGCAATGCAGTTTCCATTGTGGACAGAGAGAATTGGACAGAAGGAACAGTTTTGAAAATATCTTCTAGAGAAATTAGGTTCACTAATAAAACAAATTTGGAAGATAGTGCATTCTATACCTCCCTCTTAGAAATTCCCACCGTACATGCCTTCATTAAAAATAAAGAGGTGTTCTGTAGCAAGAAAAAAAAATTAAGGAAAATAAAGTAAGAAAGAAAAAATAGTTCAACTTTGTTTAACCTAATTATTTTAAAAATGATTTCTCCATGAGATTTTTTTCATAGAACATCTATTAATACACAATACAAATACTAGTCAATGAAGGATGTTTTAGAGGATTTTTGTCCTCTTGTGAATCTAATCCTCACACTCTTTTTTTATGATATGGTAACCATATAATAACTGTTAGAACCTAATTGATTAAATATTCTCACCTCCTTTCTATGAGTAAGGGTTAAGAATGCTGGGAAATGCATTTTTTTCTCCTGCCTGATATCTAAAGGGAAATAGAAAATTACATCTAATCACCTGGAGTGGAGTAAAATTCACATTTTTGTTCTGTAGTACACAGTGTGAAATTCTTATAAGACTAGAGATAACCCAACGTATATGCACGTTAATGAATTATCTACAATGAACATGGAGCTTGCTGAATCCTGAAATCTTTACTGAAAATTTGTTATGGTGTTTTTTATCTACTTATCAGCTTCCAGTAAAATATAGCTATTATTTTCCTGGTACATGTACATGAATAAAAGTGTAAAAGGCATGAAAGAATTATTGCCACTTATTATGAACTTGGAAACAAATCTGTTTCCTTGTCATTCTAGAATAACATTTGCCTTCAGAAACCATAGCATAAATTATTTTGGTTAGTGACTGATTCTATGCTTGGGCCCAAAGACTCCTGATTGATAGATGGAAATGTTTAGTATTAGACCCTTTATTTCCAAGCTCTTTTTTACCATTTACATTTTTTTTTGCCAAAGAAAACAATAGAAGAGTGTCCGAATGATTCAGCTATGCAAATTAGTATTCTTGAGTTTTCCACTGACAAATTTAGACATTAATTTAATCAGACTATGGTTTTCTTTACCAAAAAAAAAAAAAATCCATATAAATGTCTTTCCTTATAGGGATATTTTAAATATAGTGCTTGAAGTAAGTCTTCATGGGGATATTTGTGTATGTGCTTGGATGAGTGTTTATGTATATTTGTGTGCTTTGAGCATTCTCTAGAACTTTGGTTGATAACTTCTTCCAAACTTGATAGAAGAGATAATTTCAAAGTTCCACTTGGCATAAATGTATAAAGTAGCCAACATTCTTCTTTGAGATCACTCACTTCTTTCTTTATTGGAGCTTTCTTCTTGCTTGTGTCCTCAACTACCAGAAGCATACTTTGCTATTGCTTCAGTTCCATCCCATATCAAATTTTTGTTTCCCCTGGTTTTTATCTCTTCACTTAGAATAGAAAAATGTTTTCTACTTGCTTAAAAAGGCGAAATAAGTAAACAATAACTAACGGGCTACTTCCAGGTATTTATGATAATGATAACAATGATAGTTACATCTTATCAAGTACTTCCTGTTTTATTTACATATAGAATCTTGAATTCTTTCAACAAGCTGTGAAGTGGGGAATATTATCATTTGCAGTCCCAGAGAAGTTGAATAGCTTGTCCAAAATTTAACAGCTAACAATTTACTAAGCATGATTCAAATTGAGGACTGCCCCAATGTTCATTATACCACAACAAACTGACTTAAATCACAGCTACGCATGTGGTCAGTCTGATACCACACATGGTGTCACACATGATTTAGCATATGGTACATTCTTTTTTGGGTAGAATGTTCTATAAATGCCAGTAACATCAATTTGGTTGCTAGTGTTAGTCTTTACTGATTTTATATCTGATTGTTCTTTCAACTACTAAGAGAGGTCTATTAAAATATTCGACTGTAAGTGTTGAAATGTCTGTTTCTCTCTTCTGTAAGTTTTTGCTGCACATATTTTGGAAATCACTTGTCAGGTGCATATACCTCTGTAATTTTTATATTTTCCTGAACTACTGAGTATTTCATCATCATGCAATTACTCTTTTTGTTTCTAGGAATGTTGCTTATAGTCTGTTTAGTCCAGTATTAATGCAGTGCTTCCAGCTCTTTTGATTCTATTTTGCAGTTTTTCTTTTCCCATCTCTTTCCTTTCTATTTATTTGTGTATATTGTTGTAGACAACATATGGTTGAATCTTGCTTCTTTTTTTTTTTAAGATTTTATTTATTTATTTGACAGAGAGAGACAGCCAGCAAGAGAGGGAACACAAGCAGGGGGAGTGAGAGAGGAAGAAGCAGGCTCCCAGCAGAGGAGCCCAATGTGGGGCTCGATCCCAGGACTCTGGCATCATGCCCTGTGCCGAAGGCAGATGCTCAACGACTGAGCCACCCAGGCGCCCCATGAATCTTGCTTCTTTATTCTGTTTGACAACTCCTGCCTTTTGATTATGGTGTTTTGTCCATTCATATTTAATATAATTATTGCTCTGTTCGGTTTATATCTGTCATATTATTATTTTTTTTCCTTTATGTCTCATGTCATTTTTCTCTTTTTTTTAATGTCTTACTTTCCTGTTTCTTTAAAAAATATTTTTCTGTGTGCCATTTTTATTCCTCTGTGGATCTTTAATTATACATTTTGTTTTGTTTATTTAGTGATTGCTTCTGAGATTATAATACACAATTTGCTTTATCACGATCTTCTTCAGGTTAATATTAATGTAATTCTGGTTAAATATAGCAACTTTGCTTTGATATAGCTCCGTTTCGTCCCCTGTCCTTTGTGCTAATATTAATATATATTACACTTATGTATGTTATAAACCTACTGTAGCAGTGATATAATTATTGCTTTATATAAATATATTCTTAAAATAAACTAAGAGGAGGAAAGAGAAAAAATAGATTTATATACTGTCTTAGTTCAGGCTGCTATCACAGAATACCATCGAGTGCGTAGCTTATAAACAGCAAACATTTCTTTCTTTCTTTCTTTCTTTCTTTCTTTCTTTCTTTCTTTCTTTCTTTCTTTCTTTCTTTCATTCTTTCTTTCATTCTTTCTTTCTTTTTTAAAGATTTTATTTATTTATTTGACACACAGAGAGAGATAGTGAGAGAGAGCACAAACATTTATTTCTCATAGTTTTGGAGACTGAGAAGTCTAAGACCCAGACATTGGCACGTTTGGTGTCTGGTGAGAGCTGCTTCCTGCTTCACAGATAGCTGTCTTCTTGCTATGTCTCCACATGGTGGAAAGGGTAAGAGAGCTCCCTGGGATATCTTTTATAAGGACACTTAGCTAGTCATGAATGCTCTACCTCATGACCTAATCATCTCCCAAAGTTGCTGAATCCTAATACAATCACATGAGGTGTTAGAATCTCAACATATTAATTTGGGGCATGGGACACAAACATTCACTCCAAAACATATAGTCTTTAATATTTACTCACCTATTTACTCTTCATTTTTTTCCCCTGTCAATTCAAGTTACTGTCTGATGTCTTTTTCTTTCAGCTTGAAAGACTTTGTTAGTATTTCTTGTAAGACAGGTCTGCTGGAAATGAATTATCTCAATATTTATTTATTTATTTATTTATTTATTTATTTATTTATTTACTTTTTATTTAAATTCACTTAAATAACATAATATATCATTAGTTTCAGATGTCAGTTTTTATTTATGTATGACTCTTTTTATTTCACCTTCATTTTTGAAGGGTAGTTTTACTTTGTGGACAGATTTTTTTTTTCTTTTTTCTCCAGCACTCTGAATATGTCATTCCTCTGTCTTCCAGCCTCCATTGTCTCTGATGAGAAGTCAGCTATTAATCAATTGTTATTCTCTAGTATGCCATGAGTTATTATTCTTTTGCTGCTTTCAAGATTCTCTCTCTCTTTTGCTTTCAGTGGCTTGATGGTGATATGTCTACATGTGTATCTCTTTGTGTTTATCTCATTTGGGTTCCTTGAAAATTTTGCATCTAATATAATAATTTCTTTCATCAAATCAGGGAAATCTCCAGCCGTTATTTCTTTAAGTAATTTTACTTATTTATTTTTCTCCCTTTGTTCTGTGACTACTATTACAAGTATATCGGTACATGTGTATTTGTCCCACAGTTTTCTGAGATTTTTCCAATTTTATTCAAACTTTTTTACTTTCTGCTTTTTCGGATTGGATTATTTCTTTTGATATTTCTGCTTTAGTGGGAAGTTTACAAAGTAAATTTGACAATGGAGATCATATCTTTTTCTCTTCATTTCTTTTTCTCGTCTGGCATCAAATTCTTATTCTAAAGAGCAGTAGCAAAGCCTAAGGAATTTCTGAACAGGAGATAAATATAACCAGTAGAAACATCTCCATCCTCAATGCCCAAGGCTTTGCATTAAGTGGTAAAGGGAGCAATGTGGCTATAATCACTTTAGCTTTGGAAGAAAATTTTCCTACTCCACTCAGCAAACCCATCTCCCCACAGGTAACATGACCCATCCTCTTTAAATGGTAATTAAAGATCACTTATTCTCTTTAAAGTAATTCTTTTGTGTGTGTTTGTTGGGATTAGGAGAGAATGATAATCTTGCTTCTTATACCAAGTGGCTGATCACAGTGTTCCTTCCAAAAATAGAGAATATTTGCCCTGGGAGGAATTCTGGTAAATGCAATATTCTTTTTGGACAAGTTGCTTATCTTCTCATGTGCTTCACTTTCCTGTAATATATACACCACATATTATTTATCCATTTATCCCCAGGTGGACATCTGGGCTCTTTCCATATGTTGGCTTTTGTCAACATTGCTGCTATAAACATTGGAGTGCAGGTGCCCTTTCAAATCACTATGTTTGTATACTTTGGATAAATACCTAATAGTGCAATTGTTGGGTTGTAGGGTAGCTCTATTTTTAACTTTTTGAGGAAACTCCGTACTGTTTTCCAGAATGTACAAGTTTACATCCCCACCAACAGAGTAAGAGGGTTCCCCTTTCTCCACATCCTTGCCAACATCTGTCATTTCCTGACTTGTTAATTATAGCTATTCTGACTGGTGTGAGGTGATATCTCATTGTGGTTTTGACTTGTATTTCCCTGATGCTGAGTGACATTGAGCATGCGTCAAAGCATGTTGAGCATATTTTCATGTGTCTACTGGCCATTTATATGCCTTCTTTGGAGAAATGTCTGTTCATGTCTTCTGCCCATTTCTTGACTGGATTTTTTGTTTTGTTGGGTGTTGAGTTTGATTAGTTCTTTATAGATATTGGATACCTGCCCTTTATCTGTTATGACATTTGCAAATATCTTGTCCCACTCCACACGTTGCCTTTTAGTTTTGTTGACTGTGTCCTATGCCCTGCAGAACCTTTTTATCTTGATGAAGTCTGAATAGCTCATTTTTGCTGGAGACATGTCTTGCAAGAAGTTGCTGTGTCTGAGGTCAAAGAGGTTACTGTCTGTGTTCTCCTCTAGGATTTTGATGGATTCCTGTCTCACATATAAGTCTTTAATCCATTTTGAGTTTATCTTTGTGTATGGTGTAAGAAAGTGGTCCAATTTCATTCTTCTGCATGTAGCTGTCCAATTTTCTTAACACCATTTGTTGAAGAGACTGTCTTTTTTTTCCATTGGATATTATTTCCTGTTTTGTTGAAGATTAGTTGACCACAGAGTTGAGGGTGCATTACTCAGTTCTCTATTCTGTTCCACTGA
Source organism: Ursus arctos (assembly GCF_023065955.2). Lineage (NCBI taxonomy): Eukaryota > Metazoa > Chordata > Mammalia > Carnivora > Ursidae > Ursus > Ursus arctos. Next base: position 71,568,582 of record NW_026623089.1, read on the forward strand.
TCTATGTGTCTGTTTTTGCACCGGTACCATACTGTCTTGATGATTGCAGTTTTGTAATACAACTTGAAGTCTGGAATTGTGATGCCACCAGCTTTGGTTTTCTTTCCTTTCCTTTCCTTTTCTTTTCTTTTCTTTTCTTTTCTTTTCTTTTCTTTTCTTTTCTTTTCTTTTCTTTTTTTTCTTTTCTTTCCTTTCCTTTCCTTTCCTTTCCTTTCCTTTCCTTTCCTTTCCCTTTCTTTCTTTCTTTCTTTCTTTCTTTCTTTCTTTCTTTCTTTCTTTCCTCTTTCTCTTTCTCTTTCTCTTTCTCTTTCTCTTAAAATTATGTTATGTTAGTCACCATATAGTACATCATTAGTTTTCTCTTCAACATTCCTCTGGCTATTTAGGGTCTTTCTTGTTCCATACAAATTTTAGGATTATTTGTTCCAGCTCTGTGAAAAAATGTTGATGGTATTTTGATAAGGATTGCATTGAATGTGTAGATTGCTCTGGTAACATAGACATTTTAACAATATCTGTTCTCCCCATCCATGAGCATGGGATGTTTTTCCATTGTGTGTGTGTGTGTGTGTGTGTGTGTGTGTGTGTGTGTGTCTTCTTCAGTTTCTTTCATAAGTGTTCTATACTTTTCAGAGTAAAGTTCCTTTACCTGTTTGGTTAGGTTTATTCCTAGGTATCTTTTGGTTACAGGTGCAGTTGTAAAGAGGATAGATTCTTTAAATTCTCTTTCTTCTGTGTCATTGTTAGTGTATAAAATGCGACTGACTTTTGTGCATTGATTTTTTATTCTGCCACTTTGCTGAATTCCTGTATCAGTTCTAGTAATTTTTGGTGGAGTCTTTGGTTTTTCTACATAGAGAATCATGTCATCCGCAAAGAGTGGGAGTTTGACTTCTTTGCTGATTTGGATGCCTTTTATTTCTTTTTTTGTCTGATTGCTGAGGCTAAGACTTGTTCAACAGTGGTGAGAGTGGACATCCGAGTTGTGTTCCTGACCTTAGGGGAAAAGCTCTGTTTTTTCCCATTGAGGATGATATTTGCTGTGGGTTTTTCATATATGGCTTTTATGATACTGAGATATGTTCCTTCTGTCTCTGCACCTACAGAGAGTTTTTATCAAGAAAGGACGCTATATTTTTAACAGTTAAATTTAAACAAGACTCAATTAAATTTGGTAATATTCAATGTCCTGGATCAACATTATAACTATAATTGAAAGAAATTAACTAACAAAAATGTTCAGCAAATGACCACAAACATTACAACTTATGTTTAAGCAACCACTAGAAAATATAAATCATCTTGTTGAAACCTGTATATTCTTTAAAAACATGGAATTTATGAATCTTCTGTGAAAGTTACATCCAGAAAAAAGTAAGTATAAATTCCCTTTAACTACAAACCCTAAATATCTCTAATTAGAGCAGTTGAAGCGGGTTTTACTATTATCTAGTTTCCCACAGAGGGCTTAATCAACCTTTATGCATAATGAACACCCAGTAAAGTTAAAGTGTAATCTGTGTGTGCAAAGGGCATGGGAAAGATTCTGTCCCCAGAGATAAGACTGGCTCCTCACAGAATAGTTCAGAACTAATAAAACTCTACCTGTCTCCGTAGTTCTGTTATGCTGAATGTAAATTTTGACATTATTTTAGTATATTCAAACCTTAGATGATGAATATATGCATGTAGCATTTGCAATACCTCAAATTTCATTAAAGAATGACAGTCAAATATCTTTTCACAGCTACTCTTTTTAAGTCTATAAAATCAAAGAGAAGTTATACATTTCCAACTTATAAAACTTTCAACATTCAATGATATTCGAATGTTATCATCTATAACCTTATTATTGTTATTGTTTGTATATATCAATATCTTTCATGATCATTTAAATAATTCCCTCCATATTAAGTGGTTTCCTAAAGCAAGTGGTGAATAGGTAGAAGCAAGATGCACTTCAGTAAACCTTTGTTCATTGACTGGCAAATTGAAGTCTATTCTATTTGGAGTAAGTGTTTAGTAATATTGTCTGATCCATTGTTCTATAGAGTCCTAGATAACCTAAAAATTTCTTTATCTTAATATTAGGTCTTGTGCAGAAATGAGTGAGGGGACTCAAAGTGGCAAATAGTGGGCATAGGCAAACTTTTCTGGTTTTCTGAGATGTCTTTATGACTGAAACCCACATCTAAGAGGGGAAGAGATTACTCTGACCATTTGAAAGTAATTACTACTAATCTCTCTGACCACTATCTGATTTTCCCTTTTGTATTTAAGCATGAGTAAGAAGAAGGATCCTGGAAGTGGGATTTCCTATGATTTCAGGTGACGCAGAACTTGGCTGTGACGCTCACCGCCTGCGATCGGGACTCCTGACTTGGTTTACAAGTTACTGCCTCAGATTTCTTTTGTTGTGCTTTGTATTGCTCCAGTGGGATGTTGTGCTGACATAACATATAGTCTGCTAAGGACTATTTTTTTCTTTATTTATTGAAAAAGTGTATTTTGAATGTTATGATAAGTACAGGGGTTAAAGTACTGAGCAAGGGACTGTCTTTGATCTCAGATAGCTCTCCAGTGACTCTGGCTTAATTAATTTGAAGAGGGCTGCATCTTGGAGATGCCTGTGCTTGTCTCCACTGCCATTTCCTTAAGGAAGTATACCATTGACCGTACCTGGACAATCCCTCTGCTGCCTTTGTATTCTGTTTTTGGTTGTGGTTCATTTTGCTCTTACTGTGTACAGCCGACACACATTGAGCTTTATTCTATGCAAGGCTCTGTCAGGTGCTTTGGAGAGGTCATCCCATTGGGTCCTCACAATAACAGGTGCGGTTATTGCCTCTACTCAGTCAGTAATGAACCTGGACTTCAGGCGGGTGAAGTGTATTCTTCTTATTACATGGTCCACCTGGTAGAGCTGGAACTGTCATGGTTTCCCTCTGGAACTCAACACTTAACCACTGTGATGAACTGTCTTACACTCCCTTTTTTATTTCTTTGTTTACCCTAGTAGTTCTTACCTGGGATAGCTGTGAATATGGGGCGCTGGGTAGTGGAAATGTGTCAATTCATATTTGTGAATTATGAAGAGAAATTTTCAAAATATAACACTTAGATCTTCCTCTCCAGAAATTCAATTTCTCCTTTGGTGGCAGGAAGGACTTGTAATTTGATTTGAGAAAACTACCCGAGGAAATTTGCTTCGTCCTTCTCAATTGAGCACCACCAAGGAATAGTTAGTTACATGTGTTGTGCCCGGCCCTTCTGGGCATCTGATTTCCAGCTGGACCTGTTGCTGGTTTCTGACTTCTGTCTTTCTTAATGAAAGACATCTGGTCCTGTTTCCCAACCCATATGAGATGGGAGCACCATGGTTCACTGTTTGATCTTACCTCCCCTCAGCTGCTCCCAATGAGGCAGCAGGCCTTCAGGCAGGCTCCTACAGCCTCTTTCTGTCCATAGTATAAAATGTTCTTTCTTCACTCTCAATATTCCTTCCCTTGGGGCTTTAAGTTAAGTTTTAATAGGATTCCAGTGCAACAGATTTAAGGCAAATTGATTGCAGTAAAAGGTCCTCAAAAATTTATGACCAGAACTCAATTCCTCAATTTAGTGTTTTCAAGTGATCTCTGAGCCATGTGAACATTTGATGGAAAACAGCAAAAAGAGTTATCTGCTGACTTTTAAAATTGCATGATTTCCTGGCACTATTAATTAAATCTAGTAAGCATTTATTCAGTTCTTAATCCATGGGGCACTTTGATAGGCATTACAGATGATATCAAAGTGAGAGAGACATTCAAACACTTCTCTTAAGATGGATGGAGGGAAGAACACAAATACAACTAACAATGGAAAAAAACCTGAGAACTACAAGAAGTGTTCCAAACAACTCCCGTGGAACCTGTGGAGGCTGCTAACTGTTTCAGTTGTAAGATGCTTGGAATTCAAAGCCCAAGAACCATGTTACTGGTAAGCCTCATGGAAAAGATAACCATCAATCTACCAGAAACAGAAGTGGGGAGGGATGGGAAAGAGCAGCAGTGGGGGAGGCTGGAGAGGAAGGGAAGACTGTTCACACAGTGTTGGACACAATGCTCAGTTATTATCTGTCTCTGGGTTCAAATCCTACAATGGCTTTCATTTGTGGAGTTGGTGCATGTGATAGGAATTTGCTCATTCTGACTTAGACTTGAGGGCATTGGTGTGCTCTTCTTTCTCCTGGTCATTCAGGGCAAATTTTCCTGAGGGTGACAGAATCACATAACACCTTTTCATTTATCATCCAGCAAGTCTGGGCAGCTTATAACAAATTCAGGGCAAAACGGCAATCAAGAGAATCAGGTAGAACTATTGTTTCCATCAGTCAACACATACATATTATGTGCCCATGACACCAAAAAGGGAAAAGATAAAGTCTACCATTAAAAGTGATTGCCCAGGGCATGTGGGTGGCTCAGTCATGAAGGGTCTGACTTTGGCTCAGGTCATGATCTCAGGGTCCTGGGATCGAGTCCCATGTCTGCTTCTCCCTCTCGCTCTGCAACTCCCCTCCGCTTGTTCTCTCTCTCTCAAATAAATGAATAAAATCTTTAAAAAAAAAAAGTGATTGCCCATACTACCAATTGATAGGATCAACTTGTAGTAGTTGAAAAGCTAATTTTTAATAGCCAGATCTGAGATTCAACAATAGTGGTTATTACACCTATTACTTTTTTTCACATATTCCTGCTGCTAAAAATGCTCCTTATCCCCATACCAATCTCTTCTATTCTGTTGCTAGCCTAACTTGTATTCCATTGACTTAGCCTAAAAGATTAGGCTAAATTAGTTAATTTTTTGCATAAAGTACAAATGTTCCTAAAACCTCCTTCCTGCTCTCTTTTCTAAGGCTTGACTTATCCCAGTCTTGCCGTATATGTATGCCCATTAGCTACGTTTTCTCAAAGAGACCATTCATTACACTTCTTGAGTAAAGAGTACTACAGATGTCAGGAATCTAGGATTCTATCTGGATCAGTGGCTTTGAAATGATTTTAAGTACATAAACTGCAATTTATTGCCATTTTAAAAAATATAATCTGACAAAAGGGGCATGAAGTTACTTATCACAAACTGCAATGAATTACATCTCTCTGGCCATCCATCTAATCCACAGACTTATATTGAATTTTCATCACCCAGTGTCTTGGAATACAAAGGTGAACAGCAGTTATAGCTGATCTGCTTTACACGTTGCCCACGACTTACGCAGTGTCGTATTCATGAGGAGATTATTGTACTCTACAGAATGTATCAGCAAACCTGCTTTCCTAGGAACTTAACAATTGGCCACGTAGGGGACAGTGAGTTTACACCAGTTTATTGCTTCCAACTAGATAAACAACTCGTGGAGGGGAGGAGTCGGTGTGGCCTCTGGCAGTTAGGGAAGGATTGGCAGAGAAATTGGGACTGTGTGGGAGTCATGAAAGATGATTAGTAATTAGGTATATTATGGTAAAGAGAGATGCCCTTCCACTGCAGGAAGGTTGAGAAATAACTTCCCTTCCTCTGATACTCACGCTGTTTTCTTCTCCGGTGTATCCTCAGTTTCCATGCAGAGCAGGATCAGTTTGAAGTCAACCTTCTGGTTTTAGGATCCTTGCTTTTGGCAACATTGACAAATTACTCACTTGGTCATTTACTTCTTCGGTCAGGTGAAGAAAAGATACAGAAACTTAGAGAAATGGTCTCATCTCAAGGGTGTCCTACGGTGTGATCCACTTACCATTTTTATGTGAAGTGAGGGGATGCTCCTGGAAGACAGGGAACAGTTTTGTTCGTTTTGGGTTTTTTGCTTTATTCCTTTTTTCTTGTTTATAGTATACATTTAGTTTATAGTAGGTATTCAATAAATATCAAAGGTACTGGGTACAGGAAGGGGGTAGAGATTATAACACCTCATTGCCTCTTGTAGGTAATTCTGTGTGGGTCTAATGGAGGTGGAAGGAAATGAGGAAGCTGTGAACCTGCAAATACAGATTTTGTTGATTAACAAAAGGACATAATGCTGAGTAATTATTGTTTCCTAAAATTAGAGTATCAGAAATTTCGCTGTTTGAAAACCATATCGATAAGAATGGAATAGCATAGAGGATCTGAATCACTTTGAGGCAACTGGAATTGCTAACCCACATTCAGAACCACAGTGCCTGGAATGGCCAGCAATCCCTGTACTGATGGATGAAAGATTACTCCAAACTTCGCTGTGAAAGAAAGGAGAAGGCAAGGGGGTCAACACTCAAAGACAAAGACCCTTTGCTCTTCTTTGCTCCCGCTTTTATTGGTCCTTCACGATAATCACAAATCCTTATCATTGTTTTTCAAGCTTGTTATGTATGACAATGGGTCTTACTGGAACTTAGAGGATCTGTTTACGAGAAAGATACGATATACTAATCTGCGGGTCCTAGGTGTTCTGCTAAGCATTGCCTAAGGGACAATGCATACATCACAGGGTGGCTGTTTCCGCTAAGAAAGCTTCTGGGAAGGCAAGTCGCCTTGGCATTCCAAAGGCCTACATCCTTCTCCAAAACCTTCCATCGCCCCCAGCAGCCTCCATGTTACATTTAGTAAGCCAGGTATTATGGCTGATTTCATGCTCTACATTAACCTGAACACTACAGATAAGGAGTTTTTAAAGAAAACACTCTCAATTATCTTAATTTTGTAGTTTCCAAGGAAACAGAACTTTAACGTACCGGGAAGATGGCCTGGATTATCGTTTGTCTCTTTCTGTTTTTTCAGCAGCTTCATTACGAGTTCCCGCATCTTCTACTACACCGTGATCCCCAAAGACCTAGGACAAAATGCTTGCAAGTTTCTCCTAGTGACTAACTGCATGATAGATTTTTATCTTCTGAACATTCTAACAATGAAGTCTTTTATTGGAAATACCCAACATGTCGAGGTATGTGGATATTTTTCTCAGACAATTTCTGAAGAAAATTTGCTTCTTTCTAAAGCCATTTTTGTTTCAGTTTGAGTAAACTGAAACTGATGCAAGGCCCTATGCTGACTGGTTATGAATGATATTAGCCATTGCTTCTCTGAAATGATAATTTAAATGATAATTTAGTGGTCGTCACCACGACTGCATATGTTCAGTGGAACTCAAAAGTACCTGTTCATGGCTGGATGAAGATTCCCATTCCCCACTTTGTGTCGGTCCCCACTCACTCTAAGTTTGCCCCTAACCATTTCCACCTCCGATGTTATTCTGTACCTGTTCTACGTGCCCCTCCAAGTACACCGTAGAGGGTGGGATTATCAAGTTGTAGAGTACCCTGGCCTTCTAAACCACATGGGGTATCACAATAGTAGATGAATAGTTTGAAAATTACTAACATTGAATGGGCTCTGTGCCCTAGACTCCAATGCTGAGATACTGAGACCCCTTTGAACAGGTGTCTGTTTAATGAGGTCAGGCTGGTTCACCATCAGCCTCACCTGGCTCTTTTATGCTCATTGAGCTGATATGGTTGTTCTTTTTAAAAATCTCTTCTGAATAGCTCAGAAGCATCATAACTGACTCACCAGGAAGTCTCCTCAGAAACAACAAGTTGAAAGGGAATAGGGGTACTCCTTTCCAGACCTTTGGCCCACCCCTTGTGTAAAACACTAACGATGAGGTCGTGTTTTACTCCCGCCCACGATACCCATTATGTCTTATTTTTCCCCTAAAATGAGGCAGACACAGCATTGATAGCTTTCTGTGATAGCCCCTTCAAGGTCAATACATCAGTAGCTGAGCGATAATGAGATTCTCCCTTAGTGCATGGGAAAACATGAATCCTTTTTTCAAATTGAATTGTGGAGACTAAGTTAACTGGAGGTTTATTTCATTTTATACTCTTGTTCTGAAAAGTCAGGTGTAAGTCAAACTTTATTTGAAATGCCCTGGGGAAGCTGGCTGTGTAAAGAGACCCTAGGTTAATGCTTTTTTAGTTTGGATAATCACCATCGCATCAATTGGGAATTTTATAAATTGGCTTCTGAAAGCAAGGACTGCCTGCAGTGAGTTACCAAGAGTTCCATGACAATTTCATTTCTTTGTTGTATCTATTCTGATATTCATGGGCTGACATAAAAATACACCCTCCCTCTCTCCTCAGGTTTTCCCCATTTTTTGTCAGCTTTGATCATTAATTATTATTTCATCACAAATTTTTCTAGAGTGTTTTGATAATGATAGTCACCATTGGGAGAAGTGCTGCCATTGTGAAAACAATTACAAAACACTTTTAACTAAAAGGCTAGGTTCTGTGCATGGACCTGGATGCCAGTCTTGCTATGGGACTCCAAATTATTGTTATTTAAATAATTTTGCATTAAGAAGGAAACAAAAATAAGTTCTTTAAATGTGCTTGTTATTAGCCCCATATTGTATCCATAAGTTATAATTCTGTATTAAATTTGACATCAACCACAGCTTCCACAGAGCTATTCAGGAAACATTGCCATTTCAGGTGGAACCTATATTCTGAACCCTTGTATTGTCCCATTTTAGTGGATTAGTAAAGTGGTCATAACAGATTCATAAACTGAGTATAGGAGAGGTCAGGAAAACAGATGTGTTCCTCAGAACAGTGCCCAGTTCATAGTTAAGTCTTAATCAGTATGTGCAGATTGGAAGGACAGATCAACTTGCCTGGGAGGAACATCTGTCAAAAGACAAAACAACATCTGGGTGTAGGTGTCTCTGGCTCATACAAGTGTTCCACGACTTTCACTGTCTCTAAGATCAAATCTTGTGAACCATGAATTGTCCATTATAAATTTATAGAGGCTAATTAAAATGTTATTTTCTTCATGGCTATTTTGATCAAATTAAGTGACAGTTGGCAATAATACAAAGAGAATCTATATTGTACAGTAGGCAGATCATGAAAGATGGCCATGAATTCCACGAGCCTGTTTTAAACAAATCAAAAAGAAAGAGCTTCTATATAAACAAAAATTAGAAGCAAAGGTTAATTCATTTTAAGTTTCAAATAATACTGGAAAAGAAGGTACAGCTTGAATAAAATAGATGAATAGGAGAAATTAGGACATCGTGTCTTCTTGCTATTTTCAGGATGCGTTTAAAGAGAGATTCTATTATTACTGAATTGGATTCAGACAAAGTCAACAGCAGTTTATCCAACATATCCAGAAAGTCCAGGGCGTGGAAATACTTCACTTTGAGGAAGACCAGCTGAGCAAAGGGTATCTTAAAACTAAGGAGATTCCACATAAGAGCTTTGACTAACCAGCTGGCTCATAAAGTTGCTAGAATGCAGGTTGTAATTGTCCACTACTTCTGCTATTAAAGAGAAATGGTAAAGAGAGGATACTTCCTAATTTCCTTGTTAGCTTCTGTAGAACTTTCTTTCCCATGAATGGGACCGTGTCTGTAATTGTCTTATGACACTTGGAGCCTTTTATTCTGCCTCGGTCAACCATATTTGCTGTAGTCTTATCTTCCTTAGTAGGCTGCAAACTAATTGGATGAAGTAATAGCATTTCTTTGTGTTCTCACTGCAGAACCTAATATGGTGCCTTGCGTATAATATTTAGGGCAAGGAAAAGAAGGAAGAAACGATATAGAAAGCAAGGAAGAAATGATATTTTCAAATAGTGGCGTGGATGTATAGAGTTTTTGACATATTCCAAGTTCTTCACAACCATTGTTGAATTTAATTCTACAAATAATTCTGTGATGTAGATAGGCATTATTAGCTCTACTTTGTGAATGAGGAAGTTGAAGCTTGAATAGGATAAATAATTCACAGTCAGTAAATTGTAGCTTTTTACACCACGATTCTATGTTTCATCCAATATTCAATGCTACCTCTAAGGAAAGCATTTCCCCCACAATTTTAAATGTACACTTATTTTTTTTCAAGATTTTTTTTATTTATTTGACAGAGAGATAGAGAGACAGCCAGCAAGAGAGGGAACACAAGGAGGGGGAGTGGGAGAGGAAGAAGCAGACTCCCAGCAGAGGAGCCTGATGGGGGATCGATCCCAGGACTCTGGGATCACGCCCTGAGCTGAAGGCAGACGTTTAACGACTGAGCCACCCAGGCACCCCTAAATGTACACTTATTAAACAAGAACTCCTTCACGACAATTTAATACAGTATCTATCAGCAATTAGTGTTGAGAACATTATTTCCCTCTACATACAAAAGTACAGATTTGAACACTATGAAAACAATTAGGACAAGTACCATGAAAAATTGGTCCTTCAAAGGAAATAAAAGAGAAAAATTTAGGGCCGTGAGAGGTTTTGTTTGCTGTCAGGGGCACACCAGCAGAAGGGGGGGCTTTGGGGGTCCCAAACCACTCCACATGGATAAGATGGAACTGGGGAGCCAGTCCCAGCTGGGTGGTGCCCACCTCAGGGCTTCCATGTGGGTCTGAGAAGCCAGGGTGGCTCTCTGACTGAAACCATAAACCAAAGTTTGCCAAATGGGCATCACCTCAGAATGCCCCACGGCTGTTTCTAAACGCTTAAAGGAAACAGACTTTTAAGAAGTAATAGTTATTAAATGAACACTCTCCCCCACGAGTGCCACAGGGCCAAGAAAGGAAGGAAAGGTGAAGGAGGAAAGAAAGGCAGAGAGTGAAGTGGGAGGGAAGTAAGATGGGAAGAAAATAAGAAGTCAGAGAAACAGGAGCAAGGGGAGGGATCTGTTTTGGACCTGGTAAGTAATTAGGAATACAAGAAGTGATTGCAATTCCTATTTACACTGTTTGCACGTCGACATGGAAAGTCTCAGGTGACACTGCACCTGCTGGGTACACGGGGGCTTATGAAACATTGCTGTGAAGAAAGTCACTTCCAGTGAGTTCTGTGGCATGTTTCTCTCTGGGATGGAAGGTGACTTCCATATAAACACAAGTCAGACTTAGAGTTACAGCACACCTGTCATCGTATCTGGGCTGGGGCTGTGGTCAATGGAGAAATGGTAACAAATTCATTACCTTTAACCAATGAGAAGGTTTAAACCATGACGTTGGCCTATTTGATGGCTGAACAGTAGTATCATTTTAAGTCTCCGGTTGAGAAGCAGAACTATGCCTAATTCATTATCGGAACATGAAAATTCCCATTTCACATTGTCTCCTGTCATAAGATGATTCATTGTTTTAATTTTCAGTACAACATTTAAGATATTAAGAAATGCTCTTCAGGAAGACCTGTGCGGGGTTTCATTCATACTGTGTATAACCTCATTATGACGTGGGGAAATTTACTTTGTCAAGGAGATAAGCAAAGCTGGTATTTTTGTTGGGATAGTCTTTTCAAATGGCCTCATGGCCCTCATTAATCTGCACACAACACCTTCCACATGCCATTGACGTAGATGACTTGTGTTCCTCAAACTCTCCACCCATTAGAAATCATTTTGATTAGGGGCGCCTGGGTGGCTCAGTCAGTGAAGTGTCTGCCTTCTGCTCAGGTCACGATCTCAGGGTCCTGGGATTGAGTCCTGTGTAGGGTTCCCTGCTCAGCAGGGGGTCCGCTTCTCCCTCTCCCTCTGCCTCTGCCCCTGCCCCTCCACCCTGCTCATGCTCCCTTGCACTCTCTCTGTCTCAAATAAATAAGTAAATAAAATCTTTTAAAAGAAAAAAATAATTTTGATTAGGAATGAGGTATATTCGGGCTAGGAATGAAAGATACAAATATAGATATATTATTTTTCTTACACTTGATCCCCTTACTAAAACACATAAAATACTCTAAGTTTTTATTTGGTCCTGTGATGATTGCTGAAATAAAATCCTAATCAAGGAAGAGAAAAAATATAAAGACGAAAGGAAAACACAGGAAGTAAGAAAGAAAAGAGCAGGTAAAGAAAATATCAATGGAAAGATTGTCCTCTGTTGGGAACTGAAGACAATGGAAGCTCGCTTTGGCATCATCTGTCCCTGACACTTGATCTAGAGAGTAACGAAGGGGATGTAGATGGCTGACTTAACTGCCATCCTACAAGCAGATTGTGTTTACACAGTTTAAAAAGCATACATCGTTTAGCCCTCAGATCCTGCGATGTGACACTCTCCTATAAAACAGACAGAAAGCTGCACGACTCTTCCAGATGCACATATGGGATGAGGAACAGAGTACAATATGATGCTTAAAAAAAATCATGAGTTGGGTCCAGAACATGAGAAGTGAAAGAAACTGTAAGGATAGAAGAAACTGCATTAAAATGTGCGGGCTGTGAGCAGAACTCCCTGCTGTTAGCCTTAAGGTGGAGTTGATATAAGGGGAAGATAACGTAACAAGTAGAAAAGAGTCTGCTGCTAATGGACAGAAGGGATATCATTCACCATTTAACACTTGTTCCCTAAGGCCAGAGGAATTATGTTCAAAGGCATATATTTTTAAAATTAATAATATTTGACTTTAAAAATTCTAAAAGTCTTTTTAATATGTGCTTTAGAAAATAAATTTCAAGCCAAATATACACCATTGACCTGGTAAAGTTCTCCTGTCATGTTTTCTCATGATCTTAAGTACTTAAGCATTATTTTTTGGCAGAAACACCGTGAGAGCTTATGATTTTTTAAAAGGATTAGTTAAGAGATATTAGGATTAAAAAATCCTTTCTAGTGGTTTTTGAAAACAGACAAATGTCAGAAAAAAGCTACAGCCACACAACATACTATGTGATATTTTATATTATACTATTTGCATTTAAAAATAATCTAATTTTGAAGAAAATTCTATGCTAATTTACGATTGCATTAAGTTTTCATTTGAAAGGCAATAAAAGAAATTCAGGGAGAGAAACATCATTATAAAATTATGCTTTGTACTTTATACACTTACTTGATTGAGGAAATCTTTTCAGAGGATTGGGATGTGAATTGTCAAGGAATTTTTAAAAATGAAAATAAGTGCAAAGAAGCAAAATTGAAAACTGTGGATCATAGCGAAAGAGAATGAGCTGGTGACAGGACCAGGATGGTGATTATGCAGACAGAGCAGGCTGAGATCCGGACCCCGGATTCGAGTCCTCCCCATCTGCTGGATGCATGACTTTGGGCAAGTATGGCCTCTCTGTGCCTTCTTATTTTTCATCTGTAAGCTAGAGATAATGACAGTATCTATTTCGTATGGGGGTTGTGAAGATTAAATGAAATGTATATGTCATGTAGGGGAAGTTTGACACAAAATATGTCCTATCTAAGCACTTGTCATTATTACTGCCATCTGAGAGGTGTTGAGGGATGTGTAGCCACCCTGATACTGGGAGATGACCGAAAAACTGGAGAGCGAAGTGGGGAAGCAGCAACAGTAAATGTTAATTACACACCTGCTGTAGGACAGGCACATGGGGTTCACAAGCAAATGTAAGTCCCAGTTCATCACATGCACACATACATGCGCACACACACACACACACATGCACGCGCGAGTGCGGACACATGCATGCACACATGCACACACACTCGTACACATACGTGCACACATGCACACCCACACACGCACAAGTGCACACATACACATACACACGCACAGTTTAAAGACACAAAGGGAAAATTTAAAAGATGTATTAATTTTTAAATAATCATTTTGAAAGGATTATAAAATTATTTCTCAAATAGAGAACAATTTAGAAGTAAGTTCAAGGCTTCTAACAGAGAACAAAATTGTTTGTGTTTTCATAACTTGAGATATTACTGAAGTTTTATTTCTCTGTAGATTTTGACATAATGTTTACCTTCGGCATCAGGTTATTTGCAATGATTGTAGTTTTCCTTTTCGCTATTCACTCCTTAAAAAAGGGAGGCTTCCTAGAAGTTTGCTTTTAGGATCGCCCTCATATAATGAACATTTTCTCTCCCTTTGTAAAAAAAAAATGGACACAAAGTTTTATTACAGATTTATAAAGTATGTGGAACAGGGTGGAGGAAAGGAGAAAGAAAAAAAAAAACATTGAAGTAGATGGAGCTGAATAGAAGAGATGATTGAATGTGCACATTACACGGTAGAAATGGTCTTCTCAACCCTTGAGGGTATTTCAGGTGAATCCGGAATAGCAAGCTAAAAATAGCTTTGAAAGTTAACTGGCCATTGGGCAAAATAAATACTTAGGATATTAATTAAGGCAGCAAGAGAATGAATTATGTGTAAACCAAGTGAAATTTGTCTTGAATGAAAGGCTCTGAAGGTAATTAAAATGAAATTAAAGCCTGCTGTTTGAACAGGAGTAGTGGCCTTTATTATTTCTGAAAAGTTAGAGTGGAGTGTAAATAAACAGCTTGATTTGAGATTTAATTTCAATTTCAGTGTGACCTTTGTTAGAGCCCCGTCTGAAAGAGCATCCCTCCAGGAAGGGAGGGCGCAGTACTGAATTATCAAAGAGGACGGAGGTGCAAGTGTACTGGTATTTGGAAAGGGGAAACGGGTGGAGTTAATGTGAAAAATTAACAAGTCGGGGACAGGCACTGGCTACTACAGTAGAGTCCTGACCAAGGTGGGGGTTAGGGGCGCAAACCCCTGCAGTCTAAAATTCATGTATAACTTTGGACTCCCCTGAAACTTAGCTGCTAATAGCCTACTGTTGTGTCTTACATGCTGTATTCTTACAGTAAAGTAAGCTAGAGAAAAGAAAATGCTGAGAAAATCATAGGGAAGAGAAAATGCGCTTACAGTAAGTACTGTGCAGTATTTATAGAAAAAAATTTTTGTATAAGTGGATCTGCACAGTTCAAACCCATGTTGTTCAAGAGTCAACTGTATTACCTAAACTAGGCAAAGCACATTTCTTGTGAAGTCTTCACTTTGCCGTTTTTCCCCCTACGCTTAGCCACACCCATACTTTCCGGCTAATTTAATAGCTAGGGAGAATAAAATTGTTAACTGATTCCCAGAATCTGCCTTTTTGGAATTTAAAGGGTATGCTTAGTTCCAAGTCCAATTGCAGCAAGTGTATCATCTGCTTTAAAAATGATATTGAGAAAGAAAAATGTATCTGAAAAGGCAGGACTGTTATGTCCCTGAGATGCCCACTCACCAGTGTTCCTAAGAACACCCGCTAAGGTGGGACGACTGAAGACAGTCTTGAGGTTTAGGTAAATTTTGGAGTGAAAAACATACATTTGAGACTGTGATATTTCACTTGTTTTTCATAAGCATCTACCTGGTAAAAAGACATGAGCACTGTCTTCAAAAGGAACATAAGATAATTCCACCCTTTCTGCTGTTTTTTTTTTCTTAGTATAATTCTTTGTCTCCTAAAGTCCGATTTATCTGATTAATACTTAGTCTGATCCAGTTTCTTTCAAAGACCTACCTTTATCTTCCCAAGTCTCCAATATGGACAGAGTAGGCAGTGTTTATCTAATGCTATTTGAGGGGTGCACAAGGCTTTGTTCTTCCCTAATACCTTACCTATAAATCTTTAAAGGGAACCATGTTCCTTTCCTTCTGGGCAACCGTTCTAAGCATTATAATATTTTCTGTGGGTTTCTCAATACAAATAATGGTGTCTCCATATTGCCTCTTTAAAAATGCATGTGCATCATCATGAGGAATAGTGGCTTTGAGATTGCTGAAAATTTACTTCTTAGTAAATAAACATTTATTAGGCGTCATGTTTATTTCATCTGGGAAGAAGTAGAGACGGTAACTCTTAACAGAATGGATAGTGAAACCCTATTGGATGTGAGTGGGTGGGGAAGACAATATGTAGTGGATCAAATAGAAGAATTCCCAGTGAGAGCCCTGGGTTGAGGTATTTGGGGTGTAAGGTGCATACATGGTGGTTTTCCATAGCACATTTCTGTATGTGAGGTCTGAGGGGAGGACTAAGGATGGAAGTGGTTATAACACAAATAGTCCATGAACAATAACTATGTGGAAATTCTGTCCTAGGGATTACATATCCAAAGTTGAGTGATGTGTGATCCTTGAGCCCAAGAAGTTTACTATCTATCAGATAGTCAGTTGCTTTATTTTCTTTTTAAATTTTTAATATTTATTTACTTATTTATTATTAACCTGTAATGTATTATTTGTTTCAGGGGTACAGGTCGGTGATCCATCACTCTTACACAACACACAGGGCTCACCACAGCACATACCCTCCCCAATATCAATCGCCTAGCCACCCCATCCCCTCACCCTCTCCCCTCCAGCAACCCTCCGTTTGTTTCCTGAGATTAAGAGTCTCTTATGGTTTGTCTCCCTCTCTGGTTTCGTCTTGTTTCATTTTTTCCTCTCTCCTCTTATGATCCTCTGCCTTGTTTCTTAAATTCCACATATCAGTGATATCATATGATAATTGTCTTTCTCTTTTTGACTTATTTGGCTTAGCATAGTACCTTCTAGTTCCATTCACATCGATGTAAATGGAAGTATTCATTCTTTCTGCTGGCTGAGTCATATTCCATTGTATATGTAGACCTCATCTTTATCCGTTCATCTGTCAATGGACACCTAGTCAGTTGCTTTAAAAACAGACACACAAAGACTTAAGAAGTGCTATGCATTGAAGGAGAACACGGTTCTAAGGAATGTTTGCAGAGAACTCATCCATTGTGGATATGGCAATCTTCACAGAGAAAGTATAATTTTAGCTGACTTGAAGGGTGAACAGTAGGTTATCATGCAGAGGAAAAAGAGGGACGTTCCTTGTTGGGACATAGGAAAACCAGAAAGGAGAAGAGTGTGGAAGAGAAAATGTTGAAGAAATAATAAGCAATTTTTTCCCCAAATAAGAAGCAATTATTTTCCAAATAAATTCACCAACTTAAGAAATTCAATGACCCCAGGGGCTCCTGGGTGGCACAGCGGTTAAGCGTCTGCCTTCGGCTCAGGGCGTGATCCCGGCGTTATGGGATCGAGCCCCAC